>NC_091396.1:65211884-66411884 GCF_032191515.1 Phaenicophaeus curvirostris | reverse complement strand
CACCTGCAAAAATGGGTAGAAGTGTTTTTCCTTGCACCAGACCGGCTGTTATCCCTTTTCACTGATGTAAAAAATAAGCTTGTAACTGATATAAAATTTTAAAAGCCATTTAAAAAGTGGGCTAGATATTTTAAGTAATTATAAATAAATATATAAATTAGTATATACATAAGAATTTCAGTGTTACCTCTGTCTTCCATAAACTTGTAAAGCTGTTGGAGGAAGTTGTCCCTCTCTTCAGGATCAAGCTCTTCCTCAGGCTGTGAAAACAAATGCAGTCATAATGAAAAACACAAAACATGCAAAGTAACAGTTTATTTGTACAAAAGCCTGACAGCAAGAACTAAACCCAAACCACTTCCCACTTGGCCCTGCACCCAGATCATGGTGAAATACGAAGAATATAAAACTTCCTCAAGGAGACTGAAGTGCACATCTCGGGAGGAAAAAAGGAAAATGCAGGTCAGGGAAAGCCTCGATTCCTGACAGAAAGAATTAAGTGTAGCCCTCAAAATAAAAGCACTAATAGACACAAAAAACCGTTCTGACATGGAAAAGGTCTGTTATGTACAGGACTGAAGCAGTTCACAGGAGCTCTAGGTTTTTTCAATGTGGAGCTTTTGTTTGTTTAGGGTTTTAAATCATCTTCCTTCCCCCAACTATAGGTAAGATCGCAGAGCAATTCCCTCTTCAACCATTCCTGGGTTTGATGCTCCAGACAATCTTCATTTTGCAATTAAACCACAATGCTTGATTTCAGCTCATATTTGGAAACACTTTTACAGTCGCTTCCATATTTCCCCAAACGGATATTTCCATTATTTATTATCAGAAATTCCTTGGGTTTATTTTTACAACTTAAATCCTCACAGAGATAAACACTTACGAACTTTTATTTCACACTGTGGAGAGCTTACCATAAAGATTTTATTTTATTCTATTCAAGTGGAAACCATGGAAATAAAAGTACATTTATCAGGGGAAGGGAAATAATTTCTGCATGTCTAGAGATACTTCATGGAATTCTGAAATGCTAGCAGAGATTATGGGGGGAAGAGGGGGAAAAAAAAATAAAAAAAATCTCTTCCCTGCAATGCTTTACGCATGCTACTTTCTTCCTGCCAGCCTGGCAATCACGGGGATTGCTGGTAAGGCAGTTTGCACAAGGAAAACCGCAGCTGTCTTGAAGGAAAGACGTACAGTACGTGTCAAAAAATCTTATCATTACATTATTGAAAATAACAGAAAAGTCACAAGCAGTTCCAGAAGGAAGCCAGAATAGCAAGTTCAATTCCAGTCGCCTCTGCATTCTGTAAACTTTAAGCTTGAAAGGCAGAAAGACAGGCAGAAAAATGTAAATGTATAAGCTCCTGCCTTGTTAACCAGAAAGCAATCTGCCCAGCATCAGAATGAATTCAGCACTGCCTGCTTCAGTGGATTCTGAGCTTCAAAGCCCAACAGGGATCACCTACAATCAGACATAGACAGTACGTGTTTCTTATTTTCCTATTTTTGTCTTGGGAAATAATTTGAGGAAATTAAATGAATAATCACAACATTGCATGGCATCAGTGACCATTTGCTCATACTAGAAATTCTAGGGATTATATAAACAGTTATCTATAGAATTATTATGTTCCTCCAGGTTAACAAATGAATTATTGCTATAGAAACCACAGCTTTTTTCTCTCCGTTTAGACTGCAAACCAACTTCAAGATCGAGAATCTTCTACCACATACTGTAATGTTTACTGATTAAACACGACACGACTCAAACTACGCAAATAAAATATATCTAATAACAGTAAACATCCAGAAATATTTCTGAATAGCTGAATTCAAACCATTTCTTTCATATGGGCACAACGCCAAACCAGAACTGTAGGTCAGAACAGCAGAAACGTAGGTTAGAAATAGCTTTCTTGCAGAAAGAACATTAACCATTTCACTGATACCGAGTCTTTTCAGCTGAAGGAAAATGAAAAGGTGAAAATCTTTTACATACCTCCAGGAACAGGGCACAAAACCTGACCGCAATATTCACCCATCCACCTGTGAGAGACACCCTGAATCCTGTACCGCTTCTCTCTGCTGAGCGTGTACGAGCTAGGTCACCACCCCTTTGTCAAAGGGAGCCTGAACCATGCCTGAACCTTGGTGCCGACGCCACAGGAGACACCAAATCCTTCTGAGAGGCAATGAGAATAAACCCTGAATAACTGTCACCAACTGTCACCATGTAGCAGCTATTTCAAAGTCCTCTTTTTGCTACTGGCCAAAATGAGAAAGACCAACCATTCACAGATATGCCTACTGAGACATTAAGAAATAAAGATATCTATGAGAGGTCATTTTTTATCATGGTTATCTACTTCTAACTGGACATAAATTCTCAGGAGTGTCTACTGATATTAAATACGTGAACCATTATCAAAGCTGCTCTATCAGCAACCTGAAGTCTGCACTCAAAGTGAAGAAATCACCTGAGAAACACTGATGCCACAACCCGCACTAGAATTCCCAACACCTCTTTCCAGTAGACACCAGGACGACACTGCTGTCCTCCAAAACTCACTTCTAAACAGACAAACGTGCCCATTTTAGACTGGGAATAACTAAATTCGCAGAGACGATTGCTCAAAATCAGTTTTCTTAAGAGACTCCATCTCTCCACTTCCAAGTCCAAATCTGAGGTAAAACAATACGGTCTTTTCCAACCAAGTGATTCTATGATTCTATGAAAAATTTCTTCACCAAAAGGGTTCTCGGGCCCTGGCAGAAGCTGCCCAGGGAGGTGGTGGAGTCCCCATCCCTGGAGGGATTTAAAAGCTGGGCAGATGAGGTGCTCAGCGATCTGGTTTAGTAGTGGACAGATATGGTTGGACATGATCTCAAAGGTTTTATCCAACCAAGTGATTCTATGCTGCTACAAATATGAATTTTTGAAGTGGCAAGAGGTCAAAACTGAGACCTTTCTCTTCATCCAACACCTGTAACTCAATGCAACATAAGAAATCTTTTTATTTCGGGGCAAGAGGCTGAATTTTATTTAACAAAAAAAGAGACTCTCCAAGATGCCCTTTTTTGCTTAAAACTAAAATGCTGACATTTTCTGGGTTTGATGCTTTTTCCCCTCCTTTCTGACTAGGAAGTCGGGTCAGTTAGAGAATACTGTCAACAGTCAAACAATGAAATCAGTAACAAGTACAGGGTCTCTGCGCAAAAGACCATCCTTTCCCAACCCAATGTCTTATTTCCTTTCCAAGTAAAACTAGCAGGATTCAAGTATTCTGTGCAATTATTTTGAGAATAACAACCAGCAAATAACCACAATATAAACTCACAGAAACTTAAAGAAAACTGGTAACTGGCTTCGCCTCATTTGGTTTCAAAATCAAGTTCACTATGAGTTTTGCCTCTGTATTTAGCATGATTTTAATCCAGAATACAGCTCTGTTACCCTGACTCATCCTTTATTCTACAGAAAGATGTTGAAGCTTCCGTGCTAACCTGTAGAGCTGAGTGAGAGCAGAAAGGATGTCTTTTACAAAACAAATAACAAATCTCTATGTTCAAGCATGTACACTGTACACAGAATCAATATAGGGCTGAGGTATCAAGGACAGATCTTCCCTTCATGTTGTTAACAGACTGACAACACTATAAACCCTTCTGTGACAGAAGAAGTGCAAGCTAAGAGGAAGAACAATGCCTACAGGATTTGGAGTTCAGAAGAGTACAGATCAACACTGTATTAGAGTTAACAATTTTGTTGCTTCCAAGTACTTAAATGTGTTTTCATCTCTTGCATGTTTGCTCTTGTTGTCAAGTTTGGATGATAATTGAAGAAATTAAAAGAATTACACCAATTTTGCAATGAGTTAATAGCTTTACAGTACGTGGAGATGACATTGGTCTTAAAATGTTCTTTTCTACCAACAGGAATTCCACCATTCATACCAGGAATTCAACCATTCTCAACAATGACTCACTCCCGTGCCTCAGTCTGCAATTTCTTCGCTCTTTGAGGAATATTCCAGGAATGCCTGGTAGCATGAAACTGGGCAGGAAAATCTTCGTGAAGAACATTTGTGTGTGGCCATGCCTCACAGTAGCCAACACTCAGATAAATGCATGCATGCATGAGAAGGATGGATCAGGTAATCAACGTTTAGCTATTTTTTAAAGGCTACTCTGCATATTACACATCACAGTTGCTTAAGGGGGTTTTCTATATATGTAAATAAACCACTTGTTTCTAGATCCCACACTTCATTAACTTGGAAATTCTTGTATTCCTGTACTAAGGTTTTAAAGTCAGCTCTTCCAATGTTATCTTCAACTCCACATAGGTTGCAGTAGAAATGGACAATTCAGGTATCATTTTATGTGGTCTCCCAAAGTCAGTCAGAGATAAGACTCTGTAAAAAATAAGAACTGCTTTGAAGCAGAAATGTAAATATTTTAACAGATGGCTATTGATCATTTCTAGGAATTTCAAGCTTCCTAAAGCACATCATGGATTTCATACACTCTTTCTTTTACGAACTTAGTGCTAATAGAACGTATGGTAATATCACGAGAACAGAAATCCTTGCTTATTTGCTGAATAGGTACATTGGAAAATGCTTCTGGCATTTTCCCTGCTTAACAATGTGAAGCAACTCTGACCGATGTTTCTTGACGCTGTTGTGATGCAAGAACCCTAAAAATTTTAAATGAATGCACATTATCAAATATACTACACGAATATTCTTCAGGGGGCTGTCAAAATGAAGACTAAGAGAAGATGCCTCTACACGCACACACCTGGAGGTGCCACCTCCTCCTTCAATGAGGGGCATGGAATGCTGCCAGCTAGAATTTCATTCTGAGCATTTTTTGCATGTTCAGTTGTGGGGGGAAAAGTGAAAGAACAAGGAGCTGCTGTTAGAGTGACACAGGTAAGTTGAAAGAGCCTCTCAAAGCTGATGTTATAACCAGTTCTACAGGTAAGATGGAAATCCCTTTTTCTAGCTCTTGATATTATTAAAAGGTAAAATTTCAAAACCTGCAAATTCAAATTTTAAAAACAAATTCCTTACTTTTACTCTCATCTTCTGCAAATGTATCTATTCAGAGCAAGTATTGAAAATGTATTTCAAATAGCTGCATGTTAAAATCTTGATTCTTTTGGAATTGGAAGGGCTTACAGGGAAACCAAGAAGCCAACCCAAATGTTGCCTACATGTTCCCTTGTAAAATAAGAAATATTTGACTACTTAATCCCGAGAAACAAATAAATACCATTTCTACCCTGACAGATCAACTTAAATACAACCAAATACAGTAGCATACATAATCTGACTTTTAACAAAAATCAGGTAATGTTCCAAGAGCTTTTATTCTATGTGGAGGAACTGGAGTTTAGATTTTTTCCCTGCCTTTTAGCTGCAGTGCATTCTTTGACTGCCAAACGCATCCGCAAAACACAGTTAATTCTCTTATTCTGACATGTTGAAAACTGGATAAGAACCAAAAGCAACATTCAGATTTTTATCTGGATTCAAACCAGATTCTTGAAATTTTCATTTGAGAATGATTTTACCTATATTACCTCCTGACTTTTTCAAGCTTTTTTGTGACCCAAGCAACGTCATCTCTTCTGTTACTCAAACCTCGCATTGTAAATGAAAAGTAATACTGAGTTGTACATTATAGTGGAATTATTGCTAAAAATCCAGCACACTAAACATGCTGAGCAACTCAATTTAACACAATAAAGTCAATGACAAGCAATTTCCACATTTTCCTCCTTTGCAGCCAACTCTGGAGCATGCAAATGAGTTACTATCACCAAGGAAGATTAGCATCTCCATTCTGGACTTGATGATCTTAGGTCTTTTCCAACCTAAACGATTCTGTCATCTCACCACCACCATCTTGGTTCCCACTCCTTAGCTTACAAAAGCCATCAAGAAAAACCATGAAAAGCCTGGAAATCTCGTTGTGCCAATTCTACCACACTCTTAAGATGTCAGGAGAGGCAGCATAATTAGAAAGACAGTCGCTGTCAAAATAAAGTAGCAGATTTTATTTAACCCAGCTACTGGAAAAATGGTAGGATCTATCATCACCAGCAACAGTCGGTCTCTCTGCTCCATTACCATTATAAAAGATCCTACTACAGAAAAACAGGATTTCTGACTGACTTTCTGCTCTCATTATATATTAAGTATGTCTGTGACAATTTGATTGATTTAACGAAGGCTTAGCATGGCTGGCCAGGCCTTAACAGCAGAACTGCTCTGCATTTCAGAAAATGGGGAGAAGAAAAAGATAATTTTAAGAAAACTCCCTCCCATCTCCAGTAAAACAACAATTTACAGCTCTAAAATAAAAGGCCCACTGAGAATATTCTGGCAGAGGATCGACAGAAGCTATTTTTGACCTTGATTAATAAAGGAGAAACTCTACAAAACGTAAATGCACAATCTGAGTAATTCAATATTTGTAGTCAAATAAAGGCAAGACAATACCATTCACTTGTCGATTCTCTCTGCAACTGGTTTTGCTGCCTTTCCAAGGGAAAAGAAAAAATGAAATTCTAAGAAATTCCCTAAACGCTCTCTAATTGCAATATACAGCCTGGCCCACAATTAAAATAAGAACATGCATAGTAACAGTGGAATCACATAATTGATTTAATGGGCCAGAGTGACAGTTCTGCTCTGACATAATCTAAAAAGATTAGTATCTATCCTCATGCTTCAGCAAGAAGATACTCACCTGATTTTCACAAGCCTACTTGTCACCTGGAAATAATGGATTCTAGAGTTTCTCCTACCAGCACATCCACATGTCTGGTGCTCCTTGCCTAATTACTGTCCATTTAGATTATTCTTTAAAAATAACCCCTGCTCCTTTTACAGAAATGCCATTTTTTTCCTTAAAACACCCAGCTCCCCCCTCCTCCTCCTTTGTTTGAAACATACAGCACTTTTAGGCGATATCCATGAAAAACGGCTTTAAAAATGGAAACTAGAAAGCCAGTTCAGCAATCCCTGATTTGTAGTGACTGATGGCCTGTGATTTTAACCAATGTTCATGCAAACAGAGTGATGCAGATTGCAACAACTCACACCCTACAAAATGTGGCCAGTTCAGATTGCAAACAGAGGAAAAAACCCAGAGGGTTTCACATTCCACACACATTTATCCTTGCATTTATCTCATCATATGTTATTCTTATACGGACATCCACCCCATTTTCCAGAACGATGTTACCAAGGCGTAAAATCCACACCTAAAACCAGATCCTTATTGTCCTTTTTCCCACCTGGGGAGGATCTGCCCTGGCTGCATGTTCCAACAACCAGGTCCAGATCAGAAATCCAAGTCAAACCACACACCACGTTCACAGCACGGATTAAGACACGGAATCCTTACCTAGGAGCCGCATTCTTTCAAATGGGGAAGGTTCTTACTTCCTTCCTACCTAATCTGCCTGCTGCCTGGACATATTCCAGCCTGACTCCCAAGGATTTGCTGGCTCGCGCTCTCCCCGCACGGCATCCGCAGTTATACGGCATTACTTATATTCTCATTTTAAAAAAAAAATAAAAAAAATAAAGGGTTTAGAAGCCCAGGCATGGCAGGGCAGGGCAGGAAAGTGCCAGCCCCTTCTTCCAGAGCCCCACGCATGCGTGCTGCCTGCCCATCCCACCGCTGCCATGGCAACGTGGGCCACAGCAGCCATTCCGCACCCGGGATGATGGACCCAGCAGGGAATCTGCATGGGGGGATGTGGGATTGGGGAATCGGCTCTTCCCAGAGCACTGTGGAGATGGCACGGTGGGAGGAAACCACTCAAATCCCACAGCCGACACCTCCCTCCGCACCCACAACTGGTTAAAAAGAGGCAGCAGAAATAATCAGAGAGCCTGAAAACGCAGGGAAGAACAGGGGAACCTGCAAACGCAGGGAAAGAACGGGAGAGGCTGTAAATACAGCTCTGACGACATGAAAAAACTGGCTCACTTCGTGCAAAAAAGAGCCACTGAAATTACTCCAATGCAGAAACACAAATTACTGACAAAGTCCATCTTCATCACATTCCCAACCTGTGACACTGCTGGTGACAACAAACCCAACCCTTCCTGAGGCAACGTTAGGGGTATAGTGACTTTAAACCAAAAGAAAAGAAGTCTAGACTAGATATCGGGAAGAAATTCTAGTTGCTGAGGGTGGTGAAACCCTGGCACGGGTTGCCCAGAGAGGTGGTGGATGCCCCATCCCTGGAAAGATTCCAGGTTAGGCTGGATGAGCAACCTGATCGAGTTGAGGATGTCGCCGCTCACTGCAGGGGGGTTGGACTATGTGACCTTCATCGCCCCTTCCAACTGAAACCATTCTATGATTCTAACTCCTGACCTGCACTTAAACAGCATCAAAAGCACCAAACTGCTGGAACAACCTTATAACTTCCCCTTAATCCTTTAGTTTGTCTTTTTTAAACCCAAATACTGCCAAACAAGCTACTTTTTACATAAACTACATATAAAGTACAAAAGAAAAATATAAAGTTACTTCTATTTAAGGCTGAATCACTACTACTGGACCCAGCTTCCATTATTTCATTTATGTCTCTCCTTTTGACTCAGATTCTATCACTGCTCTCTGCCTTAATTTCCTACTTTTAGATTTGTGTCCCATTTCTGCACTGGATAACAAGACAATCTGCCACTACTGAAAAATCCCACTAAAGACAACTGGTAGCATAGAATCATAGAATGCTTTGGGCTAGAAGAGACCTTTAAAGCCCATCCAGTCCAACCTCCACGCAGAAGCAGGGACATCTTCAATTCCATCAGGCTGCTCGGAGCTGCGTTCAACCTGACCTCGAGCATTTCCATGGATGGGGCATCCACCTCCTTCCTGGGTAAAATATGCCTCACTGTAAACAATTTCTCCTTATATCCAGTATAAAAGGGAAGGTGAACAGATCTTAAAAGACGTTGAAGGGAATAAACCAAGCCTGAGGATAAAATGTTGGGAAGCGCAGGATCTTCTGAGTGCGCAAGTTATTCAATGATCTTTGAAGAATGAATGAACCTGCCCAGACTTACCACTACTTCTTCAGTTTTCTCTTCTTTTTTCTCTTCCTCTTCATCAGTTCCTGCAGCAGCTCCATCCTCCTCATCACTGCTAGAGGACTCCAGAATTTCACTTATGTCCATTTTCCAGTTCCGAGGAACAACCTTAGTGCTGAGAAACGTGCTTGCCTCCTGTAGCCCTGCAGAAGAAAGGGCCCTGGGTTTACCTCACCCACAGTATCCAGAGTCCAAAAGCACTTTTAATTCCCTCTTCATCTTATAAATTATAATAGAGTAATTAAGAAAGAAAACAGATACTTCAACTCAGTTTACACACTCTACACTTCAAGACTGTTTTTTTAAACTGACTATTGGCAACTCAAGGAGTTCAGAGTTGAAAACATCCACAGAGCATCCTGCTGTTTCCTAGGCACAGGGCCCCATGAACTCTTATCTACATATATTCTAAGCAACTGCGAGCTGTTCTGTTTCTCTAAGAAGAGACAAACAATGTAATCAAGCTATTTAAAAAAGCAAGCCCATCACAGTTAGGTCAAGTACCATCACTGACTTGGTTATTTTCAAAATATCTTCGTGTCTTAAAGTTTAGATTGCAAAAGACCACAAATATTTTGCTTAAGAGATGTTACGTTACTGTTTGGAACAGGAAAAATGCACTGATGAATGAGGGAGCGATGGGACAAGTAGTCACACTTGTACAATGGGAACAGCTCTAATTCTATTCCTTGTAGAAGTGCTCCAAGAGGAAAAACAAACCCAGACACCCCAAAACATGTCTTCCAGACACAGTAAAAAAAAATGTTCATAAAGAGGAATCAGAAGAATACCCAAAAGGACATATTGCACAATGCACAGTGTTGATACAGAAAAAAAGGCACCAGTTCTTAATAGATGCTGATCTGTCTCAACTCTTTTTGAGACTATTAGTACCTTTGGTTCCACAATATTCCTTCACGGCAATGTCTATCACAACTCAAATTCATTCTGCATGAGAAAAAAAATCCCTTTCTTCAATTTCTCTTAAACCTGCCATCTGATCATTTTTTGGCTGTTCTAAAGTTCTTCTACTGTGAAATAGTTAAGAAGAAAGTATAAGAGAAATCATTAAGAATCACATGAATCAATCAAAACCCTTTCAAGCTCTCATTTGTGTGTATCATGTTACATTTTCTTTAAGTAGCTGTTCCACACTTCCATTCAAACGAGGAACGGCTGTTGTTGAGCGGTCTGGGTTTTTTTCATTAGTTTTTGGTTTGTTTTATTAGGTATTGTACTTATTTCCCCTTAACAAATTTTGTGTGTCAAGGTCGGATTGGCAGAAACAACACTAAAAGTGTAAGAATTATTTACACTAGAGTGAGCATCTGGCCTTTTACAGGCTCACTAAAAAGATGGATTATTGCAGTTGCATCATCCATACATACAGAAACCAAGTGCTCTAATTATAATTTAAATCAAACATTAATCACAGGCTGGCTTTTCTGATTAAGTTCACACATTGCTGTTTGGGTATTTTTAATGTAAAGACAGAGCTTTGAGCAACAGCACAAAACTTGGGTTTTAGGAGAGGTAACTATACGTTCCATTCCTCAATGACATGTCAAATACTCTACCATGGAAATAGTCCATTCACTTCTCATGAACGTGGACTGAATCAAAATAAGGAAATAAAATCAAGTAACCCTAAATTTCTACTAGGTGCTACTGCAATAATAAGGCAGCTATATCCAAAGTTTCTCTAATTTATCACATTTAACATTGTTTGCAAAATATCCACAAGCAATAATCTGAAACCAAGAGGCTATCATTTATCTGCAGAAATTAAAAGTATTACTGCATGAGATCAGGTTTTTTTAACACCTAGAATTGATTCTAATTTACCTTTTGTAGGAGAAGCCTCAAATTTTGGTAAGTTTTGAGGATCTAGTTCTTTAATGTCTTTTCTTGCTACTGAGTAACTGAAAAACAATAACGTTCCGTTATCATTTTTAAATCACAGCAAAGCAAGCATTCGACTAAGAAAAACAGTGATTTCTAACATCTTCAGATTTATTGTTCACTTTCAATGCTCTTTCTAACAACTAAGTGCATAAGACATTTGCTATTGTAGGTCCTAACACAAGATTCACAACCAGAGTAAGTTTCAAGCCTTTCTTTGATATTCAGCTATTAAAAAAACCCTTGTAATTAAATAATCAAGAAAAGTATGAAAAGCTTCTTTATTTTAAATGCTGAACTTGCACAAAATTGCAAAAGTAAAATACCAAATTTTAAGTATTTCACTAACAGCTGCTACCTAAACCAGCAACCCAGCTAAAGAAGAAAACAGCCCTCTGTTTTTAAGAACACATTTCAAGAACAGCGAAGCCAAATTCACATTTCTGCATTGATAAACAGCTGATTTCTATTTTAAAATTACAAAAGCGTTCTCATAGCAAAATACATGGAAGTTGTTCTGTTCTAAAATTATACTGAATACCCAGTAACTGAAGTACTACAACAGAAATGCTAACCAACCTGCAAGAAAAGCCTTACAAGTGAGTTATTTTAATTAGATTTTTTTTTTCTTCTTTCATTATTTCAGAAAAACATGTAGTAAAACTTCAGGAATTGGAGGCGGCCACTTTCTGAAGTTAAAGCCACAATACTATGGGGAAAAAAAGTGAAACAGAGCAAGGCTGCATGCTTTTCCAACAACATTCCACCTTCAGTATATAAAGAGCCAGACTTATCTAGAAGGCTGATGATATGTGTCTACATTAAGAGGCCAAAAAGAATTAAGTCTTAAGTTACTTGAAATATGTTTCAGTAATCAAGTAGTCACATCCTACACATAATCACAGCTATTAAAAAATCACTTTTGAAAGAAAGAGAAAGAGGGGAGACAGGTGGCCTCTGGGAGAGAAGTTTTAGTTACAATATGTTGAGACAGATGCGTTAGAAATAAGGATGAAGAGAAGAAAAACAGCTCTAAGAAGAAGTCTTCATATTCTTTTGAATATATTTTCCCTTAAGTAAGACATCACTCTCTTCCCTTCCCTCCCCCCTTCTGAGAGGCATGGGCTAAGAGGATCTTCTTTTATTTAAGATTCTGTAAAAGTTTTAATTAAACAGTTACTTTACAGTCACTTTTTAATTTAAAAAAGTAGACCAAACACTTCTAAACTTTGCTATTTGAACAGACACAGACATCTGGGCATGGGAGGTAGTGTCCATCAGATATCCAAACCACAACAGACACCCACAAGAACATCATAAGTAAGACACGAAGGGAAATAATTAAAACCAAACCTCACTTCGAGGTATAGGAATCAGTTCAAGTGTTTAAATCTGTTTTTCTTTAAAGTTGTCAAATTTTTAAATGAAGAAACACCAGACCACTTTCCTAATCCAATGAACTCTTTATCAGTACACACGATGTGAAGGTGGGTGAGCAAGCACAGAAATGAACAAGTGACAAACATGTACGAGTGACAAATGTGTACAGCCAACAACACAAAATTGTACCCTTTCCTCTTGGAGAAAACTATGTCTTCAGAAGCAACATGTAATTAGCTTTGCATTTTTCTCCCCCACATATCTAATGAAAGGAAGCTATTACTTACAATTTGGAATCTGAAAAGGATCGAACTAAACACTGGTCCTTTTTCACCGTGACATCATCATTACAGCTGGGAGACACGACCTGGAGGTTGAAATAAAACACTTCTTTTAAGTAAAAAAAAAAATAAAAATAAAGAAAGCTGATGTTGAACGGAAAGAAAGATGGACAGCAGGAAAACTGCTGTTTTCCTGTTTCGTCTCTGGTAGTTTCCAATTCTGAGAAAAGAAAACTACTCCAGTTGATATTACTGAAGCCAACAATGACAAGTTTTAGGAAACAGTTTACCTCAAACTTTTAACTTTATTTATTATGTAAAAACCAAAAAAGTTTGCAATTTCATTTGTAAACTCAAACTACTCAAGATCCTCTTTATTCAGTCCACTTTTTTTTTTTCTCTTCTTCATACAAAACTTGTTTAAAGCATCTATTTAAACAGTCAAAGACCCACTTATTTCATACCAGTTTCTGATCTTTGCCATTCAAACAGAGGTAAGTAGTAGAGTTTTTTTTTAAGGTGTGGCTCATATAAGCCAGTGTGGAATCCAGCGCGGAATCCAGCGCATCCTTCCACAGCGGTATCATCTCTAAGTCTAAAAAAGGTGATAAAAACACATTTGCAGTATTTTTACTACCACAAACAGAACAAGTTTACATTTTGCTCCAAGCCACACACAGACAGAAAATGTCTGAACTCCTGGATTTACTAGGACTCCGTAGAAGCTGTGCCACTCCATTCAGAAGAGTCAGAAGTTTTACCCCAAAAATCAACATAAGACATTCCTGTTTCTCAGGTAGCAGAGAACAGAACAGGTACGTGGTGTCCAGTAACTTAAGCCCCTAGTTAAAACTATGCTAAGTTAAGATCAGTCACCAGTGAAGGGATATACAGCAATCAGAACATGCACAACATATTGCATTTCACATTTTCAACTGAGATACACACAGCCAGGTAAGTCAGTGCCAACTGACCCTAGAATTCACCCAACATTACACCATAGTGTTCTTTCAAGGAAGGGAAGACAACTGGCCTGTGTAGTTTGTTACCTTTTGAGCCCGGATTCACACAGAGAAATAAAATGTTAAACTAAATTAGGAGATTGTAACAGCTAGGCTGCTTCCAGCTAGCCCTGTAGACTCAAAATAAAGGACTACGGAATATACAGTTAAGTCAATTAAATCTGCAAAAGTTAGTGAACTAAACCTGTCTAATGGTCCAAACATTTTTTAACCAAACGCATTTCTGATGGGTGACAGAAGATGCGTATTCAGCTTGTCTGACAACAGCAAAAAATTTACTAAAAGAAAGAAACTTCTAACACGCATTGTGGCTGCCCCATCCCTGCAGGTGTTCAAGGCCAGGTTGGATGGGGCTTGGGCAGCCTGATCTAGTGGGAGGTGTCCCTGCCCACAGCAGGGGGTTGGAACTGGATTATCTTTAAGGTCCCTTCCAACCCAAACTATTCTATGATTCCTGAACTTTTCTGTGAGTATAAAGAATCTGCAAAGTGCCTACCTTTACAGGACAGGTCTACTTGTATTTGAATTTGACGTATATTTTTTTAACAGCAATTGCAATGAAAAGCGGTAGCCTATACTGACAGCCAAATAAAAAAATACCACCAATCTCTACTGCCAGAGTAACTGGCCATTTGTGTAAATGCAAGTAGGAAAGAAAAACAGCATTTCATAAAACTGAAACTCAATTCAATCGAAGGTAATCATTAAATATAAAAAGATATATAAAAATTCCACTGCAGTTAAAATTAAATGGCCTGGGAGTGCAAGTCCTAACATATTGTATTTTTAGAAGGCAAGGATTGTTATATATTGTCATATATTTATCATTTTATGAGCAGTTTTGAAAGACTTAGCAGGAATAAAACTGCAGCTTATGCATACATGTTAACCTCTGCTCTCCTACTCCTCACAAATAACCTACACCATCCATATTTTTAGCAAACATGGGCAGCAGAGCTCGGCCTGACTGTACTCACAAGTCTGCTGTAAAGGCTGGGAAGTGTGCAAACTGTCCTACCCAGGAAAAATCAATGTACTAGCCATGTAACAAGTCAGGCAACACTCTCATCTAAACAGACAGCAGCAGCACAACACCAAAGATATCAATGTCTTAAGCAACTTACCAAAGCTGGATACCAGTCTGCCTTCTCAGAATTACAAGTCACACTCACAACTTTGCCAAGCAATTCATCATTGAGACGCTTTTTATCTTCATCCTCTTCTTCACTACTTTCTTCCTCCTTCTCATCTTCAGTACTAAATTATTAAAACATACAGTATTTTAAAGTTGTCGTCCGAAGTCAACATTTGAAAGCAAATACAGCTTACAACCAGATCTTTCCTCCTGTTCTGCAAAGCTTCAAAAACAAAATTACAATTGTAAGAGCTGAAATTGCTTGAAATACACTTAAGTGTTAAGTGCACTTACTTAGTAAGAGGATTTTTGCAGAAATTCTTCCCAAGTAGTAGTATTTTACAACAGCATCATGTAGGGATTGGAGGCATGAATCAGGATTTGATTGTGCACACACATGAAAAAGAGAAATGGTCTCTATCCCAGAAATTTAAAAGCAAAAACCCCACCAATTTCATAACACTGCTAACATATGAACACATCTGCATGAACTGAATTACTTAAGTGTACACAACTTATAGGATGGAGCGTTCATACTAATATAGCTTCGATGGTTCTACTTCGTTCTTAGCGAATGACAAAATGAAAGGAAAGCAAGAGAGCACCATCAAAACTCACACAGGAAGAGAAGATCTTCTTCCTCTGTTAGATTTCTTCCCAATAACTGGAGTTCCAAAGTGCTCTGGATTGGTTAGTGGCAGCTGATCAAGTGTCTACACAGAAAAAGAGGAAATAAAATTAGTTTGCTATTTCCTATTACTATTTATAATATTAATTATATTAATATATATTAATTTATAAATTAATTACACAGTCTTCATTGCCATCCCTCATTGTCTCACCTCGCTTTCTGCAAAGTGCCTTTCTCCCTTCAAGCATAACGAAGTTCGTCTCAGGGTCCTTTCATCACCATCATCAAAAACTAGAAGGAAGCCAAGAAAACACATTGGCACAAGATGATCACATCTCTTTCTCCAGCTGACAAAGCAAGTCTACTACTTATCTCATAATTTACAATATTCTCTAAAACATGACTTCTAAGATTGCCACTTAAATGCTACTTTCGTTCACAAGCGAAAAGGAGGGTGGTATTCAAGATGCAGTCTAGGAAGTGATAACATTTTTATGCAGAGATAACATTTTTTAAGCAGAGATTCAAGTCACTGTAAAGTCAGGCCTTTGGGCGCAGCAGTGTCTCTCTAAAGACATCCTTCTTATCAGGTCACTGCACATTTCAAACCATGGCTACGGACTGCGTACCAGCTAATATCTAGCAATCTTAAGGTTTTGTTTGGTTTGATTTTTTCTTCCACTTTATCCGTTTATTCCTCACTTGTGCTACCTCTTAATCCTCCCTCTTGCTACAAACAACCCCACGGAGAGATGAACAGAAAGAAAACCAAGAACCTGATAGTTTTTGCTATATTATCAATACTATGCTACCAAGGGACTGGGAGCACTGGAAACTTACACCTGTAAGTCTGACCCATTTATAAAAAATACTTAGTAGAAATCCTTCTCTCCTAAAACTCAAGTATAAGTGACAGGGGAGTTCCACTTGTTTCCATTAGAACACAGGTGAAGACAACTAGAATGCTGTAAGGCTTTTGCAAACTTTGCCTGAGAAAGATCTGCTCTTTAGTCAGTTTAAATAAAGAAAACTTGCCTAAAGAGAAGGAAACTGAAGTTCCTAGTTCTCTCCCAATGGTTCAGAGCTCCTGAACCACGTGAACAGGCCCTCTGCAAAGCGCAGAGACCGGGTGGTTGCAGTCTGGCATTCCATTAAGGTAAAAGTTTATTTGTACAGATCAAAGTACAGAACACTACTCTTTATGTAAACTACTTGAAACATGCTTTGTCCAGTAGTGAACTTTAAAAAAAAAATAAGGGTTCAAGAGTGTTGTGCATATCAGTGTGGTAATTTTGGCATATTTCTATTAAGATTGAGATAGTGTGAATATCAAATGTGTACCATTAGCAAAAGCACAGATTGGCTGCAGCAAGAAAAGCACTTTTGTTTGTCAAATAACTAAATAGAACAGTCACATCCTCATAACCTTAGGTTAAAACCACAGACTGCAATAATAACTAATAAAAAGGGATGAATACAAATTTAACTCATCTCGATAAGACAAGCTTTAAGGTTCCTCCATCTTCAGAGCAGAGATGCTGCTGCGGTCGCTCCACTTCTGAAGTATCTTAACGGCTTATAACACTCGTACACACAAAGCAAGTAGCTTTCCCCCCTCCACACCCCTAGTATTTTAAGACTGGTAGATACCTGTGTGCCTGATTATCTATAATAGTTAATGAGATTTGCTAAACTATTGAAATGCAAACACCAGTAAGACCCACCAACGTCAACTCTCAAAATCTCCTAGCTCAGCTTAAGGAAGCCACCAGGGAGACGCTTCACACTAACTGGCAAAACAAAAGATGAGCTCTTCCCCCTCTGCACCCCTAACCCAGCACCGGTACTCACTGATTTGCCATGTACAAACACCAAAGTGCTCAAAATTATTTTGATGCCCACTTCTTTCACAGGTTTACATTAGTACAAATAAAATATCTGTGTGCCACCTCTTTGACGTTTAAGTTTCATTACCTACCAAATGGGCCACTTGCCAGCGCTCTCTGTACACTCTAGTAACAATATTTCACTGGCTTATTTTTAAATTTCAGGGTGGTTTTAAATGCTCTCTGCACCCTAAAGCATGCACCATTTCTCATCATTCTGAAGAGACTTAAAAGCAGATTACCATCATCACCTTTTGTACTTACATTCAGAACTAAAATCAAAGTGCTCATCTTTCACAAATAATCATTTAAGGGGACAAATAGCTGGTGAGTGGCAATAGGTAACTTTGTAAACACAAACAGAACCTGACACCTGACAGTAAAGAAAAAAAAATCACTCTCAATTATCCTCAATTTTGAAAGTTCTAGCTATTTAATTAGAACTGATACAGTAAGGAAGAAATCAAGCAAATTATTCATAAACCAGGTGATATTATCTTTTCATCCTTGAAAGATAAAATCTTATAAACGCTGAATATTAAGCAGAATACGTTAGTAAAACACACTAAACTCTACTTAAATTAGGACACATACGGAAATTATAACAATTAAGAACTGTGAGATATTCTGCTTGCAAACACACAAGTTACCTTAGAACTTTGAAAGTCACATAATTAGGTACTCTCAACCCAAATGAGGCAATTATAGTTTGCAAAATATAACTGGAATTGCAGAAATGTCAGCTTCATAAATTTATATTTTACTTGCACAGAAAACAAAAAGCCCCAAAGCTTCTGGAACTCTCTCCCACACCTGAAAGGAAAGTCACTCTTTCCAAAAGGATATAGTGCTCTCTTTCACAGGAATAGCAGTTATCACACAAATGCAGGAAAGGAAGGTGAAGAAGCACAAACTCTCAGACCTCCTTCCCGAATTGCAGCCGCCCAAGGAACTGGCATAACTGTTACTTGAAAGGGTAGGAAAATATTTCTGTTCAGCAGCCACCTGTGAATGTCCTGCCCGAGGCGAAGGAAACACACAGCAGAGTGAAAGAGTGTGCGATTCCTTCAAAGCAATCAAGTCCAATATGACCCTATTTTACCTTGGCCACCTTCTTCCAGGACTCAAATTTCTCTCCCTCTCATCCCTCATTCGGGTTAACAAAATGGACAGAGTTAACACATCCAACCCTTCTGAGTCTCATACAAACAGATGTAAATACACACAAAAATGACAAAGTTATCAGGTCTGTCTGTGGTTACCCCTAGAGACATCGCACGTGCAGTACAGAAAATGCTTTGAGACAACTATAATGGAATTTTCAATAACAAAGAGTAACGGGTGATATACAGAGTGAAATACCATAGCTTTATTATTACTTACAAAGACTTTGCCCCAAATGGAAAAATAAGTTTTATTTAATTTTCTATCTTGATGAAGACTGGTAGGGGCAGAGGGAGGAGGACCGTAAGGACAAAACCAGAAGGCACTAATATTTTTGTTCTTTCAAAGTCATTTAATTGCTTCAAGGATATACTGAAGCTTTCTTTGACCACCTAAGAATTTTTATATATATATATATAAAAGAAATTTTCTGCTCATTCTGCAATGATTTATGTTGTGGACCTGTGCAACAGCACCTGCAACGAACAGCGCAGCTGCACAACTCAGGGCAAGACAACATCTTTGTAATACAACAAAGCACATGACAGAACAGCATCAAAAGAAACTTTTCTTTAGCTAAATAAGCGATCACTTTATGAAGCGCCAATGGAGAAAAGATAGCACCTTTTTTCACATAAAAACATCAATTATTTGAATTAGTAAAGTGGGACTAAGTAGTAAGTCTCTCAAATTAATCACAATGAAAAGTTTTGTAATTGTAGATACTTTAAACTTATTTCACTTTCAGGGAAAAAATACTTGTTTGTGCCTTACTGAAAGGGTAACCAGAAATACACATTGATAGTCTCAGCACCTTTAAAACCAGAATTCTTTCTTAAACTAAGCAGCCATTGCAGCTTCCCTCTCACTTTTAAGGATTTCCTAAATATAAACAGCAGGGCAAACCATTTTTTGCTATAGTTCACGATCACAGCCATGTCAGAACTTGACACACTCAAAGCTGCAAATTCATTCCTCTCTTTAACCTCATCCAGAACTGTTTAATTGTAGTTAAAATGCCCGTTACTAACAAACAGACAAATTAAAAACTGCAAAATTAATGCTGAATAACTTGTATTAATGACTTTATCATTCCTTAAACTGGTTATTACTCCAAATTCTCCAACAGCAGAAATTCCAGAGCTTGTATTCCATAAGGAAGAATTCACTGAACAGTATCAATTGCGTTAGGGAGGGATGGAAATGGAAAGCAGAAGAGAGGGAGATATCCCCCCCCACATATGTAAAAGAGTTATCAATAAATTTATTTACAGTGCCACAATATTCAGCATAGAAGTGGAACTGTCTTTCCAAAGAAAGGAGTATGAAAAAGCAGAAGCCCTTGAAGTACCACCATTGCCCAATCCTGTGCTGGGCACGTACTTTGTAGGCAAACGGAGTACAGACTAACTACTTCAGTAATTACCTCTGGAGAGGGAACGATGCACACTGGCCGGGAACCTGACAGCAGTAGATGAGAGTCGATGTAATGAGGTAGGAATGACAGAAGGAAGAGCAACATTTCTGCTGGCCAGGGGCCTTTCTTCCAAATATGCTGATGAAAACTGACAGAAGGGGAAAAAGATGACTAAGCAGCACAACCTGGAGGAACAGCCTCTGTTACGATGCTGGTTCTAGTCTCAAGAACAAGTTCAACACGCTCCATACGGGGCATATTTAAACACAGGAAATAAAGTAGAAGTTTTCAGAACTTTGCTGCATCCCCACATTGTTGACAATAACAGAAAAGGAACAAAATCGGTTTTTTTCTCCCTGAGCAAGACAAAGCTTTGAAAGAAAAAAAAAAAAACAACAAAGCTTCCCAGTGGGAATCAGTGCAATACAGTCCAAGAGTTTAAAAAGTATTCTCTTGATTAAAAGTTGAGTAACTCAAAAGTGCATTAAGCAGTAAAAATTTCAACTCATTACTGACAAGAGGGTATCTTCTGTTCCCAGTCTAAAGCAAGCCCATATATGCCATTAAAAATAATACTCAGCCTGTCCTCACAAAAATGCTGCCTCAATGTCAGTTCTCATTTATTTACATTAATAAGTAAACTAATCAAAATAATTTTTCGGAACTGTGACGACACTTGCCAGAAAATATCACAGATGAGTTTAACTACATCTTGTTTATAAATATCCCTAAGATCCTAAAAAGAAGAAAGAAAGAAAAAAGAGAACACAGCAGGGCACCAGCAATTACATCCTCATCATAGTTACTCTACTAACTTACATACAGAGCAACCAGTGTTAACAGAACAAGGCTGTCCTGTCATGGACAAGTGAAGAGGGAAGCAACCATCGTGGCTGCATCCGCTTGCAGGCTTCAAATCCAACAGGTTACGGGAGTCTATACTGCACAGCAAGTAAACATTTCTTTTCTCATTCCCATCCCATTCAGAAACTTCTAAATCTACCACAACAATGGAAGTTGGTACCAAGAAGTAAAACCTGCTCTGGTGACACCATGCACATTTAATTATTTTCAGAAGCTGCCTGACAAAGCAGTAATTGGTGAGCTATACGAGCTGCTCTTTACGTACGCCTTGATCAACGTGTGCCAGTTTTGCAGAGCTTTGGTTTTCAGCTGTGGAAACAATATAGAAAGCACACAGAGTCACACAATGCTTATTGAATGACCTTGCAGACAAGGACTGTACTACCTACCTAGCATAACTGTAAGAGGGCTTCAGAGCCCTTCGGAGCGTTGCGCTGCTGGAGACACTACAGAACTCAGCTTTTTTTAAAGGAAAAATAATTTTCAATGAGCTCCAGTTCCCCTACAGAAAAGCGTATGAAATACCACTGAAAACACAGAAGTGCGACCTTTGAGTCTACTCACAGAAGACTATCACCTTACAAACAAAACCCCGCTGGCTGAAACGGCTTTTTCTGAGTTGTTCCAGTAATCTCATTATTGTTACATATAAAGAGATTAGAGAAAAAATTCCTACCTTCTGCTTTCCCAACATTATTTTTCGTACACCATATTTTACGTCTTTTAACACTCACTCCACACTGTGACCAAGGTGCTTTTAGAACCAAAGACTCCATCCACTTGACTTGTAACAAGGTTCAGTTAATATATTTACTCCCCATCACATCTGCTTATCTGCCTGCACGTTGCCTAAACGCATACAAGCGCAAAATGTGGTGCTATTCTTTCTTCCTAGGCTGTCCAGAAAGCTACTGCACAGTTTCTAGGTGCCACAGGTTGATTTTAAACAATACATTCCAAAGAAGGACTCCAGGCAAATACAGGATTTCCTCAAAATCCACTAAAGGAACATGTTGAAGATGAAAAGAACAAGTTTACAGTGGGTCAAAAAGCACCATCGAAGTAGGGACAATCGGACCACACTCATGGTCTTGGATTCTTGGATGACACACGCACAGACCGAAGATGAAGTGATGCTTCTGGGATGTAGAACTCGAAAAGGGTGCTGGGAAGAACTGGTCAAACCAGCGGCACGAATGTGACTGGTGCCTTGCACATACAAAGCGTGTGGCTGCTGAAGTTATAAAAAGACAAAGTGACAGGCCTCCAGCATGAATGAAATGAACTGACTGTGGTGGCACCGATAGCTCTTCTCACCCTTCACACAGGAACAAGATGTGTTAGGACCTTAAAGTTCTAGTGGAGGCAGAACCAAGTCAATTTTTCCTGTTAGCATAGATACCTCCACACAGCATTGAAGAAGAAACTTCTTTTAAAAATAGGAAAATGTGACTATAAATGGTTCCTGTGGGCAACCCTCCTCCTGGAAGTCCTCAGACATCACTGCTGGTTCTTTGTCCGATAAATATTCTGAGAATTACAAACTAAAATTTTTAAAATCCAACGTGAAAGAGGACTAGAACCAAATACTTAGTACCATTCATTTCTGTCACCTGCCTTCCTAAAGGCAGTTCCCCAGAGTGATGCAACAGGAACTGCATGAGAGGAGGCAGTTACCACCACACGAGGCCAGTGGGCAGCGAGAGCAGGGCTATAGGGCTCTTGCAGGTGTCACAAAAGTGGTGCCTGGCTTACAGCGCAGCCAAAGTCAAGCCACGTTAATGTACAGCACTGTATTAAAGCCAAAAAGGAAAAAATCTGTTGGCTTTGTAGACTCACGCAGTGTTGAAAAGAATGACAAAAAAAATAAACTCCTTACTATTTATGTTAAAATATTCCGCCGTTCCATGATAACTTTTAAAAGGAGAAAAGACGTCTTCTCTCACATAAAAGTACCAGACGAACCTTGAAAGCCATAACTCACAAAAAATAAAGATTCATGCTCCTTTTCATTCTAATCAGCATATAAAGCCCTACTGCTGACAGTGAGGTCTGATAGAAACCGCAAATACCTCTCACTGCTTTGGTTTTCTTCGCATTTCCCATTCATTTCAGAGGACATATTACTGAAAGTTAATACATGTTTTCTCTTTTCTCTCTTCAGAAAAACTTCCCTCCTGTTATTTTATCTAGCAAAATAGAAGTCACAGGGCTCAACGCATTTGATCTGTTTTTTTTCATTGTTTAAAGCTGTAGATACAGTTAAATTGCAGACACTCAACAAGAGATCTAAGCACATACAGATTATTGACCTGAGTTGTGTCAAAAGAGAGACAAAAGGGACTTTCGTTTTGATTGGGCAACAAAAAAAGGCTGTTCCAACAGCAACTCTTGGGATGCTTGCTCAACTGAAATCCTGTTTCTCACTGTTATGTAGACCTTGCCTTACTTCTAATTCTATGCAGAAGTGACACAAACTATTTCCTTAAAGAGCACACCCATAAGGATTTTTGGTTTTTGAAATTCTGGTACCGCTCCTAAGATTCCAGAGAAAGTGAAAGAAGGAAAACATAACTATGCACTCTCTAAGGTGTGGTCTAGGTTTTGGTTTCTTTTTTTTTTTCCCCAGTCACTTCAGTCATTATTTCAATATTTACCTGAAGCATTTTACAAGTCAATAGAGAACCAAGGAGATGACATGTTAAGTCAGCCATAATTCAAACACTGCTCAGCTGAAAGCAGATCTGACAGACCATTCTAATGCTACGCAATTATCACCTACCAATACATTCAGCACTTCAAAAGCATCGATGCAGCACTTGAAAATTTGTAAATTAAGTAAGTCCATTTTAAATAATTGCATTTCATCCAACTGAGCCACTTGTTACCCAAAGAACTTAAGCTGCTATTACCGTCATCCCACTTTAGATGCAATCGAGCAGATGAGAGGGAGGACATGCGCAACAGCATTTTCCAGACATTGTTAAACTTTCACTCCAAACAGCTTTTGTTTCTTCACTCATTTGCACTGAAAAGCTGAATTTCAAAGGTAATTTCAAAAGTATTTCCAAATCACATCTGAAATTTTTAATTTGACTAAATGGCTGCAGTCACACCATGTAAAAATAGGTGCAAAAGGGATTCCCCATCAGCTACAACAAAAATAAATCCTTATTTATTT
This sequence comes from Phaenicophaeus curvirostris, assembly GCF_032191515.1. NCBI lineage: Eukaryota > Metazoa > Chordata > Aves > Cuculiformes > Cuculidae > Phaenicophaeus > Phaenicophaeus curvirostris. Next base: position 66,387,890 of record NC_091396.1, on the reverse strand, counting down.
GGGATACGTGAACACCGCTAAATAGACTAACTGACCATCTTTGTGGCTCTTGTCTTATGTCAGTGACAAAGTGTCCTACTACAGCAAATTCAACACAGCATTTCTTCTAGTCCCCCTTACTGAACGAAGCAAAGTTGTTTCAACAGGAATCTTTGGATGCCCATCTGAAATAGAATCATAGAATCATAGAATAACCAGGTAGGAAGAGACCCACCGGATCATCAAGTCCAACCATTCCTATCAAACACTAAACCATGCCCCCCAGCACCTCGTCCACCCGTGCCTTAAACACCTCCAGGGAAGGTGACTCAACCACCTCCCTGGGCAGCCTCTGCCAGTGCCCAATGACCCTTTCTGTGAAAAAGTTTTTCCTAATGTCCAGCCTAAACCTCCCCTGGTGGAGCTTGAGGCCATTCCCTCTCGTCCTGTCCCCTGTCACTTGGGAGAAGAGGCCAGCTCCCTCCTCTCCACAACCTCCTTTCAGGTAGTTGGAGAGAGCAATGAGCTCTCCCCTCAGCCTCCTCTTCTCCAGGCTAAACAACCCCAGCTCTCTCAGCCGTTCCTCATAAGGCCTGTTCTCCAGCCCCCTCACCAGCTTTGTTGCTCTTCTCTGGACTCGCTCCAGAGCCTCAACATCCTTCTTGTGGTGAGGGGCCCAGAACTGAACACAGGATTCGAGGAGCGGTCTCACCAGTGCCGAGTACAGAGGGAGAAGAACCTCCCTGGACCTGCTGGTCACACTGTTTCTGATACATGCCAAGAAAACCTGCTTGGGAAAGGTGAACATCCTCCCTTCTCTCCAGACACATATGCAGTTTGTTTCAGTGGACCTTTTTGATATTGGTACTTAGTACTTTGAAAATGTTTTTCTGCATATATTGCTGGTTTCCCTAGCCATATCAGCCTACTTCTAGATCACCGAAAAAGAGATGCTACCTAACACAGAAAATAAATAGCCCAGGAAAAACACGGTCTTCCCCTTGTGCTTTCCACCTCAATCCTGATCTCATTCAGAAAGACATTCAAGAAACTTGAAGGCCATTTAATCCCTTCCCTCTCAACTCTTCGGCTTCGACTGCCAAGGAACCAATTCAACTTTGATTGCAGCAACATAAACACATACCTAACATCTACCCAAAACTTCTCCAAAGATATGATGGAAGCAGCAGGCTAAAGACGAGGCTCATTTTTCACATCTCAGTGATTCTGTTCTCAACCTAGTGCATTTCCCCAGTTTTAACAGTAAAATAACCATTTTTTTAGAAATTTTAGAAATTTCACCATCTGCTGAATTTGGTCAATGTTACCTGTGCTTTCAACACCAATGAGCCACCACACACAGCTCACAAAAACATTCAAAAGATCTAAAGACAACTCCGAAGTGTTACAATTGTATTGTCACAGGTACGTACGCTCTACCTGCCCTATTACTGAACTGCACGTTACTTACCCTAAGACTATTTAGATCATCCACACACACACCAGCTCTACATTTTTATGAAATTCTATTCTGCCTGTCAAAAAAAAATTTCTTCAGGAAAGGAAATTACAATAATAAATTGGTTCAATTTTCTGAGGAATTGTGCTTTAATGAACATATAAAAATCACAGCATGCATGATTTATCTGTTATGTTACTGCAAAGAGCTCAAGAACTTGTTAAATCCAAACACTGCCCTGCAGAGCATGTATTCACTTAACAAAACAGACAAAACTCGGCCCCAAACAAGCAGATTTAGAGTTCACCTCTCAAATGTAAACAAACATTTTTTTTCTTCTTGTATCAATTAGTATTTTAAAGCCTTTTTTTAATCACTGAACATGCAAGGGTTGGTTTACTGATCTAAGTCTTTTGGTCCAAATTCACACAGACTTAGCTAAAAATGCTACTTTGAAATGAAAATAAGTAAGAGTTTCAAGATGGAAATGCTAATTCATAAACGATGAAATTATTAGTACAAGACTGTTTCTTATCTCTTCTGTATCACAATGGTGAACCTCTGAAGTCAATATAAAGCAGAGCTGAAGGTCCAGTGTTCTTGATTGAGTATGTCATATCACTAAACCAAGCAGATTTGGATGTTCTGCATTCCAGAGCAATCCTGCCTTTCCTTCCCAACCTAACATACATTACAAGTTTACAACTAAATCTACAATTTTACAGTGATATTCTAGTCATGAAGAAAAACACATGAGCAGTGAGCTTTGTCAACTGGTAAATCAACTGGCTTACATCTAAAGCAGGCAATAATCATCACCATTAAGGGATAAACCCTTCCAAACTATTTGCAGTGAGGGCCTTGTCCTGACTCCAAAGACTATATAACCTTGCCTAATAGAACAGAAAAGTTAGATTATGCTGAACATCATCTTTCTTAGAAAATGAGTTCATGAATCAAAACATCTCACACTTCATGGATACAGGACTCCTCCAGAGAGTAAAAGCAGTAAAGCTGAATACATTCAGTATACAAGACAGCGAGGAAGAAAACAAGTTTCAATTTACAAGCATCGACCTCATAAGCAATGCAGAAGACTACCACATACAGGACAATTAAGAGAAGCACATTCTCTCCATGCTATTGGCAAATATAAGGCTTTGCTGCTATAAAAAAAAAGAGTTGTGCAACAAAACGACTGCTGCTTGCAAAGTGCTTTGATTCAAATACTGCAGTTTTTCATTTGGTCATCTAGTATTGAACATTGCTGGGTTTGTCCTTCTACTGTTAAAGCTGTTTCAGAAAAATCTAGAGACCAGAATGAGCAATTCTCATCGTTCAAAATAAAGAAATTTGACTTGCAGTGAATTCTTGTTCAACACGAATTTCGCTGACCCTACATTCTGAGGTTTCTATTTCAATGACTGAAAAGCGCACAAGCCTCCAACATGAAAAGCAAAATACTTTGCTATTTCACCTTAAATACAGCCACTACTTGAAAGTTACTTTAAAGCAAAGTTATATTCACATCATACATGAATGCCCCCTCTTTTCTTAAGGTGTGATGTGTCGACTTGTTTTTCCTTTTAAAATCAATCCTTTCTTCAATTGTTACACACAAAACATGATCCTCAACTCTACATACAACAGAGCAACGATTTCAAAACACATAGTGGTGCTGCCAATGGCTTTCTTGTGTACACAATTGCATACGGTGAAAGAAAGCTCACATTTCGATCATTCACGACATACCACAAGTTTCAGCTGGAAGTACAATTACGCGGTTTACATCTTAAAACCTGCAAAAATTATTCTGAATTCCAGTGAGCGAAGCTGGGACCAGTTCACCCAAGCTGCAATTACCTTTGCAACAACCTTTGCTCCCTGAATATCAAATAATTATTACCCTGATTTAAATGGAAAAGGAAACACGACATGGAAGACTTTAGGAATTCCCCTCCAAAATCTGTCTCAGATGTTACAACACAGGATAGAATTACTTACATTATTACCTATAATTAGAAATAGATTGTTAAAGGATTAGAGACTGCAAATGAAAGCACGGGGCTGCTCACCTACAGTATACCAACTGGCATCTGTCAGCTTGCTGATGACAGCTTCTTGAAAGGATCCATCGGGCATTTTTGTTTCAACCATAGCCCCAACCTGCAAAAAAGGGAGTATCTCAAGGTTACATATAAGCCCAAACTCATGTAATGGAAAAACACACGTGTATGCATTAATTCTTCCAGCACAACTCATTTTAGCTAAATGTTGCTTCCTAGAATTTAGTTACGCAGCAGGTAAGAATAAAGGTCCATAAGCCTAAAGGCTGAACTGCAGGTAGATGATAAAGCAGCATGGAATTCCAAACATCTAATTCCAGCATGACAAGAAATAACAAAGGCTAATTGGAAATAAATGTTCAAATATTCAAAGTAATTATTACTTTTTACTGATGTGCATGCAATGATGACTGTTTCTTATATATTAAACACTTCTATTGTCAGCTAAATCAGAATTTCAGTAGCGGACTACAACGTGTATTGGTCTTCCTGCAGAGAAAATACAAGAGAGATGATCAACTCTAAAGACCTCTGTTTGTAGTCAGTGCTGTATAATGTTGCTGTGCATTTTAGCAGACAACTGTTACATGTAAAACACAAACCAACACGTATTTTTATATAAATAAATCAATTATTTTAAAACACAGTTGGAACAAGCCTATTTACTATTGTCTAATGGGCCTGAATTTGGCTTTCCAATCAAGTTCTCCTTCACTTTTAAGAATGTTTCAAAGTTCTATTACTTATAAGAAGTTTTGTATCTTGTAAGATACAAAAATCATCATGGGTGCAAAACTGTTTGCATATAAAGTATCCTGCATGGAGAAACAAACAGTCTCCAAAAAATACAGAAGTTAAGACTAACTACTTGGAATCAATCTGATCTCAAGCAACAAGCCTCCTCTCATTGATTTAAAGTCTATAGAACAGGTATTCATGTAAACAGCTTCAATATTTAGAATTTTACAAATCAATTGTATAATTAAGAAAAAAAAAAAGGCATGCAATATACATACTCTTAGAGGTCCTTTCACTTGGTCATCCTGCACTAACTGAGTTGAGTTATCCCCCTTCAGGACCACCTGAAAGATATTCATAAACCTTTATATATATATTTATTATTTTGATAGCACACAAAAAACCATAAGAAATTGCATTTTTAATAATAACGATGACGATTCGGAAAACAAGATCTTTGTCAGTTCAGTGGACTCAAACTGATTGAATAGCAAACACTGGACAAAGATAGTTCTACTCATAGCAAGCCCCAAGCATCATACTTAATATTTTACCTGAAACATCATAATTAAAGAACAGGGCAAATGAAACATCAGCCTTTCCAAGGCAAAGAAAACATGCAGAGATGTGAGTTTGGATACTGATGCAATCCAGGGCATACCTGGAACTGGGCTTCCAGATTAGAAGATTAAGCAGGTTTTTTTCCCTCTCTACCCCAACTTTATTAACACCACATTGAGTACTGAACTACAACCAAACCCAAAAGCTCTTTATGAAATACATATCAAAAAATCACCAAACTGGCCCCAACACCACCATTCCTGCAGCCTTGAGCAAGAGAAAGTTTTTATGGAAAAGAGGCGAACCACTGCAAGCGCAATGAAAATAAGGACCAGTTACAGAGGAAGTAAACTATGCTTTCTCCATTTAAAATCCTGCATTTGAGAAGGTAATGCCGATGAGACACAGCGAACGTAAGCCTATGCAGTTTGAATCTCCCAGTCTGCAGAGACTCAGTTTAGAAACGTAAAAGATGAATATTTGGATGCCAACACTGTTAACTGTTTCATTGCTGCTTGTTACAGCAAAAACACCTACAGCGCTCTAACAAAACTAAAATCCAAAATTCCTGTTTCTTTTCAGGAATCAAAAATTTCAGGATCTTCCTTCCCACCGATAAATGATGCCCAGTTTTCGAGCTCCTCCAATCACAGTCTAGACTGTAGCTGGATTTATCAACAGAACACCAGTGGCACGCTAAAAAAGGTTACAACACACTTTCAGGTTACTAATGCAGTTTATAGTTTTTATATAAAATCTTAAGCTGGGTGTTGAGATGAATTCAGGTTGTCCTGCTACTCAGGAAAAGATTATTGGACTTTCTGCACTCTTGGCAAGCGTGCTGGGGTGTGCCTACACGCTCCTAATTACAGTATCAGGCCTAGCTTGTTACAACTCCAATTGTTACGTTATAATTGACATACAGCGACAGGAATTTCCACTAAGTTGTGGCAGCCTCATGTACTTCCAAATCTTATCATGGAGTAAAAGTGTAAGATTCCAATGTGAAATAAACTCACACATTAACAGCCTAAATACTCTACCAGACTAGAGATACAGATAGAAAAATCAAGGATGTCAGAACAGGAAGGGCGGCACGCTGCTTCCCTCAAAGCTTGTCCGGAACACAGATTTCAAGGAACATCAAAAATTTCTACAAGCGCTCATTAAGAACAGGGGGGAAAGACTCCAAGATCTGAATTGGTTTGGTTTTTTTACTAATCATGAAAAGCACTCTGTTAAAGTGATACGATCTATATATGTAAGAGGCTGATAGCTCATTCTACTTGATCTAAGCATTAAAGCACGTGGAAACTTAGATTTGTAGTTATAAAAAGCAGCTTTCACCTCTGTTTGTTGGGGGGGGGTTGGGTCACTAGTGCCTTATTTACATATCCTGGACAGTAGACAAGAAAGTAGGAAGTGGGAAGATATTGACAAAACAAAGAAAAGCAAGTTCTATATTTACTTTGACTGCTTAACTTCTACTGAACTACATTTTCTTCTTGATTTCCCATATCAGCATTGAAAACAGTACTGCAACACCAAAATACCGACCTAGCCTTGTCTGCTCTCACATAAGGCCTGTAAACGTTGATGAATGAGATGTGCCAGCACTACGCACGTGTAGAACATCAGCTGCAGCCAGAGCACAGACCAGCAAGATGCTCAAAACTTAACAGATGTTATCCTGGACATTTCTAAAACCTGTTCTAAGAAACTGATTAATGCCATCATTTTATACGCTTGCATTGATTTATTTTGGCATTGTCTCTTAAGTTCTGAGCTATAAAACTGAGAACGTCGGCTGGAAGGAAATGGAACTTTTCCTTCTGAAGGGGTTGCTCTTATGCCTTATAACTCACCTAAAGCCATAATCCTCTATTTGTGACACTAAACTGATTGCTGTGAACCTGATACATTCACAGATAGAAAACAACCATGATCAGGGAAAAAGTAGCAAGAATAGGTAATCTGAAAGCCCTTTCTTGTTCCAGCATCCTCCTAAAAAAATAAAAAGACCAACACTACTCCAAAAAAAGAACAAAAAATAAACAAAACACCCTCCAAACTGAACACTAAAATATAAAAAGCAACATTTAAGTGTTCTTTAAAATTCATACAGCAAGGCAATGAGCATTTCCTAATCTTCAGGACTAGGAGCTCCTTTGACAGTCCTTCCCACACATAAAATCAGCAATAACCACAATACGCTACCTTGACTTTCACGAGCCTTTTCACCGTCTTGATCTTTGCCTCACAGAAGGCACCTCGGTACTTGGCACTGACATCAGTCCCCACTGTCAGGTAGGCAGGCTCATCGGCTGCCTAGTGAAAAACAAAAGAGCACAAAGCTTAGTTGTTTATTTTCACAGCTACATCATTCTATAGTTAGCTTTACATCTGAACTTTTAGACCTGTTGACTTTAAATGGACAGACAACGTCTATACTGGGAATTACAGACCGTTCTTCAGCAGGAAAAAAAAAAAAACCAACAAACAAGTTACAGGAAGTTTTGTTCCACTAGTGATGTTGATCCCCCTCCCCCTCCTCAATTTTGTCAGCCTATTTACTCTCTCAGAAATATCTTCGAGATTATAAGATGTTCCAAACATCAGTTCAATAAAAAGAGTAACAACATATAGGATTGACTATTAATTCCTCTACAGCATAAAAAAGAAAAGCATTTTGACTGCAAAAAGGCAGCATAAAGGACTGTTGTACTTTTTTCACCTCTAACCAACCCAATGACACAGACTGTTTAAACATTTGAGACTCCTATCGCCCCAACACTTATAATTAATCCTATAACATTCTATACATAGGAATTTTTTGTTCCTGATTACTAAAAGGAGACCTCTAGAGAAATTTCCTGTAACCTTTCAAACAGCTGTTAACCAGTACTTTTCTTTCCTGAAATGTCTTTACCAAAGCTTAATCGCATATGCATCTTAAGATAAAAATATTTCTCATTGCGTTTTCCTTAATCTGGACTTTATTACTCAACATTTTACTTCATTGTGCTTGTAGCAACCGATAAACAAGGACAGAACTACCACACTGAAAATGTCTAAGGCACAAAATCTGCACAGAATACTAAGTAGTAGTATTTCTGCTGTGTTTTTTGTTTTAAAAGTCCGTTATTACTTAAATCTTGAAAATAAAAAGCAGTTTTTCTCTCTTTGTTGAGTTACCCTGCAAATTTTAAGCCTTTGCAGTGAAAAAAACCACAGGCAACAGCTACGGCGGGACAAAAGCTGTGGTTTCACAAACTTGCGACAGCGGCTGCTGAGAGAGGAAGCGTTTAAAAGAGAGAAGCCCAAAGGACAACAGCTCAGAGGCGATGGGAATTTTTAGGGAAGAAGAATCGGGAAGGGCTCAGCTCAGCCGCAGTGGATCCCAGCCGGAGATCCACAGCACCGGGATCCGAATCCAACCGCAGGCAGAGAAGGGAGCAGGGGTTCTCCGAGCCCCGAGCTTTGCCTACCTTCATCTTCAAAGGTTATTCCAGGGATTCCAGCTCAAAGGCTTCTTCTCCTCACACGAGAAAACGCTGCAAAACAAGAGGCCGAGGGGGGCGATGAGCGGGGAGGGGAGCGGGGGTTCTGCAGAGCCCAGGGCAGGACCCCAGCCCCACGGGGGCCCCGGGAGCGGGATGGGGGTCGGGATGGGGGTCAGGATGGGGGTCGGGATGGTGTCCTGGCCCTTCTCTTCCCGCCCGGTGTGTCAGGTCGCCATGGCGGAGCGCGGGCGGCCCGGCAGGAGCAGCTCCGGGGTGGAAAGGGGGGTGGCGGGGCTCCCCGCCCCTTCCCCGCCCCTCGCAACTTTCTGCGGGCACCGGGGCGGGGGGGGAACGCGAGCCGCCCCCCGGACCCTCGATTGGGGCTGGAGGGAGCCCTGGTCCAGGGATGGGGAGGGATGGGGGAGGCCTGGGAAGCCCCTGGTCCAGGGATGAGGATGGGGAGGGATGGGGGGTCCTAGGCACCCCCCGGTCCAGGGAATGGGGGGGCTGAGGGGTTCCCTAGTTCAAGGATGGGGGGACTGAGGATGGGAAGGGATGGGGGGATCGAGGGGGTCCCTGGTCCAGGGATGAGGGAGCTGAGGATGGGGGGTCCCTGGGCAGCCCCTGGTTCAGGGATGGGGGTGCTGAGGGGGTCCCTGGTCCAAAGATGGGGAGGGATGGGGTGGTCCCTGGGCAACCCCCGGTCCAGGGATGAGGGAGCCGAGGATGAGGAGAAATGGGGGGTCCCTGGGCAACCCCCAGTCCAGGGATACGGGGCTGAGGGGGTCCCTGGTCCAGGGATACAGGGGCAGGGAAAGATGGGGGAGCTGAGGATGGGGGGACCTGGGCAACCCCCAGTCCAGGGATGGGAGAACTGAGGATGGGGGGGTCCCTGGGCAGCCCCTGGTTCAGGGATTGAGGATGGGGAGGGATGGGGTGTCGCTAAGCAGCCTCTGGTCCAGGGATAGGGAGGCTGAGAATAGGGGGGGCTGAGGATGGGGAGAACGAAGAAGGGGGGGGGGGGTAGGGGGGTGTCCTCCAAGGAAGGGAGTCCCCGCTCCTGGGAGAAGGTGGGAAAGGGGGAGAGGAGAAGAGGGAGAGGGGGAAAGAGGAAGGAAAGGAGGGGGAAAGAGAAAAAAAATGGGGGAAAGAAAGGGGAAAATGGGTAGAGAGGGGGGGAAAAGGGGAGGAAGGGGGAGAGAGGGCGGCAGAGGAGAAAAGGGCGACAGAGGGGAGGGGGGAGGAAAAAGGGAGAAGGGGGTGTAGAAAGGGGAAAGGGAAGGAAAAGGGGGCAGGGAAGCAGGGGAGTGGGGAAGAGAATGGGGGAAAGGAAAGAGAAAGGGAAAAAGGGGCTGGAAAAGGGGAAAATGGAGCAAGAAGGGGGGCGAGAAGGCAGGGAAAGGGGCGGAGGAAATAGGGAGAAATGGGGAGAGAAAAAAAGGGAGAAAAAAAGAGGGGGAAGGAGGTGGAGAAGCGGGGAAAAGGGGGGGGAAGGAGGTGGAGAAGCGGGGAAAAGGGGGAAAAGGGGAGAGGAAGGAGGGGGAAAGGGGGAAAAGGGGAGGGGAAGGAGGGGGAAAGGGGGAAAAGGGGAGGGGAAGGAGGGGGAAAGGGGGAAAAGGGGAGGGGAAGGAGGGGGAAAGGGGGAAAAGGGGAGGGGAAGGAGGGGGAAGGGGGAAAGGGGAGGGGAAGGAGGAGGAAAGGGGGAAAGGGGAGGGGAAGGAGGAGGAAAGGGGGAAAGGGGAGGGGAAGGAGGAGGAAAGGGGGGGAGGAGGAAGAAAGGGGGGGAAGGGGGGGAGGAGGGGAAAAGCGGGGGGAAAAGGAGGGGGAGGAGGGAGAAAGGGGGGGAAAAGGAGGGGGAAGAGGGAGAAACGGGGGGAAAAGGAGGGGGAGGAGGAAGAAACAGGGGGAAAAGGAGGGGGAGGAGGGAGAAACGGGGGGAAAAGGAGGGGGAGGAGGGGGAAAGCGGGGGGGAAAGGAGGGGGAGGAGGGAGAAAGGGGGTGAAAAGGAGGGGGAGGAGGGGGAAAGCGGGGGGGAAAGGAGGGGGAGGAGGGGGAAAGCGGGGGGGAAAGGAGGGGGAGGAGGGGGAAAGCGGGGGGGAAAGGAGGGGGAGGAGGGGGAAAGCGGGGGGGGAAAGGAGGGGGAGGAGGGAGGAGAAAGGAGATGTAGGAGAAGAAAAAGGAGTAGAGGGGAGGCGAAGTGGGGAAGCGGGGAAAGAGATGGAGAAAGGGGAAAGGGGGTAGAAGGAAGGCGAAGGGGGAGAAGGGAAAGAAAGGAGTGGGCAAGAGGATGGGGAAGAGGGGGAAAAGGGAAAGAGAAGGAAGAACGGGGGGGTTGAAAGGGGAGGAGGTGGAAGGTGGAAAGGGGGTTGAAAAGGAGGGGGAAGGGGGCAAGAGAGGGAGGGGGAAGGGGGGGAAGAGGGAGGGGGAAGGCGGGGGGGGAAAGGGAGGGAGTGGGGGGAGCGTTTGCCGCCTTCCCCACGCCCCCTCCTCCTCCAGGGACGGCAACGGAGTGGCAGCTGTCGAAGCCCCCCGCCCGTCTCCCTCCTTACCTGCTAAAGTCGGGCAGCCCCCGCAGCCGGGCGGCCCCGCGAGCGGCTGGGCTGAGCGCAGCGCGGCGCCGCTCCGCCCCGCACCCAGCCCAATAACAAGCTGTTGAGCAGGGGGCTGCCCTGCGGCCGCTCCCATTGGCCGCCGCCTTCCGCCCCGCGGGCCCTGCCCCGCGCTGATTGGCCGCCGCGGGCACGGGCAGCGCCAGCGAGACTTCTGATTGGCTGCCCGGCGGGATTGGTGGAGGTTGACGTGAAGTCAGCGCTGCCCCCCCGCCTCCCCTCCCGCGACGCTGATTGGCTGGCGACGGATCCGGATGTGGCTTCGCGCGTTCTTATTGGCTGAGAGGAGGGGACCGGAAGAGGAACGGCGCGACGCGATTGGTTCGGGGCGTCTCTAGGAGACGCGGTGGGGGGGGCGCCGCGCGCGGCGCATGCGCGGCGCGAGGGCGGCCTCGCCGGCGCCATTTTGTGTGAGGCGCTTTTCCCATTTTAGGCCGCGGGAGGAGGAAGGGAGCGGGAGTGGCCGCGGCTTCTCCGGCGTGAGGGGGGGGCAGGAAGCGGGGGAGCCTCCTCCCAGGCGGCTCGGCCCCTTCTCCCGCTCGGTGACGGCGCAGGAGAGGAACCGGGCGGCTCGGGTGCCCCCTCCTCCCATCCCCCCCCATCCTGTCGGTGGGGCTGAGGCGGCCCCGCCCCAGCAGAGGCGACGCCGAGGCTGCAGGTAGGGCCCTGCGCTTGGGACGTAGCAGCCCTGTGCAGCGCTGCAGGCTGGGGGAAGAGCGGCTGGAAAGCTGCCCGGCAGAGAAGGACCTGGGGGTGCTGGTTGACAGCGGCTGAACACGAGCCAGCAGTGGCCGAGGTGGCCAAGAAGGCCAACGGCATCCTAGCTTGGATCAGCCATGGGGTGACAAGTAGGAGCAGAGAAGGAGTTGTGCCCCTGTACTCGATGTTGCTGAGGCTACAGCTTGAATGCTGGGGTGGGTTTTGGGCCCCTCGCTACAAGACGAACATAGAGTGGCTGGAGCGCATCCAGAGAAGGGAACGGAGCTGAGGAAGGGTCTAGAGTATAAGTCTTATGAGGAGCAGCTGAGGGAATTGAGGCCATTTACCCTGGAGAAAAGGAGGTAGAGAAGAGACCTTATCTCTCTTTACGGGTCACTGAGAGGAGGTTGTGGTGAGGTGGGTGCTGGCCTCTTCTCCCGAGTGACAGGTGATGGGAGAAGGGACAATGGCTTCAAGCCAGACTGGATATCAGGAAAAAATTTTTCACAGAAAGAGTCATCAGGCACTGGCAGAGGCTGCCCAGGAAGGTGGTTGAGTCTCCATCCCTGAAAGTATTTAAAAGACTGATAGACGAGGTGCTCGGGGACATGGTTTAATGGCAGGTAGGAACGGTTGGACTCAATGATCTAAGAGGTCTTTTCTAACCTAGAGACTTTATAATCCGGGGAACTGAGGCTGTTTACCCTGGAGAAAAAGAGGCTGAGAGGAGACCTCATCTCTCTACACAGCTCCCTGAGAAGAGGTTGTGGTGAGATGGATGTTGGTCTCTTCTCCCAAGTGACAGGCGATAGTATGTGAGGACGTGGCCGCAGGTTGCACCAGGACAGGTTTAGATTGGACCTCAGGAAAAATTTCTTCACCGAAAGGGTTCTCGGGCCCTGGCAGAGGCTGCCCAGGGAGGTGGTGGAGTCCTCGTTCCTGGAGGGGTTTAAAAGACAGGTAGATGAGGGGCCTCAGAGATCTGGTTTAGCCGTTGACGGGTACAGTTGGACTTGATGATCTGAAAGGTCTTTTCCAATCAAATGATGCTGTGATTCCCTGCAGACGCTGCCAGGTCCCCTTGGGTCCGGGGGTGGCTGTGCTTCCCCCACCATTCGCAGGAGTCAGCAGCACAGGCAAATCCCCCTCGGGAGGACAGGAAAAGGCAGAGGCTAGTGGGGCTGAGGGCAGTTAGGAGTGAGGGGGTGGCTGTGTAGCCCGTTCTGTTCCCTCTTTTGGATGCTCTCCAAAGACCCAGCCTTGCCAGGTGGGTGTCTGCCCTCTCAAAGGTCCCCTTAGAGAGAACCTGCTCTTAGGGGCCAGCTCTGACAGTGCTGAACAGCAGTCATTGACTGGAGCCTGTAATAAACTGTGTATTTCTGACTTTAGTTTCACATTTTGGCTTCTTCTATAAAGCGTGCTCCGTGTTTGAGTGCAGATCCATTATTTTTCCCCAAGATAATGAGTATCTGTTTGTTTGCACTCCTCGGCTGCAAAACTTACTTTAGGTTTATCTAATGCAACAGTGCAATGACCTATCAATGCAGTTGAGATATCGATCACGCTAATCTGACACAAGTGGGTTGTTAGTTTAGGTGTAGCTTCCGTGGAAATTCTGGTTCGAAGGTGGTTTTTTATTTTTTTTTCTTTTTTAAATTAAATCTGATGCTTTGGAAAGCGGCAGGCAAAAGGAGAGTTCCCCTGAGACTTCATTGAGCAGTGGTGTGTAGGAGAGATGAGCTGTGAAGGTTTAGTGAGGCGTAGTGCACTCAAGGCACGGTCAGAACTGGCTGCCAGAGGTGCCTAACGTGGAGGAAGGGTAGCTTGGGAGTTCTCATGTTTGAATTTGGGTTGTAAATGAAAAGATGCCTGAGGATGTATGCAAAAAATATAAAGGTTTGAGGCATTTCCTTTAGTGTTGAGGGAAGTTTGATTCCGTGCTCTAGTAATGCTTAATGCAGTGAATAAACTGAAGAGCAAATTATTGTTTACAATGTATTAAGTCTAACCCAAATGTTAACAAAATTCACTTTGAGTGTGAACTTGTGATCTCTCTAACTGTGAAATATGTATTGGCTGAATCATAACTGAGACTGTGAGCTTCATAGGGGGGCACGATTTGTATGTCTGTAAAGTGTAGTATCATTCAATAAATAAGTTTATGACAAAACTAACTGATCTTGTTTCTGATTTCTAGCAGAAAAACCCTACCCACCGGGATGTATCCATTGCAGCCAGCATGGTTAGGAGTTCATGGCGCGTTACCCTCCTAGCTATTGCGAGCGAAAGGACTCTTATTCTGTGTAGCCAGTCAGCAGGAGAGGTGACTTGTTCTTTTATGGTATTTAAAGTACCTAAGAATGCCCAGCTCGGCAGCTCAGCTCAGAGCGTAAACGTTCTCACACAACTCGGGGATGATGTCTAGTGTAATGGAATGAAAATACTGTGCTTTTGGCAAGGCAGGGAAAGGGACTAGTTTTGGTTTAAAACAACTTTTCATTGGAATACAAACTTCAGGACTTGGCGTTACGCCACGATACTGAAATGGTAAATTCTAAATGTATGTTGGTGTTAACTAGCCCCAAGGCTTCAGGATAGTGTGGTTGCAGTGGATCCTCAGGGCTGACGTGTATCCTCCAGGGTGATCTCTTATAGGGAAACAGCTGAAATGAGTGGAAGAAATGAACAGCTGTTTTTTCTGTTGTGAGCCACTTTATCCTGAGCTGCTCAGTTCATGATACAAAGTTAACACTTCAGATGTTCCAGAATAAGACAGTCACAGTGAGCTCTTTTGGCATCTTTTCTCTGTAAAAAGACATGCTATAAAGTGGAAAAATTTTAATGTCATTGTTCAAAGCACCAGCTCTTGTGTTCTGCGTGCACTGCTGGTACCAAAGTTATTGTAGGCGCAGTACAAGAGATTCACTTGGAGACATGAATTTTTGGTCTGAGCTTGTAGAAATTGGCACAAGGCTTCTTGATTTAAAATTTATTAAATTAACTTGATTCTTAATTTTAAAACACTAAGCATGACGCTGGTTGTTGGTAATACCTACTTATAGAGTTTAGGCGATAGCTGTAAGTGAATTAGAAAAAAGTGGTGTCCTTCAGAACGCTTTTGTAGTTCCAGAATGTACAGAATTTTTTTCCAAAATTTTCCCTGTATGTGGCACTCCGTAGGAAAAGACAAGGTTGGAACTGGATGATCTTCAAGGTCCCTTCCAATCCAAGCCATTCTATGATCTAACAGTATTCACAGGAATAGTTCAATAAATAGTAGCCAAATAAAACTGTTAAACATGCCACGTGGCTTCCTCGAGAAGAGAGATGAGATTGAAGAGAGTGATGTCTGGGATAAGTACCATGTTTTAATTCTGTTCAGGAGTCCCATATTGCTTTTGACCTACTACACTTACATCTATTTACGTCCCAGTGAATGTGAAGCTGACAGAAGAAAAGTTCAGTCAGTAATAGCTAGATTGTAAAAATGAAAGGTCAAACCTCCTTTTCCAGCGGTGGAGAAAACTGTGCTTTACTGTTAACTATCAGCAACAAGTTCCTGCATATTTATTATTGTGTGTGTGTGACAGCGAGAAAATGAAATTCCAAACAAAACCACCTGGCAATGCTAAACGCTGACCTACAGTTTCCCCAGCTCTGGCACATTCCTGGCCCTGTGTTCAGAAAAATACATTATTAGTTATTCAAACAGAACTGCATGTACTGTTTTTCATCATTTCATTGTGAGTGTTGCTGCTGGAGAAGACGCAAAGTTTGGCAACCCTTAGGAAGCCTGAATTAGTGCATTATATCCACACAAGTTCAGTAGTGGTTTCTTCAATCTGGCATGGGTATGTTTTGCAGGATCTCCTCTGGATATGAGTAATCATAAAAGTATTTATGATGTACACGTTTCTCACGTGAAGGACTGAGAATTGGGTTTCCTGTCAGTTCTGCAGTGAACATTAATGCTTGCTTTGTACTTGCTTTTTCCAGTAACACCAGTAAAAATGGTGTTTTGTGCCCAGCTCTTGTTAGCAGCTTTGGAGAGCTCCAGGGAGCAGCAGTCCCATCTTTACTGAATAAACTACGTTCAGACTTTGTTATGTTTTGTGGCTGCAGTTCTTAACCACGATCCTGTGTTACAAAACGTGTGCAGAAATCAGTGATGCGTTACCTGATCTGTGTCGTTAGCAGCCTAGCACCGAGGGAAGAGGTTTCTCAGTGGATATAACCGCTGCTTTCATCCTGGCCTGTCAGCTGCGACGGGTGTTTTGGCATGGATCGTGCAATCTTCTCATTCCAAACAGAAAATGCTCCTTTTTGAAGACTGATTGGGCAATCTTGTGTTTAGACAGAGTAAGAGCTGTACTGTAAGAGACTATTTTTATTCTTCCTGATATGTAATTTTATATTAAGATGGCTAACATATTTGTGTCAAATGTTAACGTTGGCTAATTTAACCCTATGGAAGGAGGTACCCGGTGCCAGGGTTTACTTAAGATTGGATTGTCAAGGGGATTTTTGAATGTTTTGTCATGTGCTGTTAAATTACCTGAATAAGGATGTTTAATTTCTCTTCCCTTGCCTAGCAAAGGGATGCAAGATAGAGAATTTGATTACAAAGACACTTAATTTCCTGCACGGTTTCTAAGGACTACAAGTCCACAGTGGTGACAACAGTGAGGCTGTTACAACTGCCCTGCGGAAGCCATGCAGCGCTGCAAAACAATAGCACCCAGTACTGCAGAGAAAAGCAGCTTTAATTCAGATGTGGCAGAGGACTTCAGCTGTCATCATCTGCAATCAAGCGATCAGGCTGTCTTTCAAAACTTGAAGTAGATGCTCAACGTGAAATGAGAATTTAGTTACTGTTCTGACTAGTAGTGTTACTTCATGCAGCTGCTGAAGGAGAGCAACCTTGCATGTTTTTTCAAAAGAACAGTTTGAATGCCAGCAGTAAAGGTAAAGGACTAGATCTACCTGTCATTAATGAGTAATTAAATTTTCTGTTTCAGGCTTTATAAGGAACTTTTTTTGCGAGAGGCACAGGACACTGGTTAGTACCGGAAATGTCCTTTGCATATACACGTATGGGCTGTGTTTGTGCCTCAGCCATTCCAGTGGGGTAAAGTGCAATTTTTAAAACTCTATACTTTTTAACTGGCTTCCAAAATATCTCTACAGCACTCAGTTTAATTTTTTTTTCTTTTGAGATGTAGACATTATTACTACTGTAAACATTTTATCTGTGGAAGTTTTGATCTTTTGAGGTGAGGGTTGTTTTTTTTTTCCTCTACAGGATTGGGGGTGTGGCTTTCTGTATAAATACAGTCACTAGTGTACAGAGCAAATACAGGTTTAGTGGTCCTGAAATAAACTTCAGTTGAAAACATTTAAACTTGCATGTAAATCTCTAAATAGTCTGCAAGCTTCCTAACAGAGCCAAATCTCCTGTATAAATACTATGGCATTAATAACCTCCATCTAAATCAAATACACAGGGTGGAACAAATGAAAAAGATGTGATTTGGGGGGAGTGGCAATTAGGTATTTCATTGCTGTGAAAGCTATCAGGGGAAAAAGCCTTTGAGGTTTTAACATTTAAATGAGGTTGCATGTTGTAGCTGAAGAACCTCATTGCAATCTTCTGAATAAGCTTCTGAAGTAGAAGCTGTTCCTCCTTAAATATATAAATTTCTGGAGTAACAGTGCAGTCACTTTTTCAGCCTTTGGTACCAGACTGGCAGTAAATGTACACCAAGTAAGCATCTAGTACTGTCACAATCTAAGATGTTGATTGATGCTGAAGCTGCAGAGCTGAAATAGGCAGCTGTTTTACTTTGGCAGAGAACTAGCCTCGGTTGAATTCATTTCTCAATACCTGTGTTAGTAGCTTCAGGGTTATCTTGGCTTTTTGCCTTTTCAGAAGTAATTTTGAGTGACATGTCATGGCCCCTCTGAAGTAAGAATCTTCTTGGCTTACGCTACCTGTTGCTAGTTTATATCTTGGAAGGCTTCCATCCAACTCCCAATAAGAATTCTTGCTGCAGAAGTAGCTATGTTAACAGTACAAGAAGCAAGTAAGGCTGTTAAGAACTATGTTCTCATGCACAAGCTTTTTCAGACACTGGTCTGAAAAATATTACTAAAATATGTCTTCTCTTCCTTGTAGAGATAAATAAATAGAGTTCTGGTACCGAGAGCGAGTCCTTGGATGTGGTCCCCCTGCCAGCATACGTATCGCTCTCAAGCTTGTCAGCCCTGACAAGCTGTTGATTAGGATGATGGATCGTTAGAGATGCAGTTGTGAACAATATGATCCAACTGAATCAGGACTGCGGACGCAAGGCCTTTCCTTGTAAGTAGTCCCCAGAAAGCGATGTGTGTGTGACACTGGTAGCATGCAGCCTAGCACAAGCAGCAGGACTACTTGTGCAAAGCACGGCTGCTCAGCTTGGAAGGCAGTCGTTACGCGGCCTTTCTTGTAGGGCTTCTGCTTGTCCAAAGTACTTCTGAAGGAGACGACCCTTAAGGATCCCTCTCAACCCATACCATTCTGCGATTCTTTAACTGCTTAGGGTTGGTTAACTTGCTAGGCTCTAGCTGGTCAGTATTGATTCTTCTTTAAAGGTATTGGTGCTCTCAGTATTTGAATTAAATATTGCTCACTGTACATAGCTGCTGCAAGTGAGGATCTACAGTTCAACCAGTGATTTAGTTCTGATTTTTTCCTACTTGGCTGCCTGTTTACAAAGATGCTTTTTATTTGTTCAGAAGATACTGTTACAGGGAGCTCATCTCCAGGTGGCCAGGGAGTTAGCTGACCAATTGACACTGTGAAACACACACTTAACTTGTGAATTAATTGTGAGACTTTGCCCTTGGCAGGAGGTTTGTACCTTCAGGGATGCGCTTTCTCCTGCAGTTGTTCTGTGTAGTCTGTCAGCCCATTAGTTACACCAGCAGAGCTGCAAACAGAACCACTGATGTGAGCTACTTTGTGACACCCAGAACTCTGAAAGAACAAAATACATGTCGTTTTGGAGAGTTTAATTATTCTGGATCAAGGAAAGCTCTTTTATTACTGTGGGAATGATCTCTTCCTTGCAAGCAGCACAACAGGGAACAAACTGGTATGAGCACAGAAACAAGCATTTGGCTGGTAGAAGCAGCTGTTTGTTACACCAGCTGACTGACAGGAAACACATTAAGCTACATTTACGTTGACTCTGCCTCCTAGAACAGTATTTCAGATGTTTTTTTTCTAATCCTGATGCGTATAAAAAAAAGTACTCAGGGAAAAAGAGCCTCTTAAGTGGCACGCCTTATGGACTGTGGAAACAGTCTAAATTAGAGCCGAGATGGGCTTTTTCATCCAGTGATGTTCTGTTCATCCAGCGCTTCTTTTGCTGCTCCTGACACCTGTTAATGCCACCTAATGTAATGGGTCTCTGTACTTCCCTGAAACACTGAGAGTAGCAGATTCCTGCTTTTCTAAAAGCCCTGCAAACAATATAAATTTCACTTCCAAAAACGTCGGCTTCACTTGAGTGGACTTTTGGGCTTTGTGTGCATTTGGAAGGTATCAGCCTTTGCGTGAAGGTACTATAAATGAACCTATTAACCTGCTGAAATGGGAATCTTAGCGAATGTATTTTGGATATGCAGACAGTACATACAACAAATGACATCTAACTTTATGCAGCAATAAACTGCCCCAGGTTCTTTCTAACTCTTACTTGGCTTGTCTTACCACGTGCCTAAAATGGTATTTTCAGTGGGTAGTTCTTATACTGCTTCCAGGGGAGACTTAAGGGGATTGCAGTTTTTCCTGCATCTGATTATATGTGCTTGCTTGCACTATAAACCGTGTGATGATGCCGCCTGCTTTATTTCAGTTGCCCATTTTTGGTTGGCACAGCAACTTTTAAGAACCATTTTTAAACTGAGTCCTTTAATAGCAGTGTACTAATGATGAAAGAGCGCTGCACAGTGGTTGCTTAGTCTATGTGGAAACAGGAAACTCAGTCCGAGTTTCATTGTAGATCCCACGTTCTCAAATACTAAGATGTATTTACTGGGCAAACAGTACGGCTGTGCTCTTACCTCTGCTACCACCTGTTTTCTGCAACGCTGTACGACAAGACGTAACAGGTAGCAAGATCTTCTATGTTGGAAAGTTACAAACAGTTGGTGTCTCAAAATAGCTCTCAGTTCTTAAGTAGAAGTAACTTCTGTGCTGTGCACGTAACTTGAAAATCCGGTGGGTGGAGGAAAAGCTAGTCCTTGTCGTATCGGCATACGCAATGAAGGAACAAAATGAGGGGGAGAGAACAGTCTCTGTACTCATATTTGGTGCTATTATGGTCTCAAATTGTCATGACAACTAATACTGTTTTTCTCCTCAGAATTTTGAAACCATGCACTTAATTTTAAGGTCATGATTATATTGCAGCTGCTAAATGCTTAAGACTCATTGTTGCATTCACTGTGTTGTGTTCCCTTCTATGGTTACAGTTTTATCTTACTGAAGAGACTCACCAAACTTGTAGTTATTCCAAATCTCCTTCCTTAGGAGTGACTTGGAATATAAAGCCAGACAGCATCCCAGCAGCGCTGCCTCTGTTTGGACAGTCACACTTCCAGTGTGAGGCTTTTAACCTCAGGCCATCAGGCTATTTTTGGTGATGAGAAGGAAGTAACAAATGACCTGATGCTTGGCATACTTCAGATCTGCATGATCTTTGAACTGTTTCCTTTCTGGGAGTCAGCACCAAATACAGATTAGTATTTCTTTTGGAGATACCCTTATGGATATCTGCCACACAGGAAATGTTCCATATGGGTTACTTCTATGAATTCCTCTTCTGTGAGCTTCTAACAGCTCAATCTTAGCATGATTTCTTCAGCAGTCCTAGTCTGTTGTAAGGAAAATACTATTCAAGCCTGTAATTTTTATGGCTACATAAAGGTACAAACAATGAAAGTTGATTATCCTGATGCAATAGCCTAAACTTCATTTTTGAACCATGCAGTTGCACATTCCATACTATGTCCTAGTGTAATCCAGGAGATGTAAATAAACCAGATACTGGGGATTGTTTTATTTTACTTGTCATCTACAGTTCACCACAGTCCCCTTCTTAGTTCTCTTTAACAAAGCTTCTGCGTGTGGACTTGCTGACTAAATAATTATAACAGGGAATGTGACACATCCAGTCCTTTTAAATATCAGAGCAGTGATTCATCGGGTGCTGAGTAACAGTCAGTGGATGCATGAGACTTAAAGGGAAAGGAAACATCTTGCTGTACATCCTACTCTCATATCATCATTGGATCTGTATTTCTAAAACTCTGTGGTGGACGGATGACTTTAAGCTGTGAGATGAGTTGCTCTGTACAGTCTTATGTTCTGCTGTTCTACTAAAGACTGTGCTTTGGGTCTTAAGCAGCAGCACATGCCGATAAAACTCTGAACGTAAAATGCTTCTGCATGGCAAGAACTGTGCATTCCCAGTGGGTATTTGACTCTCTGCTCTATTATGTATTCCCATAAATGGCCAGTCTGGACTAAGTAGGTTACTTGTGGAGCTTGAAGCAAGCAGTGCTGCTTGGTATGGGCTAATTCTGCTTTTTCTGATAATCTTCAGAACTGAAACTTGCCAGAGCTTTTGGCAGAAACAATCCAACTGAGACTGTTAAAAATCACCTCTTGCTCAAACCTCTGATTCAGAAGCTTTTACCCTGCCCCTTTCTTTTAGCCTTGCAATGCCTTTTCACATTTCAGTGTTACACTGAGGTTATAATTGATCATTTTCAAGCCAATTTTCATCTGAGGGAAGGGAATCCAGGCCCTGCTTTTGTAGGAAAGCGTGCTGTCTGCTGCTGAGGACTGGTTCTGGTCACTGTCACTGTCACAGCCACTGTTGGGTCTGCCTGTGGTGCAGGCAGCCCAGAGCCCAGTCAGCCAGCTGGGCTGCCCTGGTCCTTCACATCTTATGAGACTCACTGGTCTTGGAGCGATCCTGCTCAAAAGTATTAAGGTTTCAGTAGGAACACATGCTACCCTTTCTCTTGTAACAGCTCTTCTGGAGCTCCAGCTCCACAGACTTTAAGCACACCTGCTTTCTTCAGACATGCCCCATGCTTGAAGCTACAGGAGACTCATAGAAGGGTTCAAATCTTTGTTTTAGTTACCTGATCAGTTGTTGTTCTCTGGGCTTAAAGAAAACTCTTCCCCCTAGATACTGTTTAAGTCTGGAAGATATGGGAGTATCTACAATACAGCTGGATTATTTTTTTTTCCTAGTTCTGTACTGCAAACAGTCTTTGCTAAGAGTAAGCTTTTTTTTTTTTTGAGACTTAATATTATTTTCTCTTGATCTTTAACAGATTTAGTCCTCACTTCAGTAATAATAATCTAAGATACACCTTGAGCCCTTCTGGACCTTTCACAACAACTGATTTGCCTCAGACAGCTCTATATATTTAGAAAAAAAACCCTCAGAGTCTTCAACGTTTAATTGAAATTTAATGATGCTGTCCCATCCCACTGCCTTTTTAAGTCTTTATGTGGTCAGTGTGGCCGTGAGTGGCCACTTCCTTCTTTTTGGAAGATTTCTTCCCCTGTTCAGCTTCCACAGTTTGACACAGCAACAAGTAAGTACTAATTCCCAGTAGGAAAAGTCATTAAAGTTGGCATTCAGCCTATCAGCTGTGGACTAAACTAGTGGAACATTATGAGGGCTACTGCACAACTGTATGATTAAGCGTGCTTAAGTAACTAGCTTCAAATTAGTAAGTTACTAGTTAAACACAATGTGGTTGTCTCGCTCATTATCCCAGTTGGAACTACAACTTGGTTAAGGCTACAAAAATAGCTGTCATTGGGGAGTTTGTGCAGTAGCTTTTTTCTGAAATGAGAGTCCTTTTGGACCAGAAATCTATTCTAATGTTCTCTTGGTCTTACTGTTAGAAGGTAGCAATACTTCATTTTAGATCAAATAGAAGCCTGCTAGCTTTCCATTTCTGAAGTCAAGGGAAATTTCAATACCAAAATAACTTATTCAGTATTCAGCTTTTTTCCTCCTTGGCACCTGTCTCCCCCCCAAATAAATGCAAGTATTTTTCCCCACCTTCTAATGCTCCCTTTCTTCCACTCTTTCCGCACCTAAAGTCAATATTTTTCCTTATCATAGATAAGGATCAATTCTTATAAACTTAGTGATTTAGGCTCAACCTGTTATCAGAGTCCAGAAACAAATCTGGCAGCAGACATCACCTTGGTATTGTTTAACTAGGCGTTCCCACGACAGGCAGGACTGCTGTGCAGCACTTTGTATGTACTGCTTGCCACCCACCCACTCTGGAATTGCTTCTCACTGGACTTTATACCTTTCCATAACAAGCAAGAAAAAAAATAGAGTATGGTTCCTCAAAGGAGCCATATTCTCTCACACGTAGCTGTTTGGAAGTTTTGCATATGCAAGCAGGTGGCTCTGTTCCTATCTATCTCTTCTCACATATTGCAGAACATCTTCCTTCCACTTCATCTTCTAAATATTCACAATTGATCTTGCTGTTGTCACTTAACCCCGAAACTTGGCTTGTGTCACCATTATACCCCCTGTCCCTGATGTGGACTGGCTGTCACTGAAAGGATTGGGTGAATGGATGTAACAACACAGGATGTAGCAACACTTTAGGTACAGAATAAAGACAAGGCGAAGAAAACAGGGTAGTTCTGCTGTGACATCCAGCCCTTGGCTAATGCTCAGAGTGCTGACGAGTTTCCCTACTGGCACTTGCTAATTACTCAAACAGCTGCGTCAGCAGCAGATTCAGTTTGGAGACCTGTGACAGGGACCTGAGGGCTGACTCCGTGTAATTGCTCTGCTGCTGCCTCAGGAGGGAGGCTGGCTGGCACACTCAGCAGCAGCGTTGGCTCAGGCCCGAGGTAGAGTTCCAGCAGCCTCTGAAAGCCACGCCTAGCTGCAGGAGGAGGAGGTCAGGTAGCGTGACTAAGCTAAGGCTTGGCCTGAGACAGCCACCATCTCTCTCTGAGACCCATCTCTATCTACTGATTTCCCTTCGTCACAAAAAGGAAGTCATCTTCTAATCCCATTACTAAAGAGACTGTAGCGGCCCAGGAAAAGAACTATTTAAAAGACACACCAGTAAGGTGGTAGCTTTGTCTTAAGGGCTGATGATCATTAGTGTGTAGGACTAAAGCTGAGGAATTTGATTTGTTAGAATAGTGTGCATTTTAGGTTAAGACAACCAGTAGAATTTTGACTGCAGGTACACACAAGACTTCAATTTTAACTGAAGTCTAAGATAGTGAATGGAACAGGCTGTGACAAGGCTTTGAGGTGACTTTAGAAGAGACAGTCTTTTTTCCTAGGAAGACTAGGAAAAGAAAAGAGGGGAAAGAAAGCAGGAAAGCTTTTCAACTCCTGGGAAGGTCAGCAATTTACAAAGCTGATTCAGAAGTGATTTGAGAAACTACAGCTGAATGAAACAGCTTAAAAAAAAAAGTTTAGCTATTCAAGCGTTAATTCCAGTTACGCTGCTGAAGCTCTAAAGCTGTGAGATCTATTAACACAAGCACTATTCTAAACTGAATTATTTTTTATTTCTCCAGCTTTTCAGGTAAGCCTAGACTTAATGATAATTCCTTTTCCTGCACTCTCGCTTGTTTTATTCACCGTTTGAAGTTGTCCACTGTGCACATCACCTTAACGTGTAACTGGCTGGTTTACCTTTAGGTTCTGGTTCTGCCAAGAGCAATTACAGACTGTGGCTATGAACAAACTGCAAACCGTGATACTTGTTCATCAAGGAATAACCAAGTACTAGGTTTTAATATTAAACTATGCAATATAAACAAGACTTGTCACAGACTTTGAAGCAGATGGTTTTCTGTACTGAGCCTGGCTCTAGTGAAGTGCTGGAGTAAGAGGAAGCAAGACCAGCCTGGTAATCTCTTTCCAGCTTAATGTTTTGACAAAGTTACTTCTGATGACGCTGACCTATTCTCTTTTGAAATAAAAGCTAACAGACAGTAAAATGGAAAATTTATTAGTGCAAGTTGGTCACTCAGTTTCTGCCAACAAGTACATAATAGCGTCATGCTCAATACATTATAAACAAACCTGTAAGGTAAGAAAAGTTGAACTTGTCTTGAAGTAACAATATGTTACATATTGTCATCATCTGATTCGTCCTCCTCTTTCAAAGATTCCTATTAAAAAAAATAAATTAAAAATAGTTTTAAACAGTTTTATAATCCAGGTTATAAGCAAAACAAGTTTTGCTGTAGCTTTACAATTCTCTCAGTCTGTCCAAGGCCTGTTGATACCTCTAGAAGGTAACACCAAGCATGACTATGACTTTCAGAACAAAAGCAAAGCTGTTAACTGCTAGAAGTCTACCTGTCTCCAGCTGGTTATCTTTAAACCTGTTGTAGGAAACAGGACTGGCTCCCTCTATACTCACTCGTACCACTGTGCAAGAGTTAACACCTTCACTTTTGAAGGAGAAACACGCCACCCACATAAGCCTGCCTCATTACACTGGTTTTGAAAGCAGAAACTAACCCTGGATTACACCATACACTGTTCTCTATTCAGAGTAACACCAGCTAACGCTGAAGTGATGTGTTGTAACCATGCATTTTCCAGTCACATACAGCAGAAGCCTGAGCTTCAGTGAGTTCCTTCTATTCCAGCTTGTTTGCCAGCTGAAGCACTGAGACAACACCAAAATCACACCTTACCTTGGCATATTTTTCTGCTTCTTCCCTGATGTCTTTAGGAACAATTTCATGTTTTCCATTGGTTACTGCCAAAAGAAAGAGTACATCTTAAATAGAATTCACATAAAGACCTTGACATACAGAGTGAAGTCAAGCAGTGTTTCATTTTAGTTAAGGAAAGTTATCAATTTTCTATGATTATAGAAACTGCAGAAATGCATTACTTTCTCCAACCCAGCTGAGTTCCAGCTCAAAAGCTTTATCCTTTACTTCGTCGTGAACTATGTAGATTCTGGAAGGAACAGAGAAAGTACGGATTAGAGCAGATTGATCAACAGGCTAAATAAACTTTCTTCCTTTCACAGATTTCTTTGATTGAAGTACTCTTCTTATGGTTAAGAGAAGCTCTCCCCATGTTTCCCCCCCCCCAATTAATCAGAGAATTTTCCAGGCTTAATTGCTAATATAACAATACATTAAATGATTACAGCTAAGATGCAGGTTGAGATGTTCAAGTTATCCTAATCAGAACACACATTAAATTTCGCTGCACAACCAAGGCTACATCATCACTGCCTGCTTCAGCTAGATTAGGTGTAATACAGCCAGGAGCATCCTGTATTTCTCCTGTAAATCTCATTTCAGTTCACGCTTAGGGCTAAATCCCAACACCATAGTATCTTGTGCCTAATTAGATCTTCATTTGGCCTGCCACGCTTATGGCAAACATGATAATAATCAGAATTTAAACGAGACATGTTACATCATATGCGGTACCACCCTGACCAGTAAAATCACTCTGTCTGTGGATAAAAATGTTACACTATAATAGCAACACTGATTTGACTGCATCATCGTATTCAGTCCTCACTGGCAGCAGAGGCAAACAAACTAAAACCCTGGGTTGAGAGACAAACTCAAACCAACAGCGGAACTTAAAATAACCTCTGGCTTCACTTGTGTAGAAGGTTGTCTTCCTTAGTTTATTTCAGAAAGCATTAATAAGCCACAAGCTGAAGCATATCAGCTACTTCT
The DNA here is from genome assembly GCF_032191515.1 of Phaenicophaeus curvirostris. Taxonomy (NCBI): domain Eukaryota; kingdom Metazoa; phylum Chordata; class Aves; order Cuculiformes; family Cuculidae; genus Phaenicophaeus; species Phaenicophaeus curvirostris. The sequence goes on along the minus strand of NC_091396.1, from coordinate 66,361,482 downwards.
AGCTCACATATAAACCTCGGAGACAGTGGAAGAAGGAAGGATACCTTCAGCAGTACACTAAGTACTTCCCAGTTAAAGCGTGATAAGAGTATTGTGAAACAAATACAAAGAACTGAGTAAACACTACGTGCTTATGTTCTTCCGACACCCTCTGTCACTGTTAGACTGCATGTACTGATCATCACCCAAGATGATCTCCGGGTGTTTCCTACGCGTTCAGCTGGTCACAAGACTTCTGCAACAAAGCGAGCCTTTACAGGCTCTTGAAGAATCATTATTCTGGACTCCAGCTGGTACTTTAAGGTTACAAAAAATGGTTAAAATCTTTGCTTTCTTTCTAAATGCCGCTAAGGAGCTAAGTTTGACCTGAAAAACAGAACTACAGCTGCTGCTAAGGTAGAATTAAAGAAATCTTCTCATGATTTGAAAATCCGTGCCTTGCTTGTGCTGTTGTAACTGCTTTCAGGTCCTTGCTACGTTTCAAGAACAAAGGTCCTACAAATTCTTTCCTTTAGCTGCTGCCATGAGAGCCTCAAACACAAGCTCCAAAATAAACTCAGAGGCTGCAACACCAATGATAGAAGCACACCTATTACATCTTTATAGCCTTCTACGCAATAGCCATTAAGGGCTGGAGGTGACAGTTTTGCAGCTGATTACGTGTGTGACAAACAGGGTGCATCCCTAAAGCATTCAAATGATGACTTATAAATACCTGGAAGGATTACTTATGTTACTAATCCACGAGTTTACTGCTGGCCGACTCATGCTCTACCTAACAGAAAGTTCTCTCTTCCTGGTATCATTTTCCCCCTCACTAGCACCTGACTTACCGAATGGCACCTCTTCCCCTCCCGAAGGCCACTACCCTCACAAAGAGTTTACACGACAGTATTAGTGGCTACAGACAATTACATCACTGCTGTGTCATCCTAAATTGCATCAATAAATAGCAAATTAAATATTTCCGGTCTCTTAATGTGGTATCAAGCTTAATCATTTAAATGAGACCAGCTACACTCTATGTACATCTTAGAAACAGGACACCAGGGAGCTTCTCCCTGCGTCACCTGGTTTATATATTTTAGAACCAATTCACAGTTTAAGGTTTAATCCACTGCTGCTACAAGTTGCACCTATAAACAAGTTGCAGAGGAGATCAAAAGGTGTATTTTTTACATCCTTTGGCCTTTTCAGTACCAAGTAGTGCATCCCATCTCACAAAAGGAGAAGAACTGGTTAAAGAGTTAACAGAGTTAAAAGTCAGCATGAGCACTCATCTAGTACAAATGAGACCTGGTACCCCATTTAAAAGGGGCAGCTTCAGTTTGAAACCACAGCAAGCTCACCAGTACAGATTTTTATTGAGTTGGAAAAACAAGGTGTAGACTTACATTTTCGCAACCTCTTTAACAACATCACGGCAGGTCATTTCTTTCATCTGCAGACAAAGAAAGACACAGAGCTTAAGAGAAGGTACTGTTCTCCACGTCCACACAGCAAGAACACAAGCGGCTATGCATGTGCCTTACTGTTCAGTCATGATAAAAGTGATAAAAAGACTAGAACCAAACTGATATGCCCTCGGAGAGTGCATCTTTCAGCCTGCTTTATCCAGTGAAGAACTGTACAACTGAAAGATTCTCTGAAAAACAATTACATGGAAGCTTCGCTAGTTTTAAGCACCCATCAGCTGGAAGGTTGGAAGCTGAACAGATAAACCTCAGCACTGTAAAAGCTTGACTTGTTCTTGAATGCTTTATGATCAACTGACATAAAATAACTACACGTGTAATATAGGGGAGGCAACATACTTTCATGGATAATATTCCTATTCTCTTTAGCCAGTTCAGCAATGCTTTTGATCTCACTAACACTGTACATAAGCAGTTTTGACTTTTAAGTAATGCCCTAAGAGGAGACTGTTGTTCCAGGGAGACAACCAGCAACACGGCTGAGCAAGGATCAGCATCTCAGTTCCCATTTTGTCATTGTTGCATCACAGCCTTCTGAGTTTCACAGCTGATCAAAAGAAGGCCTTGTGCCAATTTCCGTGACATCATAAACTCCTGTTTTGTAGGTCAAATGTCTTCCCAGTCAACTCTTCTGGCCTATGGAGTAGCGATATGTTCTACTATATTTCATTAATTCACAGTTAAAACAAGATTAGCCTCGTTTCTTTTCACAAGTTTTCATTTGCACAAACCAGACAAACATCAGCCTTGGACACCGCACTCACAGAAACACCTGTCAGCATCCACTGAAACAGTGAGCCATTAGCCACAAAATACAGGCTAACACAGTGCCCCTTTAACCAACCTTTTCTCTAGCATGAAATGACTTTCAAGCTCAACATAAATTATCATTTCCCCCCCAATTATTTACACTAAGCTTAGAATGTAAACCATTATGCATAGTTCACCATCTCTTCCGATTCTCAAAATGCATGGAAGCTCGTTTTCAGACAGCACTGGCTGCTGTGCACAAATATAACGTCACTCAAACATTTAACTTACTGTGTGCATCGATAAAGTTAGCAGTGAAATAGGAAAACCCAAAGGCTTGCTACTATCAAACATATTTAAGAAAGAAAAAGCTGGAGTAAATTAACTTTTTGCCATTATTCCTCTCCCCTGCCAAGTATTCTGCAGACAACGAGAGTAAACACTGAGTAACAGTGTACTGAAGGAGTTAATTATCTCCATGTATCAAAAAGTTGCAGGTAGCATCTAGCTAGGTGAGAAGCACTGAAGAAGAGACCAAGAGACTCAAGTACTCGCTGCGTGACTAGAAGCTGTCCCACAGCCGCAGATATCAGACATTTGCATAAGATTGAACAGAGGTGTTTTCCGCCTGCACCCTCAGCAACACGCAAGGGTTTCACTTACTGCGTTCCCTCCCAGCACAGGATCTGCTCTGAACTACCTGTCAAGCAGGTTTAAAGCTCTGACTGCCCACCTGCCTCTTACTTGCCACCCATAGTCACTTCTTCCACAGGATCAAACCTTAGTTTACATATGTCACTCCCCAAGAGTTTTTGTACTTATGCCTTTTTCCCATTTCAGTTCTGACAAACTCATGTCATCAACATTAACTCTGACCTGGAAACCTGCCTGGACTACGGTTAACAAAAAGTGTTGGCACTCAAGACTGGGCTTGCTTCACATCGCTGTGAAAAGATCATGCATGTTACCAAACACTCTCTGCAGACGAGCTGTTCAATAATTAAATAAGTCTAATGCAGTCAGGCCGTGTGGCACACTACGTACTGAATTTTACAGGCTCTACTGTAAAGTTCAAGCAGCACATACTTTTAAATCAAACTTTAACTGGAAGTGTTCAAGGCCAGGTTGGATGGGACTTGGAGCAATCTGATCCAGTGGGAGGTGTTACTGCCTATGGCAGGGGAGTGGGGACTGGATGACCTTTAAGGTCTCTTCCAACCCAAACCATTCTACGATTTATTAGCTGTATGAAAATTCAGGCAATGAAACAAATTTTTGAAAATCCCAGCACTGCACAGAAAATGAAATTTTTGGGGTACATTATCTATTACCCAACATTACCTTTCTGCCAGTTTGCACACCTGAAAACTGAAATTATGATTTCTCAGACACCAAGATTCTGGATTAACATGAGATGATCCTGTAGGCCTCCACTTCGGATTTGGTATTCAAGGACCTGACCGGATTCAAGATTGACAGAAGCGAGTCCAGGAACATTTGTGTTTTTCCCTGTAGTTTTTAAGTTCTGACACTACAGCACCACAAGCAGGCTAGTCTTGAAGCATGACACCTGCATGAACTCTGAACCTTTCCCTGAACAACATAAAAAAGATGCAAGCAGAGCAGAGAATAAAGTAAGAGTTACATGAGACAGACCAGGAGTAGCATTGTCCCATGTTAACTGCCTCTAGTTCCAGAGTGTCAAGTATTAACACAGAAGAGAAGGGCAGAAGTCTTTTAAGATTCTAACGCAGCTCAGCACATACCAGTTGTCTTCTCTCCGGGTTGGTTTTACACAGTGAGCTGTTTGGATGCCCATTCCAAGGGCTACAAAACAACTCGGCGTGTGCTCCCTCAACCGCCTTGTAACACATGACAAGTTATAGTATTGCGCAAGCAGGAAATGCCAAACAGGGCTTTTTTGTAACAATGATGACACCACATAGGGTTGTACTCTCCCCAGTCTTCAAAGCACTGAAATCCTTTTCATCAGGCCCGTAAAGACGTTTTGAAAGGTGTCCTGCACTCAGCAACAACAGCTGCTTGAACGGATCCTTTCAAAAAAGGCAGAACCTCAACACCAGTCAGTGGGGAAACACTGGAAAGGATTTTATTTCTCTCCCTTACATTTGATACGATATGATAACACACCAATGGTCATTCAGTACTCTGCAGATTCACTCGTTATCCTTAATAAGCCTAGTTCTTCTTAACTTTTAAGCAAAAGCCTTTGGAAAAAAATAGACATACCACCCTGTACAATGCTGCCCTAAGGTTTTCATCCACAACTGAAAACTTACTTAGGTTTCCACATTCGCTCAGTTAATTTGCTCACTGACGTGCACGGGAGCGCATGTTTGCTTCCTGCACTAAACACGTGCACTCCCTACTACCCATTGCCCTGGGATATTCTGCTCTAGTAGAAGCAGCATTATCCTAGAACATACAAGGAAATACTCTGCTTCTCTTGCATCTTCTGTATTTTAGGCATCCAAAAAGGTAACACAGTCAGCTAGGAACATGTCTTGAAACAACACAACAAAACTGTAACCTCATACCTGGAGTTTTTCTATTTCTGTCTTTGCAGCCTGCCTGGCTTTGCCGATGGCACATCCCCAATAACCCTAAAAAAGAGAAAAAGAAAAGAAAATTTAATTAAATACAGAGTCCTCTGCGGTCCTTGCTGTCACTTAATGTTTGACAACCCCACCCGACTCACACAGTGAGAGGCTGATACACAGTAAACCCTGGTATTGTTCTCTCCTGGGGCACATTTCCAATTGCTGAACAGAACCCAAGGGCTGGGTTAAGCACTACCCCTACTGACAGAAAATGGAAGAGCTCAGTAGTTCCTGGACAGAAATTTGCAATTTGTTGCAATAGATGATTTTTTTTTCATTGTTATTACAGTAAATGGAAGGACAAACTAGAATTGGAGAAGTTCTATAGGACCAAAAAAACTCAAACCCACCCACCATAAAAATATATTGAAGTGTAAGCACGTAACAATTAAAGATTTCTATTTCCCTCAACAGCTCTGGCACTGGATATATTGAAAGAAAATGGAAAAAAATAAAGAGAACAGCACGAGTGTGTATCATCCTGTGTGCAATACGCAGCTGAAGAGGCAGCACTGACAGCAAACAAAGGGCACAACAACCCTGTGCAGTGCTACAGACTAGGAGAAGTCTGGCTGGAAAGCTGCCTGGAGGAGAAAGACCTGGGGGTGTTGGTTTACAGTGACTGACCACCCCCAATGGCATCTTGGCTTGGATCAGAAACAGCGTGACCAGCAGGTCCAGGGAGGTTCTTCTCCCTCTGGACTCGGCACTGGTGAGACCGCTCCTCGAATCCTGTGTTCAGTTCTGGGCCCCTCACCACAAGAAGGATGTTGAGGCTCTGGAGCGAGTCCAGAGAAGAGCAACGAAGCTGGTGAGGGGGCTGGAGAACAGGCCTTATGAGGAACGGCTGAGAGAGCTGGGGGTGTTTAGCCTGGAGAAGAGGAGGCTGAGGGGAGACCTCATTGCTCTCTACAACTACCTGAAAGAAGGTTGTGGAGAGGAGGGAGCTGGGCTCTTCTCCCAAGTGACAGGGGACAGGACAAGAGGGAATGGCCTCAAGCTCCATCAGGGGAGGTTTAGGCTGGACATTAGGAAAAAATTTTTCACGGAAAGGGTCATTGGGCCCTGGCAGAGGCTGCCCAGGGAGGTGGTTGAGTCACCTTCCCTGGAGGTGTTTAAGGGACAGGTGGATGAGGTGCTAAGGGACATGGTTTAGTGTTTGATAGGAATGGTTGGACTCGATGTTCCGGTGGGTCTCTTCCAACCTGGTTATTCTATGATTCTATGATTCAAAGTGACCTATACTGAGTTGACCTACTGTTTGCACCCAGTGTCAGCAGCAGCCCTCTCCTACCTGAAGTATTTTGTGAATGGGCTGCTAGTACAGTGCCTGCCCTTTCTAGGCAGCACATGGGTCTTTTCCTTGGCTATAACCAGCTGGAATGGACTCCCAAATATTTGATAGACAAGCTCTGGAACTAGTTTCATGGAGACTTTACTTCTAAACGCGTGTGTAACAAGGACACACGAATGAGCAAAACACAGCTCTGTTCATTCCCAGCAGTGATTCACCAGAGATCTTCCCAGGCAAAAAGAGGAAAAACATTAATTCCAAAACAGCCCTTTTGGAATGACGCTATTTTCCTAACTAGGAACTTTTAAAGGCAAACTTATGCCAAGATGAAAATAGTTTTGACACACTCACGTATGAAACTCCTGATGGATCGATCATGTACAGCTGTGCGCCATCGTCCTCGTCATAGGAGCCCAACATGAAACTGGAGGGGAAACGTGAAATTAGAAACATTTCTTCTACCCACCCACACAGGATTACAGAGACTACACCAGCTCACGCTCCCTGTGCTCTCCCTGGAGCAGAACTCCTACCGTCCTGCTACATTTCATTAAGCAATTTGTCTGAGCGGTTCAGTGTTACTGTGACAGCCTTGTGCGCAGCTGCCAGAAGCACTTTACTCCTCTGTAACCAGAGAGCAGATCTCTGCGTATCAGTCCATTTGCACCACAACTCACAGGAGCTGTTAACCTGCTCTGTGGGTATCGGAGTAAGCAGGACAGTCACAGAGGAAAGTCCTACTTTCATCACTTTAACAGATCTAATACCATCAACTCCTCCACTTTAAAATTCAGGCAATCTCTGTACAAGCTTGGCATAGTCCTGTGCAAAACTGAATTCTTCACCTAAGGTTTGACACACACAAGGAAAGGGAAAGGAAGTCTTTTTACGAGATAACTGTAGGTTTCTAGTTCCAAGTTAAAAAAAAAAAAGACGTCAGACAACCCAAGTAGTTCCAGCGGTTGTGAAACAAAAGGTCCTTACAAATCGTGTGTGTTTCAAAGAGTTACCTGCAGCCAAAAGGTCTGACGGCACTGTACAGCGTGTATGCGTGCACGTACATGGCCACTCTGTCCGCAAGGTGCTAAAAGGGAAAAGAAAACACATCAGAAAACCCTTATTTTCAGATATAAGGAAACTTCAAGCAGTACAATTTAATTCTCTGTGTCAAGACTGAGAGCGCGAAGGAAACCTGAGTGAACTGCACCGATTTCTTACCTTCAGAGGAATATCATAGCCATAGTTCGACCTGAAGTTAGAAGCCTCTTCTCTGGCTATGTCTGCCAGGGAACGAGCATCTGCCAGGAGCCCCGCGACCGCCTGAAAGGGGAGTGGAGATCAGCGACCCCATCACACCTCGCAATAGCTTAATGGAACTGGTGGACTAAATCTAGTTATGTGACTTAACTGAGATCTTGACTGAATCCCACAAACTACAAGTGAATTCAATCAAAGCGTCCATCTGCTAGCAAGCTCAAAACATGTCAATACGATCATGTATTAATACAGAACTGAGTTTTTCTCTAGGAAAATCAGTAACCAAAATTATCTTTATGTTAAAGTGTCTATCGATTTGCCACAATTACACTAACCCAAACAACACTTCATGTAATATATATTCAACAGATAATTTCAGGCATTTCTGTCACACAGTAACCGCTACTTGATAACATCCCAACATCGCTGCTGTGTATAAGCCTGTAAGACGTACACCAGGCTCTAAAGAAATCAGTGACTCTCACACTGTTGGGAAGAGCGTTGGTATGCAGCGTGTTTTCCCATTAAGAAACTCTTCATTAACTGCATAACAAAAGTACCACTTTTAACACTTAGAGTTATATTTATCTTCAAGTCCAAACAACTGGAATACTGAAAAACATTTCAGAAAAATCCAAACCAGCCTCAAAATGTGTACATTTTCTATTTACATTTGGATTTTACTTCTATGCGTGTGCAGTCAAGAATAAATAACAGAAAGGAGTAAAAAAAAGCCAGCATTTCCAACTGCACACAGAAATATTAACATTGCTTTCTTAATCTACTTATTATTCATTCTCCAGTTCACAGATTTCTATTGTTGGGGGTGTCCCTTTCAATTTATGAAAAACTAAAATTAAACAGCCTCTTACCATTCCAACATGTCGATCTACATTGAAGAGGCGTTTATTGGAACCCTCCTCATAAAGCTTGGATAGAACTAGTTTTTCCACTCCAAAGACAACACCATCTTTACATCTGATCCCAATTGCTGTACTGAAAGACAAGATAAACGTATGTTTTCTCGCACACAGAACCGTAGCGTGAAATAGGTAACAGAGAATTAACAAAATGAGGAGAAAATAACGTAATTGCCCAGAAGTAGATTTGTTATAGATCTGCTTTAGCGTTGAAGACAACAAGGTGAGAAAAAACCAAAGGTCACTAAACCTACAAGTATTTTCTTAAAATGGAGGAGAAGGCGGCAGCCAAAAGTGACTCCACCACTTCTCTGGGCAGCCTGTTCCAGTGCTTCACCACTCCATCAGTAAAGAATTTTAGAATCATAGAATAACCAGGTTGGAAGAGACCCACCGGATCATCGAGTCCAACCATTCCTATCATTCCTATTCTGTGATTTTACAGCACTCCTTTGCATGCACTTGAGGGAAGACATTTGCTCTCAGAGAAGCTGTTGCAGCTTTAGCAGAACTTGGATGTCCTCAGATTCTCAAGGAATACATATGAAGTCATAAATTTAGAAGGCTCTGAGCATATCAGTGTTTCAGTACCTCATTTCACATGGGCATTTAGGTGCTGCCACAGCTCTAACTACCATAACAACTACACAACCTTACCAGGACCAGGCTGGATGAGGCTTTAAGCAACCTGACCCGGTGGGAGGTGTCCCTGCCCATGGCAAGGGGGCTGGAACTGCATCGACTTTAAGGTCCTTTCTGACTCAAACCATTCCATGATTCTACGAGACCTGCAAGCAGATTTTGCCCCAGAGCGTAAGATTTTTATTGGCTTTAATTCACACAAATGCCCATCCATTCTTCCCATCCTCCACAACATACCTGTTTCCAGCAAGCAAAAGTGATTCCAAGCAAGTGTGCACAGCAATTCCCTGCAAGCAACACTGATTGTACTACTTCTACGCTTAATGTGAACCCTCTCAGAATGAACATGGGGACACAGTTGCTCAGAACTAATTTTAGCAGCATATCTGCAATGTCATCACGCTTGTCCAGTTACGCTGCTTTAAAAAAAGATCAACCAACAAACAGATAAAGATGCAGGTATTTGTATCTTACCTGCTGTTCTCCACAGCTTTCATAGCATATTCAACCTGAAACACTCTGCCATCTGGAGAAAATGTGGATGCCGACAGGTCGTACTGAAGAAGAAAACACACTAGTCAGGGAAAAGAACATTATATCCCAATATTTTCAGTAGAAGCCTATTTATTTGAACGCTCAAGAGTGTCGCTTGCGGGCCACCGGTGGCTATGAAGACGGGGACTGATTTTTTTAGCAGGTGCCATTGTGATCGGACAAGGGGAAATGGTTTTAAACTGAAAGAAGGGAGATTCAGACTGGATATAAGGGAGAACTTGATTACACTGAGAGTGGGGAGGGCCTGGCCCAGGTTGCCCAGAGCAGTGGTGGCTGCCCCATCCCTGGAGGCGTTCAAGGCCAGCTTGGATGGGGCTTGGAGCCCCTGATCCAGTGGGAGGTGTCCCTGCCCATGGCAGGGGGTTGGAACTGGATGATCTTCAAGGTCCTTTCCAACCCAAACCTTTCTATGATAAGATGCAAGTGAACACTAACCACTACAAGGAGTTGTCGCATCTGTGCTGCATAAACCCATAATTCCAACCCCATCCATTCAGGCCTCGCACAGGGCTGAATCACCAAGTATTGCACAACGCTCAAAATCTACAGGAAGTGCCTGCACGCCTTTCAGATTGATTTTATGTATATTTTAAGAAGAAACTAGGTATTTTATAGCAGGGATATACTGAAACACATAATGCTCCATCACAGAATGCCCTGAGCTGGAAGTGACCCATAAGGATCATCAAGTTCAACTCCTGTCCTGTCCCGGCACACGACAACCTCAACATTCACACAAGGGATCCAAGAGGGGGGAGATCCCAGGGAGACAAGGAGGGGGGGGAGATGCAAGGGAGACAAGGAGGGGGAGACACAAGGGATCCAAGAGGGGGAGATCCAAGGAGGGAAGGGGGGATGCAAGGGATCCAAGGGTGGGGAGACGCAAGGGATCCAAGGAGGGGGAGACGCAAGGGATCCAAGGCGGGGGGGAGATCCAAGGAGGGAGGGGGGGATGCAAGGGCTCCAAGGATGGGGGGGAAGATGCAAGGGAGACAAGGAGGGAGAGATGCAAGGGAGACAAGGAGGGGGGGAGATGCAAGGGATCCAAGGAGGGAGAGATGCTAGGGATCCAAGGAGGGGGGGATGCTAGGGATCCAAGGAGGGGGGATGCTAGGGATCCAAGGAGGGGGGGATGCTAGGGATCCAAGGAGGGGGGATGCTAGGGATCCAAGGAGGGGGGGATGCTAGGGATCCAAGGAGGGGGGATGCTAGGGATCCAAGGTGCGGCGGGGGAAGATGCAAGGGATCCAAGGAGGAGGGGGGAGATGCGGGGGCTCCAGGGTGAGAGGATGTGGGGGGAATACGGGGGGGAATAGGGGAGGAATGGGGGGGAATGGAGGGGGAAAGTGGGCCTCCCACAGCCGCCACCCCCCCCCCCCCACACCCCGTTCTCCCCGCCCGAAGGCGCCGCCGTGACTCAGCGGCCGCTCCCGGCCGGGCCGCGGTGCCTCTGGGCGGCGGCGGCGCTGCGGGTGGCGGCTGCGGGCAGGGCCCGGCGCGGCCGCGGCCCGCACTCACCCCGGTGCCGATGGAGCTCATGGCGGCGGCGGCGCCTCAGCCCCGGCCGCTCCCGCGCCCCCCGCGCCCCTCGCGCCCAGCACCGCGCAGCAACGCGAGCGCCCATTGGCTACGGCGCGCAGGCCAATCGCAGGGGGCGGGGCGGGGCGTCACGTGCCGCGCGCTCAAGAGGGCGGGTTGAGGCGCTGCAACACAAGCGCCCGGCTAGCTCAGTCGGTAGAGCATGGGACTCTTAATCCCAGGGTCGTGGGTTCGAGCCCCACGTTGGGCGAGGAGTTGTCTTTTATTTTTTTTTTTCATTTTTTTTCTCTTCTTTCACTTTTTTGGCCTCATTTTTGAAGGGTTCTCCGCGGAAAACGCCGCCTCAGCCCACCCTGACTGGGATCAGGGGCTCCCAGCCCCATCCAGCCTGACCTGGAACACCTCCAGGGATGGGGCAGCCACCACCACTCTGGGCAACCTGGGCCAGGGCCTCCCCACCCTCGTTGCGAAGAATTTCACCCTAACGTCTCATCTAAATCCTCCCCCTTCCAATTTAAAGCCATTCGCCCTCATCCTCTCGCTCCAGGCCCTTGTAAACAGTCCCTCCGCAGCTTTCCTGTAGCTCCCTTTGCGTACTGGAAGCTGCTCTAAGGTCTCCCTAGAGCTTCTCTTCTCCAGGCTGAACAACCCCAACTCTCTCAGCTTATTCTTGTAGCACAGTTGGTCTTCCAACTAGGTGATCTTATAATGTCTTTTCCAACCTAAATGATTCTGCGATTCCTTCTCTCTCCAACCCTCAAAGGACAGTGGGAATCGTGACAAAGCCAGATCAGCAGCAGGAGCAGCAGAATAGCAGCCTATGTGTTTGTTTTCCCACAGCAATGCTCCTTCTACGCAAAGTTATAACATCTCTATAAGCCTATTGATCAGCCAAAAGTCTCTAAATACAGTGTTCATATCCCAATGTACTTTCATTTCCCTTGAGCAAGGGGCTCTGTATTGCATTTTCATTTAGCACCTGTTGCTGTGGGACAACAAAACCCAGTATTTCTGATGGTGAGAAGGAGGGCAAAGACTTCTAAGCTCACAGCTCCATAAGAGATTTTCTCGCTTACATGGTTGAATTCTTTCTTGGAGGAGAGATACCAGGAGAGTGAGTAGCTCAGCACTACGTGACAAGTACAGGCAGCAGAGTTCTCTGCTAAAACTCAAGACCAGACAGTTTCCAGGAGAAATCCTGCTCCAGCACCTTTGCTAAACAGCCCCAAACCATTTCCTCACACGCGATTCAAGGGTGGAAATACTTTAATGCAGAATTTGGCAGAAAAGCCTCCGCCGGTGTTTCCCATAGTAGACTGCCCTTCATTCTTCTAAGTATATTTAAACCCCAAATATCTTAAAACACATTCTCTTACTGACAATGTCACTTACTGTACATATAAATAACACAGAACTCTGCAGGCTACAACTCATGACGGTGTAGAATTTCTTCAGGAGAAGACAAAACAGTGTAGCAGTTGCCAGAGTTAAGTTTTTAAACTATAACTGGACGTGGTTTTAAACAGCGTTAGTACCTACCACTATATTCCCACCCCAAACTTCCACAGTGTCCATGTTTAATAGTGTTACACACAAATTACTTAACACAAAAAAAAAAGGCGATGCATGGATGTCTGCTTGAAACAGATGAGAGGAATCCTTGCGTAATATTCAGGTGCTTATTTCTCAGTCGAAAAAGCCCTCTTCATCAGCGGTGGGGGTGCTTTTCCAACATCAAACATCATTTCCAGTGGAGGATTATTAAGACAGCACCAGTCAGGTATGCGGCCTGTCTGGCTGTAATATTCCTTGGACACGGACCGGCTCCCAAGGATGTCCTGAAGTGCTCCAAAAATGGCTCCTATATTATTGAGGAAAAAAATGCTGCATTAAATTGAGGTACTGAGTTTCTTCTATTTGTTTTCCATTCCCCAGCTATTCCCAAATAGCTTCCATTTATGTCCTTTGAAAGAAACCGAAAGCAAAGAATCGCCTGGGCTCTGCTGACAGCAAAACTGGGCTAGCTGATCTCCTTATGACAAACTTTCCTATGAGTTTTGAATTGAAGCACTTTAAATAAACTACTTTGAGTTTAATGGAATTCCCTTTACCCAAAAAAGGGTGTCAGACAATACCCCCAAGAGGTTTACAAGGCTGTGAGTGGATTCAGCCCTCAGCAGCTGACTGGCGCTGCCAGTGAAGGAAAGTATCAGAGGATTCAGTGCAGAGACATAGTTCTTATTTGATAAACCTAAAAGCAGACTCAAAAGTTTTTAAAAATAAAATTTACAGTTCAAAGCACATGGAAATAAAATTTACTTTGGCAGTTAAAGTCAGTTCCTCATATGGACTCAGCTCAGTCACTGAAATTTAGAAAAGCATGAATTCTTATCAACCTCAGAAATACCATCAAAGAGTTGCTCACAATGGGAAGACTTTCTTTTTCCTGAGCAATGTGCCAGGTGGCCAAGATGGCCAGCAACATCTTGGCTTCTATCAGAAATGCTGTGGCCAGCAGGAGCAGGGAAGTGATTGTGCCCATTTACTCGAGGCTGGGCAGGTCGCACCTCGAATCCTGGGTTCTGTTTTGGGCCCCTCAGCGCAAGAAAGACATCAAGTTGTTGAAGTGTGTCCAGAGCAGGGCAAGGGAGCTGGGGAAGGGGCTGGAGCACAGAGGTTATGGGGAGCAGCTGAAGGATCCGAGGTTGTTTAGCGTGGAGAAGAGGAGGCTGAGGGGAGACCTCATCACTCCCTACAGCTCCCTGAAAGGAGGTTCTAGCAAGGTGGGCTTTGGTCTCTTCTCACAAGTAACAAATAAGATGAGAGGAAATGGCCTCAAGTTGCACCGGGGAGGTTTAGATTGGATATTGGGAAAAATGTCTTCAATACAAGAGTGGGGAAGCATTGGAACAGGCTGTGCAGGGTAGTGATGGAGTCACCATACCCAGAGGTGTTAAAAATCATGTAGACGTGGCATTTCAGGACACGATTTAGTAAGCACAGTGGTGTTGGGCTGACAGGTGGACTGGGTGACCTTAGAGGTCTTATCCAACCTTAATGGTTCTATGAATCTAGTCTATGATTCACTGACAGCAACCAAAATCCACAGCAGAGTTGTTGTATTTGTTCCTGGCCCTTGGGAACAACCCAGGTAGCCTCCACCTCTCCCCAGCTGACAGCTCCTTAGTCAGTAATAAATTTGTTTTTCCAGCAAGTGGTTCTGCTCTGCCTCCTCGCTTTGCTGGTGCCACCGTATGGCAGTAGCCGCATCCTGCACTTGAGTCAACAACTACTCACCCACATTTCTGTTCCATATTGCACGTCACCTGCTCGGAGCTCCCATTCCCTGCTGCATCCTTCTGCCCGCCTAACGTCCCAAGGGAGCTTTACTCCACAAGGTCTTTTCCAGGAGGGCACAGCAATTTCACAGAGCCCCAGTGCAGCTTCATTTCAACAGCTCAGCTAAGCGTTACTGTTATTTACTCATCACAAATCCCACTAGGAAGGTTTGGTTTTCCCCTTTGTCCCTTCTCTTGACAGCAGCTTTCATTCTTACCTCCCAGCCAGGCCACGCAGTTGGGTTTGGCAGGCGGAGTGTGAATTCTGAAGGTTTTCGTGGCCAGCACTTCTTTGTACTTCGGTTTCTCTACCAGGTACCTGATTTCAGCCATGAGCCTGTGGAGGAATCCTGGCAACATTGCGGTGCCACCAATGACTACCAAGTTCTCTGCCAGCTGCTTCCTGGTGTCTATTGGACACTAATGCAAACGAGAATAAAAAAAACCTGCTTTTAACCACAGTTGTATGAACAAGCATTCAAAGGTCTGTTAGAAATTCAGTCTTTCTATGCACTCTGACTGCTGTTTTCTCATACTTAGCTCATATGTAACTGATGTAATTTTATTCCCCAGACTTTCCAAGAAAACCAGACTTAAGGAATTGCCCAGCCGAGGCTTATGTGAGCACACAGTGCATCTCTAATGCCCAGCAACTGAGACAGGCCACGGTGACAGAGGTTCCAGCAACAGTAATTCCCAGGAGTTCTGGGAGAAGATGTGCCAGAGAGGAGAAGCCTCAACCAGCACTCTCAGAGGGGGAAAACTGTGACCTATGAGACTGACTCTTTTTAGCTCCATGTGGGAGAAAGGGCCTATAAAAGTTTCAGTGGCAGAAAAGGTTTCTGCTGGATCTTGCCTCAAGCATCAGATGTTCCAAGCAGAAGACACAGAAGCATGAGAAAATCAAGCTTTGTCAATTCTGCCTCTTACAAACAGCTCTGCGCTATCCCTCTGAAACAAATTCCAGACCGCTGTGGTCCTCCTGCCCAGCAAAAGTAATTGGATGCTATTTATCACTTGTAAACGTAGCATTTGTCTTTCCTTTGGCCAAAAAGGGATGCAAGGTAAATGCTCAGAGGGCTCCAGGCACATTTTGTTCAAGAATTATCGATCTTGTTCAAGAATTATCGATCTTGTTCAAGAATTATCGATCTTGTTCAACGATTTGTTTCTACAAAGAATTCTCATTGAAAGGTTTGCCATGTCATCCAATCCTATGGCTCTCCAATAAATTATGTCTCAGCAAAGTAATTTAAACGGCATCAATAACTACAGCAAGTCAACCTTAATGAACATATGTACACCACCATATAATGAAAATTTCCATTTGTAGTGGTTTAGTAATCATTTTTTTCCTAAATATAATAAGAAATTAAATGTTTGTGTATGCCAAGACATTTTTCCATAATATAGCTAACATATTGCCTGTAATAGAGACGTCCAAACTAATTTCATTCTACCTTAGGTTAACAAGCAGCCTGCAGGACTCAAACTCTAACTCTTAGCAAACCACCTTGAAAAAAGAAGAAGCAGAACACCTCTGTCAGTTCTGTTTGAGCAGTGTAATTCCTGTAACGCCAGGTATGAGCTACTCCTGCATCATGACATACACAGAGCCTCGCCCTCAAACAAATGCAAGGCAGTTTATTACTTTTGCTGAGAGGCAAGCACCACGTTTCTTAGAAATCTCTCCTACACACGCTGCAGCCCAGCAAGGAGCAAGGAAACAACCACAGCACGGATGACACATGCTGATTTGGTACTCCACAGAATTTCGTCATGTGGCAGCACCCTAGGAGTCATCCAGTGCTGAACTTCTTCAACCCATCGCAGCCTGCAGCCACAGAATCACAGAATCACAGCATGGTTTTGGTTGGAAAAGACCTTTACGATCATCAAGTCCAACCATTGATCCAGCCCTACGAAGTCCACCACTAGACCATGTCCCCACATACAACATTTACTTGTCTTTTAGACACTCCAGGGATGGTGACTCAACCACCTCCCTGGGCAGCCTCTTCCAATGCTTGACAAGTCCTTCAGTAAAGAAATTCCTCCTAATATCTGGCCTAAATCTCCCCTGGTGTAGCTTGAGGCCTTTTACCAGGGAGAAGTGACTGACACCCACCTACAGCCTCCTTTCAGGTTGTTATAGAAAGGGATAAGGTGTCTCCTCAGCCTCCTTTTCTCCAGATTAAACAACCTCAGCTACTCTAGGAAGAGTTATTTGTAACCACAGGTTCTTCAAGGATGGAGGCATTCAATAAATGGTTTATAACATAGATACCTGAATGAGTGAATCTAAGATCAAAGTGGCAACAGAGGTCTCTTCATTATCCTGTTCAAACAGTATTTCCACAACAGAGTCTCTGTTGAAAAGAGAGGAAATGAATGTTAATGAGAAGCAATTCTATGCTCTGAACCAGCGTTTTGGAATGCAGGGCTGGAAAAAACTACAGACTCCCTTCTGACAGCACATCCTAGCTTGCTAAACCTGTCTCGGCATCATGTATTAATGTTCCAGTTCCATTTTCCCCATCCCTCCAATCTGTTTGCTCTCATCTTCATCTGTGAACTCTCTGGAGAAGCCAACACCTCTTATAATGGGCTTGCAAGGGTGCCCAGCACAAAGCCTTAATTTAAGAGATATTAAAAGCATACGCGTTTCATTAAAATTCAGTTTTATGAGAATTTATGTGCTTTTAGAGTTGAAAAGAGATCCTCCTAAAGAAAAATACTCTGCTGTGGTATTTCTCACCTGATGGGACCAACTACATGGAGGATCTTCTCTCCATCTAAAGGATAGTCCACATCTGGAGGCGGTGAAGGACGCTAGAAATAAAAACATACGTGTTTTGCTTTAGAGGCCAGAAAGGCTGCATCCACTTTGGAAGAGCAGGGTAAGCTTCATTCTCCACCCACCTCAGCACTGCCATCAATGTTGAACTTGGCTGCTTGGATCTTCAGTCCACGTTGGAGATCGCTCACAAAACAAGTGCGGACTTCATAAAAGAAAAGGAAGGGGTAGAGAAGAGGTTCTCTTGGATCTTTTTGTCACCAATACAGACAATAATAGTGCTTAATTTAGAGAAGAACATGCCCTTCAGGGCCTTGCTGGCCTGAGATATCATCAAATAAATGCAAAGAAAAATGGTCTCCGCACTTCAGCAGAGCTCAGATGCAATCTAGAACACGAGTTTAAATGAAGCTGACACTGCAACTGCGCTAGGGCAGACAAGATTTCTTTTCTCAGACAAACTGCATAAGACTTAAAGACAGAGGGGTGTTACTGATCATGCCTCCAGTTGCCATGAGGTGCCACCGTGGCTTCAAATGAGACATCGCTCGTCCTTTAAACAAGCTGTAATTATGGAATATTTTTCCTAGTGCAATTCTCCATCACCCCAAGAACTCCAGAGGGTTTTTTATTCCCCAGGCAACACTAAGGGAGCACAATTTCATTTGTATCCAAGCTGTTGGCATTATTTCTGCCAGACAGCAATAAATAAGCATATTATGAGTACCCTCTACACGAAAGGCTGTCACAAATGAACAATACAGAGGCAATCATAATTTCAATGCTAGCACATTATATCTGCTTCCAAAAGGCTGCATAAAAACAGAACTGATCAGAAAATTGTGTTCAAGTCCAGGAGTTAGAAAAGCAACTTCTATTTAACAAAGCACCAGAGGCATTTAAGTTACTTTGCATTTGACTGATCGATTTCTTGCCAATTTGGCCCAAGAGACATATATTAGGTACTATTTTTTATGATTATGTATATAGTTTTATGGATTTCTTCCCAGTTTGGCCCAAGAGACGTATATTAGTTGCTGTTTTCTATGATTTTTATATATAGTTTTATATCTGTTGCACGTGAAATATGACATCGGAATTCATCCAAGTTCTTCCCAAAGATAGAATCTGTTTTTTTCTGGTGTAAACGTGGTCCTTGACTCACCCTGTCCAATTAACATGCCAAAAAGTCTTTTATTCATACTTTGTTCGGGTTTCTTTTCCGCAAAATGGACTTGAGGGCAAATTGTGCCTTCCTAGTTAATATATGAACTAAATTAACTTAAAACATTCTTATGCCATGATGTTAAGACTGCTTAAATGCTGCATTTGCAAGCACAATCTATCTATCTAGATCTGCTAACACTAAGTCTCACACAGGGCACACATTGTACACATTCATACCTTAGAGCAGCCTTCCAGTACCTGAAGGGGCTACAAGAAAGCTGGGGAGGGACTGTTTAGAAGGGTGTGTAGTGATAGGACAAGAGGGAACGGCTTTAAATTGGAGGAGGGAAGATTTAGATTAGATATTAGGGCGAAATTCTTCACAATAAGGGTGGGGAGGCACTGGAACAGGTCGCCCAGAACAGTGGTGGCTGCCCCATCCCTGGAGGTGCTCAAGGCCAGGCTGGATGGGGCTTGGAGCCCCTGATCCAGTGGGAGGTGTCCCTGCCCGTGGCAGGAGGTGGAACTGGATGATCTTTAAGGTCGCTCCCAACACAAACCATTCTATGATTCTATGATCCGCAGCAACAAAATGTCAGCAGTTAAAAATACAACACGAAGTTAACCTGACCTGCAGACCACAAACTAGTGCAATACTCCTTCTGTGTTAGTCTACCAAACAGGTCTACGAGCTGTCTTAACAACACATAGGCTAAACCTGAAAGAGGGGTTCAACACGGTTTTGGGTTTGGTTTCAAAGAGGAAGAACACTGCAATCTCCTCTACTAGGTAAGAAATTTGGCAAATAGAGAAGATAGAATAAATTCCTACATGTAAAGTATTGCCCACTTGCTATTACCATGATCTACTGCACAATTTAATAACTAGAGTTTCATGAAGCAGAACATTTTACCTTTTATATCCTCTACTATGTCTTCTGGAACTGAGCCTGAAACAAAAAAAGCAACTCAGAACCAAAGCTTTTTAATTAGAAAGAGAATTTAAGAAGGAAACTAAGTTTAAACCATGTTACATTAAAGTTTTACTATGACAGCAGCGTTTAAATATTTCTAAGGAAGAAAGGCTATTAAGAACAGAAATAAAGTGTCTTCTCTCAAATAGACTGAAAAATTACCACAGAACTTTCACCTCAACCATCATTCAAATCTGCTGTTATGAGTGACTTACTATAAAACCAACAAAATTGTCACATATGGAGAAAGAAACAATCAGAGTAGATCATGTAAGATGCAGTGAATACTAAACTCATCTTATTCACTGTTGGTATTAATCCACTTTCCCCAGTGCAAATTCACAGAGCATATGTTCCACCAAACAGGCCTTACCCATCACAGATGGAAGGCTTTGTCCTTTGGCTGATCCTGTATCAACTGTGCACTGCTCCAGCAGCTGATATTCCAGCTCCCTAAAACACAGCACAATAACTAACTTAAAGACAGCTATTAACTCAGACTGATTCTCTGTACTATGCTTAAGAGACAGTATTTATTCCTTTCAGTTACGTTTTTCTAAATATAAATTGGAGCAGATCTGATTTCTGCAGCTTTTACTACATGAACAAAAGCCAGACAGTGGCAACTTGAAAAACTGGATGCTGTCACACAGCAATAGGGATGATTTAAGCCATGTTCAATAGGAGTCTTTGGTCATTAGGCAAAGATTAACTTTCACAAATAAATTATTGGTAACCTTGAACGTATAATTGTGAACTTACTTGTGGATAGCCTTTCCTCCCAAAGGCAGAGAACCCCAGCAGCTCAGAATCGGAATTCCCTCATATATCTACACGGCGATCAGGAAAGTCTCTCTTTTTTTTGGTCTGGATTCTCAATCTGTTGGAACCAAAAGCTTTTTTCCCCCGACATTCTCTTGCATTAGCTATTGGGAAAACTTCTCTGTGTTCTTCCTAACTGCTTCTCTCTATGCAAAGGCTGGTGTTAGGAGCCACTTACAAGTCCCACACCACCCTCCCCAAGTTTCCAGGAACACAGACAGCACGTTGGCTGTGAAAAGATTCCCCAAGCCATGATATCTCATGCTCAAAAGCTGGATTGGCTCATCTGTTCTTATCACATCCTATCACACTTAGAGTCTACGAAAACATCA
The DNA here is from genome assembly GCF_032191515.1 of Phaenicophaeus curvirostris. Lineage (NCBI taxonomy): Eukaryota > Metazoa > Chordata > Aves > Cuculiformes > Cuculidae > Phaenicophaeus > Phaenicophaeus curvirostris. Next base: position 66,341,000 of record NC_091396.1, on the reverse strand, counting down.
TCCTGTCACAAAAGCCTTACTGCATTTAATGTCATTTCTGTACTATTAAAGGATACAGGTAGCACTAAGCTTTCTGCATATCCACAGTCCAGCACCATGGCAGAATTGATCCCAAGGGTCAGCAGAGACATTAGATGACTTGGAGCAAACAAAACGGAAGGAACCTACATGGAAACCAAGAGGACACTTGACAAAAGAAGGGAAAAAGCCCAACACCCAAAGCACTGGTGCTTTCTCCAAGCATCATAACAAAAGTAAGCCCCAGATAACTATCCTGAGGCATCCATTTTAAATTTAGTTTTTATGGTAGTGTAGTAATGAACAAAATACCACAGGATTCTAATTTCTACATTCATTTTATCTGTCCTACATTTACCTTTTACTTCAGGAATAATGAATCTTGGAATGGGCTAGTAAGACAAGCAAGTAGTAACTACAGAACTCAGCTGAAGTCAGAAATCAGGTTTCTTATAGTCACTGTCACCAATAAGAAACTAAAGGAACTGAAACACGGCACTTGAAATGTTCTGCAAAGACTTGAAGCTGTGAACAAAGGTGCCATACATAAATCCCATAGAAGTGTGCCTTATAACAACCCATGGCTGCACACAAACTCACAGGAGAGGTGTTTAAAACTCTCTCCCCAAAGCAATGTGGAAATTCAAGCCAAAATTACATGAGAATTACTTCCTTCTCCCAGAATTCCATACATGTTTCCTAGATAGCAACACAGAATCATAAGGTTGGAAAAGACCTTAGAGATCATCAACTCCAACCGTGTCTGTCTACTACTAAATCATGACCCCAAGCACCTCATCTACCCGCCTTTTAAACACCTCCAGGGATGGTGACTCCACCATCTCCCTAGGCAGCCTCTGCCAGTGCCTGATGACCCTTTCTGTGAAGAAATTTTTCCTAATGTCCAATTTAAACTTCCCCTGACGCACCTTGAGGCCATTCCCTCTTGTCCTATCACCCATCACTTGGGAGAAGAGACCAACACTCAGCTCTCTACAACCTCCTTTTAGGTAGTTGTAGAGAGCAATAAGGTCTCCCCACAGCCTCTTCTGCTTCAACAGTTCCTTTAATGAATATCACACCACAAAATGTGAATGGAATGAGCTGTTTCAATAAATCCTGATATTTTGGTGAAGCACTGACACAGGTTGCCCAGAGAAGTAGTGGAGGCCCCATCCCTGGAAACATTCAAGGTCAGGTTGGATGGGGATCTTAGCAACCTGATAGCGTTGAGGATGTCCCTGTTCCAGCAGGGAGTCGGATGGGATGACCTTCATGGCCCCTTCCAACCAAAGGCATTCTGTGAGTCAATGCTCTACCCCAGAGATTCTGGTTAAAATACTGACTTTGTATTATTATGTTCTTTGCACCAAATGGAAATACTAGAGAGAGAATTAACCTCCAATCAGCATTATCTGGCTTCTTAAAAAGTTACAAAGTCTCTCAATCCAAATATGACCTTCCAGGTCACCAGTCATTTTCAAGAACCAATTTTGCATGAGAGTGTTTTATCTGAGACATTTTTTCCCTGTAAAGGGACTACAGAAAAAAGACTCTAAGTCATTTAAATCTTTCAGCAATTTCAAGCAATCAGAAAAAAATTATCATCAATAGGGGGAAAGAATTATGCAGACATTTAAGATTATTTGGTAAACAAGAAGAATCTTGTTTAAGATTATTTGGTAAACTGTATTGTAGAAGAAGCGAGAAGTACTGCAGACAAACTAGTTTCATCACTTCTTAATAGAAGAACCTTAACCTTTGTTCTATCTGAACTGAAGAAGTACGGAATCACCTTCTGAAACATTTTGTTAGAACTAAGCAAGGGTTACGTTTAGATTTTTCTTCAAAAAGACTGATAAGGCAGAGCAGATAATAAATCTCAGGTAAGCTCTTCTGTAAATGAGCACAGTCAGAGGCGAGACCACATGCTAGGCAAAGATATTGATGCTGGTAGAAGTCAGGCAATTTGCTGACAGAGCACTAAAAAGTGTTTAAATATAAATTCTAGCTTCAGGCAGCGCTCGATGGGGATTATTGGCTCTGTCTGGAACAGCCTGATGCGAGATGTATTTCTGTACAAGCCACAGAAAGCTTTCGGATTCTTGTTAATAGCTCCTGTTTTGTGGCCTCAGGAAGAGTCAGAATGGAGCAAAAATGGCCCTCAGGCTGATCTCCAAGCCCTGCTTCCCCAGACGACCATCAGTTGTTTTCCATCTTCTTTATGCCACTCTCATTCTTTGGGCATTATTTTCATGTCTTTGTCTACATCTGGTAGTGACTGTAAGTAATATTTCTACTGATGAGTGCTACGTTGAGCACACAGGGTAGTTAGGTCAAACACGTACCTCAAAGTGCTTGAAAAGGACCCTGGTGAGGGTGTCCCTGAAGTGTGAAGGGCACAAGACAGATTCTATGATCACAACACGCCGGTCTCTGGGATTCACCAGCAGGTGTCTAAAAAAGGCAAGGTGTGTAAAATGAAATAAGCTTAAGCATAGGTTGTGAGGCTTACCTTATTGTCATATTCAATTCCCCTCAAAAATCAAAAAAATCTGCATTTATAGAGCATTTTCTAGAGCAGATCCCAAAAAACTTAAAAAAAAATTCCAACATCTCAGAAAAAGAAAGTCAGGAAACTGAGTTACAGAAAACAAGTCACAGAGCTATCTGCCAGCAGGCTGTAGTTCTGAATAGCTGTGATACATTTCTAAATCAATACTAAGATATGCAAAAATAGATGTGCAAAATAGCCAGTGGTGTCTTGTCTAGTGTCAGACAGTGCATCCATAAAAGAGGAATAATGATGACACAGATCTCCTGATTTCAGTGAAAAAGGACAGGATTGTCCCGATTTCAATTACAAAATGATGATCAAGGACAGAAAAAACCCACTACAAACCCATACCAGAAGATCTGAGGCACAGAAATTAAGTCCTCATTTCCCTGTGTCAGGTGATGGATTTTACAGTGTAAAAATAAGGACTGGAAGTAAAAAGACAAAATCCAAGTTCATTATTCACTGATGGTACTAAAAATATAATAGAGATGTATTACTGAAGTACAAATTTTCCACAGGTAAAGATGACTCCTTCCAAATCGCTGTCACGCGAAGAACGTTCTGCACCGATATAAGATGAGCTTCAGCCCTATCAAAATCCAAACAACTCCTGAGGTAATGGCTTTCCCCTATCACATCCCTTATCAGTGCTACAGTTAAAAGGACAGTAACGCTCTGTAACACAACGTGAACCTCAGCACTAAATTTCTCCTGTGAGGACACAGGCAGCCACTAGCAAAATCTTGGTTTTGTTTTCTTATTCAATGAGACAGCAGTTTCCAGGCACACTCCTAACACCTCAGAGTCACAGGAGGCTTGAATAACAAGCATCCAAGGATCTCTTACCTGAAATACAGCATATGAATAAATTCCTTCAGATACGAATACAGCTCTTCCGTATTAATATTATACTGAACGACTTTGACAGGCTGGAAAGTAAAAATATCCACAGTCAGCTTAAATAACAGGTATTGATTACATAAATTATATCTGAACATATATAATCTGACACAGATAAAGAAATACCCACTCCTGACTGATGTGACTGATTCGCCCTGCGTCCTCAGCAATGTATCTCAAAGTCATAAACCCCGTAACTAAACTCCAGAGTTTATTAACAACTACAGGAAAGCTGGGGAGGGGCTCTTGGTCAGGGAGTGCAGGGACAGGATAAGGGAAAAGAGCTTTAAGCTGAAAGAGGAGAAATTGAGATGAGATCTTAGGAAGAAATGTTTTGCTGTGAGGGTGGGGAGGCCCTGGCCCAGGTTGCCCAGAGAAGTGGTGGCTGCCCCATCCCTGGAGGTGTTCAAGACCAGGTTGGATGGGGCTTGGAGCCCCTGATCCCATGGGAGTTGTCCCTGCCCACGGCAGGGGGATGGAACTCGATGGGCTTTAAGGTCCCTTCCAACTCAAACCGTTCTATGATCCTATGTTAGTTCTTCATGCCGTTAACTTATGCCAACGTTCATTTTCCAAAGAAAACCCAACCCATAGCTCTGCAAAGAAATATCTCAATAACTGCCCCAAACATAAGCTGCAGGGCTGATGAGCACCAATTAACATTAATGTTGGTATCACTGAGTTGTATCGAGTCACAATCTTTTACTAGCAGCAGTTGTAACACAGTGACAAATAATTTATGATGGACAGAAAACATATCTGTAAGTTCCTTCTAAAAGGAACACATCAAAAGTTGTAAAAGCAAAACATTTCAGGTGGAAGAGGTTACCTTAGCAACATTGGGTTTCTTTATTTCACTAGGAATAATACATCTTGGTCCCGTTTCTCCTGCAAAACCACACCTACGAGAAAACATTGAAAAGCTTATCAATAAGTTGCTCTTTAACGTATTGGGTCTGGAAAACATTAAAGCAAAATTAATTAAGAGATATTTCTGTGACTGCAAAGAGGTGTTTTGCACAGAGCTCTTCTTTCCATCCATTTTGAATGAGAAAGATATCATATCTTATCATATCATTGAATCCCTCTAAGCTGCAGCAAACACAAGTTTTCTTCACTCCATAGGGATTGTAACACCCAGCACTGATGTGCCTCCTGCTTCCCACTGGGTACAATTTTCTGCCCACCTGCAGAACCTTCCTTAGTGCCTATTAAATGGAGGAACGGAAACAACCTCTCTGTCTCCTCCCCACAGGCTCAGACTTTTCACCGAAATTCTCAGTAAACAGAGGCAAGATTAAGCTGCCCTATTCTCATATTCTGTGACGTTTATTTAGAAGAAACAAGAGAAAAAGACTTAACAACAATGACCATGCAGGTCCTGTTTCACTACTAACGAGCATCATTCCAGCAACGCTTTTTTCCTGTTTAATACTTTGAAATGCATTCACTTTATGGGCATCCCAGGGGATTTAAGGCATTACTACTTGGTTTAGTAGCAGACAGGTACGGTTGGACTCAATGATCTCTGAAGTCTTTTCCAACCAAATGATTCTACAATTCAAAATGACTGGTTACTACTCAGGATTCCTGAGGAAACACAAGGACTCTGCATCCAACTTGCATGTGATATAACAAAACCAGCAGCAACTCTGAAACAAACTTTTTGGAGACCCATTTGATTGAGGGATGGAAAAACAGGGTGGGGAAAAAGGAGCACGGGGCGAAGACGAAGACAGAGAAGGAAAAAGAGGAGTTCAGAGGGACCTGGACAGGCTGTAGGAGTGGGCCTGTGCGAACCTCATGAGGTTCAACAAGGCCAAGTGAAAGGTCCTACACTTGGGTCGGGGCAATCCCCGATTTCAATACAGGCTGGGGATAATGTGATTGAGAGCTGCCCTGCAGAGAAGGACTTGGGGTGCTGGTCGATGAGGTCGACGTGAGCTGGCAATGTGCACTTGCAGCCCAGAAGGCCAATCGTGTCCTGGGCTGCATCAAAAGCAGCGTGGCCAGTAGGTCGAGGGAGGGGATTCTGCCCCTCTATTCCTCTTTTGTGAGACCTCATCTGGAGTCCCGTGCCCAGTTCTGGAATCCTCAACATAAGAAAGATATGGAACTATTGGAAGCGGTCCAGAGGAGGGCAAGAAAGAATATTAGAGGCGCGGACCACCTCCCATACGAGAACAGGCTCAGAGAGTTGGGGTTGTTCAGTCGGTAAAAGAGAATACTCCAAGGAGACCTTATAGAGACCTTCCAGTACCTGAAGGGACTACAAGAAAGATGTGGAGGAACTGTTTACAAAGGTTTGTAGTGATAGGACGAGAGGTAATGGGCATAAACTGGAGAGGGGCAGGTTTAGGCTAAACATAAGGAGGAATTTCTTCACCATAAGAGTGGTGAGACACTGGAGCAGGTTGACAAAAGAAGCTGTGGCTGCCCCATCCCTGGAGGTGTTCAAGGCCAGGTTGGATGGGCCTTGGGCAGCCTGAGCTAGTGGGAGGTGTCCCTGCCCATGGCAGGAGGTGGGACTGGATGGGCTTTGAGGTCCCTTCCAACCCAAACTATTCTATGATTCTTTTTATGAAAGAGAAGTGGACAGAGTGTGGGGAAAGAGGGAGAGAAAGAAAGGGGAAAAAAGAAGGGGAGAAAAGGGCAGGGAAGGGGGGGAAGAGGCGATGAGAGAACGGGGGGAACCCTCTCTCCCCTCCATTACTCATCCCAAGAGCAGCCCCCGCCCCGCAGCCGCCACACCGGCCTCGCGGCGAACCCCGTCGCGACAGAGCAGGGCGGGGAGCGCGGCGCCACTCACTTGGTGAAGGCCTCGCCCAGGTCTATCACCACCGCCGTCTTCTCCCCGCCGCTGCCCAGCCCCTCGTACAGCGGCATCGCGGCCTCCCTGCCCCTCAGCCCCGGGGGCCTTCCCTGCGCCCGGCGCGCCGCCAGGGGGCCTTGCGTGACGCGCGCCGCCGAGAGCTGCCCGCGCCACTGCCTGTCGGCGGGAGTGCCCGCCCGAGTGTGGGTGCCCGCGCGAGTGCCTGTCCGAAACCCCATCTCGTGTGTAACCTAATGAATCGCAGAGTGGGTTGGGTTGGAAGGGACCTCAAAGCGCATCCAGTTCCACCCCCTCCCACTGGATCAGGCTGCTCCAAGCCCCATCCAACCTGGCCTTCAGCACCTCCAGGGATGGGATCCACAGTTTCCCTGGACAACCTGTTCCAGTGCCTCACCCTCTCATCATTAAGAATTTCTTCCTAATGTCTAATCTAAATCTTCTCCCCGCTCCAATTTAAAGCCATCCCCCCTCGTCCTGTCATAGAATCATAGAATCATAGAATAACCAGGTTGGAAGAGACCCACCGGATCATCCAGTCCAATCATTCCTATCAAACACTAAACCATGTCCCTCAGCACCTCGTCCACCCGTCCCTTAAACACCTCCAGGGAAGGTGACTCAACCCCCTCCCTGGGCAGCCTCTGCCAGTGCCCAATGACCCTTTCTGTGAAAAATTTTTTCCTAATGTCCAGCCTGAACCTCCGCTGGCGGAGCTTGAGGCCATTCCCTCTTGTCCTGTCCCCTGTCACTTGGGAGAAGAGCCCAGCTCCCTCCTCTCCACAACCTCCTTTCAGGTAGTTGTAGAGAGCAATGAGGTCTCCCCTCAGCCTCCTCTTCTCCAGGCTAAACACCCCCAGCTCTCTCAGCCGTTCCTCATAAGGCCTGTTCTCCAGCCCCTTCATCAGCTTTGTTGCTCTTCTCTGGACTCGCTCCAGAGCCTCAACATCCTTCTTGTGGTGAGGGGCCCACAACTGAACACAGGATTCGAGGAGCGGTCTCACCAGTGCCGAGTCCAGAGGGAGGATAACCTCCCTGGCCCTGCTGGTCACGCCGTTTCTGATCCAAGCCAAGATGCCATTGGCCTTCTTGGCCACCTGGGCACACTGCTGGCTCATGTTCAGTTGCTGTCAACCAACACCCCCAGGACACTCCATGTCACTCCATGTGCTTGTCAATAGTCCCTCCCCAGTTTTGTTGTAGCCCCTTCAGGTGCTGGAACTCAGCATGTTCTGTAGTTGATCGACTCAGGGCTGAAAAGCGTGTGATGAAACAAGAAGGACGTCAGATAGGGAGAATTCGTGATTTAAAGATGACCTGGAGGACATCCTTATCCTGACAAAGGATGTGGAAACCTAATAAGCAACTTTTTGTCAAAGTAGGATTGCGCAACGTAATTGTTAACAGAAATTAATAAAAAGAAACTCCTGAAACAAAGCACATATTTTGTGAACACCTCCAGGGATTGTGACTCTGCCACTCTCTCAGTAAAGAAATATTTCCCAATATCCAAACTAAACTTCCCCTGGCACAACTTGAGGCCATTTCCTCTCGCCCAGTCCCTTGTTACTTGGAAGAGATGAAAACTCACCTCGCTACAACCTCCTTTCAGGTAGTTGTAGAGAGCAATGAGGTCTCCCCTCAGCCTCCTCTTTCCCAGGCTAAACACTCCCAGGTCCCTCAGCCACCTCTCATAACCCTTGTTCTCCAGCCCCTTCCCCAGCTCCGTTCCCTTCTCTGGACACACTCCAGCCCCTCAATGTCCTCCTTGGAGTGAGGGGCCTGAAACCGAACGTAGGATTTGTGGAGGTCTGGACTTCCATAGCCACAGAGCCACACCACAAGAAACATTTCATGAAGTTTGTGGGAGCGCTGTGTTGCCTCCAACCCTCATGAAACAAGAGGCTGTTGAAACTAGAATCTTAATTCAGTTTTGCAGCAAAGAAAAGGGACAGGACAAGAGGGAATGGCCTCAAGCTCCACCAGGGGAGATTTAGGCTGGACATTAGGAAAAAATTCTTCACCGAAAGGGTCATTGGGCACTGTCAGAGGCTGCCCAGGGAGGTGGTTGAGTCACCTTCCCTGGAGGTGTTTAAGGCACAGGTGGACAAGGTGCTAAGGGGCATGGGTTAGTGTTTGATAGGAATGGTTGGACTGGATGATCCGGTGGGTCTTTTCCAACCTGGTTATTCTATGATTCTATGATTCTATGAAAAGCTGTGTTTGTGTGCAAGCGTGTATGTGCCTACATAACACAATTTTAATCCAGTGTTGAGGTTTTAACCCCATCAAGGTTAGGAAACGTTAAGTTTTTCTAAACAAACCTTGTCTCTGCATTACAGCTAAATGTCAGGTCTGCTACAGGTGAGGTCAGTCGGCACTTGTCTACAAGTGAGTTATTCAAAGTGCCTGAAATCCACAGCCTTGCTTGGATGGTGTTGACATTTTGGTCTGTACCTGCCGTGTCATGAAAGCCTCTTGGCATGAGTTAGTGGGAATGGGTACTACAGTGAAGGAAGGAATAAATTATGTTAAGGGAATTAATTAGCTTAAGTGATAATAAGAATAATAACAATAAGACTCATGTCTTGGCCAGCTTGCAGTTAGAGAGAATGTGGTTGTAACAGGAGTTTAACTTGTTGATTAGTAGAAACAAGGAACAAATCAAGTCTGGATAGAACAGTCCCGGAGCAGGAACAAAGGACAGACCCTAGCTCACCAAGAGGACACAGTGAGGAAGGAGATAAGATAAAGAGGCTTCTGAAGACATGAAGAAACTGTGATGTGCATACAAGAGTGGGTGAAAAACAACAGACATGTAACATGTCCAGGGAGGGGGTTGAGTCACCTTCCCTGGAGTGGTTTAAGGCACAGGTGGACGAGTTGCTGAGGGACATGGTTTAGTGTTTGATAGGAATGGTTGGACTCGATGATCTGGTGGGTCTCTTCCAACCTGGTGATTCTATGATTCTATGTTTCCAGGAATCTATATGAATACTTATGTTTAACTAGTATGTCATATAAGCAGTCTCAGTAGTTGGACCTATTAGGTGGAATACCCCATCTGTACCCCAGTGCTGTCTATTAAAAGAATACCTGCTTAATAATCAAATTGGCATTGATTTTTGAGTTTGGCTTTTCACAGCATCAACAGGTGTGGATGGAGAGTTATCCAAAAGACTGCAGAGAGAAGTATGTGCTCAAAGGCAGCATGTGGAAGTCCCTGAAGAATGAATGAGCTTCACAGGCTAGCAATCCTGCTGAATCTGCCACAAATAAGCTTGGGGGGTTTGCTGCATCTGTGCAAAGACTCCAGCATCAGCAATGGGCTGTCCAGTTTCGGCTGCATCCGCAAAGGTGGTGGCTGCTGGATGGTGAGAGAGATGAGGATTATATATATATATATATGCCAGATAAAACAAGGCACTCTTTGAGCAGCTTTGGGAATACCCACCTAGAAGCCACTGCTGTGTCAGTATGAGCCTCTGTCTCTGGGTGAACAGCTGGGGCTGGCCTTCCAGCTGTTGCTTCAGCTGAAAATCAGCTGAAAATCAGCATGTGCATAAGTGACATGTGCAATTAGTTATCTGTTTTTAATAACAGCTGGACTCTATTAATAGTAAGAGCTTAATGAATAAAAGGTGTTCTAATGAATATTGTTTGTGACATGTTCTTTCCTGTGACTTGATCCCCCAGCTGGAAAAAGGGAGTTTATAAAGTATGTTGGCTACTGTAATGAAAATTTGTAATCACCTGAGAAATTCCCAAGGCATTCCCTGGGTAGATCTAATAGCATCCTTCCAATGCTTAAAGGGAGCCTAGAGGAAAGCTGGGGAGGGGCTCTTGATCAGGGAATGCAGGGATAGGACAAGGGGGAATGTTTTTAAGCTGAAAGTGGGGTGATTGAGATGATATATTAGGAAGAATTTTTTTCCTGTGAGAGTGGGGAGGCCCTGGGCCAGGTTGCCCAGAGGAGTTGTGGCTGCCCCATTCCTGGAGGGGTTCAAGGCCAGGCTGGCTGAGGCTTTGAGCAACCTGATCCCATGGAAGGGGAACTGGAGGATCTTTCAGGAACCCTCCAAATTGAACCATTCTATGATTCTAAGGAGATGCTTATCCAAATCCCAGCAACCACCTCCTTTCCTCTACCAATCTTCCCTTTTTCCCTTCCCCACAGGTAGCGCATCTGTAAAATCAGCATTTATGCCTGCCCAGGGGTGTAGCTACAGCCCAGATCATATCCCCAGAAATCTCTCACAGGGCCTTTATATCAGCTCAGCGTGTGGGACCCGTTTCTTCTTCAGGGAAGCAAAATGAATATTAAAAAACTCTGAACTGGTGAGTTGGCTCCAGACATTTGCTGACTGCCAGCCAGGCAAGGCAAAGAGACGGAGTGCATACACGCAGGGGGACAAGGGCTCTAATGAAGTGAGAGGATTTCAGCGCAGGATGTCGTCACACTGCTGTGCTCTGTTGCCACTGAATGTAAACTCCCTGAGCTGTGAGCTGTTTGTTCACAGACGCTGTGTTTTCACGTGCTCTGCTGCAGCGCTGTTTGTCCCACATCCACACTTTTTATCTAAGATCTGTGAAGGCAGAGGCGCGTGGGAGACTCAGGCGATGAGTGGGAGTGATGTGAGACACCAAAAGCTGTCGCCATCTGCTCTGTTGCCTGAGCAAACCTCTGCACTAGCCCGTCACTGGGCTAGCAGCTCTGCGTAAGCCCTTTCTCTTCTGCTCCTGATGCCTTCCCGCTCCTGGTCTCTCTAAACATAACCTGGGTCACAAAGTGGGAACAAGATTGCAGAGTTGAGAAGTGACGGTCCATGTGTGTGTGTGGAGCAGGAGTGCAGGCTGGACGAGATGAAGCAGGTTGAAGTTGTTGGATGAAGCTTTGAGCAACCTGATCCAGTTGCAGGGGGTGGAACTCAATTGGCTTTAAAGTTCCTTCCAATCCAAACCGTTTGATGATTCTACGCTTCTGTATCTCACACCTGTCCTCCAGATGCTATCCCACTCCTCAACATGAGTTCATGCACTCTTCGTATGACCTATCACCAGCTTTCCATCCTGTCAGAGAGGTCTCATTGGAGAGGAAAACTGAGGACCGAGAGGAAGATTGCAGTGGTAGTATGAGATGCAGGAACAGGACTAGCACACAGCCAGCGGGTTCTGGAGTAGGAGGAATCATTGCCACAGTGGAGGATGCCGACACATAAAAAAATAAACAAACAGAAGACTGTAGCAATTAAAAACTTTGCCACAGAGTTCAGATTGCCTTATGATTTTGTGGGGGTTTATGTTTTTAATGTTTCTTTAAATTATTTTTAAGGTTGGTATTTTCTGCCCTTGGGGAATATGGAAATGCGGCTGAACTTTAAAGCACGTGAAAACAATGATGCCCGAAAATACATTGAAATGTGTCTCTCAACAGAGCATTAACTCTGCCATGAAGGAGCAATACCCTGGTGTGCCAATAATAGAACAATGCCAAGGGAAAGGTCCCTCACCTGGGTCAGGGCAACCACAAGCACAAATTACAGGCTGGGTGGAGAATAGAGAGTAGCCCTGAAGAGAAGGACTTGGGTGTGTTGGTGGATGAGAAGCTCAACATGAGCTGTCAATGTGCACTTGCAGGCCAGAAAGCCAAACCGTGTCCTGGGCTGCATCAAAAGAAGAGCGACCAGCAGGGTGAGGGAGGAGATTCTGCCCCTCTGCTCTGGTGAGACCCCACCTGGAGTCCTGCATTCAGTTCTGGAGTCCTCAGCACAGGGAGGACATGGATCTGTAAGAGCCAGTCCAGAGGAGGCCACGGAGATGATCTGAGGGCTGGCGCACCTCCCATATGAGGACAGGCTGAGAGAGTTGGGGTTGTTCAGCCTGGAGAAAAGAAGGCTCCAGGGAGACCTTGCAGCGGCGCTCTGGTACTGAAGGGGGCTACAGGAAAGGTGGGGAGGGACTCTTGATCAGGGAATGTGGGGCTAGGAATGGAAGGAATGTTTTTTTTCTCTATTAGGCTCTATTATTTTTAGGCTGGACATTAGGAAAAAATTCTTCACAGAAAGGGTCATTGGGCACTGGCAGAGGCTGCCCAGGGAGGTGGTTGAGTCACCTTCCCTGGAGGTATTTAAGGCACAGATGGATGAGGTGCTGAGGGACATGGTTTAGTGTTTGATAGGAATGGTTGGACTCGATGATCCGGTGGGTCTCTTCCAACCTGGTTATTCTATGACTCTATGATTCTATGATTTAGGCTTTCTGTAAGGGAAAAGATCTCCAGATTCCCTAGATTACTACTGGGGAGATCCCAACTGGCCTCAAGGAGGAAATTTTTCACCAAGAGAACAACCAACCATTGGAACAAGCTCCCCAGGGAAGTGGTGGATCCCCCAACATTAGACATTTTTAAGGTTCATCTGGACAGGATACTGTGACCAAGAAAAGTTGGACCAGATGATCCCCGAGGTCCCTTCCAACCTAGTATCCTGTGATCCTAGGATAGGTTATTACCTGGAGTGTAGTTTGCCACTGCTGCTCAAGGACAGCGGGAGGAAAGCTCCCTGGTTCCTGTGCCTGGTGAGAATATGCTCTTGTGGATATGCGACTTTTTTTCTTTTAAATTCTGTAAAACACGTCTGAATATCTCTTTTACCGGGGCCTTATAAAGGGGCAATACAATGTACTTAATGTTGTCACTCTTTAAATAATTATAGTCTAAAAATTAGAGTAAATGTTTAGATAATATATGCCTAAAGTGTAAATGTGATGTTTTCATCCCATTTCATCCTCAGATCTCACCTGTTTGTGATACTTTACTGTGCCTTGATTACATGTTTAAACATTCTGCTTATGTTTTAAATTCAATGTTTTAGGTAAAAATAATTACTTAGATTTTTTTCACAAAAATCACAATCCCTACATAGCCCATCGCTTGTTCCTAAATGTATTATCACTGGGTTAGGAGAGATCAGAGTTTACTGCTAATCACATCACCGCCTTTATAGTTGATTGGAAATCTTTCCTTAAATTACATTAATCAATCACAGTTAACATGAGTTCTGAAATGCAAGCTGCAGCTTAAAAGCAGCTTAATTTAATGGATGGTCTTTCCAGAGCCTAGAAGCTATTGATAATAGAAGGCAGACTTAGAAATGTGCCAGGGTTTCATAATAAAATCCATCCACGCTGGGCTGGTTTAATCAAGGAAGCTGCTTGCATAATGTGAAAAGCGCTCGCGCTCTCCCAAATATGTAACTGTCGAAGAAACAGATGGCGATGCTAACCCGTAAGAATCAGACTGTAAATACATTTAAAATAACAATATAAATGAAGACAATTATTCACAGCCTAAGGAGCTGGTAGGACAATTAAGCCAGCTAGTAAGCAGAAGGTTGAGGGGAGTACAAAGCACGATCTCCCTAACACAATAAAACGTTATTCCTCAAGTGCAGCTCATTCCTGTAACTCTTGGGAGTGGTGGTGTCCTTGGACAAGCAAGGAAGAATCATAGAATCATAGAATCACCAGGTTGGAAGAGACCCACCGGATCATCGAGTCCAACCATTCCAATCAAACACTAACCCATGTCCCTCAGCGCCTTGTCCACCCGTCCCTTAAACCCCTCCAGGGAAGGGGACTCAACCACCTCCCTGGGCAGCCTCTGCCAGTGCCCAATGACCCTTTTCATGAAAAATGTTTTCCTAATGTTCAGCCTAAACCTCCCCTGGCGGAGCTTGAGGCCATTCCCTCTCATCCTGTCCCCTGTCACTTGGGAGAAGAGGCCAGCTCCCTCCTCTCTACAACCTCCTTTCAGGTAGTTGTAGAGAGCAATGAGGTCTCCCCTCAGCCTCCTCTTCTCCAGGCTAAACACCCCCAGCTCTCTCAGCTGCTCCTCATAAGGCCTGTTCTCCAGCCCCCTCACCAGAAGAGGTCACATAATTCTATAAAAATACAAGTTACAAAAAGTGGTCTATTGAAATCAGTGAAAACTCTCTGATTTGGGGCCCTCAGGAAAGCTGGGGAGGGGCTCTCGATCAGGGAGTGCAGGGATAGGATGAGGGGGAATGGTTTTAAGCTGAAAGAGGGGAGATTGAGATGAGATATTAGGAAGATTTTTTTTCCTGTGAGGACAGTGGCCCAGGTTGCCCAGGGAAGCTGTGGCTGCCCCATCCCTGGAGGTGTTCAAGGCCAAGTTGGATGAAGCTTTGAGCAACCTGATCCAGTGGGAGGTGTCCCTGGCAAGGGGGTTGGAACTGGGTGAGACTTAAGGTCCCTTCTAACTCAAACTATTCTATGATCCTGTGATTTGTATTAAATTTATAGGACAGTCTCTCTTGGCTGAAGTACTCCCTTCTTATTTTTTTTTCTTTTTATTCCCAGACCCTGTTGGTATTCAAGCCACTGGCAGCAAAAAAATCCTTTCACATTTCATGCAGACACGTTATTGTCAGAGAGCAGCACCACGCGCGACTCTGCATGGAGCAGCGCTGAAAGCGGTGCTGGTGCCTCGAAGTGGCAGCTACAGAACTGTCCCAGAGGGTTAAAGAGGGAGCGTTTTTCATAAAGAAAATGACTTTTCTGTATGAGTCCTGAAATGCGGCAGCTCTCGGTTGAATTAATCCCCACAGTGCACTTGCAAACATTGAAAACGTAAAAGAATGTGTCCTGCAGCATAAACACTGCAGGCTCCAATGGGTACAGCAAGGAGGCATTGTGCCCAGATAATATTCTGTTGCCTTTAATGCCGACATGCCTATCTGGACCCCTGCAGGGAATCGGATTTCAGCTGAACCCTATGCATATTTCAACAGCGAAGCAGTATTATTTTTTCTTGGTCATAAAATAAATGGTCTTTTGTGTCTCTGCGTTGGATGGCTTTGTCTGTGTACTCGCTTTTAAGCCTCCGTAATCCTTATATACAAACTAACTGATGCACGTACCCGTTTCTTCTCACAAAATCAGGTGGTTGCATACTTAGGGCCAGCTTTAGACATAACAAAGCAGTTGCTTGGAGATCTGTTGTAGCTTCTGGAGCTCACAGAGTGTATCCTCACCTTTCACCAGCACAGAAATTCAAGAGGATCCTCCTATCAGCTCTCCAAAAGGAGAAGGAGGAAAAAAGTCTGTAGTCTTTCTACTGCTTGAGGTTCTGTTAACATCTGGACCTGATTCCTGCTGTAGGATCTCAGCTTAATTGATTTGAATATTTCCAACACAACACTGTGTATTTCTCTGCTCATAAACATCAATTTTTTTTCTGTACTGCCCTGAAAATCCCCCAGGAGGGGAATAATGACAACACTGGCGGTGTCTGGATGGAAAGCATCGCTGTTTCACACTCAAACACAGTCCACCTCCCATCCAGGCATCCTGGTACCTCATGTTACCCATGGCAAAGTCTCTGTTTGTCCCTGTAATTGGGTGCTCGCAGCCCCTCTGTGCTGGTGATGGAGCAGCAGCATGGAAACTGCACTTCTTTAAAACCTGTGGATTCAGGGGTTTGGTTTAACCTCAAGTTTTGAGAAGCAAAAGAAAGCTAAAGATCTCAAAATCCATCTGGGTATTATCTGAACAACCGTATTTATGGTGATGGAGAAGCAAAGCGTGTAATGTCAGAACAGTGCTTAGGGTTAGCCTGCTTGGGGTGCTGTGTTAAGTGCTTTTTTTATTGTCAGCCTAATTTTGTAGTGGATTATGTAGGACGGGGGGGAAAAAATATCCAAGTACTACAGGGAATTGAGAGATGGTTCACGTTTTAGCTGAGACTCCAGTATGCAATGGCATGGCTTTCTCAGCACTATATTTCTGGGAAAACTGTAATATGCAGCGTACTTTAATATTAACTGCATTGATTTGGTGAAAGGATATGAAGAAGAGAAAGGGCTGTATTCAGCGTTCAGTTAAGACGTGACTACTGGTCCTCCTGGGCTGTATTCCCAGAGCCACTTCAACAGATTCCTGTGACCTTGGACCAGTCAGCAAAAGCCTGGTTCTACTCTGAAAAGTGACTGTGTAAAAACGGCATTTTGCTACTCAGCAGATCTGGTCGCTGTGTGCTCTCCAAGTCACATCTGCTGACTTTAGTGACAAAAATAAGTTCTTACGGCTTTCCTGCTCTGTGACCACTGCGGAACCACGAAGCTGGATCCTGTGCCTCCTTGTAGGACTAATTATCATAAATCACAGCCAGCAGTGGGGCTGCACTGGCATCGCTTGGCCTTGCACAGCTTTTCTGTTAGTGCCAGCAGTGAGGAACACAGAGGAAAGGAATCCAACTTGATTCTCTTGATAGTGGTTTAATTGTAGATGGCATTTATCGTGTCTGCAGTTGGAGGGAAGAGAAATCTGTTCATCTGTAACATGATTTCTTTTCAAATAATTCATTGGCTGTAAACTTCCTGATATGTTTTTCCAAGTGGACTTGTTTTCAACCCACTTCCCTCTCTGTAACAAGGGATGCTGTTCTCCCTTTCCCTGAATTAGACTCATCAATACTCAATTCCAGTTGCTGCTGTTTATTGGGAAAAACAAGTCCCCTTAGAACAGGTGCTACTGGCTGGTGTAAAGGAGAATTGTGAAGTAAAAATACGGATGAAGATGTGCACTGATTTATGTGCTGGGTGTCCCCGATACTCAGTTTGGGAAAGTCATTCAGGAGCGAAATGAATGTTAACTATTTTAAAATTGCCTTTACCTTCTGTGGCACATCCTGACATACTTAGGATAGCTAATACCATCTCGTCACCGAAGCCAGGGACAGCATCATAAGACACAGTATTCTTGTGTCAGGACAATGAATTTCCAGTCCATTTTATGGACTGGAAGTACATCTTCATATAAATTTTAAAGTGACTCTACTTCTTAATTAGGACATGTTTGTACTTTTTGGCTTGTTCAAGAAGGCATCACCTTTTTAAAAAATCCACTGTATTCTTTTATTGCTCTGTACAACAGAATTTGCTGTTCTAATGATATGCAGCTCTTCTAAGGGACTCTGACAAAAATTAGGTATCATAATTTCCATTTCACAGAAGGGGAACTGAAGGCACAGAACAGTGAAATTCAGTTTTGAAAGTCATCTAACAAACCGTAGCTGGCAATGGGATGTGAGCCCCATGCTCTTCACCAGCCGTGCTACTTGCAAGGAAGAATAAACCAACTTACATCTGAATTTAATCTCTGAATTTCGTCTGAGGGGATGGGAAGTCTTGGAAGGATGAAATTAGTAGAGGATTGCACTGAAATGCCCTGAACCAGAGCACTGGTAAGAATCATGGTATCATAGAATGGTTTGAGTTGGAAGGGTCCTTAAAGATCATCCCCTTCCAGCCCCAGTGGCATGGGCAGGGAAAAGAAGGATGTTTCTGGAAGGATGAAGGAGGAAAGGAATGGATGTTTAATAACTTGCTGTGGAAGTGGGGCCGGTTTTGTTTGGTTTGTATATGCTCTTTGACATACTGAACTCAGTTAAAAATTAGTATTTCCAATTAATAAACCATAGAAATGAATAAAAAAACCAGAGCTCTGGTGATTTCTGATTTCTGCCTCTTTCATCGTGCCTCTTTCTTTCAGTCTGCAGGTTTTTTTTGTTGATAACGCAGAAGCCCATGATTTTGGCAGGTTATGCGGGGCAGAGAAACTTGCAGCGTATGAGGAATTTGTAATTTCAGACAGGGAAAAAAACCATAGATAACCGGCTATTTTGGTTAAAGAGATTATCAGTGAAATATTTAACCTTGAGAGTTTACAGTGCTGATCTAGGCTCAGAGTCACTCAATGACAAGCGGGAAGTGAAAACCTCTCGGATGTATTAAATGCTTGGCAACCCTCAGAGAACAGCAGAGCATCAGTTACACATGTTTCACATCTTAAATAACTTTCCTGATAATTTTAAAGGTTTGATAGAAAAGAGGTTGAAAACAATATCCCTCATTCTGGATCCCAGGTCGATTGTTAGGGTGAATTTTGCAGCTGCTAAAGCCAAACCTCTGGCTGGAGCCTGGTGGACTCATCGCTGGTGGCTCTAATTTTTGGCAGGGGGAGACACTGTTGTCCTGCCCCTCTCCCTGCACACGGATGGCTGAGCAGCTTGGGAATCAATCCCTACCCTGCCACAATGTGCAGTGAAAAATAAGCCACTATTGATTGTGGTTTGCTGTAAAATCTGGCTATGCTGTTTACTTCAGAGGTGGCACCTCCACGGCTGAGCCAGCTCCTCTTCTCAGTCAGAGCCCTCGGCCAAAACAAAACCTGCAGAGACTTCTGGATCCCTAATCTGGGAGCTAATGGCATTCAAAATGGCCACAAAAATGCAGCTCTTATCTTTTCATTCCTCTGTTCCTCTGTTTTCCTTACAGGAGGGACCAAACATTCTTTCTTTTCATGCATTTGTATTTCTTTTAGAAAGATGTTGCAGCACTGTAGATACTGACTCATAAATCATTACCCAGATTTTACAATTCGTAGATGCAAAGCTGGGACTATTCCCATTGTTTTGTTTGGCTGTTTGCTTCGCCAACCCTATCTATGAAGATCTTCCTGATATCTTGTGCCAGGGACTGCTTTTATTGCTGAATCAGGCATTTTTACACTTTATTTTCAACTTAAGCAGAGGTTAGCAATATTACCCGGAAAGAAATTTGCCTGACCTGCAACAAATCTGTCTTTTAAAAGTTTTAATATTGGATGCGGAATTCAACCAAAATGAATTGGGTTGGTTCCAGTTTGGTTGAAATCCAGTAGAAAACACTTTATTTCTCTAAAATTAGATAGGTAAAACATTGGGGTGAGTCTAGCAAAGAGAATAAGCCACTAATACAAATGTTATCTCCAGTATCACAGAATCACACAGAATCACAGAACAACCAGGTTGGAAGAGACCCACCGGATCATCGAGTCCAACCGTTCCCATATCACAACAGAAAAAAAAATCCACCCCAGTTTCTTGATGAGGAATATCTCAGTTTTCCTTAATCAGATCTTTATGTTCACAGAACCATGGAATCACAGCATGGCTTGGGTGGGAAGGGATCTCTAAAGCTCATCCAGCTCCCACCTCCTTGCCATGGGCAGGGACATCTTTAACTGGATCTGGTTGCTTAGAGCCCTATCCAACCTGACCTTGAATGTTTCCAGGGATGGGGCATCCATCATTTCTCTGGGCAACCTGTGCCAGTGCCTCACCACCCTCATTGTGAAGAATTTCCCTCCTTATATCTAGTCTAAATCATAGAGTCATAGAATAACCAGGTTGGAAGAGACCCACCAGATCGAGTCCAACCATTCCTATCAAACACAATCTCCCCTCTTTTAGTTTAAAACTGCCCCTCCTTGTCCTATCAAATGGATATTGTTTATTTAGAGTGTCCAGAGTCTGACAGGTTTGAAAAAGTTAAATCTTACTCTCTTATATGAAAAAAAGAGCCTTATTTTATAGATTCTTACAACTGCAAGTACAGAGAGAGTCACTGATTTGCTTTATGTGGTAGAACGCATCCATAACAAAGTCAAGATTTTGACTCCCGTTCAGAGAATCACAGAATCACCAGGTTGGAAAAGAACCCCTGGATCATCGAGTCCAACCATTCCCATCAATCACTAAACCATGTCCCCGAGCACATCATCCACCCTTCCTTTTCCTCTCCTATATCATTCTTGTTTTTCCTCCTAGCACTCCCCCTCCAGATCTCTCTGCCCCCATCATTTCCCTCTTTCAATGAGCACTACTTCTGCTGTTCTCTCACCTGTCCTTGCTCACCACAAATGTTTTGCACCTGCTGCAGCCCCGTTCAGAATGTGTCGTTGCCTGGGTTGGGGTATAAAAACCTTGTGTGTGCAGCTGGGAACCTGTGGTGCTCCTGATCCTAGGCTGAAGGTGTGAGGATGGTAAGCTGGCCTCTGTTGGGCTTTGGAGGTAAGGTATGGGTTTCTAAGGAGGCTGGGGGGAGACCTCATTGCTTTCTACAACACGGGGGACAGGACGAGAGGGAATGGCCTCAAGCTCCGCCAGGGGAGGTTTAGGCTGAACATTAGGAAAAAATTTTTCACAGAAAGGGTCATTGGGCACTGGCAGAGGCTGCCCAGGGAGGGGGTTGAGTCACCTTCCCTAGAGGGGTTTAAGGGACAGGTGGGTGAGGTGCTGAGGGACGTGGTTTAGTGTTTGATAGGAATGGTTGGACTTGATGATCTGGTGGGTCTTTTCCAACCCTGTGATTTTGTGATTCTTTGGCAAAGTGAGGTGTTATGTGTGTGATGAGGTACTAGCAGAGGTTGCCCAGAGCAGCGGTGGCTGCCCCATCCCTGGAGGTGTTCAAGGCCAGGTTGGATGGGGCTTGGAGCCCCTAATCCAGTGGGAGGTGTCCCTGCCCGTGGCAGGGGGGTTGGAATTGGATGGGCTTTCAAGTCCCTTCTGATTTAAACAATTTGATGTGATATACTCTAGCATAGTGTAAAGGTTTCTGTTTCTGTTGTGGCTTCCTGGTAGGAAAAAAAAAGCAGGTGGGAGGTGTAAAACAAGAGTAAAATTGTTTACTTCTCTTTTCCCTGGCCAAATTGGTGCTTAAAACAGAGCAACTGAAATAAGCTCCCCTAGTGGTGTGGGGTCCTGTTTAGGAAATCCTCCCTCTTTGCAGAAAGAATCTTAGGGGAAGGTGACCTCTACAGCCGAAAATCCTGGAGGAGACTCAGTAATTGATGGAGAACTGGCCTGCAGGCCTTGCTTTTGTCTCCTTGTAAGCAAAGGCAGGAGCCTGTCGGGTCCGGCTCTGATCCCAGCCTGCGGGAAGAGTTGGAGCGTGATGCTGAGGCTCCGCCTCGGATGCTGAAACTTCCTTTCGGAGAAGAATAAACCCCGAAACGGGGTTGCGGGCCCCCTCTGCCAAGTGCTGCGGTTGGGGTCGGGTCCCAAGCCCACCCTGGGAAGGCGTGAAGCCGCTGCCAGGCGGGGCGGGCAGGGACCGCCCCCGTTCGGGGCGGTGTCGGGGCGAGCGGAGCGGCGAGGAGGCAGGTGAGGCTGCGACCCGAGGAGGTGTGGGGGGGCACCGGGTACCCAGCACCCTTCTCCGGCTGGATTTGCCCCGTGGTTGCTCGTTTTCGTTGGCGATTTCTTTAGGGAGGGCGAGGATGCTGTGGTACCCGCGGGGCAGCGCATCCTCCGCGCGGCTCTTTGTTCTGGTCCTCGCAGCCCCGGGGGATGCTGCCCTGCGGGAATGCGGGTGGCTCCGCTGAAAATCCTTGGGGAAGGGGGGATTTTCTCTGCTGGAGGGGGGTGAGCGTCGCTTTCCCTCCATCCTGCTGCGGGCCTGGGCTGGAGGAACCCCCGGGGGCTGTTTGCACCGCATCCCTGGGTGGGAAAGGATGTGCTTCTAGGTCTTAGAGCTCACCTGTAAATATGACCAAGGAGGACAGGATCTGTACCCCTGCAAGGAGGTGTGCTGGGTATAATCAAGCCTTGAGCCCCCAATTCTGTTCCCTGGTCAACAAGCAATTTCTGCTGTTCATAGAATCATAGAACCACCAGGTTGGAAAAGACCCACTGGATCATTTGCCTGGCAAAGGTGTATTTAATCTGGTTTTAAACCTTCACCGGTGGAGACTCGTGATCCTTCAGGAGATTTACAGTGTGATATTGCTGTCTGTGTTAGGTCGGGCACTGAAATTTCTGAGTGTTTCTTGCTGACTGGAATGTGAACGCTGCCTCCCAGCTCCCAGTCGGTTTGGAAAGCAGCGTTCTCATCCAGTGTTAGGAAACTGCTTCACCCTTTGGCCTCATTCTTAAAATCCCCCCTCCTCCCAGTCTCTTTAATCCCTCAGGAATTTGGGAGACCTCAGACTTGTGTGATGCTGGGAACCTGGCTTGGGTCAGAAGCCATGAAGAGCTGTGCAGCTTTTACTTGCAAATCTGAGTAGGGATTTCCATAGGTGGTCTGTGCCGCTCTGAACAAAGCGGAGGGGTTGGAGGGGGGATAATGCTTAAAACATGTCATGTCTCTCACTCCTTAAAGAACTACTGCTGGAGCCCCAGTGCTGGAAGTGGCGGTGATGCATTATGCATTAAGGTGCCTCACTAGGTCTGATAGGAAGCTGGCCTTGCAGAATATCAATATCCCCTTTCTTTGTTTGTAAGGATCCATCCTCAGAGGTAGATGAAGATGTGCTGCCCCTCTGCTGTGTGGTTGTCTGCATAGTTTTGCTCATCTGACCCGGGCTGTGTTGGTGGCTGGTGTAGAGCCGTGTCACCGCTGGTATTTCACCGTGAGCTGCTGGGGGTGGCTTCACTGGTTGAGGTTTGTTTATCTGAAGTATGTGCTGTAGGAGCATCAGCTCTACAATTCACTTGATTGAACTGGGCAAGGACATAATGCAAGATGAAAGGAAGGCATTTTTTTTCTCAGCTTGTGTGTAAAAGTAGGAGTTGGAGCTCTGCAGTGTGTTATCTGCTGGCTTTTGTATTCAGCATGAGCAATAAGGCTTGGAGAGCAAGTGCTTTAGCACTCTGGTAACATAGCATTTGATTGCTGGCAGTTGGCTGACTTGTATGTTTTTGGAGAAATCTTCACATGAAAAGAATTGCTGTGGTTTTGTCCATTTCCCTTATCAATTGGTGGATGAATTGCAGAGCTGAGCATGCCCAGGACAGCTCAGTCAAAGCTGGCATAATCAAGCTTGTACTTGGAGGTTCAAAAAGCTGTGTTCTGTGAAGGCTACGCAGTGATTTGGCAGAGGGTGACCTGTTCATCTCCTCTGCTCTCTGCTATATGATGCATTCAGCCACTTTGGCTTTGGAGCAGAAGTGTTGCCCCTGTGTGAGAAGAGGGATTGTTACAACAGGGCTATTAATTGAAGTGAGCTGAAAGCTTGATGCTGCTTTTCTGTTTCAACAATTGGGGTAAAATGCAGCCAGGGCTTGTTGAAGACAGAAAATTACAGCAAAGGGTTTTCTTGGGAGTTTTCTTTAAGTAAACTGGCTGGGGGAGACTGTAAAGCCATCCTAGGGAGTAGCTGTGTACAAGTGGGACAGAGAGGGGAGTTTTATCCTTTGCAGATTGTGTCTATGAGCTGCAGGTGCATGTAAGGAATGAGAGAATGTGATCTGCTCTGTGCTTTTCCCCCTGTTGGAGTGACCATAACAGGCTGGGGTTCTTTTCTGAGCTGGTTTTTGTTAGATCTCCCAAGAGCAGAGTCCTCAATCGAGCCTTTCAACCTTGGAAGGGGTTAATGGTTGAATTGGTCTTGCTAGTGCTAATTGTTTAGAGCAGCCTGGCTTAGAGAGATCCAACTGAGTGTGAGACTGAATCACCTGGTGGCCAATTTGTCTGTCTTACCCCTCTGCTTAGTGACTTGTCCACAGTAATTGATGGTTCTTATTCTGATGGGTGGCTTCTGGAGGTGCTCAGCTTTGGCACCTGTTTTAGCCTGGCAGTCCTTTGTGCTTCTTTCCAGCCTACCAGGTGTTAGAAGAAAACTTCTTTCCATGCTGAAGATAAAGCTACTTGGCTGTTTGCAGCTGAGCTGCCTTTGTGGCTAGGGGAGCTGTCTCTCCTGGGATTTCTTCTTATTAAGAGCAAAGGAAGTAGCTGGTGGTGTCTCTCGCCCTCTGTGTCTGTTTCTTGTTTGAAGCAAGGATTAATTTTCCTCAGAGCCTGCCTGGTGCTTGGCAGCTGTCCTCCAGGCTTTGGCTTGGAGGATGCCAGGTGAAATTTGGGCGCCGGGAGTTCCTGCGGCAAGAAATCGAGTTATTCTGCAGCTTCAGGCTAGTAATGAAGAAGCTTAATCTTGCCACAGAGGAAGTGCTTGGTCAGAGCAGTGCGGTCCGGTTTGTTTTTATTGCTTGGCTAAGGCTATAGAGCAGACTGACTATAAAAATAGCCAGATGGGGAGGATAAACTTATAGCCCGATGCATCTTGAGTAACAAATGGCTCTGCAGCCAGCTACCTGCTAAAACCTGGACTGCTTTTGTGTTAAGTGAAAGTGCTACAGCAGGGTGTCAAGCTCTGCTTAAGGAGATAGCCAGGTCACTGCTGTTCATACACACTCTAATCCAGCCTCTTCCTAAAGCTAAGCAGATCGTAAGCTCTGACTAATCTTCTTTGAAGTGTGAACTTGTGCCATTATGCTGCAGCGAGCTCTGTGCCGCTATCTCCAGCTTTCACTGAATGTAGAGGTCTCGGTTAGCTGACATCTAGTTGTTGTGGATTTCCTGAGCAAATAACTTCCCAACGTTATTTTTCCCCCTTTACAATTGTTTAATTACAGTCAACAGAGCTTTTTTTGGATGAGGGGGAAAAGTATGAGGCTGCCCAAAGTACCTTGGGAACTCTTATCAGACTAGTACTGACTACTCATGTTATCTGCTAGCCAGAAGGGGGAAAGCTTCTTAATACTTATCAGTTTGTTTTAATTAATGGATCTCTAAGCCAGCCTTTTAGGGAGCACTTTTCCCTGTTAGTCCCTGACACTCCAGATCCTGGTAAAGATGGAGAAAGCTTGTTGGGAAGAGATTAATGTTTCAGTAGTTCTGCTCCTCATCTCTTGAATGTCTTGGTGTACTTGGGAGCCTAGAGACCTACAAACGTATATACTGAGGTGTGTATAATGTATATGACAGCAAGGGAAGTGCTAGGGCTCTGTCAGGTGCAGCTGGAGTTCTGTTTAGATTTAATTACTGCTAAAATGGCTTGTGTAGCCTAAAAAGCCTTCTACTTGAGAGTCTGTATTTAGATCCAAACTGTTCCTTTATTTAAAAATAAAGCCTCTTGATGTTTTGATATGTCTGATCTGAACCAGCTCTTGCTAAAGGGCTGTGAGGGGAACATAATTTATATTCATCAGCATCGCAAGGCAGATGCATGTCATCGGGCACTATCAATTTCACTTGCTTAATATACTCTTAGTGCTTTTTTAATTATGAAAGTGCATGAAGGATTAGCCTGGAAGAACAGTTGAACGCTGTCAGCTATCAACCTTTCGGGCAGGGAGAGTAGAGGAGATAGATGAGAGGCTGTGAATCCTCTGCAGAAAGGAGATGCTAAAAGTAGGTGTTTCTTCCTGGTAAAGAGCTTCTTGGTACCTTCTGTTTGTCCCTGAGCACCATGTGCATGTGTGGCCCTGACAGTGAAAGACTCCAGCTTGAAGTGTGGACTGGAGCTGCAGGGAGAGTGGAAAATGATGTGTGCCCTGAAGGCTCAGCTGGATGATAGAGCTGGCAGTAGTTGACTCTGACCTCTGTCTCTAAGGGGTTAATGCAGTGCTGAAGTCTTCTGTGCTATGGACAGCTCTGCACAAGGGCCTTCTGCTAGAGAAGTGTCTCCTGTGTGGACCAAGAGGTATGTTTTATAATGGAAATACACACAGCTGTGTGAGCAGACTGCATCTGTTCTAAGCTTTCTGATGTCTGGCTTGTGTTTAGCTGACTGGGTAAATACAATAACACCTCCCAGAAGGAGACAATGTATGTGAGCAGCTGGACATGGGGAAGCCTTGGAGTTAGATGGATTAGTGTAAATGTAATGTTACTGAGATCCCTCTCCCCTCACCAGCAGTTACTTCTTGCACAGCATCACATGGGTGCATGAAGAGTCGTGGTGGAGTAATAGACCCTTGTGCAGCAAAGCTGGAGGAACTGGTGTTGTTTAGCCTGGAGAAGAGGAGGCTGAGGGGAGACCTCATTGCTCTCTACAACTACCTGAAAGGAGGTTGTGGAGAGGAGGGAGCTGGGCTCTTCTCCCAAGTGACAGGGGACAGGACGAGAGGGAATAGCCTCAAGCTCCGCCAGGGGAGGTTTAGGCTGGACATTAGGAAAAAAAATTTCATGGAAAGGGTCATTGGGCAGTGGCAGAGGCTGCCCAGGGAGGTAGCTGAGTCACCTTCCCTGGAGGTGTTTAAGGGACAGGTGGAGGAGGTGCTGAGGGACATGGTTTAGTGATTAATGGGAATGGTTGGACTTGATGATCTGGTGGGTCTTTTCCAACCTGGTGGTTCTATGATTCTATGAAAGCAGTTGCTGCTGCACTCTGTGTGTGCAAATGCAAGTAACATTTACCTACACACTGTTTGGACGGGGAAACAAGGAGTCCAGCAAGCTGGGGGACTCATGCTGTTCTCCGTGAACAAGACTGCAAAGGCTAACCTCTGCCTCTCTTACTATGAAGACCAAGAGTTGGTTCTGACAACTCCAACCTTCTCCCTTGCTTACCTTTGAGCTGCAGGGGACAAATGGATATTATTAGCATGAGCAGTTCACTTGTGAAACTGAGGATGTGCCAGCCAAAGCAAGTCATGCTGTTGATTGTTGGAGGATTCTTGTGGTAAACTGCTCCCTGACTCTGGAGGAGGACCTTATGAGATTGGCTGTGTGGTGGAGGGCTGTTTTCTTTGTGCATTTGACTTGTGTGACTGTCCTGCATGTTACAAGTGAATGAGTGGGGCTGTGCATGGGATGGTCACTTGCTGTTGAGTGCAGCAAGCCCAGGATGGAGACACCTCTGCCTGGAGGGGGGTGGCTGGGAGCTGGCAGCTCCTGCTGTGAGGTTCTCCATCTGTCTGGCAGCCCAGGCTGTGGTACTGGAGGCAGCGGAGCCTGCCAAGAGCAGGTTGTTGGCTGTCTGGATCTCTGCTGGGCTACTGGTTCAGCGCTCTCTTGGAAGCTCTTGAGGCACACATGAAACCTTCTGGAAGTGCCTCCATGGTGCAGTGCAGCGTAAGTGCTGTGGGAATGCAGTAGTGCTGCTGTCTGGGTTGCAGTCTTTCTCAGTGGGTCCAAGGAGCCCATACAGGGCATGCCACTAATGCAGCCCTAAAGCCTCTTGGTTTTGCTCTGGTCCTGTGTTGCGATCTGTGGATCCACCTTGTTCTCTGTGTGAGTTCCTTGGTTTCCTTCTGTGATCACGCACAGCACAGGGCTTGCCATAACTGCCCTGAGACTTCAGTGTGGCCGTGGCAAGCGTTAGTCCTGGACTTTGTAAAGGACAAGCAGGTTGGTGCTCATCATGTGCTTGCAAATCTGATGCCTGGTGGGCAGAGCATGGCTCTCTACCACTGGAGCAAGAGCTTGGCAAGGCCTGTCTCAATCTTTTCAGATCAAGGTTTGGTTTTATCTGATATGAGACTTCAGATTGGGTAGGTTAACAACAGTAAAATAGATGGAGGGATACATTGCTTGCTTTATGTAGGAGGTGTCAGTTTAGAACTGGCACTAGGCTTGCGTGCTTGGAGCTTCTCACCCAGTTATTTAAGGCCCTGGGTCATAAGGTGGTTATGGGTATGTGTAATCTTGGTTCCTTTTTTTCCTTTCTAGGTCTTGCACTCTGGACTTGTTAGCCTTGCAGGCTTCTGGGCACATCTCTTCTCAGCTATGAGTAGATCAATAGGATTTAACATCTGTGTGGTCACCTGCAGCATCCTGCTCTTGTCTTCCTGTCCACTATGCCTCACGTCTCAGCCACTGGAGGAGAGGGACATGACAAAGGTCCAGCATGGTCCCTGGGCAGGGAATGGGGTAGAAGATGAAAGGACAAGCATGCTGGGCTTGAAAAATAACATGGACCTTTCTGAGCAGCCTGTCTCTGAAGAGCCACATGGGGTGTCAGCAAAGCCCTCTGGGATGCCCTTCAGTGAAGCTTTCACTGCAGAAGGAGAAACGCTGCCTCCAAGCCACGTCATCCCAGGCAGCCAGGGGCTGGGTGCTTACGCCTCTGCTGTGGCAGTGGCTGCAGCAGATGAGGAGGAGTTTGGACCCACAAAGTCAGAGCTGGGTGAGGATGGTGTGTTTGAGGCCATGCTGACTACAGCTGTGACCACACCAAACCCTACTGTCCTGGAGGAGTCTGTGGGTGGTGCCATTAGTGAGGCTTCCATGGAAGGGGGTGTTGAAGTAGAGCGCAGCTCTGCTGGCCTTTTGGCCAACTCTGTTTCTGGGACAGCTGTGGAAGAGGCAGAGAGCAGCTCGCACCCCTCAGCTACACCCCAGCCCGTGCTGCACTCCAGCTTGCCCAGCTGGGAAATGGCAAGTGAGCTGCCTGTCATCGGGGCTCCCCAGGCTCCCAGCGTGACTTCGGAGGTGGAAACACCAAGAGCCCACACAGGGCGTCCTCTGAAGTCCTTGGCTGTGCGAGTGTCCATGGCTGCAAAACATCCCCTTGCAGCCACTGAGACCCCTTTCCACCTGGAAGCAGAGACAAGTGTTGGGCAAGGAGAGCTGCCTGCTGGGGCTGGCACTGTCCCCATCCACCCTACGGATGCTGTGCCACCTGACTGGGATGACACAAAACTGGGGGACATAAGTCAAGGAAGAAGCCTGTCTCAGGAGCAGGTGACAGAACTGTCGCAGACCCTGCAGGGAAGTGTGGGGGAGTCAGAGAATGTGACAAGAACGCTGCTGTCCCCAGCGTCCCCTCCACCAACTCCTGGGCTTGCCAAGGAGGCCAACTGCACGGCACCTGTGCAAGGGGAGGAGATGCCAGCAGCTTCTACAGGCACCAGTGATGATGTTCACACTGCAAACCTGACAGGTGTAGACATGGCTGATCTTGACTCGCTGGAAAACATAAACACAGTGACCACAGAGGAGGGAAAGAGCATCCTGCTATCACAGCCAGAGGCTGCTGTGGTGACAGGTACACAGGCTGATCTCTCTCCTACTGTGGAAAGCTTGTGGAAAGGTAAAACTTGCCTGTTAAAGATGCTTGACTCTTAAGTGTAAGCTTAGGAGGGGTGCTCTTTGGAGCCTTTGCTTCCTTTCAGGGAGATAAAGTAGAGAAAGTTGTGACCTTGGTGCCCTCAACAGAGGTGAGACACCCCTTCCCCTCATCTGGGAAAGGCTGTGGGCCTCTGTGGAATTAGCAGCCTGAATGGGTAACTTGCATCCATAAAGTGCTGCCTAGCCTTGGCTTTTCCTAGGTGTAATGTCCCTGTGTACAGGTAAGCACGGTCTGGATGGTATCCTGAGAAGCAACTCGCTGAGTTGCCTCTTCTGCTCTTCAAGCTGAGAGAGGGTAGCAAGCAGGAAAGCTGAGACTAGGAAGCCTGTGGCAGCTGAACCTGGAATTGAAGGGCATCCTTGAGAGCTGGAATTTCATCAGCAGAGGCTTGGTGCTACTTAAAACTTGCTTTGTTTGTTCTGCATGTGTGGCGTGCTACTAAAGTAGGGGCTTAGCTTTTGGTGTTTGTTACAGCAGTTGAGGGGGTGCAGCTTTAGCCTGGTTGTAGGCATCTTTCCTTCACTGGAAATACATCAATCTGCTTTGAGTGACCTTCTGGTATGCCTCTCCTGTGACTAGGGAGGGAGCCCAGCCTCTGACTCATGGGTTAAACACTTTATTTCAAGGAGGATAATGCTGTTCCAAGTATTCCTTTGGGGCAAGCTTAGCAACCTGAAGGTAGTCTTTGCACTAGCTTGCTCTGAAGCCTTGGGAAAGGAATGGGAATAGTTCCTAGAGGGTTAAATTAATTGGCATCTGGGGTCATCTGGCTCTCGGCTGCTAGCTATGGACATTTGCAGGCAGTACAGAAGATGCAGTGACAATAATGGCTGTAAATGCTTCCTAAATCCAGAAACAGGTGAGCTGTGCCGGTTGCCTGCAAGTAGCTGACATCTTCAGTAATGTTACAAGGATGCTCTGATCAGAAGATCCATCCAGTTGATCTCTTGGGGTTGTGCTCACCCTAGAGGGAAGCTGTGATCAGACTGACTGTCCAGTGTTTGTGCCAGTTCCATTAGCAGCAGGTGGAAGTCTTCCTAGACAGCCTGCTAGAGGCTGGTGGTGTCACCCTGTGGAGGTGGCACATTCAGCACGTAGACAATGTTTTCACTCATTATTTAAAAACCTGGTAGAAATGTAAGGGGAAGAAGTTCTGGTGAGGTGTTTGGACAGTGACACGTTCCTAGGCTGATGATGAACACGAGCTGGGGTTTAGGACTTTGTTCTAATTGCTAGATGGTTTTAATCTTCTCTGTTCAGCTGTAGGGGCAAAAGGACAACTTCCTCTCACTGCATGCAAAAGATCTAGCTTTTTCTATAGAAGAAGGGAAAGCTAATTGCCTGGCGGTGCTGAAACCTGACTGATTAATTTCTAGATTAATTTATAAGCACTCGACTTGTCAGCAGGTTCTCTCTCTGTTTCCCAGATGTTGGGGAAACAACTCTGTCAAAACCTGTGCAACAAAAATGAAGCTTTCTACAAAGCTGAAGTCTCTTAGCTGTGAGAGGCAATCACGGCTCTGGCAGCATCGCTTGCTTTGAATTGTATTTTGCACCATGGGCCAGCAGTGTTGTGATTCTATGGCATCGCTCCCATGTGGGTCCACCTGTCCCTAAGGGGCAATTAAGAAAATGAGGACAAATTCTGTTGCTTTCACTCCTGTTATGCTTGTTCCCACATCTGTCTTTATGCTGCACTGCTCTGACGCTTGCCTGGACCTGCTGCTTGCTCTGTGGCTCTGGAAATGCCACTGCACGGAATTTATAGTCCTTCAAATGTCTGCTCTGTTGCTGTGACTGGGTACTGATGTGTTTTTGCTGTAGGTGTTACTCAGGAGGTGACAACAGTTGCCCAGGAGGCTGATGCCCCACTCTCGGCTACGACACTGTTACCTGGTGTTACCCAAGGAACAGGAGCTGCGAGCTTTCCCCAGGAGAACAGTGGGGAGGACACTCAGATGCTGACTGCTCCTAGTGCCACCCAGGTGCTGGAGGCAACTGGTACTTCTACAGCAAACGCTCCAGACCTAGAAGGTAGGGTTCTGCTTCAAGGGTGTGGGTTTCTTTCCACCAAGATGAGATGGTGCGTCTGAAACAAATATCTATGTGTGGGCACTCAAATCTCAACGCACAGCATCCATATTCAAAGTGGCTTTTTTCTAGCCTTCTGCAGGCTGCCTCTAGCCCTGGGCTGCCACTTTCTGCTCGTGCTACCAGATCCACTATGCTGAAATAGGCCTGTATCTGTTTTACCCCAAATACCAGTGGAGCAGAGGGGTTTTAAAAGCAATTTGCCCCAAATCAAACACCCCCCTCTATCCTTGCTAGCAAGCTGACTTTTAGCCTTAGCCATTTAAGTAATTTTTTTCCTTAGAGGGCAGAGCTCTTAATTCTGGAGCCAAAGGCAGTCACAGACTGATGATGATCAATCTGGAGGATTAAAATGTTTCATGAGGGTAATGTGGGAGCAGTGGCAGGGGGTAGATGTTGCCTTGCAAGCTTCTGCCCAGCCCTGGGGTGTGGAAGCCTTCATTGATATCTAATTTTGTTGAGGAGTGGGGAGTTACTGTGTTGATGTAGCTCACTGAAATGCTTTAAGCTGTTGTGTTCATCTAGCTGCTGCCTACTGGCTTGATGTCACCTTGGCAGGTGCATATAGGAGCCAGTCTCCTTGACGGGAGTGTATAGCAAGGCTCCCTTCGGCACGAAGCTGAGCTTGACTGTATTTCAGTAGTAGTAGGTACCACTAATGAAACTGCTGCTGGATGGGTTTTCTGGTAGTTCTTATATCACAGGGCATCAAAAGAAAAACCTATTTGCTCTGTATCCCTTAAATTAAGGTCCCCTTGTAGGGGAGAGAAGGCTTTTCTGGCAGTTTCCACTAATTCATTTGCTTCTGGGATTTAATTATGAATTCAAGTAATTTCATCTTTGCCATAAACAATTAGATCTATCACTCAGTTCAGATCTCAGCCAATGTCTCAGTGCTCTGATCTTGCCATTGGGTGGTGGTTAGCAGTCCTCAAAGCACTGGAAGTAAAACCTAGCTGGGTTCTCATTAAGGGGGACCCCCTATGCTGGCTGTCCTGGAGGAGACTCTTTCGCTGCAGCAGAATCACTCACGCATCTTGAAAGAGGCAAGAGTTTAATAACTTTTCAACTCCGAGTGATGTTTTCATTTTTCTTTAATGATGGGGTTTTTAGTATTGTTGTGCCAAACTTGAGTTGCTTTGTCTTCTTTAGACGTCACAGATGTAGTCCTGGTCACCAGTGGGAAGGCTATTCCAGCTCTTGGCGAGTTGTCTGCTACCCAGTCTGGACAGACAGAGGAGCCATCCAGCAGAACTGTGGTCCTGGTAACTCCAGCATCAGTGGCCTCTTCTATCAGGAGGACAGCTTTTCCATCTGTGAGGAAGATCAGTACAGCTGTGACCTATGGGCTGGACCGCCTGGAGTCAGAAGGTACTGCTGATCCTAAAACTAAGAGGCAGGCAGTTTAATCTGGAGGGGCACATTTCCCTGGAGAGAGTTTCCAATTTGTCTGTTTGGCTCACAGCTATGTGCGAATGTTGTTGTTGGTAATAAAGTCGAACAACCTGTCCCCTTCCAGGGGTGACGGGAAGCAAGTGGTGAACAGTGTCATGGAGGATGCTTGGACTTCAAGTGGCTGTAGCGGGAGGGATGGGATTTTCTCTGGGAGGGGGAGCAGCAAAGGCATTGATATTGAAGTAGTCTTCCTCTGTGCACCCGTAACTGCTGGTGTGTGGTGGTTGCAGAGCACCTGTAGCAGGTGGCACTCATGGGAGCATGTTCCAACAGCTGGAGAGCCCTTGCTACCCTCCTGCTGAAATCCTCACTGTGTACAATTCAGCATGAGATGGCTACCTTGGTGTATAGCTGACTGAAACCTTGCCAGGACAAGTAATGCCCTATTTATCTCCTATTTACCTTCCTGTTTGACACTGGGAGAGTCAAAGGATTCATCCTCTTTGAGATAGTCTTCCAACTCAATGCTGCTTGCTAAGTTGTTCTCCTATCACTGGCTCCTCCAGCCTTGGCTCCCTTTTCTTAAGCTGCTTTTCCCCACTGCCAGTCTTGGAGTCTCTGCTCCCTGACTGTGTTCAGACAGTTGAAAGCCAGTGATGCAAATCCTGCCTGGGCAAACACCCATCAAGAAAGGTTTGGTTTAAGTGGATCCTATTCTGGAGTTGGTCTGCAGCTCAGATCTGATATATCTTCAGCTCATCCATGACTTTCTTGCACAGAATTGTTTCACTTCTACTTCTTGCGCTTTCTCCTACTTTAAACTCTTCTACTTGCTCATCCATGCAGTTTTGTACTCCAGTGTCTAGACTGACACCACCTGGCAGGGATTAATCTTTCTGCTTGTTTTGCTCCCCTTCCTCTGTCTTGACCTTCTCTTGCCTTCGTATTTTACTGCAAAGGCTGGCAGCTCTCCAGGGGTGGCATGCCAGATGGTATTTTTCTTTGGATTATGGATGGAATGCCACAGACAACAGCTAATCAGCATCTTTTCTCCGCATGAAGCGATAACTCGCTCCTGTTAAGCGTAGAGGGCAGCAGAAGCTGGGAGCCCTCCCCACCGCGTGTGTGAGGTGCTGCAGCTCCTGCTGTCAAGCTTGCTGCTTGCTTTTAAGCCTCTGGTGAGCTCTCGGGGCCTCCAGCTTGCAGTCCTCACTCCTTGTCAGGATGAGTTTTGCATGTATCTGGTAATGCAAGGATGTGGTGCCGATGGGAGAGTGGCAGCAGGGAAAGAAGGGCATGTGTGTGGGGAAGATCTGGGAAATAAGGTCCTTGCTTAGCAAGAGCAGTATGATTCAGGAGGCTAAATTGTTTGAGCCCTCTGGGATCTCCTTTAGAAGCCTGGTTTTCTGCACAGGAAGATAAGAGGGATTTCTGTCTCAGCTGAGCATTGGTTTCGTCCTTTTTAATGAGACTTTCTGCATAGGCATTTAAAAAAAAAAAACAACCACTTTCTGCTCTGATGTAGGACTGCTGCAACTTTCCTGGGTTCCTACTGAACTCTTATGCAGCCACAGGCTTGTTTTCTCTGCTCTTGAATATGCTTTGAGCTGCTCCAAGGGCGAATGTGAGTTGTGGCTAGGACCATCTTTTCTCGATGATGGTGACTCCACTGGAAGGCCAAGTTTCTTGGCTCTGGGGTACGGCTGCTCTGCAGGTACCTGTCATCCAAGGGACATGGTTCTTGCTGGTGTGCTGTGAGGTTTTGACAACTGGTGCAGCTTTTGTGGTCTAAATCTCTTCTGATCAACCTAGACCTTAGTGCAGTGAGCCAGAATGTTCCCTAGTGTTTAGGTATCACCAATCCACATCTTGTGAAATAGGACAAATACCACTTGGGGACAGGCTTTCTGTGTGGCGATGCTGCTGCCCCAATTAAGTATAAAGGAAGCTTTTTGAGCTGCAACTCTTTTTGCCATTAGGCAGAACCATGTTAATTAGGGGTACCACATCCTCATGGTGGAGGGGCATTGAGAAGTTTGGTTTCTGCTTCCCCACTAAAACTATAGTGCCTGGTGCTTACTCTCTTGATATCTGGATGGTGCCAGTTTCAAGATGTTTTCCTATGAAGCCATACTGAGCTCCAGCCCTGGGTGCTCAGCCTCTTGTGGAAGGCAAGGTCAAATATCATTGCTGTTGCAGGCAAATGATGGAGTCCCTAATGAGTGGTCTTGGCCCTTTGTAGGGGGCTTTGTAGGAGGCTGTGCCTTGCTCCCTGCTGGGAGAAGTGCAAGGAGAGCTGAGTGAGCTCAAGGCTGGTCTCAGCTGCCCTCACTGGGGCTTGCTGAACTTGCCTGACTGTGGGCCTGGCTCATCATTAAATATAAACCCCTGCTGTTTAGCTAGTTCTGTTTCTTGGGGACCATCTGTGCCAAACTGCCTGCAGTTAATTGCATCAGCGTATTCCCTTACCTGGCTTGGATGCAAAACCATTTTAAAAATCAAATTGCACAGACAAACATGAGTTGCTTTGAATATGTCTCTAGATAAGCTTATCCTCCTCTGGTGGACTCCAGAGAGATTAGCTGGGTCACAAATATCCTCCTACCTTGACTTTGTGGTAAGACTGGTTCTACTTGCCCTTCCTAGTCCGAGAAATCCTATAAAGGGATTATAGGATATGAGGTTGGGACACAGCAGAGGATGAGGCTTACTTGTTTGGGAGACTTAATGAAATATTTTGTTCCTGTGCCCAGGATTTCTGTATCTAGCAAGCTAAACACTGCAGCTTTCTCTGTAGGGCTTCTAGGGTCTGGAGATATAATCTAGTACAGCTTGTCTACTTGGGACCGCTGTCTAAGCCTCCTGATGCTTTTTGAAAGGTGCCTCTTTGGAAAGAAAGCACATTCGTTTTGGACTAGACTTCTTTACCTTAACATCTGCCATGTAAGTGTAGGCAGAGGTGGCTGTGCTCCTTAAGCACAGCAGCATTGGCAGGTCTATTTTTCCAAAGTGGCAAGCAAGCTGCCACGTTCCCTCTTGTGCCGTATCCTTTCAGTGTTTAGTTTAACCTGGTTGAGAGAGCACAACAGCAGCTGG
The DNA here is from genome assembly GCF_032191515.1 of Phaenicophaeus curvirostris. NCBI lineage: Eukaryota > Metazoa > Chordata > Aves > Cuculiformes > Cuculidae > Phaenicophaeus > Phaenicophaeus curvirostris. Next base: position 66,305,415 of record NC_091396.1, on the reverse strand, counting down.
CTCCCCTAAACTGGTCCTCAACTAGCTCTTGTCATTGTTCCCAGGGTGGTGGTTGAGTCACCTTTCCTGGAGGTGTTTAAGGGACAGGTGGATGAGGTGCTGAGGGTCATGATTTAGTGATTGATAGGAATGGTTGGACTCGATCTGGTGGGTCTTTTCCAACCTGGTGATTCTATGATTCTATGATATGGGATGTGATCCAGGGATGCACTGAGGTGAAGCAGAAGTTGGATTAGAGCACTTCCTGTCAAGATCTGGAAAGTTATGTTGTCCTTGCACATTAATCCTAGACCAGCAGTTAGTACAGAACTAGCTGACTGTCAGGAGTGATGCCTTGGCCATCACAGCCCGGTTCATAGGCTGGTTCAGTGTGAACAGCTTGCAGAACTGCTTGCCTGTGGCTGTTGCTGAGGTTGGATCTTTATCTGTTAATGCAGTCTCAAGGTTTGGTTTCCTTGTGTGCCAGCACCTTGCTGAGATGGCAAAAATTGAGCTGGAATGGCTGGAGTTGGTGATTGTGGAGCAAGGCTTGTGGTGTGGAGAATGGAAGATGTGTTTGCATTCATCTAACTGTGCTGATTAACCTCTTCTGACGTGAAGGGCAGATGTCATAGAATTATAGAATCACTAGGTTGGAAGACCCACCAGATCATCGAGTCCAACCATTCCTATCAAACACTAAACCATGTCCCTCAGCACCTCTTCCACCTGTCCCTTAAACCCCTCCAGGGAAGGTGAATCAACCACCTCCCTGGGCAGCCTCTGCCAGTGCCCAGTGACCCTTTCTGTGAAAATTTTTTCCTTATGTCCAGCCTGAACCTTCCCTGGCGGAGCTTGAGGCCATTCCCTCTTGTCCTGTCACTTGGGAGAAGAGCCCAGCACCCTCTACAGCCTCCTTTCAGGTAGTTGTAGAGAGCAATGAGGTCTCCCCTCAGCCTCCTCTTCTCCAGGCTAAACACCCCCAGCTCTCTCAGCCGTTCCTCATAAGGCCTGTTCTCCAGCCCCCTCACCAGCTTTGTTGCTCTTCTCCGGACTCGTTCCAGAGCCTCAACATCCTTCTTGTGGTGAGGGGCCCAGAACTGAACACAGGATTCGAGGAGCGGTCTCACCAGTGCTGAGTCCAGAGAGAGAATAACCTCCCTGGACCTGCTGGCCACGCCGTTTCTGATCCAAGCCAAGATGCCATTGGCCTTCTTGGCCACCTGGGCCACTGCTGGCTCATGTTCAGTCGCTGTCAACCAACACCCCCAGGTCCTTCTCCTCCAGGCAGCTTTCCAGCCAGACTTCTCCTAGTCTGTAGCACTGCTTGTGTAGGGTTGTTGTGCCCCAAGTGCAGGACGTGGCACTTGGCCTTGTTAAACCTCCTGCCATCATGTCAACTGTAACCCTAAGGCTGATTCCCATTCCATTGTCTTGGTTTGCTGTAAGCTGTCGTTGCTGAGGGTGACCTGTACACAGTTCAGCTTTTACGTAGGCAGTTGGATGTGGAGGGTGCTTAGAGCTCTCAAAGCAGAAGATGCTTTGTGTTTTTTGGTGTCAGGGACAGTCAATAGCTCTGAAAACAGACAACTTGAACTCAGCTGCTCTAGAGGGGTATCTGAGCCACGTGGCTCTCAAATTGTGAAGTGTCCCTGATTAATCAGGCTGGCTGTCAGCATGCAGTTGGCAGCCCCCAGTCACTATGGTGGAGGAATAATCTAGGGAGTGGAAAGGCAATGTTGATATCTGCTGCCTAGGACAGCACAGCACCATTTCCAATACTCTTAACTCAAAGTTTACCCTTCCAAGGAAAGCATAGTTTAATTTCAATGAGAAGAGCTCTTAGTCCTCTTCTCCATTCCTTCCTATTCCCTCTGCTTCCTCTGCATCTTCTTGTATGCAGTCATCTAAGCTGCGTTTCAACTTCAGAGTGAAGGACGTGGCTGCCATTTACATAATTCCATAAAAGACCCTTCACGTTCTCCTTACATTTTTCTTCTCAGCTCTGTCACAGTACAAGGAACCTTCTTTTTGTGGATATGAAGAGTATTTTTTTTGTGGAAATAAAGCCTGATTGGAATTGCTGTTTGGACCCTGACTGCATGGTTTATGACCTGTCTCATTAAATCTCTGCAACCCCATTAAAAATTTAAATGAGGTTGCAGGGGTATAAATAAGGCAGGTACTTAGCCCAGCATGGTTAACTAGCCTGATCCTCGAATTCTTCAGTAGCTTGTTGGATATCAGCTGAATTGGCAAGGAGAGAAGGCTTAAAACAAAGCATGTGCAAAATTAATTAATTATTCAATATTCTCGGTATGCACTTTTGTCTTACTTCCAGTTTATTGCTGCCAGTGAAATGGGAACTGCTCTCCCTCTGGTGCAGGTTGACCTCCGTGGTGATCATCCCTCATCCTCCTGCTTTGTAACAGGAAGCTAAAGAGGAAAGTGTCAAATTTTGCATCAAGACCAACTTTTTTCTTCTGAAAGTCCTTGACCAAAGACATCTCTGCTGCTAAATCTGGTGGCGACTCGTTTTGCTTCATGAAATCTGCCTGAGAGTTGAGGGAAGAGGAGTGTTGGAAGGTGGATTGAGCCCTTAATGAGTAGAGAGCTTATGGGTGAACAGCTAAGAGGGTGTTGGGCTAATTAAAGACTTGCTAAGAGCAGGCCTGAGGAAGCTCCTGCTGTGTGCAGCCTCTGTGCTGAGCTCAGCCTTGTCAGTGCTTCCCTGGGAAGGGAGGCAGGAGGTGGTCCAACCGCTCTGCTCTGGATGTGCGAGCAGCTCTGACAGAACTAAAACCACATGATTTCCTAAGTGGCTGAGTTTGCCAAGTGATGCACTCTTGGGCTTTATCTCTTAAATACCATTTCTGCTGGGTTTTATCGTCTCCAATGGCAATTCCTACAAGAATCCCTAGGAATGGTTTAAAGCATCATTCCATTGCCTTTCTGAGCTTTCTGGGAAATGGCATGTGTCTGCCCAGCTGCTCTTGGGGAGGTGTTGAGCTGCAGGGCTCTTTTACTCTTGTATTCTGGAAGGAGAATGAGAGTAAGTTACCTTGTTTGATATTAGAATCATAGAATCACTAGGTTGGAAAAGACCCACCAGATCATCGAGTCCAACCATTCTCATCAATCACTAAACCATGTCCCTCAGCATCTCATCCACCCATCCCTTAAACCCTTCCAGGGAAGGTGACTCAACCCCGTCCCTGGGCAGCCTCTGCCAGTGCCCAATGACCCTTTCTGTGAAAATTTTTTTCCTAATGTCCAGCCTGAACCTCCCCTGGTAGAGCTTGAGGCCATTCCCTCTCGTCCTGTCCCCTGTCACTTGGGAGAAGAGCCCAGCTCCTCCTTTCCACAACCTCCTTTCAGGTAGTTGTAGAGAGCAATGAGGTCTCCCCTCAGCCTCCTCTTCTCCAGGCTAAACACCCCCAGCTCTCTCAGCTGCTCCTCATAAGGCCTGTTCTGCCTCCAGCAAGTTAGGTGACACTTCTTAGTCTGACCTGCTCTGGTTGCTGTTCTGACCAGGCTACGCTTGATTTTTTTTTAATTGTATCTGACATACTGTCCAAAAAATTAGAGTCTGCTTAAATATTACTTGAATGTTGTAGTTTTCCCATGCTTATCTTCAAGCTTAAAAACAAGAGAAGCCCCCTGCTGTTGCTACTGAAAGGTAATTAGACTGCATGGATGAAAGTTTTAATGAGTTTTTGTTTTAATTGGAGGATTAAGCAGTTCATGCTTGTAGCTGTAGGGAGGTGTTTCAGATAAGCAGGTACGTGGTGATTTCTTCTGGAGGCTTTGATGATCTGATGGGTCTTGTTCAACCTGGTGATGGATTCGGTGATTCTAGACTTGGAAAGAAGTGTGGGCTCTGACTAGAAGCGAGCTGAGTGAGCTTGCAGTCGTTCTCCTTTTTGGCACCTGATAGGACTTGGTATCCTGGAGACTAGCCCATAATAACTGATCTGTCCCCTAATCTATATCATCTGTGATGAATCCATGCTGGGTCTGCCTAGTAAATGAAGCTTAAATCTAATGCTTTCTTGCCTCTTTGTGCTGCTGGTTGTTCCTTGCCCAGGCACTGTGGCTGAATTGGTGGATACTGCTGAAGAGACACCATAAAGAGCTTTTTGCAAGTGAAAATTAATTTGATGTCTCTGCTGGGTCATTAGAACCATTCTAATGACCATTTTTTTGGTCTTTAGAAGCAAGTACCATGCCTACAGCCCTTTTACACGGGAAAGCATTTTGCTGGGAGAAGTAAATCTACCTGCCCTCATCAGTCATGTTCTGCCTTATTGACTTACAAGTCATGGTAGTTAAATCTGGACTGATTTGAATGCCCTCACTTAAGAAATGAGCTTTCTTGTGTTGAATTTTGTACTGATTAGTGCAGTAACTGCATGCCTCATGTTGGACAAGCTGTTCTACAGCAAACTTAGAGGCCTTACTCTTTATTTTATAGTAGTATTTTTTCCCTTTAGAATAGCCCTCTGTTCCTAAATGGACTCTGTAGCCTTGCTCAGTGTGAAAGCAATTCTGTGGTGAATGGTGCTGGAAAAGAAATCCTTGGGAATGATTATTTCTAGTCTTAATACAGAAGCAAAACCCCTAGTCCATGCTGGAATATCTTTTGCTCTTCAGTGCCTTGGCTCCTCTGTGACAAGTGATGAGTCAAGACCGTGGAAAGAGTGTGAATCCCGCAGGTTTAGAGGAAGTAGGTTAGGATCCGAATCCACATCTCTCCTTGTACTGTCTTTGCGATGTTGAAGAGCCATCTGCTGGGAAGTGGCTTCTGCAGTGCTTGGGCTTCTGCAGGCTGAAGGCACTGCAGCTCAAACATCAGCTCAGCTCTGCTGATGGGGGCATTTTCCCTCTCCTAGATGTTGCAAGGATTTTCCTCTGTTACAGAAAAGCTTTGGATGTAGCATTTCTCTCCTATTGGAACTTCTATGGGTTAGGATGAGGTTATCCTGCTTTCTGTGATAGGATCCCGTCCAATGGATGTGTTCTTCCCAATAGTCTCTTTCCTTGGCTCTGTGCAATAGGCTAGATGCTTGATATTTCTTGTTAGAATGAGTCCAGAGGAGGCCATGAAGATGATCTGAGGGTTGCAGCAACTCCCATAAGAGAAAAGTCTGAGGAAGCTGGGGTTGCTCAACCTGGGGAAGAGAAGGCACTGAGGAGACCTTTAGAGCAGTTTTCCAGTACTGCAAGGGGTCTCCAGGAAAACTGGGGAGGGGCTCTTTATCAGGGAGTGCAAGGATAGGATGAGAAGGAATGGTTTTAATCTGAAAGATGGGAGATTTAGTTGAGATCTTAGGAAGAAATGTTTTCCTGTGAGGGTGGGGAGGCCCTGGGCCAGGTTCCATGTGGCTGCCCCATCCCTGGAGATGTTCAAGGCTGGGTTGGATGGGGCTTTGGGCAAGCCAGTCCAGTGGAAGATGTCCCTGCCCATGGCAGGGGGTTGGAACCTGGTGGGCTTTAAGGTCCGTTTGAACACAAATGGTTCTACAGTATTTCTCACAAAAAGCCATGCTTGATTTTGCTCTGTTTCCAGAGCAAAGCATTTAAGATTATCCATGCAGCACAGCCTCTAAAGACTCCAGGTAGCTTTGCAGTGAGCAAGTTGGGCTTGGATGAACTCATCAAGGTGGGGCTTTCACCTTCATGATTTTGCATAGCTTGTGCCCACTGCTTGCTTGGGTGTCTTAACCCACCAGGGCACAGTTCTCTGCCCAGAAATGCAGCTGGCATATAATGAAATCTCATCTACATTCCTACCAGCCATTTCCTTACACATGCGACTGTTCTTGGCAGCATTTTGGAGATGATGGATGGTGACATTATTATTGGTTGGGTGAAAGCAACAGATTGATAAGAGTTGTCCTAGAAAGGCCTTTCTGCCTTGACTATCAGCTGTGAGCGTAAAAGCAATGCAGAAAACACACCTCACTGGAAGGAAGTGTTTGGCAGAGACTTCTTAATGCATCTTTCTCCTCTTGCCAGGACAGGAGGCAGTTCATAGAATCATAGAATAACCAGGTTGGAAGAGACCCACTGGATCAGAGTCCAACCATTCCTATCAAACACTAAACCATGTCCCTCAGCACCTCGTCCACCCGTGCCTTAAACCCCTCCAGAGAAGGCGATTCAACCACCTCCTGTCCTTGTTTATGCTTTTCTGCTTCCTATTCTATATGGACACATGGGTGACCAAGGCCCGGTGCTGCCATGCAGGTTGGAAGGGAAAGAAGATCAGGACAAGGGGCAGTGGCCTCAGACTGGATATTGGAAAGACATTTTTCACAGAAAGGATCGTTGGGCACTGGCAGAGGCTGCCCAGGCAGGTGATTGAGTCATCTTTCCTGGAGGGATTTAAAAGATGGGTAGATGAGGTGCTCAGGGATGTGGTTTAGTGGCAGATAATAACGGTTGGACTCACTCTTTTTCCAACCCGGTGATTCTATGATTCTAAGATAAAACTATGGCATGAGTAGTGGGCGAGATACCTCAGCCTGCCCCTGCTGCTCTTTTCCCATGTGAATGGCTTCAGTAGACGCAGGAGGAAAAGAAATTGCTTTGTTAGATGCCAGAGCCCATCTGTGAAGTGGGTGTTATTCTTTCCACCCTGGTGCAGCATCCCCAGGAGAGGGTAGAACTGATTTCACACCATTCCTTATTTCATACCACAGAAAAGTTAAAGCAGGGGCATGAATGAGTACAAGACTGCTCCTGTAGCTTGGTCTTCCCAGGCTTTTGAACTCTGTGGCTGAACATTTGTGAATCCCTGTGTTCTCGTGTGGCAAGACCTGTAGATGGAGGGAAGAGGGGTAGCTTTAACCTAGCATTGCTTGAAGAGGCAGCATCGTGATACCTCTTAGATGGCTTGCTTGGTGTCTGTGGGGCTGTTGCAGAGATCAAAGCAGACCTTGAGTCTTCTGTCATGTTTTGGCCAGCCAGAACTTCTTGAAAAGCAGAATTTTGCTCAATGATGTGTGAACCCAAGTCACAGAGTGGTTGGGTGTCATTGTGCTCCAATAGTGCTCTCCTTTTCTTCGTGGGCACATCATGCAGATAGGTTCTAGATATGCACCCTGTAGCAGTCACTCAGGTTGCAGGAGCCTTTGCTTAGTGCTTGTGCAGGAGAGGTTTTTGCATACTATGCCTTCCTGAAAACCAATTAGTGGCAGTTGCTTGTTAATCACAACTTACTTGGCATTCATCGGGGGCTCCTAGGCATTCACACCCTACAGTGCTGCCTACTGTACAAAATGACATCTTAAACTATCCTGAAGCACAACAATGTTCCATGTTACTGTTTAGGTAGCGTTGTCCTCGGGATTTGGTGTGAGGAAGGCTGGGAAGGGAAGGGACAGAGAAAATGAGAACTTCAGGTTTTGTCCTGTTACTGCCTTTTTAGTTTTGTTTGGGTTTTATTTTCAGTTTGTGATTGTGAGTGCATCTATCACCCTCTAATGAGAGACTCTTGCAGCTCAGGGCACAGCAAGCCATTTCTCTTGTGTGCTAAACCTGACAAATGATGGTTTCTTGAATCTTCTGAGGAGTAAACGTGTTTGCAAACATTAATAGAAAATATCTAAAGATAGAAACATCACTTTTCAGTGAAGGTTTCCTCAACTGTAAATAGAGGCTCTGATGTCTGTTGCCTTCAGCAAGGTTGTAACAGTAGTGGCTTCAGCTCCACCTTGTTAGAGGCCATGGTACAACCTCCCCTTCTTACTTCACTGCTGTCATGGCTTGTTTGTAGCACGCTTCTGATGGTGGTGGTTGTGCGAGTGCCTTGCTGGTGATGTTCTCCCCTCAGCATAGGGTTGCAGCTGCTGCCTGGTGCTAATAGGAGTGATGTGAGCAATTTGTTTCCTCCTGCCTGGGAGGAGTGTGGGCTTCTGCAGCTGTGTGAAACCTATTGAGAAGCATGGATTCCAGCAGACGTCCTCTGTGAAGAATGGTCTTTTGGCACTTGGAGTAGCCATGAGGAAGAGCTGGCCCTGTGATGCCCTCCTCTGCAGCATGGGATGGTCTGGAGGGGTCTAAGTCGCTCTGTGCAGTTGATTTGCAAGGGCCCCATTTATATCATGGGCTGAGGCTTTTCCTTGCAGGATGCTGGCTCTTGTCCATCTGCTGTGGACAGTGCTGGTTGTGGGTTCTTGCTGGGTTATGGAAATGCCTGATGAAGGAGTTGTGAGGTGGTCTGTCTTCTCTGTGCTAAGCTACAAACGTAGCCATGGATATGTACAGTTTTATAGTACAAAACCTTTTTCTGAAGCAGCATAGGGAGCTTTTACCACCCTGAAACACAAATCCCACCCTATGGGTCTAGCTGGTTTTGCTAACAGATCAGCACAGAGCCCCATGATGAAGCCCAACCATGGCTGTTATGAATGACTATTAATAAAGCTGAGAACCTTCCCAAATCTTCATTAAAAATCTGTAATTTTTTGTTAGATTTGTTTTCTTGGTGTTCTCTTACAGCTTCCTCAAACCAGAAAATTTGAATGCCTCTTACAATGCTGTCAAATATTTCAACGTTAAATCTTTAAGTGGTGATCTGGGAATCTCTTTCGTGGGTGTTCCTGCTGCTTGCATCTTTCTTAGGTCGCACTGTTGTCACAGCAGGGATGTGTTAAGTATCTTGGGGTTCTTTTTCTTCCCTGCTTCAATGAAGGAAAGCAGAGCCTGCTGTACAAGATACAGTGCTTATTTAGTCTGACAAAGAGAGATTTTAGATTTCCTCCCTCTTGGAGATGAGTCTTTAACTCTGCCCCAGCCTACTCTTGCACCTTATTGCTCTCTACAACTACTTGAAATGAGGTTGTGGAGAGGAGGGAGCTGGGCTCTTCTCCCAAGTGACAGGGGACAGGACGAGAGGGAATGGCCTCAAGCTCCACCAGGGGAGGTTCAGGCTGATCATTAGGAAAAACTTTTTCATGGAAAGGGTCATTGGGCACTGGCAGAGGCTGCCCAGGGAGGGGCTTGAGTCACCTTCCCTGGAGGGATTTAAGGGATGGGTGGATCAGATGCTGAGGGACATGGTTTTAGTGGTTAATGGGAATGGTTGGACTTGATGATCCAGTGGGTCTTTTCCAACCTGGTGATTCTATGATTCTATCATGAAAAATAACAGCAAATACAAATGTCTGCTTGAACTACACATGTTTCAGTGCTGAAGTCTCCTAGTGTCACGGGGGTGGAGACAGGATACCATCCCTCCTTGATAGGTCCACATGGCACATCACAAGCAAGAACTAAGGTTCAATGCATGCAGGCGGAGTAGCAGGATCACTTTGTATGTAACTTGAAGATCTATAGCAGAAGGATGGCTCACAGCAGAACTGCTCTAGGTGCTGGATACCTGCTTGCTTCAGTGGGTGAGGGGTGTTTGTGACCCCTCTTGCTGCTTTTGCAAGATGAACTTTAGCCAAAACTGAGGGGTATATACAACTCTGATACACAATATTGCTCACAGAGGGCTGCAAATGCATGTGTAAATCTGAGTGTCTCATGAATATGCTGGCTTTGCACTGTCAGTCCTTGCTACTTGAAGACTCTTCCGTTTCTTTCATTTTAAAGCTGCTCTTGAGGTCCCTGTAAGGCCAAAAAGTGCTAATTTAGAAGTGGAAGTATGATTTTTGTAAAAGGTTCTTGTGAGAAGCACAAACCTCCAGCTTGAGGTTGTGGTACTTGCTTCTATTTTCCATCTTATGACACCACCAAGCATTCTGCACAGCCTGCCCATGGCTGCTGGGCTCCTATTGCGCCTCTGTCTCTGAAATCCGATATTTTTGAAGTTTCTGCATTTTTTACATGTGCAGCTTCCTCCTTATGACCACCAAGTGGTGCTCTGCGCTGTACCTTGCAGCAAGGCTAAGCTGCTGGCATTTGGGGGTGGGGGGTTAAAAGGCTGTTTCCTGAAATTGAAAAGTGCTAGAAAGGAGGAGGAAACAAGTCAAGCCCTTTCTTTTCCCCTCGCAGTGGTTGCACTGCAAGAACTGCATTGTTCACATCTCTGTGCTGTGGCTCCATTATGATTGATGTAGGCTGGTGATGATCAGATGTGATAAGTAGCCTTGGCACTTTCAATTTGGGTGTTCAGCTTGGCTGCCTGCTAGGCTTTGGAGGTATAGAGATGTCTACCTCCTGCTTCAAAACTAGATACATGCAGGTGTGCCTGATTTGGCTTGCTAAAATCACAAGAAGTTTCTAAACACCTTGTCTCAAACTAGTTTTTCAGGCATAGATATTTGATCTGCTTTTTCGTGGCTGTTTTTTCACCCAGTCCATCTAAGGAAAACCTCTACTTGTGTTCCACCTCTGCTGTTTGCTAGCTGTTTAGTGCCTTTGCTGTTAAAGTTTTGAAGTGTTTATAGCTGTGCTGCTCTCAGCAGAGGCAAAAGACCTCTATTAACTTGTCTTTGCAGGTTTCCTGCAAGCGCTCTCCAGGTACCATTCTCAGGCTTATAGAAGCTGTGTGTTTTGTATGGAAACGGAAAAGTCTTATGTTGATTTGAAATGATGGGCACGTTGTAAGACAGAAACTGCCTTTAGAACATAATGGGAGTTTAAGGGGCTAACTATATCCCTATAAGCGCCATTAGATGCTCTGCATGGTATAATTGCAGGGATGATCATTCCTTTCCAGGTACTGAAAGCTGTGCTATAGGAGGATGATGCAGCTGAATTCAAACAGCAGCTCATTGGGATGAAATGCAAGGCTAGAACTAGAAGGTGGCGTGTGGGATTGTCTTGTCTGGTGAGCTGGAAAAAAACATGAAGTGTTTTAAAGTAAATCCTTGTATTAGAAGGAATGGAGATGTCGTGTAACAGCACAGTGAATGCTGTGGTTTTATGATTTGCATTGGTATTCCAGTCTGTGAGGCAGAGGCCAGATCACCTGTTTAGTTCAAGTCAGATAGAATCATTGAAGCTGGAAAAAGACCCTAAGATCATCCAGTCCAACCATCAGCCCAACACCACTGTGCCTGCTCACCCATGTCCCAAAATGCTGTGTCTACACGTGGTCCACCGTATTGTTGCAGGATCTGTAACTGATCTGAGGTACAATTCCAACATAAATAAAGGTATGTCTGGATAGAAAATGATGATTTTGCTGGATTTTTAGTTTTTAACATGGTTTTAGATGCCCAACTGAACCAGCTGCTTAGATGCAGGGTGAGGGGCTCTCCCAGTCCATAGTACCTTAAGAGGGAGTTTTTCTACAGTGCTGAGCAGAGCTTCGTGTAAAGCAGATAAAGTTCATACATATAATGTTTTATTTTTCAGCTTTGGAAAACTAATCATGGGAAATTCAAATTTGTTTTTCCACATACTATCTTTTTGTGGTGGGTAGCTCCATTAGTAGCTATTAAATAGGTTGGATGCAAACTCTGGCTCAAGAAAACCTTCAGTTGTTGATAGCTAGGAAGAAAGACCATGGGAAGACTGGCTCTACGCATGCTCTGCTGTAGTATTTCTTCAGTATCTGTGGCTATTTGTGGTCAGAAATAGGATGTGGGCAGAAAGGACCTCTTGTTTGATCCAGTATAGTTGTTCTTGTGTTGCCATTTGCAATTCAAGCAATAAAATATGGCTTAAACATTTGTCTCTGCATATGTTAACGATGCAATCAGCTTTGGAATAAGAGGGGTAGCAAATCCACAGGGATTTCCTCAGCATCAAATTTATCTGCTCTCGCACGAAGTACTGGCTGTGCTGCCTTCCTTCTGATACTGAGTTAAGTCTTCCTTGGTTGTGCCTTTGTCTGGTGTAAATCTCTGATGACAGGAGTGCTGGTATAAACCTGCTGAGGATCACTGGCATTACCGCTGTTCTCCCACACCCAAGAGCCAATCTGCCAGCACGCATCAAAGCAAGAGGCTTTTTATGAAGGAGGAGCCATATCAGTCTAATTGGGCTGGAAAGCGGCGTCCTTTCCAGGGTTGTGAAAAGCCTAATGAAAGCTAAAAATAGGAACAACTTACTGCTGTCTCCAAGATGGGAAATCAGGGAAATAGTTCTCACTTAGGCTGAAATTAGTTGTGCAGAGAGCACCGTAGTTATCTCCGCTCAGATATTTGTACACATGCAGATGCTTTTTGTACTCCACTCTTAGGAAGCAGAATAGCAGTATTTCTCGCTAATGTATTCGATGGTCTAAGGCAACATCTGATTATTATGTAGCAGCTTCAGATGGTGGTGAGCTCTTCCAAATTAATGGCTTTAGATGTCTCTCCTGACACAAGTTCCTTCAGCTGGTGTGTCTTGGTAGTCACCCATAGAGATATATGAACCTTCTGTCTTGTGGGATGTTTCCTGATGTTGCTTTTGTGTCTTCCTGGCCAGAGGGTGAGGAAGAGGATGAAGAGGAGGAGGAAGAAGAAGAAGAGGAGGAGGAGGAAGAGGAAGATAAGGACATAGACTCGATGGATGAAAGCATGGAAGGTGACACAGAGCTTCCAGGTTTCACACTTCCAGGCGAGACCTCCCAGGAGCCCATGGCTGGCCTAGAAAACCCTGTGGCCCAGCTAGCGGGGGTGTCCTACCAGGTTCCTGACACCATTGAATGGGAGCAGCAGAACCAAGGTCTGGGTAAGAGAAAAAAACTCCTCTTCCTTTTTCCTTACAGGGGCCAAGTTTCCTGCTCTTCACTTTACATAGGGACAGCCCCTTGTGCTGGGAAATCTGACAGGATGGCTGTCAAGCTAAACACACAGGAGGTTTATTACCAAGGAAACTCCATCCACCAATTGAACATCCACTGGTTGAACTTGGATGCGTCCCAGGCAACATGACCTGAGTTTTCATTTTGGGGAGAACTGCTCTGAATACATTAGGCCTTCATTTCTAGAGCTTAGCGTTGTCTTGCTCCAAAAATGGACAAATAAATAACTTCTCAGATGAGATTTCTGGGGAAATTTCCATTCCCTTTGCATGAGGTGGGTGCAATGCCTCTATAAAGCTTTATACGGTTTATTCCCACTGTACATATAGGCCATGTGTTTAATGACTGGATTGATTTATTCCAACTAGGACTAGCTTATCAGTGTTTGTATGTGTGATGTCCATCTGATGTAAGTCAAAGCTGGTGTAGGACAAGGCAGAGTTGAGAATAGGGCGTGTCCAGCTTAGCTGAGGGCACTGGGGTCATTTCCCAGCATACTCAAGTTTCCAAGCTAAGCCCCATCAAAAGCAGTGGGAACCTTTCAGATGAAGAGGTGGGAGCTGAACCACAGAAGGTCTCTGTCTGTTAGGGAACTCCAACATAAGAAGGATGTGGAACTGTTGGAATGGGTCCAGAGGAGGGCTACAAAGATGATCAGAGGGCTGGAGCATCTCAGGACAGGCTGAGAGATTTGGGCTTGGTCATCCTGGAGAAGAGAAGGCTCTGGGAAGACCTTAGAGCAGCTTCCAATACTGAAGGGGGCTCCAGGAAAGCTGGGGAGGTTCTTTTTCCAAGGGCATGTACTGACAGGATGAGGGGCAATGGCTTTAAATTGGAAGGGAAAAGATTTAGATTAGATGTTAGGAGGAAATTATTTTTTGTGTGGGTGGTGAGACATTGGCACAGGTTGCCCAGGAAATTGTGGCTGCCCCATCCCTGGAGGTGTTCAAAGCTGGGTTGGATGGTGCTTGGAGCAACCTCATCCAGGTGGAGGTGTCCCTGCCCAAGGCAGGGGGGTTGGAACTGGATGGATCTTTAAGGTCCCTTCCAACCCAAACCATTCTATGATTTTGTGAACTAGCTGTTTTGAGAAGCTCTTATATTTTGTCTTAATGGAAATACCACTTCCCCTGAATATTTAATTTTGTTTCAGCCTGTTGGGTCTCCCCTTGTAATGCTGTTTCTAGCCTGCTTTAGTGGTGTAACCTTTCTTTGAACTGAATGAAAGGGTGTATTTGAAGAATGCCATGGGAGGGTTGATCTTTGAGGGCAGACTGAGTTTTCATCAGGTCTGATGTCTCCCTGTCCCACTAACTGCTGCTTGAAAAACATTTTATTTGATGGTTGCTGTGTCAGATTTTTTTGTGTGTCCTGTTATCGCACCAGGCTGGGCAGGAGCTGTGTGAGAGGAATAATTCTAAGTCTTTAAGGCTTTCTGGTTGTCTTTGGTAAACTGGATTAAGAAGTACATGACAGTGCTCAGAGGAGAAGTGTGTAAGAAACAGGGTTATGACAGGAGTCACACCAGCAGCTTTGTGGTCATCTTGCTCATTTCCTTGGTGCAGGATCTTTGTGGTGACCTGAGAGAAAACATGAAAGCAGCAGCGTGTTTTTCACGCTCAGGGGAGCAGTGGGCTTGCTTGGTCAGCTCTGAATTAGTCAGTCTTGGCTATGGGTGCTGATGCCATGTGAAGTGTTGAAGAGAGGCAGCGTTCTCCAAACTCTGAGATGTGTCCCCACATACCGGGCACCACATTGTGCAGCACGGTACATCTTCAGCGCTCTTGGTACCTCTAACTATCCCAGCTAGGGTGTCTGATGCAATGCATCTGGTTTGGGTGTCCAGAGGGCTCTGTTGGGGACGCTATTCCCATGGTGGGAGCAGGGCCAAGCACTGTGGGCAATGCTCAGTTTGTCTGGAAGGGTGCCTAGAGTCTGCTGAAGATGCTGTGGCATATGACAGGCTGTTACCATCAGCTTTGGGGCTATGGAGGAGGTTGTTCTGCGTAAGCCGTCATGTGCATCTTTCTTCATTGCTGATGCAGGTCTCAAATGGAGTCACAGCTGTTTCTAGCCCTGCTGTCTTTGCTGCTGGAGGAGAAGGCTTGGGGTAGGAGATGCCTATGAGATGCATTGGTAAATGAAGCAGGTGAGAGAGCAGTGACCAAAGGCTGAAGCTGTCCCTGCTGTCTGGGAAATGGAGAACAAGTCTTATGAGAAGCAGCTGAAAGAGCTGGGGTTGTTTAGCCTGGAGAAGAGAAGGCTGAGGGGAGACCTCATTGCTCTCTACAACTACCTGAAAGGAGGTTGTGGAGAGGAGGGAGCTGGGCTCTTCTCCCAAGTGACAGGGGACAGGACGAGAGGGAATGGCCTCAAGCTGCACCAGGGGAGGTTTAGGCTGGACATGAAGAAAAACTTTTTCATGGAAAGGGTCATTGGGCACTGGCAGAGGCTGCCCAGGGACGGGGTTGAGTCACAGAATCACAGAATAACCAGGTTGGAAGAGACCCACCGGATCATCGAGTCCAACCGTTCCTATCAAACACTCTCCAGGCAATACAATCTCCTATTTTCTCAGGCTATTGCGATGTCTAATCCCAAACCCATGTGAAGATTGCTCTGCTCAAGAGTCTGCTTCCAACAATCAAGAGAACCCTTCTTGGAGGGGTTTAAGGGACAGGTGGATGAGGTGCTGAGGGACATGGGTTAGTGTTTGATAGGAATGGTTGGACTCAATGATCCAATGGGTCTTTTTGACCTAGTGATCTTATGATTCTAAATGCATCTGGCTGGAGAGGTTGTAATAGCTGTGCTCAGAAAATAAGCGCGCCTGGACTATGAAACAATGTGTAGCTTTAACACTCCTTGTGTGGTATCTTTTGTTTTGAGAGGTCCTCATCCTAGGCAGAGCCGTGTTGGAGGATGCAAGTTGCAGTATCTCTTCTCTGTTCCTTTCATATGTTCTTCTGAACAAATGAGTCCAGTTCTATTTCTGATCCTTCAGCCTTCATTGCCCTCTATATTCTCTCTTTCTTAGACATTGGAAAGGCTATCTTTCCAAGTATTTCTGACATTGAATTTTTTGACTCTGAGGCAAAAGGCAGGATTTATCTCTCTAAATCATGTTTTATTGGGCTTTGTGCAAATTGGAGGAGCCCCTTGTGAAGTCTATCGAGCTGGGTTAGCTGCAAAGCACTGAGTCTGGGCACCTGAAAGACTGGAAAAATATGAATTTCTGTGTTTTTTGGAAGTGCCTGTCTGGGTTAGGTGTCACCAGATCCAAATAGTTTGGATTGCCTTTCATTTTGAAGCCTTAAGAGATTTATTAGGGAGAACAAGAAGCGTGGAGAAAAAATGTATAGCTCATGTCAGCAGGAGGATTGTTAAGAACAGATGAAATCCCCCAAACCTGGCAGGAGGCCAGAAGAGCTGCCCACATTGTTCTGCTAGAGGCCTGAAGAGACCATACTCACCATGAAGGGCTCATGAAGCTTTAGATCTGCTGGACGCATGTAGGGACTATTTCTCTTTGAACCTCTTTTTCCTCTAAGGGCTTTTCATTTATAGCTACCTCTTTGAAATCCATTTCCTTTGAGTGTTTTTCTTCTAAAGCTAAAATTAACTTGCCTTTAATTTTAAGACTGCTTCATAACCGCAGTCCCTGGAGCGGGGAGCTGCAGTTCCAAAGGCAGGTGGGTCAGGGGCACTGTGCTCCCGCCTGTCTCAGCCGGCGGCGTGCGGCTTTGTACATCCCAGGGAAGAGCTCTGCACACCCCTTCCCTAGCCAAATGGTGCTGAAATGTGAAGAATTTCCCATCTTGTGTGAGAGAAATATGGTTTAGAAGGGGAAGTTGTTGTGCTTGACCTGGGATATGACATAGAATCATAGAATAACCAGGTTGGAAGAGACCCACCGGATCATCGAGTCCAACCATTCCTATCAAACACTAACCCATGTCCCTCAGCACCTCATCCACCCGTCCCTTAAACCCCTCCAGGGAAGGTGACTCAACCCCGTCCCTGGGCAGCCTCTGCCACTGCCCAATGACCCTTTCTGTGACGAATTTTTTTCCTAATGTCCAGCCTGAACCTCCCCTGGCGGAGCTTGAGGCCATTCCCTCTTGTCCTGTCCCCTGTCCCTTGGGAGAAGAGCCCAGCTCCCTCCTCTCCACAACCTCCTTTCAGGTAGTTGTAGAGAGCAATGAGGTCTCCCCTCAGCCTCCTCTTCTCCAGCCTAAACACCCCCAGCTCTCTCAGCTGCTCCTCGTAAGACCTGAAGTCCTGAAGAAAGATAACGGTATCCAACTGAAAAGTGCAAGATGAGGGTACACCAAACTTTATTGTTTAAACTCTAAGCACCAAACTTTTCCAGCTGGCATTTTCCTCTTTTAATATACTTTGCCTATAGGTTCTTCTCCTGGGGATGCATCTGTTCTCTCTGGCTTTCAGAATTTTGATATTTAGCACTAAAATCTATAGTACAGAAGAGCCCAGAAGTACTGGAGTGGCTATTCTCAGGTGAGTTATTATTGAGTTTGCTTGGTCTGATGGATGACACACTGCGTATCCCTAGAGAACAAGTAACTTGATCTGCAAATGGCTTGACAGAGTGAGAGGCGGTTTGGATTTTTGTAGTGGTCAGTGAGAAAGTGCTGGAGAAAGAGAATCATTAAAAATGTCAAATCTGGGAATTCAGATGGTCCTACATTAGCCCCAGCTGAGCAAAAGTAATTTATAAGTGCCAGGAATGAGGCTGTCAGTTTTACAGTCCATCAGCTGATTCTCTAACCAGGGATATTTAAACAAAAAGTAATGCAGAAGATGATGTCATCTGTGCCTTTATAAAATAGAAACTTCCAAAAGCTGTTCTGATGGCCTGTACCTTTGGAGAAGGTCTGAATATGCCTTGAGATCTCTTGTTGTCTCGTTCAAATCCTTTATCTTCAGAGTCTGCCAGGAAAGGGCACTTGGGGACCTCTCCGCAACGTGTGCAAGGTGGTTTTGACCTCTCTCTGCTTGTTCCTTGATTTGCTTGCTCATGGGTGATGTGTGGTAAGTGAATACTAACTGTTCAGAGAGCATCAGTGGGGCAGGACACTTGGTCTTTCTGGCAGTGAATAAAAATACATAATTTTTCCCTTCTCCCTCTTTTGTGATTGTTTGTGTTATAAGGAGAACTGCAGTTGGTTGGGTTCAAACTCAGTGAACAGTTTCTAGGTCCTCCTTTGATTATTCCTCGTGACGGTCTTTGTTGTACACCTCCATGAAGATAAAGCCCTTCTGCTTCTGTGTTGGTGGTGGCTGCTGTGACTGGTGTTCTCCTACTTCTTAAGAGTATTTATTCTCCCAGTGTCTGGGACACTCCTTATTTTACAGACCATGAGCCAAGTCCTATCAGCTTAGCTTGAGCTGGTATGGGAACATTGTGACAGAGCATGAAATTGTCCCCAGGCTCCCAAACTATTTATTAATGCCATATCGCTTGTCTATCATTCACGTTCCAAATGAAGTTCTTAACTGGGATCTCCTGCTATCCATAGTAAGGTAGCAGCTGGAAGTCTGGGCCTGTTTACTAAGCCTTTAGTTTTGCTGCTTTGGGTCATGCAATAGTTTGATGGTTTTATGATGGAGAGACAATGGCATTGACTTCATGAGGCATACGAGGTTGTGACACTTTGACTGTGTGGCTCAAATTACCTGAGCTGAGGTTGTTATGGTGGACTTAGGTGGTTTAAAATGTTGACCGAAATCAGTTGCTTATCCTAGGCTATCACTGCTCAGGCTGCACCTCGCATTCTGTGTTCAGTTTTGGATCCCTCACTACAAGAAGGGTGTTGAGGGGCTGGAGCATGTCCAGAGGAGGGCAATGAAGCTGGTGAAGGATAACGAGTTTTATGAGGAGCGGCTGAGGGAACTGGCTTGTTTAGTCTGGAGAAGAGGCTGAGGAGAGACCTTATCACTCTCTACAGCTGCTTGAAAGAAGGTTGTAGTGAGGTGGGTGTTGGTCTCTTCTCCCAAGTAACAAGGGAAAGGACGAGCAGAAATGTCCTCAAGTTGCGCCAGGGAAGGTTTAGATTGGATATTAGAAAAAATATCTTTAATGATAGAGTGATGAAACATTAGAAGAGGCTGCCCAGGGCAGTGGTGGAGTCTCCATCCTCAGATATGTTCAAAAAAATGTGTAGATGTGGCACTTGGGGACGTGGTTTAGTAGGCACGGTGGGGTTGGGCGGATGGTTGGACTGGATGATTTTTAGAAATCTTTTCCAACCTCTGGAATTCCATGATTCTAATATGAGGTAACAGCAGTAAACAGAGGAGAGACTGGTTTGAACCAGAAAATTTATCAAAGGGAACTCCATTATTATCCTCAAATCTTGTTTTATGGGCAAAGAGGAGGCGCACCTCAAATATATATAAACCCGAGAATTTATTGCTAATATAACTGATACTTGAAGAATATGATAATTATTAGTCCAGATCTAATTATTACAGGAAAAGAAATAATAATGCAATTAGGATGTTTCACACACATTTCATAATTTCTGTGCTCTATCCTGGTGTTATACTTGTCCTTCCCTTGCTTCTGTGGGTCCTGAGGTTGGTGACTTTATTAGGGTAGATCATCAACATCTGGAGTCCTTTGCCAGGAGGAATATGATATTCACATTGATAGTTTCTTCTTCTACTTCAAATCCTTTTTTTATGTTTACTAACATGCTTTTGCACCTCACTCTTTCTTCATTGACCTTCAGTTCCATTTTACATCGGAATTTACTGTATGTGGTGGCTTTTATGTATGTTATACTATTTGGCTTCTTGTTTACCTTAAAGCCTTTTTTGTCCAGTTCTACATTTCTTTAAGCGACCATTGGTGTGTCATTTCCACCTGTTTATGGCCGTGGCAGTGCAACATTACAGGGCTATGTGATGATGTTATAGCTTGTAAGAAGTCATTTGAGTCATTCCCCAGCATCTGTTACTATTTTCCATCTACCCATGGAGGCGTGGTATGCAGTGGATTTTGGACTATCCCTGATGATGGGAATTAAAGATAAACAGAATTGGAATGACAATTTAGAAAGAAGTTATGAAGTGTGACAGTGTAATTCTCAAAAAGATATATCCCATGTCTGCATTCCGTGTATTTTTGTGTGTAGGATCTTAGTTCTTACAGTAGTGGAAGATCATGTAACTCCCACTTAGGTAATGACAAGGCACTTGGATAATAAACACACTTCTTGAATGTGACTTTTTTTTTTTAACAGATAAAATAGTATTTGCAGCTTGGCATAGTTACTTAGACAGAAAATTGCTTTAGCTCTACTGCAGATCTGTGGTTGCAAATTCTGCTGCTTAAACCATGTAACGGCTGCCACTGGTTAATGATGGAGTAACAGAGGCAGAGTAGTGGAAGATGAATACTTGAAATGTCATTTTTACAAGAAGCTAGAATTAATGCTTTTATAGGCAAAAATAACCAGCTTTAGGAAGACAGAAGCTGAGACTCAAAAGTTAGTAGCGTGTTCCTTAATTACTGCCCGAAATGGATCTATTTTTAAGTACTCTTCCAGCTCGCATTATTGGAACATCAGAGTGTCTTTTAATCTTTAACTCATTTATCTTCTTAATTACCTTGGAAAGGGTGTTCGTGTTTTATAGGTGATAAGCAAAAACACAGGAAGGCCAAGTGACCCCACCAGCTTCGCAAGGGAGCCTTTAGCAGAGTCGGGATTTCAACGAGGTAAATTAAATCAGTGCTTGTGCGTTTCCTTGTCTCCTGCCAGAATCATAGAATAACCAGGTTGGAAGAGACCCACCGGATCATCGAGTCCAACCATTCCAACCAACCATTCCAACCCAACCATTCGAGGAGCGAGACCGCTCCTCGAATCCTGTGTTCAGTTCTGGGCCACTCACCACAAGAAGGATGTTGAGGCTCTGGAGCGAGTCCAGAGAAGAGCAACCAAGCTGGTAAAGGGGCTGGAGAACAGGCCTTATGAGGAGCGGCTGAGAGAGCTGGGGGTGTTTAGCCTGGAGAAGAGGAGGCTGAGGGGAGACCTCATTGCTCTCTACAGCTACCTGAAAGGAGGTTGTAGAGAGGAGGGTGCTGGGCTCTTCTCCCAAGTGACAGGGGACAGGATGAGAGGGAATGGCCTCAAGCTCCGCCAGGGGAGGTTCAGGCTGGACATAAGGAAAAAATTTTTCACAGAAAGGGTTATTGGGCACTGGAACAGGCTGCCCAGGGAGGGGGTTGAGTCACCTTCCCTGGAGGGGTTTAAGGGACGGGTGGACGAGGTGCTGAGGGACATGGGTTAGTGTTTGATAGGAATGGTTGGACTCAGTGATCCGGTGGGTTTCTTCCAAGCTGGTGATTCTATGATTCTATAATTCTATAGTGATTCCTTCTTCAGCCTGGCTTGCTCCTACTTCTGCTCTGAAGCCAGCTAAGATAACGAGCTTTGCAGACAAGTCCTGCCCAGGCTCTGCAGTGTGGTATTCAGTGGCATGATGAGAAGCAGCTTTGTACCTTGTGCTGGGACCTCGGACAATGGGACCTTCCAGGAGGTGTGAAACATGGACAAGTCTGAGCCCCATGGTCCTTACCTACCACCCTACTCTTCCCTTTTTTCATTCACCAAACTTCTGTGCCCTTGTGAACAAGGCACGAGCTTTTTAAATAGGAGAAGCTGACAGGATTTCTGTTCTGCTGTGAACTGGAATGAGGGATTTCAAGCCATGGAGCATGACAAGCTAATGGGATGGAGCCACATCCTACCTCTTGGAAGCACCTCAACTCTTGTCCTCGATGCAGAAATCAAGACCAAGACAAGGCAATAGAGATAACAGGAGATTGGAGGGTGTTTTGGTGATTGCCAGCTCTGAAAGCAAGCAGCTATTGGAAACAGGTGAAATAAAGCTGTAGTTTGTGAGGAAAAAAATGTATGTGCTTACAATTTATCATTGGGAAAGCGGAGACAGCAGGGGCCTCTCTACATGGAAACCTCCATCGGGAAGCTTGGGCTGATATATTAGCCTCATGTTTTTAGTGGAATATATCAAGCAACAGCAGCATTATAACATCCTGAGACACATTACTTTGAAATAGCAGCCCTTCCACAAGGTTTATGCATCTTGTTAAACCTGTGTCAGAGGAAGCCTGGCTTAAGGCCATTTGTTACCAGTCCTTAAGTGCCGCCTCTGGGAGTTGGGGTGGATTTAGAGGCATTTGCTCAGGTTTGGCCCTGTCTTCTCTCTCCCTGCCCGTGAAGAAAACTGGATCCCATCAGACAAAGCTGTTAAAGTGGAGTTACTGGTGGGAACAAAGAGGTCCTGCCTATTCACAGTATTTCTGCCTCTTTTTCTTCATTTCAGAGTAAGATGGTGTTAACTCACAGAGAAATAGTCTGCTGTTATTTTGGAGGAGAGAGGAGACTGGTCACCGTGGCTGATGTGGTATGAGATGTCCCAGCTGAGGTCTGGCTGACCACAGGGATGTTTCTAGTGGATGTTCAAGCATGGATGAATCCCACTCTGATGGCTGCGTGGCCTAGTCCTTGCAACCCTGCTGTGCAAAAATCTCTGTAAATACCCGCAAGGAGGGAGCAACAGCTTCTGTGGTGGGACCCTCACCACAAGAAGGATGTTGAGGCTCTGGAGCGAGTCCAGAGAAGAGCAACAAAGCTGGTGAGGGGGCTGGAGAACAGGCCTTATGAGGAGCGGCTGAGAGAGCTGGGGGTGTTTAGCCTGGAGAAGAGGAGGCTGAGGGGAGGGAGACCTCACTGCTCTCTACAACTACCTGAAAGGAGGTTGTGGAGAGGAGGGAGCTGGGCTCTTCTCCCAAGTGACAGGGGACAGGACGAGAGGGAATGGCCTCAAGCTCCACCAGGGGAGGTTCAAGCTGGACATCAGAAAAAACTTTTTCGCAGAAAGGGTCGTTGGGCACTGGCAGAGGCTGCCCAGAGAGGTGGTTGATTCACCTTCCCTGGTGGTCTTTAAGGGACTGGTGGACAAAGTGCCAAGGGCCATGGTTTAGTGTTTGATAGGAATGGTTGGACTCATGATCTGGTGGGTGTTTTCCGACCTAGTGATTCTGTGATTGTGTGAAATGTCTGTCTTCCTAGCTTGGGAGAGAGGAGCCTTGGGTGATGCTTGTGTGCAGAGAGCGTTAGGGGAACTTTTCTGAGGGGAACTGAAGTCTGGGCCACCGCTCACCTACAAGTTGCCTGGCAGACCATAGCTGATCCAACTCACCCTTCTCTGCTTTCTGGGAAGCACTGAAAGGCTGCCTGCAGCAGTACCAAGCTCCTGGGCTTTCCCAACACTGGAGGACTCCTAACAGGCTTTCTGCCTGCACTTCCAGTTGTTCTTATTGGCCCAAGAAAGCCAAGCTGGAAAACTCAAACGCATGGCTGAGCATTTTTGATCTTATCCAGCTGTCTGGCTTGATCCATCCTTTTGCTGCAGGCGTTAGAGTTAGGATGTGTCTACCTTGGAGCACAGCTGGGCATTTGCCTCTCCAAGTAATTTATCTTGGTTTTTCACATGAATTAAAGGATAGGGTCCATTAGCCTGTGCAGAGCTCCGTGGTGCGAGGGCTCGACTGCATCTGCTAACCAAGCACCATCTGGATTTCTGCACAGTGTGGTGAAGAAGGCAAAATTCTAGGCTGTCAGCTGCCTTGGTGCTGTCTGTCTGTCCCGTTGTCTGTCAGCCCTGCTCTAGTATAAATTGTAGTGTCTTCACTGTGTTTTAATCTGCAGTAATTCTTTTTTTCCCTCATATCTGCAATATTAGTGTAGGCATGTGTCATGTCTCAGTGTGTTTTACCTCTTCCTCTATCCTTCTGTATATATGTGTCAGAAAACTTGGCTCCATTTAGACCGAGGAGATGGTTTTCAGCCCTCTCTCCCTTTGGATTTTAGCAATCACTTAGCTTGATTAAAAATCACAGGCAGGGCAGTAGCTTTCCCTGGGTGAGGGTTATTAATTTTTCCTTTATGTACTAGCCTGGGTGGCCTTTGCCTTGTAAAAAGAGACTTGTCCTTATGTTGGAGAAATCACATTTATTTTCTAATAGTGATCCATAGTATGGTACTAAAGATGTCTGTTTTCATGGCATTTCAGTCCTCCAAAAAAGTAGAGAGAAGGAATGCAGAGGTTTGGCACCCTTGAATTGGCTCTGTCCTTGTGGGGATTTGCGTCAGAGGCTGATCTTTCAGGTTAAAATGTTGGCTCCATTGCAGAGCCGATAAGAGAAAAAAAATAGAGGAGAAAAGCTCATTGCGACAAGTAGCAGGGAGAGAGTGAGTAATTTATTGAGAAGATGGTTTTAAAATATTCATAGAATGGTTTGGGTTGGAAGGGACCTTAAAGATCATCTCATTCCAACCCCCCTGCCATGGGCAGGGACACCTCCCACTGGATCAGGGGCTCCAAGCCCCATCCCACCTGGCCTCAAACACCTCCAGGGATGGAGCAGCCACCACTGCTCTGGGCAACCTGGGACAGAGAACCCACCCTCTCAGGAAAACATTTTGTCCTAAGATCTCATCTCAATCTCTTTTCTTTCAGCTTAAAACTGTTACCCCTTGTCCTGTCCCTGCATTCACTGATAAAGAGCCCCTCCCCACCTTGCCTGTAGCCCCCTTTAAGTCCCTTCCTTTCTCATGAGGCTGTGTATATGTTTTCTCTCTCCTTGGGCCGTGTAAACCACAAATGACTGATGCTAAACCTACCTCTCTTTTGGTGTTTGTTCAAATTAAGACTGTTTGAGGATCAAAAGAGATCCAGGTTCCTTCCTGGAAGGATGCTTTCTTGGTACACACATAAATCCTGCTGTGCCTGAGAGCGAGTTAGGAACAAGTATTGGAAATAAGCAATTTGCTTAGATTTTGACGGACAATAACAGAATTACCTCAAACCTCAAACAATTGTTTAGCAAAAATGCTAGGTATCAGCATTAATCACAGAGAGGGGTGAGAATTACTGGAGGCTTTTGCTTTGTTTTCCCCCCTACCTGTTTTTAATCACAGTCCCATCCAAGCCTGGGATATAATAAAGGGCTTCAGCACGGCTGTTCCCTGATAGCCTATCATTTATTTTAATTCACCAGCAATGCCATCTGTGCTGGAGGCTTTATTAATATGAAGTGAGGCCAGGAGTTTCTCCAGTTTTATTCCTTTTCGAGGTTGCTTTCTCTGCATCTCCCCCGTTTTCCTCTGACTGCCCAGGCTGCCTTGTTCACTCAGGCTTTTGCACAACCTGGTTTTGCAGTAGCGCATGCTGAGGTTTATGCTTGTTTTTAGCAAGGGACTCGATGTAATCATTAGAGCTGGGCTCTGTCCTCCTGGCTACTCATTCTGCATCCACCGTGTGCATCCCTGGGGAACCCCCCATTTTTTTTAGCAGTGTCACATTGACATGAGCCAGCAGTGGCCCAGGTGGCCAAGAAGGCCAATGGCATCTTGGCTTGGATCAGAAACGGCGTGGCCAGCAGGTCCAGGGAGGTTATTCTCCCTCTGTACTCGGCACTGGTGAGACCGCTCCTCGAATCCTGTGTTCAGTTCTGGGCCCCTCACCACAAGAAGGATGTGGAGGCTCTGGAGCGAGTCCAGAGAAGAGCAACAAAGCTGGTGAGGGGGCTGGAGAACAGGCCTTATGAGGAACGGCTGAGAGAGCTGGGGGTGTTTAGCCTGGAGAAGAGGAGGCTGAGGGGTGACCTCATTGCTCTCTCCAACTACCTGAAAGGAGGTTGTAGAGAGGAGGGAGCTGGGCTCTTCTCCCAAGTGACAGGGGACAGGACGAGAGGGAATGGCCTCAAGCTCCACCAGGGGAGGTTTAGGCTGGACATTAGGTAAAAATTCTTCACAGAAAGGGTCATTGGGCACTGGCAGAGGCTGCCCAGGGAGGTGGTTGAGTTAACTTCCTTGGAGGTGTTTAAAAGACGGGTGGGTGACGTGCTGGGGGGCATGGTTTAGTGATTGATGGGAATGGTTGGACTCGATGATCCAGTGGGTCCTTTCCAACCTGGTGATTCTATGATTCTATGCTCCTGTCACAATCCCCATAAATTTGTTGTGTTCTTGCATCCATCATACCAGCTTATGGATGCCTGTAGCAAGGTGGTCTGCATGCTGCCCTGAGGTCCTGGCAGGAGCCTGGCACTTGCACATGTGGCATCGTGATGGTCCTTCTGTGCATTTGCTGCACGTGCAAGTGGAGTTGGCATTTCTCTTTGCACGCTTGAGGACAGGTGTAGCACCAGTGGAGGATTCCAAAGGTCTCTCTATGGCCTCTCTCTCCACATACCCCATCAACATGGCCTGGAATTTCCCTGATTTTGTTCCCTTTCAACACATCTGTTCCTAAAGCCACACTTGAGCGTGTGCTTTGTTTTAGGATTGAGGAGGGATCTTGACATTTGCTCTTCCTCTCTAGGCAGAAGCTGTTTCCTTCTGTGAATAAAAGAGGTTGCTTTGCCCAGCTCAATTCTGGCTTTCTTTGCAATTGTCCATAACCAGGTTCTGGAAAATAATGAAGTAGAATTCAGTATAGAAGTCCTGTCAGAAATATATCTTCCTCATGTGTTTTTTTTTTTAATTCCTGTATCTGTAAGAATGGGTTAAATGCAGTCTTTCTATTTTTTGGTTGTAGGGAGTGTTGGTTAAGTGGGTTGAGTATAGCGTTAGACTGAATGAGTAGCCTTGTGGAAGCAGCGCTTATATATTCTCTCCTTTAGCCAAAACCTGTTCGTGTGAGTGTGGTTTATGAAGGCTGGATTTTTATGATGTGTGAATATAATATGCTATTGATTTAGAAGATATTTTGGGGCTTAGTGGGCAAGGATATAGTCTTCCAATAGAAATGTGCTGCTTCTAAGTGTGCAGCTGTGTAACATCTAGGCTGGAGTTTGGTACCTTTTGCTGTGTTTATTGTAGCCAGCAAATTCTTCCTGATTGCAGCCTTCCATGTGGTCTCCTGGCTCAGGCTTATATCAGGTTACAGAGCATCAGCTGCAGCTTGGTAGCTGCTTGTGCATGTGTCCTTAGTCGTGTGCCATCATCTGGCCTCAGAGAAATGAGCTGACCTTCACCTTTCATTTCCATTGGCTGGGAATGTGTCCCTGGCTGCTCTGTGTGGCTCAGGTACGAGCTAACTTAACTTCTGCTAGACAGAGGCAAGCCAGAAGCATTTTTTGCTAACATATGTATCTTAATGGAGTGGATTAAGTCAGAATCCCAGCTAGCAGAAGTGGCTGCTTTGCTGGAGGCTCTTGTCCCACAGCCTTGGAGCTGCCATGAAGTCTGTGAAGACCCTTCTCTGGGACCTTCATCCTTAGTAGAGCTGTGTCACTGGCCCATGGTGCAAACCTTGTATCCTGCATCGAACACACAGAAGTGCCTTCAGGAGCAGAATGGGGTTTGGGCTGCATCTCTGCATGGCTCCTTCACAGAGTATTGCAGGGGATCTTGTCCCCGAGGATGTTTTCTAGAGCCATCACTGTAGCCAGTGGGAGTTCCTGAGACAATGTGTAACATGGATGCAGCGATGACATCCCTCCAAACCAGAGGTGGCATCCCTAAATCTGGGTTTTCTTCTGTAGACAAAGTGTTCTTCAACAGTACTAATTGACAGCAGCAATGATTAGTCATTAAGGTTTAATCAGTCACTACTGTGTGGGCTCTGAAGATGAATATGAAGGTTTAAAAAACAGTGGGACTCTTAACTTTTTAATATATTCTGACTTTGTTTCAGGTTCCTGCCAACAGTGAAACAGGGTATATTACGTAGCATGGACAGGCAGGAGCGTCCCCTTGTCCTCACCTCCCTGGGTTGTACCAGGAGGGGTCTGCAGTCACCTGGAGTGCTGCTGAGGTTGCCAGAGTCCCTCCTCATGTCCTGCGGCTCAGTTCCTTTTGTGCTTCTCTCCTCTGTTCCACACTATTTAAAACTAGACTTTATTAATAGGGTTCCTGAGTGAGTACTGGACCCGCCCTGCCCAGGGCCACAGGTGGTGATAGAATCATAGAAGCATTATGGTTGGAAAATGCCTCTAAAATCATCCAGTCCAACTATCAACACAACATCCCTGTGCTGATTAAGCCATGTCCTGAAGTGCCAGGACACCTCCAGGGGTGGTGAATCCATCACTGCCCTGGGCAGCTGGTTCCAATGCTTCACCTCTTTCTGTAAAGAAATTTTTCCTAATATCCAGTCTAAATCTCCACTGGTGCAACTTGCTGTAGAGGTTTTCTCTACTGTCACCCTGAATTTGGGATGGGTGAGCGTTAATAGTCAGAGTAAATATCCCTGCTGAGTCATGGAAGAAAACAGGACTGACTTATGTCTGGATGAGTAGGAGAGTAGAAATTTAGGCTAAGAGTTGTTGTTAGTCCTGTCACCATAATAGAGTGAGTTTGGATGGTGATCCTGGGAGTCTGTTGGCAAAGAGTAGAAATTAAAGTAAATCTTCTGCTCTAAATCCCTCTGAGAGGAGGGAGAGGGTGATACATGCAGAACAGCAATCTGGTGGGATGTGAGGGAACATAAGAACAGAGAGAAAAACAACAACAATCATTTTGACCCTGAATATTCCGTGCTGTTCTGCCCATCTGGGAAAGGATACAGCAGAGCTGGAAAAGGTATGTGGGAGAAGGATAACAGAATAACCAAAAGCATAGAATAACAAGAATAACCAGAATATAAATGGGATTCTGTGCAAGGAACTGTACAGACCTTGACCGAGGTGGGTAAAATCAGAAGGGGTCTTGAGCAGAGGAGCAGTGAGTGACAGCCTCCTCCCACCAGACCAGGGGAGCATCACGTGAAACAGGCAGGAGAAGGCAGGATTGTAGCAAATTACAGGAGTTGTCACTCCATGCGTCACTAATCATGGAAGAATGTGTGTCTACAGGATGCTGAGGGTGCCTGCAGTTTGTGTGCTTGCCTTTTCGTCTGGGTAGGCAATTTCACAGAGGGAAAATCCATCCGTATCTTTCAAATGCAGAAGTTCTGGCTTGGGCTCTGCAGGTCTCTGAGCCACAAAGCACCGAGTGCCAGGAGCATGTGTGAGGGGAATATCGCTCTGTGATCATTCTGTTCATAAGCTTTCCCTAAAACACTGTTGTTGGCCTCTCTCTCAGCTTTACTAAGCCAGCCAGACCTTTGGTCTGACCTAGACTGGCTTTTAGCAGAGCCTAGTCTCCTCATCTGTTTAATTACTGGCAGTACCACTTTTTTCTTATGTGTTCTTAAGCAAATCTCTTACCTATCCTGTCTGTCAGTCCTGCTGTTCTTACACAGGACAATATCAATGCTTTGGTGGTGGTTTAGTTGTTTAGGTTCTTTTAGGCAGGTACGGTCTCTTTACATGTTCATGGAGTATTTATCACATGAGTGTGTCAGATGGCCTTTCAGCTGTCACAATAATAGAAGTAATTAACAAGAGATTCCTTCTCTTCCTTCCTTTTATCATTTTTTACTCATAAATTAAATATGAAGGGTTGCTGAGACAAAAGTAATTATGGAAGCCTGATGAAGTGGAAAGCTGTGACCCCTGAACTGGCAGTGAATTGCTGCCTGATGGAGAGGGAGGCAGGGAGGTATCGCTGTCTTTGCCTTGCATTTAGGCTTTTCTGTGAGCATGAGATGGGATGTGGGGCTAAGGTGGTCCCATCCAGCCATTCTTACATTTTTTTCCTTCGGCACAAGCTTCGCTTTCAAGCTCTTAACCAGCCAGGCACAGAAACCCCATAAACCACCCTGTTTTCTGTGGTAGCAGGGAGATGTGACTCAGTAAGTAAAGGTGCTTTCCAACTTGCTTATCTGCACGGTGTCTTTCAGGTTCACCAGGCTCCACTTAGAACATTTTTATGCTGCAATCAAAGTTGTGACCTTTCTGATAATTTAACTCAGGAGCCAAAGATGTGTAGCATCAGCATGAGACTGTCATTCCTTTCCCTTGCTGAGGGCTCTGCATGTTTTATTCTGCGGCAGGTTTGCTCTGCAGTTTCTGTCGCTGTTGGGCTGAGTTAATTTCCCACTGGCAGGATCTTATCTGAAGTCTTCAGTGAAAAAAAAGCTGGTGCAATAGCAGAGAAAGTAATGGCATTTTCAGCAAAACACTAAATAGGTTTTCTTTGCTCTGTTTCACCAGGTCACAGATACCAGAATAGAAATTTTCTTGCATGCATAAATTGCCTGTGGATCCTCAAAGCCACCTGGGTTATGGGTCCACCAGCTCGTATGGAAATGTGTGGTTTGAGGCTTCTTTGGCTTCAGTAGATCCGTTTGTTATCTCTCAGAAATGGACTTTGAAAATGAAACTTAAGCTCCGATATCCCTTTGAGCTGAAGTAAGTGTAGACAAATAGCATTTCTCAGTCCAGGGACAGATTAATAAATCAGGGTGTTGTGATTAACTAGTTTAAGTCAGCAGTTTGTCTGGTCTGTTGATTGAACTTCTAAGTAGGCTTTATCAGCAGTTACCTAAATCTGTCATCTGATTCACAATGTTATACAATAATGATTTTAATGTTTAGGACTAAATGTCATCAGTGTTCTGCAGTTTCATTTTTTTCTGTACCTACAAAGCACTGCACATTTTCAGCAGAACGTAGATATTGTTTGTGCCATGGATAAGGCAGCCTTTTCCTGGTGGATTCCTGTGCTTTTCTGACCAATGGACTGTTGATACCTTTAAAACAGCCAAAAGAAACTTCTGGTTCCCAACTTTTTCTTGGCTTCATGTTTTTCTGAAATGTGCTGTCAGATCACGATTTCCTTCTCAGCGAAGGTTATTAACATTACCTTTCAGATTAGAGCTTGCTCACTGACTACTTTGCAGGATTTTTCAAGACCTCGTGGAAGATAAGAGACCAGCCTGCTGCTTGAAGTCTGATGAAATGTCTCTGTCTTTCTCCAGGTTGATTACTTTTTGCATGTAACGTGGAGATTTATCTGCACACAGGGAGAGATAATTCCTGGTTGAGGTCTCTAAATATTTCATAGTACCTTCTCCTGCTGCTTCTTCTTGTCTTTTTTGACCTTTTTACATCCTCTTGCCTGGTGGGCGTGCCATGCTGTGTCTTACAAACCTTTCAGACTGGAGGTGAGAATCAGTTGTGGTGAATCTTGACAAAGATCTCCCATCTCTGCACTTGTTTGAGGTGCGAACGAGTTTTTGTGTGATGTAGTATGTAGCCTGATGCATCCCATCATCTGACAAGAACCTAGAGGTCTCGGGAGGAGTGGCTGCCCCACAGCTGAGTGTGGGAGGCTCCCTTTGAGTTCTGACCCCATTGCATGTCTCACCTGGTGGGCACCAAGCGGCTGGTCAGTATGGTGTGGAGGACTCATGCCTGGTGTACGGGGCCGTGGAGGAGGAGAGAGCCCGTAGCATTGCTCTGCTGGCATGTAAAGGTCAAATCAAGCTGTGGAAAGTGGTCATAAAGGAAAAATCAATTTGTGTGTAGTTGGAAAGGCTGTACGTGTGAAATCAGTTCTTCTGTGTATCTGTTTGTGGAGGCGAGGGTGCTGGCCTCTTCTCCCAAGTGACAGGGGACAGGATGAGAGGAAACGACCTCAAGCTCCGCCAGGGGAGGTTCAGGCTGATCATGAGGAAAAAAATTTTCACGGAAAGGGTCATTGGGCACTGGAACAGGCTGCCCAGGGATGTAGGTGAGTCCCCTTCCCTGGAAGGGTTTAAGGCACGGGTGGACGAGGTGCTAAGGGACATGGTTTAGTGATTGATAGGAATGGTTGGATCTGGTGGGTCTCTTCCAACCTGGTGATTCTATGATTCTACTGGCCTGAAAACCACAGTGCAATCAGGCCAATATAAAAATGAGTTTTGAAAGTGACTTCTGCTTATTCCTTCCTTGGGGCTTTTAAGTGCTTCTTTACATGTCTGTCTCTGCAGAGTTTGTCTTCCTATAGAGAACATGTAACACTTGTCAGCAGAAATCTTTCTGGCCCATGCCGTGGGCTTTGGAAACTGAGCAGTAGAGAGGGGCACTCAGCTTGTAGATAATAAACATTTGCTGCTACTTTGAAAGCAGATTAAGCTCTGAAACTTTATCCAGATAATTTTGTGGAGGTTCTTGCACGTCAACTCATGTCTTCATTATTTGAACAGATGATGGCAGCAAAATCAGGAGTTCATTCAGAGGTGTTCATATTGCAGAGTGTCTTCTTAGAGCCGTATCATATCACTGTCCTAATCAGAGAGTGGTCTCTGACCAGTTCCAATCAGGGTAATGCCCTTTCAGTCTAAGTAAATTGTTACAGATTATCTTAATCTGCTCAGAGAAACACTGGAGCCGTTCATTTCTGAGCAGAAGGATTGGGATGGAGGATGCCAGAGCAGCGAGTGCGGGTGCTTGGAGGCAGCAGCAAACCCCACAGAGAATGAAGTCACGCAGATGTTAATCCAGCCTTCTCAGCTGAGCAGGAACCGTGCTCTGTGCCGCATGTGAAAGAAATGGAAAATGCAGATAACAGATGATCTGAGGATAAATTAACCCTTTCACCTGCCAAACCATACAGAGCTGTCTGGAGGTGTTGATGGCTTTAAAAGGTTCATTGGGTGGCAGTAAACTTCAATAAGATTCTGAGATATTCGTTTGCTTGCAGTCTCATCCATAATTATTAATAGGTGCTGCAGAGAAAAAGGAATTTTTGCTTCTCTGCAGCCCCTGGTATAGCCACTCCATAGCCGTTAATATATGAGGACCTAGGCTGAAGGTGCAGGGCCAGATGGGTGTGGAGGTAGGGGCTGGTGCTTGATTTGAAGTTTACTCTCTCCAGCCAAGGCACCTCTCCACGATGGATGAAATCTAAGGAGGAACCAGAATTTGTAGGGTCTTGTGATGGGCAGGCACTGATGCCCAGTTCTCTGGGCAGTACTGAATCCCACCAGTACCATTTTACACCATCAGCCCCATGCAACCATGTCTGCTTGTCAGAGGGTTGAATGTGGCTGCATGCAGACTGACAGAAAGCCTGGTCCTACCACAATGTATATTCTGAAGTTGCCAGTCCAGCTAGTAACCAAAATTCCTCCTCTCCTTCAAAGCATTTCCATTCAAAGTCTTTTTAGTGTTAAAGTGTTCAAGATCAGCGAGCTACAAAGGGAGCTGCCTTCTCCACCTTTTCATAGAATCACCAGGTTGGAAAAGACCCACTGGATCATCGAGTCCAACTATTCCTATCAAACACTAAACCACGTCCCTCAGCGCCTTGTCCACCCGTGCCTTAAACACCTCCAAGGAAGGGGACTCAACCACCTCCCTGGGCAGCCTCTGCCCAATGACCCTTTCCGTGAAAAAGTTTTTTCCTAATGTCCAGCCTAAACCTCCCCTGGCGGAGCTTGAGGTTGTTTCCTCTTGTCTTGTCCCCTGTCACTTGGGAGAAGGGCCCAGCTCTCTCCTCTCCACAACCTCCTTTCAGGTAGTTGGAGAGAGCAATGAGGTCTCCCCTCAGCCTCCTCTTCTCCAGGCTAAACACCCCCAGCTCTCTCAGCTGTTCCTCAGAAGGCCTGTTCTCCAGCCCCTTCACCGGCTTTGTTGCTTTTCTCTGGACTCGCTCCAGAGCCTCAACCAAATATATATTTACTTTTTATATATATATATTTTGTATTGTCCACCAAATATATCTATGGCTCCTTCACTTGGATAGCTCAGCATCGGACACTCTCGTTCTGGCTCCTAGGAGGGTTTTTATCTATCAGACTTGCTTTCTTCACAGTCACTACAGGCTCAGTAAAACCATTTTGGTTGCATTGCCATTAGGTGTCTGAGTTGCTGTTCCTGAGAAATACCCACTGGTTTTGAACGCTCGTTGCTTCATGGCCCAACTTTCATTAAGAAGCTTTGCCATTAACTGAATGGGAAGTGTCATTGAGATAATTTTTGTTATGACAGTGAAAGAGGGCTTTGGGTGAAGTTGGCAGAAGAACTCGATGCTCGGCTGAAACTCTTAGTAATGAAATGCAAATTCCTCTTCTCAGCTGGTACAGAATTATATCATAGGATCAAAGAATGGTTTGTGGATTCTCTGGAAGTGTTCAGGGCCAGGTTGGATGGGGCTTTGAGCAGCCTGATCCAGTGGGAGGTGTCTCTGCCCATGGCAGGGGAGTTGGAACTGGATGAGCTTTAAGATTCCTTCCAACCCAAACCATTCTGTGATCTGTGCTCAAGATAGTTGCAGATTTTGCCCTTGCTTTCTTCACTGAGTCTTCCTGCCTCCATTTGACTGTAAGTACATCCTGTCAGTGCTTTTGGATTTAGATTCTCAGTCAATAGATGAAGATAATACTGCTCGTTTATATTAGGGAACTGTTGTGAATGCAATTAATAAAGCTACAAAGCTGAAAAGTAGTGGAACAGCTAAATATCATTGCA
This sequence comes from Phaenicophaeus curvirostris, assembly GCF_032191515.1. NCBI lineage: Eukaryota > Metazoa > Chordata > Aves > Cuculiformes > Cuculidae > Phaenicophaeus > Phaenicophaeus curvirostris. Next base: position 66,271,342 of record NC_091396.1, on the reverse strand, counting down.
TAATGAGGCCTTATTCACAGTAAATGATGTGAAAAATGATTTCTTGCAAAGAATAATTAATTACCAGGGCTTCTTAGCCTAATTGTAGACGCTTGATTCTAATTTGTTATTTGTCATTTTCATGTTAATGAAGAGTTTTAGATATAATTACCACATTTATGGCAAACAACACATTATCATTTTCCAATGCTTGTGAAGTGCTGGCTTCTTTAGAAATAGAAGAGTGAATAATTATCCTTGTTGTGCAGTGCCAGGGTGGGCTGTACGAGTAATAGTGTCCAGCTCCCTCTGCAGAACAGATCTTGTGCAAGATGCTTCTCAAAGGTGACTGATCTCGTTAACCCTCTCCTGTGTTTGGGAAGCTGAGACACAGATATATGAAGTAACTTCCCTAGGGGACTTCTGCTGTTCCTGGATCCCTTCTGGACAGCATCATCTCTTTGTTGCTCTCACAATACAAAACCAGCGCCATCATTTTGGTTGGCATTAAGCTTCCCGGTTTGTCTTTGTCATCACAGTCAGGGAGGTGATCCCCAAGCCCCATTCCCTGGCATATTGCAGAGATTTTGCTTGATCAAGGCTGCGTTTGGCCACTGTTGTTGGTGATTAGAGAGTTTAATGGAATTCTAAGAGTATCTCATCTAAGGCTTAGAAAGTCCAAGTATGATAGGAAACCCCTAGCTGCTGTTTTGGAACAATGTGCGCTCGCAGCTCAGAAGGCCAAACATATCCTGGGCTGCATCAAAAGAAGCATGGCTAGCAGGTCAAGGGAGGTGATTCTCTCCCTCTATTCCGATCTCATGAGACCCCCACCTGGAGTATTGGGTCTAATTCTGGAGTTCCCAACATGAGAAGGATATAGGACTGTTGGAATGGGTCCAGAGGAGGGTCACAAAGATAATCCGAGGGCTGGAGCGTCTGTGCTGTGAGGACAGGCTGAGAGAGTTGGGGTTGTTCAGCCTGGAGAAGAAGAGGCTCTGGAGAGACCTTAGAGCAGCCTTCCACTGCCTGAAGGGGTTCTACAGGAAAGCTGGGGAGGGACTTTTTCCAAGAGCACGTAGTGATAGGATGAGGAAGTGTTTAAGGCCAGGTTGGATGGGGCCTTGAGGAGCCTGGTCTAATGGGAAGTGTCCCTGCCCATGGCGGGAGAGTCGGAAGTGGATGGGCTATAAGGTCCCTTCCGACCCAAACTATTTTATGATTCTAATATCTGTGAGTTTCCCTGCCCACTCTGATTGTGGATTTCCATTGCATTGATAAACTAGTTCCTCATCCTCCATTTCAGCTACATCCCTTCTTCTTGTTGTCCTGTCCTGTCCAATGACAGGGGCAGGTCAACCCAAGCTTCTCTCTGTGGGGTGGCAAGAGGCAATTTTAAGAAGCTGTGATGCACAGCAGTAGGAGGGAGAAGTCCTAGTGCATTGATGTGAAATTATGGTGAACATGTCACTTCTGTATGATGGGTAGGTGTATCATAACATCCTTCTCCACCAGCAAGCTCTACCTTGGAGCTCCTTCAAGGTTTCGTCAATGCTATGAAAAGAGTCTTGCTACTCTGATAATGAGAAGTCTTTGGCTTTGCAGTGTAAGTTGTCCATGTTCCCTTTGTCCCTGGGGCAATGTGGTCATTTAATTACCTCTTCTCCATAGCATTTTTTCTTCCTGTCCTGGTGCTTACACATTAGGATGTACTTCTAGAGTGCGATGCTGCTCCCTTTCAGCCTTTGGTATAGCTGAGTGAGCCTCCTGAATGATTGTTCCTCTCCATACACTGAGTTCCTCCCCTTTGTAGACCACGCTTAGTGTCCAGGAGATGGCATGTAATGTTCTTGAAGTGGAATAAATGAGTGGGCGCTGATTTCAATTATCCCAACCCAAGCCTGTTCGTTGCACAAGGCATCCTGTGAATTATGGCAGGACTGACAAGGCGTGAGCGCTGCCAGAGCATTAATGCTGATCTGCAGATAGACACCAGCACAGTGCCTGCCGTAAGCAGCAATCCCTGCCCATGACAGCTCCAGCTACCCTGTTTGAGAGGCTGAGGGCAGAGGAATGAGCGGGAGGAGAGCACTGAAGTGCACTTGTGCTGGCGTTCTATCGCTGAAATCCTCGAGCAGCTTCTGCAGCTCATGCTTAGAGCCACTTCAGCGTATTCAAACGTGATATGTCCTCATCTGCTTGTTTCAAGCAGAAAAATTGGAAGCATTACCACTCATCTCACTATGGTGAGAAAAACACTGCCCTATAGTAGTAAACCCATTACTGAGGCTCACAAACACAAAACTGGATAGAGGAACTCGCTTCTGCCTGCATCTTGGCTTGGATCAGAAACGGCGTGACCAGCAGGTCCAGGGAGGTTATTCACCCTCTGTACTCGGCACTGGTGAGACCGCTCCTCGAATCCTGTGTTCAGTTGTGGGCCCCTCACCACAAGAAGGATGTTGAGGCTCTGGAGCGAGTCCAGAGAAGAGCAACGAAGCTGGTGAAGAGGCTGGAGAACAAGTCTTATGAGGAGCAGCTGAGAGGGCCATTCCTATCAAACACTAACCCATGTCCCTCAGCACCTCATCCACCCATCCCTTAAACCCCTCCAGGGAAGGTGACTCAACCACCTCCCTGGGCAGCCTCTGCCAGAGCCCAATGACCCTTTCCATGAAAAAGTTTTTCCTAATATCCAGCCTAAACCTCCCCTGTCAGAGCTTGAGGTTATTCCCTCTTGTCCTGTCCCCTGTCACTTGGGAGAAGAGCCCAGCTCCCTCCTCTCTACAACCTCCTTTCAGGTAGCTGTAGAGAGCAATGAGGTTGCTCAGCCTCCTCTTCTCCAGGCTAAACAACCCCAGCTCTCGTAGAGCCTTCACCCAGGAGGTGACCATTCAACTCAAAATCTTCCTTAACCTGAGCCCCTTCCCCTAGGAAATCATTTTAAGACAGCTGCCAGACTCTGTGTGGGGCTTGCCAGCAGCAAGGAGTGGAGCACATTCCCACTGGAGGGGCTGGTATCTACTGCGAATGGATCTATCACCCAGGTTCTTGTGGCTGGATGTTGGCTTACAGCCACTCTGGTTCCTGTAGGCAGCAGGCAGCCTGGTACAATGAGAATTACTTTTCTGGATTCTTTTTCATTTCAGTCGGTGCTGTAGTAACATTTTCTGACACATCAGATGCTGTCGTGTGGTTTCTGGTTCAACCTGGTCTTACATGACTTCATGGGATGTACAGAGAGGGCTTCTCCCTCCTCCACTTCATATGCTGTAAATTTAGAGTAGTGATGTTCATTCAAAATGTGTTACAGCAAGTAGAAGGCATTATTTGTGCTTCCTTGGTGTGGTGCTGTGTGTCATTACCTCCCTGTCTACCTTGCTTCCAGACACGAAGCCTTTTTGTGCCTTCGCTTTCCTGGAGCTTGGAGTGTAATCATCAGTCTCCTGCGACCTTCTCAGTGACCTGCCCGCTGAACAGTGCCATAATTTTTGGAGCTTTTCTGGTGTTTAAGGGATAAAATCTGCCAGTGGCAGAGCCCATTTGTAGACAGCAAGAATAAATCACCAGGAAGCGTAAGCACACTGGAAAATCACTGTACTGCTAGTAAGATCTGACCATTTCCATATCCTTTCCCTACTGTTTTGCTTTCCCTTTGCTCATTTCCTTTCCCCTTTTTGTGATTTACTTAGGGCTCGTTCCCACAGTTCTACTGTGAACATTACAGATAGTTGGGAGAGGTTTCATTTTTCTTCCCCAGCTGGATGAGGATGCTTTGCTCCACAGATTTTCAGCCTTCACGACCGTGAATTTTACTGAAATTGGAGACGGGTATTGAACATTTTTGGCTTAATATGTAGTGCATTTGAGTCTTTAGTCACGTTGCCCTTAGCGGACAGTTGGTATGAATTAAATCATAGAATCATAGAATAGTTAGGGTTGGAAGGGACCTTAAGGATCATCTAGTTCCAATCCCTCTGCCATGAAACGGCATCTTTTCATGGACTGTTTGTCAGCACCGAGTATGAAGTCCAGCTAGGCACAGTTAGTTGTGTAGCAGTTTGATGTCGCCTCCTCCCTGGAGCCAGGCTTCTCCTGGCAACACATGCAATTTTCCTTGTGTTATTGAAGATATCAATGGGCACTACATGTGGATAATGTTTCACCATGTAGGGCAAGGCTGAGTTTGGTCTGTTCCATGTTTCATGTTCCTTCTCGGAGTAGGACTCAGGTCAAGTTTGCTTTCTGTCACAAATAAATGCTGAGAGCAGCTTTCCCTCTTCATTCCTATATTTATATGAGAAGTTTCTTCTTGCAAATGTTCGTTAAAAGCTTTCCTGCATGTTCTGTCTTCAAAAGCAGGGAATACAGTCTGAGTGGATGCTAATGAGGGTAGGGAAAGGAGAATATATTTGTTTTTCCTCAGCATCCTCGATACTCTAATATTTAAAATATTGGTCTCCTAAAGAGCATTTATTTCTTAATTAGACCTTTTTACTATGATTTAATATTTGCTTCTAGAACATCACATACAAATGGAGATATTACAGTAGGGGCTATTAAAATATGTAGGAGGAAGCTCTGACACAGGCAAATCACAACAGAATTAGAAAAGACTTATTAAATATTATATATTGTAACCATAATGTTCCCATGGTAAGGATAGGAAGTGGAATAACAAAGATTTATTTACTTGCCTGTGGTTATACAAGAAGACAGTGGCAATGCTATTGAATCAGCATCAGGAACCCTAAGTCCCCATTTGGTGTTTCATCACAAAAGCATGGAATCAATGTTCAGTTCTTGATGCAAGAGGAGTGTGGGATTAGACTTTTTCTATTAGCAAATATAAGCAAGTGCATTTTTCTTTTGCGACTAATACTGGGCAGTGCTCGTGTTCCCAAGAATTTGCATGAAAACGAGTCTCTTAGGTAATCAGAATTTATTTCTGGCATCTGATCGATGCTCAGGACTTTGTGGTTTAATTGATTAGAATTATTGTTTGCTGAAAACACAGCTCAATATCTATTTTTTCCTTTAAAGGTTGACTCCATCATTTTCATTTCCAACTATTTAGCTCTTTATTGATTGTTATGTCGTTATATGAAGAGTGCTGCATCTTGCCAGCTGAAATAGAGGCCAAAACTTGAAATAAGAAGGCAACATTCTTTTTCTTAAATTCAAAAATGGAAAATGAGTATTTCAGCCTTGCTAGCTACAGGCAAATCCTCAGGAAGAATGATTCTGAACATCACTTTTGCATTTTATGGAAGGAAAAAAGCAAATCAAGAATCTTTTCTGAGCCTGATTAATATCAGACGTAAACTGAAGTACAGAAAGGGATTTTGCAGTTTAGCTGCTGATCTTTTAAAGTAGATAAGGATGCAGGCTCTGTCAGCAGAAGAGGAATTGTGTATGTGGTGTGCATTTAGAGAGGGCTGAATGACTGGGTTGAGTAGCCGTGTGGAGAAATGCCCTCTCCTCTCTGTAGAGGGGAAAGTCATGTGGCTGGAAAGTATTTAAAGAACAGCGATGGTTCTGTCCTGCAGCAGAAATGAGGTGCTGTTTGTCAGAGGGATGTGTAAGGCGCTCTCAATCTGCAACCTCTCTGGCTTTTCCACTCCCCTCATCGCAGCGACTTGACATTTAGTTTTAATTTGCAAAAATGTATCTGTCTTTCCAAGATTATGGGAAAGGGTACTGGGTTATGGAGCGGAAAATAGGCTTGTGGAAAAATGGACATTAAAAGGTGGCGTGGGACCGATTTCCATTTCATGTTCTTTCTTGACAAATATATGGGGTCAAATCCTACAGTCGTAGCTCAGGCAAAACCACCGATGGTTTCAGGGTGCCAGAAAGAGCTAAAAAATTGGCTTAATGTAAGTACAAAGGTCCCTGAACCGTTTCTGCAGCTTGGTTTTTGGTGTCAGATGGCACAGCTTCCCAGCCTTTATTTATCACGCTTTGTTTTCTCTAATCCCTAGGATGACTTGGGTGGATTGCAAACACAGTACAGCCTGTGGATGGCAGGAAGAATTTATGTTCTAGGGCCACATCCTCAGCTGCTGTAGATCAGGAAATGGGCAATGAAGGAACTCAGCTTACCTTAAAGCTTTTAAAGCTCTCATCATGGTTGAGATGCTCTTACTATGGAAGGGAACTGCTTCCCTGATAAGATATTGCCCTGTAAATCTGCACATACATGTGGATTGTCTGGCAATAACAGTCATGCCAGTCATTACATTTGTTGGATTTATATTGTGTATTCTAGTTCTACTAATCTTGTTCTACGATACAACAAGTTGGGAAGGAGTGCCGAGCTGCTTAAGGGCAGGAAGGCTCTGCAGAGGGATCTGGACGGGCTGGATTGATGGGCCAAGGCCAATTGTATGAGGTTCAACAAGGCTAAATGCCAGGTCCTGCACTTTGCTCGCAGCAACCCCCTGCCACACTGCAGGCTTGGGGTAGTGTGGCTGGAAAGCTACTTGGCAGAGAAGGACCTGGGAGTGCTGGTCAACATCAGCTGAACGTGAGCCAGCAGTGTGTCCAGGTGGCCAAGAAGGGCCAACAGCATCCTGGCTTGGATCAGCAGTGGTGTGACCAGCAGGACCAGAGAAGGGATTGTGCCCCTGTATTTGGTGTTCGTGAGGCTGCATCTTGAATCCCGTGTTCAGTTTTGGGCCCCTTACTATAAGAAGGACTTTGAGGGGCAGGAGCACATCCAGAGAAGGGCAACCAAGCTGGTGAATGCTCTGGAAAACAAGTCTTATGAGAGGAGGCTGAAGGAACTAGGGTTGTTTAGTCTGGAGAAAAGGAGGCTGAGGGGAGACCTCACTACTCTCTACAACTACCTGAAAGAAGGTTGTAGTGAGGTGGGTGTTGGAGTCTCCATCCCTGGAGATGTTCAAAAAACATGTAGATGTGGCACTCTGGGACACGGTTTAGTAGGCACAGTGGTGTTGGGCTGACAGTTGGACTGAATGATCTTAGAGGTCTTTTCCAACCTTAATGATTCTATGAATCTATGATTCTTGATAACTTTACTAAATTTTAGCTGTTTGGACCATAGTTTTTTCATGGTGCTTGCCCCAGACTTTTAAAGAAAATTTTAGCTGCAGGAGTTCACCTGCTCTGGAGTATGAAGAGAGAAGAAAAATAAACCATCAATGATTTTTTTACTGGAAACCTCTGAGGAAAAGATAATGGGCAATTAGAAGTGATATCCTGCTGAATACAAAGTGGTTCTTGACTTTGAGTCTTGACTTTGCAGCTTTAATAACCGTTTAAGGTGGCTTTTGTGGGCTGTTTATTTAGGTATCACTATCCAAATATTACTACATAAAAGCAGCACTTCAAGAGCCACGTGTCCTATCAAAAAAAGCCTTTGTGGGCTTTTTCAGTGCTTTTTTTCAGGGCACTAATATGTCTCTTCCAGAGTTTGTGCTAACCCCTGCACTTTGAATTCTTGTAAAATTTTGCTGTACAGATGTTTTACTCCGCAACCCAGCTTAGGTCCCTCTGTCACTCCCTCTTCTCCAGCCTAAGTCATGCTGGGCCAGTCTGGCCTTGTGTAGGCATCCTCATGGCTCGCTGCAGATTCCAGGTGTGTGGTTTTAACCTGGAATCCCCTAACCCAGAGAATGGATTCAAAATCTCCAAAAAGCAATAAAGAGGAACCCAAAACTGCTGTGAAAGTGCTCCCCCACTTCTTTCACGCTGCTTCCCTTGGAGAGGAGCCGAAGCATAAATGCTGTGTGAAGACAGGCAGCTTGAATTCTGTTGTATCTCAACCAAGGGGACCCAGGTCTTTATAGGAGACTTTAAGGTATTTATGTTTCTTTTTATGGTTCAGCAAGACTCGTGGTACAGAGGACTACAGAGAGAAGGACAGAAGATAATATCACAGTCAGAGCAGGAATTAGGCAGTTTCTGTGTGCAATAAATCACAATACACATCAATACTAGTCTTGTGTGTGCTCCATTCCAGGTCCCCCATCTTCACTGCCTTCATGCTTTCTTCTTCACTATCACCCATCTTGTCTCGTGCTTTCACTTCTCCCAAGTGAAACTTTCTGTTTCAAAACATCCAGGCATTTTGACATCAGAACTGCTTGGTTGTCTGCACCCAGCAGAAGAGAAGGGCTCTTCAGAGTAAAAACCAGACCTAGAGTGGGTTGGATGACTTTGTGCTGGTGGTGGTCTCTCTTTCAGTGACTCTGGGAGCTGAAGGTAGATAGGCTTGTAATTTGAGCATCTCAGATAAGTGCCTGAAGTTGGATGGGATATACCTGAAGTCTTGCAAACAGTTTTTCCCTTTCAGGTGATGACATACATTTTACAGAAAAGGAGGGCTAGCTACAAGTGACAGAGCTGGTAGCAGCTAAAGCACTCCAATTCAATTTTTAAGACTGCTTTATATTCCCAATATGGACACTGTGATAATGCAATGAGTGCAAGCTGGTGAATATGAGCATTTTCACTTCACAAGAAAACCCATTAGCTAAAACAAGGTGGATTCTTGCTGCTGAGAATTGAGTGTGTTGCTCTAGGAGCTGTGCCAGGACAGGATGGCAGAGAACTTGGTCTACCATGTGCTGCAGCAGAGGCATCACCATTTCCATAAGCAAGGTTTGCTTTTCCTCTCCCACAGTGTAAGCAGTTTTTGGATACAGTACAATCAAGTATGTAATAGAATTATTAAGGAAGAGACCTCTAAGATCATCCAGTCCAACCATCAGCCCAACATCACCGTGCCTACTAAACAATGTCCCAAAATGCCATGTCTACACATTTTTTGAACGTCTTCAGAGATGGTGACTCCACCACTGCCCTGGGCAGACTGTTTCAGTGCTTCAGCACTCTTTCAGTAAAGAAATGTTTCCTAATATCCAATCTGAACCTCTCCTGATGGAACTTGAGTCCATTTCTTCTAGTCTTGTTACTTGGGAGAAGAGACCAGCACCCACCTCACTACAACCTCCTTTCAGGTAGTTGTAGAGAGCTGTAAGGTCTCTCCTCAGATTCCTCTTCTCCAGACTAAACAATCTCAGTTCCCTCAGCCTCCTCTCAGAAGGCTTGTGTTCCAGACACTTCACCAGCTTGATTGCCCTTCTCTGGCCACGCTCTAGCAACTCCAGCAATGTTTAATTGTACAACAAATGGTAAAGCCAAATCAGAGGAGCATCCTGCTGATATCTTTTGCTTTTAGGATACTGAGAAGTTTTCTACCTTGGCTTTGTTTTAACATCTTGCGCCTGTCTGGAATCACTCAGGAAGAAATAGTTTGCTAAGGCTGAGAAGTGTTTTCAAAGCTCTGCAGAAGAACTGAATTTACTGAGAAATGCAAAGGCAGAAGCTCAGCAAGGGGCTACTCTGTGTGGCACATCGAAGTGGAAAACAGCTTAAAGAGCATAAGGGAAAAGGAGAAACCTGGCCTATTGCCATGGGTAAGGCTGTGTCAGAGAAAGACACAGCCTTTTCCTGATCAGGGAAAGAGTTAAGAGGCCTATTTTATCTATATTTTAACAGGCTGCCCAGGGAGGGGGTTGATTCACCTTCCCTGAAGGTGTTTAAGGGACGGGTGGACGAGGCGCTGAGGGACATGGTTTAGTGTTTGATAGGAATGGTTGGACTCGATGATCCGGTGGGTCTCTTCCAACCTGGTGATTCTATGATTCTATGATCTTCTACTTTCTGAGTGAGTGTGGCTAGTTCCTCCCCATCTTCCTTTCTCTCTGAAGAGGTTTGGGGAGGTCACAGCAGATGATATTGTGCAGCGAGGCTTGGGTTGTAGCTGAGTGCACAGGGAAAGGGTTGTAGTCGGTACAGTTAATAAACCAGACAGTTGCATGGTCACTATTAAAGTTCACCTTGTTAATTCAGAGTTCACCCGACCAAATTTTTTTCTGACAACTAAATGGCATTTGTCAGCGTGATGTTTGTTTGCTTATCTGGCCATTCAAGTCTTCTTGAGCTGGGCAGGGGGTTGAAAAGTAGTTTTTCTACTGGAATTAAAAACACACTGCCTTCCAGCCAAATGCCATTTATTGTATTTTTCATTTGTGCTAGTAAGTAAATTGGCCATTGTGTTTTTTAAGGAAAAGGAGCCAATGCAGCCTCGTGCCATTAACTTGTCAGAGCTGAGCAGAGGCACGGAGCATTTCTGCAAAATTGTTCTCACTTGTCTCATTTAAAAGAAAGTCTTATGTTCAAAAAAAAGGGATGAAATCTGTAATGTAATAAGGCAGATAGGTTGCTGGAGGTAGATGGATTTAAAATAATAGATCTTTTCCTTATTTTTTGCACTTTAGCCAGCTCTCCTTTGGTGGAACAAGAAATACAACTTGAAAATTGTGCAAGTAAATGAGGGAAGAGGAACACTTAACTATAGCAAATCTAATGTATGTGATGGAAGTTGAGCAGGCTTTTAAGAAGACAGTAATGTCCCATTTTCCCACTGCAGAGGTTTATATGGGTAGGTGCTCTGGCAGTGAGATCTCTAGCAAATCTAAACATCAAGGGTGAAGTTTAGTCCTCCTGACTACCACCAGTAAGCAATGCCAAACCCCAACCATTTCACTGTAGGAAAAGCGAACAGGAAGAGCGAGGTGATGGGAAAGCGCAGAAGTGAATAAATTTGCCCTTGGGGAAGAAAGGGATGGCAGAGCCGTGCTGAGCTGCATTAGCTGCGAGTTGCAGTTACATTTCACCTTATCATGACATACACAAAGCCTCCTCATTACCTATTTATAATTTCCACTCTCTTGCAAATACGCCAAGCCAGCCTTTTCCTGCCTTAGAGCAACCGTAACTGTGCGTGGGACAAAGACCTTGTTCTGGCCAGAGGAAAGCAGAGCAAACCCACCATCCCCTGCAGGCATTGCCAGTGCTCAAGAAGAGCCGCTCTCTTTGCTCCTTGGCTCCATCTGTCTTTGCCTCCTGTACTCCTTGAGTACTGTGTTCAGTTTTGGGCCCCTCACAACAGAAAAAACATTGAGGGGCTGAGCACATCCAGACAATGGCACAGAGCTGGTGAAGGAGCTGGAAAACAAGTCTTACAAGGAGTGGCTGAGGGACCTGGGGCTGTTTAGTCTGGAGAAAAGGAGGCTGAGGGGAGACCTTATCACTGTCTGCAGCTGCCTGAAAGGAAGTGCTGGTCTCTTCTCCCAAGTAATAAGTGATAGGACAAGAAGAAATGGACTCAAGTGGCATCCAGGGAGGTTTATATAGGATATTATGAAAAATTTCTTCACCAAAAGTGTTCTCAGGCACTGTCAGAGGCTGCCCAGGGAGGTGGTTTGGTCTCGATCCCTCGAGGGTTTTAAGAAGCTGGTGGGTGAAGTGCTCAGGGACGTGATTTAGCATTACTGGACAGGTACAGTTGGACTCAATGATCTCAAAGGTCTTTTCCAACCTATCTATTCTATGATTCTTTGAATTAGCAATAGCTGATAGATCAAAATCTCTGGATGCCCTGAGCATGTAGGGGTGACTGATAATTTCTGATTTCTGTGAATAAAGCTTGGTCTCGTTCTGTCAGCCTATTGCATTTAAGGAATTGTAGATCCAATGATCAAGTCGTGTTGCTTGAGCTCCAGCTTAACCATAAAACCACCCTCAGTCATTTTCTCCGCCCTTTGTAGAGTATATAGGAGCTTGGGTGTCACATTTTCACCACTGATCTGGTCATGGTGGAGAACAGTTAAAAGAAAAGGTGCTGGGTGTACAGATCCGTATCAAGATGAAGTTCTGGATTGAAGATACAAATTCTGGATTTGGAAATACCGTGAGATGTGCAGAGTAGAAGGATAATGTGCTGGCTTTGCCGTGGAAAACCAGAATAGCTTTAGATGATTTAGATGATTAAAAATGGGAATATAATTAAAACAATGTGATAAGATGAAACTAAAGTGACAAGATAAAGCAGCAGCGTATACGAGGGGGAGACAGAACTGATGGCAGGAGGGCATGAATTATTGATCAAAATCTCCACCAGAAGGTAAAGTCTTTCCGTTTTCTTATCTGAGAAGGGAGAGAATGAATGAGAAGTGAACAGAATTATTAAGCATCTTTATCATTGCATTGGAGTGGATAATTAGGCAATTAGGATTACTAAAAGTTGGCAAAGCATGAAGCCCAGAGGATTCGTGCTCCTGATTTCAGACAAGGGTGGTGAGGGAATCGGGGAAAAACCTTTGCCAAGAGATTTGATGATGTGTTACAGTGAAACTTAAAGGCTCTAGCATCCAGCATCCTGCAGCTTCCAGGGTTCAAGAGACCTGACTGGTAAAGAACTTACTTGAAGGTGGGCAGTCATCCTTTAACAGCAACAACAAGTGAGGCTGTGAATAGTGTAAGGGTTCGTGGAGGAGCATAATGGTACATGTGGACCTATTTTTTTTCCATGATGGGGATGCACAAGTAGCCATGGGAGTTATTGTGCAGTGATCATTTTGTGGGCTTTTTCCAGATCTTTGTGCTCAGTTAACATTCCCTCTCTTGTCAGATGAGTTGTTAGTAGCAAAGACTTTGCAGGACCATAAACTGAGGATGCTGCAAGATCCCTGGACAGAGCACCAAGAGGTCAAACTCTTCCTTAAGAGGACAGTGTCAGACGGTGGTTTAGACTTGCAGTCGATATGGTCTGTCATGCTACCTTATTTCATTTTCCTTGGTCAGAAGTGAGAAATCATAAAATTGTAGAATGGTTTAGGTTGGAAGGGGCCTTAAAGATTATCTAGTTGCAACACCTCCCACTGGATCAGGCTGCTCAAAGGCCCCATCCAACCTGACCTTGAGCACTTCCAGGAAGGGGGCATTCACAGCTGCCCTGGGCAACCTGTTCCAGTCTCTCACCTCAGACATACTGGATTTTCCGCTGATATAAATCATGCAAACACTTAATTATCAGAGGGTCTTTCCAGCTGTATGTGGAGACAGCTTCCAAACCTCTTCCCCTTTGATTCTCTGTTGTAAATTATATCTTGTCACCCCCTTTGTAAAGAGGAGCCCCACAAAAACCAAATGAGCAGCTTGGGTAAGCTGGCTGAATCTGTTCTTTTAGAAGATGCAAAGCTGTAGGACGCAGTGGAAATGAGAGGGGTAGGATTACCTAGAGCCATCTCCCATGAAGGTTAGTTTGGATTTATAGCATTGAAGAGTTCAGTGGTGAGAGGAGATGTTGGGTGGTGGCTGTACTGCAGACCCTCAGATGTCACCTATCGCCTCTCTCCTCAGCCTTCAGCTTGTGTCTGGCAGAACTTGAACTTGCAGAAGGTTTTGCTCATGGGGGTGTTTGACTGTCCCTTTGGACCACGTTCCTCCAGGGAAAGGCCAGGCAGGTACCACAGGCTGTTGCTTACCTCTGCAAATTAGCCTAACTTTTTTAATTGGCACCATGGCTTCTTAATTGCTGGCTGCAAGCTTTCAAGGGGAAAGCTGGGTAAAAATGATTAAAAATAGCATGGTGCATCTGTAACTGTCTGAATTCATCCTGGGCTGCTCTGACAGCAATGCCAGGCGCCCAGCCTGCCCTGTGCTGCTGACCTGCTTAATCTTAAACTATATGTTATCTAAAATTAATTTGCAGAGATGCAGACATTATATAAATCCCTGCGGAAATGTCAGATTATGTATATAATTTTCAGAAGTGCTCCGCACTCATCTAACTCAGATCCCCAGAAAACCAAGGGATCAAAATTAAGCCAAGGCAGAGAGTTTGGACTCGTCACCATCCTTAAAATACCATGGAAGATGAGCCAGCACTGCAGACACTTGTTAGTATAATAATTTCACACCCAGAGACTGTTTCATTTGTTCTGGACATTCAGTGATCAGGGAAGGAAAAAAAAAAAAAAAGATGATTAAAAATATATGGGCTAGAGTATTTGTTACTAATTATTTAGCCTCATTGGTGAGTCACCTAGCATTTTTAGAGAGCATTGCATTTTTATGAGGAGGTGCCATCCGCAATATTCCTCATTCAAGACCAAGTTCAGAATATTAATTATGGATAATGATGCATAATTAGAGTCTGAAGTCCAGAATTAATTGATAGGAGCCATTTAGTATAGATAACAATTCTGACTTGAAAAAGTGCTTTATCTCCTACCCACGCCTGGTAGTGTCTGCGTGTGGGTAAATAATTGTAGCAGTAAGTGCTTGGTTTTAATGACACAGTGGCGTATCATTTTTGCAAAGGTGTTAGCACACGTTTGTCTATTAGTGACAAAAGGTTTGTAATTCAGGGTAATCCGGTGCTCCTTGACTTGTCATGGCCCCAGCCTGACTGACTGCAGCACTGGGGTGTCAGAAATCACGGCTGTTGCTGCTCTCTGCTCTCTGTTCCTGCCCAGGAGAGCTGGATCTGCTGCTGCCGCACACCCATACAGGCTGGCCAGCCAGATTTTTGACCTCCTGCTGCCTTAAACTCTCAAATTTGGGACCATTATTTTCCTCTAGCACAGGTCAGAGGCTGTCACCCAGCCAGCCGGCTTGCGGCTGCATTAGAGCATCTCTCAGATAGGTGTCCAGCTTGGGAGAAATCAAGTTGTGTTGTTTTTACTGTGGTTAGGCTGATTCACAAAGGTGTCTGACGTGCTCTACACGGTTGATAAGAAGGTCAGTTTTAATAATGAGCAATTGTATAAACAGCAAATAAAGATTTGCACGGTAATGTCACTGGGTCCCAGCAGATGTGCTGCTGTCGCTTTGCGGAACAGAGGGGAACAAAGCCAGAATTTGTGTTTACTGGAAGAAGGCAGTAGAACGTTATTAGATGAGCTCCTGCGTATGACTTGTCAGAAATACATCGGAGTTAATTGCTGCTGTAGCGGCACCGTTGTTGTTCAGCTGCAAGGAAGCGGGTCAACTATTGATGGGATCACTGATCCCATTTAGTTATTGTGAAAGACACGTAAAAATAGGCTTTGTGCTTAGCTTGACTTGAGGCCACCAAGCATCACAGCAGCTTCAAGTGGCTACGTGCATGCACTGTGTGTGTGTATGTAGCTGTCTGGATGTGCATGGAGGATGGAAGGTCCCCAGGGAGACCTTATAGCAGCCTTTCAGTACTTAAAGGGGGATACAGGAAGGCTGGGAAAGGTTTTTTTATCAGGGACTGCAGGGATAGGGTGAGGGGAAATGGTTTTCAGCTGAAAGAGGGGAGATTTAGATTGGATATTAGGAAGGAATGTTTTCCTGTAAGAGTGGTGAGGCACTGGCCCAGGTTGCCCAGAGCAGTGGTGGCTGCCCCATCCCTGGAGGTGCTCAAGGCCAAGTTGGATAAGGCTTTGAGCCCCTGATCCAGTGGGAGGTGTCCCTGCCCATGGCAAGAGGGTGGAACTGGATGGGCTTTGAGGTCCCTCCCAACTCAAACCATTCCGTGATTCTGTGACATCAGTCCAAAGCTTCAAAACATGCACTGTGGCTTTAAAGCTGTGATTGTTACTACGTGACTTGACTCACCATCACTCCTCCTCCTGGGAGCCTGGAATACAATACAACAGCATCATTAAACAGAAGTCATAAGGAGACTGTTTGGCAAGAATTTTGGGATGAATTCCTTTGGTTTGCAGTATTTATGTTTTAAGCAGAGTTTTCCCAGTGTTTGGTCTCCCCCGTGCCTGTCAGCAAGGCAGAGGCACAGGGACTCCCCTTGATAATCTAAGTGATGTTCACACCTAGTGTTTGTTTTGGTGTTACATCTAGAAACCCAGCTAAGTAACCAGCCCAGGGGAACCATGCATTTCTTTCATCTCTGTTACTCCTCTGGGAGTGAAATTCAGGGCATGCAGGCTTGAACTGGCAGAGGGTGATGGTGATAGCACCTTCATAAACTGAGTTTGCAACAGCTTAGTCCATGCAGGTCAGGAATGATGGTGGGAAGAGTTGGTAACAGTAGACATCTTGTCCTCCTCTAGTGCTGTGGGTGTCTGAGTACGTCTCCTAGATAACTCCTTTTATTTCCTAGCTACCTATCAGGGATAGATGAGTTTGCATGTATGCTCCTGTGCCTCTTCTTTCCAACTCTAGGTAATTTGGGATCCTGCTGTTAGGAAACGTTTATGTTTCTACTAGTTAAAAAGAGAGTATTCAGATCACTTTGAACCTGTTAAAATGATGCAGTTTAATTCAGTGACGCTGATGTCTGGGGTGAGTGCTACCTCCTCGCTTCTGTGCTTATGGAATTATAGAATTAAGGTTGGAAAAGACCTCTTAAATCATCCAGTCCAATACCACCTTGTCTACTACACCATGTGCCGAAATGCCACGTCTACATGGTTTTCTAACACCTCCAGGGATGGTGACTCCTCCACTTCCCTGGGTAGCCTGTTCCAATGCTTCCCCACTCTTTCAGGAAAGATTTTTTTTTTTCTAATATCCAATCTAAACCTTGCTTGTCTTCTCTGTATTGTATTTGAGACATAAAAAGGCCATTTACTGGTGGCCCTATTGCTGCACCCTCTTCACCCCCAGTAAGGCTCTTATTTAAGAAGGATGGTTACCCCGAGAGTGTGTGTGTGTAGACACTGATACTGCCAATTCAAGTTTTGAAGGAAGCTTCTGTAAGAAAGCAGGCTTGGAAATAGGGCCTCGCTCCATAAATGGTGTATTACATTTGGGATCTAATATATCCTGGGAGAAATTAGGAAAATATTCTTCACAGAAAGGGTCATTGGGCACTGGAACAGGCTGCCCAGGGAGGGGGTTGAGTCACCTTCCCTGGAGGGGTTTAAGGGACGGGTGGATGAGGTGCTGAGGGACATGGTTTAGTGTTTGATAGGAATGGTTGGACTCGATGACCCGGTGGGTGTCTTCCAACCTGGTGATTCTATGATTCTATGATTCTATGATAAATATCCTTCAGAGGGACACTGCTATATCTGAGAATCTCCTTGTGCCTGTAGCTTTATCTGCCTGGAGAAACAGGGATCCTTGACCAGGGCATAAAACACAGTTTTTGACCCCTGAAAAAAAACCCTGCTTGCTTGTCTGTTGCCAGTGAGCAGGAATTCATTCAAATGTTAGCAGATCTCTCAGAGGCTGAGCATTTTGCCTTTGGTGCAGTGCAGATGAATCCAGTCACCTGTGGAGTTAATGAGTTGTACACCCGCTGCTAAGTGCCTGCAGTTCTTTGAGATTAGCCGAGTATTTCACCTCAAAGTACGTGCCATTAATGACTTTTAATTCTTAGATATTGTATTCCGTGGGACTTACATTAACTGTTAGGAAATGAAAGCCTCCGTGATGACAGGGTGCTTGGTTTAGTAATTTCATAGAATCATAGAATGGTTTGGATTGGAAGGGACCTTAAAGACTATCTAGTTCCAACCTTCATGTAGGGGGACACCTCCCACCAGACCAGGCTGCTCAAGGCCCCATCCAGCCTGGCCTTGAACGCCTCCAGGGATGGGGCATCCACAACTTCCTTGGGCAACCTGGGCCAGTGCCTCACCACCCTCACTGTGAAGAATTTCATCCTTATGTATAGCCTAAATCTGCCCTTCTCCAGTATACAACCATTCGCCCTAGTCCTATCACTCCAGGCTTTCAGAAAAAGTCCCTCCCCAGCTTTCTTGTAGCCCCTTTCAGGTACTGGAAGGTCTCTATAAGGTCTCCTTGGAACCTTCTCTTCTCCAAGCTGACTCTCTCAGCCTGTCCTCATATGGGAGGTGCTCCAGCCCTCTGATCATCTTGGTAGCCTCCTCTGGACCCATTCCAACAGCTCCATCTCCTTCTTATGTTGAGGATTCCAGAACTGGACAGAGTACTCCAGGTGCGGTCTCACAAGAGAGGAATAGAGAGGAAGAATCACCTCCCTCAACCCTCTGGCCACGCTGCTCTGGATGCAGCCCAGGATGCGATTGGCCTTCTGGGCTGCCCAGTCCTCACATGTTACCTGGTGACTTTCCAGAACAGGCAGTGGCTGCTTCCAGAAAATCAAAGGAATGAAAGACAGGGAATAATACTTTTTTAGGCATTGTTCCAGGCTATGCCAAATAGAGGGAAGAAAATCTATGTGGAAGGGGAGAGCCACCCTGTAAGATTTTCTCCTTGTCAGGCATCCCACTGCGCTGGCTAAAACCCCACAACCTGAAATACTGTTTTTCATCCTCCTTTTTTAATCACTCTGAAGATGTGAACTACTTCTTGCCTGCCATCTCACTTGAAGAGTTTCTCGTGTTGATTTGCTGCATTGGTTCTTTTTCATGAATGAGAAGAGAGGAAATCTAATGACAAGTGTTATCATCTTGTCAAGTTAATTAGTGTCTGTTTTAATACCATTATGATCATTCATTGCTAATTAATATAACATAAGTAACATCATTACAAATTTTTGTCTTATTTTTCAGTGAGAAGCTGGATGGAGAAGCTGAAAGATAAGGTAGGAGGCTCAGTGTTTCAATTACTTTACAAGCAAAAACATTTTACCTGCAGAAATAAACTCTTGTCAGTGCAGTTCGTTATCTCTACAAAGACAATTGGGGAGGGGCTTAAAATTTTCTCTGGGAAGCAATGAAGCAGATGCTGCTCTTGTATATAGTGGTGTAATTCCACAGTACATCCCAGATTAGTAGTAACTAAGAGCAGAAGGAGGGACAGGGGTATTTGATAGACTTCTCTGTGCTAGAAAATGACCTCTTCAGGCTACCCAAATTACATCTTTTTACTTGTCCTCTAACTTACCTCCACCCCTTTCCTCTAAGTCCTGAGCTTGGTTTGGGATCCTTCCTGCAGCAAAGTGTGAGGTTGCATGTCCTGCCTCTGGATGAGACCTTTCCTGCTTCCACATGCAAGAAGAGCTGCAAATTCCTGGAAGGAAAAAGCAAACACAGGAAGACTGAAAAGATAACAGATCCTGTTCTTTTCTCCCTGACATTACAGTGTGGTGGTACATAGAATCAGGAGTTGTGCCAGCCACAAGCAGTGATGGCTTTTTAGGCTCTGCTGTCCTAGAGCAAATATTAACATTTTTAAATAATTATGAAACCTTCCAAATGTTGTGTTGATTGACCGCAAAGCCATGAAGCTAGAAATGAGGTGACAGTAGTGTTTTAAGGCAAGAATATTTTGTGACTCAACGTGGCTTGAAAATTCTTCAACAGGATCAGAGTTAATAGATAAAAAGATCACAAGGAATAATGGCTTGATAGGAAACTCCAGCCTGTGTAAATACATCTCTGAGTTTAAGGAGTTTGTCACCCAGTGAGCCCAGCTGTCCCCACATCATCCCCACCACATTTCAGCAGCATCATTCCATCAAGTCTGAACAGAGAGATGGGGTCTGGGTATCTGTTGTCCAGGACTGGGGACTGGAAGGGTTTAAGATGGGTTCCTGCTTAGCCCTTGTTGAGTTGCTTTTCTGCTCACAATAGGAAGGAGGCATGTCTAGTGTGATCTATGCTCATAGCAGAGCACCTTGGCCTGGGATTCAGCCAGAGAGAATGCTGAAAGGACAGAGAATGGTTTTCCCGATGAAGGTAAAAAGCAGACACCAAGACTGGTTGAGTGCCTGGAGTGAATGTAGCATGCACGGGTCACCTGCTCATGCCAGCCCTACCCAGGAGGCACAACACAAGCTCAGGGGCATCAGGCATCTCTTCACTGAAGCTGTAGCTTTCACTTCTTTCCTCTTGGCACCTCTGTCCTTCCCCATTGCAGAGCAAGGTGCGTGTTCCAGTCTCCCACAGAATTGCTCTGTAGAGTCTGAATCTCTCGCAGGCAGAGGTTGGACTGCATGGCAGTGCCCAGCACGAGAATTGGTGTAGCTGGGGCTCTGCTGTTGTCCACTTGAAAGAGACGCTTGGTCCTGAGCCATCTCCCTCCTGTGGGGAACGGCAGATGTGTGAAGGCAGATCCTTCACCTTGCTCACATTTTCACTTAGAGAAGCCCAACAAAACCACTCCCTAACCCCCAAACAAATGCTGGTGAAGCAAATCACTCCCCAATAAACCTGCACACCCCATTTCCTCCTTTTCCTTGTCGAGTTTATCAGCACCAGTCATAAAATGTACCCCTCTCATTTGCCGTTGGCAGAGCCCTGACCTCTCTATTTTACAGTCCCACCATCCAGTAAGAGTATCATGGCACGATGGCCCCATCCCTGAGAGATGTGTCCTCCTCTGTCCATCAGGGCTGCCCTGCTGATGGAGGGAAGACTGTAGGGAGCATGGGACCAGGAGCAGGGATCAGCAACAGGTTTATATCTGATGTCCTGCAAACACTGTGTAAATATTGCATTTGTTATGTTGAACGATGGACATGAGGTTCCTCTGAAGTCCAGTGGAGCCAGGAAGGGCATGGTCGTGGATTGGATGTATTAAAATCATCTTTAGGATCTTCCACATGTTCAAGGGGTAAAAAAGTGGCTTTAGAGCTGCCTGTGAAATGGGGTAACCTACCAGGCAAGTGCAGAATCCCTCCTTCTGGCCAAGCCAGGTGTGATAAGGGCTCACGGGTGGGCTGGAAAGTTCACCGTATTGAAACCATTGATTTCTAATATGGAAACTCAGCTGGGCAGCAGCTAAAAGTGAATTCCAGTCTTCCTTTGCTGCCTGTGCCAGCAGCAAAGTTCCAGAAATAGAAAAACCCATGCTGCACTAATTAGGTCACCCAATTAAGACTTTAATTGCCTCGCGGAAATACAATCTCTTTGCTGTGTTCTCACTAACCTCCTGTTTTGGGAACTGGGGTGCAGGAACGCAGCCCCGCAACAAGCACGTGGGCTGAGCAGGGCTGGATTTTCTGGGAGAGCGTTCGCAGCTGAAGATCCCTCAAGCCTTGGGATCCAGGCATGAAGTTGTTGCTATTTAAAATGCCAAGCAGGATCTGGAAGGGTTTGGGAGAGCAAACCAACCCTTGTTAGCCTCGTATCTGCCCTAGATGAAATCTGTTCTTTTTATTCTCCATTTAAGCACACGAAGCCGAAGCAGCACACGCTGGGTAGGTTTTTCTTTTCCCCAACTCAGTGGACTATGGCAGCTGAGGATTCTGTTGCTGCTTTGTGAATGAAGGCAACGCTAACGAGAGAGAGTCAGTCTGTACCTGCTTCCCTTGCTCCATTGATTCCCCCCAGCCTGAATTAATAGAGGATGCTGAAGGAATCTGGCACTTAAAAATTAGAGTTAATTTTAATTTCAAGCAGTAACACATAAAATAACAAGCACTTGGGAATATTTTCTGAAGGATTTAAAATGTTTACATGTGTAATTTTAGATTTTTAAAAGTGTAATTTTAAATTACTTATGCTGATTAATTTTTATTGGGCAATGCAAACATATGGATCACAGCTATTGAATTAGAGTTGAATTATGTTTGCTGTGCTTTCCTGAAGGCCAGCTGAAGGCGTGCTTGCCCTGCTTCCATGTTGTTGCCCTGCTCGTGCCAGTGACCCCTTCCCATGCAAAGCAGAAGTCCAAAGATCTTGAGTGCAAAGCAGGACTCCAAAGATTTTGAGTACAAAGCCAAGGAGGCTCAAGCTGGGCTGGGCAGGGAGAGAACAAACTGGTTCTTCTTCCTATGAGAAGTGAGCACAGCCTGGCTCTGCACTTCAGCTCCTTCAGAGACCCACATGTTCAACACCCATGTGGGTGTTGAATCATAGAATCAATCACCAGGTTGGAAAAGACCCATCGGATCATTGAGTCCAACCATTCCTATCAAACACTAAACCATGTCCCTTAGCACCTTGTCCACCTGTCCCTGAAACACCTCCGGGGAAGTCCCTTAAACCACCTCCCTGGGCAGCCTCTGCTGTCCCCATGCTGAGATATGGCACTGTTATCCCAGGACACTTGCTTTCCCATGCCAGTGTGTCTCTGGGAAGCATGGAAGCTGCGTAATACTCTTTGTTGGAAGTGTATTTAGCAGCTTGGCCACAGTAAGACACATTCCAGCAACCAGAGCTGGGTAGGAGATGCTGGGTCATTTTCCCATTCATCTTCCATGATGGAGGTCAGCATCTCTGACCATCTGGGAGGTCAGTGCAGCTGTTCTCTGAAGACAGCTCCTCACCTGTTCTTCCCACCCCCTGACTGCTGTTTTGCCTCTTACACACTGGCTCTTCTGCCCACACCGTGCTCTTCTCTGCCTGCTCCTGCTGCCCCGAGGGCTATGGGATGATGCAGAGAGCTGGGGGCAGCTGCTAGTCCAGATTCATGCCAAAAAGCATCTTGGCTCTCTGGATTGAGCTCTGTTGCACGTAGGCAGACATATAGTCATGCCTTGATTTATGCTGACGGTACCCGTGGAGCTCGGAGCAGCACTAAGCCTGCTCTACATGGTGTGTAGTGAAGCTGTTTGGGTCTGCACACGTCTTTGTTGTGGCTCAAAGTCACCTGCCCTAGATGGTCAAGGTTTTCCATCACACGTGCACTTGTCTTAACAGGCACTTGCAACTCTGCATTGAAATTTCTTCCTCTCTAAAAGGTGGGAAAACACCGCAGTGTCTCATCTCAGCTATCACAGGGAAGTATCTGTTAACAAGAGCTGTTGGTGAGTGAGTTGTGGTGGTTAACATCTTGGTCCTGGAGTGGTTGAGGGCTTGCTTAGCGATCCTGGAAGCAGGGCTCATCCTACGCAGGTGGGTGATAGGGACCAAACTACAATAATGGAAGCAGCATAGGGATATATTGCAGTCCTAGACTGGTGAAAAATGACTGAAAATATGGTCTTATGAGTGCTGGTCTGCTTCTCTCTTTTCTGCGTAGGCAGGGTACATGTCGGGAATGCTGGTTCCTGTAGGAGTCGGAATAGCCGGAGCCCTCTTTATCCTAGGAGCACTCTACAGCATTAAGATTATGAATCGCCGAAGGAGAAATGGCTCAAAGAGACATAAAAGAAAGGTATGGCTACTGCAAAGAGAACCCAAATCCCACCCACGCTCCTGTTAACCATTTTGGCTGTAAAGCAAGTGCAGTCTGGTTATGGTTATGGTTTGTCTGGGCTGAAGTGCCTGGGACTTCTTGGTTAGAGCATGTCTGGGGGGAAATTTGAATGCTTTTCATTTCCTTTTTGCACATGGAGCTCTTGTTTCTTTTCTTCCTCTAGCAGAGGGAATTTAACAGCATGCAAGACCGAGTCATGCTCTTAGCTGACAGCTCTGAAGATGAATTTTGAATCGAACTGCAGTGCCCTTGTGCTAGCCCGTGACTTTTAAAGAGAGGGAAAGGGGAGAGAAAGAACTAGTGACTTTCTACTGCATCGCTGCTCTCCGCCACCCCGAGCCACCGAGCAGTGGTGGGTACCACCCCGGCGAAACGGCATGCTATGCTCTATGTGTACCGCGCAGTGATGTTTGTTTTGATACAGTAGTGAGATTTCACATTTGCACCCGGCGCCGCATTCAAATCCACAGCGCGTCTTGTTACAGCTGGAGCTGATCCATATGGATGATTTTTTTCCTATTACCCTGGTGTCCTGTTTTGGTCCTAGCTGGCAAGTGATCTAATCATAACAATAGCTCTCACCTAACCTGGGAATGGAAATCTTTACTGTGAATGACTTCTGTCCAATTTGTTAATTTTAAATGTTACATTACCTGAGCTAGAGTTCATTAGTGCTAAGATTAGCTGCTCTGCTTAATTAATGAGTTATACACTTGAACTGTATCCCCTGCCACCTGAGAAGTGCCCACGTACAGTGTTGTTGATGCAGTTTGAAGCACATTTCTGCGCTCGGGTCCTCGACTCTCACCCCTTCTTTCTTCCTTCAGCTCTGCTCCAATGCTTTTTGGAGACACACAGGAATAGCCTCAACACTTGATTCACAAAAAAAAAAAAAATCCTAATCCGTTTGCAACCAGCACTGTCTGTTACAGCACAATAAATACCAGCGCTCACGTACTGATGGGCAGTCTTGCATGGATCTCTTAGCTTTTGTTCAGTGTGCAAGTAGGTAAAAGAAGAGGCAGGACAGAGGTTTCTTCAGCTTCTGCCTCCTGTTTGAATGACACTAGTTATGGGTTCATCTCTTTCACAAGGCTGCATTCACATAAAGATGAAAGTGGAGGATCTGTCCCTTTTCCCCACTGGAAATCAAACGTGCAACTTTCAGGGGAGATCTGGATGCATCTTGTCTCCAGACCACCAAACGCAGAAAGGCACAAAAGGCTGTGAAGTGGGTGGCTGTCAGTGTTGAGGGATTTATGGCTAATAGTTGGAAAGCAGCAGCAGCCACAGTGGGAGGGATGTCTGCTATGGGGAGGTGAAAAGATCCCGCTGGGAATCCTTGGCCACGGGGGAAAATATGATGCTGTAGGACAGATGACTGCAGAGGGCTGTGGAGATAGTCATCATCTGAGACATTACAGGAATCTAGCAAGGGAAACTAATGTTACTTTGCACAGAAACGCTGTCAAAATAACTAGAAAAAGGGCTGCGTTAGTTTATCTTTGCTTCCAGTTGTGAAATGACTTCAATCTGACATTTGTGCAAAACATTCACGTTCCTGAGGTGGGAATCATTGCTCTGTGGGGAATCATCCTTCATACAAGGAGTAGCGCCTGTTGCCAGAGGAGACCTGAGTAGGCAAATAAGGCCAGGCTGCATATCCACTGAGATCCCACTGAATCTTCGAAGAAGTGGAAGGGAGGAGAGTTTGAGGAGGTGCACATGCAGGATTTCGTTCCTTGTAAAGGTGAAAAAGCTTATCAGATTGTGAAGGGTAGATGTAGATGATTGTAAGCAAATGCCTTGTGGGCACATGAGTGCGTTTGCAAGGTAGAGCGGACATTTGGAAGACCCTCCTGAAGCTCAGTTCTCCCTTGAGAAGGTCAGGGCCTCCTCTGGGCATTAAGTCATCAGACATGATGTTCATCTCCAAACAAGCAGTGTTCTTCAGAGCCCAGGTAGCTTCCTGTAGGCCTTATCCACACATCTACTGAGTCACCTGGAGAAGGACAGATGGGACAGCCTGTATTCTGCTATATGCTGCTACTGATGCTAGTCTTCCAGTTGAAGAGCTGTGCGTGATCCCTCAAACGTTTGCTGCTGAGCGCATGGAAAGCAGGTCAGGGGAAGCACTGTAAAACCTGGACCATCAACATATTGGGGAATCTTCACTCCCTAATCCCTGTAGGACAGGCTTTCCCAGCCAGGGCTCCACAGTGCTTGCATCTCTCCCTTTTTATTCCTGAAACCTTGACCAGGAGAATTTTGCCTTGCAGCCTCATTCTTTAACAGGCACTAGCTGGCAGCCCGCTGTTAAATCCAGATACCCCTACCCAAAATTAAAGCCTCTTTGTTCCTTAACAAGTAATCAGAAGAGGTTTTCCTTCCAGACGGATCTCTCCCTACTTACTTCTCATTCCTAAGTCTCTTAGAGCTTGGATTTTTTCTGGGAGATGTTAACAGTCCAGTTGAATGTTCTGGCTGCCTTGCAGCTTTGAGAATCAGGATATATTGTTCCTGGCAAGGCTTGATGAGGGTAGCAAGGTGGAATGACTTTTCCTTCATTCCATTTTGCTTGAGATCATCTCCAAAAAGGCTTGTCTTTTAGGTACAGCACTAAGGGGGCTGGAAACAAGGCTACATAGGCAGCTGCAAGATGTTCTTGAAATGCTTTAACCTGTTCCAGCCAGGGAGGCATGGAGAATAAGCAGTGATGAAGGGCATTGACTGATCTGCAAGAGGGAGTCAGTCTTGGAGCTGAAAGGATGGTAGCTGGGCTGGTTGTGACCTTTGCATGCAACTGTAGCCTGAAGAGAGACTTGACCTCTTCAACCAAGTAACAATAGGATGAGGGGAAATGGCCTCAAATTGCACCAGGTGAGGTTTAGATTGGATATTAGGAAAAAAATTCTTTACTGCAGGAGCGGTGAAGGATTGGAACATGCTGTCCAGGGAAGCGGTGGAGTCACCATCCCTGAGGTCTTCAAAAAATGTGTAGATGTGGCAGTTCAGGACATGGTCCAGTAGGAATGGTGGTGTTGGGCTGACGATTAAACTTGATTGTCTTTTCCAACCTTAATGTTTCTATGATTCTATGAGATAACACTGGAAAAGAGGAGCTGCCAGTGATACTGCAGAACAGAGCAGATGTACCAGCAAGACCCAAGCAGCTGGGGATCAGCAGGATTTTGCGCAATAACAGCCTGTGAAGGACAGTTTCCTCTTGCTTCCCTGTTGATGGCACTGTGCCCGCGCAGTGTGTGGTAATGGCACAAGTTGTGTTAAGTAACCATTAAAATGCAGAGCTCCTGGCTGGTTGGAAGGAGGAAGGCTGAGCGAGGCTGCTGGTGTGAGTCTAAGTACCTCAGCTCTGGCAGCACAAAAAGAGCTTTATGGATGGGTTGTCAGTTTAGTGGATTGGAAAGGCTAGTGGGTAGGTGCCATGGTCTTTCATTGTGCTAATAAATCCACAGTTTGGGAAACACCG
This sequence comes from Phaenicophaeus curvirostris, assembly GCF_032191515.1. Taxonomy (NCBI): domain Eukaryota; kingdom Metazoa; phylum Chordata; class Aves; order Cuculiformes; family Cuculidae; genus Phaenicophaeus; species Phaenicophaeus curvirostris. Next base: position 66,244,986 of record NC_091396.1, on the reverse strand, counting down.
ACCTCCTACAGTGGCAAGCAGTTTCCCTGTCTCTTTTCTTCTCCCTCCCCAACATAATGAACTTAAGCAATTAAAAGGCAGTGCTGCCAATCAGAATGACAAAGGTGGTGTTTTAGTGCATCAGCTGGGTGCCCTGGAGCCCCCAGGAGCCTGGCTTCACTCTAAGGACATGGAGTGGGTAGCTGGGATGCTCGAAATCAGTGGTTCTGCAAGTGGGGCTGGTGGGTGGTTGCAAATTTTGGAGCGGTGCCTTGCTTGGGGGCTGCTGGTTGGCACAAGACAACTTTCTGAGCCACTTAGCATTGCAGAGATCCCAGCCGGTGCCTATTTGAAGTGGAGTTATTTGTTGAATAGTTGGTTTTGGTTAGGCACCTGCCCCAGAGCCTGGAGGCTCCCTGTGTCTTAAGCTTAGTTCTTCTTAGAGAGGAGGCAAGAGGGAGTCAAACCCAGCCTTGGATCCCAATGAGGACCCAAGGACGAGGTTTTCTGCAGTGCCCCTGATGTCAGTGCAATTTCTGCAAGCCCTTAGAGCACAAGCATCATGCAACTCTTTCCCTTCTCGTCCACAGCCAGTAGACTTTGGATTTGGCTTTTAAAAATATTCCATATATAACTCCTGGAGTTTGATTCATTTGCTTGAAATCAGATTGCAGGCAAGGAGGAGGGTTTCATGTAGGAGCTGAAGCCTCCAGTCTCTTAACGCTCTACTGATTTAATCTGTACCTCTGCATTGCCAAAGAAGCAGATTCTTTTGAAAGAGACAGGGCAAGAAAAGCAGCCAAGAAGTGCCCTCCTCATCCTCTGTGCTGGGTGAGCCGCAAGCCCCTGAATGTAGAGGTGGGTCGTGACACTGCTAACGCTGCTGTGGCCTCATGCAGCTGCGATGGTGACTTCGCTGCAGCAATAATAATCTCTTGCCTCAGCACAAGATGAGCTGCTTGCATCTGTTCTGGGTTTTCCTGATAGCACAAGCCAGAATTTACTGTAGGCATCACACAACAGCTTTGACATCTGCCGCCGCATTTCGAAGGGGAGGAACCAGCCTGCCTGATGTGTAGCTCTTGCCCTGGTGAAATGCACCTGCGTTCAACAGCTGCTGATTTTTTTGAAGTGTCTCCTACGCCAGATGTTCACCCTAGGTGAGGTTTCTCTGGACTGCACTGCTTCCATAGAGTGATATTAGCAGTCCTCGTGCTTTCGTGTGGTTTTCTATTTTGGACAAGAACAACTCGTCATACTGTAACTATGGAATGTAGCACTTTGTTAAATTAAAACATTGGGAAATAAAAAGCTGTCCATCATATCTGACTTCAAGCGCCTTGTCTTCCTGAACTGTGGTTTGTGGCGTTCCCTTTCTCTTGGATAAAGCTGTGAAATGATTGCTTGGAAGACTCAGGTGTTGTGTTTCTTTTTCCATTCTGTGTGGTCGGTGCAGGGTGCAGGGGCTCGAATGGGGCTTGCAGGTGTGATGCAAGCAGTGGGGAGCCTCAGCCTGGGACGTTTTGGGTAGGATTTACCTGGGGGTAGGTGTCGACTGTTGGCTCCAATTCTCTTGGCTGGGTTTCCAGTAGCTGTAATGAACCCCTACATGGACATGTTTACACCATTGATCTTTACACATAGCCAGGTGTCTCTCTGTGCATATCAGGACATTTGTCCTTCCCAGTTTGCCCAGTCTGCACACACAGCTTTCAGGTGTGGCACTGGTGAGCTTTACGTCTTGGATGTAGGTGCTGCAAATGTTTCATAAAAGAGCAGCCTTATTGCAGATGAATATTATCACACACATCTCGATTGACCTGCGATCCAAGCAGAAGAATTGGAAAGACTTGAGAGTGGTAAAAGGTGGGTGGGCTTATAACTATGGGCTAATAATTGCTTTCCGAGTCCTTTTTTGCAGTTGTGTGATTGTGTGCAAGTACATGGACTGGGTACACATACTTCTTATAGAATGATAGAATCATAGAATGGTTTGTGTTGGAAGGGACCTTAAAGGTTATCCAGTTCCAATCCCCCTGCCATGGGCAGGACACCTCCCACTGGATCCGGTTGCTCCAAGCCTCATCCAGCCTGGCCTTGAACACCTCCAGGGATGGAACAGCCACCACTGCTCTGGGCAACCTGTTCCAGGGCCTCCCCACCCTCACAGCAAACAATTTGTACCAAAGATCTCATCCATCTCCCCTCTTTTGTCTTAAAACTGTTCCCCCTCATCCTATCCCTCCATTCTCTGATAAAGAGCCCCTCCCCAGCTTTTCTGGAGCCCCTTTCAGTACTAGAAGGATGCTCTAAAGTCATCCCAGAGCCTTCTCTTCTCCTGGCTGAACAACCCCAACTCTCTCAGCCTGTCCTCATATGGGAGGTGCTCCAGTCGAATGCAGGACGTGAGCCAGTAGGGCACACAGCTGGCCAGTGGTAGTACCTGCCCCCCCTGGGCTTCCTCTACTAATAAGAGCCAGCAAGAAATATTTGCCCAAATGTATTTTCTCTACTGAAAAAATGGCTTTTTCAGAACAAGAATTTCCCAGGGAAATAGCCATTTGGGGATTGCGCGAACACATTCTCCGCTAATTGGTAGTTGCCAAAACCAATCTGTATATTCATGAAGCTGTTTGCTGCATTGCTGACTTTTTCCAATGAAAAAAACCAAAACCTGCTGAAAGAAGATAAATAATGACAATGGGATTTTTCCATTGGTTTCTTTCCTAAGGAAATAACTCTTCATGATCACACTGCCTAGCTGTGAGCCTCTGTCCATCAGCCTGCCTCCTCCTGATGTCTCTTATTCTTCCAGCCAAGCCTTGGGTTTATAAAAACAGAGGAAAGAAGAGAGATTGTGTTAAAATATCCATAAGAAAAACATGGATGGAGCTGTTCTGAGGCTGCAAAGGTTAGATGTGCCCTGATGGAGGGGATGAGCTGGATGTCCCAGACATCTATGAGCGTTGCTGCCCTGCGTGGGTTCTGGGGGCAGAGGAAAACACGAGGATGCTCTGGCACAGGGCTCAGCCTAAATCAATTACAAGCTCACCATCAGCTGTGTGGCACTGATCCATGCACAACAGCACAGAAGCATTGTTTTCATCGCTGTATTTTGGAAGGACAAACTGAATGTCGTTCCGTGCTTGCTGTGGTGGTGAAGCCAGACATGGGTGGTCACTGCTGAGCTTGAGTCCTGCAGGGGCTGCGCTTGGGGTGAGCTCCTTTACTTTGGGGCAAGTCTCATCATCGACCTGTGCAACCCCATGGGGTTTATAAGAGCTTCATGGTTCAACCTCAATGGCCAAAAATTCAGTGCACAAAGATCATAGAATCATAGAATGATTTGAGTTGGAAGGGACCTTAAAGTCCATCCAGTTTCACCCCCTGCCATGGGCAGGGACACCTCCCACCAGACCACGTTGCTCAAGACCCCATCCAGCCTGGCCTTGAACGCCTCCAGGGATGGGGCAGCCACAACTTCCCTGGGCAACCTGTTCCAGTGCCTCACCACTCTCATTGTGAAGAATTTCCTCCTTATGTGTAGTCTAAATCTTCCCCCTTCTAATTTATAGACATTCCCCCTAGTCCTATCACTACATGCCATTGTAGTTGTCAACTCTTGCATTGCTCAAGGTTTGCTGTGATGCACAGAGTAGTTTCTCCCTTTATTTCCCCAATGGTGATGCTCTCCTAAGGCCTCGGGAGCCAGACAAGCCCCACCTGGAAGGAAAGAGTTTGGGTCTGAGCCAGCAGCAGGGAGTCAGAAGAGATGATAGTGTCATTTCCCAGCAGAAACGTTTCCACCAGTGAGTCCCTTCCTCATGGTGCCCTGTGTTTCACTGTATTAACATCCAAATACCTACATGTGAGCACATTACCTTATTAGGATGCATTTATGTTAAGATATACGCATTCATAGAAGTTTACCCAGTGGGTTATATACACACAGAACCGCATGGTGTCTGCAACACAAATTTTCCACCTGCCAGGCACAGTGGGGTTTTCTGATTTACGCTTTGCCTCTTTGAATTCTGACTTTTTTTCAGTCTCATTTCCTGCAGATTTACCTCGCATCTAACACGAGGCTTATTGCCTGCAGAAATCTGCTGAAGGAGACACAAGAGGGATCCAAAACAGGCACCGTCTGAACTTTGCAATTCAAGGAGAAGAGAAGATGTTGGGGAGGGAAGGGGAGGTGGTGGCTGAGGCACCGGCTTTTGATGGGGCTCTGGGGGCAGAGCCTCTGAAGCAGAACCCGAGGGTAGGTTGGTAAACATGGCAAATCTCTTTCCAGAGTGATGGAAACGTGCCACACTCTATTTTTGTCCATCAAAAGGCTTCTTAGCATCCAGAAGGTGGGGAAAATCTCCCCAGGCTCCTTGAAGGAATAGGCTAAGTTATAGTTTTTATAGAATCATAGAATGGTTTGGGTTGGAAGGGACCTTAAAGCCCATCCAGTTCCACCCCCTGCCGTGTACAGGGCCACCTCCCACTGGATCAGGTTGTTCCAAGCCCCATCCAACCTGGCCTTGAACACCTCCAGGGATGGGGCACCCATGACTTCTCTTGGCGACCTGTGCTGGTACCTCAGGGGTTCAGCAGGAGATAAATCTCTAGCGGTGGGTTGGAAAGGGACCTGTGCAGTGCCTGGCAAGGCTGCCTGGACACTACTGCAAGTATCACCACGAGAGGCGCGAGTTCACTCAAGCAAAATGAATTTTCCAAATCTTACGCACAGAATGACTCGAAGGCTAAACTGCAGTCAGCGAGGCTTTCCACTAACAAATTCATTTTAATCTGAAGTAGAAGAAATGGAACCGGGAAATGAGTAAAAGGCTGATATTAATAGTTTCACTGTACTTCAGTTCTTCACTTTTAATCTTTTCTTTCTTGAATGGAGAACAAGCTGGTAATGTGGTAAAAAAAGAGAAAAGAAAATTCCTGCAAAAGTGTGACCTTATTCCTATAAAATCAAGACTTTCCACAAGAAAAGCTGCTACTACACAAACAAAGACTAGACAAAGAAATAATCTGCCAGCATCAGGCTGTAATTTGACCTGGCATTTTGAAGTAAAAAATATTTAAATCACTTTAAACATACTTTCCTTATTTTAAATAATCGATCGACTAGCTAGTTTTTCATTTTTCAATATTTTTCCCAAGGTTCATTCTTGCTGTTCAATATGCCCTTTAAAACTTATCGATTTGCCTGTGGAAGTTGTTTGCTCAGGGAGTTGTGCTTTTTCTTTGCCACAACTTACTCTGTGCTTACGCTCAGTTAAGGAATTATAGGGCTTTTGATTTTATTTTTTTTCAGATTACTTACGCTTTGCATTTTTAATCTTAAAAAATAGCAAATAACATCTTTCCAATCCAGTGGCTGATTGGTTTTGCCTTAGACTCTGATTCGGTTAAATTTCACTTGGCTACGGAATGAAATGGAACTGAAATACCCAGAAATTGGATTTTTTTGGTGGGAGCAGAAGCAGAGCTGCTGAGGGTGGGACCTTTTGCACTGTGTAATCATACAGGACTGGTTTATGCTGCAAACCTTTGCCTATGGGCACAAGGAGAAGTGGAGTTTGCTGGTGGGGCTGTGGTTTGTGAGACTAAATAACACACCAGCAACCTCAGTCTCTGCATTCCAGGGGAGATCATAGAATCATGGAATCATAGAATCACCAGGTTGGAAAAGACCCACGGGATCATCGAGTCCAACCATTCCTATCAAACACTAAACCATGTCCCTCAGCACCTCGTCCACCCGTGCCTTAAACACCTCCAGGGAAGGTGACTCAACCCCCTCCCTGGGCAGCCTCTGCCAGTGCCCAATGACCCTTTCCGTGAAAATTTTTTTCCTAATGTCCAGCCTGACCCTCCCCTGGTGGAGCTTGAGGCCATTCCCTCTCGTCCTGTCCCCTGTCACTTGGAAGAAGAGCCCAGCTCCTTCCTTTCCACAACCTCCTTTCAGGTAGTTGTAGAGAGCAATGAGGTCTCCCCTCAGCCTCCTCTTCTCCAGGCTAAACACCCCCAGCTCTCTCAGCCGCTCCTCATAAGGCCTGTTCTCCAGCCCCCTCACCAGCTTTGTTGCTCTTCTCTGGACTCTCTCCAGAGCCTCAACATCCTTCTTGTGGTGAGGGGCCCACAACTGAACACAGGATTCGAGGAGCGGTCTCACCAGTGCCGAGTCCAGAGGGAGAAGAACCTCCCTGGACCTGCTGGTCACGCCGTTTGTTTGTCAGAGTGTTTTGTTCTTGCTGTAAGTGCCCAAAGAGTTTCTAAAACTAGTAGTGCTTACGGGATGGGGGTGTTAGGCATGAAACTGCTGCCATGGGGCTAGAGGAGGGCGATGCTGCACATCCCATCACCAGAGATCTGCCCCAGCTGCCGTGTATCCTCTCTGCCAGCTCTGCCACGTCTTTGTGGAAGATGCTCGTATTCATGAGACAAGCGAAGCTTTGCTGATGGATTTCTCCCCTAATATCTGATGCTGCTGAGCATCATGGTCTGACTGGGAAGCGCCTGTCCCATCAAGTGTGACAGATCACAGAAAGCAGCCGTTGCTTGGAAATGCAGCTGCAGAATTTGACATCAAGCTCAGCGATGATAAGTACCTGCCTGTGGGACCTTGCCCCACGGGAGCACTGGCTCTATGGACCTCTGAGCATGGGAGGAGGAAGGCACTGAAAGCTGCTGCTGGCTGGTTGCTGTGCTCGTCGCTCCCTGCTCAGGTTAATCAGCTGCGTGTCAGCGCAAGACAAAAGCACTTTTTAATCTGTGGTATCAAAAGATATTGTTTTTGACATCAAACTTAATCCTGAGGATGACATTTAATCTCCTTCACAGGGGGCAATGGACTTAGGTGCTGGATGAGATCAGGGATGTGGCTGCTCTACAGCTCCAGGGTGCTGTAATGCAAAAAGAATTACAGGGATGACACATCCGTTTGCTTTCACGTCAGACATTTCAGCACGTTGATGAATGAGCTGTGCTCCCATGTGACTCTGGGGTGATGCACTGACTATCTGACCTCTGTCCGAAGACCTTGAGGGCAGAGCTGCTCCTCAAGGATGGTGGAGACACAACAGTGACTGGGGCTGGTCCTGCAGCGCAGGCAACAGAGAGAGGAGAAGGTGTTTGTCTGGCTGTTGGTGGAAAGATCAGTGGTGCTGGATGTGCAGGCACAAGAGGGATGAGGACAGGACAAATTTTGGGGAGTGAGGGCACGTGGTGGTGGCATGGGGAGGCTCAACCTCTGCCAAGGGCTAGAGAACTGGGACAGGAGGACCAGTGATGCAGGAGGCTGGAGGGAACATCCAGGAACAGCCCAGCAAGCTCAGGACACTCAGCATTTCAGCAGCCGTCCAAAAGATGGAAGGATCAGGTGAAAAATTACGAACCTCAATACGATGGACAGGAGGTAGATGGTTTTTCCACAAGCAGGTGATTAAAAATTAACTTCTCACTCCACCTGAGTGGAAGCAGAGAGCTAGATCCACCTATGGTGATGGCCTGGGAGGCACCATCACATGAAGATCGCCTTCACCATCCCTGTAACCTTCATAAAACTGGCAGTGAAGCACTGGTGAGGTCTTTGAGTGGGGAAAGGCTGTGAGATGAGGTGGTGGCCCTGATGCTGCTTGGGTGGAGGATGGCTCATGCGTGGTGACCACATCTTCTTAGTGGCACAGAGGTTGCTGTGCTTTTAATTTCTCCAGATGGTTTGATAAAATAATAACTCAGGGATGTGCAGGGGTGACTTTGCATGTCTAGCTCTAAGCCAAAGGTGACTTTTATAATTTGTAATTGAATTTGCCTTCTGTAAAAAAAACCAAAATAGAAATAGCCCAAGTCCATACTTATTTCCAGTAAAGCAGAGGAGAGGGCAGTGAATTGTTAAAGGTTCAATAACCATGGATGAGCTGGTGAGCACATGCTAGAGAAGACATTCCTCTAAAAGTGAAAATGAAGAATGAGGTTTAATAGCATTACAAATAAAAAGCTAATAAAGGGATTTGACTGCATGCAAGCTGTACAGCATTTATTAAAAAATGAGTATTTAATTGGATATTTGTTTTGCAGTCAGCCTACTGGGCTTAAAATTACATGTTACTGCCCTGAAACATTTAAATGATCACAGCCAGAAGATACATGATTTTTTTTTTGGGATGGTAAGTTGAGGACTTTGGGGAGAGCAATCTCAGCCCTTGCAGATCTCTGATGTACTGTAAAACTCATTGCCCGGGATGATGATTTATCTTGTAGCCACATGAAAGCAAAACCTCTCTGATCTGTTTTACTCCCCTGCCTGTACCTGATCAGGATGTGTCATATCTCAGATTAAAGGAACTTTGTTTTCAAATGCTGCAAGAAAGCCTGTGTGTGATGTTCAGTTATTCTGCCCTTTAAAATAACATCCCCAATGAGAAGGGAGTTGTTGCAGTGCTGGTCCTGATAAATTGGAAACTTGGAGTGTCTAATAAAGGACCAGAAAGCAAATGGTTTAATGGATCTTTTTTAATCCCCTTTTTGAGGGCGAATGATGATGCAGTAGCCAAGGAGTGACCTGGGATGCAGGAGATCAAGCTTCAATTCTTTGTGTTGCTGCAGATGCAACAGGAAAATGAAAGGTTCAATAAAGGAGAGCGAATTCAGTAGCCTGGGTGGTGCCTTGGTTGCAGTGAAGCCCTGGGAGCAACCATGCAGGGAGGATGCTGAGTGCACAACAACTCAATGATCAAACACACCTACCCAACAAGCGGCGCTGAGCAGGAAGCTGTTGTCAGGTTCTTTTTACTGAAAGGACTCCTCAGGGTTTCTGCAGGAGCTGCTCAGGTCACAGAGGAAGAGGCTGTCCCATCACATATCGTGTTTGGAATGCCAGAGTGTGGCAACTGTCACAGGACCTCAAAGCCCTTCAAAATCCTGGTCTATACAGCCCAACATGGGCCCCAGTCAACAGCTGGCAGCTCAAGGTGAGATCTGAGGAGTCCTGGTGGACAAAATGAGCCGTGAGTGCCGGATCCTGGCATGTTTTAGGGCACAGAAAACAGCCCAGTTCTGAATATAGATCAGAAAATGCCACTGAGGAACTGAGGGCAACTTTTCTCGATCAGTGGTGCTCTTTTGCTCTCCTGGAGAGGCTCTTATTTGGGATGGGGACACTACAGCCGTGGACAGGGCAACCACAGAGCCTGTTCACAGTGTCCTTGCAGCACATCTGTCCGTTTGTGGTGGCACTTGCTGAGGCTGAGGCCTGAATCATTATTTTGATGGTTTATTTAAATGCTCAGTCCTTTAAAAAATAATGGCTGCTATTGCAAAAATCAGTTTGATACAGGCAGAAGAGGTACATAATTACCCATAAAGAACATGATGTCCACCAGTAGCTTTACAGTCCATAGATCAAATGCTGCTGTGACCTACTCTGCTCTTACTGCTGAACACTTCCTTCAGAGTGCATGTATTAGTTTTTTAATAAATAAATATTGTTGTGCCTTCTCTGCAGACAATTGGATTTGTGCCATTGTCTTTCACAGAAGTAAAATGTTCTCTGCCCGTAATTCCTTGCACACATGATCCAGGTGGATGGTAGGGATGGTGCATTGGCTGCTAGCCAGGCCTGGACCTGCTGGCCACGCCGTTTCTGATCCAAGCCAAGATGCCATTGGCCTTCTTGGCCACCTGGGCCACTGCTGGCTCATGTTCAGTTGCTGTCAACCAACACCCCCAGGTCCCTCTCCTCCAGGCAGCTTTCCAGCCAGACTTCTCCTAGTCTGTAGCTGCACAGGGTTGTTGTGCCCCAAGTGCAGGACCCGGCCTTTAGCCTTGTTAAACCTCATGCCCTTGGTCTCACCCCAGTGGTCCAGCCTGTTCAGATCCCTTTGGAGCCTCCCGACCTTCCAGCAGATCCATGCTTCCACCCAGCTTAGTATCATCTCTTAGGAAAAGCCCCAAGTTCACCACAACTAAGACTTCTCAACACATTCACATCTTATTAATCAGCACAGCTTCGTCTGCTGTGATGAGCTGAACCAATTCACACTAACAAAGTTTCAGGTGGGTATTATTATCCCAAGTGTGTAACGAGCAGATTATTCTGCCTTCATAGCAGCAAGCCCACCTCCTTCTGAGCCATCTATTTACTTTCAGCTGGACTGTTTGTGCAAGAGGGAAGTGCCTGGGGTGAGTTAGAGGAGCACAAGGTGGTTTGGATGCTGCCAAAGGTCTCTTCTACCACAGGTAGGTTGATGGATGGTGAAAACAATCTCAATAGTGCTTGTTTAAGTCAGAAGTACATGACTTCCCAGCTAAAATAGCCAATCTGCATCCCGCTGCGAAAAGGAGTTACAGCTGACCTCTTAGTTTCCAGAAAAAATAGAAGGATATTTTTGTTAAGTCCTCTTTGTAAGCCTGTGGTAAGCTCCTCACAAACCAATCTCTTTATCTCAAGCTTAGCAATGAGTAAATACAACTCTGTTGCATCTTGGTTACTGAGCAGGACTGGAATTGAAAATAGGGGGAGCAGGGGGGAGAAATAATACATATGATGGCAGCTGTGCCCTAAGAGGAGAGCTGGTCTAGGGGTGACTCTACAGCACCCTGAGTGAAGGATGGGTTGTAATGGGAGCCTGCCTTTGTACCTAAAATATAAAAACTGCCTCACAAGAGCCTTGTTGTTGGTGGAGAGCCTGGAGATGCTTTATGCTGTGTGAGTGAGCCCTATGCTCCCTTGTCTGGATTCATGTCGTGGCATCACCCTGTCTGCCAGGGTGAAGGAGGTGGCATTGCCCAGCTTGTGCTACAGCCGCACGTGAGCACTGGTCCTGCCTTGGGCTATACTGAAACACTGTTGATAAACCCAGAAGAGGATAGTCTTGAGTTCAAGTTCTTCCAGCAGACACAAGAGACATCTCTGAAAAGACACTGAATCTAGACAAAGTTCTCAGGACTGCAGGACCTGCTGCTCTCTGATGTCTGTCGAGTATCAGGGCAGTCACCACAATACTCTGAGCAGCAGCGCAGGCTTTCTCTGCAGCCACTGACTTTCATGACTTACTTTGTTGAGATGGATTTTTCGTGTTTCATGACTTTGTTTAGATGGATTTATGAAACATCTTTGTGCCAAAGAGGAACAACACAGCTTCCCGTAATTTTCAGGGAATTTTCACACAGCTTCTAGAGGCTACATGGGAGAAATAAACTGGTGAAGTGTCTGGAGAACAAGTCTTGTGAGGAGCAACTGAGGGAACTGGGGTTGTTTAGTCTGAAGATGAGGAGGCTGAGGGGAGACCTTATTGCTCTCCACAACTATTTGAAAGGAGATTGCAAGAGGTGGGTGTTGGTCTCCTCTTCCAAGTAACAAGAGATATGATAAAAGGGAATGGCCTCAAGTTGCAGCAGGGGAGGTCTAGATTGGATATTAGAAAAAAATTTCTTTACTGAAAGAGCGGTGAAGCATTGGAACAGGCTGCCCAGGGAAGTGATGGAGTCTCCATTGCTGCAGGCATTCAAAAAATGTGTAGAGGTGGCACCTGGGGACAGGGTTTAGTAGGCACGGTGGTTTGGGGCTGACCGTTAGACTGAATGATCTTAGAGGTCTTTTCCAACTTAATGATTCTATAATTCTATGAAGTATTGAACGCAGTAATTGTTGGGCTGTGAAAGGATTTTCTGGCTGAGTAGGAACAAAATTACTTAATAAGAAGCTTTCTCCCTTGCTTTTAATTCCATTTTTGGTGTAAGAATGAGAATTTTGCACTAGGCACATGCAAACTTGCTAGCAATGAACAATAAAAAAGCCATAACACGTGAGAGGGCAAGTAGCTGTTGGTTTTGGCTCATTCTGTATTTACTCAAAGCCCATGCCTGTCACCGCCCAGGCTGCTGGTTCTGCTCTGCAGTGAAATAAAGAATTCTCTGAACTTGCATTTGGTTCCTGATGCATTACTGCTGTAGCTGAGCTGTGGCAGCCCTGCGAAATATTACAGGTGGCACTTCACCAGTGAAGCTGCAGCTCCGCATCAAAAATTTATGTCCTGCTCTGAAACCGTCAAGATTGATGCATGCGTGTGCTGGCACAGTGATTTAACATAATAGCTACTTTAACCAGGTGTACTTGGGGATGATCCAAAGCCTGTCGGAATCAAAGTAACCCCCTCTCTCACATGCACACGAATCAAAGCTGCCAGCACTTCCAAGTGGCTGTTGGCTTGAGCATTTATGGCCAGCAGTAAGAGGAAGGTCCTCTATAAATCTCTATAGCTGAGTACAGGGCTCAGTTAATGCAATTTAAATCAGAATGTCTCATGTGTGAGGCCCAGGGATTTCTTGGTGATTAAGATACTGGTTCTACTAAACATTAGATGCTGCTCTGCTTAAAGATTTTAACAGAGATGCATTCTGAAGAACATTCCCATGTGAGAAACACCTTTTTCACCCTGAGTAAATAGGGTTTGTGTCATTAACCATCTTCTTGCCACTACTGTTCGTGGTAAATGTATTAATCCACCCTACCTGCCCCTTTGACCGAGTGCTGCCTAGGGTGGCAGCAAAACAAAGTTGATTCTGTGTTTTCTAAAATGAATAGTATCTTTCACGTAGACCTTCCTTGGATCTGATCAAAGCCCTAGTGAACATCTCCATGACTATCACCGCAACAGCCACCTGGAGATCAAGGAGGGTCTGTTATGCCTGGGAATGCTCCAATCCACTTTGTTCCAGGTTTTGAATCACCCACACAGCTTCCATGATCTGTTTTTTCTCAGGACCAGAGGGGCATCTCTAACACTGCCAGCTGACAAGTCTCTGTTGGAGCGCCTCAGATAGAAGCAATGGACATTTCAGTGCCTTTGGAACAGGGAATTATCCATGTAAGAAACAAGCCATCAGTCAACCCGAGAGAACAGATCACTGATAGGAATGATTGATAGGAATGGTTGGAATTTGATAGGAATGGTTGGACTCGATGATCCGGTGGGTCTCTTCCAACCTGGTTATTCTATGATTCTATGATCTTGTAGATATTTGCCTTGTCTTGGATCTATTGCTGATCTTTGGACTGAGTGTTGATGGTGATGGCAGGAGGAAAGAGGGAAGCAGGAAGAAAGGCAGGGTTTAATTCTGCTGAGAGAAGAGAGCTCCTGCCACCTCGAGCCATAGAAACAGAGAGAAAAAAGGTGAAGTGTCTGCTCAAGCCCTTAGAGATATTCCATAGTAAAATTCAGGTGAATAAGGATTACTCTGGGCGATCCTGTAGCATGGTCTGCATTACAAGAGTTGGAGCAGCACCCTGTGGATTGTAAACATACTTATTCAAAGCCCATGCTTTCCCCTATTGCTCTCACCACTGGTCTGTGCTGTGTAACTGGTGCTTGAAGTACTTGCTGGAGGGTCACCAGCAGCAGCTCTGCTTGCTGTGTTTTGCTGTGTGCAGCCCCTGGTTTCTGTGGGTGAAATGATAGCTCTGTTTTGCACTGAGAGCTCAGTCAGCATCAGTGTCTTCCAAATGCCCAGGGCATGCAGATTAGAAACATTTGGCTCATCTCTCTAGAAAAGCAGCTGGTGCAGACTTTCTCTCTCAATGAGGTTTCCTAGTACTGGTGATTAGTGGGCTCTGGAGATAGCTTTTTCTTTCTGGATGACTGCTGAATAGATCTAGAGAGGAAATTGTGGAGAGGTGGACCATTTCATCAGTATTTCCAAAGAAAATTCAGTGTTGGAATCAAAATGTTTCAAGCAAACACTTCCACTCCAGCTCCCCAAATTCTCATCACACAGCTCTGAAAGCTTATCCTGTCTGCTTGGTGATTAACAGCTCCTCTCTGTAATTGCCTTGGGTGGAGAACGTCTGAGTATAAAATTCTCCTACTGTGGGAATTTTTGCTTTAGTACTTACCCAATTTCCATTCATAAATCAGGGAATGGAAACGAGTCCAAACTTGCTCTCTCAGACTGCAGCTGCCTTGCAGGACTTGCTGGGCAGAAGGGGCTCATCCCAGCCCTCACGAGCCCTGCCCTGGGCACTAGTGAGAGGCTGCTGTGTCCTTGTCCTCAGTCTTTTCTTCCTCTGTGTTGGACAGATTGTTGCTCCTTGCAGTGGAGATGCAGCTTGTGGTGAGGACCTGCGAAGCTGCCAGGGTGATGGCAGTGTTGGCCTCAGCTCACTTGCCTATAATCAGAACTTGTCTGCCTTTTGTGGGGACCAATAAGGTGTCTGAAAGACCTATCCTGCTCTTTCATTCCCTGCCTAACCTCACTGCAAACACCAGCACTGACTTCACACCCACTGGAGGTAGCATTCATTGTTGCTGGGGAGGCAGACAGTGGCAGCTTTTCAGAGAGGGCTCGCACTAAGTGTTCCACTGGCTGATATCTCAGACCAGCATTCCTCTGCTTCTAAGTGCATCACCTTAATTTCCGCCTTTTCCTGTGGTTTTGCAGGTTCTGGGTCCTAACAAGTCCACCCTTGTGCTGCAGTTTCTCTGTGTTTCTTTGGAGCAAGGGAGCCAGTGCATGCCAGGGCCACGTGCCCCAGTAGGTCTTTGGAAGTACGAGACAGTCTTAGGAATGGTTGCCTATGTCTTGGTACCTTTTGGAAGCATATTTTGAGTTTTCCACCTAAAGACACCTCTGACTACCTGGGCTAATGTGATCTTGAACAGAAAGAAGAAGAAAGGAACCCCAGGGAACTGGGGTTGTTTAGCCTGGAGAAGAGGAGGCTGAGGGGAGACCTCATTGCTCTCTACATCTACCTGAAAGGAGGTTGTGGAGAGGAGGGAGCTGGGCTCTTCTCCCAAGTGACAGGGGACAGGACAAGGGGCAATGGCCTCAAGCTCCACCAGGGGAGGTTCAGACTGGACATCAGGAAAAAAAAATTCACAGAGGGGGTCATCAGGCACTGGCAGAGGCTGCCCAGGGAGGTGATCGAGTCACCATCCCTGGAGGTGTTTAAAAGACAGGCAGACGAGGTGCTCAGGGACATGGTTTAGCAGCAGATAGGAGTGGTTGGACTCAATGATCTAAGAGGTCTTTTCCAACTTAGTGATTCTATGATTTTCCAGGGGAACTTATGGAATAATTCAGTTTAGCCAGGTTTGTGAATGGTCGGGCTGATGGGAGCACCTGAGTACTTATGTACCAGCACTCTCCTCAGTGCCAAGCCTCATCCAAGGTGAGAGAAGCAAATTGTTCCATGGCTGTGAGAGCAGTTAAATGATTTGAACTCTACTGTAAGGTCTCCTTGAAGTTGCTGTCACAGTTGGAGGTGTGCTTGGAGCAGGGTCCTCCTTGTGGGGCTGAGACGGGGCATGTTTTTCTGTCCCTGTGATGGAGATGGGAAGCTGAGAAGAATGACAAGTTGTTGAGTGAACGTGTTGTAATTTCAAATCACTGCTGCGGAGCCCAGACTTGATTATCACAGTACGACAGAGCAGGCAGCGATTTTTTTTACACAGGATTGTTTTCATTAAGCTGCAATGATGTTCTTGATGTTCTTTTTCTTTAGAAGCAGTCTTCTTTTGTGCTGAGATTCTACCATAATAACTTCACCAAGTTTGAGGCATTACTCATGAATACATTAGGTTAGGTAAAAGGAGACTTGGCTGCAGCACTACCAGCGTGTTTCTGTTAAGCAGCCTTAGCTCTCCAGTGAATTCATAATAGAAACTAATCATAGAATCACAGATTGATTTATGTTGGAAGGAACCTTAAAGATCATCTAGATCCGACCCCCTCCCATGGGCAGAGACACATTCCAGTAGATCAGGTTACTCAAAGCCTCATCTATCTTGGTCTTGAACACCTCCAGGGATCTACACTTAATAAAGGGATAAAGTGAGTCAAATTTCAGTGAAAATCTTGTCAAAGAACATTTGGCAGAGGTGGAGATGGTTCAGTGGTCTAGCTACGACACTGCAACTGTTAACATGAGTATAAATTAAGAATATAAAAATAATATGCTAGTGTGAAGTAGCGTTTTTGTAAATGTGAAATTCAAGGAGCCATAGCTATTAAAATCAGTCAAAGATCAGATTTATTCATACAGTAACAGTAACAGACATAAAATTACAAGCAGGTTTTTAGGAAGGTTGGGTGTGTGGGTGGTTATGTGCTGTGATGATTGATGGATTGAATTCTTAGTACTCCCTTTGGGTTTACTATAAGCTGCTCACACTTATTATAGATCTACTATATTTAATTTTGTTACCCAGTTAATTGTATTTTCCCTAAGAGCTCCAGCAGCCTGCTGTGTGCTACTGTGTCTTTGCCAACAAACTGCTCCACTTATTGACTAATAACTGACTGTAAGAATTTTCTTTATAAATGCAGGCTCCTTAAATGTTGCTGATAACATGGTTTGCATAAGTGTTCTTCTGGCTTCTCTTTCAGTTTTCCTTTCTTTGAGCACAGCAATATTTTGAGTACTTAAGGGTTTAACGCCCCTTTGTCATATTTACTATCAGTATCTGAACTGTAAATATAAAAATTACTAGTTTGTAAAGGCCACTGTAATTACTCCCAAATCTCCCTCACTGCAAGTGCATCTTGAAACTGTGCCACATGGCTAAGGAATAAATGTGAGACTTCTTTAATTTTTATTGTTAATTTTATTTTTATGCCTCTATTAGACTTTCAGTAATGGTGGGGTTTTTTTGGACATTTTAGAGTATCTGAGCATATTATCCACAGCTTCACTGTAGTATTTATACCAAGCACTCCAGGGAACTGGGATCGTTTAGCCTGGCAAAGAGGAAGCTGAAGGGAGACCACATCACTGTCTACAACAACCTCAAAGGAGGTTGCTGTGAGGTAGGTGTTGGTCTCTTTTCCTGAGTAACAAGTGATAGGATGAGATGAAATGGCCTCAAGTTGCACCGGGGTAGGTTCAGATTGGATATCAGGGAAAGTTTCTTTACAGAAAGTGCAGTGAAGCATTGGAACAGACTACCAGTGAAGTGGTGGGGTCACCATCCTTGGAGGTGTTCCAAAAATGTGTAGACATGGCACTTCAGGACATGGTTTAGTAGACATGGTAGGGTTGGGCTGATGATCTTAGAGGTGTTTTCCAACTCTAATGATTCTATGATTCCTAATATACAAACAACACGCAGTATCTATGCTGTGACTACTCTGATGTGATGCTGCACCTACGGTTGCTCCCTGGCAGAGTGAAGAGTGGTAAGATTGCTGGTAAGAAGACAATGTTGGGGGGTCCCTTTTGAGGTTGTCTAGCTTGTTGTCTTAACTACCTCATTCAACTATGACTAATGTTTTCAGTGTGAGTTCATTTCCTCGGGCTAGTAGAAACACTGATACTGATTGCAGAGAGAACTACAAGCTCCCTCTGTGCACTTTGCTATAATACAGATCTTTCCTTCCTTATTACTTACGTTTTTCATCATTCCCCAAATGGTGCTGGGATGTTTTCTTCCTGTTACACGCTAAATGCTTTAATGCTGCACAGGCAACCTCTGTGGTGGATTTCATTTGGCAGAGTCACTGTGGAAGAAGCAAGAGGAGCAATAAACTGGTGCTGGCCACCGGTTTATATGACATTACTCTTGTGACACAGTGCAGAGTTTTTATTCCTTCTCTTAACAGAGCTAGCTGTCATTTTTATATCTATTCACAAACGATTTCTAGATGAAGTCTTTTAGTTCATACCATAAACACACCAAAGTTGGGGTCAATAAACATTTACTTATTTGTACAGAGGAGCTCCAAGAGAAGAGGCTGGCCAAAAGTCACATCACTGGTGGTCAGGATGCTCTCCTTTGACCATTGGGAGATTCAAGTATAAGTCCCCATGCCACATCAGGGAGAGGATTTCTATATCCAAGCCTGACTAACTAGCCTATTACCTACTCTTGGTATGGAGTTTATTCTCTTTTGAGAGCAACAGACTAATCCCGGGAGGAAAAAGGTCATGTCCTAATATGCTACATGGATTGTGATTTATCTTTGACCAGACAAGCTGCTTAATCCCTTTAATTCAACCCCTTCTTTCCCCTACCTCTGACTGGAGGAGGTTCTTTGATTTCTCCTTATCTGAAAGGTACTGTGAAGGCATTTAGTGCAGTGTGTTCAGACACTGGATGCAGCCGTACGATAAGTTGAGCTAATTAGAGTGGGCAAAGCACTGAACTCATGCGTCTTTTCTGCTTGCAAGACCCAAGCTCGTTCAGTTGCTGTGCAGCACTCAATCTTATGTGTGATTTCTGAGCATCCCATCCCCCTGGATCAGCTCTCCCTGTGCTCTGTGTAGTGACCCTTGGAGCCACACACCATAAAGAGGATTTTCTGTGCCAGCAGCGTGGCTAGGAGTAAAGTATTGGTGAGTCTGTGAGGATCCATCCTCCCACAGTCAGTTCAGGGAGCTGCCGCCTGGCTGTGTCACAGGTCTCTGGGTGCCGTTTTCTGGCATGATCCTGTGATCTTCCCTCTTATTGTCATGCTGCATCTCAGATCAGAAGCACAGACTCACAGCTGTGCCTTGCTGTCTGTGTTATCACCTGATGCAGACAAAGCAGAGAGCAGCTCCTGCTTGCATGTGTGACGAGGAAGCTTTGATCACTCAGAGAAAATTAGTGTTAAAATAGAACTCAAAGGCCCCTTCTTCTTCCATTCTGCAGAGGTTCTGTCTTCACCAGGACTGTGACTGTCTTGTATTTGAGGCTGCTGTACCTTTGGTACGGATCACCTTACGCTGCTGTTCAGTGTGGATCTGCTGGAGGGTCGGGAGGCTCCAAAGGGATCTGAACAGGCTGGAGCACTGGGCTGAGACCAATGGCATGAGGTTTAACAAGGCCAAATGCCGGGTCCTGCACTTGGGGCACAACAACCCTGTGCAGCTACAGACTGGGAGAAGTCTGTCTAGAAAGCTGCCTGGAGGAGAGGGACCTGGGGGTGTTGGTTGACAGCGACTGACCATGAGCCAGCAGTGGCCCAGGTGGCCAAGAAGGCCAATGGCATCTTGGCTTGGATCAGAAACGACGTGACCAGCAGGGCCAGGGAGGTTCTTCTCCCTCTGGACTCGGCACTGGTGAGACCGCTCCTCGAATCCTGTGTTCAGTTGTGGGCCCCTCACCACAAGAAGGATGTTGAGGCTCTGGAGCGAGTCCAGAGAAGAGCAACAAAGCTGGTGAAGGGGCTGGAGAACAGGCCTTCTGAGGAACGGCTGAGAGAGCTGGGGGTGTTTAGCCTGGAGAAGAGGAGACTTAGGGAAGACCTCATTGCTCTCTACAACTGCCTGAAAGGAGGTTGTAGAGAGGAGGGAGCTGGGCTCTTCTCC
The DNA here is from genome assembly GCF_032191515.1 of Phaenicophaeus curvirostris. Taxonomy (NCBI): domain Eukaryota; kingdom Metazoa; phylum Chordata; class Aves; order Cuculiformes; family Cuculidae; genus Phaenicophaeus; species Phaenicophaeus curvirostris. Next base: position 66,225,713 of record NC_091396.1, on the reverse strand, counting down.
CAAGTGACAGTTGATGGGACAAGGGACAATGGCCTCATGCTGCTCCAGGCGAGGTTCAGACTGGATATCAGGAAATTTTTTTTCACAGAAAGGGTCATTGGTCACTGGCAGAGGCTGCCCAGGGAGATGATTGAGTCCCCATCCCTGGAGGTGCTTAAAAGACAGGTAGACGAGGTGCTCAGGGACACGGTTTAGTGTTTGATAGGAATGTTTGGACTGAACGGTCTAAGAGGTCTTTTCCAACCTAGTGATTCTATGATTCATCTGCCACTCGCGGGGCACATCCTGTGGCCAGCAGACTGGAACTGACAGTCTCTGGCTGCTGATGTTAATGTTGCTTTGTGGACCAGCTGATAGATGGCATTTGGAACAAGCAAATTTTTTCTTGGCCATTACAAAATGTCAGGTAGACAAAGATACTGGAGCTGGCCTGGAGATCCAGTGGTATCTCCTGCTTTTGTATCCCCTGTCCATGTACTATCACCCTTTGCTGATCAAGCTGCTGGAGCAGGTAACTTACTCCTTGCAGATCAGAAATGAAAACTTATAATGAAAATAAATCATTCTCTGCCCATGCCCCTGGCAATCTCTACTTTCTAACAGCCTGAACAAAACACTTCTGAATGTAGTGGGATGGAGGCTTTGCTTTGCTTTAGTGCAGGGTTGAGCTGTGAACTGAGGGCTCACAAATGATGAGTTCACTCTTGAAGAGGTTCTGGGTAAATACTATTGGACGTGTTTCTAGAGGAAATCATAGGATTGTTTGGGTTGGAACTGGATGGGCTGTGGGCAGGGACACCTCCCACTGGATCATGTTGCTCCAAGCCCCATCCAACCTGGCCTTGGACACCTCCAGGGATGGGGTGGCCACAGCTTATCAGGGCAGGCTGTTCTAGTGCCTCATCACCATCACAGTAAAGAATTTCTTCCTAATATCTCACCTAAATCTCCCCTATTTCAGCTTAAAACCATTACCCCTTGTATCACTACGCTCCCTGATAAAGAGCCTCTCCCCAGGTTTCCTGTAGCCCCTTTAAGTGCTGGAAGGAAATGTAGGATGTTTATTTTTTGCAGGTAGGTAGCAGTGATGGTTTTTACTTGTATCACCTTTACTGCATGGGAGATCAGGCTGAAGGGAGTATTTGTCTACAAGGAAAGCTGATTAACCTTCACTGTGCCATGCTTCTGACCATTTAAAAGGATTTGCAGACCTACAAGCTACTTACAAAGGAGAATAAACTGAAGCTTTATGTAATGACTTTTTTTTCCATCATGGGAATAACTGTCTGTTTGGACAAGTCAGTTAGGTGTTCCTCAGCAGGAGAAATCTCAAGGAGACAGGGTTTCAGCCTTGAAACATGCACAAGCCCTGGTAGCCTGTGAGGCTGGAGGTAGAAATGGGTGGGGGAAGTTTTCTGGTCCCTTCATGCACTATAAATGCATCCCTGGTTTACAGCTGAGGAAGCCCGAGGCAGGGGGAGTTGAAATTTGGCCTAAAGTAACACTGGCAGCTAGACATCAAGCCATGGAAAAGATTGTGTTGCTTTCAGTGATTTTTCTTTGGAAAGTTATTTGTTTAATCCTCCTCCAAGTGCCTAAAAGGTAGGCATGCGTTAAGGGTGTCATAGAGGCTCCATCTCTTCAGGTTGGTACAAACGCAGAGCAAGTACAAATGTAAATAAAGGATCTTTAGATACTAAAGAGGCGGTAAAATATTAGGCGGCATTAAAAGTTACTAAATATGGAGGAATATATTATTATAAAACATTCAGAAGTTCTAAGTTAGCTACTACCACCTAGAAAAGAGATCTTCAAACTGTGGCAACATCTTAGAAAACATTTCCAGTCTCAGCAGTGCACAAAAAGGAAAACAGCGTAGAAGGGGATTATTAGGCAGGAATAAATAACAAATTTGGAACTATTAGTTGGCTTTTGCTGCAGATCCATAGTGTGACTGCAGAGCTGCTCCCCCATCTCAGCAGAACTGGAAAAAGACAGTGAAGGACATCAGAGATGGCCCAAGATAAGCAACAACTGTTGTACAAGGAAAAGTGAAATAAATACAACCTTTCAGCCTGAAGCAGAGATTAACAGGGAGAGAATATGATGGAGTTTTGTAAAAGCAGCAGCACATGGAGAAGATTTAAGGGAGCAGTTAAACATTTTTTCATAGAATAACCAGGTTGGAAGAGACCCACCGGATCATCGAGTCCGACCATTCCTATCAACCACTAAACCATGTCCCTCAGCACCTCATCCACCCGTGCCTTAAACCCCTCCAGGGAAGGTGACTCAAGCCCCTCCCTGGGCAGCCTGTTTCTTGTAATGAAGAGACTAAGCGGCACTAACAAGTGGTCAAGTGGGAGGTTTTAAAATAATAGAACAAATATTTGTTCACAATATGCATTTTAATGTGAGGAACTTGTAAGATGTTGCTTATAGAAAAGCAGACTTTCAAAAAACCAGGGAAGAAAAGTCCTTTTAGATGTGGCTTAACAATCACATGGAAAAATGTCATGCCACCTGCCTGAAGCATTTGGACCAAGGTGAGATGAAGCACCCTCTGGAACTGTTTATCTTTCTCCATCGATTACAGCAGGAACATAAAGGTTCAGTTTATGCTAAATGTGTACATTTTGGACAGCTAAAGGAAGGTGTGGGTGTGATCATTCTTCTCACACTTTCTGACAAGTTCTCCTTGGAACTGACTTGCACAAGGCTTGTATGAAGATAAATTCTTTCAGGTACAAGGTGATGAGCCCAAGTTGTGACCAAGTCAGCAAAAAGCTGGATTCTCAAGCTCAGTGCTGGAAAAGCACAGGAGCAGCAGTCGGTGTCCTGAAAACATATGAAGCACATCCAGAAGGGAGTGGAACAAGATGGGGAAGCTCGTAGTGGAGCAGGGGCAGGAGGAAAGACAGTCCATATCTCTGGTACACAAACGGCATTGTCATTGCTCACACTGAAAGGGAATTAAAAGTGCCAGAAGCTGTAAGTGTTCCCTCAGATGTGATAATAATTCTGAGTATTACAGTTCCAACTGGGTTCGTTTTGATGTTTTTGTAATCCCTTAAGTCAAATTTTGAGCCTACTTTCCAAAGCAGTTGCCTGTATTTGTGGTTTGTATTTTTATTTAATACAGTCTTGATGTGGTTTTGTCTGAGGCATATCATCTTGCCTCTGGTTTTCCTCCTGTATCTCACCAAGAAACGCTCTTGCAGAGCAAATGTTCTCTCAGACAAATAGGATGGTACATGCACTAAGCACAGGGTTGTTATTCTGTTAAGGAGATTGAGATTTGCTCTGAGAATGCAAAACCTTTGTCAGTGTTTCATTGCCAAGCGTGCCACAGCAAGGCAACCAAAGCAGGAGGAGGAATCATAGAATCACCAGGTTGGAAGAGACCCATCGGATCATCGAGTCCAAGGATAGGCAAGTTTCTTATCCCATATTTTCTTGTGTGGTTAGCGATTATTAGCGATTTATTTTGTGAGGTCCACTTGAACACCTGCTGGGCCTGATTTGCAGATGTTTTCTGCTCTCCTAGGTGTAACGGAAGCTGTGCTTTGAACATATAAAGTGCAAAACCCCAGTTAAATATTTGGAAAATTGGTGCCTTTCTTTCTGCACCTACTTCCCCGTGTGTAAAATGAGGGCAGCGAGGACGACGTTAGCAGGGTGTTGTGAAGACTAAGTCAAAAAAGTGACTTTTGCACTTTGTTTGCAAAACTCCCAGTTTCTCCTGTGATGAGTGTCCCAGAAAAGTCCCACAGGGAATTATTCATGTTCTATTCAGTTCAGAGGTTTGGTACTGTGCAGAAAATAGGGGCTCAGCTCTCACACAGAACTAATGAATGTGGAAAAATAGTGGCTGACAAAATAGTTGGTGTCTTGTCCCAACTGTGTCAGCACCTCCAGGAGGTAAGAGGCTTGCAGGAAAAATAATAAGCAGTCATTTCATGGAATATGGGCTTGGATTCAGGGGGATAAGTATGAGCTAGATTTGAGGTTGTGTATGAGCTAGATTTGAGGTTGTATTTCTTAATAACTCCTAGGGATGTGAGAGAGGATGTGTGTGGTAGGAAGAATGGGGATGGCTCCGTGTCTGCGTCAAAGGGGATGAGGATGAGGAGGATGAGCCATCGTTTGAACTAGGCATAAATAATACAGCTTTTGGAAGTGGGGCAGCTATACAGGGAATGGGGGGCTCGCCGGAGCCATTTAATGACAGCAAATTTTGGTAGAGGACATGGTTTCAACACGTGGTTAAAACCCATCCAGCACAGTCCTGATGGCACAGACAAACTTCAGTTTGGCATTTCTGAACTTTATAGTGCTTGACTTTGTAATCGTAACATTAACAGTCTCTGTTTTCCCTGTAATAAATTGAGGGGTGGCAACAGAAGTTTCGGATGCACACAACATCTCCATGAAATGGAAAGATTTGATTTATACCACAATCAAATAGCTAGCAGGGAGGTAATTTATTGCAAATGAAGGGAAATGACTGGAAGGCCTTCTTCTTCACACCAATTGATAGGAAATGGTTATTGCTGCTCTAAAATTCAATAGCACCACAGACACAGCCCTGGGATTAGTAAGTTTATTTCTTTTAGAGATAATACTAGCAAACATGCCCATTCCACATCATACTTCAAGCAGAAACTCAGCACTATCCTGGCTGTGGCAGGAGCAGGTTTCCTGCCCTGCTGCGTGACTTCTATCAAATACTATTGGGCTATCATATGAAAAATAAAATAAAATGAAACCACTGTTCTTCAGAGCCAGTGCTCTGTGTCACTCTTCTAAGTACATCTCAGTGCAACCCCAAGTATCATTTTTGTCATTGAAAACCAATGCTTCCAGAAGTGTTTAATTTGAATCGAGCATTTCTTCTTTTTGAGTAAAGAAAAATACTGGCTCCTCCTAAAGATGAAGATTCAAATCATGTGAGAGGAAGCAGGAGATTAATCATTGCCTTACACTGAAAATATCGTTCATGGCAAGTTGCAGTACTTTGGAAAATAGAAAAAAGTGAAACAATCTAAAAATAATAGATTTAGCTAAAGACATTAACAGCTGGCACTGTTCCTGATGAAATATTTAATAATTTATGTGATGAATAACAAATAGTTTTGATGTTATCAGGGTCAGTATTTCAATATGACAGCTTGTTCTGGCTGTGGAATGTGTTGATCTGTGCTGATACTTGACAGGCCCTGTTAGAGAGACAAGCTGAATTCTGATCATGTGAACACCAAAGACCGTGGTTAAGTGGTTCCAGTGTAATATGTGGAATTGTTAAAGGAAGAACCATGTTGCCTTTTTCCTTTTGGTCCTATAGGTCACATTTGATCATATTTTGCATAATAAAAAGGAAGTAACTAGAATTGGAATGGGATATTGCAGTAAATAAAGAGGCAGCTAGGACTGATTCCCTGGCACTCTGGGGTTGGATGGACTCTGTTGTGGGAGTCTTTAGATATACAGAGTGGCTACAGGTTGAGCCGATTGTCCAGCCTGTGAGGAAGGCTTGTCTGCCATGACCTCCTGAGATGCTTCTTCAGGTGCAGCTATCAGTGGATTTATGGTTCTTGGGGCTCTTGAGGACAGGACTAATCCTCTGGTACATTAGTACCTGGAGATGCACAACTGGTCCAGGTCTCTGGACAAGACATCCCTGCTTGTGCTTAGTGATAACAGGCAACATACCTCATTTTCTGCCTGTTCTTAACAAATGTTAAGCCTAAGAGGCTTATTATAAACAAGAACATCAGACTACAAGGATTACCCAGTGCTTGTTAGCTATTAACAAATAGCTAGGAAGGCTATTTAAATACAAAGTCAATGAGAAGGGGAGAAAGAGATGCGTACGCTGGGATCCTACTCCTCATAGCTGAAGCACTAAAACGAAACAAGCAGCAGGCCAGGTGATCTCAAAGGAAGAGATGTGGTGATACAGGTGAATTTTGAAAAGCTTACAGAAGCAGGGAAAAACACCAGCAGAAAAGTTTGGGCAGCAGCAGGTCTCTCTATGGCCATGGAAATAAATCTCCAAATAGCAGGGCTCACACAGTGCCAGCCATAAAACATGCAGTGCCGCCTGGGAGCAGCTTGGATTTAATTAGAAAACTGTCTGCAAAAGAGATCTGCTGTTCCTCTCTAAGCTTTCTCCTTGGATACAGTGATAGACCTCCCAGTTGCATCTTTGGAAAACAGAGCCCTGGAACATCTTTGCCTTTGGTCCAAAATAATAGCTGAAGAATTGTACCAGCAGAGGGAGCGGGACACCAGATTTCTTTTTCCTATGTATGTGTCTAATCCAAGGAGTTTACAGAGAGAAACCAGGTGTCAAAAAAACCAAACTTGGTCCTTTCGAGATCCTGGATCCTTTCAAGAAAGCGTTAGTTGCTCCAAGTTTTCTTTCTATGAAGTAGTGGCAAAACCAGGAAAACCAAGTCTCCAAATACACATTGCAGCAAATATTATGGAAAAAGCTCCCAATGTTTTTAGGATACCCTTCCAGGTTTATTTTGTGTCCTGTCATGAGAGGTCCCATATTTGGGATATATGACAGAAACAGAACTAAGTGCTCTGGGTTATGGGGCTGCAGTGCGCAATGAGACCTGGATAAGGAGGCTGGGTCCAGCTCATTGTATTCTTTGGCACAAGGTGGCTGGGCTCCTTTGGCAGGCTCTTTAGGTGGGATGTCACGCTGCTGCAGGACTAAATATGCAGCATCAGCAGCAGATCTGACACATCCACTGTGGGGCAGAAGAAAGGTCACGGTGCTGGCATAAATCATAGAATCACCAGGTTGGAAGAGATCCACCGGATCATCGAGTCCAACCATTCCAATCAAACACTAACCCATGTCCCTCAGTGCCTTGTCCACCCGTCCCTTGAACACCTCCAGGGAAGGGGACTCAACCCCCTCCCTGGGCAGCCTCTGCCAGTGCCCAATGACCCTTTCTGTGAAAACTTGTTTCCTGATGTTCAGCCTGAACCTCCCCTGGTGGAGCTTGAGGCCATTCCCTCTTGTCCTGTCCCCTGTCACTTGGTAGAAGAGCCCAGCTCCCTCCTCTCCACAACCTCCTTTCAGGTAGTTGTAGAGAGCAATGAGGTCTCCCCTCAGCCTCCTCTTCTCCAGGCTAAACACCCCCAGCTCTCTCAGCCGTTCCTCATAAGGCCTGTTCTCCAGCCCCTTCACCAGCTTCGTTGCTCTTCTCTGGACTCTCTCCAGAGCCTCAACATCCTTCTTGTGGTGAGGGGCCCAGAACTGAACACAGGATTCGAGGAGCGGTCTCACCAGTGCCGAGTCCAAAGGGAGAAGAACCTCCCTGGACCTGCTGGTCATGCTGTTTCTGATCCAAGCCAAGATGCCATTGGCCTTCTTGGCCACCTGGGCCACTGCTGGCTCATGTTCAGTCGCTGTCAACCAACACCCCCAGGTCCCTCTCCTCCAGGCAGCTTTCCAGCCAGACTTCTCCTAGTCTGTAGCTGCTCAGGGTTGTTGTGCCCCAAGTGCAGGATGTGGCATTTGGCCTTGTTAAACCTCATGCCATTGGTCTCACCCCAGCGGTCCAGCCTGTTCAGATCCCTTTGGAGCCTCCTGAACCTCCAGCAGATCCACATTTCTACTCAGCATAGTGTAATCCGCAAACGTGGCAGGTATGAGCCCAAAGAGGAAAGTGCATGGAGTTCAAGCCAGATCCGTCACACGATAAAGGTGCAAAACCATGACAAACCTGACTGAAGGAAATCCAGGCAATCTGAATTCATGAGGCCCTTCTGGAGAGGGGTAGGGATGTCAGCGCTGCTGGGCAATATGACAAAGCCAGCGTGCTGAGACTGGGCAGTGAAGACCAATTGCAATCTGCTTGATTTAGCCCAGCACAGTAGACAGATGGAAAGAGAAGGATAAAAATCCACCTCACCTTCACGGAGTTCATGTACGAAACCCTCATTCCCTAAAGCAAAAAGGTTGCACTCCTTGAAAGGGTGATGTACCCAGTTTCCTGAGGCTGGCAGGGAAAACATAGCACAGCTAATGGTACTGTCCCAAGTCTGGGAGCCCTTCCTTTCTCCACATAATTTATCTTTCTGATGGGCCAACATGTTTTGAAGGGAGATACGCACACACATGCACAGAGGCACACTTACTCAGCTAATCTGAGCGCTCGCTGTTGGCCTCTGTTGAATTGTGCTGCCCTGTACCCTCCCAAGTGCAAGTCAGATAACTCAAAGCATGCAGTCAGCAAATCCATCAGCCTTGGGACAATGGAACAGCCAGCCCTCCTGCCTCTTGGAAGTACACATGACTCAGGATGAAACATCCCTGCTTTGAGAAGCACAAGGATAACTTTTTTTTTCTTTTTATTTTCTTTTTTTTTTCTCCAAGTAAAGTCACACAGTTATTTAGGGGTGACACTGAGGGCTTGATTCACACAAACCTTTAGAGGCATTTGGGATGTGCTATCAAACACTTCACGGCCTCCAGCTGCCAGCGCAGAAATGTACCATCTCCTTAGATCCTCTGTTATACCTGCTGTTTTCTCAGATGTCCTACGACATCTTAAACACCAGATGATGATGTTCAGGTCAATGGATTGAGCCCTGACTCGTGTTAAGAAGTGGAATGGACATGTATTAAGAAGCCTTCTAGAGTGTGACCTGTGTGATGGGAGACTGTGCACAAAGGGTCTATGAGGAGGATCTGCAGCTCTTCTCTTGAGAGCTGGGATTGGAGAATCTGAGGAACTCACTCATCTGTATCATCCAGCTGCTCATTCCTGAGCAGGAGATAATCAGTAAGGCTATTCCTCTCTTCAGGTATCAGGTACCGATTCAGTCTAGGACATTAAAAGAAGGCTGTATCCTTCTATAGTGTATTGATATAAAGGACTTGTGAAGGAGAGGGGATAAGGCTAATTCTATTGCAAAGACTAAGTCAACATTGCTTGTTTTAGAATCATAGAATAACCAGGTTGGAAGAGACCCACCGGATCATCGAGTCCAACCATTCCTATCAACCATTCCTATTTTAATCTTCATGCATTTAGGATTGAGTGTGCAGAGCAGACCACTTTCTCTAAAGTGATCTCCAGCACAAGATACGTCAAAAGAAAGAAGGCAGAAGAGGAGATTGTATTTTATTTGGCTGGTTGGAGTGTGGAGCACCAAAGAAATTGATTTTGTGTATGCAGGGAGAAATGAGGGAAGGAATAGCTGAGGATAGGCCAGACATCTGCTGCTGAGGGAATACATTATGTCTCACTGGGAAGTTTTAGGGGTTATAGAGCTGATCTGAAGAGACTAAAATCTTTCCAGTGATGTCAGGTGATCAGGCATCATTTTGTCACCGTTTTTGTTGTGTACACAGAGTGCAAATTTCTGCCACCAGGAGGTAGTAGAGATTTTTGAGATTTTCATGCCACTTTTTGTGAACTGTCTCCTGAGAAAAACATCTGGGAAACTTCATAGGCACAAAGATACTGAACAAGTCAGGGCTTTATCGTCTGCGAAAAAGCTGATTTGTAAAACTGCCCAGTGTTGCAGATTTCTTGCATGTGTTACACAGAGTGGATTGTTGTGGGTCCTGCTGTGCTTCCTGCTGGTGCCAAAAGCAATTGAAAAACTGCCATAGATGATCACAGGGCAGAGGAGATTTCTGACACTGCATCATGAGCTCAGTATTGTCCTGACAGACAGCCTTTCCGACACTTCCATGTCAGGGCACCAGCATTTTCCACTGACACAGGCCTCCAAGTCCAGAGATAGGGTGAAGCACATAAAATCTTACCAGGTGCTCAGAAATCAGTGTGGGTCTCATCACAACTGAGTCCTGAGTCACAGTGCAGAACTCCAATTCCTCTCTGCCTCCCAAGCTGTAGACTGTTGAGAGATCAAATCCTAGTTTGAATGGAAAGGTCAGGAGCTAGAAAAGTGATTCCTTGGAAATATCATCCTAAATTTATTCCAAAAAGCACCTTCTTTTCTCTAGAAGTAATCTCTGCTACTGCTGTCAGACTGGCATCTGAAAGACCAGCCAGACTTTGTCAACTCCATTTCTCACTGCTCCCAAGAAAGATCTCATAATCATAGGAAAATAGTATCATAAAGGTTGGAAAAGCCCTCTAGGAGCATAAAGTCCAACTGTCAGCCCAACACCACCGTGCCTACTAAACCATGTCCTGAAGTGCCACATCTACATGCTTTTTGAACATCTTGGGCAGGTCTACATGGCCACAGCTCTGCTAAAAACAGCACAACAACCTACTTGCAGTCATTCATCGTTCTCAGACCTTGCTGAAAAGTGGAGTTGAAAAGGTAGAGCAATGGGTACAAACCAGTTTATCAGCTGAACTCTAGCTATTGAAGAAAGAAGGCAAAAGTCATGGTCAGTTCTTTGCAAGAACAGGTCTCTGTCCTTATTAAGTGGCGTAGAACACAGTAGCCATGGGCTATATTGCATTGCTATGGAGTTCTGTAACTCTTAATGCTTTTCTGTTACTGAGTCTGAGCAGAGGTGCCTTGGATAGCCCTTTGGGAGCAAATACCTGCCATAACAAATAGAAATTTGGACTGAGTCTCTCTTCTATCTGTTTACCCTGTCTTTGCAACAGTCATCAATAAAGTGGCAGTGCTACTGCGAAACAAATATTTCCAGGGAATATTTGAGAGCATGGGCTCAGAGGAATAACTACCTCCCTTTGCTGCTTGGAAGAAAAAATGATAAGCACCCTTGTTAGCTTTAGTTAAAGTAAATGTACAGAGCTAGGGGCTTGCATTTTTATACATCTTGGGAGCAAATGCTAACTACCTCTCTGTTTCTTCGTGCCCCAAGTGGATCAGAACATGGACGTACTCATACAAATTGCTGTCTGCATGGACACATCTTGCGTGACAACATTTTCCTGTTTCAAAATTCTGTTTCTTAGTATTCTTTCCTTTCCTGCTCATTCCCATTTCTCTTGCTTGTTCTTCAACTTTCCTTTTGTTATTTTTTCTGTCAGCTTTCTCCTCCATCTTTAATACCATCCTTGTGTCTTAGTTTCAGAAAGAATTGATTGTTTCTTGTTCTGCCTCTCTTCAATGAAATCAACTGGCATTAAAAATGCTGCCTAGCTCATTGCCAAATCAAACCCTTTTAATATCTGGTGAGGCTCTGAAACATTTTGGAACTGGACTTCAAAATTTGTTCCAAACTGGAATCTGCCCAGTTTTCTAACAGAAGGGAAAAACTCTTAAAACCAAGCTGCCAGTTTCAGACATCTCTGCACTAAGTGGTTTCATACTGTCAGTGAGTCCTTTTTGACCTTGTTGTCAGTGGAGAGACTAGTCCATCCCTCATCTCTGGAGCTTGAGGCAGAGAGCGCAGGAACTGGCTATGCACCAGTGACTTTCGTGGGTACAACAACTGGGGGAACTTTAATTTCTACAGGTATTCTTTTTCCCATCTATGGGTTCAGCTTCTTCTTAGAATCATAGGATGGCTTAGGTTGGAAGGGACCTTAAAGACAGTTCTGACCTCCCTGCCATGGGCAGGGACACCTCCCACTGGATCAGGTTGATCGAAGCCCCATCCAACCTGGCCTTTAACACCTCCAGGGATGGGGCAACCACGACTGCTCTGGGCAACCTGGGCCAGGGCCTCACCATAATCACAGGAAAACATTTCTTCCTAAGATCTCATCTCAATCTCCCCTCTTTTTAAAAGCATTCCCCCTCATCCTATCCCTGCACTCCTTGATGAGGAGTCCCTCCTCAGCTTTCCTGGAGCCTCCTTTAAGTACTGGAAGGCTTCTATAAGATCTCCCCAGAGCCTTCTCTTCTCTAGGCTGAACAACCCCAACTCTCTCAGCCTGTCAAAGTTCCTCAAAGCCTGTGCTTGATCTCCTTTAGGATCTCAGGCAGTTCCTTCAACTCTAAGCATTTTACCCCTCTTGCTCAGTGTCTTTCCATAAATCCATTGGGCTGTTTGTCCAACGGGGAACCCGTTAGCTCTTTAGGGCACGTAGGAAAAGGCTCTTCACCCAGAGGGTGGTGGAGCACTGGAACAGCTCCCCAGAGAAGCAGTCACAGTGCCAAGCCAAGCGTCAGCACCGAGCCTGACAATATTACAGAAGCATTTGGACAATGCCCTCAGACACATGGTGTGAACGTTGAGATTGTCCCATGCAGGGACAAGAGTTGGACTCAATGATCTTTGTGGGTCCCTTCTAACTCAGGACATTCTATGATTTTATGAAGCAAGGAACTGAAAAGGAGGAAATGATGCCTTTTGGGCATGGAGGAAGAACAAGGGCCAATGTGGTCAGAAAACAGGCAGGGAAAGAAAAATCTGCTTCTTCAGGCTCGACTCGTGAGGATACTTGCTGTTTCATGACAGCACCATCCAGTGGGATTTGAAAGGCAGCTGTGAAATACCCAGATTCTTGTTCCTTTCTATTGGAGGCTGTCTGGGAAAGCTGCGAACAGCAAAATAGACACTGGGACTGTCTGTCTGCAGAATCAGCAAGATGGTCAGGAGACATGTACATTGTTCTCTCACTTGAGAGGTTATTTTTGCAAACATATGGCCTGGAGTTAAATATGCTTTTTTTGAAAAACGGTGGCTAAATTCTGTGGCTATTAACACTATAAGTTTCTTTCTTTCTCTAGAGAAATAGGCCCATTTGTAGGGTCTGGGGAAAATTCAACCTGCACAACAAGCTCCACATTAAATTGATGCTTTTAAAGCTCTTTTCTGGATCAGCCCTTGGATTTTAGTCACAGAGCAGTAAATATACAAATCTTTCTGCAAAATCACTTTAGCATACTTACACAGCTAGCGACTTTGATGAGCCTCTTAACTTGAAAAGATGAAACAAATAAGTCTCCCTGTGCCCCTAATAATGTAAGCACCTTTTTCCTGGTAATAAATCGTAGTTCATACATCTTACTCAGCTAGGCTGCCTCTGTACTTCTCTAACCATAACTTGCAAAATGCCTAATTGCAGAAAAAGCAGTCTGCTTGATTTTTTGTAAAAGAAAAATTGCCAGCATATTGAGAACTCGGAAATAATACGAAGCTGCAATTCATTATAAGCCTTCAAAGAGACAGAGGGTACCACTGTGTATCTATCATATAGGGTGATGTTGGAACGGAACCGTAGTCAGGAGCAATTTCACAAGTGGCTTTGTTTATATTATCATCTAGTGATGTTTAAACACGCACAGCATGTCCTTGAAAGCCCAGGGATAAAAGGAAGGGAGGAGATGAAAAATTAAGCCAGAACTAAGGTGTTTGGAAAGAATTTGAAGCTTAGAGTTGTTTCTGGGCACATTAGTTTAACCTTCAAATGAACCAGGCATTCCTTTCCTTCTATGCAAAGTAACACTTTTAAGTCCTGAAGTTTGACTTTGAAGATGAGATCAATGCTGGTAATGTTCTCACAACACCAACTCCCACTGGAGGTGAAATTGGGGGGGGACACGACTTGTGGTTTATTCAGAGATTCCACACAACACACCAGGCATGTGATTTTTGCATCAACTGTGCTTCCCTAACTAGGACAGAGGATTTTAATCTTGCAGAAGGGGTTAGAGTGTTACCAGCACCTACTGACCCAGCACCTCTAAAAGCCAACTAATACATGATCTGGCTCTCAGCTACTTCTGTCCCATGGTCTCTGAAATCCTGGAGGGGTGTGAGCTGCTTAGAACACTCCACAGATGAGAAGTAAAAAGAAAATGTCTGTTGGCAGTCGGTGTAAATTTGCTGTGCAGGAGCCTGTGCTTCTGTTGGACAAACACAAAGAAATCGATGCATTGAAAAACATTAAAAATCACTAATCTCGTTTCATAGCCAGCCTCAAAGGGGATGAAGAAGCTGTGAAATGAGCTATGCCTTGAATTCCTGATTTATAGGTAGTTGATTTATCGCTGATTTGTAACCGCCCTTAGTATAACCAAGCAGCAAGGCAGGAGACAAGAAATCAAGATCAAAAGAGAATTTAATATCTTAAGTGCATTTGTTACATCTGCATTCATACTCAGGAAAACGTTGGTCTTCACAGCACCGTACAAACACTAACCAGCTAATGACTCCCAAGCAAAGCCACAGCGACGGCTATTTTTAAAACATCCATTATTTGTTTGTGCTCATAAAAAGCTGTTTTGTGCCATCAGCTTATTTAGCCAAGCACAGAAGGGAGAAGAATGACTGTGAACAGAGGAGGAAGGAAGGGAAATAGCTTGACCGGGTTCCCCATGCAGCAGTTACTGGAAATGGCTGGATGGAAAAAGAGTAGGAAAAGATAAGGTATGAAAGAGAGACAAAACAATGAAAGTGCTGGAAAAAAAGTGATTACTAGACAGAAATACATATTGGAGGAAAAAAGGCTATTTATTAATAATATCAGTCCAGCAGAGAAGCATAGCGAGGACCAGTAGCAGGAACAGTCAAGTAATTCAAAGCCTGATCATTACCAATGAGTTAGAAAGCCAAATGGTGAATTTCTCACCACTTTTTTCTAATGCAGGCAAAGATTTAGAAGACATGCTAGGGGCAGATCTTAGTTAGAGCAGGCGTGCAGCCTGCCAGGGTGGCAGAGGGCAAATATCCCTTCTCCTCCTCTGAACTTTCTAGGAACCAGCCTAGCTACTGTGGATCTATGCCTCTGAGTGACACACAGGCAACCACAGCTCCTCTGGTGGGACATGGACAGCACGCAGTGTGGTGACCTTCCCCAACAAGCCCTCTGAGGCAAAATATCTTATCTTCTCTATCCTATCTCTGACATCTGTGGGCAGCCCCTGGGAGGATAGGTCTGAGGATCTAGACCTGCAGGTAAGTACCAGGACTTAGAATTATAGAATCAATAAGGTTGGAAAACACCTCTAAGATCATCCAGTGCAACCATCAGCACAACACCACCGTGCCTACTAGACCATGTCCACGCATCTTTTTCACACCTCCAGAGATGGTGACTCTACCACTGCCCTGGGCTGCCTCTTCCAGAGAGTGATAATGTATCCCCTCAGCCTTCTTTTCTCCAGACTAAACAACCCCAGTTCCTTCACCTGCTCCTCATAAGTCTTGTTCTCCAGATCCTCACCGATGCCCGTCCCTGAGGTACGAGCATGTGGGGAATTGTTGACCCTCTTGCAAACTGGAGTAACCCCCCTTAGCTCCACAGACAGTGGTGTCCCCTGTGCAGTCACCAGCCTGGGGAGGATTTTGGAGGCTAGGCAGTAGCAGGATGACACCAGGGTTTCTTTACGCAAACCAAAGTTGCCTGAGCCTGGGAAAGACCCTCTCAGCATGCTGGGAGCATGGAGCCAGCCCTTACGTCCCCTTCCCTTTCATGGCTTGTAACAGAAATGGTGTGGCCAGCAGGAGTAGGGTGTAGAAGCTGAAGTGTGTCCAGAGAAGGGAACGGAGCTGGTGGAGGGGCTGGAGCACAGGAGTTATGGGGAGCGGGAGAGGGACCTATGAGTTTTTAGTCTGGAGAAGAAGAGGCTGAAGGGAGAGTTGCTCTCTACAACTACCTGAAAGGAGGTTGTAGTGAGATGATGGGCACTGGCCTCTTCTCCCAAGGAAGGGTCTTCTTCAGCCCCTCAATGTCCTTCTTGTAGTAAGGGGCCCAAAACTGAACTTGGAATTGGAGATGCAGCCTCACCAGTGCTGAGTACAAGGGGACAATCACTTCCCTACTGGTCACCCCATGTGCTGGTACCTCAGGGACTGGCATCAGTGAGGATCTGGTGAACAAGACTTATGAGGAGCAGCTGAAGGAACTGGGGTTGCTTCGTCTGGAGAAAAGAAGGCTGAGGGAATACATTGGGCACTGGCAGAGGCTGCCCAGGGAGGTGGTTGAGTCACCTTCCCTGGAGGGGTTTAAGGCACGGGTGGATGAGGGATATGGTTTAGTGTTTGATAGGAATGGTTGGACTCGATGATCCTTTGGGTTTTTTCCAACCTGGTGATTCTATGATTCTATGATTATCACTCTCTGTATCTCCCTCAAAGGAGGTTGTGGTGAGATTAGTTGCTGGTCTCTTCTCCCAGCGAACAAGCGATAGAACAAGAGGAAACGGCCTCAATTTGTGCCAGGAGAGATTTAGATTGTATATTAGGAAAAATGCCTTTACTGAAGGAGGGATGAAGCATTGGAAGAGGCAGCCCAGGGCAGTGGTGGACTCTCCATCCCTGGAGACGTTCACAAAGCGTGTAGACGTGGCACTTTGGGACACGGTTAGCAGGCACAGCGGTGCTGTGCTGGCGGTCGCACTGGATGCTCCTAGAGATCTTCCCCAACCCCACTGATCCTACGATCCCTAGCCCAGCCGCGGCCCGGAGGAGCCAGCCCGCTGTCCCCCTGCTCCTCTGCCTTTAAATAGTGCCCGAAGGGCCAGTTCTCCCCCCCCCCCCCCCTCCTTTCCCGGGGCTGGGCGCTGCGGAGCCCGGTCCTGCACCAAGCGGCGCAGGCAGAGCGAGCGCCCGGCGGCTCCGCAGGCTGCGGCGGCTCTGCCTCCTTCCTCCTCCTCCTCCTCCTCCTCCTTCCCCTCCTTCTCCCCCACCTTCCCCCGGCTCTGCTCGGCTCAGCGTCCCGGCTGGCCGCCCCGTGCGCGGCTCCCACCCCTCTATGGATGGGAAGGCAGCTCCCAACGGCGTGGCCACCATCGAGGACAGGATCTTGCGCATCACTGGCTACTATGGATATTACCCGGGCTACTCCAGCCAGAAAAGTAAGGAGCCCCTCCCGCCTTCCCTAAGCCCTTGGAACGCCTGTGGGGGGGATGTTGGGGGGGCGTGCGAGGAGGGAGGGTGGTGGTAGAGCCTTGAGGATGCTCCCCTACATGCCCTCTCCATCCTCCTCCCCCATGGAAGGGGATGCTCGCTGCTAGCCCCGTGGCGACCGGCTTGGAGGGGGCTGGAGAAAGGGTCCCGAGGGGTGCAAGCAGCTCTCGCTGTCGTCCTGAAGTTTAATTGTGTGTTCCCACCCCCCCTCGCCCACCTCCACAAGGAGATTTTGCTCCGCACCGGGAAAGTTTCGGTCCCGGGGGATCCTCCCGGGCGGCCGCTCCAGGTTGGAGCTCCTGGATTCCTCACCTTCCTCAAAAAAACTAATTAGATTTTTCCAGAGAAGCGTGGAGTTAACGAAGGGTTTTCCTTTGTGCCTTTCTAAATGCGAGACACTTGTGGTTTAGAGGTTTGGTGTCTGTTTGGGTTTATTTTGCTCGGTTTTGTGGTTTTTTTTTTTTTTTCTTGCCTCATAAGAAGCTGCTGAAATGAAAGCAGTTGCTTCTTGCAGAAATTCACTGTTTTCTTTTGCTTCTGGAGTTTTTAATTAGGAGCAGCGGGTTTCTAGCAGCTGGGAGAACCTTAGCAGGCTCCTCTGGAATTGTGGTTGTCCCAGAGCTATTTAACGGGAAAGTTAGGCTAATGAAAGGAATGATTCATTTTTACCACCCAGGAAATGGGTGCATTAGGGTTTAACTGTCTAGTAGTTGCTTTGCAGTTTGCAAAAGCTGTGGAGTTTCACAGTTAAAAAAACCAACCAAACAAAAAAAACCAAACAAAAAACTAGGAGGGGAGGGAACAGCAAAAAAAAAAGCCCCGAACACTTAGGTGAGGTGAGTACTAAGGAGCAGATTTGCTTTTGCATGTTTAAATTCCACTTGGAATCAAAGGGCTTGAATTGCTTTCCAAAAGAGACAGTGTCGTGCTCTCCAGCTCTAATGCAACAGTAAACAAAAGCACAATTAATAAACTGCTAATGTATCAGATAAACATATCTGTGGGGGTTTTTTTATGACAGAAGAAAGCCATGCAGTGAAACCATTAAAAAAGAGAATTCCTTTGTGTAATGGTCACCTGAAAAAGCAAACAAGTAATCCCTGTGGTTTTACTCTGCTGGTTTTGGTAGCATCCTAACAGCAGGGCAGGACTTCTGGTCATTGGGTGAGGTCAGTTGGTTTGTTTGTAGGTCAGTGGAGTTGGGAAGAAGCTGGGAACAATCTGGAGAGATGGATGCATGACAGCCCAAGGACTGTTTAAGTCTGAGCCAGGTGAGACCTGCGTCCCAAATTCTGCAGTGGCTCCAGAGGATCTCTACAGTGTGATGTACCAGAGAAGGATAGGGATGCTGGCTTAATACTTTGTCGCGAGTTTGCTTCCGTGGCAGAATGCAATTTTTCATTCTGCAGCAACACTCCCACTCTCTGTCAAAATGCAGAGACCTGGATTCAGTGTTGGCAATGCAAGTGGCTCTGCACAGGGTGCATCAGGGAGAGGGCTGCCCGGACAAAGAAAAGCTCGCTTAGTCCAGGGCCAGGTTCTGCAGATCTGCTCAAAATTAGATAAAGCATGCTGGGAGAGGCCAAGGCTTTCAAAAGTGCTGACTCTTGGGATTTTAGTGCAAATCTCCTAGCCTTTTGTACCTTTGACTGGGTGCTGGGGCAAAACAAGTGATGAGTATCTCAGGTTTTGCCGTTTGAAGAAAATAAGCAAAATTTGCGGTCATCATGCTTAAAGAGAAAAACTGGAAGTGCGTAGCCAAGAGGTATCCCAATACTTAAATGCCCTCAGGTTCATAAAAACAAATGCCCCTTGTAAGCTATGAATGATTTTTAAAACAGTTCCATAAGTTTTGGAAACACCAAAACCAGGCTGCCCAGGGAGGTGGTTGAGTCCCCTTCCCTGGAGGTGTTTAAGGGACGGGTGGACGAGGTGCTGAGGGGCATGGGTTAGTGTTTGATGGGAATGGTTGGACTCGATGATCCAGTGGGTCTTTTCCAACCTGGTGATTCTGTGATTCTATGATTATAATTTTTGGATTGCTTGCAGTTGGTGGATGACTAGCTCATTCTTGTAGCTGGGTGGTTTGGGTTTATAAAGTGCTTTCACGTGTTAGCATTTTCACCAAGCCCCTACCTGGAGAATGTAGAAGCATCCTTCAGGTGTCTTGAACACACAGCTTCTTGGCACTGGGGCAGTGAGTGTCACTCTTGGAGGTACAACTTAGACATGGAAACAGAGTAAGAACTCTAGGCTGAAGCTATCACCATCAGGTGATGTTGGTTCAAAGTGGTGTTGACTGACAGTTTTTGTAGCTAATTGTTCATTACAGCTACAGCGCTGTCAAAATGTAAATATTCAAGGTGGGAAGTTCATACAACTTATTATTGTAGTTGGTAGTTTATTTCAGTGAGGGCATGATTTTATCACTGCTACCCAAATAGTGACTTAGTGCAGCTGAACAACGCTGGTTCCTCTTGGGTCTGGTCAGAGAGCTGGCCAGACACCAGATGGGGATGTGATTGGGAGGATGACAGCCTGCTTATTGTCACCACTTTCCTTGAGGCTCCTCTTTGTCCCCAGCCTGCTGTGCACAGCTAGGGACAGGGTGAACTCCCTTGATGAGGAAAGGTGAAGGCAGGGATGGGTGGCTGCTGTTCTGCTCGCTCTTGGCAGGTCCTGGAAAAAGACAAAAAAGCCCCATGCTGCTGATTTAAATCCCTCCCTTAGTGGATTGGCCTGTATTCCATGGTTTAACAGGAGATCATACCTAGGTTTCTGTGTGTGAAGGCTGAAGATCAGTCACAAATCATTATAAAATCTAATGTCAGTGGATGGTAGTGTTCAAGAGCTGTTATTATGAACAACTGCAGTATCTTCTAGAGACTTTTGCTTCATCTTCTATATTTGTGTGTACTAACCTACTTCAGACTTGGGAGTGCATATGGTGATTCTTTTGTTAATTTTATGTCAGGCACTTGTATAATTTTATTTATCCTTAAAAAAAAAGCTGTTAGAGAAGGAAAATATCTTCTTTAGCTCTCTGTAAGTCATCTGATTAAGCAGAAGCCTGTATTTTAGTAGAGTATTTGCATTGATGTATATTGCAAAAAAACCCCACCCCATATCCCACATAATAAGTCATAGGAATCAGAGCAAGATATTACGTGGGATTCCTCCTCCCCCTCAACCTGTTTCTGGAATGAAATGGGCTCTTCCTGATCCTGTTCATCCTGAACCTTTGGATGCATGGCTTGATCCCTCAATTCCTGCATTTAAAATGTACAGAGTGGGTATGAGGTTTCTGGCTTCTATGGGGAGGCAGAGGAACTGAGTCTCTCTTCAAGTAAACTTCTTCAAAGTTATTCTGTAATTCCTAGAGCACAGAGCTGGTGTAGAACAGAAGCTCCAGCCTTAGACCTAGGGCTACTAGTAGAACTTTGGGATGTGGTTGAGTAGGCATGGTTTTGCGCTGATGACCTTAGAGGTGTTTTCCAACCTTAATGATTTCTATGACTATCGTGTTTCTATGTTCCTGGCCCCTTCGGCTTCATATTTCAATGCTTGTGTTTTCTTTTGGTCTGATCCAGCTTTACCATCAGTACAAACAGTGGCAAACCCTGTTCCCTCTCCTGAGCTTTGCCATAACTTCCCATTCCCTCTGACTTTGTTGCCGGGAATACAATCATGTTTAGTATCTTCAGTTTTAAGAGTACGTAAGGGTTTCCTTTGTAGGTTGTTTTCTTTTTCTTTTGACTCTTTCCATCTGCCACCCTATCCGCCTTTCATCTCAGTACTGAAAGCTATTTCACTTTCACAGTACAAAGTTCCTCTCCTTCAAGTCTGTCCTAACACCTTTTCTGTGCTTTCCACTGAATTAAAACTGCTCCAGCCCAAGCTTCACCAAGTCCACCTCCAAGCTGAGCAGTTTCTGCCTGTGTGATGTCTTTTTGCAGGAGATCTTTTCACCATCCACAAAGTTTTATGTCTTTTCCTGGTGCCAATCTGCGTTCCTGTAATGCTGTTTTCTCAGACGTGGATGAGCACAGGGACTGCGGTGGCTGCGCTTGCTCTCCTTGCTCTTCACATGGGCCATCCCCTTCTCTTCCTTGTCTCTTCCCCTCGGCATCTTTCATTCAGATCTGGAGGGTTTGGGTCCCACTGCAGCAGGCCATGAATGCCAGCTTTCAGCAGGCATTTGCTGGACTTCTAAAGGTTTGTTATGTTGCCCCACTCTGCTTTGAGCTCCCCTACCCCTCCCCTTTTGACCTGCCTTGAAATCCTGAGACTGTGTAGGCTCCCAGAAGCAGAGAATGGTGTCTTGTGTCTGTGCTTCCCTAGAAACAGGAAAAAAACCCCTGTGTTCTTACTTCCCTGGGACAGCTCAAGCAAGGTTTGGTGTTTCAATTTGGCAAGTTAAGCCTCAAGTCAGCAATGAACTTCAGCATCTGCTTAAGTCTGAACTTGCACTAAGCCACTGGGCTTTGACAATGTGTTTAAAGTTAAGTCCATGCTTAATTGCTTTGCTTAATAAGACTGGGATTACAGGCACGCTGAACCAGCATCGGTGGCTTGGCAGTTGGGCTCTCCTGCTCTCCGAGCAGAGTAAAAGGCTGTGGAGGGGAAATCTTAACTCCGAAACATTGGAGAGAATTTTTTTTTCTGGTGATTACAGCAGCTGTGCCAGCAGCTTTGCTGCAGTACGAATCACATGGCAAACCCAGATTGTCTCCGTGCTTACTGAGCACCATGCTCTCCTGGTGCCTTGTCACTTCCAGCGAGAGGAATAAAGTTGCAGTGTGTTTACTGGAGGCACCTAGTTTGCAGAGCCCTCTTGTTACTCTGTGCAGAGCGCGCACACTGGGAGAGGCTGGGAAAGGAGCAGTTGAGGAAGGGTCCTGTGTCATTATTGGTGTGTGAGGCTGGTTTCATTGAGCTGTGTTCGAGTGGGTCTGGGAGGGAGGCAGTGGTGTCTGGATCAGCCTCTGGGGAAGCTGAAGAAGTCTCAGGGCTGTGTTGCTTGTACCAGGTGTGGCAGCTGCTCCTGTTCTACCTGGTAGCATTTGGGTTGCAAGGACCCAAAGCATATATATATATAGCGACCTTCTAGTACCTGAAAGGAGCCTCCAAGAAAGCTGGAGAGGGAATATTCATAAAAGCCTGTGGTGATAGGACAAGAGCAAACAGATATAAACTGGAGAGGAGCAGATTTAGATTAGACATTAGGAAGAATTTCTTCACCACAAGGGTGGTGAGGCACTGGCTCAGGTTGCCCAGGGGAGTTGTGGCTGCCCCATCCCTGGAGGTGTTTAAGGCCAGGTTGGATGGGCCTTGGGCAGCCTGATCTGGTGGGATGTCCCTGCCTGTGGCAGAGAGGTGGAACTGGATGATCTTTAAGGTCCCTCCTAGCCCTAACGATTCTATGATTCTATGACTCCAGATGCAGGGCTGGCTACAATAAGGTTTGTTTCAAAGCTCTCCCTTCCTTGCTAGACAGGGATTTCCCAAAGGAGAGTAATTCATAGAATCATAGAATGGTTTGGGTTGGAAGGGACTCTAAAGCCCATCCAATCCCACCCCTGCCAAGGGCAGGGACACCTCCCACTGGATCAGGCTGCCCAAGGCTCATCCAACCTGGCCTTGAACACCTCCAGGGTTGGGACATCCACAAGTTCTCTGGGCAACCTGTGCACTGTCTCATCACCTTCATGGTAAAAAATTTTTTCACCAATACCTAATCTAAATCTTCTGTCTTTCAGCTTAAAAACATTCCCCATTGTCCTATCCCTCAACTCTTTCATGAAGAGCCCCTTCTCAGCTTTCCTCTAGACCCCTTTAATTCTTGAGGGCCCTCCTTTTAGGGATGCTGTGCTGCAGTGGGGCTGGATTACAAACTGTGGATGTAACGATCTCTTTTCCCCTCATCTGGATTTCTTGGCATAGGATGCAGTCTTGTCGTTGCTTACTCCTTGCAGGCTTGTCTATCTATCCAGGCAAAAAAAACCAACTGAAAACATATTGCTATGTATCAGCCCTGGTAGCAATAACTTATGAATTAATTTCTTTCAGCAAAAAAAGATTTTATGAATACTCCTTTGCCCACTAATTTTGGCAAGACTGGGTATGTAGTATTTAATGGAGAAGGGCCAGGCTTTGTGCAGGTTTCTGTTTGTGCTGGACAGGACAGTTTAGGCAATCGTGTACTTGTGTCTGGAGTGTGGGACCTCCCCTTCATCTGGGGGACTCAAAGCGATTTGGAGGATGAGGGGTCTCGCTAGCTGGCAGGAGAGGGAAGTGGTTCAGTCCTTGGTCTTTGTGTTGGACTGGTTCTGTCTCTTTGGGTCAAATCCCTGGGCAGATGGGCCACGAAACCGCAGTACCTCACTACTGCAGTACAACTCTCTACGACAATCTGAAAGGAGATCGTAGTGAGGTGGGTGCTGGTCTCTTCTCCCAAGTAACAAATGATAGGATGAGAGGGAATGGCCTCAAATAGTACCAGGCAAGGTTTAGATTGGATATTAGGAAAAGTTTCTTTACTGCAAGAGCGATGAAGCATTGGACCCGGCTGCCAAGGTCAGGTCCCCATCCCTGGAGGTGATCAAAAGGCATGTAAACCTGGCACTTCAGGACATGGTTTAGCAGGCACAGTGGTGTTGGGCTGATGGTTGGACCTGATTATCTTAGAGATCTTTTCCAGTCTAAATGATTCTGTAATTCTATGCTATGATGTATGGATGTAGTTCTGAACAACTAAGGGCAGCAGGGATGAGTTTAAACCAGCAAGGACACAAAGGGAGATGGTGAGCCTACCCATGCAAGAAGGGACTGACAGAGCTTGGCTTGCATTGGCTGGCCCAGATGGGAACACGGCTGCTGCTCCAACTACATCTTGGGAGGGTGAACAAGGAAATGTAGGCAAGAAGAGTTATTTAAACTGAAACTGCGTGTTGGCACACAGACAAATGGGGAGGAACAAGCCATGAATAAATTAAGGCTGGAAATTAGCAGAAGGCTGAAATTAATGGGCAAATAGTCTCTCCCAGTCTTATGTATCTAAATAAGAATTATTAGCCAAGCTTTAAAGATGCCCCATAAAGAAGTTTGCCAAGATTTTGTGAAAAATGACTCCTATTTGTCAAGGGAGATGTAGACAGTAGGGTGGTGGGGAAGGACATCAATTTGTCAGAGACTGCACAGCACAAGCCATGATGTTTGATAGAGCAAACTCTTCCTCCACTGGAGACTACCCAGCAGGTCCTGCGCTGAATCTTGCCTAGTGCTAAGGTTAGTAGAGATGCTTTCAGTAATTTGGTAGCTTTCTACACATTCTCTCTGCTTGCTTTTCTTCCACCTTCTCTTGCTCATTCGCTCCAGCTTTTCTGACAGCAAGGCTTGCTTGCTGCCTGGCCCTCTGGGCTGTGCCTTGTGCTCCCTGGTGGCTCTCAGGAAGCCTGCTGCTTCGCCTCACTCGCACCAATTCACCCAAGGTGGCTTTAAGCTCACTCAACTTGATATTATCATGGCAGCGTGGAGCTGCACGCTTCCTTCTTTTCTTCTTTTTTTCCTAAAAGACTTGCTGCTGCATATAGCTCATTGAGAAATGGCCTGGGTATGCGATGAGCTTGTGGTGCTCTCCTAGAGTACTCAGAAGAGAGATCCCTCTTTTTGACTGTCCTTCTAGTGCTCTTTCCCTTATGTTGTCTTCCCCATCCACTCTGGCAGGCAGGTGCATATCTGGTCTTGGTTGAACTGGGTGAAAAACATTCCGAAGTGATGGATGGCTCCAAGAAGACTTTTATGCTTCCAGTGCTTGCATTCCTTTTTTTTCTTGGTGATTTTAAAAGTTTGCTATTTATATCAAAGACCTTAGAGCAGCCTTCCAGTACTTTAAGGGGCTACAGGGAAGCTGGGAAGGGGCGCTTTATCAGGGAGTGCAGGGATAGAATGAGGGGGAATGGTTTTCAGCTGAAAGAGGGGAGATTTAGATGAGATATTAGGGAGAAATGTTTTCCTTTGAGGGTGATGAGCTCTGGCACAGGCTGCCTAGGGAAGTTGTGGCTGCCACATCCCTGGAGATGTTCAAGGCCAGGTTGGATGGGGCTTGGAGCCCCTGATCCAGTGGGAGGTGTCCCTGCCCATGGCAGGGGGTGGAACTGGCTGGGCTTTAAAGGTTCCTTCCAACCCAAACCATTCTGTGATTCTGTGATATCTTCTGTGCGTTTGGAAAATGATGGGCTCATGCTCAGCTACCTGCATGGGAATTCACCCATGAAAGTGAATTTGTGGCTTGCTCTTAGCTGGACAACTGATGGCAGGTGTTTTTTTCACTCAAAACTGCTGGTGGATGATCACAATAATGAATAATGAAAACACCTGCAAAATAAAAGGTCACTGTCTCTTTGTGGCAAATGTGCAAATAAGGTGGGGAAGGAAGTGAAGTGCTTAACTGACTGGTTAAATTATTCACTGCAAGTAAGCGGACCAGCTTTACTTAGTGAGACTGGAAATCTTTTTTCTTGCAGTAGGGTGAAGTGGGACTCCCTGGTGGCCCTGCACATTTGGTCTGGCCCTCTGCAGAATGGCAGATTTCACTGCACAGAGATGGAATCTGTAATGTTTTACCTGGCTAGTACCCAAGGTATGGCTTACACCGTGATGGCAGAGCTGCAAGTGAGAGCATCCCAGGTACTTTGAGTGAATTTATTCAAAGGCATGAAGTACATGTTCGCGTTACAGGCTCTCGGTGTATCTGCCACACTAAGACAACCTTTCTGTTATTACTTTAAAACCATATTGATTCTTCCTAGACTTCACCTGCAAATACTGGTGATAAAATGGACTTGCTCTTCTCTGCATTCAGCTAGCCTGGATCAGGGTTATCAGAGTGAGGAAGTGAGAAAGGTGTCTCTGCTGTCCTTTCATAGAAGCAAGGAAGGAGAAGCTGATGTCCTCCTGTTCTCATTTCCTTATGAGCTAAAGCAAGGAAACGGGATATGGCCTAGGGTGGAAGATGATGTTTTGTGCTGTATCTGGAAATCTTAAAGCTATTCCTTGTCTCAAAGCCATCCAGTTTATTTTATATGATGCAAGAACTGAACTATGTTCAGTTTTAGGCCCCTCCCTATGAGAAAGACATTGAGGTGCTGGATTGCATCCAGAGATGGGCAACAAAGCTGGTGGAGGGGCTGGAGCGCAAGTCTTATGTGGAGAAACTGAGGGACCTGGGGCTGTTTAGCTTGGAGGCGAGGAGGCTGAGGGGAGACCTTATTGCTCTCTACAACTACCTGGAAGGAGGTTGTATTGAGGTGGGTTCTGGTCTCTTCTCCCAACTAACAATTGATAGGATGACAGAAAATGTTCTCAAGTTGCACCAGGGAGGTTTCAATTGGGTATTAGGAGAAATTTCTTTACTGTAAGAGTGGCAAAACATTGGAACAGGCTGCCCAGGGAAGTGGTTGAGACACCATCCCTGGAGGTGTTAAAAAATCTTGTAGTCGTGGCACTTTGGGACAATGTTTATTAGGCACAGTGGTGTTGGGCTGATGGTTGCACTTGATGGTCTTAGAGGACTTTTCCAACCGTAATGATTCTGTGATTCTAGAAGAAGAGCTCCCATACCTGGTTTTGAGTCTTATTTAAGTTTCCGGTTACATTTTTGGTAGGGAGACAAGCGCCAGCATGGCAGTTCATGCGTCAATACGACTCCACCGAAACAGTTGTACCAAATCCACTACTAGATCACTTATAGACCTGATAGTGATCTCACTATCCAGAGTGAGAAAGAAATTGTAGCTTGACGCCAACCTGGCAACTGTTCCAGTTTTATTTCTTCCCATTTTATGCTTGCGTTATGACTGGGAAGTGGCAGTTTATGGCACCAAAGCTGTATTGCTTGAGCAATTGCCTGCTGAAGCAATATAAAGTACAGCTACCTCTCTTCCGACAGAGGCTGTCTTCTGGGGGACATTTTTGATGAGGGTTAACACACAACTGTATTATTAATGGGACAGTTGTGGGATGCTGTGCACTTGGCAAAAATTAGTTTCCTACTGGGAACTGATTTTTCACGTGATTCATAAAACCACAACTGTGCAAGTCCATTTCAGCTAATCGCATACGGGAATGTCTGAGGATAATACTGAAATCATGTGCTGGCATTCCTGTGGAAGATAAGTGTGAAACGGGGCTGGAACGCATGTTCTCTGGTGGAGAGCTCCAACACAGAAAAGCGATTGCATTAGTTCACACAATGTGATTTATGTTCGGCAGCTTGAAAGTAAGATAGTAAGATGGCATAGTTGTTATAGTGCAGTTGATAAAGTGCAGTTGTTATGGCCCTTTTCTTTCATATGTTTTAAATCCTGGGGCTTTGAAATCCTTTCTTAGACAAAAGCTTGCCATGTGGAGTTTTCAGCCTTGGAATTGTGTGGGTGCGGATTGGGGTTTTTCTCTGCAGAGCTAGAAATAACCTGTTGTGTGATACGTTACAGGGGGTAGGATTTGTAGCAGCTTGTGTGCAAGTGGGATGCTTCGCAGTGCTCCACCAGAGGAAATTCTTCAATGCTAACAGCATGAATGGTAGGAAGGTGAACTCTTCTTAGTGTTTCTGTACCACGGTTTGGGCTTCTACCTGAAGAGGATTGCTTCTACATGTGAGAAAGCACTTAATTCTTAGTGCTCAGTGAGGCTGCTAACACCAAGAGCAGGTGGAAGATGACTGGATGGAAAGAACATATCTGATGAAGGTTCCTAATTTTCTACCAGTTCTTGCTTCTTTCCAGGGTGGGATGGAATGGAAAAAAATAAGTGAGGAATTAGGTAAGAAGAAAACTTTAAAAATTTTGAGAACATTTCTTCTGAGAAAAAAATCAGACTGGTGAAGTGACTGGAATAGCACTAAAGAGGTCCCACTTTTCACATGCATTGTAAAAAGAATTTTGGAGAAGGGAACAAAAGAAATTTTTCAGCTGAAAAACATAGTTGAGCTGTTGTTGGTGTGCTGAATCATCTGTGTCTTGTTGGGGTGACTCATCCAGTACAAGACCTGCCTTCTGTCTCTCTTCTTGGGCGACCCTTTCTCAGTGGGCATGGATTTATCTGCGGTTGCGTGCCACAAAGCTTGATGCTTGCAGGGAGTGTTGGAGCGACTCCAGCGTGCAGTGAAGTGGCCAGCTATTGCCTGGCCTGGTGTCTTCATGGAGGTGTGGGTCTAGGAATTTGATTTCTGAAGGCCATCTGCTCTTCTATGCAGACCTTGCTGGTTGTTTGAAGGTTTGGCTTATAAAGCTGAGATTGTAATTCACCTGTAGATACACTGCGGCAGGCGAAAGCTTAACTGGGTTTTCAGTGCATCCTGTTTGTTTCCACATATTCAGTGCTGGAAAGGAGGTTAATTAGATCAAATTAGGGCAAGTCTATTTCTAGATAGGGTCTGTGTGGTGCCTTTGTGCATGTCTGCTTTGAAGTGAATTCAGAGCAACTGTTTTGAGCATCCTTGTGAAGGCAGGCGTCCTCGGCTATGGGCTTTGAGAAGTCAGCTAGAAGAAAAGGTGTTTGTACGTGGGCAGAGTCTAGAGAACTTGTTTAAACACAGGTATTCACACTGCAGAGATGCAGCAGTGGCTCTCCTGAGAGCCAAAGTTTCTAAGCTAACACCTGGAAATACCACTCGGGTGAGTGTGCGCATGTGATTTAGTCATACTTCTAGAGGTTCTTCTTTTTGCTGATGATGCCAAACTGAGAAGAGTGGCTGGTATGTGGAAGGATGTCTTGCTATTCAACACCTGGACAGGCTAGAAAGTTGGGCAGAGAGGAAGCTAATGAAGTTCAACGAAGGCACCTTGGGAGGAAGGAACAAGCCCCTGCACCAGTACAGGTGAGGAGCTGACAAGCTGGAAAGCAGCTTTGTGGAGAAGGACATAGGAGTCCTGGTGGACAAGCTGACGATGAGCCAGCAATGTGCCTTTGTGGCCAGGTCGGCCAGCGGTGTCCTGGGGTGCAACAAGAAGAGTGTGGCTAACAGGGCAAGGGAGGTTCTCTTCCCTCTCTACTCTGCCTTAGTGAAGCCCCATCCGGAGTCCTGTGTCCAGTTCTGTGCTCCCCAGCTCTAGAAAGACAAGGAGCTACTGGAGAGAGGCCACAGAGATATTGAGGGTACAAGAGCATCTCCCTTATGAGGAAAGGCTGAGAGACCTGTGTCTGTTTAGGCTCGGGAGGAGAAGACTGAGGGGTGATCTCATCAATGCTAATCAATATCTAAAGGGCAGGTGTCAAGAAGATGGGGCCAGACTTTTTTTTTCCAGTGATGCCCACCGACAGCACAAGGGTCAACAAATACCAACTAGGGTACAGGAAATTCCACCTTAATATGAGGAAAAACGTCTTTACTCTGAGGGTGACAGAGCACTGAACAGGCTGACCAGGGAGGTTGCGGAGTCCCCTTCTCTGGAGATGTTCAAAACCCTCCTGGATGTGTTTCTGTGCAACCTGCTCAAGGTGAACCTGCTTTAGCAGGGGGATTGGACAGGATGAGCTTAAGAGGGCCCTTCAAATCCTGACTGTCCTGTGATTCTGTGGTTATTTAAGAATGTTCCCCTTAATTATTATTGGTGTAAAACATTCATACAGTGTAGTGACATTTCATAGCACTTTGTAGAGTTATGTTGTCTAGGGAGATGGAAGGTAGAAGGAATCCATCACTATCACTGTGCACGTTATTAGCAGGTGTTGGTTTCGGTCTTCTGTTTTAGCAGGGGGCTTTGATTTAAGAATACAAATAATAGTAAGGGACGGACCTCAGTTATCTGGATTCAGATTTACTTTAATTCCAAAACTGCTCCCATATGTGGGATGTCAACAACTGTGGATGTTTTTTATTTACTTGTAGACAAAAGTTAAACCCCTTTTCTGGGATTTTCTGATGAACACAGATGTGGAGAACAACATCAAGGTTCTGATCATGTCCTCTGCACTTTTTTTTTTTTCCCTTACAGTGAAGCAGTTCTAATGATGTGTTACCTGGCAAAAGAGCATCTTAGAGCAGGAGAATCCTCTGGTGGCTTAATGACTGTTGGCCTTCACATCCTCCCTGTAGTTTAGAGCAGACTGAATTACCAAATACCCTTTATGCACATGAAGAGAAGATTTATAGGCCTTCCTTTGAGAGTAATGGCTGTTCTCTCCTGTCACGTTCCGATATTCAGAAATGGGTCTCTCTGGAAGCCAACTGGAATAACGCAGTGCAGTTTGGACTGAGTATGTAGATTCTGTGTCTTCTGTATGTATGGTTTCCCTGTGTATTTCAGTGGCTTAAGCCATTTTTCTTGGTCCTGACTTTCCCATTTCAACATATCCACCTCCCTTCTCTCCCTTTGTCTGTGGTATTGGACTGGTCTCATTGAAGGGAAGATCTGAAGGGAAATATATTTGGTGTCTTTGATGTGTAGAGCCTTTTTTTATGGGCTGTGAATAAAAACTGTGTCTGTGTATTCCCAAACTGAAGAATACATGATTGCTGTTCTTAGTCTCCCTCTGAAACCAGGCTTTGACATCATCCATACTCTATAATTTATGGTATTTTTTTAGCAGTCTGTTAAGGCATGGACGAGAGTAAAAGGGATGATTTAGGAAGGAAAGAATAGCCCTGTGCCTTGTGGTAGGTCTCTGTGTGAGCAGGTTCCTGCTCTTTGAAGTCGCTACTGGGTCTCTCTTTTATCACAGGATCATTCTTTAAAGATGATGTTGTTTTGCCTAATGTAAGCACTTACTCCTTGTCAAACACATCCTCGTATGCCCTGTTAGGACTTCGCACTTCATTCCTAGGTGTTTTAAAAGCAGATTACAGAACGTCTTGTAACTCGTCATATGTTGATTTTTTTTAACCTGGTTTCTTAAGGAAACAAGGCTTATGTGAACATCACATCTCTGTCCCTGGAGGTGTTTATGGCACAGGTGGACGAGGTGCTGAGGGACATGTTTTAGTGTTTGATAGGAATGGTTGGACTCCGTGATCCTGTGGGTCTCTTCCAACCTGGTTATTCTTTGATTCTCCCCCGGTAACTTTTGCATTGCTTGGACAAATCCAAGCAAGCTTACCAGGAGTCAGAGAGTGTGAAAGGCATGGAGCGCTGATGGACCTTACAAAAACAGGTGGCCAGCTAGAAAAGAGGGGGTCCTCTTGGTTCTCCCACAGTGGGAAAGCTGTGGAATTAGCTCACGCCCGAAGACACGCTGCCTAAAATTTTTGAGGTCTTATCGATGCCTCTAGTTAACATCCAGCTTCGGATGGTCAACAGGAGATGTGCAGAGTATAATGCAGGTTCCTGGTTTGCTTCCATTCTCTGTTGATCTGTACTTGAGAGTTTCTTGGTGTGTGTATATTTATAGTAGCCTTTGGTGGAAATTCTTCGTGAGTTTAATTGTTTTTTAGGTTGAATGGTGAAGAATTGCTTAGGGAAGTGGTGGAGTCTCCATCTCTAGAGATATTCAAAAACTATGTAGAAGCGGCACTTTGGGACATGGTTTAGTAGGCATGATGATGTTGGGCTGATGGTTGGACTGGATAATCTTAGAGGTTTTTTCCAACCTTAATGATTCTAAGATTAGAGATAACAGAGAATCTGGCCAGAAGACCCAATTCTGTAGGAAAGTGGCCTTGTCTATTTTGTTGCTGTAGAATTGCTTGTCTCTGCTGCTGGTGGTGGTTCTTTGGGTATCATTCTGCAGCTGAGAAATGAGGGTAACTCCCGTCTAGTCCTGGGGTCAGGAAACCCTTATCATTGCCCAATATATCTGACAGAGAGGAGGGGAAAGAAAAAGCCTTTCTAGCACATGGATGAGAAACTAGCCTTGGAGGAGAGATGGTGGCTTCCTACTGCTTGGCTACTTCTCCAGACTATGCTGGGATGCCAGGAGTCTCACAAGGTACATCTGCTTTTGTTTGGGACTTCAAGATAATAGAGTGAAAACAAGAAAATAGTTCTACAGGACAGCTTCAGGTTCTGGTCTGAAATTTAGTGAATAAAGGATGGATTTCCACAACTGCAGTTATTAGTAAAAGTCTGCAGAGCATTGCAGACAATGGTTGTGAACCATTAAAAAAAGGGAGATAATGGAGTTATTTTATTACAGCAACAGAAAATGTTATAAAATATTCATGATGATCATCTCCTCTTATTTGAAATAATAAATCCAATGTTAATTTTGTACTAGCAGAAAACTGGTGGCTGACTGTTGGCCCTCAATTTCTTTGCTGGTGTAATGTAGAGATAATGTTTTATCTACTTCGCAATAGTGTTATTAGGCTCACAAATATGTTGTAACACCCAGGGAAGGAAAAAGAAGCTCCCCTCTGTTTCTTCTGCAGGTTAGGAAAAGAGAGAGGCTTCTGCAGTCATTTCAGATGTCTTGGCTTCTTAACAGCCCAGGGAACAAAAATATTGCTGCACAAAAGGACTCACACAGAGCATTAAAGTTAGTTTGTTATGACAACAAATTTAATGCTCAGTGTAACTCATAGCTTTAAAAAAGGTAATAAAGAAATGTCACCAGTTCTGTGTGTTTATTTTAAAGGCTAAGTTCCTAGAAATTATCTTTGTCACCCGTGCCATCCGTGCATTGCCAGTTACAACACTTCTGACCTGTGTTGAAAATTAGAATTTGACATTGTGGTGACTGCACTGAACAAGGAACAATGCCTCAGGGTTTTATAAATAGGATTTAAAGCAACCTCCGTATGGTTGCATTTTATTATTCTGCTGTTTGTGTTTTTGTTGTTGTTTTTTTTTTCCCCCAAAGAAATCAATGCTGTTTTTTAATATCACCACGTAGCAATGACATGAAGCCTTTTTAGTCACTGCTACTGCACAAAATATTGTAAGGTCTGACATTCCTTTGAAGAACTTAGCTGCTGCTGCTGCTATTTTTATTTTTGAGTTTTTCTCTGCTAGAATATATATTTTTTTATTTTGTCCTCGCATGCCCTGAATTTTTGAATCACTTTCTGTTCATCTTACAACAAATCAATCAAACGCTTTCCTCTTTCTTGTTTTTCCTTGCACTTATTAACTTTTACTGGACTGTGCCTTCAAAATATAGTTGAGGGATAGGGTTTTTTTTCCTTTTCCCTTGAACTCAAAAGATGGTCTTTAGAGGAATACCTGCCAGAAGCACTGACCTACAAAATCTATTAGGCTCTTCCCACTGATGTGAAACTCATTTACGTACTGCTGCCAGATTGGAGTACTTTGCTTTGGAGGTAAAATACAAAGTTTTGTCTTGATTTCATAATCAGAAGTGCAAAGAAGTGGCTGAAACAGAGATAATGTTTGCAAACCTATGGAATGTAGTTTATGAAGTTCTCTCCTGTTTTTACCTTATGGGTTTGCAGAGAATCCTTGATGGCAGAGACTATTTGAGCAGATTTAGCATCCAGCTACCAGCAGCCAGGTACTCTGGGCTGATCTCTTCCAACCTGGTTATTCTGTGATTCTGTGATTCTGTAATCTGGGAGCATGACAGGAAAAAACATGCTGAGACCAGTAAGAGAGTGCTGAGATTGTAGAACCATAGAATGCTTTGGGTTGGAAAGGACCTTAAAGATAATCCAGTTCCAAACCCCTGCCGTGGGCAGGGACACTTCCCACTGGATCAGGCTGCTCAAAGCCCCATCCAGCCTGGCTTTGAACACCTCCAGGAATGGGGCAGCCACCACTGCTCTGGGCAACCTGGGCCTGGGCCTCACCACTCTCACAGGAAAAATGTTCTTTACAGAAAGAGATGTGAAGCATCGAAACGGGTTGCTCAGGGAAGTGGTGGAGCCTCCGTCCTTGGAGGTGTTAAAAAACCGTGTAGATGTGGCACGTCAGAACATGATTTAGTAGGCATGGTGGTGTTGGGCTGACTGTAAGACTTGATGATCTTGGATTAAAACCCTAATGATTCTATGATTGATGGAGAGGTACAGCACTGGCAATGAATTTGTTCTGTTGGCAGAGCCAAAGGCCCTAGACTGAGTGGCTTTAACTTCTTGCTATGTGTGTTTAATATTTGGGTAGAGGTGGGTTTACTGTTCTCATGCTGGGGATGCTAGACAACTCCCAGTCAGGAACTGTGGTAGCATTCTGTGCTGTGTTAGCTCTAATGAGTGCTGGCGTGTGTGGTGGGCTTATTGCTCTCTACAACTACCTAAAAGGAAGTTGTGGAGAGGAGGGTGCTGGCCTCTTCTCCCAAGTGACAGGGGACAGGACAAGAGGGAATGGCCTCAAGCTCCACCAGGGGAGGTTTAGGCTGAACATTAGGAAAAAGATTTTCATGGAAAGGGTCATTGGGCACTGGCAGAGGCTGCCCAGGGAGGGGGTTGAGTCACCTTCCCTGGAGATGTTTAAGGGATGGGTGATGAGGCGCTCAGGAACATGGTTTGATGGGAATGGTTGGACTCGATGATCCAGTGGGTCTCTTCCAACCTGGTGATTCTATGATTCTAAATGTGGCTACGACTTGCTGATATCTGCCTGTAAAAACTCTGAGGATGTATCTTTAATTTCAGTATTTCTCCAAGAGAGTAGGATACAGAAAGCAGAGGTTAAAGAGCAGGTGTGTCAGCGTTATCAGTTTCTTAATTGAATTTTATAAACGTGTCTTTGTTACTAGCCAGAAGGAAAAAGTTGTAGGTTAACCGTGATTGTATGTAACTTGTCAGTTATAGTGTGGCAGAGGGAGGTGTTGAGCATAGGGGAAGTCATTTGCAGGGCATGTCTGAGACAGAAACGACCCTGTCCTCAATTTCTAAACAGAGTAAGAATTTATTCTAAGGACAATCAGGGTTATTAGTCTTACTGACAGAAATATAAACAGGTCATTGGAAGCATGTCACTAGATGAGTATAGATTTTAGAGATCAATTGGTGATCTTTTGAGTTCAATTGTTACAGACATAACTACCAACTGATTCACACGCCATGTATTCTTTATAAATGTGCCCGTAATGTGAAATGTGGAAGAGTATCAGAAGCTTAGCTCTTTGCCCTCTGAAAGATCTTCCAGTAGTGGAGATGCAAAGGCAATTATGTCTGCTTAGTCGGAGCATAGAAGTGCAAGAAGCAGGGGAAATAACATGTTGTGTGTTTGGAGAGGATCGGACAAGAATGGCAAACAACCTATAAATTTGAACTTGCACTTGCTGGCATTGATGAGGGAGATGAGCAGAGAAGAAAGTTCTGAGTTTCCCTCTTCAGCCGTTTTTGGGGATTTTGGTCACGGTGTCTGTTCACCTTGTGCTCTGTTGGATGAGTGAAGTTAAAGCACAGCAGTGCCTCTAATCTTAGAATCATAGAATAACCAGGTTGGAAGAGACCCACCAGATCATCGAGTCTAATCATTCCTGTCAAACACTAAACCATGTCCCTCAGCACCTCGTCCACCCGTGCCTTAAATACCTCCAGGGAAGGTGACTCAACCACCTCCCTGGGCAGCCTCTGCCAGTGCCCAATGACCCTTTCTGTGAAAACTTGTTTCCTAATGTCCAGCCTGAACCTCCCCTGGCGGAGCTTGAGGCCATTCCCTCTTGTCCTGTCCCCTGTCACTTGGGAGAAGAGCCCAGCACCCTCCTCTCCACAACCTCCTTTCAGGTAGTTGTAGAGAGCAATGAGGTCTCCCCTCAGCCTCCTCTTCTCCAGGCTAAACACCCCCAGCTCTCTCAGCCGTTCCTCATAAGGCCTGTTCTCCAGCCCCCTCACCAGCTTTGTTGCTCTTCTCTGGACTCGCTCCAGAGCCTCAACATCCTTCTTGTGGTGAGGGGCCCACAACTGAACACAGGATTCGAGGAGCGGTCTCACCAGGGCCGAGTATAGAGGGAGAAGAACCTCCAGCTGGCCTCCAGCTGGATTTCACACCACATCTTCAGGTTATGTAGTGGCTAATATTATATCCAATTGCATTTCAGTGCTAGGTCTGAGTAAGCAAGGAGCTGCTTGGAGCTGAATTAATAAGGAATGCAGCTTTTGGTGCAAATCTGGACCAAGTCTGACATTTACACTTCTGGGTTGGAGAGAAGATGCCTTAGTTTTTCTGCCACAGCACCTATTCCTA
The DNA here is from genome assembly GCF_032191515.1 of Phaenicophaeus curvirostris. Lineage (NCBI taxonomy): Eukaryota > Metazoa > Chordata > Aves > Cuculiformes > Cuculidae > Phaenicophaeus > Phaenicophaeus curvirostris. Next base: position 66,189,839 of record NC_091396.1, on the reverse strand, counting down.
CAGCTATGCATACCCCCATCTGATGTAAGGCAAAAGCTTTCTAATTCCCTTTGACTTCTTTGAAAGTCATTATCTTCTTGAAAGGGGAACTGAAAGCTGTGAATCCCCTCAGTGCCCCCAGGGAGCACTGGCACTTCTGAAGTGGGCTGAGAGATGTGTCCCAGACACATTAATAAAGCTCTGCATCATGAATTATCAGAAGGAGCTGACAGAATATATTTTGCCTGCTCATTCTCTGACCCTCCATAATTGCCTCTGATTATTCTATTACAGCAGAACATTTTAAGGTAATTGTGGAGATTGGATGCAAGTGTAAACTTACAACGGTAGTCCTAAAAGTTTACAAAATCATGGACTGGCATCCAAATTGTGAATTGGTCTATGATCGTCTTTCTCAAGTGGGATGACCCAGGCCAAATAACGATTTGTTCCTCAAATGAGGTTACATGGTGAAGACTGTCAGGACCTGACGTGGTCTTTGATATTTTTGCCGTTGACCCAGATTCCAGTGTGAGGGGAAGTTTTGTTCAATTACGATGTTTGGGATTTGGCCACTTTTAAAGAATGTTTGTTTTTTTGTGAAATCCAAGGGTTAAGCAGCGGTCATTTAACAAGAGGACTGCAGAACTGTCAGAGGCATGGAGAAATAAATAGTGTCTTAATGAGCGCAGTCACATATATTATTCTTTATGGATATGTCTCATCCATTTTTTTAAACATCAGTAGTAGAGATTGCCCATCTTTCTGCTCCAGTGCTTCACTTGCTGTTATTTCCTCAGGGTTAAATCTTTTCTGGTGTAGTTCAGACCCTCAGTACTGTTCTGGTCACCTTGTGACTGGCCTTTCTGCAGCAATATCTTATAGAATTCAAGACCTTTTTCCTTGTTTTCCTTCATCTTCACTAATCCAGCCAAATTCTTCCACTCATTCTGTACAGTCATACTTTCTAGAAAACTGCCTATCTTCATCTTCGTCTTCATCTTCGTCTTCATCTTCGTCTTCATCTTCGTCTTCATCTTCGTCTTCATCTTCGTCTTCATCTTCGTCTTCATCTTCACTCTATCCAGTGAGCCTACAGCTTTCTTAAAATCCTGTTCCTTAAACTGGATATAGGTCTTCAGCTGAGGTCTCACCAGCATGGTCTTGCAGACAATAATTACTTCACGTCCTTAGAGTTCAGTGGTTTATCTGTCTCAGTTCTGTGTCTGAATTTTCAGCAACATTATAACAAGCGATGCAGCCTCAGCTTGGGGTTTCCTCTAAACTCCCAGTCTTCTTCTAGCAAACCACAGCTATTCCCTGAACCGTATCTATAGAGCTGATTGTCTGCTTTGGTGGGAGTAACCTTTCACTTCTGCAAATTATTCTTCTATCCAGGTGTTTGCAGCCTTCCTGTTTTATATAATTTTAGACATAATGATAAAGCTCCCTATTGCCTAAATATTAAATGTTAGAAGGACCCTCAATTAACATCCTTCTGTTTAACAGTGAGCCACTGATAGCAGTGCCAGGTTTGGTTCCTGAGCATGTGGTGACATCATCTCCCTGTCCTGTCATGCTGGGCAGTATCAGCAGCCGTACTGGTGTCTCCTGTCCTTCACTATTGACAATCTGTTACTCTGTTTTAGAAAGAAATGAAGTTAATCTGATTGGTTTTAGTCTTGATGAACCTCTGACTGTCATTCTCTTGAGCTGTTTCATGTGTAGCCTGTTTGATTATTTCATCTGGTATTTTTATGGCATTGGAGGACACAGGCTGCTTATTCTATCCCTCTGCTCATATTTTTTTTTTTTAATTCAAGTTTGTGCTTTTCCAATCTTTCAGAATTTCTTTTCCCTACCTAGAGTTGCCGAAGGTACCTGTAACATTTTTAAACTAAGATCCTAGAACTGAGAACCGTGCTGTTTTCCCTGGATATAAGAGATGAGATTGTTGATATGAAATGCATCCCCCTAGATAAAGAAGTTCCGGACAGATCTTGGTTTGGTGCCACCTCATTTCTCTTTAGAATTTGCCATTCTATGGAACAGTGGCTGCTGTTTAAGATACAGTATTTCATTTCTCTAAAATAACTCAAAATTTATATCTTAAGATGAATTTCTAATTTTCCTCTATGTTTATGATGATCAAGGCCAGAGCTGGGCAGATAATGAGGCAAGATTATGGGCAAAGTTATCAGTGACTTTGAAATGAACTTTGTAATCCTCTTCTTTTGTGATCTTTTCTCTTTTGTGATCTTTCCAGTATTTTGCCAATGTTTTTTAAGTGAAGTCATCTTGGCATATTGTTCACAGATGGTGACATTGTTAGGTGGGTATACAACAAGCAAAGGTTCAGGTACCATTTGGAGTTAGATTTAGGTGCTTTGTAGACATTACCCTGACCTTTGCCCAGGTTGAAAAATTATCTATGTAACAAAACTTTAGGAGGCCAAATGAATAAAGGAGGGACTGTTTAAATACCAGAAGAAATGTGTTTAATGGTCCCAATAAGCTAATCTATTGTAGGTGTGTTTAGGAGATTGCTTGAGGTTCTCCAGTCCAGGCCATCTAGCCTGCTCCCTTTTGACCCGTGGCCTTGAGGAGTAGAGAATATCCATTAAAATAGCATTTGGATCCACCAGCCAAGCATCTACTGCTTTGTCATGGCTTGAAAAGGCTCTTGAGGTGGATCAAGTGTTGCAGCTGTGTCCAAGGGAGGCCTAAAGAGTAAAAGGGCTGGAATGAAAAACTAACATGTAGCTTGTGTCTGAAAAATATGAATATCTGTAATTAGGCTGTAAAGGACATCTTATGAACAGGGAGCAATGACTGGGGTTAGGTTGAGCAGGCTGATGGCAGGCTGGTGCTCAGTCAAAACTGCTGAAATTAATGGGAATGTTGCCTTGAGTCAGGGCTGCAGAAGTCAGCCCTCAGCCTTGTTTTCCTATTGCAGCATTTTTGTTTCATTTGAATCTGCTTGCAAATACGCTCAACTTACTGGTGCATAATGTGAGTAATTTTGATTTTGGCTTCCACTTATTTGTGGGTACTCATCTATCAGCACTAAGCTGGTAATTGTTTCTTGTGCCTTCTTCAGTGATAATTTCATAGAACCCTAGAATGGTTTGGTTTGGAAGGGACCCTCAAAAGTCAACTCATCCACCTCTCCTGCCATGTCCAGGGACATCTCCTAGTGGATCAGGTTGCTCCAAGCCCCATCCAACCTGGCCTCAAACACCTCCAGGGATGGGGCAGCCACAGCTTCTCTGGGCAACCTGGGCTAGTGCCTCATGACCCTCACAGAAAAAAAAGTTTCTTCACAAATTCTCATCTAAATCTCCTCTCTTTCAGCTTAAAACTGTCCCTCCTCATCTTGTCCTTGCACTCCTTGATAAAAAGCCCCTCCCCTGCTTTCCTGTAGGCTCCCTTTGAGTGTTGGAAGGCAGCTATGAGGTTTCTCTGGAGCCTTCTCTTCTCTCAGTTGAACTATCCCAACTCTCTCAGCCTGTCCTCATATGGGAGGTGCTCTATCCCTCAGATCATCTTTGTGGCCTCCTCTGGATTTGGAAGCCCGCAAGGATGAAACTGGGAGAGTAGATCTCTGGGAATATGTTCACATTTTGTCTGTTGCCTTGTGGAGTTAGTTTGTTTGAGGTTTTGGTAGAAAAGCAAACAGCTGACTAATAATCTTAAATGTTACATATCATTTCAGAACGATAGCAGCACTGTTAATTTAGGGATCAGAGGGAGACAGGGCTGTTGTGTGAAATTAGAGAAGATTGTATCTGTGTTATTTTCTTTTATCTGGAAAAGCAAGAAAGCTTACCCTTAGTTTTTCTAGAGCACCAATATGTTGTTATCTTAAACATGCCATGTAACATTAATAATTAATCACAAGGATTAAAAATAGAAATGAATATAGGGTAGTAATCTTGTGTCTAGATAAATCCTCTCTCCATTAAAAAACTCGGGTATTACACCAGTGTATACGTTGTGTGAGTGGGATCAAAATTAGATCACTAAATATTTAGATGCTCTGTCTGTGTTTGACAATTCTTATGTATTGATGCTTTTCAGAAGGCTGCTGGAGTCTATTTATAGCACAGATTTTGAGCATTTGACACATAAGCTCCTGTGGATTGTTGGGGTAGTTTTTAAATGCCAAATACAGAGTTTGCTCAAGTTGAAAATATTTCTTTTAATCCTTCCTTGCTAAGCTGTCACCTTCCCCTCCAAGATGTGAAGTGTGGCCATTTGTGAGCTTGGGTTCAGTCTGAAGACACTGCTTATGAGTAACTCCTTTACAGCATGGGAATTTATTTCAGGTTTATGCTGATGTAACCCAGAGCAGAGACTTCTCAGTCTCTTGGATACCTAAGGACTACAGAAACAGAGATGAGTTTTAGAGAGCTATGTGGTAACTTGGAATTGAATCATAGAATCATAGAATAACCAGGTTGGAAGCGACCCACCGGATCATCGAGTCCAACCATTCCTATCAAACACTAAACCATGCCCCTTAGCACCTTGTCCACCTGTGCCTTAAACACCTCCAGGCGAGGTGAATCAACCACCTCCCTGGGCAGCCTCTGCCAGTGCCCAGTGACCCTTTCTGTGAAAATTTTTTTTGAAAAAAATGAAATTTTGAAAAATTGAAAAAAATTGAAAAAAAATGAAAAGTTGAAAAATTGAAAAAAAATTGAAATTACCTTTAAACAAAACTACAGTCTGACTTTTTTTTTTTTTTTTCATTGTTCTTATCGTAGAATGTTTTGGGTTGGAAGGAATCTTAAAGCCCATCAGTTCCAACTCCCCTGCCATGGGCAGGGGCACCTCCCACTGGATCAGGGGCTCCAAGCCCCATCCAGCCTGGCCTTGAACACCTCCAGGGATGGGGCAGCCACCACTGCTCTAAGCAACCTCACCACCCTCACAGGGAGACACTTTTTCCTATTATCTAATCTAAATCTCCCCCTTTCAGCTTAAAACTGTTCCCCCTTGTCCTATCCCTGCACTCCCTGATCAAGACCCCCTCCCCAGCTTTCCTGTTGGCCCCTTTGCAGTACTGGAAGCTGCTCTAAGGTCTCCCTGGAGCCTTCTTTGCTCTAGGCTGAACAAGCCCCACTCTCTGTCTGTTATGCAATGTTCATGTAGTTCCTTTGGAGGCAGCCTGCTCACTGTGAATCCTGGGCTTGCTTTGTCTGCTACCACCAGTAGCTTCCTTCGATTTCAGTGACCTTTGAATGAGGCAGCTTCTATTCTCCTCAGACTCCCTTGACTGAGTTTGTCTGGCAGCTGGATCAGCTGGTTCTGTATTTGTGTTCTTAAAACCTTGTGACTGATAGATGTTTTTAAGGCCAGAAGGCACAGTTCATGTCGCCAAATCTGACCTCCTTTATTTTTCTGTTACATTATATACAACTCTATATGTCGTTATATATAGTTTAATGTGTTATATGTAAATCAACACATACATGTAATACAATTTCAATGCATGTGGGTTGAAACTGTAGTAGAGCAGTTTTTTTTTTTTTTCTTCAAGCTATGACAAATCCTTAGAGACTCAGTGTGGACTCCGTGGCTGGACTCGGAGTCTCTGGATCTTAGCAAGGGCACGTGAAGCTTTATGCCTCAAGCCTTCTATGAACTCAGATGCTGTGCTCAGATCCTGGCCTCCCATTTTTGGACATTAACCGGTCAATCCCTGCTTAGGGGAAAGTCATTTCAAGCTCAAAGTGAATATTTATAGCCATCAATCAATGAAAAAGGGAATACAATTATTTTTAGCTGTGAGCAAATGCAAAATGTTTTATAGCCTACAGGATTCTTCTAACACCTAATCCTTGGTGTGTGTCCTACCTCAAGTTCATTTCAGTGGAGCTTGCACAAAAATCACCTGCTTTTAGCAATTAAATCTGACCGTAATTATGTTCTCTAGTTGACAGATTGCATCTCTGAATGAAGTTTTGATTTTTCAGATTCTAAATATCCAAAGGGACCAGCCTTGATGAGAAATTCTATTTCCCTTTGCCAGTGTCATTCAAGAATAATAGTGGCAATTGCGGGAGATCTTACCACCTCTCTGACCCCAGTAGAAACCCACAGATTTTGCTGGAATTGCTGGAGATTTATCCTGGTGCAGTTGAGAAAATCTGATCCATGTGTTGTTTGGTTGGTTGTTCTTTAATCCTAATCACATTTAATATTTTACAGTCAATGCATCGTATCCAGAGCAGGAAATCAGTAAAACTGAAAAAAATGTACAATGCTAGGAAACTGTGCAGGTTGGCCAGTTTTCATTGACCTTGACCTTCTCTCATCTTTGGTTACTTTATCTTTTATTGCCCTTAAGCCACTGGAGTGTCTGGAGGAGGGATGTTTGGTGGATGCTCAGCAGGTGTAGACCTCCCAGCTAAAGTCAGAATGGTGATTCACAGCTGGCCATGGGAATGGAGAATCTCTGTGCTTAGGGCTTTTATTCTAATGTTTGATCACAATGAAACAAAAAATCCCATGCCAAAACTGAGGAGGATTTCTGAAGTATTTCTCTGGCTGTTCTGTCTTTGATCAGTATAAATCTAGGCTTGTAAGAGTATTTCATCATGTATTTTTGTGTACTGCATTACACATCTATCCAGAATAAGAATAATGCAAAGATAATTCCAAGTATCCAGCTGTTTGTAGTAGAAATTATTGTGTGATGCTGAATTAATTAGTTCTTAATGCAGATGAGGCTGATTTGTATAAGCACTTGGAAAGAAAGAGAGTGATGTCAAAACAATTAACTGGCTATGATAAAATTAAAAAATAGGACAAAGAAATGCTTTATAGTTTTGCAACACAGTAAGCATTTTTCCAGCACTGCTAATATGAATTGTTTAGGAGTTTTATAGAGAGCTGCATTTACTTCATGCTGTCTGATTAGAAGTTTCAGCCTTTTATATGTTTCAACTTCTTATGTTTGCCAAGCACTCTTATTACTTCAATCAATTTAAATTTGCAAGACTGATGATCCCGACAGAAACCATTGGCACATCATGTGATCCTGGAGTCTAAAAATACCGTTCTCTGTGGGCCTTACTTATTTCATGCTTCAAAGCCTAAGGAATATTCATCTTGAGAGAGAAGAAAAGAAGTTTGCACTTTGTGTGTTACCAATAACTTACTAAAGGAAAACTTTACTGTTTCTTTTCATGGAGTCTTGGGGGTGTTTTGTTGTTGCAGTAATGAATTATTACTTGTTTTACAGAAGTGTCTGAAGATTCTAGTTGGAATCAAGGTCTCATCCTGCTATGCACACAGAAACAGAGAGAGACAATGCCCATACACAGAAGAACATCCCCTCTATTGAGGCACAAGAGGGTGAGACTAGGAAGAATTGATGTAACTAGGAATTGATGAGACTAGGAAGAAAGATGTAACACAGTCACAAACCTGTCATCAGCAGGGATAGGGAAAGGACCAGCTCTCACATCTTGTTTGCTTAATCCATGCTGCCAAACTTCAAATCTTAATGGTGTTCCCGTGCCCAAGAGATGATGGCTGAAAGTCATCTACGAGAATGGTGTTGAGTCTGCCCTGAACTGTGACTTTTCATTTTAGAGAGTGTGTTTTAGAGTTTTTCTGTGGCCATCCAGACTTTTGCTTTGGCCTTTTTTGATGTCATTTGGCTCCACCATTCACTCTGTATGTGTGCAAGTGAATAGTAATGGGACGTTTGAATCTTGACTGTTGAATTCTTTTGCCTCAGTGACTCTATGCTTGCTGTTCTGATCACAATACAAGATGTATTAACCTTTGCAGAAGCTACAATCTCATCTTTTGAGAACCTTTAAAATTGTTCCTTGTGCCTTGCTGCCCCAGCTGGAGGTGAACCTCACAGCGAATCCTAGCAGCCTATTTGTTAGGATGTTGCGAAGCAGATAGAAGGAAACTCTTCAGTGTAATACAAACGATATGATAACAGACAACGTCCTTCATGTTGCAGCTTGGGGGTTTTCACAAGAGGTAGGACCGTACTGGAGCAGGCTGTCCTTGGGAATGGCAGAATCTCCATCCTTTGTGTTCAAGATTCAGCTGGATAAAGCCACGGCTGACCCGATCTAATGTTGGCCTTGGTACCTGTTTTAGCAAGAGGTTGGTGGCAAGGGACCTTTGAATGCCCCCAACATTTCTGTGTAGCAGAGCATCTGCTTTTTATAAATAATTGATTAAGAAGTCGTGTTTAATTAGTGCCCAGCACTGTGGGTTTCCAGCAATATTACTGTTGTTGTTGAGAGGGAGAGAGTGTTTGTTGTGGTGGCTTTTTTACCTGCTTCTTTCTGTCCAGGGAACTGGGCAAGAGAACAGAATAGGTGCCATGGTCTCGTGAATGTTTTCTGTAGGTTTAGCACCTGACTTTGTGTGAGCATCCAGAATAGTAGGATCTAGAATGAAGCACTTTTCCCTCTGTTTGTCCTTGACATTTAGAGAGCTGAACTTGACTTCATTCTTTGCACTTGGCATATTTTCTTTACTTGTGTTGTTCCTTGTTCCACAAATATTTGTGGCCCATGTCAAGGTGAGAAGTTTGAGATAGAATGATATAATCATAAAATGGTTTGGTTTGGAAGTGACATTAAAGATCATCCAGTTCCAACCTCTCTGCCATGGGCAGGGACACCTCCCACTGGATCAGGTTGCTCAAAGCCTCATTCAGCCTGGTCTTGAACACCTCCAGGGATGGAGCATCCATGACTTCTATGGGCAACCTGTGCCAGTGACTCACCATCTTCACAGGAAAACATTTCTTCCCAACATCTCATCTCAATCTCCCAACTTTCAGCTTAAAAACATTCCCCCTCATCCTATTCCTGCACTCCCTGATCACGAACCCCTCCCCAGCTTCCCTGTAAGTACTGGAAGTAGCCCCTTTAAGTACAGGAAGGCTTCTATAAGGTCTCCATGGAGCCTTCTGTTCTCTAGGCTAAACAAGCTCAACTCTCTTGATATAAGGTAAGATGAGCTGTCATCATTTAGCTCTTTAGATCTAACTTCTCAGAGTTTTAACGTGGGAAAGCTTGCATGATGGAAAAACTGCTTTTGTTTTCCTTGTATGAGAACTGCCTTAACAGTACAGAATGTCCAGCATATTAACTCAGAGCTCCATCCTAATGGGGTCTTGTAGCCCTAGGGGGATGTGGTGCCTGCTTGCTGTTGTGTCCACTCTGCTACTGTGACTGAAGCAGCGTGCAAGACCTCTGCACTTTAGAAGAAACCGTAAGGAACTTTTTTTTGTAGCTTCTGATGCACATTTCCATTCTGTCTTTGTGGACAATTCTGTACTACTTGCGTGTTAACTTAGTTCTAATAGAGCCAGGAAAACTCAAGACTGGTGTGATAAAGTTGAGAAAGCTGGAGGTAAAGTCTGATTTAAAGAGATGGAGGGTTACTTAGAAAATTACCTTGTTGAGTGAAGCATTTGACTCGGCAGGATTGGCCTGGCAGGGACTTAATGTAATTTGCAAGTGGTAAGAGTTCTCTAGTGGGATGAACAAGCACTCGAAGGAAGAACTAAACCAAAATTTGCACGTTGGGCATGAGCAGTCCTGCTCTCTTTTCTTCTAGAGGATTTTCTGTGCAAACAGCATCTCAGAGTTGCTGGAGAATCTGGAGATAGTTTGCTCTTTGTATGTAAATGTATTCTTTTTTTACAAACAGCATGACAATGAAAAAAGGAAAAGGAATTTTTTAGATGGCCTGAGGAAAAACTTCCTTGTGAAGTCTAATAAGGATCAAATTGGAGCAAATAAGATTTGAATAGCTCCAGAATAGCCAGCTTCATAGTACTAATCCTTGGCTATCTTTTTTTTCCCCTCCCCTTGAACTACTTAGTCATCAGCTGACGGGAGGATTGCTTTCATCTGCTGGAGGCAGGAAACAAATGAACTGATGTACTGAGCAACATACGGTCGCCTCTTCCCATATTCATCTCTTTGCTGTGGAGAAAAAGAAGTTAAAACCTTGTAATGTTTCTTTAGGTCTGGCCCTTGGTGAAGGAGTCCTGCCACAATAGGTGAAACCGTGCTGATTAAATCAACTGTCTGTCCTTCAGTGAAGCTTATTCACTCTCCCTTTAACTTCTCATTAAGTCTGACCTCGTTCAAGAGCCTGTGTCTGCTGCCCCTACTGATAACAAGTTGGGGTGAGCAGGACACTGTTGTGTCATCTTCAGTGATGGCACAGGAGTGTGTCATATCTGAGTGTGTTGTTCAAGGCCAGGTTGGATGGGGCTTGGAGCAACCTGATCCAGTGGGAGGCATCCCTGCCGATGGCAGGGGGTTGGAACTGGATGATCTTTCAGGTCCTTTCCAACCCAAACCATTCTGTGATTCTATGAAGTCTCAGAAAACTTTTAGAAAGGGGTGTAGGTCAGCTGAGTAAAGAACTGTGAGTACTTGGAAACTTCCACAGCCAGAGGCTGTGTTTTTAGGGTTAGAGGTATGTGTGGTGGTGTGGGGATTATTTTTTTGTTATTTGTTATTTTAAAAATTTGTTGTGTACCTTTCACAATGATCTGTCAGTGTCTGATCTCTTGAAATTCTCTGTAGGATGAAATTGAAGAAAGGCAAGTACATAGATTTTTAGCTATTTTTCTCAGCTTTTTTTGCAGAGCTTTGGTTTAATTTACCAGTTAAAGAAGCTTTCCTTGTCTTTCTGTATTCTGTTATTATTTTGTCTGTGAGAAGTCTTTGATGGTGAAAGGAGGTATCGAGTAAAAATAAGTCATTATAATAAGACACAGCAACTAGATAGGGAAACCTGATAAAAATATGCATGCTCATTTAACATTCTGGCAGTTTGAAGCAGACAAAGTTCATATTAAATTTACTTTGTCCCCTTAAAGATCAGCTTAGTGTGGCATGCCCTTCAGGAATAAGTTCCTCTAATCATAAATAAAACATGCACTTTCCAAGGAAGGCAAAGGAAGGAAACAGAATTGAAAGATTCAGCAGTAAATTAAGACTATTGCTTTGGTTTTCTGTGGTGCTTTTCTCCTTAACAGTATTGCTGTCAGTTTTGGTTGATGCAGGCAAAAGTTCTGTTTTGATCTGACTTGCTTGAATTTTACTTCATATTGGTGTGGAATGATTTGGAGTGTATTGAGTAAATTTTTTCCCTTTCACCTCCTAGTGTTTAATTATGCTTGCTTTTTTTTTTTTAGAGATCAAGAAAAAGTTCAAATTTGTGATTGTCTGCTAGTTACAGTAAATTCTCTTGCGTCACATATTCTATATCACTGCAGCTGCTGAAGCTCTTAAACATCTTTATTATAGAGTGAAAAATATGTGAGGCTGGGATCAATGCCTTACATAATCCATCAACCTACCTCAGTGGGGCTTTTATGCTTTTACTGGAATGCTAACAAAGTATTTGTTTATCAGAGATGAGTTCTTTCTTTCTTTAGGAAGATTCTTTAAGCAGGTAATCTCCCACAGACTGTAAAACAGACACTGCGGTCAACCTAAACATTTTGTGATTTGCCCAGTTTAGCTGCTACCATCAGGCACACTTTCTAGAAAATAACAGAACTTGGAGGAGTTGTTCTTGCCTTGCCTTTTGACAGCAAGATTCAGTGCACCCTCAGCAAGTTTGCAGATGACACCAAGCTGAGTGGTGCAGTTGCCACAGTGGAAGGAGGGGATGTCATCCAAAGGGCCCTGGACAGGCTGGAGAAGTGGGGCTGTGAGAACCTCATGAGGTTCCACAAGGTCAAGTGAAAGGTCCTACACCTGTGTCAGGGTAATCCACGATTTCAGTACAGGATGGGGGATGATGTGATTGAGAGCAGCCCTGAGGAGAAGGACTTGGAAGTGCTGGTTGATGAGAAGGTCGACATGAGCCAGCAATGTGTGCTCGCTGCCCAGAAGCCCAACTGTCTCCTGGGCTGCATCCAAAAAAGTTTGGCCAGCAGGTTGAGCACCTCCCATGTGAGGGCAGGCTGAGAGAGTTGGGCTTGTTCAACCTGGAGAAGAGAAGGCTTGGAGGAGACCTTCCAGTAACTGAAGGGGGCTATAAGAAAACTGCGGAGGGACTATTTACAAAGGCTTGTAGTGATAGGATTAGGGGCAATGGGTATAAACTATAGAAGGGCAGATTTAGACTAGACATGAGGAAGAATTTCTTCAGTGTCAGAGTGGTGAGGCCCTGGCCCAGGTTGCCAAAGGAAGTTGTGGCTGCCCCATCCCTGGAGGTGTTCAAGGCCAGGTTGGACGGGGCCTTGGGCAGCCTGATCTAGTGGGAGGTGTCCCTGCCCATGGCAGGGGGCTTGGAACTAGATCATCTTTCAGGTCCCTTCCAACACAAACTGATTCTGTGATTCACGCTGAGGTGAGAACCTTATGGATATTCTGAAGAAGCTGACTTGGATTTGCTGCAATGCATGTCGATCCAAGGGCACCTCTCAGTGAGTTTGATTTGGTTTTGGGCATTTCAGAAATGAAAAAAAGAGACTAGCAGCAGTGAAGAGTGGTTATAAACACTCCCTTGTGATCTGGAATTTGTTTCAGAGGCTGCTTTCCTCAGACCTTTTTCACTCTTCTGGCTGACTGGTGATAACTAACTTGCATCTTCTGAAGCAGCTGGGTTTCCACGCAGAGAATGGTGCTTGTCATGTGGATCAGTACTTGTTTTGGGAACATTTTGGCTGATGGTACTCTGAAGTGAAGGCAAAGAGGAAAGCAGTATCTTTTTGGGTCAGAGTTCATCTTTCTGTTGATAATAAAAATCTGAGCTGCTTATTGTTGTAACGTTCGGCTCAAAATCTGGACTTCACACCTGGATGATGGAAACGTGCTTCTGATGTATGGTGACCGCCCAGGCTGAAGTAAAGTCATGGAATCATAGAATGAATCATGGAATCCTAGAATGTTGTGAGTTGAAAGGGACCCAGAAGAATCATTGAGTCCAACTCCTATCCCTGCATAGGACAGCCTGAAAATTCACACCATGTGTCTGAGGGTATTGTTCAAATGCTTCTGGAATATTGTCAGGCTTGGGGCCGTGTCTGCTTCCCTGGGGAGCTGTTCCAGTGCTCCACCATCCTCTGTATGAAGACACTTTGTGATATCTAACTTAGTCCTCTCCTGGCACATCTTCCTACCATTCCCTCAGGTTCTGTTGTTGGTTGCCAGAGAGGAGACCAGCACCTGCTCCTCCTCTACCTCTTGTGAGGAAGGAGTAAACTGTGATGAGGTCTTTGCTCAGTCTCCTCCAAGCTGAAGAGACCAAGTGACTTTAGCTGCTTCTCTTACGGCTTCCCCTCTAAACCCTTCACCAACTTCATGGCCTCCTCTGAACACTCTCCAGTAGCTTTAGATCCTTTTTGTACTGTGGCACCCAAAACTGCACCCAGTACTTGAGATGGGGCCATACAAGTGCAGAGTACTCCATGGAACTGAGTAAGCAACCAACAACTGAGAAAGTTCCATGGAGTTTGTCAGAATTTTCTGATCAATACTAGCAGAGAATTACTCCCAAGATCTCAGTCCTCAGACTGTGTAGGCATTCAAGTCACTGGGAACATTCCAGTCTGTACTTTCCATGCTTTGGGCCTCTTATGTCCTTGGAAACACACAGTAGCATCCAGCCTTTTGCAGAATTGCGTGTTGAAATCATAGATGCCTTTGGGAAATGGATTGGTTAATGGAATGAGCACTGCTATAATCCTAAATTATCACCAATCCGCGGACATCTCAGGGGAGGGGAAAAAAAGAGAATTTGTGTAATCATTTCTTGTTAAAACAGTAATGAAGTAGATTGCCTGGTGTGTGCATTGCTGGATTAATGACATTGGGTTGGAGGAGAAGTTTTTATTTTTGACTGAAATGTTGCATTTTAATGAAGAGCAAAATTATATCCATGTTTGATTACTTGGAGGTGTAGTAATGGGGCAAGTGAGAGCACAATCCTCATTTTAGTTGCAAGAAGGGTATTTTTTTTCTGGCACTTTATATCTACATCTTGTTGACACAACACAACAGCGCAATAACCCAAAGTCTTCATGGAACATTTAATAATTTTGATCCTTGGGTAATTCCACTAAATGTTTTGCTGAAGCATGGATAATTTTGAAGAGGATAACAGTGTTTTCCAGTGATCTGTTCAGAAGGCTTTGCTCTAGTCGTACCACCGTAAGAATAACTTGTATTTTCCTGCTTTTGATTGATAGTAAAACAAACGCATATCCTGTTTTGCTTGGGATCCATTTTATGGTGTGATGAAGGGCACAGCAGTGCTGCCTGTGGCATGTAGGATGTGCTGGTTCGCGTGGACTGGATTCTGATGCACTCAGAAATGTCTCAAGTGACTTTAGGACCTTCCCTGTGCTCACAGCGTGGCTGAGTCATTTGTATCTTGTAACTCACAAACCTGACACCCCTCTGTGCCAGCTCAGTCTCTGATACACTTTCTTGCAGTGGCTACTCCTGTCCAGGTCTGCCCTTGGGGTTTTCCATGAGTCAGTCTGAGCATCGGTCCTTTCCAACCTAGTGATTCTATGATTCTGTGATCTCAGCTTGAGCCTAACTCCGACTTCTTAGCCCTACATTGAGGAGAAAGGAGCACAGGGACCAGACAGCAACAGAAATATGTTTCAGACTGAGAGAGTCCAGCTACTTCTGCACGGGGAAGCCGGTAAACCTATGGATCTCCATGTAGGTTTTATCCCCCTGTGGCTGTTTTTTGCTGCTGTTTGGTGGAAAGGAGGGTGCTGGCCTCTTCTTCCAAGTGACAAGGGACTGGATGAGAGGGAATGGCCTTAAGCTCCGCCAGGGGAGGTTTAGGCTGGACATTAGAAAAAAATTTTTCATGGAAAGGGTCATTGGGCACTGGCAGAGGCTGCCCAGGGAGGTGGTTGAGTCACCTTCCCTGGAGGTGTTTAAGGCACGGTGGACGAGGTGCTGAGGGACGTGGTTTAGTGTTTGATAGGAATGGTTGGACTCAACGATCCAGTGGGTCTTTTCCAACCTGGTGATTCTGTGATTCTATGATTCTATGGTTGGTGTTGCTCAGGACAGCTCTCTATCACGGCTTCATTTGTCTGCGATGCACAGGTTGCACACCAACTCTACAGAGGAGAGGAACTTGGTAAATTAAACTTATGCAAATCATAGAATCATAGAATTACCAGGTTGGAAGAGACCCACCAGATCATAGAGTCCAACCATTCCTATCAAACACTAAACCATGCCCCTTAGCAGCCTGTTCCAGTGCCCAATGACCCTTTCTGTGAAAAATTTTTTCCTAATGTCCAGCCTAAATCTCCCCTGGAGGAGCTTGAGGCCATTCCCTCTTGTCCTGTCCCCTGTCACTTGGGAGAAGAGCCCAGCTCCCTCCTCTTCACAACCTCCTTTCAGGTAGTTGGAGAGAGCAATGAGGTCTCCCCTCAGCCTCCTCTTCTCCAGGCTAAACAAATAATCTTGCCTCTCTTGTTTGGCTTTTTTAGTCTTTTTAGTGGAGGTTTTCGTACATGGAAGTGATTTCAGTGAAACAGCACAAGTGCTTAAGGTGACTCAAAAAGCAGATGCGATCTGATGAAGACTGATGACAAGTGATTAGACTTGCACCCCAGCTTTGCAGTTGCTTGGTCGCGTTGGCCCTGCTGGAGTTGGACAGTGCAGCACAGTTTCTAACTCCTCAGAGTGAGATGGAGCTTAATTCTTCTCTCCAAAGTTTCCCTTAGAGCAGAGCCAGTGCATCCTCTTCCTGTGCCTATTCTGAATGTTATGTGGTAGTTTTGCCCAAATATCAAGGCTCTGCCTTTGGGGAGAGGTTGGCATATGTCCAAGCTTCTTAGTTATCTAAATATAGTACTTGGAGTTGTCCAAGGAATTTAGAAACAGTTATGTTCTTTCTAGGCCTCTCATTCCTAAACCACTTAAACACTTCAGAATTCTTCAGCTGATCTTGTGAATGAAATACTTCAGTTGCAGGTATGGGATATATTGTTGTTTGGAACACTTAACTCATCAGTCATGGTATTAGAGCTCCTGTTTTGCTGCACAGAATAAATATATTCCCATTGTATGTTTCTAGGGCAGGCAGAAGGTGGTGGAGAGGAGCCTGAGAACTAAGCTCAGTCCAAACCCCACTTCTCAATCTATTTTATTCTGCCCTCGTGGTGCCGAGGTATCATTATTCGACTCGTACAGCTTTTGCTCCATGTTGATGAGCAGGGCAGAGTAAAGATCATGCTAGTGCACAAACCTGCATATCCATCACAAGTCTGAATAGTCTTGCATTGTTAAGACTTCAGTCTTAACTTTCAAGTTCCTATTGCTGATGTTGTTATCTGATCCTGTTACAAACATGAGTGTATATTGCTGTAAAAGCGAGCAATATGTTTTAGATTAGCTGTTCACAGCGATCACATCCTGCTTTTTGGTGGTAAAAACTTTAAAATTGACCGTCCTCTACTTTTATTTATTGATGCGCACTCTTGGCTTGTTTTGATATCCTTGTTTAACTTGAGTGTTTAGGCTGGACATTAGGAGAAAATTTTTCACAGAAAGGGTCACTGGGCACTGGAACAGGCTGCCCAGGGAGGTGGTTGAGTCACCTTCCCTGGAGGTGTTTAAGGCACGGGTGGATGAAGTGCTAAGGGACATGGTTTAGTGTTTGATAGGAACGGTTGGACTCGATGATCCAGTGGGTCTCTTCCAACCTGGTTATTCTATAATTCTATGATAAGCTGAAGACAGGTTCAAATGATTACTTTTTTGTTGTTGTTGTTATCGCTAGTGTCACTATCTTTAGTCAGTGCAAGAGTGATTGGAAACTAGCTCTATTTGGTTCTCGCCCATCTAATAGAGGCACTGGTTTGCCACTGGAAGGTGTCCGTATCGTTGACTGGATGCTACTACCTTGCCTCCTTTTTCACCCCATACCAGACATTTTTATCAATATATTCTGGGCAGCACACAGTGTGGTAAGAAGAGTAGCCAACTGAGACAAGATGGATCTTGGAGGGTAGCAGTGTCTTTATCACATAACACCCAGCTGGGAATTTTCCAGCTGATAAATGCCAGGAAATGGCAATTTGTTGGAGGGTTGGCTTTCTTGTGGGACTGCTTCATCTGAACTGACAAACAAGGAATAACTTTCAAGTCAAAGAAGGAGTTCTGATCAAAGGGAATAACCAGTACCACAGCACTAGCGTTGTGCTGCTGGAGTGTGGGGCTCAAAACTTGTCATTTGCTGGAATTTTCAACAAGGACAGATACAAATCCTGCCTCTGGAATGGAGCAATCTGTTGCATTGAAGTGGATGGGGTAGGTAATCATTCATCCAGGCAGGAGCCAGAGTTTCCAGGGTACAACACATTGAACATGAGTCAGTGTATGCTCTTGTGGTGTTGGAAAAAAAGCATACTGGGCTGGATTAGCTAGAGTTTCAACAGCAAACCGAGGGAAGTTATTAATTCCCTTGTCTTGGTGCCAGTGAGAACGCATCTGGCCTGCTGTTTTTCACCATCTGGCCCTTGGTTTGAGAGAGGCTGGAGATCTCCAAACTGGAGAAGGTGCAGTGAAGGCCACCAAGGTGGTCAGAGGCCAAACCACAGCATGTAGTTGTGGTTAAAGATGTGTTGCTTAGAAGATGTACCCAGATTCTCCTCAGAGCAGCAAAGCAGAAGGGTAAAAGTAAATGGATGTGTATATCAATAAGGAAAATGCAACTGGATATCGTGTGTGTGTGTGTAAATCCACGAGAGCAGGTAAGTGTTGAAATAGGGGTCCTATTTCAGTTGAGGGGTCTCCATCTTTGGAGACATTAAAAGCTTGACTGGATGAGGTCTTTGGTGACCTGACCTAACTGTAATGTGGGTTTTTTCGCTGGGCAGAAGTTTGGACAAATACATGGAGGTTCCCTCCAACGTCAGTTATTCTGTCATTGGTTTTCCAAGTCCTGTTTGAGCGCTCCTAGCTGTTGTAGGGTGAGGTGGTATATCCTGTGGGAGCAAGAGGAGTCTGCTTTTCTACTTTAGTGGTTGAACAGCCTGCAAAGGAAGAGACAGGGCTCCTCTCTGGGCTGCTGGATTGCAGGAGGGACTCCCTGCTCCAAAAGAGCAGGATCCCTGTCCCTGTTTTGTCATAATAAATGTTATTGGTTCTCAGCCTTCTTTCTGTGTTGAAAAAACCTTAATATGGAAGTCTTAATGTCTGTTTCCTGGGCAGCTTTTGTGTTTTCAGGATGCCCTGTAAGATCGGTATTTGTTGTGGGAGAGAGGAAATACCTGGGGTGTGGGTAGGGAAGGTTCATGAACTGATAATCGTGGGCCCTGAGCATGGGGTTGGCTCATGCCCTAAGGAAAAATGTAGCAGTGAGTCCTTGCCTGCTGAACCACATATTCTCTTTCCATGCAGTCATCACCTGGACAGCTTGTGGGGCTCTTGTAGGGGAAGGCAGGAGCCTCATTGTAAAGGTGTATGCTGCACTAAGACATTCTGCAAGTTAATGGGAATAAACTTGATGTTCACACTGGGCCTGACATTGAAAGAAATCTTTGTCAAGTGTTTTGTCGTGGGAAAGTGTAGAGATCTGGAGGAGACGGAGTGTACCTCCCAGCTTGGCAGCCTTTGGCAAGGCTTGTTCTCAGCAAAATCTGCAATCTTTTGCTTGTTCAGCAAAGGAGAATCATGTCCCAGCTGTTAGTAAAATTTAAACCATTTGGGCTGTCATCTAGATCCAGTATCACAATTTTTATGTCCCAAAAAGGTCACACCAATGCCTTTCTGAAAGCAGCTGGGTGATGACCTTTGTGACTGAGCCAAGTACGTGGTGCGTCCTCAAAGACTGAAAGCACAGGCTCGTTCAGTACAGCACAGAGAAAGCTGAGGTCGTGTACAGTATGTATCTTCAAAACATCAAAAGGAAAGGAACGAGTTGTTCTCCATATTCCTTGAAGGCAAGGACAAGAAGTACTTGGGTAGAGATTGAAACAAGCGATGTTCAGCTTACAATTCAGGTCAGTGCTCAGAGGTGCAGGGATGGATCTCTGGATGGTGATTTTGGTTTGGTTATGGTATGGTCATGTCTTGGAACAAGAGAGGATAAATTGAGATCCAGCCACATTTCTATGCATGTTTTGATTGTTTTAGATATTTTGGCACAGAATACATTGAAAGCAGTGACTGTTATGCTGATGTTACACGTCGGTAATCTTCCCTAAAATCCATGGAGCTGATCCACCTGCTTGAACGACTCCTTATTTCCAACACAAAAAGAAGCTTAGGGAATAGAGGCTGAAAAGTTGCCTGGTGGAAAAGGATCTGAGGATGCAGGTTGTCAGTAGCTGCACATGAGCCAGCAGTGGCCCAGGTGGCCACGAGGGCCAACAGCATCCTGGCTTGTATAAAAAATGGTGTGGCAAACAGCAGTAGGGAAATGATCATGCCCTTGTACTCGTAGCTGATGAGGATGCATCTCAAATCCTGTGTTCAGTTTTGGGTCCCTCACTACAAGAAAGAAATTGACTTGCTGGAGCGTGTCTAGAGAAGGGCAACCAAGCTGGTGAAAGGTCTGGAGCACAAGTCTTATGAGGAGCAGCTAAGGGAACTGAGATTGTTTAGTCTGTAGAAGAGGAGGCTGAGGTAAGGTGGGTTTTGGTCTCTTCTCCCAAATAACAAGTGGTAGGATGAGTGGAAATGGCCTCCAGGGAGGTTTGGATTGGATATTAGGAAAAATTTCTTTACCGAAAGAGTGGTGAAGCAGTGGAATGGGCTGCCCAGGGAAGTGGTGGAGTCTCCGTCCCTGGAGACATTCAAAGAGCATGGAAACATGGCAGTTCAGTGCATGATTTGGTAGGCACGGTGGTGCCAGGCTTATGATTGAACTGGGTGGTCCAAATGAAAGCTTAGAGGTCTTTTCCAACCTTAATGATTCTATGATTCTGTAGGTCAGAGAGGATAGTCTGAGTGCTTCTGCCTTTATGGCATGAAGCACAGGGTGGAAGTGGGCAGGAGGCAGAGCCACAACCACCTCATCTCTATTAACCATCCTCAAGGTTTGCAGCTTTCCAGGAGAAAACAGCATGGCTCCTGCTGTCCTCCAGAAAGCCCGTGTTGGACTTAAAGCCATCTGTCACAAGACAGCTTGACAGCTCCTGGGGCTGCATGGTTGTGAAAAACGTGGATGGAAGAACAAGCTGTTCTGTTTCAGATCTCCAAAATGGATTTGTGATGTTGGCACAAAAGCCAGCTTTGCCCTGAAATCAAATTGCCACCTGAGAAAAAATGAAGGTGCCAGGTCTGCTTTGCACCACAGGACTGCTCAAGACGGATGTGTTCATTGTCTGCCCAGGACAGTGGTTGATCCAGGTGATCTTTGTAGCTAGAAGGTCCTGTCCCTTTTCTTGCTGATTGGCTCCAGTTGTAGCGTTGCTGGAATCATTTTGGTTTCCTGTCTGAGCAGCTTCCTTTCTAATAATTTCTTTCCCTACTGTTGTTTGTCTTTGCATCACCTCCCCTCCATGCCACATTTTGAGATAAAGTCAGGAGAAGCTGTTATCCTGTTTCTGTTGCAGTCAATGCTGGTACTGTAAGGAACCCAAGGGTTGCAAGAAAATGAGATAGGATATAAGAAATGCACCTTTATGTAATGCATCTCACTTTCCTGTTCTGTGTGTAGATAACCTGTGTGCCTGGTCTGAGGTGGACAGGTTATCCATGTTCTGCTCAGTGATGCTCTCTTCTCCTTTCCTTTACTTATGTTTTCAGCTCATTCCCAATGGAGATGATGCTGACTTGTCTTGTTACTCAGCACCATTTCACTTCAGCCATCTAACATGTAAATCCCATAAACGAAATGAGTCAGCAGGAATTAAAACCAGCTGATGTTTTTGTTTAGAAACTGTGCTGCTTTCTTCCTTTAACCCCTGAGTCTTTAAATTCTCAAACACTGTCCCTCACATAGGGTTGTAAATTGGGTGGCTCTGGATTTGGTAGGTTGACCTCTTTGAAGTGCAGTACTGGGAGAGTAGTTTGTGCAAAAGGGAATCTCACCTTTATTTTGCTGTGTCTGATTTATGGTAGACTCTACAAGCCAAGTTCAGCTTGGGTTAGTAAGACATGCAGTGAAAATTCTTTAAGAAAGCAGCCTTTTGGGGCAAGTTAGAAAGAAATATGTCTTCCAAATATTAATGTTGGTTCCTACCTTAACTGTGAAATTGGTGTGGTTGTGCCATAATTTAAAAGTAGTGAAATGATATATGTTTATACAGATACATTTGCAGATAGACCTTTTTTTACAGCTGTAAGAAGCAATGAAGGGTCTTTGTGGAGCCTCTTTGACTCTGGTCTGTACCTGGGTTCACCATGTGCACAACTTATATTGTGAAGGAACGGGACAATTGCTCTGCTTGATCCACCCTTCCAGCCCAGCCTCGTGTGTCTGAAAGTGGCTGCGATTAGATTCATCAAAACAGCATGCAAAGAAAGCCATGATAATTGCTGCCTCAAAGGAAGAGTATTTCTCTCAGCCTTCCCTACTGGTTAAGGGCTGGTTTGCGTTGTGGTACATCGGCAAGGAGCGTCATGTATTTATGCTATCTTTGATTGCTCATATTGATCTCGGTTTAGACCATAAAGAAATATTTTTATACCCCTTGACTTTGAGTTGTTTGGCAATGGGGGCATAGACTAACGGGTCAAAAAAAATTTGTAGAAGCAGTAGACCCTACAGATCAGTCTGTCGGCATGTGGAGTGGTTTTATTGCTGTGAATGGGGAAAGGCAGCTCTCCGAATCGCTGTCTGGTTGCTGGAATGGAGTGCCTACTTAGGCAGGCAAAATAGCTCATCGCAATGCTTCAAAGACTGTTATTTAAAGGCCTGCGAGTATCATTCTGTATACAGCAACATTTCAAGGGGTGAAAAGACTACATTCATATTGCTATTTTATTAAAATTTATGCTGGTGTGGCAGTACTGATGCTCCAGTGGAAGCTGAGTTGACTCTTTTATTCAAAGTCACGTTTCTGCCTGCTCATAACTTTGTGAAATATTACCTGTGGAGATGAGGTTTCTTGTTCCTGATCTCAGCCCACCAGGGTTTTTGTACTTTTAAATGCTTCGTAACTGTTCTCTACTGTTGTGAGGTTTTAAGTGATGGGGCTGTAAGATGTTTTCCTGGATAGGCTTTCCTTATATTTAGTGTTTAGAATTGCAGAATCATAGAATAGTTTAGGTTGGAAGGGACCTTAAAGCTCATCCAGTTCCAACCCCTCTGTAGAGGGGCAAGGACACCTTTTCACTGGATCACGTTGCTCAAAGCCTCATCCAACCTGGCTTTGAAAACCATCAGGGATGGGACATACGCAACTTCTCTGGGCAACATCTTCAAGTGCCTCATCACCTTCACAAGGTTTGATGCTTTATTATTTTACTGAGATAATTCTCTGCTTTTACAGAGTCTGGGGACGTAGTTTCAACTCTTCCTGTAGAAACTGAGTAGCTCCTCAGCCTCTGTGCTGGGTAGGAACTGGGAGATGCTTTGCCTCCCCTGGGCAGGCTAACCAACAGCGGAGCTGGAGGGCAATGGAATCCTGACCACTGCTCTGTGCCCTGGACCATACTCCATCCTCAGCTAATTAGCTCCCTCTTGTAGATCTAACAGGGAAAGGCTGAAGTCATCTCTGTTAGCTCTTGACCCTGTGGCAGTCACTTGGCCTCTTGCCGTTGTGCTGGCGTCCCCTGCAATATGCAAGGCTCATATTGAAACAGGGGTTTGTTTTTCATTTGTCCCACGCTGCTAATATAAGGCAAAAATAATAATAATACTACTAAAACCAACATAATTGGAAATAAAAATGACCTCTTTTACTTAAGCACAATGCAGTCTAGGCTGAATTGTATCCAACATGTTTTTGCTTGCCATTAATGATCTGTGTTCTTGTAGACTCTTTGCTCAGGAGATTCTGTATTTTGCATTTATTGTGGCAAGTACCTCTCTGAGGAATTGTTGTTCCAGTATTTGGGAAATACTGTTTTGCTCACTGGGAAGAAGAAATTTCTGTGGTTTTGGTTTGGGTTTTTGCATTTTTTTTTTTTCCCAGGGAGAAGGGGAGAGGGATGTTGCCTTTTATTACCTTTTTTCCTTACTCTAATCTGTTCAGGCAAACTGAGCAACGTGCCCATCCACTGAAACATCTTTATACATGCTGGGTGCTTTGCACACAGTAGCCTTGGCCTGGGCGATGTCAGGACGTGGTTTGGTAAGGTCTCTTCAGAGGCAGGAACCGGCTGGCTTCACTGTCCTTCTGATGTTCCAGACTGGCCAATCCCTGCTCGGCTGGCTTGGAACTCTATTGAAATTCCATCCCAGTACCACTTTAAAAACCCTGCCACAAGTTTTCACATTTGGAAATGGTGTAGCCTTTTAGAGACATCCTGATTTCTGATCCCAAAGCAAAGTCATTCCACCAGAGGATCTGGTACAGAGTTGTCCTCGTGGGTGCTGATGATTCATCAGAATTTGCTTTCCTGTCCCATGACTTCCCCATCAGACTTCATTTTCATATTAATGGATGCAAAAGTCACCTCTGAAGTCCTTGCCCCATGCATTATTCCTTGCTAGATATTTAGAGCTAGATAGATAGTTGTAGTCCCATCTGTGTAAATCCCCCTCTGCTTTGCATCTTAAATTCACCTTTACTGTGGCCAGCCACGTGTGCCTGATTCGCTTCACCTCGGAAATGTGAGATGTGGGTGAGCATTCCTCAAATCCGAAGTGCCACAGGAGCCTCAAGAATGATGCGCTTTGCATCAGAGGAGTGGACCAGCTGTTGGTCAGTGGTGGATGGGAAGCCGGACTTGGGTAGGATGAAATATCCTGGAAGCTCTTGACAGATGAAGGCAGGAAAAGTGTTGCTTCAGTTCTGCCTATCTTTGAGTGAAAATGTAGCTGTCTTCATTCTTTGGACTTGTGACTCTGTCGTCCAGGATACAACCAAAAAGAGAAACTAATGTGAGCAAATTGTTCTCTTTTTCTTTTTATTTTCTCTCCCTTCAGAGTTGATAAATATATCAACAGGATTGTGACCCGAGACAAGAAAACATCTGGCTTCTTTCACTTATTCTGTTCTGGCTTCTTAATGAGCAGAGAGGGGGCTTTTTCCAGAGTGCTTTTGTGACCCTGATAGCTTAGGTGGAAGCAGGTTGACAGGGTTGGTGTGCAACGCTCACAGCACTCCTGTTCCTGCGCTCTCGCCTGTAGTGCTGTCATGCTCTGCAGTGGTTTTTATTATTTGATTAAGGTGTGTCAAGGTGGTTATGTCTGGATTCTCTGTATTGTCTGAGTTGTTCAGGCAAGGTCTCACTTAGCTTTTCACGGTGCTGTAGTAGCTGTGGCCTCTGTTCCCTTCCCGTCTCCATTATTTAAGGCTCAGTACAGCAAAGCTCTTAAGCCCATAGTTTATTCTGAGCCTGCAGATGATTTCACTGAGAGCAGAGTTTCTGCTCCAGTTTTTGTTGTGATTATCTCAATGATAATCAGAGAGCCAAGGTAAGACAGGTAGAACCACAGAGGTTTTAAATTGCTCGCATCTCTGCAGCGAAGAAGCCAGTGAAGTGATGCAGAGGCAGAGCAGATGCTCCAGCTGGGCTCGACTGGTTCCAGACGCGTCTTTATGAGAAAAACGCTCCTTGGATCTCACTGGCATCTGGGGCGTGGTGGGGTGTGTGTGTGCGCTGTGCTGGTGGTTCCACAGAGGAACAATGTCTCTAGTGGTGACAGGCCCAAAAGTGGCACTGCCAATGAGCAGCTCCTTCTGTCAGTCACCCAGCAGGTTCTGTGATGCTAATGAAGTACACAGCTTTACCCAAGGCCTGTCTGGTTTGATGACTAAGCCGTTACAAGTATGAAGCAGAGAAACGCTGAGGAATTTTTCCGCTTTGGAAGGGAATATCGTTGCTTGGTTGATTTGAAAGCTGATTTATGGCATCAGGTCAAAGGCAGTTTCTTCTGCTGCTTCCCAATTAGAAGACTTATTGATGGATGGCTGAGGTGAGGAAGAGAAAAAAATCTTCATTTGCTCTTCCTCCTAGAAGAGTTGTCTTGCTATCAAAGTGGTCATTTCCCTTCTCTTCTGATTAGGCCCTCGTTTATCTTAGGACTGTGATGATAACAGTAATCGTTGGGGCTGTTTTGATGCTGTGGAAGTAACATCTATCAAAACTGGTGTCTGCTACTTCAGTGACTTATTGCCCTTCTGGGACATTCTGAGGCTATGCCATGGGTCAAGCTGTGTCACCTTGATCTTACAGGTGAGGGGATTGCACCTCGGGTGGATGCAGTAATTTTCCCAAGGTTACCTGGGCAATCTGGGGCAGGGAAGGTTCAAACTTGTCTCTTAGTGCCTTTAGGATCATTCTTCCTTCTGCTGGTGGGGCTGCTATGACTGAAATGTAAGAACTTGTGCAGAAAAAAAAATTGCTTTTATACTTTCTGTCCTTCTTTGATGTGGTGCTGTCATGTAATTGTATGAAATTCTGTGTTTGGGTTTCTTGATGAGGGAATTTCAGCGTAAATGAAGGTCATCACTCTGTTTTTCCATTTTGTGTGTATTTTCTCCCACTAAATACAGGCAGGCACCCACGTGTTTGTCTCAGTGTGCTGCCTTTCAGAATAAGACTCTGTTTTCAGTCCTCCTAACAGAGTCTCTGCCTGGTGACTCCAGGCTATTCCAGCATCCTTGCCCTAGCAGCTCGCATCCGTCAGATTCTCCTGTGACCACGCAGCCTTCCTGTGTATGCCACTGGAGCACAAAGGAAGAGAACACACTTTCAAGCCAATTATCAGTATGACAATCCCATGGGTGTTGTGATCATGCTTTGTTCAATATCCTAACTCATTTCTAGGTGCAAGGTTGAGTGCTCCCTATTATCTTCCAAGCAGCTGCTCCCTGCTGTTCATCTTATTTAGCAGGTTAAAAGAGACCCATCCTGTGGTATTTGTGGTTTCCTGTGAGCAGCTGAGTAGCAGGCTGGAGAAGGCAACCTCATCCAAGGTGAGAGCTTGGATCTGCCCTGTCTGTCTGTCCAATATTTGCTGACTGAGTTTTCCTCAGGATGTTGAGGCTCTGGAGTGAGTCCAGAGAAGAGCAACAAAGCAGGTGAGGGGGCTGGAGAACAGGCCTGATGAGGAATGGCTGAGAGAGCTGGGGGTGTTTATCCTGGAGAAGAGGAGGCTGAGGGGAGACCTCATTGCTCTCTACAACTCCCTGAAAGGAGGTTGTGGAGAGGAGGGAGCTGGGCTCTTCTCCCAAGTGACAGGGGACAGGACGAGAGGGAATGGCCTCAAGCTCCACCAGGGGAGGTTCAGGCTGGACATTAGGAAAAGAATTTTCACAGAAAGGGTCATTGGGCACTATCAGAGGCTGCCCAGGGAGGTGGTTGAGTCACCTTCCTTGGAGATGTTTAAGGGACGGGTGGACGAGGTGCTGAGGGACATGGTTTAGTGTTTGATAGGAACGGTTGGACTCGATGATCTGGTGGGTCTCTTCCAACCTGGTGATTCTATGATTCTATGATTCCTCTTCCCTTTCCATGTCTCTCTCTTATAGACACTTCGTATTAGGTTAAACTGACATATCTATGCAGTAAAGACCTTAAACCTTTCTGAGTGTGTTCGTTGCTCAGGGATTAATACGGGGCTGGCCTGTCTGCTTGTGTGGGCTCTGAAAGAAGCAATTTTTGGGATTGGTGATGTGAGGTGATCTACATGGTCACGGCTGTTGTGAGCAAAGTTGTCCTGTACTCTGCTGTGCAGACAGAGCATCACACGTCAACTGTGTGGTGTCATCCTATTCCACTGGGGGAGTGCTGTGAAGGTTTTGGGGAGCATCAGACTGGCTTTTCGGTACCACTGTCTGGGAATATTAAGGGTTGCCCTTGTTCAGAGGTCTGGTGAACATGACCTACAGGGTTTTTGAGGCCAGGTGAGAGAGCATTGAGGAATACACTTGAGCTTTCAAATGTGTGAAAGAAAGTCAGGAGCAAACCATTCTTCAGGACTGTTTGACTTAAGATGATGCAAGGGAGTTTGGCTTTTTATCAGAAGAGACTTTCCCAAAACTTAGGAGGGATAAACATTATTAAATGGTGGGACTGGCTGAGAAGGAGACTGGAGTACTCACTGCTGGTGATTTTTTGTGAGCAGGACGGGTGGCAGTTTGTCAGCAGTGGTAAATACAGAGGAGTCTGCCTTAAGGCTGAGCAAAGGATAAAGGACTCTTAAGGCCTCTTTCAGCAGTGTCTTCTGTGATTTCTGGCTTTGTTGAGGTATGTGGATTGTGGAACAGAAGAAGCTTGTGGAGAAGGATGGTTTCAGGTGACCCAGAAGATGTTGTTAATCTTCCCATGGGGAAGAACAATAGGAAGGAGGAATTTTCACTGCAGAAAACATGCAGTTTTATTTTATTTTCTGTATGCAGGTTTGAATTCCTTCCTCCTTCTCTGCCCTTTCTCTCCACTCCTGCTGGGGGATGCTGTGACAGCTGAGCTGGGCTCAGCAGAACCACCAGTGCAAGCTGATGTTAATTTCTAATGCAAATCACTGTTCCTGATCTAAGGTCTCTGCCACGCCGGTGGAAGGTGGAGGAGGATGGGGAATGTCATGCTGCACACGTTACCAGCCACAACAGGATTTGCAATACCTGTATATGACGATGAGGGCCGAGGGGCTTTTGAATAACAGAGGATGGACTGGGCAGTGCATTCTCAAGGCAAAATTCAAGGGATTCAGAGGGGTCCATCTTGCAACCCTGATTCTCCTTTTCTGGGTGCCTTTGACTCAATGCTGTGCTGATTTAACTAATGGAAACAGCAGAAAGCAAACACAGAGTAGGGGGAAAAGCACCATGAATATCATTCTTTCGTCTTTCCAGACTAGCAGTTTTAAACGCTGTGAGCTGTGCAGGGGAGAGCTGAGATTGTGTGGCTAGAGGCAAAGCCAGGATCGCTACAGAAGGAAGAGCAAGGATAGGTAGCGGGCATGGAGAGACCTTACCTGTTAGTAATTATGGTGCAAAATATACCTACAACTTCACAAGTTAAGCAGGGGTCTTCCGCAAGCATGTTGCAACAGCATCTCAGGCTTACAGGAAAAGGAAACTTGCAAAATTGTAATAAAGAGCACTGGGGAGCAGGATTTGCTTTCCCACCCCTTGGAGAGAGCCATTAGGTGAGGGTGGGAAGTGTGATTCATCTTGGAGCTGGGTGCGTACAGCCTCTAGTAAATGCTTTGGAAAGGAGCAGAGCTGCTGGTCTGGCAGGAGGGAGGAAGGCATCTCTGCTACACTCAGCTTGGGACAGTGCCATTGTCATCTCATCTTCTCTAAGGCTGAAGTTCTATAGCAAAAAGAAGAATCCATAAATAAAAAAACCCGAAAGAAACCCCTTGACTATCTGGGAAGGGGGCTGGGAGTGAGTTATGCTTTTTGTTTATGGAAATGTGCAAGTAGCTGTTCTGTGCTTGCTTTCCCCTTCGTTTTATTCAAATAAGATAACACTGCCCTGTCTCAGCTGTATATTTTTAGTACTTGCATGCTTGCACCCTGCCAGGCGAAGGGCTTCTGTGGTTAACTAACAAGAAAAAGCTGCCAGCCTCAGTGTTCAGCAAACGACCTCGGTTCTTAATCTTCTTCACTGAAAATAACAGGTTACGGTATGAAACATTGCAGAGAAAATGCTTCTGAGAAGCTGCACGGTGTTTTCAAGAAATCCTGGCTTCAGGTGGATAAAAAAATGCTGTCAGAATTTTTCCTTGATGTATTTTAGCATAATTTCTTGGGGAAAACTTGATACTGTGTGTTGGTGTGGTTCCCTTTGTTCTTACTCAGATATAGATCTTGGGGTTGTTTGGTCTTCCAAATTATCCTTCTTGGAATAACAATTAATGATTAATATTAAGATCCTATAAATTCCTTGAGTAATTAGTTGATATTGGGAGTCGGAAGACTCATGCAAGAGGCTGTTGTGGAGTAGGCAATCCATACGATCCAGGCTTTGCTGGCTTTGCTGTTCTGGATTTGCTTATTTCAATACTAGAGAGAGCCAAGGGGACTCAAGCACATCCAGCAATGACTGGAAGTGAAAAGGCAAAAAAAAATATCAAGGGAGATTTTCAAATGCATTTTACTTTTGTATTACAGGAAAGCTGGGGAGAGGCTCTTTCTCAGGGAGTGCAGGGATAGGACAATGGGAACAGTTTTAAGCTGAAAGAGGGGAGTTTTAGATCAGATCTTGGGAAGCAATGTTTTCCTGTGAGGGGGGGGAGGTCCTGGCCCAGGCTGCCCAGAGAAGTTGTGGCTGCCCCATCCCTGGAGGTGTTCAAGGCCAGGCTGGATGGGGCTTGGAGCCCCTGATCCAGTGAGAGGTGTCTCTGCCCATGAGAAGGGCGTTGGAACTGGATGATCTTTAAGATCCCTTCCAAACCAAACTGTTCTATGATTCATTCCACTTTTTTTTTTTCCCAGATGCACCAGATTTTTTCTTTCTCCTACCTCTGACTGAGGCCATATCCTCTTATTTCCTACATACTGCCAAAACTGAAATAAAAGTAATTTTTCATGTAATTTCACCTTGCATCTGTGACTAGGTCATGCTGCACATTACTTTGCATGAGATTTCTGAGCAATTGATGATGAGGCTGAACTGATTAAACTGTTTGGTTGCCAATTAAACAATGAAGATTTATCCAAACTTCCTAAATTTGGCTTATCCAGCAGCCATAATGGCTGAATCTCTCTGATTTTTTTTTACTGTTTTCAGCCACCTTTCTCTCCGTAAGCTAGCCTGGGGCTATAGGCAGAGACAAAATGCGTACGTGACATTTTATCTCGCGTGCATTCACATCCATTAGGTGTTGGGGTGGAGGTATCTTTCAGCCAGACACGCACAGATGCCTTAGCAGGCAGGCATAGCAAAATATGGAGGTTGGGAGGAACCAAGGATTGTTTTGGAGACCTTTGGAAAGGCTGTGATTCATTGTGTTGGAGCTGTTGACCGGACTTGAGCCCTTTAGGGGAAGCAGACAGCTGTGGAACCCTGTCCCAAGGGAAAGATTGGGTTTTTTGAACAGCTAGAGCTCATCCCCACGTAGAAGAACCATGCAAAGTCAGTGGCATTGCTACAGTACCTGCTCAGCTTGCACCATATCCAGGTAATTAGATCATAGATCATGCCAGCTTACAGCCTTAGCTGTATGTCCAGTATGCTTCACTCATCTGCTCCTCCTTCCTATGATCCTTGCCCAAGAGGGGCTTGTGACTGTGGTGATAATTATATCTCTTTATATATGTCTTCATATTCTCTCTCCTTGAAGTGTCTGAAAGCTTCCTCTTTGATGTGATTCTGCTCACCAGAATACATTATACTTTCCCAAAACAAGTACTGTGCTTGTTATAATTATTGCAGAAGTGCTGAGCATTTTCAAGTGCTTTTCATCATCCCCAAATGTGGAAATAGATGACTTCGCACTTTCTTTTTACTGCCAGCTGCTAAAGAGGCCAGTTCTGGATTAGTGGAGCACATTGCAAGCAAAATGTCCATGGTGGCTGTACAGCACTGGCGTTGGTTAAGGACCATGACTCTATAATGCTAGAGATTGTGATTTCTCTTCTACCTTGAATATAGACTGTTATTTTTCTTTTGACTTGGTTTCTAATTGCAAACAGTTCTCAGGAGCAGTTACTGGCTCTGGTCCCCAGTATCCGGTAGAAGAAATGGTGTTTCATGCCGCCAGCTACAGAATCACAGAACAATTGAGGTAGGAAGTGACCTTTAAAGCCACCCAATCCAACACCCCTACAGTGAGCAGGGAGGTCTTCAGCTCAGTCAGATTGTTCTGAACCCTGTCCAGTCTGACCTTGAATATTTCCAGGGATGGGGCACCCACCACCCCTCTGGGCAGCCTGTGTCAATGTTTCACCACCTTAATTGTAAACAATTCCTCCCTTAATTTCAGTCTGAATCTCCTCTCTTTTAGTTTAAACCCATGACCGCTTGTCCTATCGCAACAAACGCTTCTAAAATGTCTGTCAACTCTCTCGATGTAGCTATAAGGAAACTTCAAGGGATTGTTGAGTTCTTCATCTCTTTCCATAAGGAAGCATCAATGAAAACCCTCTGGGTTTCAGCTACCCCTTGCCAAAGGGGCAGCATTCAGAATAGCAGTTGTTTGATGGAGCAGGCTAACCCCTCAGTGGGTGGGACCTGCGAACTAGTTGCTGTGCAAAAAAAGGTGGCAGACCAATGCTTTATTAATAATACTCTTGAGTATGTGTCACTTGTCATCTTCATTGCAGAGGAATTCCCAGATTCTTATAGCAGATATTAATTTATTAATAAATTTGATACCAATAGAAACTAAAACACCAGTAATAATCTGTCCTGGAGATTTTAAACTGGGGTGGACATTGCCCAGGTGGCCAAGAAGGCCAGTGGCATCTTGGCTTGTTTGAGAAACGGTGTGGCCAGCAGGTCCAGGGAGGTTATTCTTCCTCTGGACTCGGCACTGGTGAGACCGCTCCTCGAATCCTGTGTTCAGTTCTGGGCCCCTCACCACAAGAAGGATGTTGAGGCTCTGGAGCGAGTCCGGAGGAAAGGAACAAAGCTGGTGAGGGGGCTGGAGAACAGGCCTTATGAGGAACGGCTGAGAGAGCTGGGGGTGTTTAGCCTTGAGAAGAGGAGGCTGAGGGGAGACCTCATTGCTACCTGAAAGGAGGTTGTGGAGAGGAGGGATCTGGGCTCTTCTCCCAAGTGACAGGGGACAGGCCTCAGGCTCTGCCAGGGGAGGTTCAGGCTTGACATCAGGAAAAAATTTTTCACGGAAAGGGTCATTGGGCAGTGGCAAAGGCTGCCCAGGGAGGTGGTTGAGTCACCTTCCCTGGAGGTGTTTAAGGGACGGGTGGATGAGGTGCTGAGGGACATGGTTTAGTGTTTGATGGGAATGGTTGGACTCGATGATCCAGTGGGTCCTTTACAACCTAGTGATTCTGTGATTGTCCAAGCAAACCAATGTAACCAAGACCAGGTAATTCTGCTGAAGGGTGCTTCCCTACCAAGTGGTCGAGCACCAGAATTTTTTCCTCTCTTTAAAAAAAAAGGCTTCGTTTTTCAGAATTGTCCTCAAATTAGCCTGCCTGCAGATGAATTTCTATCTCCAGAATGTAGCTTCCCTCTTCAAATTCTAACAAAAGCGTTCAGAGCTATTTGCAAAAAAAAAAAAAAACTCAGTATTTCAAGTTAAATTCCCAACGAGAATTCTCAAAAGCATATAGCTCCCCAGACAGTTTAATTTAATCTGTTGTCCTTAGAAAGAGAGCATGCAAGCTACTAATTTAGGGAATGGGACTTAGGCTTTGCTGAGCTGCACAAACATATTAGAAACACAATAAAGCCTGAAATTTCTTTGTGTGCAATTTAAAAAGTAAAATTTCACTAAGCCTTCAATAAACTAATTAATCGCTAAGGAAGACTAATGCTCTGAAACACAGAAACTTCTCCAGCTGGATTTGTTCCTTGCAGTGAACCACTTTACCTGAAAACATTTGTGGGTTGCTGGAGAAACTTCTTCTGGTTAATGCTATTTTTAAAAAATAACCCTGGTCCTTAGTAGCTGGAAGTGCCCAAGTGTCAGATTTAATGACCGTGTATCAATTTGGCTAATGAAAGACGATGTTCTCCCTAAAAGCAAGCTCTGCTTGCAGGAGATTTGCAGCTTATTAAAAAAATGAACTTACCTCAAATGAGGAAGGGTGCGGAATGACTTTGATATTGCTTGCTTTTTCGGGAGTCTCCAGGGAACAGCAGATCTTGTTTTACTTGCTTCAACTTCTCTCCTGAGACTACTGAATATTTTTACTACGTGACCAGTAAAGTTGCATCAGTGATGTTGGTCCCTTTCCCTCCACTCATTTCACTGCTGCCAGATAAGAAGACGGAGGCTAGTTCTCACACGTGCCTCCAAAGATTGTAAGTGATAGAAGCTACCGGATGTTCATTCACACAAGTTCATTTTGTTGTTAAGAGATATTGGTTTGGACTTTATTAATCCTTTCAGTCTCAATTTCTTTGGGATCTTCTATGTGTGGCTGGCTGTTCATTTACATATTTCAAACACTTGGTGAAATAATTCTTCTTCCAGTCTCATTTTCTCAGAACATGAGGCGCTAAGGTTGCGTTCACTGTGTGTGTGTGTGCGTATGCATGTGTTTTTGTGGTTCTTATCCTCTGCAGAATTTTGCATCGCTTGGACCTTTGGATCTCTTGGAATCTCATTTGAATTCAGACTTAATTTCAAAGAGATTTTTTTTTGCTAGTTCTGCGCATACAGCAGGCATGATAGGAAGTCAAGTCCTTGGCACCTGGAAAGTCTGTAGCATGAGCTCAACTCTCAGCCATCGGAGGAACAACAAGCAGATGGTCCTTATTCACTTTATAATGCCAAGAAATGCTTCAGACCATGTTTGCGTCATTCTGGATGCCAAAGCTAAGTAACTGCAGGAGACAAAACACCTCTAGTTTTCCCAAATTATTTGTTTTATTCTACTGCAGTTATTTCTCTAGTAGTTCTATGTGCCTAAGTGTTTTGTGAGTTTTATGCACGTGTAGTGATGAATAGTGATGTTATGGAAAAGCAGGTGGGTCACATTTCTTTCCAGGAAGAAGAGCAAGCATCCTGTTTTTCCTGAATTTTCTTGATTCTGAAACATAGAATGGTTTGGGCTGGAAGGGTCCTTAGAGATCATCCATTTTCAACCCCCTTCCATTAGCAGGGACATCTTTCAGTGGATCAGGTTGCTCAAAGCTCCATCCAACCTGGCCTGGAACACCACCAGGGGTGGGGCATCCACGACTTTTCTGGGCAACCTAGGCCAGTGCCTCCCCACCACCATATTTTTCCTAATCTCATTTAAATCTCCCCTCTTTCAGTTTAAAACCATTTCCCCTTGTTCTGTCCCTGTAATCCCTGATAAAGAGCCCCTCCCCAGCTTTCCTGGAGCCCCTTTCAGTACTGGAAGGCTGCTATAAGGTCTTTCCAGATACTTCTCTTCTCCAGGTTGAACAAGCCCAGCTCTCTTAGCTTGTCCTCATATAGGAGGAGTGATTATAGCAAAAGGAGCACTGTCAAACCTCCCTGGGCTGGCTTTCTGTGGTGCTGCCTCTGCTGCTTCATCCCTTTGGAAGGAGCAAGGCAACACTTTAAACTGGATTTTGTACAAAAAACAGCACTTACCCTAGGATGTGAGTCAGATCTCTGCCACCTGGCTGGACTGGATGTGGAAAACAGATTCACAAGCTGCTGTGGCTTATCTTGACTGTGTCCCAGTGTGGTCACCACTGCAACGAGCCAGGAGCTCAGCTTGGCTCAGCAACTCAACAGTGACTGTTGTTGCAGGAGTCACAGCAGCTCCTGGATGTTCACAGCAGGTATTTTGGTTTATATATAACTTATCTTGTTTGCAGGCAGGGAGGTTGCTGCCCTGTCAGCTGCAGCAGGGAATTGGTTCTTGCTGGGAGTTTCACTTTGGACTCCAAACACAGGTTTTGAATGCTGCAAATGCTCCTCTTCTGCCCTGAATCCAAACTAGTTTCTAGTCTTTGGGTCTGACTGTTATATGTGGTTTACAAAACTTGTCATATCTGAACAAGGCAAGGTGAAGTACTCCAGATAATCTAATCTGAAGAAAAGTGCCATGCTGGTTTGTAAAGGTGTGAGACGAAGCCAAATATGAGGCAGTGGAGAATCCAGCCTGCTGTCTTTCAGTGTTTCTTTAGAAGATGAGCACACAGATGAGGTACACAGAAGTGGGTTTAGGGCATGTGCCACATTTAAACGTGTAGTTCAGTGTTTGCTATCCTGTTTTTCCCTGCCCTGGTGGGGCTAGGACTTGTGTGGTCTGAAATGCTTTGAATGTCACTTCAGTAATGCAGGACTCGTTGCCTTCTTGTTGTGGGAATGCACACTGATTTAATGCCCAGTGTATGAAATGTGGCAGCTTTAAGGGAGCAGTGCAGCTCCCCTGATGCTAAAAATCTTGCAGTGCCTGTGGGTTCTACGGAAATATTAGATAAGATGAAGATAATGTGTATTTAGGGTAGTTGGCCCTTCTGGTGCTGCCTGCCTGCCTTCTAGGAGGTCCAGCTGCAAATGCTCAAATGGTCTCTACTGGTGCTTGCCAGCAACGTATTTTTTTAATGAAGCAGTGAGCGTCTGGTTACTCCTGAATCCTCAAATAAAACCACCAAGGACCAGTAAAAAATGCGGCTGAAAATTCATATAAGCTTTACTGGACTTTCCAGTTGACCCTATGCTCTTCAATTATTGCTTGTAGAAATTTTCCACCTACAAGAAATATCTTGGTCATGAGAGCTAAAAGAATGTAAGACTACAAGGGCGCAAAGTATCACTGCAGAATTTCAGCATCTCTCTGGTTCCAGGAGGTGGTTGTGCTGATCCAAGTTAGCTTCTACAAGGTCTCTGTACTGATCAGAGGCTGTTCAGCAGGACGGAGTCCCAGCTTCATCGAATAATCTTCAGTATATCCAGTATGATTGTCTGTATCTGACTATTTATAGACTGATACCATGTGCGTCAGGCACATGTTCCAGGTTGTGTCTGGGGGTATGTTTGATAATAGATTTACAACTCTGGGAAAGAAGTGTGGCGACAGGTGTAGAATGTAGATGGCTCTTTGCTGCTGTTGCGGTTTGTATTCCTGTTTCTTAAGGATGTTGTAGTCATCCAGGGATGCTGCTGCAGCAGCAGTGAAGACTGTCTCTGGGGGCTTAATGAATTTACTTGCAGGATGACCCTGACTGTGATTGTACCCTTGACTAGTAGTGAGAAATGCACTAGCAGTCTCTTCAATATACTGCTGTACCTGGTTTGGGGGAAGATTTTTGCAGAGAGATAGTGAATGCGGCTGGTACGTGAGCCTGTATGGGATAGGAGGGATACAAAGTGGAGGTGCATACAGACCTGCCCGATTTGTAATCCTCTATCACTTGCAATCTTGACGTTAAGACTAGGCATCTTCAATTTGGCGACAAAAAACTAAAGCTGAGCTGAAGCAGAAAGCCCTGAGTGCAGCTCTGCTTTGTGTGAGCAGGCAGAACAGGTTTTCCGGTGGGATGGCTTTAAAGGCAAAGAGTTGTAAAGACTGTAAATATCTCCAAAGTTTACTCCTGCCTTCAGCTGGGCAGTTGGGAGGCCTGAAGTGATGCCTTGTGACGTTCCTGCCTGCAAACTCCGGGGCTTTTTGCTTACCATCTTTTATTTGTCGTCTCTGTCAAGGTGGCTCATCTTCATAACAGT
Source organism: Phaenicophaeus curvirostris (assembly GCF_032191515.1). Lineage (NCBI taxonomy): Eukaryota > Metazoa > Chordata > Aves > Cuculiformes > Cuculidae > Phaenicophaeus > Phaenicophaeus curvirostris. Next base: position 66,153,506 of record NC_091396.1, on the reverse strand, counting down.
GTTGAACAACTGGTGAGACTGCAGGCAAATGCTTGAGTGCTCATTACATCTGAATTAAGAGAGGGAAGATCTACCTACAGAGAAGGAATAAATAATATATAGGTAATTATTCCCCGACTTTGTTTTTCTCAGTCTTAGGTGGAAAACTTCAGCTATAGCTGGTGTGTGACCACTTGAGTTCCTTCAGTTTGAAATGACAGGATAAGAGCTTTATAAGGCGATTTATGGAAGGTAGTAGTTTTTTCAAAATTTCATGGAGATACAGAACTGTGGTGAATGTGGAAGCAAGGTTTCTGTGCCTGTGTGGAAAAGAGATAAATCTGTAGGAGAACAAGGCATCATCTGTTCTCTTGCTCTGAGAACAGCTTGTTTTTTCAGAGATTTGTCCCTTCACATGGGAGAGCTTTGTCAACAACAACAACAGAAAAGAAAACCAGTTAGAACTTCCTGCATTACCTACAATTCCTGCTGGTCCCAAATAAAATGAGTTGTAAGCGCATCTCTGACTTTAAATAGCACATGGGTCCTCAGAGTCTGGTGGTAGCATCAGTAACACTGATTGGATTCAGGGAATTAAACAAAAGAACCAAATCTGTGCTGCTTTCATCTGCAGTGGAATGGCTGAGGGAAAAATCAATACTTGTTAGTTAAATAGGGACAATATTGTAGGCACTGAAAGTTATTTTCCATTCTCTATACTCTGTTTAGAGCTTGCGAATGATCTTAAATCTGATCTCCTCTGAGCCTTTGCATAAAAGACAAAGCATGATTTTGGGGTAAGACTGGAAATAGGTATGTGGTTTGATTTCAGTTCACAAGAAAACTTTTCTTGCCAGCATCTCATCTAAATCTCCCCTCTTGCAGCCTAAAACCGTTCCCCCTCATCCTAGCCTTTCAGTACCTGATCAAGAGCCCCTCCCCAGCTTTCCTGCAGCCCCCTTTCAGTACTTAAAGACTTATATAAGATCTCCCCAGAGCCTTCTCCAGGCTGAACAACCTGAACTCCCTCAGTCTTTCCTTGTATGGGAGGTGCTCCAGTGCTCAAGTCATCTTCGTGGCCTCCTCCATGTCTTTCCTGTGCTGAGGGCTCCAGAATTGAATGCAATACTGCAGGTGAGGTCTCAGGAGAGCAGAGTAGAGGGGGAGAGGAGTTTTGCTTGATGGTGGTATCTCATCTGTCAGTGACTGGAGCTGCAATATGATCTTGCTATGATCTACTCTCCTTGGTTAAGGTGGGAAATTAGAGGAGCTACTAAACCTCTTTGGCTCTTACTGGTCATGGTCAAGAGGCCCTGGCTTGTCCTTTTCCTAGCTTTCCAGTATAAACTCAAACAATTCTGCTGGCAACCAGGAAAGGTTTATTCCTGATTCTCTGCTGCAGCTGTAATCTTCATCACTTGAACGGACAGAACACTTTTCAGTGTTTTATTAATTAATAGAGATATTTTCAAGAGTTTGTGGCTCTTTTTCACCAGTCCTTCCTATGCTGAGAGTGACCTTATCTGCATTTACTTTGCCTTCTGGATTCTTGAAGAAAAGTGTGGATTTAAACAGACGAGAAGAAAGATTAAGCTATCTTTTTAGCTAATCTTCATGCAAAGGGTCTGCCTGCTCTTCCTATCTTGGGTTTGAGAAATTCTAATGTCCTACAGCGTATGTCTGAGGCAAGATTTGACTGATGATGTTAGCAGCCCACTTTACAATGTTTTACTCTTATTTGCACATAAGTCTGTTGTTGGCAAAGTAGCACTTTTTTTATTCAGAAAGGAGTCCCACCATTTATTGTGCTGCAGCATGGAAGTGTTCTGCAGTTTTCTCTCTGAAACTGTGGCTTTGTGATAATTTCCACGTTGAACCCTACATACACCTGAGGCATGGTTGTTGCTAGGAGGTTTGCAAGAACTTTACAGTCACAGTATTTCACATAGACTTCTTGCAGTGTACCTGATAGAGTTGTGAGGTCTCTGATCACCAGTCAGTTCTTTGGAACGTGCTGATGGGTCTTCAATTCATCTCTTCCTATAAAGCTTCCTGCCAAAATAACTTTCTTCAAAGACACTGAGCCCCTTAGTTCAAAGCCAGTTTGGAGCTCTCAAAAGCCTTCAAACTGTGGCATTTCAGTTGGTCTGCTACCTGCAGAGCAATCGCATGTATTTCCCCGAAGAGAGTTACAGCTAATCTCCTCTGAGACTTAATTAGAAGGTGCAGAGATCTTCCTCTATGGACTTTCAGCTTGGCCCTGTATCCTAGCACCAGGAAGGTCCCTCCCAGCTGCCCTTCATCTTTGAGTCCTGCCCATCCCTTGCAGAAGATCTGTAGAGAGCTCTTAGTCCTGCTGGGAACACCAGAACCAGGGTACCATCAGAGTGCAAGGTATTGCCAGGACAAACTCCTTTGTCCCCACTTCTCCACAGCTTTCTCTCAGAGAGCTGGAGCTGTGTTTCAGCTGAGTTTTCCCCCAGGGCAGGATGTGGCTTTCACCAGGAGACAGCATCCTTACATCATCTGGCCAAGTAGCTGGAGTGCTTTGAGACATCTCGAGCTGCCCTGTCGTAGCCTGAGAGAGATCTGGTTGCGTTTTGTGCCAACTAGCTCTGCTGCCAGAACGTTTTGTGCTCCGCGAGGGAGGTGATATCGGGTTGTTGTGTGCTGATTTGTAATATGGAGCGGTGCTGGTGGCTGAATGTTGCTTTGTCCCTGTGGACCAAGATCAGGACAGATGAGAATGGAGAACAAGTCTCTTGAAAAACTCCTTGATTTTTATTGTAAAGAATGAGAAGATTGCTGGCAATGGCACCTTATGGAATGCAGCAGGACCCAGAAAACCGTTTCTCAGAACTTACTGCTCTTATGAAGGAGGGAGGCTTAAAAACTTGACTTTCTTTACATTTTTTGAGGAATGGTGCAGGGCAATTGTGAAATCTATATGGGGCAGCATATGGTTGTAGTAAATCCTCTTCCTGAAGGATCATTCTGACATCTTCTTTGGGATGCACAAAATCTGCCTGCAAGCATCACCCTGGAAGGGACACATTGCACCGTGCACAGGGCAGTGGCAGACCTGTGTTTTGAGGTTTGATGGGGTTGCTGTTCGCTGTGCTATGCTGGATGGCTTTGAAGAGCATACAGGTATTGTAACTGGTCCTGAAAAACTTTTTTTTGCCTGTTGGCTCCAAGGTGTTTCTCCTCTGATCTTCACAGCCAAAACTTTTGTGCAAATGCACTATCTTTGCTGGAGCTCTTGCTCTTCAAGCTAATTCCCCTCCTCGGAGTCTTTCCTCCGTTCCAGTTTCCCTTTTTTATTCTGTATTCTTCCATGCCAACTTCCACTGTTTCTCAGCATCCTTTCGGTGAATTTTTTTTGGTATCTCTGCTTTTCCCTCCTTGTATCCTCTATTAATCTCCTTCCTTCCTTCTTCACCAAGGGCTGTGTGACCATGATGCTAACTTCTGCCATCGTTTCCTGTCTACGCTTACAGGTTTTGTAAAGCTGTCTCTTCTTTAAAGTCATCCTTGGGCCTTGAAGCCTGCCATATGGTACATTTAAAACCTTTGGGTTTAAAAATCATTACAAGAAAGCTGAGGAGCATCTGCTTTGCTTTTACAGACAGAATGTCAGCAAACTGCTGGCTTGGCCAAAACATGGTCATTAAATCACTGTGATGTTTTTCATTGTCGGGTTGAAGTTCTACCACTTGGGCTTAAAATAAAGCGCATTCAGCTCTGCGCGTGCAGGCAAACTGTCTCTTTACGTTAAATGGATTGATCAGGTGTTCTGATTAAGCGTGCTCGGTGAAGCAGGTACTAGCAGAACAGGATCATCTTCTCTGCTGAAACATCCTTTTCATGCCTAAGATGACTTCTAAGAAATCAGAGGGGGCCTATTTAAGCTCAGTCTTGAGCATTCAGAATTGATTACACTGCCCAGGCTGCCCAGGGAGGTGGTTGAGTCCCCTTCCCTGGAGGTGTTTAAGGCACGGGTGGACGAGGTGCTAAGGGGCATGGTTTAGTGATTGATAGGAATGGTTGGACTCGATGATCCGGTGGGTCTCTTCCAACCTGGTTATTCTATGATTCTATGATTGAACTTTGCCAAACTTGACCCTTTTCCTGGAAGAGTCACTTGATGTCCAGCATGCACCGATTTAGTTGCTAAAACAAAGTGGCACCAAGTACATGGCAGAGCCTGCTCAGCTAGTGTGCTCTCTGCCCTTGAAAGTTTGTGGCTCCTGCTGATGCCAATATAGTCTTACTGCAAGGGAAGCAAGAAGCCAGCAGTTGTTTCCACGTTGGCTAGACAGCCTGACAGTCGGAGAGATCACTTGCACTTGGGTGTCGTGAGGGTTGACAAATTCCCCAGCAGCTTGGGCTGCTGCAAAGCTTCCATTTTAATTGTTTTTTGTACAGAAATTGCACTCTTCAAGTTTAAACTTTTCTTCAGGCAAAGGTGGATGCAGTTGCAGCCGCACCACTGTTGGGAATGGGGGCCACTCTATCAAGCCAAGGTAGGCAATTACACCAGTGTCAACAGAGTAACTCCTCGAACCAGGTGATTGGAACTGCTAAACCTACCTCAGTAGAAAAACATGTTTTGAAGTCACAGCTCAAGCCTTCACTTTTTAGCTTTGTCTTGAAGCTTTGACTAGTATCTTAACACTGTAACAGAACCAGTTTCTAGGCAGTGTTATTGCCTTCCTCATTTTTATTTTGCTGCTTTTGGTAAAACAGATGGATTTCAATGTCTCCTTGATACAGCAGTGTCTCTAGGTTCCCCCACCCCACAGACACTTTCACAGGTTCCTTTTCCCCAGAGAGGATAGATGAGTGTGATCAGAAGGCCTGAGAAAACTCACACAGGCCTTACAAAAAGCCTCTTGGCTCTTGACTCATCCTGAGAGCAGCACTTCAGAGGCTTCAGAGATGTCCAGCTTCTGATGAAGCAGCCCAGTCAACTGCACACAACCAATTGCTTTACAGCTAAATAAGCCGAGATGATATTTATTTGCTGCTCTTTTTTTGAAGATGGACAATATTCTGTTTTCTACAAAAAACATGCACTTTGGGACATGGTTTAGTAGGCATGGGCTGATGGTGGGACTGGATGATCTTGGAGGTCTTTTCCAACCTTAGTGATTCCATGATTTTGTTCTCTAAGATTTTCACATGGACTTGATTGTCATGTTGGTTTCTGACTGAACGATGCCTATTTCAAACTGAATGCCTTTGGGGAAATTCATGCTCTAATATTTAAGGCTGTATCCAGACAACTTAGGCTGCATTGATGTTGCTGTGCTAGTTTGTCTTATTGATTGAATTGGTCTTGTGGTCCTCATCAATTCCAGTAGAACTTGAGCCAACTTTGGCTTTACTCGGGCTGCTTAGTGAAAGGATAGAAACACCCAGATGAGTCTTTGCTGTACCAGTTGTGTTTTCAGATGGCTTTGTCCAAATGGGCTGTAAAATTTCCCTCTTTCCAGACTGAATTATTCTTTCTTTTGAAAGCGGAGTTGTCCACACTGTTATAAGCTGTTTGGGTAAAAGCTAGAGGAGATGGAATGGTGTGCAGTGTGCTGCTTGGGTAGGACCTGCAAGGAGGGGACATGTGTGTTGAGCTGGTGGGTACACATGAACTACAACACCATTTAACTGCTATAAATCACTCTGGTTTACGTCAAGCTGGTGTCAACTAAGATTAAAGAATTGTAGAGCTGATAACAGCTCCCTTGTTTATGCTAAAATGATTCTTCTGAAAGCAAAATTTGACTTGCTGTTTTTAATGGGTTCTTGAGGCAAAACTGCCTAGGTGAGGGCTTGTTTCCTAACTGTGCTAAATCTATTGTTTTGATTCTAGAGCTTAAATATGTTTACAGCTTCTTTAACTGAAAGAAAGAATAGTCTCAGGATATTTTACAGATACATCGATTAGCAGCTATGATATTGCAGCTATAAACATATCAAACTGTGGGCTACTGGAATAATTTATAGCCTGTGTATTGCAGAAGCTTTGTATATCACTGGGCATTGTGCCTGACAACTGCAAGGATGTTAATTATTATGCCATAATTCATCAGTTGAAGTATCTTGCAGCACTGTTATTAAGCCAAATTCTGAGGCCTTCGCTTGGTCACAAAGCAAAAAGTGAAGACTAATTTACTATGTGTTTTTAATCAATGAAATAAATGTATTCTCTACTCTTGGTTTTTTTTTTTTTTAAAATGTGCTGCTTGGGTAAAAAGTGTCTAAAATAAGTAAAAACGTGTAAAAAGAAGAATCAAAAAAGCCTCTTCCCATCAGTTTAAAGTGTCTTGGAACCTAATTATTTTTTCTGCAAAGCCATATGACCTGAGAACAGTTCCTAATTTGAAGAGCTACTGGACTCACCAGAAACAGTGAAGAATGTGCTGGAATTTTACCCAGTAAACTAAGTCGTCTTCTTGATCTTTGGTCTGGTTCCTTCCTCCTGTCTTGTGGCTCTGCTGTGGTGTGCAACTGAGGACCCTCGTTACTGTCCCAGTGTAGACGAGACATCAGTTTTCAAATCTCGTCATGCTCTGCATGGGCTTCCAAGCTTGTTGATCTTCTTGGCCTTGATTTTAAGGCCCTCAAGGTCATGACTTGCCTTAGGTAAGACCAAGACCTCAAAAAATGAGCTGTGCAAGGGGTGGCATTGGCCACCAGATTATTTGATTTTAGGTATAAGAGTGACCTTGTCATCTGCGGTCACTTCTGAGATAAAATTGTGAATCATAGAATGGTTTGGATTGAAAGGGACCTTAAAGATAATACAGTTCCACCCCCGTGCCATGGGCTGGGGCATTTTCCACTGCATCATCTACTTGCATCCAGGTTGCTCATAGCCTTTTCCAACCTGATCTTGAATACCTCCAGGGATGAGGCATCCACAACTTCACTTCTGAGTGACCAGTCCCAGGATTTGTGTTATCCTGAAGCCCTTCTGCTCTCTTGGGTGCTCAGGTTAGTTCTTCTTCCTTGGCACCTGACTGACCAGGGACAGGCAGATTTTCAGGCATGGTTTTCCAGACCACTCCTGTGGCAGCTGCGTGCTATCACCCTTAAGCAGGAGCCAGGTCCTTCCCGCTGAGCATTGGTCAGCTCCCAGTTTAGCTCCCCAGACCTTGTACCCAGCTCTGAATCAAACACAGCTCTGGCCCCTGGGCTCCTCTGGGTGGCCCATTGCTGCTGCCAGTGATATTTTCAGTTGTCTGGACCATCTTTAGGCTTGAATGTCTTTTGGAAGTGCCATCTCAATGCATCCCATGGGGACAGGAGATCAAATTTCAGAGCCTTATCAGCTGTATGGCCCGTGTGATTTCCAGTTTTTTTTTTTTGACATGCTTTTGCATCAGTATCTGACAGGCTTAAATCCCCCAGTACTGAAGAATTACAGCAAATATTTACTCTTCTTTCCGTTGTGGTAGCACCTGAGAGGCTCTCTCTGAAACGTGAAGCATGTTGTGCTGAAGCCCTGTTCATAAGCTTGAATTTGAGACAGATCCTGCCCCAAGAGCATCCAATTTAAGCAGACAGGGAAGTTGCGGAGAGGTGAATGTATTAAGACAAAGTCTGGGTGTCTGTAGAAGAGGCAGGTATTAAACAAAATCCTCACGAACTCTCTTCCACTGCAGACTGTGGTACCTTTTGTAAACAGGCTGCTGTCTCACCAGGCTGGGCTGAGAGGGATGCGTTTGGTAGGCACGTCATGTTTGCCGTCACCCCACCAAATGAAGGGAAGTTAGAGAAGGCTTTTGTTGCTTTCTTTTGGGTTTTTTTTTTTTTTGTTATGTTACATAAGTATGTAAGCTGCTAGGATCATTAGAATGAACTTTTCACCATATTTCAAAGCCAATCACTTGCTTTGACATTTGCAATCTGGCTCTTCGCTAGCGTTTTTCTAGTGGTTGCGTTGAAGCGAGCAACCTGCATTCCCTCATTCTGTTTACGTGACTTGAAAAGAGAAGTTTGGCTATCTATTAAATTCCCATTGAGAGACAAGCGCTGAAATGTGAGCTAGGTAAGATTTCATGCATCTTTCTTAATATTTATAGTTCAGTGATTTAAAGCATATGAAGTAATCAAGTTTGTTGGGTGAGAAGCACATTCCAGCCTGTTCCTATTACCGTGGGACAGCTGAGGAGGGATGCACTGGTGTGTAAGCAGAGAACTGCAACAGAAACAGAGCAGGGGACTGGCGATGGCTGGCTGCTACCGGAGGCAGTTTCTCTTCTACTGAAGTGTCTATTTCTGGCTCATGCATATTATGGCACAGATATTTCCCAGAAGATAATATGGCTTTTATTTGAAGCCAGCTCTTTCTGCTGACTCCAGGTGGAAAGCCAGCATATTTGGGTTACGGGCTTCTATGTGCAATCCACCATTAGCGAAAGAGCGAAAAGGGGCCCAATTCTGCTCTGATTTTTATTTAGGACTGAATCACAATTAGAGTGGCCAGCCTGGGACTTCTGGGCCACATGTGTCTTAAGGGCAATAGGAATGGGGTGGCTTTGTGTAGCTGGAAGTTGATCTATGCTGAAGGATGCCCCGTGGGATGAAGGGGGAGATTAGACACTGTTGACCAGGGCCATGACAGCAAGTCTAGCCCAACATCATCCTGCTGTGTGGTGGTGAGCAAGGAGCCTTTGGGACATGCTGAGCCTTGTGTGGAGATTACACTGTATTTTGTGCTCTGAAGAACGTGGTTGGTGAATCCCAGCTAAGTGGAGGTTTTGGGTGTGCTGCCCACACCACTGGCTCCCTTGTGTTAATTCCTTGCTGTTTAATCACAGAATCGCTAGGTTGGAAAAGAGCTTCAGGATCATCAAGTCCAACCATTCCTATCAACCACTCAACCACGCCCCTGAGCACCTCACCCACCCATAAACAATTCATTTGTTTTGTTTCGGCTTCACAAAGTTACGTATGGGATGGTTGAATGCGATCATCTATAGGCGAGGATGGTACAAGGGCTGGCTGGCCAGACATGTAGGTGCTCTTTGCAAAATCTAGAGTTGTCCCAGGGCGGCTCCTTTTTAACTCTGGGAAGCACAGCAAGGCTGGAACACTGCAGACTCCTTGCTCGAGCTCCTTGCGCTGTGGGCAGGGAGATTTGTGCTGCAGACAGTTGCTGGGAGGCTGTCAGCTGAGGGTGTTCTGATGTGCTCTCAGGATACCTCGTCTGCCACTCCGTGGCTGTTCAGTGACAGCCAAACAGCCAGAGCTGGGGTCAGTGTCTGCGTAAGGGCTCTGCGCTGCAGTTTAGGAGTTGTCGCTATTTATCTCTTCAGAGTGGCAGGCAGACACCAGAACAAGCTTTAGCTGTGGTACGGACATGAAGGCACGACAGATCAGACCTGTGATTTGTCTTCAGCTGGGTTTAGCTTCACATTTGTAAGAGAAAAATGCGTGGAAAGTAGTCAGCAGATGCCAGGTATGTTGGTATTCTGTCCATCGTGAACAGATAAGCAGTGAGACACTGAGGAATACGTGTGAAAGAGTCTAGTCCTACAGTGCAGAAAGGTCACGTTCCACTAATGCGAGCAGCATGTGGGAAGAAGATTGCACTACGCAACATGGTTAACCTTGGTCACAAATGATGTGCCTAGAGCAGAACTCATCACCGTTATAGCTCTGCAAGTAGAGGGAGAGAGATAGGGAATCTGTATGAATAAGGAAATCCAACTGCAGCAACTGCTGTTGTGCCTTTCCTATCTTCTCTGGCTCAGATGGAAAGAAAGCAAGCTAAACAGCCTTGACAGATCCCTGTGTGTGCGTATTTCTCTCTGCCTCCTTTATGCCTATCCAAGGGTTGCTGTAGGTTTCACTGCCCTGGAGTGGTACAGCCACCGTTTGTTTATTTTACCTCCTTTCTTTTCCACCACCTCTGACGTAAATTGTGTGCCAGCCTTTGTATGGGCTCTGCTGACCTATCCATGTCCTGTCTGCAGTCTCCTGGCTGTCTTTGCTTTGCAGAGCTGCTATTCGTTGCCTCTTCAAGACAACTTCTCACAAAGTACCTGCAGGCTTTCACCTCTGATGCCCTTTTCATGAGGGAGGCATCCTCTAAGCAGCCACATCCTTTCTTCTTGTTCCTCTAATCTCTGCTTAAAAATTTCATCTCCTGATGTGCACCCAAACCTCCATGGCAACTCTCGTAACCCATCCCCTTACACCCAAAGGCAAATTCATGAGACTTTCTCAGGACTGACCAGATGCTCTCCTTCGTGTCTCTGTTCTTATTACCTGTGGGGACAAGAACCCTAAGCTGGGTGACTTCCACAGTAAGCAGCAGTGTTAAAAAATATTCAATTTTCCTGAATATTTTCACTCTATGTCAGCAGAAGTGACCTGAAACTCCTGCCTTTCATCAGGCACCCTGGGGAAACCTTGCTATGAAATACTCTTTTCCTTGATGCAAAACACTTTGAATCAGAAGGAGCGAGCATTTTCAGTCAGGTTTTCTTGACCACGGCTACCACAGTGGGATGCTGGCTTCTCAGGCAGAGGAATGTTGTATGTGGTCATGCAGTCTGTCTGAACCACCCTTGCTTTGGAGTTCAGAGTTCATCCAGAGCTGGACGAAAGTCCTGTCCCGGGATACAGTTGAATGGTGCTGAAGTGGAGACCTAGTTAGTCATTTTGGTCAGTTGTAATGATGTGTACAGACCCTAATAGGATCATGGCCATAAAGGACAGCTTCCTCTCCCCAAAAAACCCAATGCAGAAGAACCCAGAAAACCACCCACCCTAAAAACCCAACAGCTTTCTTAATGCACATGAGAAGCTTGTTCTCCTTGGGGTGTCACCTCTGCTCTCCAAGTGAAGCTGTAGTCTTTGCCCACTGGATGCACAGCACCAATTCCCATACAATTCACATATTGGAGACTTACTAAACACAAAACTCTTACGTCTCTGCAGCTGGATCACCACATGTACAAGATACTGAACATGATGACTTGTTTCCAGGATAATCATCCAAAAATCTCTTTTTTTCTTTTACCTACTCTGGAGTCTTCAGCACAGGAAGGACATGGATCTGTTGAAGTGAGTCTGGAGGAGGCCACAAAGATGATCTGAGGACTGGAGCACATCCCATATTAGGAAAGGCTAAGAGAGTTGGAGTTGTTCAGCCTAGAAAAAAGAAGGCTCTGGGGAGACCTTAGAGCAGCTTCCAGTACTGAAAGGGGCTCCAGGAAAGCTGGGGAGGGGCTCTTGATCAGACATTGCAGGGATAGGATGAGGGGGAATGGCTTTAAGCTGAAAGAGGGGAGATTTAGGTTAGATAGTGGGAAGACATTTTCTCCTGTGAGCGTGGAGCGGCCGTGACCCAGGTCGACCTGGGAAGTTGTGGCTGCCCCATCCCTGGAGGTGTTCAAGGCCAGGTTGGATGAGCCTTTGAGCAACCTGATCCAGTGGGAGGTGTCCCTGCCCATGGCACAGGGGTAGGAACTTGATGACCTTCCAACCAGTTCTATAATTCTATGATCAGACAGCAGGGAGAGGAGCAGGAGCTGATGCTGTGGCATGTCAGCCTCCTTTTGATATGCTTGGTTGTGCTTCCACAGGTATTAAAGCAGGTGTAAAAAGTATCAAAACAACTTGAAATAGTTCGTGTTTGTTGAGCTCAGATTCCTCATCTGAGTCTCTGGAAGTAGTATACAGGTGCTTAAGTCAGAGCAATCAGGGTCTGTTAATATTTTCCTTCTGTGAAGGACTCTGTTAGGCCACCTTGGATTGCTGAATGAACGTGGTTTGAGGTGTCTAATTCAAGGCAACGCAGATTTTCAAAACCTTGGCATCAAGTTCTGCTGGGTTGGAAACTTTGACAAACAACGCTGGAGGGGATGTGGGGGAAAGAGAGGAGGAAGACTGGGAAATGAGCTCTGATACTGCAAAACAGAGTGTGACCTGGTCGTAGCAATCATGAGACTCCTCTGACTCTGCTCCTGTCAATCACCTCTCCTTCACCTGCCAAGCTGAGCCATCCAGCTTCATCCCTTTCACAAGGACTTCCAACTATAGGTGATCCTTACCTCTCTACCCATCCTTCCTCAAAGCAGTCGAATCCTTAATTCCTTGTGCACTTCCCTGTCAGTTGTTGTTTATGTCAACTTGCAATTTATGCAAACAGGAAAAAATGAAGCCCTTCCCTCTGGTTAACATCCATCGTTTCTGCTCCCTGGCATGAAGAGTCAAAACAATGTTTATATGATTTACAGGGAGGCTACTGAGATTGTAGGATCAATGCAGAAGCTGTTACTGAGTTAAGTACTGAAATGAATAAACAAGAGGATTTGAATATACCCTCTCTCTGTTGCAGTGATTTTTCTCACTGAAGCGCTGATCCATGAGGTTTTCAGTCGAGCACTGGCTAAGTACATTTAAAAATGCATCCAGTTCTAGCTGCAGGCATCTTGCAGGCTGGGGCTTGAGAACAGGTCACAGAGGATTGGACTGATTCTTCCTGCCCCGGCTGTGGTCCCTGTGGCTGTAGGTCTTGGGAGGGGATGGATGAATGGCCATCCTTAGCAGCTCTCTGCCATTGGTATGTGGGGCTGGGGCACTACTGCGCTCCGAATTACTGTAATCACATTGTTTCAAGAATGCCTCTTGTATAAAGAGTTTTATTTTATTTTTCCTCATACAAGGTATTTGTATTGGGATTTTCTGTGGAACTGGATGTTGTGATTAGAGCTTCTAGAGTCTTCTAGGGAATGTGCACTCCCTCTTACTTCAACAGAAGGTGTATGTCTAAAGAAAACATGGGTTGCTTCTTATCCTTGCCATGAAGTACATCACACTGCAGGGCTGAGGGTCAGGTTGATTTTACTTCAACTGTGGTTGCAGTCACAGTAGTTGTCTTGTTCTTCTAGCATTTTTTTAAGTTTCATGCTGACCTTTAAACTGTGAATGCCTTTTGTGGACTAACTGACTGGTATGGGGTTTGGGGTATTTTTTGGTGTGGTTTGTTGGCTTTTTTATGGTTTGGGTTTTTTTTTGACTTTGTGACATTGGGCAGGAGGAGGAAGAGGACAGGCTTGCCGCAAAGTCATTGAGCATCAGCTGAGGTCTCAGTTCAGTTCTGGATTTGACCTGTCTTTGTCCTTGAAAAGGATGTATGGAATCCAATCTGCAACCATACATGGTATGAAAGCAGTTATACCTCCTTTCTCTTCCATCTTAAGTATTTCTCTCATATCTCTGCATGCAGCCTCTTTGGGCCAGGAATCAGCTTTTCGTGGTGTGCTTGCAGTGCCAACTATAGTCAGGGTTGGCTCCTGCTGTCCAAGCAGGTGCCATGGCTCTTTTCTGGCAACAAAGAATTAACCTTGACATAAGTTTCCCAAAAGGCTGGTGGCCAGGGTGATTTCTAGCACTAGCAGAAAAGAGATGGTGGATTCAAATCTTCATGGTTCTGGTGGAGCTGGGTTGTGCTGCCTGTGTTGCCCTCTGAGGTTTCTTCAAAACAACACCTTAGGCACAAAGCCCTCATGGTGCCCTCTCTCCTGTTGTGGGTTTGAGAGCCCCAGGGTAGCTTGGCTGTCATTCTGACTGATGTGTAAATTAGAATCATTAGGTTGGAAAAGACCTTAGAGGTCATTAACTTCAATCGTAAATTTTAGTGAGGATCTTCTGTCTTCCCTCCCACTCCCAAAGTTCCCTAAATATACCTAAATGACTAAAAATGTCCTTAACTGGAGTCTCATCCTCCATTCTGTGGTAGTTGCTGTTTGTGATACCTACTCAAGAAGCATGTGAATCGTCACGCTTTCCTAACCTTGCACAACTTTGTACAGTCCTGATGCGTAGTTTGCATGGAGATAAGGGAGGCAAATCATAGAATGGTTTGGATAGGAAGGTTCCTTAAAGAACATTCAGTTCCAACCCTGCTGCTATGGACAGGGACACCTTCCCCTGGATCAGGTTGCTCGAAGTCTCGTCCAACCTCACCTTGAAATGAATCCAGAGGCTTTTGAGCCAGGTCCCTGGAGTGGAGGTCAGGACTGCCAGATGAGATGGCTTTTAGAGGGCTTACAGTCGCCAGTGCTTTGTACTCTGGAAAACTGGAGGGAAAATGGTACAAAATCTGGTTTCCCAAATGCTGGCAAAATCAAGAAGAAACTGTTCATGCCAACTTTTATTATGATCTTTTACAGTAGTGGTGAATAGTGGGCTGGTGCATACAGGGCTTGATTGATGAATGTGGTTGACATCATTTGGTAGCTGTATTTTCAAAGAATGGATCTGTGATGCTTTATAAACTTATTGGTACCTTGATCTCCATCAACCTACCGATGTGCAATTCCTTCCCAAGGGACTGAGCTGTTTTGATGCTGGTCTGTTTTTCTGACTTTCTCTGCTGGTGGATCTCAGAGCAGTTCCCAGGAATTATTAATAGCTGTTTGAAATTTTCCCACAGTCATGTGAAGCAGATAAGTAGCATATACTCATCTGCCAGCTAAATCATCCCAATTCACATATGGACTCAAAGTCTCACGTAGGCTGCTTACAACAGATACCTAATTTATGTAACATGATTATCCGAGCGTCTTTAATTAAGACAACAATGAGTGGTTTGAACCATTTACTGTCCAGAGATCTTGTTTCCTAAGTGGAGAGAGGAGCAGGCAGTTCTTTGAACAGCTGAGCTCAGCTCGATCCGTGCTGTGCAGGTGAGCTCTCTGATGCTGATGGAGTTTTTCCATAATCAGGTATCTGTGTTAGCCACACCACGAGGTCCCTTCAAACTGGAATCATGAAAGGCAGAGTGAAGCACCACCCTCCGGTGATGAGCAGAGAACAGCACTTTGATGTTTTCCTTAAAGAAGTTGTGTTGCCTTGTGGGATTTATTTGCTAAACACGCATAGAGTTGGATGGGTTGAGGAGGGTGAATGTCGGAGAGTTTTAGGGTAGTCTGACAGCTTTGTGAGAGTTGTGCTGGCAATGAAATGTGATGTCTCTTGGAGCTGGCTGCCCATGAAAAGGGAAGTCTTTATGCTTTTAATCAGACACGCAGACATGAGTGAGGACAGCTTTCTTTCAAAACCCGATCCTGATGGCATCATCTAGAGGAACCCGTCTCCTTCTGTGGCCAATGAAGAAAGGATGCTTCAGGGTGAGAGCTGCCTTGTGTGGGACAGTGCTGGGGAAGGCAGTGACGTAGCTTCACTGTGCTTCCTGTGTTTAGTGTTTGATAGGAATGGTTGGACTTGATGATCCAGTGGGTCTCTTCCAACCTGGTGATTCTATGATTCCTGCAGACCACCTCAGTGGGACTGACTGGAGATGTTTGGCTAGGCTAGCATCTCCCTCACTGCCCCATACCTTTTGCAAATGGGCTATAAGAAGATGGCAAAAAGAATTACTGAGAAACCTCACAACCCTTCAAATACTGATGATTCTTCCTATTTCTAACCATAACAGACTAACCACTGCCTGTAGGGCTGTCTTCTGTGTGTGAAAATCCATCTTTGAGCTGTGTAAACTTTGCACAGTATGTGTCCCTTGCTCATCAATTAATTTAGGAGGAAATACCTTTTGGGATGAGCTGAGCTACATTTGTCAAGTTTAATAGCTTATTTGCTTATGTAAGGGCAGCAATTTCCCTCCTGGATTTTGCCCTCAAAACCCACAGTGTGACCATTGCTCACATCTGTTTCAACGCTACTGGCAGCGCAGCTGAAAATCTCTTACCTGCTGCTGCCACAGAAACAGCTATAGCCTGCCCTTCACCGCTTGTGAGAGAATTACCAGAGCTCTAATCTGATGAGCTGAGTAGCTCGGAGCATGGCAAGATGTTGGAGCAGATGACATAGCTTGAAAAGCTTGAGAATCTTCCAGACTGAGGTGGTCAACCTGTGTTAGTTATGGTGGGCACTGGGAACAGGATGAGAGGTAACAGGTTTAAACTGCAGTCAGGCAGAGTTATGTTATCTGTTCAGGGCAGTGAATCTCTCAAGCAGATTGTGGAGTCATTGCTGGAGGGTTTAGGTTGCAGGTCCAGCACACATCCTCCTCCTGCAAGGCTGAGTGGATCCTTCACTGTACTGGAGAAGTGGGTTGAGTGGTCTCTGGAGGTGTCATTGTGATCAAAATCTGTGACTTTGAAGAATATACCTTTTTTTTTTTTTGGCAATTGCATAAAATTAATATTGTGGACATTGCCCCTAGTGCTTCTTACAGGCTTGGTCTGTTTCTGGGTGCAGTAGGCTTATAGGAGTGAAGAATTGCATGGGCTGTTGAGCTGCTGAGTCGTTTAGCTCCATGCCCTCTCAGCAGTGGTGGCCACCAGTTGATATGTCTTGGAGAGCTGACACAAAGCAGAGGCAAGTTAAGATGTCTCTCACATCCCTTTAAGGGTGATTTGTAACAGCTGAGTTTGACTCTTGAAGCATGAAATGTAGTGTCTATTAAACAGGTATCTCTATTGAGAAATTTTTTATTAGGGACATTATATTCATTTACTTTGGAGTTTTGGGCAAACATCCATGCTTAGTGGTCCAAATTTAATTGCCATATAGATTTGTTCTAGATAAAAGGGGGAACTCTAGCCATAAGGAGGAACTTTTTCACGATGAAGGTGGTGAGGCACAGGAACAAGTTGCCTAGAGAAGTTGTGGCTGCCCCATCCCTGGAGGTGTTCAAGGCCAGGCTGGATGGGGCTTTGGGCAGCCTGATCCTTCGGGATGTCCCTGCCCATGGCAGGAGGGTTGGAACTTTAGAATTTCCTAAAGGGAAAAGAAGAGGTGAATAATTACCTACCCTCCTGAGATTCTGGTGAAGTCAAAAGCTTGCATTGAATTAAGAGAAAACTCGACCTCCCTCTAAGTAAGTTCAGGATTTTAACTTCAGTAAAATTGGGGAATTGAGTTAAGATTCCCAGAACTAGTTGTATTTGTCTCTCCCTGGTTACACTCATGTCCTTTCATGGTTCTACATTTTAAAGCCAGTGGCTCAAAAAGCTGCATGTGTATCCAGACAGTTCACAGGAAAGTACAGTTTAAAGATAAAATTTTGTATAAAACTAGAAGTCATTTGTAACTTTCCTGGAGGAGTGACTATGTTTTCCCATTTTGTAGTGTTTTTTTCTGAGCGTGCCTCACTTTCCTTTTGTGCTGCTGCATAGGGATGAAATAGAGAGGAATGTGAAGGGAGAGAGCCAGGGCCGTTGCTGCAGCTTTATGTCTCCATCTCTGGATGTTGTACAATTCAAGGTCTGATTTCACCAATAAAACACACCTATCTTCTGTGATAGATGACCTTTTAGGGCAAAATAAAAGAGCACAGTTTTGGATTAAATATGCCATCAGAAGATTGTGCTGCTCTGTATGCTGATTAGCATAAAGAAAATACTGAACAGATTATATTTAGGCTCTTTAAAGAAATTCACCTTCAGGCTGAATGCCAGTGTGAGAAATATTGGCTTGAAAAGGAGCAGTTTTGGAAGGTGATAAACCTCTGGAAAGAGGATGAAATTTCTAAATGATCCAGAACTATAACAAACAGCTTATGATAATGAAGAGTTGGCAAGAATAATCCCTGTTTGAGAAGAGCTTCTAGAAGAGGGAGCAAAATAAAGTCACTTAGTATCAGTTGAAAGTCTAGCCTCATTAGTGAAGTCATTACATTCAGCTAGAGAATGGCTCATCTCTGCACAAGAAGAAGAATGAAGAAGAGACTTGTCTGTGTGAAGGCAGGAGATTAACCCACAGGTTGTTTCCCATGGATTCAAATCTCCTGTTGGAAGTTCCCCATCTCAGCAGTGGTGCCATTCAGAACTTGTGTCTGAATGAGTGGCTAGCCTGGGTTATACTGAGTGGCCAGAATGGCTGGGAGATGTCTCGTAGATTAAAGTGAAGGAGAAGAATAGATGGCAGGAGACAGACAGTAAAGAAGACACAGAAAGGAGACCACAGCCAGGCTGAAGGCAATGGGGGGGATAAGCTCAGTGGGAGATCAGCGAATGAACTGGAAGGAGACTGCAGTGAGATGGGTGTTGGTCTCTTCTCGCAATTAACAAAAGATAGGACAAGAGGAAATAGCCTCAAGCTGCATTAAGTGAGGTTTAGATTGGATATTGAAAAATTTCTTTAATGAATAAGTGGTGAAACTTTGGAACAACAGGCTGCCCTGGGAATTCACCAACCCCAGAGGTGCTAAAAAACCATGTAGATATGGCACTTCAGCGCATGGTTTAGTAGGCACAGTGGTGTTGAACTGACAACTGAACTGCATGGTCTCAGAGGTCTTTTCTGATCATAATGGGTTCTGCAACTCTTAAGTTGCTTCCACCCATGATCCTACCACACACCCTACCCTGTCATCCCAGACACTGTCCCTGTTGGAAGCCTTGTGGGGACCCACCAGAGGGTCTGTCCCCTAGACCATTGATCTATGTGGAGGCATGGTGTCCCTGCTGCAGACCTGGTGTCCCAGCTTCATCTGATGTGCAAGGAGGCTATCTGTCCTTCCACTTGTGGCTACCCCCGTGACATGCCACAGGTCCTGTGGTGAGGACCGCTGTTTGCGGGGATGATGGGAGTGATGACATTGGCTGTTCCCATCATGCACATCTGTCTTCCTTCACTGGCTTTGAGGGCAGAGCATCCTAAAGCTAACTCCCTCCTGGTGCAGCAGAGATCAAAAGCAGAAAAAAACCCACCTCTGGCTTGCCAGGTACTGATTCTTTCAAATGTATTTGGCATGGTGATCCCTACTTTTTCTGTGATGGTGTCACCTTGAAAAGGAGTTCCTCATGCAGGGTCCACTACCTGCATGGTTCAGTTGGGTTCATCTGATGGTAACTAACATCTGGTAACATCCATCAGAGTCAAGCTGCTTAGCAGAGAACAGCACAGCACATAAATCTCTTTTCTGTCTGTTGCTGCCTTTCAACAAGAAGTTAATTCCATTTAATACATAACGGTAACACTTAATTGGTGATAAAAACTGAGAGGAAATGGGCAAAAATGGATACAAATGCATCTTGGCTCTGATTCAGCTGGTCCTTCACTTCCTCTGGATCTGAAGAGGAATATTGGAAAGGGACTGTGTGTGAAAAGCCTCACTGGGAGAATACTGGTGGAAATATACTGTCTTAATGTAGCTGTGCTCAGGCAATCTGACACTTTCTGCTGCAAAAAAGCAGGATGCTTAACACATTTCCCTTCAAATAAGGGTGTTCTGGGACATCTTTCTGTATTCGATTTCTTTCTCTCAGAATTTGTTCCTAACTCTTAAAATTTTATTATTTTCTTTAAATTGTTCTGTTCTTTGGAATAATGAATAATTTAGGCTCATAAAAATGTAAGAAATGCTATTCTCCCAGGCTGGCTTCAAATGTATTTCGAAGCCTCAACTCCATGCACTTTACTCAGGTGCAGAATTACAGCACTATGTCACTGCAGACTTTTCTTGTCTTCCCACAAATATATCCAGATAGAGTGTCTGCCCCAGAGCACGTTGTGGGATGCTGACTTCATCCACTCTCCCGGATCCTTTTGGCACTGCCTTGAAATATTGATCTATGACCTTGCAGCCTGGAAAGCGCCGTATGCAAGCAGGAGGCATAAAAAATAGGAGACTGCAGGCTGAGCCAGAGGCACTGCAGGTTTCCAGTGAATTTATGGTGTGAGTGGGATGAGTTTGTGCTTGAAGGTGCTGTGGCCAGATGCAAGGGATGGCCAGAGAGTTCATAGGTGCGAGTTCCAGCAATGCTTTAGTGACACAAGAGGGAGCTATGGACTCTCCTGAGATGCTGCAAGGTTCACCCAGGCATAAAAGCACACCTGAATGGGCAGGGGAAGAGATCTCGGAACACAGCAGCCTCTGGAAAGACAGACCAGGCGTCTACTGTGCTGGTACTTTTGGGGTCACTTAACTACTAGTTAATCCTGAATGATAAGGAGAGGGAGTCAGAATGGAAAACTTCTTGCTTGGGGAAAACAGAGATAGAAAGTAAGAGATACCTGTTTCTAAATCTAGTGCTATTATGGACACAGAGGTGAGATGTGGGGAATTACAGTTGCTAGTTATTTGGATAGCTTATTTATCCATTTGTCCATTACTTATTTACACATGGTTTTTTTTAAATTACAACTGGTTGTAATTCCACGTGATGACTGGTCAATGCCTTTTCAATTAAGTTCTGGATAATAGAATCACTGGTGTGGTCAGGTGTTCTGTAGCTTTGAGCACCGTCACCATCCCTTGACCATTGGTCCATAGCCTGCCCTGTGTTTTGGTCTCTGCCTCTTCTCAAATATCCAGTGTAATTCTGCTCGAAGAAAATCACTGTTTTCCCTCCTCCTCTCTCATTTAAAGCTTTTTAAGCTCTCTTGCATTTTCGTCCTCATTCTTGCCTTTCACCCAAGTTCCTGGGTGGATACTACGTGCTATACTTGATACAGTCTGAGCTATAAATAAGAAGCAGTTTGTTGGAAAGTAAAATTAGCAGGCCAGATTTTCAAACACACTTCTAAATCTGTGCCTAGCCACCTCAGAGTGTATATGCCCTCATTTTCTGAGGTGCTGAATCTTGTTGTTATCCTTTACTTCAATGGGGATTTGTGATGCTCGGGACTCTTGGAAATCAGGTCACTTTAATATTTGCGTCCCAAGCACAGGTGGAAGAGCCTGATCTCCACCACTGTGTTATTGCTGGAGAGGCTAAGTCACGGGAAAACTGAGAGAGTTGACATTGTTCAGCCTGGAGAAGGGAAGGATACAAGGAGACCTTATAGCGACCTTCCAGTACTTAAAAGGGACTACAGGAAGGATGGGGACAATTTCTAGCTGGGTCTCTTGTGACAGGATGAAGACTAATGGTTATAAACTAAGGGAGAGCAGATTTAGACTGGATGTAAGGAAGAACCTTTTTACACTGAGTGTGGGGAAACACTGGCACAGGTTGCCAAGGGAAGTTGTGGAGACCCCATCCCTGGAAACACTCAAGGCCAGGGTAGATGGGGCTTTGAACAACCTGATAGAGTTGAAGATGTCCCTGTTCCTGCAGGGGGGTTGGGCCGGATGGTCTCTAGGGGGCCCTTCCAACTCAAAGCATTCTATGATTTTATGATTCTGTGAAAGGTTGGAAGCTTGCACCAGGTCAATCCCTTCCTTAGAAGCAGAGTGAAGTGGGAATTTTGGGGAGGAAGGCCCTTTTGTGCATAAGCAATAATATGAGATAATCAAAGAGTGAGTGTAGAGTCGCTTACTTCGCTGCGGTGAAACATTGCAAGTCCTTGAATTCACATCCGTTATTTCACTGTGGCTTGTGTGAGAAGTGGTTGTAGGCATTTGGCAGCAGCTGTAACCGTTACCCTGATCTAAACGTTGCTGAAATGGGTTCATCTGCAGGTCTGCTGCAGGAACGCCACTGGTGAGTTATGGCTGGAGGTTAACCGCAGAATTTTGTCTCCGTGTAATTATCCTAATGTGTGCCAGCTCTCTTCTCTTAGAGTCTCTTAGAGTCCCGTTGTTGTCCATGGGAGTACAACAGCATTTCAGTCAGGAGGCTGAGTGAAGATATTTTTAGAATCATAGAATCACCAGGTTGGAAAAGACCCACCAGATCATCGAGACCAACCGTTCCTATCAAACACTAACCCATGTCCCTCAGCACCTTGTCCACCCGTCCCTTAAACACCTCCAGGGAAGGTGACTCAACCCCCTCCCTGGGCAGCCTCTGCCAGTGCCCAAAACAAAATAAAACAAAATAAAATCTGGAATTTAGGCATATGGAATAATACAGCTGTAGATATATCATGGCAGCTCTCGGGTTGGTCTTCAGGTAGAATTAGAGTACCCAGCTGAGTGTGCAGCACTAAATTATCACAGTAATGAGCACAACTAGAAATGCCCACAGGTAGATTTCCTGGTCTTTGATTTTTTTGCACTCAGAGGTGAAAATCAGAACAGGGATGGCAGGTTGACGTTGTGCTCATGGAAAGGCACTCTGCGAGGGTGCTGCTTGCTGTGTAATGCAGTTGATGTTTTAATGTAAGAGAGTGTAACACTGGCATTACCCCAGCAATTTAGCTATTTGAGATCAGTTTCCAGGCAGTATTTCAGTCATGCAAACGAGGTGCACTTTATTGTTTGGAATGCTTCCTGTATCAGGGAGCTGGTACCCTCCTGTAAACCACCCAAAACACACGAGCGAAGGATTATCCAGGCAGGTGGTGGAGCCTCCATCCCTGGAGGGTGTTCAAAAAGCCTGGCACTTAAGAATATGATTTAGTAGGCATGGTGGTGTTGGGTTAACAGTTGGACTTGATGGACTTAGTGATCTTTTCCAACCTTAATGATTCTATGACTCCATGTATTGCTTAGCAGCTCTGCAGCCTGCCCCAAGCCTTCACACGTACAAGGTCTGCTGACCCAAGCAGTCAGTGGAAAATGGGCAGAGAAACAGTCTTTTTTAGTTTATGAAGATTTATCAGCTCTCTGGGAAGACGATAAAGGGAGTGGACCCCATAGCTACTTTGCAGGAGATCATCATCAAGGGAGGTGATGTGTGTGTTCTTCTGGAGACTCCCAGTGCAGTGGCAGGACCTGCCAGATGGATGCCTGGTCCTCATGGCTCTGAAAAGTCTCCTTACAGGGTCTCCTTGCTCTAGGAAAAGTTGGGAGAGTTGGCCTGGAAAACAGGGGCTCTGCAAGTGGAAGAAATGGCCAAATCTCACTGGAGGGCAGACATTGCTTTTGTCTTTTAATTTGCTTTGTGCTTTAGGAGAACACTCAAGTGTTGATTGCATGCAAATCAAGTAAAAGGGAGCTGTAGCTGGAGCGACAAAGGGAAGGAATGACTGAAGAGGGTTGGTTTGATAGATGCTTGTTGACACAGCCAAGAGAGATAGTTGCTTCACCTGCCAACAGGAAAATAGTTTCAGGCCTTTGACTGCATTTTTGGTGACTGTGCTTAGTGCAGCTTTTGTAATTAAATTGAGCCTCTGGTTATGAAGGCAGAGGTAGAAGATGATAAGCGCTACTGAGGATGTGGTTGCTGGATTTCTCATTTCTACAGCTATGTAACCTGGGGCTCTGCTCTACAAAACCAAAACATAGATAGAGTATCAAGCAGAAAATTGTTTGCATGCAGAGCATCCAAAAGAGGTTTTCTTTGTTGGCTCGAGAGCCTCCAACTTCTCTCTCCAAAGCCTCCTGTGTGTTTATATGCCCAGATGAGTACTTGGCATCCTGCTTCATGGCTCGGGGCTTTGCTGGAGGAAAAGCAGCTGCTTCAGTCTGTTTTCCATGCCTTCTCCCAACACAGCTATTCCCTCTTTGGGAAAAATGTTTAAATAGCTACTTTATACAAGCAGGAATTACAGGAAAAGGAAGTTAAAGATGAGTTTGTTTTATGTGGCTTTCTAAAGTTTTATCTGGGAGAGCTGGTCTCCTATCAATGCTATCTGAAGCCACCACACCAGCGTGGCTTCAGGCTTGCTCAGAGTCAGCCGTCCTCCCTCCTCATTGCCTCCTTGCTTCTCCTTCTGTGCTGCTGCCCTCCATCCTGCCCTCAGCTTTGATCTCAGTAGCTGTCTTCTCAATCTTCCCCATGCCCACCCTCTTCCCAGAGCTGCCTCCTGTCCCTCAGATGTGACTCCATGCTGCATCCTCTGGAGTCCTTCGTGGTGGTACCTGGTCTGGTGGGGTCTGGCTGCTCCTTGAACCCAGAGCTCAGTAGCCCGTGCTCCTCTTAAAGGGATGGGGAAGAAGTTTCAAGATCAGTTTACAAACTTAGGCCATGATGCCCAAAGGCTGGTCTAGCATCGTCCCTGGCCGGTGCATGCTTAGCCATTTGTTCCTGTCTTGTTTTTCGGCTCCTAGCTTACCCCAACATAGTCATCATGAGGTTATCTGGGAATCAGGTTAGAACTCATCGCAGAACCCGGCTCAGCACCGCTCCACAAGCTTATGCCAGCAACACTTGGGTGTCATTGACAGCATCAGCCGAGCCCCAGGAATGACTGGTGCTGCTTCCTCAATGGTCTGGGGTGAAACCCACGCCTGTTTCTTGCTGTACAACAGGTAGAATGATTGTATGAGCCAGTACATACCTCTTCCCTGGCTGCTCATGGGAGAGATGCTGCATTGCTCTAGCAATTGCTTGCACTGCTGGCTGGTGTCCTTGCATGCCAGCTGGTCTCATGGTGCTGCAGCGACAGAGCACAGACCCTAAATATAATATGTGTGTGTGTGTGTATATGGCTGTACACACACAGACACGCAGTGGCACAGACATATTCATAGGCCCAAGAAAATGAGGCCAAAACTTCATTAGCTACAGCACTACTCTGTGTTGCTATAAAGACCAACTTGCTAATGTGCATAAAATCCCTGTCTCGGGTGGGCTGACCTGTGCCTCTCTTCATTTACACTTCTTTTATTGCTTTTGGCATTCAGAAGAGAATTGTGTTAAACCCCTGGAATCCCACAATGGAAAGAGCAGAGGGCAGGGGAGTATATCTAAAAAAGAAAGGAGAGATAAAAGAACAAGTAGAATGAAACCCTCTGCAACCTCCTTTTAAAGTAATTAGTTAGGTTAATGCTGAGTTTTTCTTCCATTACAAAGCCCAGGAGATCACAGCTGGAGCAGGTCTCCTGAAATATGGCTCCTCGGACCAGGGAAAGTGTATTGCAGGGTAAAAGGGGTTCAGAATACCGGTTGCGGGGCAATCCATGAGCTGCTGTACAAGTGAGAGCGTGGTATGAGAAAGGTCAGGCTAGTGCCACTTATAATGTGTGGTTCTCCAGGGTGAGTTCACTGGATACTTGGCATAGTGATTGTTCAGTGTAGAGAACAGAAGGCTCTGGGGAGACTTTCTAGCAGCCTTCCAGTGCTAAAAGGGAGGGGCTCTTTATCAGGGAGTGCAGGGAAGGGATGAGGGGGAATGGTTTTAAGCTGGAAGAAGGGAGATTTAGGTGAGATCTTAGGAAGAACTGTTTTCTTTTGACAGTGGTGAGGCACTGGCACAGGTTGTTCAGAGAAATCGTGGCTGCTCCATCCCTGGAGGTGTTCAGGGCCAGACTGGATGAGGCTTGGAGCAACCTGATCCAGTGGGAGGTGTCCCAGCCCATGGCAGCAGTGTTGGAACTGGATGGGCTTTAAGGTCCCTTCCAACCCGAACCGTTCTATGATTCTGTGATTATTAGAGCAGTTTGTGTTCACAGCAAATGCAGAGCTGAATCTCTGGGTAAGCTGCAGTGGCACAAACCAAGCTGGAGAGGCATGGGTGTGCATGACACATGGAAATCTGTTTTTTTCTTCTTTGTCTTCTCCAGGCTCTTGAAGTTTTTGTGGATAGAGGAAAAAAGGTTCTTAGAGCAACTGAGCTCTCTCCCAGGAAGCTGCATTTGTACTAAGCTCTTGTGGAGTGTGGCCTTCAGGCATTTTATGTGCATGGAAAACTAATGCAAAGTTTTCTTACTGTCAAAATGCATCTGTAAGACCGGAAGAGTCAGTGTACTCTGCCAGGGCTTCTGCACCATTATGTTGCATTCCCAGTATCTCCAGAGTGCTGCTCCCAAAGGAGCCTTTCTGCTAGATCCCAACATCCAGCTGCTAAAAGTCCCCAGTGGAGAAACCAGCAGCGTTGGTTCTGCTGCATCTCAGGAGTAACTCAATACCCAGGACACCTGAGGGAAGCACATCCCACCTAGCAGTGGGGTTTTTGTTCTTTCCTTGCCCTTATCTGGATCTGTTTGTCCCTAGTCTGAGCCTTGGGTAACTTGCCACAAAGCACCCCATGGAGTACCCCAATTTTGTGCCCTTTTATCTCCTGATGAGGCGGATAATTTATTTTCAAGGTCACATTTCCTCACCGATGCGCCTCTGCCTGGGTTTGCGCTTGTTGGATTTTTAATCCCCACAAAGTTATCAGTTTAGTCACAGGCGTGCTGGGCCAGCCTTGTTCTATAGTGCCAGTTCGCAGAGGTCCAAGCCGCTGTCTGTGCTGGAGCCCAGGAGAGCTGGTGGGATGTGCCAGGGAGACGAGCCTATGGCATCTGTCCGTGCCAGCAAATACACCCACTCTGAGAGGCTGAACACACCAGCTGTGCTTTAATGCCAGCGCGTGGCTGGTCCTCCCTCTACGTGATCCAGATGGCACCAGGAACCTTACAGAGTAAGTTTAAGAGCCAGGATTAATCATGGTCCCTCTATTCCCTGGACAGTGCTTACTGGGAGGAGACCTTTTGTACACCGGTGCCTAATCAGGAATGCTGGAGATTGGCTGTTACCCTGTGATTTACCTCGTGGCCAGGGCAAAACATTTGCAAGAAGAATTATTAGAGGGACCAAAAAAAAGGTTTAAAATATCCTCATATTTTCATTGTTGTGGATTCCAGGTGCTGAAAGATTTTTAGGAAAGTTGGGCAACCCTTCCTCAGATATTTAATGTGGATGTTGACATGTTAGAAATAAGTCCCTGAGTGTTAGAAAATGAGCCTCTGAGTCCCACGGGCTGCAGAAAGCTGCGCTCCTCTCTGCTGAGTCTCTCGAAGACTACGGGCATGACTTGCTCTGACCAGTCCCACCAGTTCCTACCTGTTGACGAGCTGAACTAATTCACGGTTATGGTAAGCAGAGTGTTATCTTGGGCTTGAAAGTGCCATGAGCCAGCAGGGGACATAAGAGGGCTCTTGGGTGCAAATTAATTGTTTGGGGGGCTGAGTGCAGACATCATAGAGCATTCCCTAACCAGGAGATGGTCTCTCCAATAACTTAATAGAATCCTGCTACAGGCTCCGATTTACCTCTGGCAAGTTAAACCAGTGCCAGATCAATACCATGCTCTGTTGCAGTAAATAGGCTTGATTTTAAGTATTAAGAATTTATTTCAGATTAAGGGCTGATTTTTAAAGGAGAGGGCACACTGGCCTTTCAAGTAAAGAGCAGATCAAGTCTGTGGATGGCTGCTGGCCCCACTTGACCAGATCTCAGCTCCTACAAAGCCTTGCTTGGGGAGCCGATGAAAACAGGGGTGTCTCTTCGATGGGAACTGGAAGGCAGCAAAAATCTCTGGGGTACCTTTGATTGGAACAGTTTCACTTTGAACCACTTTGTTTTGAGCCACCAGTCAGTTGTGAAGTGGGGTGACCTGAGGGAGATAAGTCATAAAAATAACTCCCATTTCCATCAAGTAAAGTGAGTTTGCATGGGGCTGGGACCCAGGACATGTCACTGTGGTGGTGTGTGGGGATCCATGTGGGGAGGGTGAGCTGTCAGTATCTCTGATAGAAGTTCATTATGCATGGGACTGCCACTTACTTCTCCAGAAAAGAGACCCTCCAGGTAACCATAAAACCACATTACTGAAAGGTATCATCATCCTAAAGAAATGCAAAGCTGATCTTTCAAGGAAGAGCCTCTTTCCGTAACCATTTCCTAGTGCATATGCACTCAACTTTTCATATAAGTAAAGAACAGAGCCCATGTTCCTCTTCTTACATTGGAAGACTGTCCACGGTCATGAGATGATGGCTTGGTCCTGCCACTACTTGTCACAGTGAGCACAGTCCCACATGACAGTCCAGGGACTAACTGAGTAACTAACTCAGGGAGAGTATTAGAAACCAAACTAATTATGGTGAACACGGCTTCAACATTTTCATTGTGTCCTGACTG
Source organism: Phaenicophaeus curvirostris (assembly GCF_032191515.1). Classification (NCBI taxonomy): domain Eukaryota; kingdom Metazoa; phylum Chordata; class Aves; order Cuculiformes; family Cuculidae; genus Phaenicophaeus; species Phaenicophaeus curvirostris. Next base: position 66,125,859 of record NC_091396.1, on the reverse strand, counting down.
TTTAATCCTTCCTTAATCCCCTAATGCTGCTCAGCAGACTTCTCTTGTGTTATCTTCATTGTCTTGCTAATAAGATGTTGCACGTAACGGAGATTTACACTGAAAGGTATTAGGGAGGATTATATGAAGATTAGACAAGAAGTACTCACAGAAGATTGAAGATTTCTAAATATAAAAATTTTTAATTTGTACAGTGCAAGGGTTTTGGGTTGGTTTGTTTGTTGTTTTTTTTTTTAATAAAGAATTTATAGAGGATTTCTGCTAGAAAATTCAAAAAGTTGTCACTATTCAAAAGAATTCTCTTGAGCACCAGCGCTGGTTATTTTTTGGACTAGTACATGGTGAGTTTGTCATCTGGTTTTATTTTGGTTAGGTTTTTTTTAAATGTGGACCCGAATTTGACAGCCCCAACATTCACACTGTGTGTCTGAGGGCGTTGTTCAAAGGCTTCTGGAATATTGTCAGGCTTGGTACCATGAATGGTTCCCTGGGGAGCTGTTCCAGTGCTCCACCATCCTCAGGGGGAAGAACTTCTTAATTTCCAACCTAACCCTCCCTGGCACATCTTCCTGCCATTCCCTCGGGTCCTATCATTGGTGACCAGAGAGAAGAGATCATCAGCTGCTCCTTCTCCTCCCCTTGTGAGGAAGCTGTAGACTGTGATGAGCTCTCCCCTCAGTATTTACAACCACAGTTACTGAACTACTGGCTCCAAGGACTGGCTGTGGTCAAGTAAGGCTGGTGTCTTGCAGCTGAGATTTTGGACTGTTATTTCATCAGCAGTGAATAAAAATAGCTGTAATTTTGCAGAAGCGAAGCCACTCAGTCATCAGAATGGCACTTAATGTGGAAAATAAAAATGCTTCAAAATAAAATAGCAGAAGCCAAGTGGTGATAGATTTTATGATTAATGATCGGAGCCACTGGAAATTAATTTTACTGTAGGACTTATACCAGAATCGACCATTGAATCAGGACTTGGTCAGTTTGTTCTCCTTTAAAACCTAAAATATTGTGTGTTCAACATCAGCTCCTGAGGCCAGGCTAGGACACAGAGTGGCTTGTTAAGGTTCTTGCCCCGTGAAGTGCTGATGCTCTGCTGTAGGAGTCTTTCACAAAGCTTCACATCTGCCTTGGGAGCCTTCTAAAATCCAGTGTGTGATGCTAGTAGGTGTCAAGCTATTTTGACATTTAGAGATTTAAATTCTTTCCAAAGAAGGCATACAAGCCTGAAAAATAAGCAGTACTTGCTGGCAGCAGGTTTGCTTTTCTAACATTTCATGTCTGTCCTTAGCAGTGGTCCTGAGTTGCTTGTGGTATATGGGTTGGAAAACATCACTTGGAATGATTTGAATGTAGTGATAGGATTATTATTTGGGAATTCTGCAGAGCATCCTACTTCTGACACCCATCGTAAGCTCACAGTATGTTTCCTTTACCCTGGTTTTTATTATTAACTCAACTAATAATATTGTATTTTTATTATTAGCTCCTTTTTATTGTTAGCTCAGTGTTGCTTGATGAATATAGGTTGAGTGACTGAATGGGACAAGGTAAATGAGACCCAAGGCTTTTGCTTCCAAGAGGACTTAAGTACCCAAACATAGTCACACTGAAGGACTGGTATTTCTGAGTATATTTAGCACCTTCTGGAGATCTGTTCTTCGTTGGGAAGTAAAATTATTTATCACAATCATTCTGTGATAGAAAGTGGGTCTACTCTGCCCTCATGCTCTGAAGCAGTGAACTCCACTTCATCTATGAAGACAGCCTGATCTGAAATCCCTCCTGCAATAGGGATTTTCTACCTGGCATCATCTCATTCAGTGGTTCATGGCTCATCTTGTTCAACAGTTGGCCTGCTGTCCCACTGAACTTTCCATTAATGCCACTAAAGTCTCTTGCTTCTGGCCTTGTCAGCACAGACGTGCATATTTAATCATTTCTTTTGTGCAGGAACCTTTACGTGAAGATGACTGGCTGTCTCCTGTCTGTCTTCTTGAAGTTGTTTGACCCCAGTTCTTTCAGTCTTTATGTGCAGACTGTGGTTTTTTTAGACCTCTGATCATTCTAGTTTGTTTTTTTTTTTTTGTTACAGATCTTTTCTGAAGCTTCAGGTCTTTCTTCAAAAGCTCTGTGAATTCTGCATCCAGCCTTTAAAATTAGAGTGGCTGTGAAATGTGACGCAGTGCCACTAACGTGACAACAAACATCATCTCTCTCAAACTCTTCTCCCAAGTATCAAGTGACAGGCAGAGAGGAAATAGCCTCAAGTTGCACCAGGGGAGGTTTAAATTGGATATTAGGAAAAAAATTCTTTAACAAAAGAGTGGTGAAGCGTGGGAGGAGGCTGCCCAGGGAAGTGGTGGCGTCACCATCCCTGGAGGTGTTCAGGAACTGTGTGGTTGTGGTACTTTGTGACATGGTTTAGTAGTGATGTTGGGCTGACAGTTGGGCTTGATGATCTTTTCCATCCTTAATGGTTCTCTGATTTGATCTCATGCTGTAATTTGTCCTAAAAATTGGTTACGTTTCTTCATCCAAGGAACTTTGTGGTGCCATCTCGGGTGGCAGGGGTTGTAGTGCTGGGTGGCGCAAGCTCCTACTCCTGCCTCAGAACATTCCTAGAGAGGAACCTGCTGCTGTCTACATTTTGGGACTAGTCAGCCCAGGATTTCTAGCCTGCTCTGCTGTTCTGATTACAGTATTGAAAAAAGCTCTAAGCCATCTAATTAACTGCTGGCTGCCCAAAAGGCAGCAAATATGAGAAGTGATTTACTGTCTCACTGATGTGCTCTGCAGTCACGATGACAAACACAAATTGGAAGTTTTCTCAACTCAAATGCTCACTTGTGGTAAAGAAGAGGCAATTCATAATTGCAGAACCAGAACATGGAGACAGCTTATTTCACTTGTGGCAGTTCTGTTAATAAAACATTGTGCAGTCAAATAATTATCTGACATGCAGTTACGTCTAAGCTGTTTTCCTTGGGAAAAAAAACAGTCTAAGTGCTGGGATGCCTAATTTTATTATTCTGACTGGAAAGTCTGAATTGGATATTTGAAATTGAAACCAGATTTATTCTTTGTTGTTGAACAGTCTGTGTGTCAGTTAGCTACTTGTGCTGCATTTTACTTCTAGTGGGTTTCAGAGTGGCCAAGCTGAAGTAGGAACTTTCCTCACAATTCCTACAACTTGGAAAAAGTTTGAAATTCAGGAAACTTTTGGGATGCCCAGACTCTGAGTAGCTGAAGATTACCCAGGTAGCTTTTCAGAAGCTCGTGGCGTGATCTTATAGTCTTACTTTGCCTGCAGTGCTTCTTACATGGGCAGATCCCACCAGAGTCTGTCTTCTCAAATGAGGCCTCTGCATGCCAAAGATGAGATGTCTGTGTCTTCCCCATGAGGTTCTTGCTATTCATCATGTCTGGCTCTTGGTAAAGCCCATAAGCTGAAATTAATGATGGAGTACAAAACACAGCTTATTGATTCCTGTTTAGGACAGCAGGATCCATTCAGCCTGGCAGAAGCTTTGGGGCCAGTAATACTTTTTGGACTCCTGTTGAACAGCTCTTTTTGCATTCTTCTGCTTCTTCTGTTATTATCAGGGAGTTTCTAACCTTGGCAGTAACTTTTAATGTTTTTGACAACCTGAAATCCTTGGTTTGTTTCTTATATGTGAGACGGATCTAAATTGATGTATTTGCTGTTCCCGTGAATCACTGAATGACTTTTACTAAAATCGACAAACAACTCTCCGTGCCCACAATTCATATTTTTTCCTTATATCTTATTTCTTACTATAAGATATTTTCATGGTGCAACCAAATATAAAACCTAAGAAGCTGCATTGCCAGCTCTGGAAACGTTCGATGGCCTCTTGTCCCAAGTGTCAGGGGACAGAACAAGGGGGAATGGCCTCAAGCTCCACCAGGGGAGGTTCAGGTTGGATGTCAGAAAACATTTTTTCACAGAAATGGTTGTTGGACACTGGAACAGGCTGCCCAGGGAGGTGGTTGAGTCACCTTCCCTGGAGGTATTTAAAAGACGGGGGGATGAGGCACTCGGGGACATGGTTTAGTATTTGATAGGAATGGTTGGACTCGATGATCCAGTGGGTTTTTTCCAACCTAGTGATTCTGTAATTCTGTGATCATTGTAGGTGGGTGGTCTGTTTCAGAAGCCGCATGATTAAGGAAAACCTGAGTTTTATTTTAACAGAAATTTTTAATCCCTGTGCTTCCTAGGGAAAGCTCAAAAACATTACAAATGAATAGCTTTCTAAAAGCACCACAATAGAAGATGTTAAGTACTTTGAAGTCAGCTGAGTGCTTGAGGGAAGCACCAGAGACTTCAGGCTTGTTGGTAAGCAACATAGAATTGCAGTGATGTCTAGCATCTTACCCACTTGGTAGCATCACAACTGTTAGGATCCGCTCAGGCGCAGACAGGATCTGGCCACTGGTAGCCAAGACACAACTGACTGTGGGTGACCTGAGTGTTTTGGAAAGGGTTCCACAGCAATGTGGGACCAGCAGCATGTCAAGCAGTTGGCAGGTTAGCAACAGCTCCTCGAGGTCTGGTGGGACACAGAGGACTTTGTTTAAGGCAGCAAGGAGCTTTCTTGTCCCAGATAATACTGGAGTACTTCTGCAAATCTTTGTATCATCATAATCTTTGAGCGGACACTTAGCTGGTGCCATTAATTTTATTTCTGGAACTTGCCTGCTTGGGAAGCCTGAAAATAGACCCCATAGCATTTTTCCATTAGGAAAACAGAGTGGGTATTAAAGACCAAATTCCTGGGCTGATTTACTGGAAACAGCAACCCATGTTAACATGAACTAGAAATCAGTATATAAACATTCAGTGCCCAAGGGAATTAAAATCTCTTCACATTTAGTAGATATTTCTTGCAGTTATTAGGTGAGGTAATGGGTACCCTGCTTCAAGGTATCTGCACAACACCTGGCAATCTGGATAAAGTTTGATTTCTGCCTCAGTCAATAAAACATATGAGACTTTAGTGTGCCTTCCATGTGGATGTTCTCAAACAAATCATAGCTGGTTATTAGCCAGGTCAGAGTTAAGGCTGTCTTTCTGCCAGAAGCCAAGTGACGGCTGAAACTGGCAGCTCGTAGGTTGAAATGACATCGCTGAATTGCTCACCTGGCTCTGGCTCTTTGGATGGAAGTTCTGGAGAAAGTAGGCAGGAACTTGCCCTTTCTGACATGGTGGTTTTTATACCATCAGCGAGGCACTGGAGAACACAATTACTTTAAACAAGTGCCTCCCATCCAAGGACAGGCTGAGAGAGTTGGGGCTGTTTAGCCTGGAGAAGAGAAGGCTCCTGAGAGGACTCATAGCAACCTTTCAGTACGGAATCTATGGTTGATCTACACTCAGGGAATGATTATAGTGTCCGTATTTCTGTGGTTCAGTCGTGTGTTTGCTCGTGTATCCACAGTAGAGAGGGAAAAAGTGTATGCAGTCTTGTCCCCCCCTACATGATGTGTGAGCCCTTCTTGGTGGGACTGAAGGACCCCAAGCTGCCTGGTAAATGTTAATGGCATGCTTAGCAGACCAGAGTTGATATTTTGGGTTGTTGAGCAGGGGTATCCAGCAGTATTTAAGCCAATGAGAGTTATGGCACAGTAAAAAATTAAGTATTTGATGCTTTAAAATCCAAATGGGATAACTTGACACAGCAGTGAGGTTTACGGTTCTTTTTTTCTGTGAGCCTTGGAAGTTGTTTTGGAGCGAGATTGCTTTCTGAATCAAGTAATGTTTGCTGTATTCTTCCTGGTTTTGCTAGAAGCATGGTAGAAGTTCAAAACAAAGCCTTGACTTCACTCTACATAAAACTCCCTTTTGAAGGATACGTCTGTTTTGATCTCAGTTTGACTGTTTATCTCTTCTGCATCATGCAGCTAATTTATATTCCAACAGGATAAAATGGACTTGATAATGGCCTTTTAGCTTGTCATCTTAAAACACATGCTCAGCCTGGAAGAGCTGATGAAAGTCATGTTTATGGGAAGCTTACAGTCTAGTGATCAGGAGTGGACTGACCTGTCGGCTGCAGGGATGTGTGCAATGTGGAATTCATACAGATCTCGTAAGGAGTGGTGTTCAAAACAAAGGCTATAGTCTTTATCTGAACACCATTCCAAAACCAATTACAGTCAAAGTAAGTCCTTTCATGTCTTTATCAGGTGTTCACATGAAGCGTTGCCCATTGGGAGCATCTGCCCCAACTAGGGTATTTAGTGGGACCAGGCCAGGGGACCGGGTGTGAGCAGGTCACCTCCCACCCTCATAGTCCATGGGCGCCTTCAGAGAGTTTCTAATCTCAATTTACAATAGACATCTAAGAGACACCAGGCAAGCTGTCTTCTAGAGTTACCAGTTTCCCACGAATAAGCTTAAGAGGATTTTGCTGTAGCTGGTTCAGACTTCAGTGTCCGAAGTCAAGTGAGATGAATTCCATTAGCAATGTGTAAATGCAGTTTTATATGTATTTGTGCAGCTGTTTTTCTTTAGTGGATACAATTCTGTCTCCCTGGGGCTGTAGCATGCTTATCATGTTCTCTGAATCAGATATTCTGTCACTCCTTATTGTGATTAGATTAATAGTGTAATTTTCTTTATTAATTGTTTCCCATAGGGGAAAATAAGCTCCCCAAACTGAGCCTGGACACCATAACCTAGTAGTGATGCGAGACAGTGTAGTGTCTTTCGTGGAGACCTTATCCTTTATATCTTACCACAAGATAAACCTCCAGATGATTTTACTCTGTCTTGCTGGTTTTCTTAGCAGAAACTGAGTACATCTGTGGCTGGAGCAGAGTTTGTTGCAAGAAAACGTTGATTTGTGTGGGGCTGATGCTTGAGATAAACCTGTTGTTACCCAGAGTTCAGCTACAGCTTTTGATGTAGGTTGCAACTTTGGTGAAGAAGAGTGAATAGCTTTTACTTTTGCAGTAGGTCCCCTAAATATGTATGTCTGACTGCTGTAAACAGAGAAGTTGTACGCCAAGAGGACAGGGAACGTTCTGATGTCACCAGCCCCTTTCTGCTGTGAGCATGGAGTAATCGTTAGTGGTTGCGATTCAGCACTCTCTAATTCTGCATCTGCTTCCAGGGCTGGTTTGCTGTCTGGTTAGTGAGTCAGCAAACTCACAGCTTCCCCGTGCTCTAGTCTGGATTCATATTTAGCGAGCAGAGGGAAAGAGACTGCTGCAGGCAGCATGCACGGTGCCTGCGCAAAGAGGACGGTGGGAAGCGATCTGGATGCAATTCAGGGGCCTCTGACTGCTGGAACTCTTGGCTGGGGATCATTCAATGCTTGTCTTCTACAATAAAACCAATGCAAGGGTCTGGATACTTAGTCTCCAGGGCCTTGGTCAATGTCTTACCAGCCACTGTGGAGGTTCCCAGCCTGCAACCCAGCTTAACATTTACACTGTATGGTTTCAAACTCTATAATTTACATTATTATAATGCGTACCGTGTGTTTCCACAACAAGCAGAGGCTCCCTGAGAGGAAGTAATTGCATATATAGATTGATTCTGTGGAGCATTGGATACAGTATTAAATTATATCATTATACTGAGTTTTGTTAATTACAGATAGGTGAGCCAGCATGCTCAGCAGTGATTGAGGGTTACGGCTCATGGTAATAGAAATTGCCAGCCAGATCTCCAGGTATCGCACAGCTTTTCATCTCTGCAAATAAGAAAACTTTAAGATCTATTTTAAAGGTACCTGGAAACTAAGTTCCTGTTGAATTTTGAGAGGAGAGCCCTATCTTTTTCCCACTGTGGTGCCTTGCGTAATCTTGAGGTGAGTAAGGTAGCACAGGACCACAGATTTCATGTTGACTTGCAGTCCTCGGAGTAACTGTGATGCCATCCTGGTAAATTTGGACATCGCATTCCACTTGTGGATGGATTTGTGTCTGGTCTTCCTCAGGACAAAGTGACTCGCTTCTCTTACTTCTAATCCATATTAGTTTAACGTTTTCTTACACTTAGAGTGGAGATAGAGAGTACATAGGATCAGAGGACCTACATGAATAGCATCTCATACAGAAATGCAATCAGCTATTCATAGTAGGAGAAGAAGCAGATGGCCAAAGCTCTTGCTTGTGTAGCCAGAGAAGCTGATGCCTTTCAAGCTGCAATCTTTGATGGGATTAAAGGTACCAATCACACATATTTTTAAAACAGTTTTCTGTCTACTCTGTTTCTCTTGTAACTGTTGTACGAAGTGGAGGTTGCTGGGGCAGACACGTGAGAGAGTGCTTTCTGGATTAGAATATGGCTCTGAGTTACTGTTAAATCGATGGCTGATTTTCCTTTGGAAAAAAAAAGAAAAAGCAGCAACTTTTAGATGCAATCACGTTCTGCCATTAATGTTGAAATTGTCTGAAAGAAATGTCTGGAATTGCTTGACATTGTCTCATGCGTTTCATTCTCACCATTGTTAAGGTTCATTAATGATTCCATTATAAGCTCCTGTTTGCAGAAATGGTTTTCTAAAAACAATCTCTGTGTTATATTACGATGTTGTTTATATTATATAAATGCTCAAGGACTAGACATGTATTAATAGATAGCCTTGTGATTGTGGAGCCAGCAATTACTTGGCTGGTGATTACTCTATCACAAAGTCTCTCAGCACTTTGGAGGGGAGAATGAAATTCCTTCTGCAAATTGGGAAGATAATTTTCTTTGAAACAGTGGTTGTTACACAGTGCTGGAAATCCTCTGCATGCAGATAAGCAATAAAAGCTGGTTAGCTTTATGTGGTGCAGTGTGATGCTGTGGAAAAAAACCTCATGGTGGAGAGCTGTTTCAGTCACAGGGGATGTATTGAAGATCCTAAAGGAGAGATCCAAGCCTTCAAGGAAAGGTCGCTCTGGGTGGAAAACCAGGCAGCTGAAAACGTTTCTTTTTCTGGCGCTTCTTCCATTGTGTGTCCCAGGTACCTGACACTGGGTGGAATGATCTCAGGAGAGGGGGTGATGAGGTACTTTGTCCATACCTTTCATAGTGTTAACCTTACTCTTCCTTACTGTGTCACCGCACCCGAATAGTAAATCTGAGTGTGTCTCCCAAAACGGAATAAGAGGGCAGCATTAGAGGGATGTGCAGGGCAAGGTCATGTGTTTAAGATAATACCCTGTGTGGCTGGCTCTGCTCCTCGTGTGTCCTGCCTCCTTGTGGGTGGGTGAATGGAGCAGTCCATGCACGGTACTCTCACTGTGTCAAACGTGAGATCCCAGCAGGCTGCTTTAGGAAGCATGACAATCTAGGTTAGTGACCCTTGATCCTTTTCCGATTGCTTTATGACTTTCCTTACAGCTGATAACTTCTTCCTGTTTGGTGGTATAGTAGGGGGTGGAGGGCAGGAACTTGCCCTCTTAGTTGCTATCAAAGGCACAAGACTTTAGATAAATGGGGCCTTAAAAATTAGAATCATAGAATCACCAGGTTGGAAGAAACCCACCGGATCATCGAGTCCAACCATTGAGCAGCTTTGCTAGCAGATTCTGGTAGACCTAAGCTGCCTTTCTGCCCTTTTTCTTTCTATTTCTCACGGTCCCTATAGCAAATACCTTGAATAGCAATGGTAAATCTTCCTACCTACAAATCCTTGGGTAAAACTCGATATTAGTTCTCTTGGTGAAGAGCTCTGGAGCCAAGGTTCTTGAGAGGTGTTGGTACCCACCTTCTGGCAAAGAAAGCTCCCAGCACTGTGCTAAGTTGCACAAGTGGATGGGATTTTCCAAGACTTCCAAAAATTGTATGGGCTGTCACTGGTTTGCTCAGTGAAATTTTCTCATTGCTCCAAGTGAAAAAGAGGCTGAGGGAAAGCCTTCTCGAACTACCTGAAAGGAGCTTGTAGCGAGGTGGGTGTTGGTTTCTTCTCCCAGGTAACAGGTGATGGGACAAGAGAATATGGCATCAGGTTGCACGAGGGGGATTTTAGACTGGATGTTAGAAAAAAACTTCTTTACTGAAGGAGAGGTGAAACATTGGAACAGGCTTCCCAGGGAAGTGGAGTGTTTAAAAAGCACGTGGCACTTCAGGATGTGGTTTATTGGGCACAGTAGGGCTGGGCTGACAGTTGGACTTGATGGATCTTAGAGATATTTTCCAACCTTAATGATTCTATGAACTTCCAATGCCGTAAATAATAACAAAAAGGGAGTAGAAGAGAAAGAAGATGTTGGAGAATGAGAAACCAAAATGTCCTAGTTGCCTCAGGGAAAGTGAGGAAGAAATGTAGACCAACTATGGCCTATATATATCTCCTGGTTGTGGCAGTTTTTGTAGGGCAATAAAAAGAGAAGAGACTCCTGCAATACCATTGCTTCGTTATCAGATATAGAGCTGCATGTTCCTGGCTCTTTTGCCCAAGGCATTCCTGATTCCGCGGCTCTATAGCAGTTACATTATTCAAAGTTTATTTAAAATAATTACTGTAATCATCCATATATTGTCACAGTGTAAGGAAGCAGAAAATTGCACTGCATAATTCCCTTGCAGTTGTCTGAGAAATCTCCTGTCTGCTTTGCTAACACAGCGTAGATATTTGATGAAATCCTTGCTTTCGTGCATTGGGGCTGCCGCACTTTCAAGTTTACAAAGCGCGGTAGCTAATATATTTATATTTTATCTGGTGCGCTTAACGACTGAATGAAAGAAAAGTGTTAGCAGAGGTCAAGCATTGTTTGAATGTGTTGCAAATGGTTTCCCAGGGAAACAGCAAATCAGTACTCATAGCCTACTGCAGCATCTCCTGAACAACATCCAGCCACCAGCCATAGCCGTGTTTGCTATAGTACTCGCGACCAAAAGCGATGCAGGCTAAAGACGGAGTGAGCGTATGAGTAGGAGAACAATTTCAAAGGATGAAGAAACATTCGGCAAGAGTAGCACCATTACTGTCTTACAATGTTTCTGAATTAAATGCGCCGGTGCCAGACGGTAAATGCTTTTTTCCCCTCCCTATATCTAACCCCTGCCAGAAATGTACTTTGCATGCTCTTCCTGCTCTGTTCTGTGCAAAGTAAGGTGACTCTGTGTGTGTGTGTGTGTGTCTATTTTTAAAGTAACTTATGCTTGGATAGCATTTTTAGCACTTTAATATCATCTAGGATAAGTGCAGTTAAATTTCTATTGCCTGTGTTCAGCTGCTGTGTGAATGATTTCTGATGAAGGCACTAACGCTGAAATGTAAACAACTGATGAAGTTGTTGTATTTCAATTCTGACTTTTAAAACTATGTGAAATTAGGTCCACTGCGTTATCCACTTTTCTGTAGATTTTTAGTATTGTGCTCTAGATTTATCTTTTTTTTTTTTGCTTTAAAGGCAGAGGCACCAACTTTTTTGAGATAGCAGTTGTTCCCTTAAATTGCTTTCCCCCCTTCTCCCTTATTTTCAGAAGTGTTGGCTTTAAAGAAATTCCTTTATACAAACCTCACAAGATAGAAATTGTGAAATCTGTTGTGTGCTCTCTATCGGACATGACAGCCTCGTGCCTTGCAGAGTGCAAAGCAACTTCACATCACACTTTTTGTGTCAATTTGAAATGCGGTGCTGTTGTCCGGCATGAGGTAGCTGTGATGCAGATATAAAGCTCAGCGTGCTGAAAATACACAGCAGGTACATGTGCAGTGTAAATCAAAAGCTGAAAGGAAAGCTTTCTAAAAATTTTCCTAATATCTGGGTTCAAGTTTTTGGCTGAAGTGTCTGTAGAAATCTCAGGCTTGAAATGCACTGCTCTAAGTTTATTATGCTCAGATGTTTTAAAGAGGTGAGTGGGACTTTCTGAAGTTGCTTGTTCTGCCAGGAATGAGCTCTTTCCCACTACATTGGTTAAGAGCACTGGAGTCGTAATATTGCAAGGCGTGTGCTATCTCTGGTTTGAGTTTTGCCGTGTCAACCAGCAATGGAAATGTGTTTCCTTTTGGTGAGTTAGATTCAGCGCTACATCTAGGATACAAACAACACAAGAGACACGGTCCAGTGCTTGTCAGCAGAGCATGCCTTCCAGTTCTTTGATCTACCTGGATCAGACTGGCTTATATTTGGTTGGACTCGATGATCTGGTGGATCTCTTCCAACCTGGTTATTCTATGATTCTATGATTCTAGGAAATTACAAACGAGGCTGGGTTTTGAGAGAGCAGGGTATAGTCTGTGTCATTCTTCTTGGGAATATATGTGTGATATTGAGTATTCTGCAGGCTTGGTAGTTACTTGATGTTTCTTTCTTGAGGCTAAAATGTCTTAAAGCAGGTTGAAGGAGCTGCTAGAACTGGCTGCTTATGTCTGTCTATTACTGTTACTCAGCACCAGATTTTAGGACACTTGTATTAGTAATTAGTACACTCCTCTCTTGTGAAAGTAGCAGCATTTTGGCCAGGTCAGCTGGCTTGCTGTGCTGGTTAACAAAGTGTTTTGCTGTTCTTCATTCCCTGAGAGTTCCCAGCATGGACCAGACTCATCTCATGCCAGGCAGTAGACACAGAGGATTAGAGACCATTCTCATCCTTAAGGTCCAGGGCAACTCACAGGCTCTGGTTGCCTCCAGATTAACCAGTCTGAATGTTGTTGAGCATCTCTGCTCATTCCAGCCTTAACCATCTCCCCAGGTTGGGCTGGAGCAGCAGTGTCAAATATTGCCCTGACGGTTTCCTCAGGCAGGGAAAATCCAGTCATCGTAGGAAAAAAAGGGCAATAGACTGGAAGTGACTACATGACAGCACTTCTCATATCTGACAGGCTGAAAATGGAAAGGTTCTTTCTGGGGATGAAGCTGGCCAAGCTGAACTAATACTGGGCACATACATTAAATGTGAGTGTGTGCAGCCAGTTTTACAGATCAGCAAAGATGTTAGCAGGGAGTCCCAAAGAATCTTAATGGAGTAAGGCTTCCTGAGAGCACTGAGCCTGTCCCTACTCTCCATCCCAAGCATGGGAAAGGCATGTGGAAGAGATGCTGCAGCAACCTGGACGCTGGGCCTGAAGGCTGGGAGGAGAGCAGGGCAGCAGGGCACTCTACGGTGGCAGTTTTCAAGCAGTTGAGGTTTGTGGCTTCCTAGGTATCTTCTGGCAGAACCACAGAAACTGCTGACTTCTGAATAGTGGAGTAGAGTCTGGGCAAGAAAACTCCCTTGGTTGTAAACGGGCACTCAGTTGTTTGCAAATCACTGGTTAGAAAATGCTGCTCTTGTGGAAAGGAGTGGAGACAGCTGCCAAGAAAGGTTGGCGAGTGGTTCTGGAAGATGTGAGGTGTGTATTGAGCTGAAACCCACAGCCACCAAACACTTTTGATAATGTGTCTTCATCTTGGTCTGGCCAGACCTCCCTCCTGAGCACAGCATCAGCCAGAGCGAGAAGGCTGTATGTACCTTCTAGTGGGAGGTGTCCCTGCCCATGGCAGGGGAGGTTGGAACTGGATGATCTTTAAGGTCCCTTCCAACCCAAACCATTCTATGATCCTATATAGTGCCTGAGCCAGGTGAGTACCCGCTGTGGTGAGGAGACTTATCCCAAACGTGCCATCATGGAAAGGCAGTGGTGACATGTATTGGAGCTATTGCCCCAAGGCAGAAAACAGTCAGGAGGTGTCTTGAGTATCTCCTGGTGTTACAAAATGCAGCAATACAGTGATAAATACTCACTTTAGCCTCAGCTGCTTACCTGTAATGTGTTCTTCTAACTCACCCTATCTCAAATGTAGTTAATTAGGCTCTAAGTCAGGCGAGGAAACTGAAGTGTGTGCTTTACACATATACCACAACACTACCATGAACTGAGCCTGAGACAGTCACATTTGGACTCATCCAGAGGCATCTAAGTCTAAATCTTGGTAAGTACTAAGAAAGTCGTCTGAGCTTCCTGGAGTCAGCAGGAGAGCTGGACACCTCTGAGAGGTGATTCATAGCCTCACATTGGTATCTAAGGGAGCTGGAGTGAATCACCCTCTGGAGGCACCCATCAAACAGGAGAGACAATAGTTTATGTAGGAGATAAATAGAATCAATTTGATATTGAGTTGTGTGTCAGTGTGCTGACTGCTCTTACACTGGGATCTTAGGAGACCTGTGAACCAGCCTGGATTTATTGCGGTGTTTCTTGAAAGCAGAAGCCATATGCTAATTATTTAATAATGAGATGCATGTACGTGATTTCTGGAATGCCCTGGGTCTCAGCTCCTTTCACAATAACTTTATGTCAAAGCAGGCTCATGGCTTTCATCGAAGCTACTCTTGATTTACTGCAGTGAAAATAAAATGAGTTTAACACAGAAAATCTGTTTCTTTTTGGAAATGTCATGAATTTTAGCAACGGCGAAATTTATTTTCCAATTTTTATTTTGGTAGAGAATCATAACCTTTTATTTTGGAGTGAAGTATATGAATTCTGAAACTCTTGGAGGTGCATCTGGTATAATTTATTACAAAGTTGGTAAGAGAGGTTCTTTTTTTAATGGGATGGTGTGCAGCTTTGAATCAAATTATTTGTCTTCATCTGTTGCTCAGTCAGTGCTGAAGTGGTGAGAATCTGGTCTGACCCTAGGACAGTGAATCTTCTGATTTGCTTGAGTTGGTGTTGGATCAGGTGTATCTGGAGGAAAGAATATGATGTCGATCTGCTATAGTGAAGGATATGTGAATATGTGTTCAAGGGACTCATTCAGAAGTTGATATTGAGTTGATCTCATAGGGACTCTTTATGTAAGCAAAATCTTAAAGTTCTTGCTCTGGAGTGGCAATAAGGGGACGAAGGCTTGTAAGTCCCTTTGGAGTTGTTTCCTCAGACAGGAATGGTTGGATTTGATCTAAGAGGTCTTTTCCAACCTAGTGATTCTATGATTCTGTAGGTCTGTGTTGACTTCAACTGAATTAAAACATACAATCATAGAATCATTAAGGTTGGAAAAGGCCTCTAAGAACATCAAGACCAACCCTCAGCCCAACACCACCATTGTCTACTAAACAATATCCCATATTGCCACATCTACATGTTTTTTGAACACCTTCAGGGATGGAGAATCCACCACTTCTCTGGGCAGCCTGTTTCAATGTTTCACCACTCTTACAGCGAAGAAGTTTTTTCTGATATCCAATCTAAACCTCCCCTGGTGCAACTTCAAACTGTTTCCATTCATTCTATCACTTGTTGCTTGGGAGAAGAGACTTACACCCACCTCATTATGACCTCCTTTCAGGTAGTTCTAGAGGGCAATAAGGTCTCCCCTCAGCCTCCTCTTCCCCAGGCTAAACACCCCCAGTTCCAGCTCCTCACAGAGCGGTCTGGTGTGGAGTTATCCTCAGTCATCCTCCTTGAAGGCTGAGACAAACCTCACTAAAATAAATTGGTCCTCCCAGGAACTGCAGCAGGGATTGGATCAGTCCCCATGATCTGGAGTCATTTGCCAGGACCAGGGTGCAGATGCCTTTACACTGCCCTCTTCTTCCTCAGCAGCACTTAGCCAGAAATTTACTCTCTGATCTTCATGGGCTTCGTTCTGGATACAGAGTCCAGATTGGTAAGGAAGGAGCAATAAATAGGAGCTCCTTGTGTGGAAAATGTTTGTTGCTGAAGTAGGATTTAGATATTCATACCTTTACTGAAGGTCAGTGTTCCCAAACTCCAGTTGTCACAGCTAAGTTGGAGATTTTGATGCAGTGTTTATAGATCAAGGCGAATGGGGATGCCAGCAATGTTTTCTGACAGCAGAACTCAATCCAAAGTATTCTACTCCTAACTGAAATTTAAAATCCATTTTTCTTTTGTAGATGAATGTGGATCTTTTCATATAGAAGTTATAGAAGTTTTGATTTCAACATGTAAAAATCCTTCTTCATTTGCAGCACTTTCTTCTACATCCTTTCAGACTCTAAATATTCTATGTCACGCCCAGTAACTTTAAAATATGCCTAGCCAGTGTGATTCAAAAGACATCATTGCTTTCTCCGGCTGCTGGTTCTGCTACGGATGTTGACAAATAAATGTTTTTCCCAAGATTTGTTCTGACACCACCACACTGGTGCTGGGGTCGAATGAATGGGATTCCTTGTCAGTGCTTACAGAGAGGCATTGCTATATGTTTGAGTTATGGTAAAATGAGAATGGGGAAGAAAGGCATCTTGACTTGAAATGAGTGAAGAGGGAAGAAAGCCAGGAAAAAAATATTTCCATACTTTTAACTGTATTTTCAGTAAAACGTAGAAGAATGAACAAGTGGAACAAAGAGAGGTTCTGGGTTTTTAATATTTTTTTTTTTTGTATTTTGAGGAAGGGTCTCAATTCAGAGCAATACAAAGAGGAGTCTTTTACTGCAGTAAGGAACAAGTTGAGAATCATGCATCAGGGCTCCTGAGAAGGAGGTCTTCAGATTGCTTACAGCCAGCAAAGCCTTTGTATCCTTCCTGCAAAGGGTTCAGCTTGGGTTTTTTTTTTAATTTTTAATGGTTGCAGCTGTTGAAGCTAACGTAGTTTGCAGCCTGGATTCATTTTATTTTGCAGTCCCCAGTCAGGACATAGTGTTGGATGCAGACCATGCACATCGTGTTCTCTCCATTTGCTCAGAAATGATGCAGCTCAGAGCAGGTTCTTCCTAAGAAAAACTCATGTTGCAAGTGTGTTTTTCAGGTTTGTGTGCAGACGCAAGGCATCAAGTGTATGACAATTAACACTGGAAACCCAGTCTAAGTGAACTGTGGCCAGCTGTGGGGATTAAGGGATGAGCATCAACAGCTGCCTGAGGAGATGCCTTTGTACAACTCGTTTAGCAATTATTTCCCCCTGCCCTTATCAGCAAAAGGTGCATAATCATACATATATCTAACTATATGACCTGGCTGCATTGAGCGTAAATGGAAACTCCTTGAATCTTCAATATATATGTGTTAAATCTCAGTGTTATTGCTACTACTGCTTCTTCGAACAATGATATGGTCTGTTTGGATGCACTTTGTTTATAGATCTCACCATCTTTCCATTCCAAGCACAGCCAGTTTGTGCAAATGCTGCACCTTGTCTTACTGGGGCCTTTCACAGACCCTGAACTTTGTATGAGCAGATGCCACTGATAATCTGACTGCAAATTTTGTCTAGCAGATCACATCAGGCATGAGGACAGTAGCATGATGTAGCTTTCATATTGGTAGTGCAGTCCAAAACCTTCTTCTGTGTGGCGACCAAAGAAGCTTGAGCAAATACATGCTGCAGGTAACAGGATCAAGTGGAATCCAAGGTTGTTTTCACAACTGACATGGACCATGCACAGATTGTTCTGCTCATTTCTGGTTGCTTTGATTTAATTCTGAAATCCTCAGGTTGCCAGATCTAATAGTGTTAGATGCAGATGCATTCAACTCCTTCTCATTAGCTCTTTATATTTCTTTTGCTCAAAACTGACTTATTATATTGCATTTGGCAGAACTGAGTGCATCTTTTCTCTTTGATTTAATGGTTCATCCTTGGCCTATCCAGTTATTGTGAGGTTTTCTTGCTGTTTATATATTAGTTTAGATTGTTCTGCTTTTTTTCCAAATCTTAGTTATAAGTGGAATCAACATTCGTGGCCTTATTGTACCTAAGCACAAGACGTGACTGGTGTGTACTGGAGAGTGGGATTTTTTTGACTGTCTAACCTGGATTTACTCCCCTGACAATTAGGCTAGAACTGCTCATCTGGAAGGGTAATTAGGTACAAACTGTAGAGTGACACATCCCTGATCAGACACTAAGTTAGTTGTCGGATGTGAAATTTAAGTTACTTACTCTATTTTCTGCCTCTTTGTTCATTTTTTAGCAAGGGTAGGAGAGCATGTGGAAGTTGTTGAGGTTTCTAATTGTGAGTGGAGTTGCCTTCTGCTGATTTGAAGTGAATGGCTGCGTACAGACATTGAAGGGGTAATTGGCATAAACTGCTGATGGATGTCACTGTTAAACTACAACAAAAATATCTGTTTTTTCGCTTTCTACTCTTGACAATAGCTAATCATAGTACAAGAGAAACGCTGTACACCATCACTGAGTCATTTGTTTTTCATTAAAATCTGAAAATCTTGTTTTCCCCTAGGACAAAAAAACCCAAATTGATATAACCTTCTCATCCCCTTCAAACATAAAAACTTCCAGAACATGCAAATAGGATATGAACAAGGCATTACTCTGAACAGACATACGCACACAACTCTAATACACAAAGATTGTTGCAGCGTCTCAGAAGGATGTGTTTAAATGGAGAACATCATCTACTCACATCTGAGACACGGTGAAATGATTTTTCTTCACTGAATAAGAGATGCTTATTCTTCATACCTGTGGAGTGCACTATCTGCAAAAATACCCTCCCTATTGTTTGTTTACTTCACTTCTGTGAGTGTAATTATGCTTCGCGTCCTGAATCAGATTGCTGGTTCTGAACTCCTTTCCAACCTAGTGATTCTATGATATTATGTTGATGGTGTTGGATAACCCTGCCCCTAGCTGTGTGCTAAGAGTAGCAAACAATCTGGTTAAAGCTACGGCAAATCCAGCCTAATGAATTTTTATTGTAAAATGGACAGAATAAGGTCTCCTCACCTCTACCAATAGCAGTGCATCTTGGTCCCCTTTCCTGTAGGGTCATGTCTACCTGATGTTTTCCTGGCCACAAAATTTGCACTGCCTTCTTCACATTAAAACCAGAAATTCCTTGCAGAAGTATCCAGCCCTCGCGATCATGAACTGTTACCATCCTGAGCGTAGGCACAGGCTGCTGGAAACAATAGGCTGTGATGTGTGAGCGTGTCCGTCATCGCTGCGGGTGCTCACTCTAACAGGTAACGCTGCAGTGTAAAGGCAATGTTGTCAATTCTTTCACCGGGGCCCAATTTAGCAGGAACATTCAATTGACGTACTTTCCACATCACACCAGACCGGATTCTACCTCCATCCATCTGTCAAAACCCAGCAATTGTTTCTGCGGCAGTGGTATGAAGACATCATTTTGTCAATGCAAAACCAGTGACATATTAGGAGCTGAGAGTTTAAGGGCACAGTAAAATAAGTATATTTTAATACTGAATGAGTAAAAGGCAGATTGTAGGTGCCTTGACTGACTTTTTGGAAAAGCTGGTCTCTCTCCTGACCACAGGTAACCATTCCTCTGCAGGGCTTTAGGAAAAGAATCATAGAATCATAGAATAGTTTGAGTTGGAAGGGACTTTAAAGATCACCCAGTTCCAACCCCTTTCCTATGTGCAGGGACACCTCCCACGAGATCAGGCTGCCCAACACCCCATCCAGCCTGGCCTTGAACACCTCCAGGGATGGGGCAGACACAGCTTCCCTGGGCAATCTGGGCCACTATCTCACCACTGTCATAGTGAAGAAATTTTTCCTAATGTCTAGTCGAAATCTGCCCCTCTCCAGTTTATACCCATTGCCCCTAGTCCTATCACTAGAAGCCTTTGTGAACAGTCCCTCCCCAGCTTTCTTGTGGCCCTTTCAGGTACTGGAAGATCTCTGTAAGTTCTCCTCGGAGCCTTCTCTTTTCCAGACTGTACAAGCCCAACTCTCTCAGTCCTTGTATGGAAGGTGCTCCAGCCCTCGGATCATCTTTGTAGCCTCCTCTGGACCTGTTCCAACAGCTCCATCTCCTTCTTACGTTTAGGATTCCAGAACTGCCCACAATACTCCAGGTGAGGTCTCATAAGAGAGGGATAGAGGGGCAGAATCACTTCCCTCACCCTGCTGGCCACGCTGCTTTGGATGCAGCCCAGGATATGATTGGCCTTCTGGCCTGCGAGTGCACGTTTCTAGCTCATGTCGACCTTCTCATCAACCAGCACCCCAAGTCCCTCTCTGAGGGGCTTCTCTCAACCACATCATCCCCCATCCTGTACTGAAATCGTGGATTACCCCGACCCACGTGTAGAATCTTGCACTTGGTCTTGTTGAACCTCATGAGGTTCTCACAGGCTCACTTCTCCAGCCTGTCCAGGTCCCTCTGGGTTACCCCATCCTTTATAATGCAAACAATCTGTCTAGCTCATTAACATCACCTATTTAACCATTGATTTAGTTGCATAATCAGAAAAAGGGTATACATTTTGGCACATACCAGCAAGCCAGATGTTGCTGTCTCCCAGATAACCAAACGCTTTGTGCTGGTAGTCCAGTGTTGTGAATGCATGGATGACTTTCAGAAGGGAATTCAATTACCTTTTTGAGAGGTTCTAAATTTTCATCTGGGCAGATGATTAAAAAAGTAAAGAAAAAGAAAAAATCAATTCTGTAATGACTTGACCATAAAAATTAGTTCCAGGGCTTTATTTTTATGTTCCATTGATTATTTTACTGGCAGTCCATCGATCCATTTTTAGTAACAACTTTGAGACCAGTAGACCTGTCCCCAGTAAAATGGCTTGGGGTTTTATTTTATTCAAAGCACAGCTGTCACATGCTAAATGTGTCATGTGCATGAAAATAATGTGCAAATAATTGGTTTTGAACCTCAAAGCATAATGCCTTCTCTCCAAGCCCCCTGCAGAACAAGAGTGATTTCTCTAGCTGAGATGAGGACAGATTTTCTCACTGTGTGAGCTACGTATTTCCAGTTCTGTGTATGAACAAAGACCTACAAGTCACGCATTGCACCTTTCCGGGGGTCAAGATATCTGTGAACAGTTTACAGATGGATGGTGAAAACAGTTGTCAGGACAAGGTATGTGCTGCTGGTTCGTGTTTTGAAGGAACACGGCGGCTGCGGTGCATGGTGGTCACTTCTTCAGAATGATATTCAAGAACGTGAAAAGCAACGGACTTCAGTGATATTAATCATGTGGTTTAGGTTAATTACAAGCATAATTACCTTGCTAAATTGAAGCACACTGGAATATGTATATAATAATTAATGCAAGACAAATACAGAGTTTGTTAGAAGCGGATTGGAAAGCCACAGGTTCCCCTTGCTGGTTTCCCTTTGGTCTCCATCGGCAGAGAAATGGCTTTACTTCTTATGCTGTGAATGCTTCTTAAACATTTGCAGGGCAAGTAAAAAGATTTGTTGAAACAGAATAAACTAAAAATAATCCTGAAAAATGGGAAAGAGCAGGGGTTTGATTTTTTCCAGTGACGTAAACGTAATTCAAGTAGATTTGACTCTTTAAGATGTGCTTGATACAATCATGTGTGGCCCTTCCCAGTCCTCCCTTCCTTCCTTTGTCAATCCCATTGGCTGAGTGTTGCTTTGACGCTTGATTATTACCTCCAGCTCATGAAGGAACCTTTCTAGCAGCAAGATCTAGTGGTCTGGCAAGTTTTTACCTATTTCCCCTCATCCCCCCAATCTCTTTCAGTAGTATTCCCTTAAAATACAAATAATTCTCAAAATGTAGATTCATTCTCAACCTGTGATTCATCTCTGCTGAAGCCAAGGACTGTGTTCATGCTCAGTATTGACTGTGTCAGTTCACAGAAACCAGATGAGCCTTCTGTATACGGTAAGTTTCAGATGCCTGTTGCAAGCTCTTGCATTGAGTAGTCAAGTTAAAAGAAGGTTGAGTAAAGTAGTCAGGTAAAAAGTCCCATCCAGTGTAAACATCTCTGCTCAGGATGGTTGTCCAGGGTCAGACTGGTTGGGGCTTTGAGCAGCCTGATCAACTTGAAGATGTCCCTGCTTGTTGTCAGAGGGTTGGACTAAATCAGCTTTAAAGGTCCCTTCCAACCCAAACCATCCTGTGTTTCGTATTCCCTGTATAGTCACAGGGTGATGCAGGTAGACCTGGAGCACTGTTCTTTTTACCCTAAGGTTCATAGCTAAAACAAGTTAAATGAATCAGATCCAGCATCACTCTTCCTTCACTGTGGAGGATATGGATTTTGGTACATTTTTAGTTCATAATTGCTTCTCCATTTGCACGTGGCAAGTCGTGGCAGCAACCTGCTATTGTCCTCTCTGGAGAGGACATGGACTCACTACCTAAGACCACGAGGTCTCTATAGGTGTATGGGATTTATGAAGGTATACAGGAGCTCAGTGGCAAATGCTGCTCTTGATGCTCTAAATTTGGAGGTTATTAGTGGATCCCTACTTGATATCTGGCAATTGCTTCGTGAGACAAAGAACTGGAGTTGTGTGAGTTTTGCCTTCATTCCTCTAATGTAGAATAACAGTGCACACGTGTGAGTTTTACTGTGTAATGGTGATTTGTTGTCCTTGCTGCTGGTCTCGGGTTCGGATTAGTTACTCCAGCATATATCTAGCCACCTTTGCTGTCAGAGTATATGCTTAAAATATGTTCTGATTCAGTAGCATTAGATGGCCCAGGCATTCTACCTGTAACAAGGAAGTATTGATAAATTACTGCGCTATCTGGTTGTTTTCAGCTACAAGGGAAGAAGGTTTCAGTAAATCAAGCAGTGCCTTTCAATTAAATGCAATCTCTTGAATTGCAGTTTGGGTGTCAACTGCTGAGTTTCTCAATGTATGGGAAAAAATTGATGCTGCTTTGTTGTACCAGATATAAATAACTCGGAGCTCTTTTTGCATGTGAAGAAGAATAGGTTTCCTTGAAATTTTGGTTGCAGGTCATCTGCTAGACTTCTGCTGTGGGTAATGTGAACTTGATCATGCTCTAATTGTATCTGAAGAGAGATCTAGCACGTGTCTTTCAACTTCATGAAATCTCTTTAAATGATGCATATCAAAGTGAATAGTGATTTCGGTCAAGGCACCTTGGTGGCTGATTCTCTGAGGACAAGTAGTCAAGAGATGCTTTCTGAAAATAAAACTTCTTTAAGTTGGGGATCTGAAAAATCCTAAGCGCCTTTTTGAATATTTAGCCTCCAAAGTACCATTGTCTTAACCTCATGGAGGCTGGAATTAACTTTCAGCTCTCAGATAGTGTTCTTCTTGTGGGGTAAGTTGGGGCTGCCAATTCTAATGCACTTTTCAACCTCAGGAAGATTTGCAATATACTATTGCAAATATGTTATATGGAGTGTAATGAAGTAGGTAATATTATCCTTCTTTGACAAGTGGGAGAGGTGACACTTGGAGTTACGAAATAAATAGAACAAAGTTATGAGGGCAGTTGTGTGCTTGGTAGATCACTATTTTCTGCATTAAAAAGTAAATATATGAATGTGAATGGCTTTTTAAAGCTCTGAGAATATCCAGTTGGTTCCAAAAAGCTCTGTGGACAGTACCAGTCACCAGAAAATTAGAAGAGACAACACAGTGCTTAGACATCACATAGGTCTTAATTTTTCAAAGTTGACTTGTGTGGGTCTGGTGTCATAGACTGTGGGATTCATACTGTCTTGACTGAATTTGTAGGACTCTGGAGCAAGATGGGACTATGTGACAAGGTGGAACATAGATCTGGGTGTTCCGCTTGTGTTGAAGTACCCTCATACTGGAGGGAAGAGGAAGGGAAGAACATCTTTGAGAAAGATCATCTCTGGGGGGGTTGGCTGCTGGTTCAGTCGCTTGTCCACTTGCTGAGTTAAAACTAACCTTGGAAGCTCTAAGTAGTCTGAGAGAGGATTTTATTTTGTATAATACCATCTTCTGTACATCTCTTCTTTTGTTATCTCTGTAGTTAAACCTGCCGAATCAAACATAGAGTTAAGTTCATGGAAGGCTGTAGGAACCCTAGCTTCCTCTGGCAAAAGACTGTTAACCTGATTCATGCAGTCTTGAATCTTGCATACTGTCCTTGATTTATAGTATACTTTTATTTTGTTGTTTGTCATGGGGTTATTTGCATGACGTGTACTGGAATGACTCATTTTGCCAGGAAGAATGTTGCCCTCTAGGATGTCTGCCTTATCTGTTGCACATTTGACACCTTACACATGGGGTTTGTGTCTGGTTTTGTATTTGTTACAATGCAAAATAAGTGTTATTGTCAAATTAAATACTTCTAAGTCACAGCAGGGTCAGTGGCTGCTCTGGCTATATGCGTCTTCCCTAAGTTTAGGTAAAATGGTCACCAGTTGAAGTAGCAGCTGCAAAATAAGTGGTGGGTTGTCTCAGCTGATCATGAACACACATCTATATTCAACAAAATTACCCATCATCTTGACTTTCTGACTGAGGACTCTCTTGTGCTGCTCAGGTGTTGACTTCTTACACAGATACTTTCCATACATTTGGGAGTACGTGCAAGATGTTTGGGCACATTCTGCTGGATTCATACACTGCACCCTTTTCTGTCATTTGTTGGTTCTTAATTCAAGTCCTTCAAGCTCTTATTCATAAAATGTGGTGTCTTTCTCACTGGCAAAACCTTCATCTGATGTCACTGGTTATTTCTGGGACTTTGGTCTTGTCCTCGTGCCTCTATACAGCCTCTGAGTGAAATGCAGCACCTCAGCATTGTCTGCACCAGCAGAAGAAAAGCAGCTTCTCTGAAGATGGAGAGATTCTGATTTGGTGCATAGAAAGGCTTGAAACTGGCATCTTCAATGGTTTAGCAGAAGTCTTTGTCCAGAAGACCTGTCAATGACTGTTGCTTCATTCCATACAAGAGTCTCGAAGGATCACTGTGGAGGATGGAAAGAGGAAACTCTCCTCAGGAGAAACTCACTGAGCCTGGGAGGCAGTTGATCCTCAGCCCTCCTTCCACCCTGAGGGAGAATGGTGACCTCTCCTTTTGCCCGATTCAGTATCAGTGCTCAGTAAGGGGCCCACGTGAGTACAAAATATGTTGACTGTTCAGACCCTAAGGATGGAGCCTTGGGGCTAAGACTATGCTGCAGCACAAGGTGCTCATTTCTTCAGGGGAAAGACTGATTTTAATACAGCACCGTTTTATCTATAAGGGGGGAGAGAACTATGTATTTATTTACTTTCTTATTTACTTTATTCTGACCAGAGCTGAAAGCTTGATTTTTTGCAGTGTTCTTCCTCTCTCCCGCTGAATCGTTTGTATGCGTTTCACTGACAGAGTGTTTGAAAGCCCGACTTTCCTCCAGGGAGTTTACAGCCAAACTGATGCAAACTCTTTCTTCTCAGGTGCCTCACGATCATCTGTCATCCAATGCAAGCCAGGAGGCAACTGCCCCAGCAGACACAGAGGCATGACTAGGCAGCTCTCCCCTCTATCTGTTGCTGAAGATTCTGCTGCTCCCATTCTTGAGCTGCAGAATCGAAGTCCCTCGGGAATCTGTCGGCACAGCAGAGTCGAGAGGCAGAGCAGATCAGGTAGGCATAACGGCCGCATTCCCGGCGTCACAGCGTGCCTGCGAAAGGCCCCTTTCGTCTGTCTTTTGAAAGATGGTACGGAGTCCGAGCATGTTGACTTTGGTTTATGGTGCTGCAAAGAGCAAAGCCATGTGAAAGTCCTCCCTGGACCTGTGTGCAAACTGGGCTTAGGTGGGAAGGAAGCAAGGATGGGAGGAAAAGCCCTGGGCCTCAGCAGGTATGTGTAATGTGTTAGATATCTGAAAAACCATAAGGCCAGTAGGCACAGAAGATCTTGAAAGGATGATTAATATTAGCACGCAAGTTATTTTTTACAAAGTGGTTATGTTTCCTCAGCTTCAGCCTGGCCAGAGACCAGGACCCTTAACAGCCAGCCGTGTTCTGTCTGAAATACAATGACAATCTCACCTCGTGCCACAGCTTATCTGATGAAGAAGAGAAGCAACAGGTGGAAGGATATCTAGGGAAGACCATCACAGTTCAGATCATCGATCAGATGCATTTCAGGGCTTCCATCAGGAATGTGTCACCCACTTTACTGCAGAAGTTTAGCTCAAATGAACCTGTAGGTATGGTGAACGCTGACTTCTTCACCGTGATGTCCATCCATCACCAGTAGGGATGGGAGCAATTACAAGACGCAGCCACAGGCGTTTGAGTCTGCTGAGTTGTGCTGTTGAGGAGGAGAGAGATGTTGAATGACTGAAATAATTTAACCATCCAAGTTCTTGGGAATGTTGTCTATGTAGATACTGTGAGCAAAAAGAGGAGGAAGAACAGGTTGGATCTCCCTTGCACACTGGAACTGTGGGAGGTGAACCTTTCTCTTGTCACTTCACCACTGATGGCAGCAAGAGTCATCCATTCTCTTCTTGTGCTGTAAAATGATTGGATCTCATGCTCCAGGAACACTCTCTTGATGGGAACCCTCAGAAAAATAATGGAGGTGATTATTGCTGCAAGGAGTGGATGATACAGCATCTTGCAGTAAAGATCATATCTAAGATAGCAGAAAAGTGATCTAGTCTCATTTTTGCCAATATCGGGCTGAAATAACTCTGTGCATGCTGGCACTAGGGTACATTCAAAATAAGAATTCATCTTGTTTGAGAAAGAACTTTATCCCACTTGAGAAAAGAGTTGTCCCTTGACATCATATATCTTCTAAACATGTATTTTGCATCTATTGATCTTTTTCTCCTGACCTTCCATTCTTCACCAGTGAGATCTAAGTAGGACTGACCTGAGAGGTAGATTAACAAATATAAAGAATATTATTTTCTAGGTCCCAAATAATGAAAAGAGTTCAGAAGAAAAGCTATAGGTTTTGGTTTTCCTCATCTCACTCTTCTGAAAAAATGAAAGCAAGAGACATTTGTGTTGCTGTCTTGTCACAGAGACATCACAAGCAAGAATTATATTCTAGACAACTATATTCTAGACTAGCTGCCTTTCAGCACGCTTTGCCATTGACCTGTGTCATCTCCATGTGTCACCTGCAGTGCCATCTGCATTCTTTTCCTGATGTTTCGTCCTTGTTGAGTTCTCAGATTGTTTCTGTGCTCTTGACAGGGTAAGTCTATTGGTTTGTTTCAGACCAGACTAAAGGATTCTCCAAGGATTTCTACTGACTTGCTAACTGCGAAATGTTTCCTACCAAATCGATTTGTTTTCTCCTCGTTAGAATATCATTCACTGTCTGAACGCAAGTGTTTCTAGCTCAATCCAGCCCCAGGTTCATGACTTGGAAATCCTTAGGCTTATTCAGTAGTAATTGTGGACCTGCTCACCATGTGTCTTTGAGTTCAAGCCCTTTCTCTTTATAGGAATTTCTTACTTTATTCTTTTGATTCTTTGGCCAAGATTTAGGTGTACACATCCCATGGATTTTGAAAGCAATTATGCCGAGATACTACATCACTTTGGCCAGGGATCCATCTTAATTTCACTTAAATTCAATTTAAATATCTAGTCTAGGGAGAAATAAATGCCTCCAGTGGGCTTAGATAAATAGGGTTGAAATCAGCTACCTTCTCACCATGTCTGTCCATTATCATTAAATGGAAGGGGGCCCTGGGCAACATATTTAGTCTGAATACACAATTTCCTAACTACATTACATGGGATGAATCCTACCCCTTAGCCACTTACAAAAACTCCCCACTGTATATTTCATCAGGCTAATGCTTACATAGTTCTTTAAATACGAGGTAAGACTTGCAACAAGTGTGTGTTTCTGTGCTTTTCCCTAACATTCAGACCTGGGTCTGTAAAATCCAAGTCAAATACTAATGGTAGTGTTGCGCATAACCGCAATTACATAGTCATTTCGTAATGGAAGAATAGAAAATGTGGATAAATGTGCTTTACTTTAACTGTTAGCTCAAGAAGGACTAATAGCATAGTAGTTCTGCTCAGTGGGAAAATCTGCAAGTGAATATTACATAATATATTCTTTTTAAGCTATTCTAACTTGCAAATAAACTGTAATTTACCTTTTAATAGAAGATGTCAGTCATTATTAGTACAATAAAAATATCTATTTTCTCTCAGCAGCCAAAAGGAATGCTAAGATGTTGCTTGCTTTTTCATACCTGTGTCTGATTATCCCCTGCATGTTTCTAATAAACAGTAATTTTATTTAAATTATTGATTTCTCACTGAACGGAGCCACTGATTATTTTTAGAAATAAAATGCACCATACAATTGCAATTATAATTACAATTACAATTACAATTGCAAAAAGCTCCATGTCTTGGTTAGGCAAATTCTTGATTGCAAATGCACTCCCTGCTATGATAAATCAGTTTTTACGTGTGATGTTGGTCTGATGTAATAACTCGGAACCTCACTTTGACGTTTCTTAATGGCTGTAGCAGAAACAGTAATATAAAAGGAAAATAAAACGGAGTCTGAAAAGGTACCTTTTCCACATTTAAGTCGAATGTAGGACAGTGTATGTTTCACTGCAGTAGATGTATCGCTCCTCTGATCATCAACAATTACATTGTGTGTCTTATATATGTCACATCATATGTTGATAAGAGTGATAATTGTTAAGAACAGCTGCAGGTCATGATTTTTATGAGAAACTCCTGTTTCTTCTATTAAACTGATGTGATATTGTCTGATGGGGTAAATTGTTGGAGCTCAGTGCTGTTGGGCACTCGGTATCCAACACAGTTCCATCCATTGCTTTCAGCTGGGATCTGTGAAATCAATCTAGGGTTCATGGGTTGCACCTCTGAAAGATGTGTCTGGAGAGCTAGTCAAAAAAGATTAAATTAAATTCTCTACACTTCCATTAGGGAATCTGCAGTGGTCTGCAGATTAGATCTGAAAAGCGCTGTACTAAAATGGGAATGACAACCTTCCAAATCCTCCTTGGTTTTGTGTGCAGGTTTACTTGTAGGCATACAAAGCTTTGGTTTTGTCCAGTTTCCTTTTTTAACTTCAAAAATGTGAATACACTGACTTGACTGAAAAAAAAAGGCTTTCTATGCTTGGGTATATGAAACCACCAACTGTTTCTTTTTGCCCTCGCAGCTTGCAAATAAAAAAAAGAAAAAGTGATTCTTGAGTTAAAATCTTGAATAATGAGAACTTGTTCCTGGCTTCAGATGTACAGGCTCAGATAGATTTTATGTCGCACACAAGTGCAGTAATTGACTTTATAATGTAGTTGGTTACAAGTAATGTAGCTCTATTCAAGAGGTTTGGCTGACAGGGGGAAATAATGGCTGAGAAAGCAAGCAGTGGCAACAACTTAACTGTAATTCTGTTACCTCAGGACTCCATATTGTGTTTGTATTTGTATTTTGTATTTCCTATCCCCTTAAAATGACACAGACGGTATTACCGAAGCATTCCTGCGTGGGATTTCAGTGTTTGGGGGGCAGAGAGAAATTATAGGGAGAGGGCAAGAATTGTTTGAATGTGTTTTTTATGTGTACAACTATTCTCTTTTTCTGTTTTGTTGGTTTTTTGTTTTTTTTCCAGGAGAAGAGGGAACACAAGCGCACACGGAGAGCAGCAGCCAAGAAGCTGAAGGACAGACACGATGCCAGTCTTGCACATCCACATTTCTCAAGCTTATCTGGAGATTCCTGATAATTTTGTCCGTCTTTTCCTCCTGGGTTGGGACCACACAGTTTGTCAAAATTACGTATGAGACCTTTGACTGTCCTTTTTTCATGACTTGGTTCTCAACAAACTGGAACATTATGGTTTTTCCCATTTATTATTCTGGGCACCTTGCAACTACACAGGAAAAGCAGTCTCCAATCAAAAAATTCAGGTAGGCTTTATGTTGGTGATATCCCTTTAAACAACCTGATTTCTGTGGACTGAGATCACTATTCTTCTCAGTTTGACTCACGATGTCAGAAGGCAGAATAAAGATCGTGCTGCATGAGTGCTATATGCTTGAATAAATAGATAATTGATTTTTAGAGATTTTATTTTTGTTGATATGGAACACTCACTTTGTTTATAACCTGCTACAATGTTATATCTCTAAGTTTTGTGTTTATGTCTGGATCAGGCTTTGACTGGCCATTATTTAATCTGTTCATATCCATTTATGATATAACATTAGTATAAAGTCCAACCAAAACAATTCAGAGTGGAGGAGGTGCTCAAAGCTGAGGAGATGGTTTCCATGAGGAAGACCATGGTTTGCTCTCTATGGCCAGCAAGTAAAGCAGAATAAAAACCATCCTTTCCTCCTCCTGCTGGATCATACCATGGAGAAAGAACACCCCACTAGCCTTCTCTGCTCTCTTTTACGTGTGATAGGAAAGAAATCAGGGTGCAGACTCTTGTTTCTCCTCCTCCTCTAGCTCTGAGGGGTACATTGCATAGCTGAGTGGCTGTCATCCTGAGGAAATGATGTGAAGGCTTTGTCCCATCCTCCTTCAGGCTTCGTGCTGGAATGCCTCTTCCTCTATGTTGCAAAAGCCAGGGGAAAATGCCTCTTTGACCCTAGCCTCTCCTAACGCCGTGTGGCTGCTTGCTTTAATTGAACTGTCAACCTCACGTGCAAAGGAATCCGTAGTACTAACTTTGACATTGGTCTGTAGGGTTGGAAATTTAGAAAGCCCTCTTCGGTAGCCACTGTGAAGTCATAGAAACACAAAATTGAAGGGGAACCCAAAGAGGTCGTCCTGCTTAACAATCAGCACTGCAGCATGATCAAAGCTGCCTTAGCTTCACCCTAGCGATTTCTTAAGAAAGCTTTATCTCACCTGTACTTAGGGTATAGAAGCACCACCACCTTCTGGGACCATTCACCTCAATGTTCCTCCTCCACCTCCATTACTCTACCAATCTGACAGTGAAGTAGAAGCTGCTTTAAAGGCTGGAGCTAAATTCATCTTGCTGAGAGATAACACACCTTGCTTATGGAAGGAGGATAAGCTGGGACCCAATTCTGTTACTCCAGTGTAGACTTGCTGTGAAAACGATCTTATTGACTTGAGCAGAATTGTCTGTTCTACAAGGTATTAGCTAGTGTGTGGCCTCTACCTCGTTCCCGCTGACAGAGGGTTCAGCACAGTTGTCACTGAGCACACAGGGAATTCAATTTGTGACCATCAGGCTGGAGTGTAGCAGGGCTAAATTCTTCCCTGATCTGCTTTTGCCAGGATCTGGGATGTAATTTGGCCCTAAGTTATCGTTCCTATCAGATCAGTGTGACTGAAATGGAACAGTTGCACTTACTTAGCTGCTTCTCTGAAAACCCTGGTGCTCTGTATGTTCATGATGCCTTCATTCAGATTCTCGCTGGAGTATTTTTGAGGGCATTAACAGCATTGGCTTCTGGGTATGGGGTAAAGTAATAACAAATACACAGCAGGTAAGGAAGAAAGTGAGAATAAACATCCCTGCAGATACAGATCCTCTCCAGTTAGTTGGTTGGTTATATATCTATCAGAACAAAATGTGTGGCAAGGCATAATAAAAGTATGTTTAAGTAATTGATACATTTCCCAAGCTGTTAGGAGTTCAGTTTTTAAAGTTGAGGATGCCTGCTTACATGCCCAAAGGAATTTCTGCAATCAGGGAGATGCGAAGTAGTTATGTGAATGTGTGGAAACAGGAGACCGGTGTTAGATTTCACTTCCTACTACAGATACGTTGGCAACGTGCATCCCAGGGAGAAGGCAACTGATGGCAAATACTGACTTGATGATGGCAACCTACTGCTTGGTCTTTGCTGTGTTATAACTTCACAAGACAAGCTCTTTCAGTATGGGAATACACATCTCTTCATGATGAGCACTTGGTTTTCTGATGACTTATAGAATTGAAAAGCATCATTTGTAGTTTTTAAATTCAGAGTTTTAGACGTGTGTGGTTCAGAAAGGAGCTTTGGAGGTCGTTTAAGGCAGTTTTCTACCCTGAACAGGGTCATTTCCAAAGCTAGATCTATAGTTTGTATGACTGTATTGTTTATGTTCTTGATATTGTTCCTCTTATAGGGTTTTTTAGTACATTTTGTAAGATTTCTTTATGCTTCATTTGCTGGATTTGTTTCTGTGGCGTAGCTGTTCTTGTCAATAAAGCCTGTCCTGTAGCCATTCCAAGTCTATGTCAGAGTCCAGAGGTGATTTGTCTTTCTGTTTCTGGAGGATGTAGTTACTCACTAGATGCTTTGAAGATATACGGCATTTTGTCCAGCAGATACTCCCAGTGGATCAGAACAAACAATTTCTATGATATCTTGGCAAAACTCAGTGATCATGCAAGTGATTTGCAGAGTGCTGCCCCAGGCTGGAAAAGCAGTGGCTGAGCCACTGTTACTTTTAATAAATCCCACTTGGAAGGATAGGAGTCTCAATTGTCGACTTTAGATTGGCTCTCTGAAAGTTTTACAGTCACTGAGATCCATAAATTTTGTATTTCTTACCTTTCACGCTTTACCTTAGACTTTAAATTTTGTGGTCTTACAAACTGACTCCAGGTTTTTACCTGCCTTCTGCATTTCAGTAAAGTATGTTTGTTGTCTTGAGGCAGAAGACACAGCTCTTGGTAGCCCCTCAGTATTGTAGATAAATGGTGTGTCCCACATAAAGAAGTTGAAACTCTTTGCAATAGCGGTGAATAAAATGATCTGAAGCTCAGTAAGCTCAGCAATAAAAATCTAACCCTACCGGTGTTTACCACAGCAGAAGACACTCCACGGACTTGACATAGGATCCTAATAGAGTTATAATCTGGGATAGTAGATAACATCTTCAATGTCAATAAATTGTGCTTCCCCATCCGCTGTCTTGGCTTCTCGAGGACAACGCTCTTGGTATTCAGCAGCTTTCTGCCAGAATACATCCATGCTGTAATAGCTGAAGTTGGTCCTACAGGCGCTCTGCAGCCTTCAGGCACTGGCTAGGAAGGATGTAGTTAGGTGCAGGTTTAATGAGAGATGAACGGGTTGAGAAGAGCTAGTTTTCTAGCAAGAAGGATAACAAGATGTGAGTGAGCATCACTTGATGCACAGAGTTATAACTAGCTGATACTTGCTGTCATCTGTCATCTGCAAGGCTGTCACCTACAAATCTCTCCATCTACGTTGCAGCAGTAGCTCAGCCCAGCTTCCCCAGCCACTCCTGGAATAGCGCTGCAGATCTACATCTTCATTGTAAGTGTTTTCAGAGGAGAGATGAGGATCTCAATTTCCTGAAGCTTTTCCTGCCCCAACTGGCTCAATGGTAGGGAGGGAGGAGACCAGTGGAACAAAACAGGGATTCCCTTGGGCCCTTTCTTGTTGGGGGCCAGCATTCCATGGTTCACACATAATTCCCTTTCCGTTTGCTTCATCTCTCGAGCAGACAAAGGCAGCTGTCCAGGCTCTTTCTTAATGTTCAGATGAGAAGCAAAATGAGAACTTGGTTGGTCTTCTTGAAAACAATTCACCGGTTGCTTAACCACCATTACTCTGTTTGGTGTCCGTCTTCTGAAACAGAGCTGGAAAATGTTTCATTGCAGCAGATGCCGTCATTTAGATAGAGGGACCAAATGATGTAGTAACAACTTGTGCTTACAAAAGGTCCCATGGTGCTGCTTGCTACCATGTCACTGATGACCTTGCCAAGTTTTAATCTGGGTGATGTAATTACATTCGCTGTATTCGCATATCCCAGGTAGCGTCTGTTAGCTCTGCTTTTTCTCCTGAAAACTGGTTTAAAACCAGCTGCTGCATTGCACTCCAGAGGCTTCTGCGCGCCAGGGGTGAATAAACCCATTCTTCTGGAGGGGCTGGCATCAGAATAACTAAGAGGCAACACAAGCTATTTAGTGGGTGCCAGAGGCAAAGCTACATGACTGCCTGAGGTGCTGTAATTCCTGTGGGCATGGCACACTGCCCAGAGCTGATAACTGAGGGGTACCTGCAAATAAAAAGAGCTATTTATGTTAGAGGGCAGGTTTTAAATAGACTTCTTGTGCATTTGGAAATAGTTTGTGTCATAGTTTCAGGGTCAGCTGCCCTTAGATATGTCTCTGCCTTTAAGTCAACAGCCTGCAGATATCATCTGTATGGGGAGGGATCTGTGGAGCAGTCTCTCCTGAGCCCAGGGTTTTAATCACTGTCATGTCCTGATGACTCCTGCAAGTTTAATTTTAGTTGCGTGCCAAAGAGGCTGAGTTAACCACTGAGCAACCAGCCTTCACAAAGCCTGAGGCAATCTACTCTAGCCATGACTGGGAAAATAAAGTATTCTTCCTATCTCCACAGTCACTGAGCATTATTCATGGAGTTCTCCTCGGCACAGAGGTGAATTCATCAAGTATCTGTCTTGCTCAGCACAACCTTGTCACAAGACTTTGCTGTTCATTTTTAATTGAGAGGTGAAGATCCACTGGCCTCTGTTTTGTCTGGTCATTGTACACTGCTGTGTGTGGTGGAGGCTCTTCCATCTGCGTACACAGTCCATTGCTCGCAGCCTGTGAAGTGTTTCCAGATGCATTTTCCTAACTGTGAATCTGTGCTTGTCCCTCTTACTGCTTTTGGAAACTCAGAGAGAAGTGACATTTGCAGCATTGCCACAACTGCCTCCCCCAAAGAGCTGACCAGTCCACAGAGTAATAATAATAGACAGATTATTAATGTTCTGAGCTATAAAGGTGGTTGTAATGAAGTGGGTCCTGGTCTCTTCTTCCAAGTAACGAGAGTTGGGATGAGAGGAAATGGCCTCAAGTTGCACCAGGGGAGGTTTAGATTGGATATTGGGGTAGATTTCTTTAGTGAAAGAGTGGTGAAGCATGGGAACAGGCTGCCCAGGGCAATGGTGGAGTCGCCATCCATGGAGATGTTCAAAAATTGTGTGGACGTGGCACTTTGGGACGTTGTATAGTAGGCACAGTGGTGTTGGGCTTATAGTTCATGATTTTAGATGTCTTTTCCAAACTTAATTATTCTATGATATTGTAGATTCAGTTCCAGACCACTGCAATACTGTGAATATCACAACAGAATGAATCACACAATTTTTTTGGCTTCCCAGTGCATATAAAAGTTATGTTTACACTATACTGTAATTCACTGAGTGTGCAGTAGCATTAGGTCTAAAAAACCGGTGTACATACCTTAATTAAAAATACTTTATTGCTAAAAAAATGACACAATAGAAACACAGTATCTGCAAAGCATCTAAAGCAAAGTACAATAAAACGAGATATGACTGTAGTAATCGCTGAGGCTTCTTTCTTAGGAGGGCTCATAGTCAGGGCACTTTGGATTCCATCCTCCTGACTCTCCTTTGAGTTTGTCTGTGTGCAGACATCCCAGAGATTGGTAGGACAACAAAATCTGAGCAGTTCTGGGACACATACTTCCCCATTCTTTTGCTTTGGAAGCCACCCACCGTCCCCATGGACGGAGCAGCAGAAGCACTGGGCTTATTCCCAGCATCTCCCTGGCAGTGGGAGGCCACAATAGATGACAGGGATGCACTTGCAGAAAAGCTTTCCCTGCTGCCTTACAGACTCCACCAGAGTGATGTGCTTGGATAGTTTTGCTGTTGCCTTTTATGCTACCAGCGTAGCACTGGGGTACGTCACTGTCCTGCGTTACTGTAAGCAGCCCAAGCGCCTTTCTCTCTTCTTTTAACACAGCACAAGCTTCTTTTCTCTAAGATGGATGCTCACAGCTTCTGAGATAGGTTGGATTTATGACTGTGCAACGACCCAATTGTACATCAGAACAGATGGCAGAATTCCCACTGGATTGGAGAGAGTAGGCTCCGTATAGTTCACCATCTTTTTATCAGGAGATGGGACACCCTGGCTCTGGGGTCGTGTAATGGTGAGACAGCCACAGTGCGTCCAAGTCAGAGGTCACCTGTCTTGAAATGAGACATAGTCTGAGTTCAGAATCACCCTCTGCATCCACCTAAGTCTCATGAGTAGAAAAATATCTTTTAAACGTAAACTGCTATGCCTGCATGTCAACGAACATTCAAGTCTTTGCTACCATTGAATCCATTCTCAGACAGGGAAACTCATCACGTTTAACTGCCGTTGAAATCAGTGACACAAAAGCCTGTGATTAAACTTAAGCATTGATTTGATTCACCTTCCCTGGAGGTGTTTAAGGCACGGGTGGACGAGGTGCTAAGGGGCATGGTTTAGTGTTTGATAGGAATGGTTGGACTCGATGATCCGGTGGGTCTCTTCCAACCTGGTTATTCTATGATTCTATGATTTACTTCACTGGATATTTACTTTGCCTTTCAGATAAGTGATACACAGCATTATCTCTTCTCTTTCTGTATGTAACATTTCTGATCTTTGCAGAACAGGCTGACTTCTGAGCAAGTTTAGGTCAACCAAAGGGAAGGAGTTATTAGCAGATCTGCCTGCCTGAGTGCTAGCTTGTTGGGCACCCTGGCAGAGTTTGAGAAAGGAATTTATTGTTGCCAGAGATGACTGCTTTGTACCCCAGGTCATTTTAGTGGCAGCAGGGAATGAATGGTTATTAAGTAAGGCTTGGCTGGTCTCATATATTACATAGTTGCTATTATTCTACTTTCCTCAAAACTAGAGTGATGGTTTCCATTCCTGGTAGTAATAAACGGCAGTATTTTTAGCAGCAGAATATCCCAGAATTACTAAAAGTGGTTTAGGAGACCTGAGCACAATTCTGTTCTAATGGCACAGTCAAATCAGGATAATTATTACAATGTCACCACTCCCTGCCCCCAAATAACAAATGGTTTTGACTTCCCATTGCAGTGCATTCTTTGAAGTTACTAATTAGCTCTACATAATTAGTGTTTAGCAGTCTTCCAAACAGAGCCATATGTGGCTGCGAATGCTTTGGGGCCCTGAGGCCTCATGGAATTTAGATTAGTCAGTTAGTGTTGCCTCATAAGGCTGTGTTGCAGATTGGTGGTACCGTGGTTCAGTCCATTGGTGTTCTGGTTGTATGAAGCTTCTCCTGTTATAAACAGACCTGTCTGAGAGCCTGCCATGTCCAGGAATGAAGCATATTCTTCACAGAAAGGAAAAAATTCTTCACAGAAAGGGTCATTGGGCACTGGCAGAGGCTGCCCAGGGAGGGGGTTGAGTCACCTTCCCTGGAGGGGTTTAAGGGACGGGTGGACGAGGTGCTAAGGGGCATGGGTTAGTGTTTGATAGGAATGGTTGGACTTGATGATCCGGCGGGTCTCTTCCAACCTGGTGATTCTATGATTCTATATCTTGAGGAGTATCTTGAGGAATCCCTTTAAATGACAACGAAAACAGTGAGTTGTTAAAATCCATCCTTCCCAGACTGGGAAAGGTAGAGATGCTTCAGGAGGGGTGCAGTGATGTGCCTTTAATCAAGCTGCATGCTTGGTCTCCTCTTAGTCCATGCAAGTGAGATGTCATTGCAGCCTGCAGCTTCCTCACCAGGGGAGGAGAAGGTGCTGATCTCTTCTCTCTGGTGACCAGTGATAGGACCTGAGGGAATGGCAGGAAGATGTGCCAGAGGAGGGTTGGGTTGGGCACTAAGAAATGTTTTTTCACCCAGAGGGTCGTGGAGCACTGGAACAGCTCCCCAGGGAAGCAGTCATGGCACCAAGCCTGACAATATTCCAGAAGCCTTTGGAAAACAACCTCAGACACATTGTGGGAATGTTGGGGATGTTGTATGCAGGGACAGGAGTTGGACTCTATGATCCTTGTGGATCCCTTCCAACTCGGATCATTCTGTGATTCTATGAAGCATCATCTCCAAGCGAACACAACTTTTCACTGTATAATAAATTACAGCTGTTAAATACCCTTTCCTTTCTTCCCTAACACTCTTTTTTTTTTGACTGGCTCAGTCTCATTAGCCAAGGGCTCTCTTTCTCACCATGATGGTGCGGATGGTAGTATTTTTGAGTATCTTCAGGCAATTCTTGAAGCTTATTTGGCCACACATTAGAGTATATTTCAATAAAAAGAAAAACAGGATTTGGAGCAAAGCAAGAAAAGATTGTCAAGCTACAGAGAAAAAAATTACGGTAATAATCCCTCTGTTTCTGGCCTCGAAGGCAGAGTCTGAGAACTGCCGGTGCATTATAGATAACCTTCATTTCTGTCTGTGAGTCCCTGGCATTATTGTTGTGTAGAGTGTGATTATTCCAGGTAAGTTACTTTTCTATTTGCAAAACTGCTGTTTTAAGAAGATTGCAGGTAATTTTCCCTGTGTGAATTAAACAATAGATTCTTATGGGTGCGCGGAGTAGTTAGGAGAAGCATTTAATTGAATGCGATAAGAGTCTAATGAATGTTTGTCGTGCTGGATTGAGCGCTAAGGAAAATCCTTGCTGAGTTTTAAATTCTTTTCTTTTCATAGGGAATGCAGTCGGATTTTCGGTGAAGATGGTCTGACGCTGAAACTCTTTCTTAAAAGGACTGCTCCCTTTTCTATTCTGTGGACTTTGACTAACTACCTGTATTTACTGGCTTTAAAGAAGCTGACAGCCACAGACGTCTCTGCCCTATTCTGTTGTAACAAAGCTTTTGTCTTCTTGCTTTCTTGGATTGTGCTGAA
Organism: Phaenicophaeus curvirostris; assembly: GCF_032191515.1. NCBI lineage: Eukaryota > Metazoa > Chordata > Aves > Cuculiformes > Cuculidae > Phaenicophaeus > Phaenicophaeus curvirostris. The sequence continues at coordinate 66,087,601 of NC_091396.1, read as the reverse complement.
AGACAGGTTCATGGGCGCAAGGGTAATGACATGCCTAATTTTCCACTCTCTCTAGTTTTCATTATTGCCCTTAAATCCAAAAGCTATTGTGCCGCTCTAGTACTGCCTCATTGTGGTCTATATATGCCATGAAACCAGTTCTCCTTTAATTTTAAGCTGCAAGCCTGAGCCTGAAGATCAGTTAGAGATCTCAGGCTCCAGAGGTAATTCAGTGTAGGGATTTCAAGAAGCTATTACAGCTAAGTGTAATTTGATAAATTAGAATAGGAGGACTTCCAGTTTCATATAAATCTATTCTGTCTTGGGTTACAGTGCTAAAGGACAGCCAATTAATTTTATTTTAAAGTTAGTGATAAATGTTTTGGTTCTAGCCAAAGCAATTTTATTCCTTGTTTGGGTAGACAGATATTTTCAATACATAATGTATTTTTCTTATGCCACCCTATTACTTTTTGCCTACACATCAATGAATACACATGAGTATGTGCCAAATGCAGTTTAAAAGGGGCAGCAATTGCTTCACATGAAGGTGTATGTTGCACTAAGGTGGTATAGGACTCACTGGCAGTAATGTGGACCCTGCAGAAAAAGAAGAAAATAACTCAAGCAAAATGACGTGTGCCTGGATCTGGGGGACAGCAAGCACTTTTCCTCTAATTTTACATGTACAAATCTCCTAATATGCAGCAATTTAAACTGTTGACCTTTGCTAGGGAGTAGCTAAGCCTTCTGGCAGTTCTGCTGGTGTAGATCCCCCCACTGAAATGGCTCGAGGTCTAATTGGTGTGTTGCGTACAATCCTGGTGGAGCTATCAAGAGCCTTGAGCTTCATTAGGAACTGGATGGGGCCAGGTATGATGCCTGTGATGAAAGGGTCCACCAGAAATTTGATCTGAGTTCAGTGGAAAGCGTGATGGATAAGCACATTCATCAGAGAGAATTTGTGTCTAAAAATATGAGGCAGCTGTGTGGGTTTTTTTAATTTATTGTTGTCGTTTGGGTTTGGGGTTTTTTTATTAATAATGTGATAGAAGGGTTCAAAAATGAAAGGAGAAGGCATATTGTTTCACAGGCTCTTGACTGAGCTCTTGGAGCAGATACCAGCACACTGAAGAGAGCACCGTGCCTGGGGTTTGGAAACAAAAGCAGAAATTGTTTAAAGGAAAACAGTTCCTCTAATTTCCCAGTGAGACAGGGCTGGCTGGGCAATCAATAATGACACAGAGACTGAGCACCTCAAGACGTGTTTGCCATCACACAAGTGAGCTCCTGGCAAGGGATCTATCAGGAAGGGTTTGTTCGTTTGGCTCAGTGGAAGGTTTGGCCAGACCAGGCAAAGTTGAGGGGGTGAACCCGTGTTTCATGGAGCTCAGCCACGATGCTCTTGAAGGTAAGGACGTGAACATTTCATCTTGCAGTGCTAAAGCCAGACCCCTATATATCTATTTCACAAAGTACTGGAAATACAGAATTGTCAGGTAAATGTGACCTACTCTCAGCCTGCTGATGACTAAGCCAGGTTTGAAATCCCCAGTTCTTTTCTACAGAAATCAACCAGAATGGTAATTACTAAGGCTGTAGTTCCCTCCTCTGGCCCTTATCATCTTCCAGCTATTATTACTCACTCATATAAGATGATAGTGACTCCAGCTAAAAAAAAAAAAAGAGGAAATTTTGATCCCTTTAAGCTACTTTTCATCCTAAAGCAACCTCTGTCTAGAAGAGTAAACACAGCCATTGTCTTTTCTAGACTACTCTCTTAAAGATACCTAGATGAGTACTAAAGCTATTTTCAGTTATTAGTTATTTTTCACTGACTAAAAAAAGAGTTGCTATAAATATGCATTAATATTAATGCTGTAAACACTGTGAGTTTTACACAAGAAAAAAAGACTGGCAGAAGAAGTAAATGGTAAATCCTGCACATAAAAGAAATTGTTTTCACTGGTAACTGGCAGATTCTGGATGCACAGTGCTGGAAAGGTAATTAGCAGCATTTTCCAGCAGCTCTCCTGCCAGAATAACACTTAATGATGTTAATAACCATGCAGGAGAGTGTTTGAGAACTAAAATATGATGGAACAGCGTGGATCTAGCCTTTTGTGCTTCGAATGCCTCTACTGCTTTCACCCCCCAGCCTCTCAGAGAGCAAATGTAATTGGGTTATTCGGACAGTAAGGAGACAAAAAGAAATAAGGGCTTAATCATATACTCTGAGCCAGTGTTTTTGCAAAAGCACTCAGCGCCCAGGAGCACAGCCAGTTTTTCAAAGGCGCTCAGCTCCCAGAAGCAATTTCAGAGCATTAGAGCCTTTGGGCATGTCTGCAGAGCATCGCACGTGGGGATGCAGCCAGCACCTGTGGACCCGCGACAGCCTTCATTTACCTGGGCTTGAGAACCACTAGCTGTCCAAACTCAGCAGCTCTGCAGCAGATTTCCATCACTGCTGGCTCCCTGCTTGCCTGGTGTTGCTGCAGGCAGCCTCTAAACTGTCTGCAGATGCCCACAGGCATGTGAGAGCCACGTCACCACCTCACCGATCCCTTGCCTGCGTGCCAGCGCACTGTTCCTGCACAACCCAGAAAGCAGCTGCCAGCCAAGCTGGAGGGCTGGCTTTTCCAACAACTTGTCTGAAGACAAACCTGTCTCGATGGCCTCCTTATGGTGCAGCATAATCTCGCCCATGGCTGTAGATGTGCTACAAGGAGCTCCACGCAGAAGTCTGACTGCCCTGGCTGTGTTTGAGCCTCAGTGGTGATGCTGGGGTATGGGAAGGAGCTTGCCCACAACCCAAGAGAGAAGAGCACCAGCTGGAGAAAGGAGTGTTCATATCAGAAGGACAATCACAGCAATGACTGTTTAGCTATTTGCCTGTAAAAGTAATTCAGGTAAACCTTAAGTACCTGCTGCCCTGCAAAAGGAAAGGTAACACAATCCCTGCCTGCACCATAATCTTCTTTCCTTGGACATCTCTGAACATCTCAGAAATTAATAACTTATCTACATTACACTGGGACTTCTGGAAGTCCAAATAGCTTTGGCAGAGAGCAAGCACAAATATTTAAAAGGCTTCAGATATTTGAGTAGTTCTGTTGACTTGTGTTGCTTATATTGAGCCACCTGCTTAAATATTTGCGTATTTGAGCCCTTGGTTGTGTTTTATCTGTGAAGTTGAATTAATGGCTATTAAGTAGGTATTGAATGGTTTGGGGGCGTTTCCCCCCTCACCAGAAGGTTGACACTAGCTCAGAGGCAAGTTTCATTAATACAGCACCTCGTTTGCTACTCTGCTCCACATGGGAATACAAAGGTCCTGAGTTAAACATTGGTTGGCTTCAATCTCTTCCAAGGGGAAAACTAATAAAAAAAAAAAATAAAAAAAAAAAGAGGCAGACTAATTTCATTCCTTACCCTAGGAGGCTCCAAAAGAAAGTTACTACCCTCTTCTCTTAATTAAAAGCCTTGTTTAACGATCTGTCAGCTGTAACAACCAGCTTTGCTTCCCTGTGACCTTGCTGCTTCTCATCAGCTTACAGAAGCCTGCAGGATGTGCTCTCAGGTTTTTAAAGCGCACACATGACAATTGCTAGGCAGAGGTCAACTGTGCTAATGCAGTGGTGCATAATTTGCAGGAAGAGCTTTGAACATGAAACTTAAATAATGTTCTTGCTGTTTTCCAATGTCAGGTCTTATTTATCTAATGTCTCATGAGAGGATGCTCCATATGTGTCCATCATTTCAATTGTTTCAGGAAAAAAAAAGGTGCCTGGCTTTCTAAATATTTGATTATATTAAGGAACTGTCTCTCTGAATTTGGTGTAGTCAGACTGGGAAGGTGTTTTACCCAATAAGGGGAATCTCCTGTTGGGGATGATGGATCTACTCATTTCCACTGATACAGGGAAAAAGACTCACTTGCTGGGTCTGAGCAGTGAGTTCAAAGAGTTTAATCTGATCCTTTCCCTACGAAGTGGGGAATAACTACGTTGGACTTTGCTGTTTTGCCTTATGGGAGGCATTTCTTCTCCCAATATTCCAGGTGAAATGGGTGAAATGCTGCATTTGAATTTATGTGAAGGGCAAGATTTACACTGCAGCCTATGATGAAGCCAGCAGAGCAAGAGAAGCTGGGAATTAAGAAAAAAATTTTCACGGAAAGGGTTATTAGGCACTGGCAGAGGCTGCCCAGGGAGGTGGTTGAGTCACCTTCCCTGGAGGTGTTTAAGGGACGGGTGGACGAGGTGCTGAGGGACATGGTTTAGTGTTTGATAGGAATGGTTGGACTCGATGATCCAGTGGGTCTTTTCCAACCTGGTGATTCTATGATTCTGGAAGCTAATGGGAGCAGTCAAGGCTGGACTTTGTGGTAGTGGTGGCTTTGGAAAAGGTATAAGGAGAACTGTTGTATTATGCAATTACATTACTAACAAAGTGCTCACTAAAGCAAAGGTAGGAGGGAGAAACTTTGTAAGGACTGTTCCTGCTGACAGGACTAAAACTTGTTCCTCTAAGAGAATTTAGCTGTGTTTTGTTTGCAGTTCCTTGTATAGATGTAAGCTGGGGGATCAAAAAAAGTGTTGCTGCATCTTGGGCGCTGGTATGTGCGTCTTGTTCCAGGTGAGCCCTGGCTTTTCAGCAGGGTGAACAGCAGAGGGTGGTGTCTTCCAGCACCCAGTTCACTGAAAGAGTGAAGACCAGATTCCCATGTAGGTGCTGGAAAGTGCAGTGTGCTCCCGTCCTCCTCAGCAGCTCACCGGTGAACGCCCTAAGTTCAGAGGTGGCAATGTTGGATGCGTGTCCCTCCATCGAGCTCTCCTGCAAAGGTGTCCTGTGTTGTTCGGGGAAGGATGGGAGCCGTCTGGGTCCCTCTTGCCAAAGCCCTCCCAGACCTCATTGAACCATTGTGTTATACCTGGGAGACTGTGATGACACGTGTGACTCCAGCCCTTGTCATTGAGTTGGGAGACCTGGACTTCAAGTACCGTTTCATGCTGAATTTGGATGTACCAATGGTATCTTCAGGTTTTGGTGACGGCGATTGTGTTGAACTAGAGCTTGGAGCCTGAGTGTTTTAAACAGAAGTAAGGTGGGATATAGACACGCACTGTGGTTTGTGACTCTGCCATCAACACACTGTGACTGCAATCTGGAGGGGTGCCTGGACCTCAGTTTCTGGTAAAATAGAGCTAACAGGGAGAGAGAAGTATTTGAAGATGCACCAAGGAGATCAGCCTTCCTGTGAAGGTTTTGTTCTAAATATCTATAAGCTGTAGGAGGGCGAACACTTTTACCTGTAGTCTCAGAGATTGGCTGCACCCTGGGAATAGATTCTTGCTTCTCCATTGTGTCCCATGTGTGGACACCTTTCCCTGAGTCAGGCATTTGTTCCTTGAAACACGGTTTTGCTCCAGCGACTGACTCTGTTGAAATTGTTTGGTGGGATTTTTGTGCTTATTGCCGCAGTGTGGCTCACATCTACTCAGTGTGAAGACCAGTCGGTTTTCTGAGCCTCTTGGTAGAACTATGTGAGATCTCAAAGTCGGACTGCTCTGCCAAAGGGCACGTGGTGTGGTCGAGATGCCTTAAAAGGCTGCGGTGTGAAGCACATGAAGCTTAGGTTTACCTACTAGTAATTATTTCTTAAATGAGGTTTAATGAGCTTTTCCAGGAAGCAAGCGCCCATCTCCTGTTGGTGTTGGCTCAGGAGTTGTACCAGGAGCTGCAGGGGCAAGGAGAGAAAAAGCCCTGCCTGGCTCAGCAGTTGAGTTTGGCAGTGTTTGTAGAGGTTAGTGTTGTCGAGGGAAACTGCATTAGTTTCTCCTTTTTACGGATGGAGAAAGCCTGTTTGGCCTCTCCCTGGGGAGCTGTGTGATTCAGTGGATATCTGGGAATAGAGAACAAGGTCTCAACCTTAAATGTTGCTGGTGATTCTGTAACAGCCAGCTTTGGCTATTGGCATTTGTGCACCTTCTGCTCTACACCCAGCTCTAATACACAAACAACCTTTTTTTGTAACGGTAACATGTTTAACATCGTACCAGTATTTCTTTTTAAATCTCTGTTCAAAAAACTATCTTTCAGAAATGGAGCTGTGGCTTTCTACAGGTCTGAGGAAACACTTTTTCCTCTGCACTCCATGGGATTTTGCTACTTAGTGTCTTTGAAATTCAGATTCCCTATTTACCTGGTGAGGGCAATTAGGTAGAGAGAGGGTAGTTTTTCAAACAGTAAAACATATTGAGATCCATATATCTTTAGGGTTCTTGGTGTCAAGACGTAGGATTTCAGATATGGTGTAGTTAATTATTTATGTTCTTTTACTTTGAAGCTCCTTAAAAGGTCTCTCTGGGATTTTCAAATGAGGCCAAAACCCTAAGCACAAAGGCAAAGGCTTTCTAAAGAAATTTGGTCATGTCTGTCCAAGAAAGCTGGTAGTGCCGTTAGGAAATTCCATGTGCAACCGGAGCAGGCTGGAAGAGCTCCCAGTAGTACGCTGGTATTCCACAGTGCCGGAATCGTTCTCCTGGAGTGGTGTCCAGGAGGGTCAACCATTGAAGTGTGCACACAAGTCAAACTGGTGGCATTGCTAACTATTTCTCTTGTTGTGTAGTAGAGGATAATGTCTTAAAATTTCTTGATCTTGGATTCACATCTCCAAAGTGGATGTTTAGCTTATAAAATAATGATGGATGTTGTGTCAGGAGGCTGCAGGATAATCTGAAATGCTATAGATCCATGTCACTATCAGTGCATACACTTTCGTTACGCTTTACATCACTCCCAAAAGTACATACTTTCCCCTGTTTAAGGGAAAGCAAAAAAGCTTCAAGTTGCAGAAAGCAGCTAGTGGCACTCATTAAAACCCTGTACAGTGCTAATCTCTTTCTGTGTAACGATACTGTGCTGAGCTTTACATTGCTTTGCTCTGTCTGTGCAGATAGTTGCAGCAATAATGGCAATCACAGGAATTGTAATGATGGCCTATGCAGATGGTTTCCAGGGCGATTCAATTATCGGGGTGGCATATGCTGTTGGATCAGCCTCTACATCTGCATTATATAAGGTAGGTCATAACTGTTTATTAGTATTCTTATATGCTTTAATAATGGGTGTTAAAAATGCACGAGTACAAAGCAAATCACTATAAAATAAATATTTATTCGTCCTTCCTGCATTGTGACCAAGCGATGTCAGGAGGTCAGGAAATCTACTCTGAGGGTAATTAGTTGTTAGCTGCCAAATATTCCGAATGACTTTGCTTTACGAGCCTTTAATGAAATCTCCACTACTGTGCTGCGAGGAGTTTAGGATCATGTCTTAATCATTTCCTGCCACTGCAGTTTATCGACACAGTTTGGAAGGCACTTGCCGTGTGCAGCAGGGAGGGGAGCTTGAATGCTGGTAGTGCTGCGTTCCCTGAGTGGGAAGGGATGTCTCATCCCTGGTCTGCACTGCAGCTCTCTTGAATATTCTGTGCTCATGCTGGACCCCTGTATGTCCCTGGTGCAGGAAATGCATCAGAGGACACTTGGCTTTTCCCCCTCCTTGAAGGTGAGGGGTGAAGAAGGCAGGGACATTTCTGACTTAGAAAGAGCCTGCACTAAATGTGGCTGTATTTATTGTCAGCTCAGGAAGGTGTGTGTAAAAAGGAGCAGAAGCCTGGAGTTGGTTGTAGCAGGATAAGAAATTGCCTCCCAGCTTCAGACTTTGCTTGTCTTGCTAATAAATTTATTGTGACCATTCGCAAATCACTCAAAGTGCAAGAATTTAGGCTCAGGTGGGACAGATCCTTCCCAAGGTTTATGCTGCCTGTGAATCTGAAGTGAGACAATGTGGGACAAGCTTTCCTCTCACAGCAGGTTCCCAAACCCTGCAACTTCATTGTATGAGTGTTGTTGTCCTTGGGTTCTTACCTACGCTTGCTCCACGTGGCATTTTCTATTAGGCTTTGTTATACAGGCTCAACTGTCCCCACAGTAATAACACAGCATCCCCCTATTTGCTAAAACACGGGAAAGGGCAGAAAATGGATCAAAGCTCACCTTGCAAACTCTTCTGTAGGAAGGGCTGAGGCTGTAGCCTGCTGCCCTGGTCAGGGCTGTCCCATGGAGCGGAGACTCAGCGCAGGAGAACTTTGCTTCACATGCCAGGCATGAAGTCTAAACCCCTCCTCTCTTCTCTCCTTTGCAGGTTTTGTTCAAAATGTTTCTTGGAAGTGCAAACTTCGGGGAAGCGGCTCATTTTGTTTCTACTCTGGGCTTCTTCAATTTAATATTCATCTCTGTTACCCCAATCATACTGTATTTTACAAAAGTGGAGTACTGGTCCCCCTTCTCTGCTGTGCCGTGGGGTTACCTGTGTGGCATAGCTGGCCTCTGGTTAGGTATGTGGTAAAATCGTTTACTCATTTTTCTATCACTTCTCCTCTCCCTGGTACAAAATTAGGCTTGGGCACAAACGATACCCCCTTGAGCAGCAGACCTCTCTCACGGATGAAATCTGATCCCAGTGCAAACAGGGATTCCTTCAGAAATTATTCCTATTTTTCTTAACAAGCCTTACAGCTCATACTAATAGCAGAGAATGAATATGAAGCAGTCAGACTAATTACCCACACTCCATCTTTGCATTCCTCCCCTGCTTTCATTGGTGTTTCCCCTTCTCTGGTGCAGCTTGATTGCTATAAATACAATTTCAAAGGGCTGTGTGTACCCAGTCAGTTGCTGGCATGCTCTGTGGGATGTGTGCTCACTGAAATGGGGATCCATAGCAGCAGGGCACCTTTCATAGAATCATGGAATCATGAAGGTAGGAAAGGACCTCTAAGATCATCCAGGTCAACCCAACACCACCCTGCCTAATAAACCATGTCCCCAAGTGCCACCTCTACGTGCTTTTTGAACACTTCCTGGGATGACGACTCCACCACTTCCCTGGACAGCCTGTTCCAACGCTTCACCACTCTATTTGTAAAGAAATTTTTTCTACTATCCAGTCTGTGAGTGCTGTGGGGCTCTGGGCACAGCTCACACAGCTTCGCAAGAGCCTGCAAAGCCTGGTGCTCTCTCCCCTCCTGTGGACTTCACCTCCCCTCTGCTCCTTCACTAAGCTCCCTCTTTCACAGCCACGATTGCTCTCCTCTAACCAGGCAGAATATCTGTTGGATTCAGCCCAGAAGCGTTTTAATTTGCAGGTATAGCAACATCATTTCCTTCAGTAAATTCTTCATTATTTTGTAATTGAAGGGGATTTTGTCTCCACTACAAGTATATTAAATGGAAGCTGAGAGGATTTCATTGCCCATCCTTGCAGCCTCCTGAGACAGGGCTGACCTGAGGGCTGTGAGCACCTTGAGACTGCTCTAATTTGAATCGCAGCTGCTCTGTGGGCACCTTAGGGACAAAAAGTAGGGATAATTCCTACCCAGAGATCCACACAAGGGTTTAATCCCAGCCATGAGGGAACAACCCTGTGGAGCCAACCTGCACCTTTCACGTAGAGGACTCACGAACAGAAGAGGAATGGGTGGTGGGTGATCGAGAAGCTGTGAGAGCTGGAAGAGCCAGCTGTCTCCCTTGCCACAGCATCCTAGATAATAGTATGAAAGGAAAGTATTGGCAGTTTGCTTTTGATCTCTCAATGGAATTGGAGCTGGCTGGGAATGCTGTCATGTAAAAAAACCTAAACCCATACATTATAGGTGTTGAATGTTTGTACTTCTGTCAGCTTTCACCTTGCCTTCAACGTGGCCGCAAGACCATGGTCTCACTCCAGTCTGCTTAGTCTGCAGGTAACTTCATCAGCTAATTGCATTTAATGTCCTTTAGAGTCTGAGTTCCCTGCTGCTATCACCTTTGGGGTGTGGTCCAGCTAGAGGGGTGTGGGGCCTTTCAGCAGTGAATTGTCCTATGAGAAGGACAACAGAGCCTCAGCCAAGACGGGAAGCTACAATCACTGTCCTGGTAGGAGGAGAAGTGATGTTTTACGGCAACAAAACTAAGTTGTTGCTGTCTGATTAAAGCTGGGACAAAGCTGGGAAAGAGGAGTGTGATAACCTTGGTATTGCAGTTTGTGAATGGACCTACAGCCATCATACATATTCCCCCATCCAGCAGCACTTACCCATTTTTCATACACATACATGAAAAAAAAAAATCAGTCATTCTGTCACAACTTTTGCCTAGAGAAACTGTGGATGCTCCATCCCTGGAGGTGCTCAGGACCAGGTTAGATGAGCCACCCGATACCATTTGGAACTGGATGATCTTTAGGGTCACTTCCAACCAAACCATTCTATGGTTTTATGAACTACATCATTATAGTGTGCATACTCAGCATATATCATATTTGTAGGATCAAGGTGGAGGAGAAAAAAACTCACTCTGGTGCTTTTTGCCATAATCATGTATTATTTTCTTTTTTTTTCCCCCAGCTTTCAACATTCTGGTTAATGTTGGTGTCGTCCTTACATACCCCATTCTGATCTCTATCGGCACAGTGCTCAGCGTCCCTGGAAATGCAGGTACAAGTACCATGGTTATGGGTGGAAAGATAAGCAACAATTCTTTGTTTAAATAGTGAAACATCAGCTGCCACGTATTTCAAAAGCAGTTCAGTCTCCTTCAGCTTCCACCAATGTTCCTGGTTATGGTGGATGTTGCGGTTGGTGAAAGCCTTTTCTATTGTCTTGCCTCCTTTCTCTGGGAATGATGGATGTGTCCATATGATGCAGAGGAGAGAACAGGCTGATCCCTGGCTAGCAGACCAAAGCTGGCAGCTGCTGAGCTGTAAGGGTATATGTGTGGGAGTTTGTTCCAGAGTCCTGTCTTCTTAAATAGCTCCATGGCTGCTCTTCCAGTCTCCTCCACTGGCAGAGGCTGCCCAGGGAGGTGGTTGAGTCACCTTCCCTGGAGGTGTTTAAGGGATGGGTGGATGAGGCACTGAGGGACATGGTTTAGGTGTTTGATAGGAATGGTTGGATTCGATGATCCGGTGGGTCTTTTCCAACCTGGTGATTCTATGATTCTGTGACGGCCTGAGTGCAAACCCAGGTTGCAGAAATGGGCCAGGCTGGTCTGATGCTGTATGTCACCCTGCTGCGTTGCTGTTTCTTCTTTACAGCTGTGGATCTGTTGAAGCACAAAATGATCTTCAGCGTGGTGAGGTTGGGAGCCACCATCATCATTTGCATTGGGTTTCTGCTAATGCTGCTCCCCGAGGAATGGGACGAAATAACCCTGAGATTCATCAACAGCTTGAAGGAGAAGAAAAGCGAGGATCACGCCGATGACATCACAGACTCCAGCGTTCACACGAGAAGCAGAAGTAGAGCTAATGGGACAGTGTCTATACCACTAGCTTAGGGCTGGTGGACTGTAACTGCACGCGGGTGTATATTCTGTGAATATAGCTTAAATTTCCTCACTACTTGTATGCTTAAAAATGACATTTACTCTGAACTGAGGATGAACTGTAAGATAAGAGAAATACATCTATAATATATGTTTACATTTATACACTTATGAAGGAATGGGTGTAAATAACTACAGTAAAATGTTTTGTAATAAAAACCATTTAAGCTTGTGTCTTATTGAAGCGGTGGCTTAAAATAGGGATCAAGTCTTCATGGTTCATCTCATTTGGTGGGAAAGGTAGAGCTATTCTGAAGGATTTTAATCTTAGTTATTTCCAGCTAAATCTCAAAACTGAACATGCCAACTTAACCTTCAAAATAAAGTGACCTTTGGATGAGGTTGTGGTTTTGGAAAGCCACTTCTGGCTTTTTTGGGAACTCATTTCAGAAGGAAGCCAATGTTCACATTGATAACAGGAATTATTACCAGAAGAAGTATCCTGTGACTTACAAAACATAAATTTTTCATTGAGGTACACTCTTGTGGAAAACTTCACGTAAGACACTTCACGCATGACCTCGAGGCGCTACAGTGCAGTTTCCATGTTTCCGTCATCTTTCCATGTTTCCATGGAAACTGCGTTTCATAGCTGAGTCCACAGGTGCTCTGACCTCCTCTTACAATCCTCCCTACCTATTTTTGAACTGCTCCACCTTGGCAATGAATGAATGAATCCCTACAGCTCTGAGGAACCTGTGCCTTTTGAGTCCCCTCATATGCCTTGGGAATTCAAAAGAAGAAACAAATGGAGACGTGTAGATCTTCCCCTTGTGCACTGATCTTGTTGTATTTGGCCCGAGTCCTGGGCCAGCTCCAAAACTGCAGAATATACTCACTCTGGCTGACATTTTCAGGTGCTTTTGTGCTAAAGTTGCATTTTTCCTCATTAGTGCCACCAGCCAGCAGGGACAAGGGTGGAGGATGCTCCTCAGCCAGCCCCTGTCCTCAGGCTGCTTCTCCTACACAGGGTGGGAGATGCTTTAACTCTTCTGGTGCTCTGAGGACTGAATTTCCTACTGAAAGAAAACAAAGCAAGGTCAGCAAACAGCCAACTGAGGTTGTGCTCTCACTTGTAGGGAAAAAACAAAGCTTCCTTGGGACTCGGCACTGGTTCCCCCAGTTGCTTTCCATTTGTCCGTCAGCAGCAGCCACCTCTCCTTCCCGCAGGGAATGGACGGGGCCGGGTTAATGTTTAACCAAGTGGGGAAGGACGTGTGGGCACATCTGTGGGAGCCAACCCTGGCCTCAGCAGCGGTCAGGGAGCTCCCTGGGAACTGCAGCTGCTCACAAGGGTCCCTTTGGCATTCAGGGAGGACGACGCATGAGGCGTTTTCCTTCTTCTTCTTCTACTTTCAAAGCCACTGCTCTGAAAAATGGGCCTGAGCTCTTCCAAGACACACCCCAAGGTGACCAAAGTTGCACCGATGCACGCCAGGGAGGACATCCCTGCTCTCCCCCGTGTGCCAGGAGAGCTCAGCCTGCACTTGCCAACTGCAGTGGAGTGGGGAAAACCTACATTGCACCAGCAACTTCCACCGCTCCGGGATACTTGGTATGGGAGAGCTTCTGCAGGTAAGGAGGTCATTGTGGAATTGCAGGGCAGAGAAGCTGGGGGTCTGCAGGTTTGTTCACTGCAGAGCAGGGGTGGGTGTAGGTCTGTGCACATGCTGTTCTGCTCAAGTATTGCTGTTTCCAGGACATTTTATATTTGGGGAAATGCATTTTTTGCTCCCCTGTTTTAGAAAGCATCTCAGTCACTAGAGCCCACATCACAGGTTTCTTATTTCCATCAGTTGTCCCCTGGGAACAGCCTTGCTCCCCTACACCAATGCGGCATGCAGTGACACCAACATGCGTAGCCCTCATACAGCAGCCCCGTAACTCCTGGTCATACACCCATCCTGCTCACTTGCTGCCACCGGGCATATCAATATCATTAGCTTAATTAGAATTAGATTCTGGGTAATGTGCTCAGCAGGTAACACTCGGCATAAAAATAAGTTATAGCCACGTCTCAGGGCTAATTTCATAAGCCAAGAGGCAGAGGAAGGCAATAGTGTAGCTGTGTGTGTTCTTCTACAAGAGGCATCGTGCAGGCTCTCCTGCAGCCTTTCACAGCAGGGTTTAAACTCCATCCAGATTCAAACCCTTCTCGGGGGCAAGGAAGGAGGTTTGCATCCCTCTGAAATTGGATGCATAGCTCTGTACAATGAGCTGAGTGGTGGACCCAATGATCCGGTGGGTCTTTTCCAACCTGGTGATTCTATGATTATATGAACGGCTTCTCACAGCCACGTTAGGTAAGAGCAGGGAGAAACCTCCACGAACACCAACGTGGTTTGAGAAAGGGCAACGCAGTGGGAGGAGGATCTGCAGCCCTAGCATCCTCCTCCCCTCTATTCAATCTCCAAAACTGAATTTCTGACACATGCCAAGCAACGTTAGGCAACGCTGCTTCACCAAGGGCTGGATATTTCCATCAGGATCACCCACTGAGAGGCATCAGGAGGAGGTGAAAGCAAGTAAAGCTCTGGCATGATAGCAGTGACACTCCAGGAGCCAGAAGTCCTGGGCCAAATACAGATCAGGTGTGACTGTCGTACAGTTTCAAGTACTTCATGACAGCAAGAACAACCAAGTATTCCTATTCCGGAAAATTATCATCACTGGGTATGTAACAAGTGCTTGTAAAATATGTAATTTTATTTAAAAATACGCTTTTAGAACTCCTCAATAAATGTCACTTTTAATTTTCAGAAATAGAGAGTATGCTCAAGAGTACTTGAGCAATGTATTAGCTTGAGCTGCTGTCTAAATAAGCAAAGCCGCCAAGAGAATAGGTTTCATTTGGTTTATGAGGATTCATCTTGGCTTATGTTAAATCCCTCTTCCTCCAGCAGGCAGGATCTGCTGCTAAAGTGCAAGGGTAAAAGATAGAAGTCACAAGAATGGCTGATGCTCCCTCAGCGGTGGCTGTGGGGTAGGAGAACGGTGTGTGTGTCCCTGCCCCAGGACTGACCAGTCTGGGGACACCGTGAGCCCCTGGTTTCCAGTTCTGTATTAGTACAGAATAAGGGCAAATCTCCTATAAGGTGCACGCGTAGAATGAGGGGCAATAATTTAAACCCACCACCCCTCGCCAACACAAACCATCAGACCTCACAAGGGAGAAATAACTTCCCCAGAGCCGTACCCCTCACCAGAACAAGCCTCTCCCTCCCCCCAGCCCCCTGTGCTGGATCCATGTTCCCAGCACCGTGCGCCGCCTTCTTACATTTTATTTCCCCCTTAGAAATTCTTTCTGCACTGATTTTTCCTGCAGATTAAGAGGCAATAATTTAATAACTCTCTCTTTTGCTATTACAAGCTGCTCTTTCAGCACGTGCTCCCCAGCAGCTGAAGTCTGTCTGCAGAGGAGCTGTCTACACTAGAAATTTTCACTTCAGGCACCCATTCCTGCATGAGCGGAGCAGCTGCAGCTTTGCTCAGCAGTTAATCATTGCCAGGGCTCAGCAGAACCCAAAAGTCATTTATCCCATGGAGTCACCATCTCTTCCCACATCCCAACACCCTCCTTCACTTTCTCTCCTCAAAAGCCAAGCCTTGGCTTCTATGGGGCTCATTTAAAGGGACCATTGAAGCCCCACATGAGGTGACCTCCAAATTATTATTTTCTTTTTAGCATAGCTATTAAATTTGACATCAACTATAATGTAATTCATGCACTTTATCCCCAACTCTCCCCGCCTGTGGCCACCTCAGGGCTCCCACCATACTGGAGCAGGAGCTGCTCAGCAACAACTCACTCAGCTCCATGTATGAAATAGCATTGGGATGCACTAGGACTGGTTTTTGGAAGAAAAGGTGGGATAGAAAAACTCTTTTACAAAAGAAATGAGTAATGCACAAGTACTTGAGCAAGAAAAACAAGGCTCTCCACTCTAGAGCACCAGCATGGAACAGAGTTGGGCTCAGATCACGTTCAAGCCCCACTGAAAGTGCTGCTTTAATAACTAACAGGTGATCACTGGTGTGTAGCAGGTTATTTTGGGCTGATTTCCAAAGATGATGGTCTGTGATCATACCACTTGTCTGACTGTAACCCATTAACTTCCCAACCCACTGGTTGGCTGTAGCCCAGCTCTGCTGTGGTCAAGAAAAGAATCAGAGATATTTCTCAGTACCACCAAAAAAATCTCAACAATAATAGAGTCTCAGAGGCTGAGCAGCAAGAAAAGGCACAAACTGCTGCCTGTTCTCTGCTTTAAAAGGGCAGGCAGCAAGAAAGTCGCAGAGGACAAGGTCGACTCTTGGTTATTTCAGGGTCCCACGGACTCATGGAGGCAACAGGAGATGTAGAGGATGGTTATTATCACAAATAAAATGGAGGAGAGGTGGAGGAGAGGTGGAGGAGAGGTGGAGGAGAGGTGGAGGAGAGGTGGAGGAGAGGTGGAGGAGAGGTGGAGGAGAGGTGGAGGAGAGGTGGAGGAGAGGTGGAGGAGAGGTGGAGGAGAGGTGGAGGAGAGGTGGAGGAGAGGTGCGTGGCAGATATCTGGTAGAAACCACAGGCAAGGCTACATTCTCACTTTATTTCTGCAGCTAATAGAGTAACTTATCTGATGGTGCACCTAAAGAGACGTCAGTAGGACATGCCAACCAAAAAATACGGCAGAAAACTGTGGCTGAGTACAGCCTAGCAGTTGATGATAACCCAGAAGTGACGCGATCCATATCTTCTTTCTCTAATCTTCAAGGGCCCCTTTCTTTCAACACCATGCCAGAAGAAGGAGAAACCAGCATCATTAAACAGCATCCACCTCGAAGACCTCAAGTAAGGCGAGACTGAGAAGCTCCCTATGAGTTGCTCTGATTGAACCATTGACATGGGCTTTCTTGGGGACATGGGCACATGTCACAGCACCACAGGGGGGTAAACGGGTATCCTACAGCAATGCAAGCAGGAGGTCCTATCTCTAGATGATTATCCCTAGATGAGCTTTATCATGAGCCCAAGTTTGATACCCAACACAGAGCAGGTATGTTGACCACAGAGAAGTTATTTTTGGTTCATTAACACCAGGGAGAGGACTTCATCTTCTAAGGAGAAACTAAGAGGGGCCAATAGAGTGAGGCTCTGCCTTTGCCCTCCAACCTGACTCCAGGGGTCATGTCTTGTGGGCCACTCCTTGTGTGCTATGGAGACACCCAACATGTGTCCCAGCACTGGTCATGAGGCTACTTCTCCTGTAATGATCCACTTTCCTTTGTGGTATCTGAATACCTGGAGCTAAGTCTTAGTGCTCCCTTTGCAGAAGGGAGGCAGCTTGCATCTTGTGGGGCTGGTTTTGGCTCTTAGGGCCAAATATCCCACCAAGGTCCATCATCATCTTAGAGGTGAAGAGACAGATGAAGCAGAGAGATGTGCTTTGCAATAGGGGCCAGTGAAAGTACATAGCAATGATCTTAGGTTTTAAGAATTTCTATGCATGCTGTGTGTGTGACAGAATCATTAAAGTTGCAAAAGACCACCAAGATCACCCAGTCCAACACCACTGAGCCTATTAAACCATGTCCTGAAGTACCATGTCTATATGCTTTCTGAAAACTTCCAGGGATGGCAACTCCACCGTTTCCCTGGGCAGCCGCTTTGAATGCATCACCACTCCTTTGGTAAAGAAATTTTTCCTAATATCCAGTCTAAATCTCCTCTAGCACAACTTGAGGCCATTTCCTCTCATTCTATCACTTGTAACTTGGGGTAAGAGACGAGCACCCACATCATCACACCCTTCTTTCAAGTAGTTGTAGAGAGTTATGAGGTCTCCCCTCAGCCTCCTTATCTCTAGGCTAAACAACCTCTGTTCCCTCAGCTGCACCTCATAAGACTTACACTCCTTTTCTTTTAAAAAAACAAAAGTGGCAAGAAGCCCTCCTCATGCATTTTCTGTACTAATATTTTTACACATTGATGCTTTTATACAATATAAAACCTGAGTGAGGCTCTGGCCATCACGTGCTCATGGGCTAGAATGGAGCTGTATTATTGGGGCTGTACAACTCCTGCTGTGAATCAAGTCATGTAAAACCCCAACCCAGAGAAGCACACTGCTTTCTGTGCTCCACCTCCATTTTTATTGCCTCTTTACACCCTCCCAAACCAGTCAGCAGCACCTTCCAACTTCCCATGCCTTACCTGTTCACTATTTCAGGTGCCAAGGTGTCAGTGTTTGGCCATGATCAAGTTCTCTCTCTTTCCCACAGAGGATCAGGGAACACAGAGGGTCAGACCCTAGGTGCCCCAAAGCTGTGGCTCCCGCAATTTGCTCCTCAGATCTTTCTTCTTCAGAGCCCCAGCCTGAAGCTTGCAGTTCTGTTTCTTCCCTGCTGCTTGGCCCTGCAGGTCCAGAGGCTCCAAACCTGCAAGCAAATAGGGCTCAGAGGAATTAAAGCAGATGGGGAAAAGGGATAACTTGAGCAGACTTCTTCAAATGTGGCTGCAGCAGGGTCTCCTGCTCAAAGAAATGCTCAGCTGCTGGAAATATCACCCCCTCCCCATGCTTTCATTTAGGCAGAACTTTTCACTAGCAATTAAGGGCTGATGTTGTACCCAAATGCTTCTGAGAGAGCACAGGTGAAGGGGCTCAGCAGCAGCCTAATGAGGTGGTGGGAGGGAGTCTACAGATGTTGGTGGTTGGGGATAAGCAGGCAAATGTGCTTATTGGCTGTTTAACTGATGAAAGAGATTCATTTGCCCCAGCTGGCTATGTGCTTTGTTGTAACAGTCCTGTAGGTGCTGGGTCATTCCAGCATGGAGTGCAGCCTGGACCAGCTACCACTGACAACTTTCCTTCCCGGCCCCCTGTACAACCACCAGCAATAAAAATCCCTGGGAGAACATCTAACTTCCTTCTGCTGCTCCGAGATCTCCTTGTTCCTTTCCGAGAGCACCTCCACTCTCCCAAAATTTGGTGACAAACCCTCTGCCCATGTTCTACAACAACAAACTCACTGAAGCAGAGGTATTTAGTTGGACTCGACGATCTGGTGGGTCTCTTCCAACCTGGTGATTCTATGATTCTATGACTTCACTCAAGGCTTCCTTGCTGTAATTAAGGTCTTTTTAATGTAATAATGAACATAGGAGCCACCAGACAGGGTCAGCTGAAACCAGCTTTGGCCAAGACTGGTGGCTTCAGAGAGCATAACTAACCACTGACTATTGAATAGTGTGTTCCTGGACTTAGTGGGAGGATGAGGCAGCATCCCTGGAATGAGCCTAGCTGCACCCGGTGAGCTGTTGCATGGAATCATTTTAGTAACCTCCTATCAGGGTATAATTTTTAGTCACTGATCGTATTTCCATGACAGCTGAACTTATGTATTATTAAAACACTGATAATACTTAGTGCAGGACAGCACAACACTGTTAATCCTACCTCATGCTTCTGCCACTGCTGGCGGGGAGCATAAACAGTCTCAACAAAAGCCTTTTTTCCTGCAGGCATATTTTGAAAGGCAGAGGAGCAGAATGATGTGTCCTTCCCAAGGACTTTTAGAGGATTTTGGTCTGGGACTATTTCCAGAGGAAAATCCTGTGAGGTTCACAGAGGCAACGAAAAAGAGTCAATTTTCCAGCCTGCGACACAACTTTTGCTGAAAGCCCGAAACTTGTTTTCCCTGCTGGGAGCTGCGAGATGAGCCGATAGATGTAGGAGTTAATCTGC
This sequence comes from Phaenicophaeus curvirostris, assembly GCF_032191515.1. NCBI lineage: Eukaryota > Metazoa > Chordata > Aves > Cuculiformes > Cuculidae > Phaenicophaeus > Phaenicophaeus curvirostris. The sequence goes on along the minus strand of NC_091396.1, from coordinate 66,068,463 downwards.
CTTCAGCCACTCTGTGCTGGCTGCCTTGGTGGCATCTAGGAGGGATGCACAGCCCAGAGCGCAGCTTGTGGTATCACATGCTGCCATCTAGTGCCATTTTTCAAGTTTCATATTCAATTTAGTGGATTTTTTTGATGCTGAAAGACGTGGGAACTTGGCATTCGGGGGCGGATGGGGGATGCTGTGTTTACATGATGGTGCTGAGTGCAGGGATAGGATGAGGGGGAATGGTTTTAAGCTGGAAGATGGGAGATTGAGGTGAGATATTAGGAAGGAAACATTATGTTTTCCTCTGAGGGTGGGGAGACCCTGGCCCAGGTTGCCTAGAGAAGCTGTGTCTGCCCCATCCCTGGAGGCGTTCAAGGCCAGGCTGGATGGGGCTTGGAGCCCCTGATCCAGTGGGAGGTGTCCCTGCCCATGGCAGAGGTTGGAACTGGATGATCTTTAAGGTCCCTTCCAAGCCAAACTGTTCTGTGATTCTATGATCATCGCATTGATTTACAGGATGCTTGAAAATTGCACCTCAGGCTTTGGCAGTTCACTGCAGACAGTCAGAGGCATATCACCTTTTAGTAGACATTCTATTTCATATTCTAGGGATTAACGATCGTAGAATTGTTGTAGAATGGTTTGAGACAGAAGGAACCTTAAAGAGCATCCAGATCCAACCCCTGGAAGGAGCAGGGGCTCCTTCCAGGGGTTGGATCTGGATGCTCTTTAAGGGGGATCCTTCCACTAGAGGAATGATTCCCCACATAAATTGTAAGTCAGGCCTTCCTGATGAAGTCCTCGATGATGCTCCCCTTATTTTTTAGCTCCCATCTAGGGGGGGTCATGAAATGACTCCCATCTAGCAGCTTGGCACAATTTAAAGAGACAACTTGGCTCCTTAAGATAAAAATCTATGCTTTGAACAGTCTGGAAAGCAAGTCTTTGCCCACTTCATTAGCCACCAGGAAAGGCACTTTGTGCCATGCAGAGTCCTGCAGAGAAAGGTCACACTCAGGCCGACATAAAAGGGGTGGTTGGATGGAGGGATTGATGCTTTGGGTGTCAGGTAACTGGGATCTGCCCTCAGATGACCTGCTAGGAAAATTTACATTAAATTATGATACAACTCCATGATTCAGCTTTGACATGAAGAAATGTGGGCTGAGGTTTGTCTTCACCGTGGTCTTGGCTGGAGCCTTGGGCACCGTTCATGTTCATAAAGAAATACCTGCTGTAATGCAGGAGATCCCTTCAGTTCTGTTCACTCCTGAAACACCTAAGGAGATGTTAAACTCCCTGAGCATCTGCTGGAGATGTCAATCTCCTTCCTGTATCCAAGCAGCTAGGCCAGAATTGGAGCTGGAAAAATGTCAAAGTAGTTCCATGTTAGGTTTTATGATTGTGTAGAACAAGCAATGCTGAATATTATAATTATTTGACTTGCAGAGGCTTGAACCTATTGGCCGTCCACAAGCAATTCCTCCTGCAAAGCCCTGGAGTCAGCAAGAAGTGGCTGCAAGCCCAAAAAAGCAGGTAAATTCAGGGATTAAGCCCTGTGCATGGGTCGTTGCAGGCTACGGGCTTCTTTCCCTTGCGGTTTGGGAACCAAGAAGAGGAGAAGCTGGTGTTTTACACTGTCTGGGCTCCTACCCCTGGCTGAGCTCAGGAACTGGCTGCAACATGGGTGTGTGGGTGAAAGGATGCAAAATAAGGGGAAAGTTTCTGAATCTCCAGCATGACAGTTCTGTGGGTGAGGCAGGTCTGCTGAGCCAGGACCTCAAGTATTTTTGAGGTCAAAGGTTTAAGGACCACTTTTTTAAATGGCTGAGCAACTTGAGCTTGAATTGCTTGCAGTCAACAGAGAGAAGGCAAACACCCCCTGCAACCCCAAATGTGCAAAAGTGGTTCCTCCCTTCAAATCATGAGATTATCTTGGACAGACAACTCAAAAGTGGTAACACCTTGAGGTGTAGACATTGTTTTAATGAAGATTTTCCCCACCATACCCCAAAGCTGTGAGATAAACTGCAAACACGGTGGAAACCTGTGATATATTGCTGCAAGTTGGTTATGCAGGGAGGTGCTTGCTGCCTTTATCCAGGGAGAAGCCCAGGGGCCAGGCGTGGGTTTGCAAGCTGGTGGCTGTTTCCTTCTCTATCAGAAAGTGCAGGTGTGTTTATTTACGTTTTTAAACACCTTGTAGGCTCTAGAGAAGAGGAGGCAGAGCCTGAGACACCCCCCTGGCAGGCGGCAGCACTTGCACAAGCTGCAAATGCTGGACTTGACCCGCAGGCGCCAAGAGGTAATGCTGAGATGGATCTGGGGATAGGCTGGGGCTTCCCACCTCAGACAGGGCTTTGCACATCCCTGGTGCCTCTCCCATGGGCCAGGAGGTTTAAAGACTGTTCCTGGGAAGGTCAAATGAAGCTTTCCTAGTGGCTCTGGCAGAGAAGTGGGGAGCACTCTCACAGCCCCTGTGATCCATAATTTTTCCAGTGCTTTGCCCTCATTTTGCTGTGGGGCACGGAGGAACCAAAAATCTCTCTCTGAGTCATGTTCTGTCATGTACTCTGTTTGGCAAATACTGTTTGCCCTGTTTAAACTACTCAACTCTGTAGTTATTTCCAGCCCCAGCCCCCTAATGATCTGCCTCATCGAGCTGTTAAACATGTTCACTCCTCTGCTGCTTGTGTTGATGACTTGTTTGCAAACTCAGGCAGAGCTGAAGCGGAATCTCCACAGGGAGGCAAGAATCAGTAAACAAAAAATCAAGGAATTCAGCCCGAAGAAAGTCCTTGACACTCTCCAGCCGGGCAGCAGCACCGAATGTCGAGACCTGATCCCTGCTGAGCACAATCAGCGTTTTCATAGAGATGACCATGGTAAGTAGTACAATTTTACAAGGAGATGTAGAACCTCACAGCCTCTTAAATGCCATCACAGAAGATTCCCTATGGAAGCTGCTTCCACTGCTCCATCTCCTGCCATGACATGGTGCAAGTTCAAAAGGCTGGGAGGGAAAGCAGTGAGATCTGTTTGTAAAGGCAAAGTGTTAGGGTACCTCAGAGGAGGGTGCTGATTTTTCTGGTACCGTCCAAACAGACCTGAGTAGATGTTAATCAAGAACCATGGAATAGCCATAGGGGTAAAAAAGCAAAATCCTCAGGGCCAGACATCTTCAGGGGCAGGTTCCCACCAGCAGGAGAGTCTCAGCTTGCCTAACATATCTGTTGCGAGGCAAACTGAGTGTGAGGACAAAGGGTGTTCCTGGGGTCCAACATCCTTGGAGAGCTGGGGATCTATCAGGCAGAAAAATCCCAGGAGGTGTGCACATAGACTGCTGAACAGTCTTAAATCAGTGAAAAACTTCTCTGCCAATGAAATTCCATCAGGAGAAAGGGGAACAGAATTGGCTGTTCCTATTCCCTTGTATTTCTCTACCTCAGATCTCTTCTGCTCAGGGATAAAACCATACTGGCTCTTGCCAGACTCGATAACTTCATCAAATATAGTTCTAAATATATTAGACCCGGCCCTGCCCAGCCCTGAGCATCAATTCTGATCTTGCAGGGATCTCTCAGCATCTGCTTTACATACCTCCATCTGCCCATAGCCATTTCCAACCAAACCCTACGGGGTTGTGAAGCTCCACAACATTATGAATTCTTTTTCTTCCCCAAGGAGACACAAGGAGTGGAGGACCCTCCAGACAACATGATGGGACTGAACTCTCTCCGAGTAGAAGCAGGAAGGTTGACCTGTGGTTCTGCAAGGAGCCACAGGCAAGGGATCTGTTCTGGGACACCTCCAGCACAGGCTCTGAGGAATGGGACAGAGAAGAGAAGATTCACCACAAACCTACACTCGTGAGAACCAAGACAGAGAGAGTTTCTCTCTTTGATGACTTCTTTGATAAGGATTTCTAGTAGCGTAGCTTGGAAGGAGAGGGATGTGCTGAAGTAAGAAGCCACAGCTCTTGGGGACTGAACCTCCCTGGATGGCTACACGGAGGGTGGAGACAAGATGTTCGTAGTAAGTGGCATTTCTGGGAGTACAGGCTGTTGGAATGGAGAGCTGGAAAAGAGGAGATGACTGATGTGGAGTGAATGACTGATGTGGAGAGAATAATGACTGTCTGGATTATGTGGCTGAATCAAAATACCTGGGGAAAAAAATGGCTTGGTTTGAGCAACAATGAAGTAGGGGTAGAGGGAGCAGGCTGGCAAAAAAAATCAAGCAGAAGCTGGAAAATATTCTGGATTAACCCCAGATAGTAAGTTCCTGCTGAAAAGAAATCTTTTGCTTGTATTTGGGTTACTCAGCCTTTCTGTTTAATTTTAATCTTATACCCTTTTCTAAACCACAAAAACTCCAGTTCAAAATACAGGGTAAAATGATTCATTTAGGAAATCTTTAAAATAAATATTCCGGTGTTTCTAAAATTCCTTTCTGACTTTTTTTTTTTTTTAATTTCCTCTCCTCCCCTGCCCTGGACACTGAAATACATAGATTTCTTCAGCAGTAACCTCCAGTTTTCTTGTTAATCCTCTAAAAATCTGGCTTTTGTTCAGTTGCCTCCTCCATTCAGGGTTCCGTGCTGCACTGAGTAGTGGAAACAGAGAGATCTCCAGCATCTCCTGCAGACACATACCCTGATCGTGCAGGGTGCTGGTCAAGGCTGCTGCATCCACCAGGAATTTGATCAGACTGCCCTGTTGCCACCTCACATTTCCAAGCAAATTGAAGAAGAGGGCTATATGAAGGGTACTAGGTTCATCAGAGAGATACATGCAGTTCCCACCTTTCCTAAACTGTAATTTTTTCCTAAAATTATCCACTTTTCCTTATGAAATTGTTTGCTATCTGAGAGAGACTGTCACACAGTTCTCCTGTCTCCTATCTGGTTATCTTTGTGGGTCTGTAAAGGTCACCGCAGTAAAAGTGCATCGGCTTTGTGGAATGCAGTAAGTGATTCAAGCACATATATAAAATGATTTCCTGGGATTTCAGTTATGTGTCTTACAGTGTGACAAACTGAAGGTGGGGGGCACCAGTGCTACACATGGGAGGGAGAAAGTCCACCACTAGCCCTGGTCCTGGGAAGATTTGCCTGATTCCCAGTATCGATTCTACCTCCGTTTGAAGTTGCAGAGCTGACAAAGGGTGGTATAACTTCTTTGTACCTCCTGCTTGGTTTACTTCCCACTTGGTATCTCTAAGACCTACCTAAAAGTAAAACATCTTCAAATCATCTCAGTGGTGCAGGAGTAAAAAATATGTTTATCATCACAGTGCCTTTAATTTCCTTCAGAGGGAATTCTTATCCTCTTAGTTTTCAAATCAGGACATCCACAACAACCAGATCTGGACTCAGTTCTCAGTTATCCAGGATGATGCAGGGCTTGGGTAGCTCAGGATAGATGAAGCATGTCCTGCATAACTATCTGGAACCTGCACCACCTCCCACAAAGCTGTTTCAGATGTGTCTGTGCTGCATCCTCAGCTTTCTGGATTACCCAGCCAGAAAAAGAGCAGGAGACACATTTTTACACATATTTAGGGGAATTAGACACTCATGACTGACTCAGTTTAAATGGTATTTAGCTATTTGTCTCTCTCATGCTTTATTGAAAATCCCAGGCAAAACAGGAGCTGGAAATCACAGCCAAAGCCCAAAATCAAACTGGAGCCTTCAGCACAGCTGCCCAGAACTGAGCTTCTCTGTCCTGCTTTCACCTCTCTCCCTTTTTTTTTGCCATTCCTAAATGCATAGCCCATTACAGCATGTCTACATGCTCCACAGAGGAAACTGTTCATTGGAGAAAGCCCACACGCCATGCGTGATTTCAATGAAAAGCCAAGAACGCAAACCCCAACACAGAGAAGGAGGAAGAAGAGACTGATTTTAATGAGAAAGGAGAACTACTCATGGCTAATGCGTCTGTGTCTGGAGTCTGTGTGCTTTAAAAACACCCAAACTTTGCAGATAAACGTGGTCATCATGAGCGAGCTGGAAATATCGTGAGAGCTTTGAATTTGATGCTGAGGGTATGCTGAAAAGGTCAATGATTTAATGGGCTGTAACAATTAATCTGGCACTTGTCTATACACCTGTCCGCTTAATGATGTGACACATCTCCCTTCTGTGTTCCCATCTGTCAACAATTAAACTATAATTGGTGGAAATGCAATTTATCTCAGATAGAGCTGATTAGTTTCCCAATAATCACGTTGCCAGCGCTGGGGTAGAATGCTGCCCACGGAGAAAAGCGTGTGGACCAGTCGATCCATATCACAGACTGTGACAAGAAGAGACTCTGAGCATTAATTTATCAACTTCCAGTGTGCAAAATCTGCTTTTACGGGGGCGATAAAATCAGCAAACCCACTTCCTACTTCTGGTGCTCAAAATTACTTGACTATGCTGCTCTTGATTGTATGAATTCATCATAATCTGTAGAGAAGCAGACAGCAACTCATCTTCTTCTCATGTTTTCTAACATCCTTTCAGAGGCTGGAAATAAAATGTTTTCTTTGTAACTAAATGTGAAACCTAGACTTTTCTATAAATTGTAGAAGATGGGAAAAAAAAACCCACCACAACTCATATGCTGCGTCTCAGCAAGGAAGGCTTTACAAAGATATTTTTCTCTGAAGAGCTCCCGATTCCAAACGCTCGATATTAGCTCATAGTTTGAAGGCTGAGTCATTGCAGTCAACTACAAAGAGGATGAAACTTGCCACTCAACATAACTGGGCACACAAGGCTTCAGTCTAAGTCACGCATCACAGAAACCAGTGTCTGTTTTTTAGGAGACCCCCTCGCCTTGACCCCAGTGTGCATCCTGGCAGCAGGCACTCATCTGAGATGAATTTTAAAGGATAATGATGAGGAAACTTGTGTGGGGTTTGATTTTGATGGTGTGGAACAAGGCATAGTCAGAGGAGGGAGACCCGAGAGGGAAGGTTTCAGAGCAAGGGAGTGGGATTTGTCTGACCTAGTTCCTACTATCTAAGGGCTGTGAAGCTGATATAAAACAACCACCTTCTCCATTTATAGCTGAGAGAACAAGACAAGAAGTAAGGGGCATCCCCAGAGGGTGAGGTTTCCCCGATCCATCCTGGGATGGGGCTAGTTAACTGCTGGCTTAAAAGGTGTGTCTGTATCTCACATCAGCCACCCAGCTTTGAAGCTGGGCTGGACCCTTCCTACAGGTTAAACTTGTCTCCACGTAGAATCACAGAATCATAGAATGGGTTGGGCTGGAAGGGACCTTAAAGCCCATCCAGTTCCATCCCCCTGCCGTGGGCATAGACACCTTCCACTGGATCAGGCTGCTCAAAGCCTCCTCCAACTTGGCCTTGAACACCTCCAAGGATGGAGTATCCACAACTTCTCGGAGCTAGTCACAGACAGGAGCTGTGCTGAGGCAGGGGCTGCTCAGACCAGATGCAGCATCTTCAGAGAATTCATGTTGTCAGTTTTCACCAAAACAACAGAGCATGGAGATTTTTTAAACAATTAATGACGTGACTATGGGTACCAGCAAATGGCGAAGTCCTGAAGAAAGGGGAGATGTGGATCAGCTAGATTCCTACCCCAAAGCACATGGTGAATTTATTATAGGATGATTTTGATAGGAAGGGTTGGACTCGATGATCCGGTGGGTCCCTTCCAACCTGGTTATTCTATGATTCTATGATTTTAGTGGTGGTATGAACATGGCCAGAGCAACTCAAGTTCCTCCAGCCCAGGATTAGCTGAACCAATTTTGCTGAAATGTTAAAATAAAATCAGAATGATCAGTCTGATGCAGAAAACAGAGCTGGGGAAAGCCAGCACCAGTAGTTAACATCTGGCAAAGTCGCTAGGAATTAAACATACAACGTATAAGAGGAAATGTCGATGGACCTTCCCTCTCTATCTACAAAAGCAGGAAGGGATTTCAGAGACCTTGCAGCCGGAGTTGCTATAATATCTTTGTTATTATTTCTGAGCAGAAAAATTATTTGCTTACACTTAGTAAAAAGTTAGGTAAACAAAATTGAACAAAGCCACCCTGTAACAGGATCTCATTGAGTGGTTCCTGGGCTCTGTCCCACCTGATGCTCAGAGTATCTGACCTCCTCAGTAATGCAAGTTTTCAGCATAGTGCAATGCCCTCCCTTCTCCAACACAGGCACACATTCAAAAGCAGAACAAAAGCCACTATCAAAGGCAGTGGGATGTATTCACTAACCTTATTAAAGCCTTCATCTGCCCTGCCTCCCTGGAAGGTGTGTGACAGGCAACTGGTATTGCTTCAATCTGCTTACACAAAGCCATGAGAGAAAAGCACCCAAGAACATTGACTTGAGCAGCTTTGTTTCAGGATGTACATGAAGATTAAAATATTGCCACCAGCTTGAAAAATATCATCCATGGCATGTTTTGTTTGCTTAACTAGGTATCCTCAGACTGTGCTGTGGTAGCACAGCCCTAAATCTGCTGTTTTCCAATGCAGGAAACAATGATTAAGCCCTTACATTTTCCATCTTTCTTTATATAATTTCTGGTGAAGCGATGGCACAAGGCTCCCCTAATGAATTAAGAGTAGGCAGGCAGCTCCTGTTTCTCTTTCGAGCCTCTTTATCGGCTCCAGACATGGGATGTTGCCCTTTCTGGGATGTCCCTTCACTCCCAGGAGTGCTGGTGCAGGGACCTCTGGCAGCACAATGTGCCTCCACCGATGGAACAGAACTGCCCCCACACACCTCCTGTTCTTGCAGGAGTAAGAAAAATGTTTATTTCTTGCTTAGCACAAGGGTTGTAGCTTTTTGCCACCTACTGACATGTTGTGGGAATGTCTCATCCTGCGAATTCCTGCAGAAAGGATTAATTGTGTGCTGGATCTGGCTGGCGGTGCGTTCAGCATCAGCTGAGCGGTCCACAAAAATAAAAGTAAGAGTAAATACAGCACTTGGCACACTGACAGGAGAGCAACACATATTTAATGGGCTGTTCCCTGCTATAATTCCCTCCTTGTCTCCCTTGAGCACTTGCTTTATCCTCCCAGAGAGCAGGAGCATGGGAGAAATCATGCATTTTACTTGCAAAACAAAGCCTTGGCTTCTTCCCCTTCTATCTTTCCCCCAGTTCATCTATTTTCCCCCTTTCTTTTCCCCCTAAAGTGTCTGCCTGGCTTTGGCCCCTACCCAAGGACCTTCTTTCTTCCTGAGGTCTGCTGAGGGCTTCTGATGAGAGGACAGAAGGTCGCTGCAGGACCCCGTGCGTTGCTTAAGCTTCATTCAAATCCTGTTTAGATGGCTTAACCAATGCACAAACTCATTGCTCAGGGTGGACTTCACCCTGCACGAGGGAGCCAGACACACATTTGTGTGTCCTGCCAGAGATGATGAATGAGGTGTCTTCTCTGCAGCGGCAGCTTTACCATGGCTCTCAGAACCTCCTAGACTTGCAGGGAAGCTCAGCTAGCCTCACCTTCTCAGAACTTCTCCCGTTTTGGTGTGTGCAGCTTTCCTTCTCCTGCACTCTCCCAGCAGCGTGCTTGGCTGATGCACACCCTTGGTGATGGGGGAGAGCAGAAACCTGTTATACTGCTGATCCAGCCTCGAATTTCCTTGTTCCTCCTAAGGCACCCTGAGAGCAGTGGTGGCTGCTCCATCCTTGGAGGTTTTCAAGGCCAGGCTGGATGGGGCTTGGAGCAACCTGATCCAGTGGGAGGTGTCCCTGCCCATGGCAGGGGGGTGGAACTGGATGGGCTTTAAGGTACTTTCCAACCCAAACCATTCTATAATTCTGATTATGATATGATCAAGGTCTTGCCCCTCACTTGTAGCCACTTGGTCCCAGTTACAAACACCACCCAAAAGCAACCAGTGTGGCTCGCAACTTATATCTGCACTGCAAAAAAAAGAGGCTGAGCTTAAAAGCCACGCAGTCCTTCTGTTTAACACACAAATCACCTCCTTCAGTTTAGCCGAGCTGACCTAAAAATACAGCTTTTTGCCACACAAAGCCTCCCTTGTGAGCCTCACTGCAGCCAATTTTTCTTACAGTGCTCCTCTGTCTTGAAAAAAAAGTTACTGAAACTTCATTTCCCTATATTGCGCTAAGTGGCGACTGAATCCATTAATGCTTCGGCATGACGGGGATTGATAAAATAACATGCTTAAAGCTTTTTTCTCATGTCAGATGGATAATTAGCATATGGTGCTGACATGGGTCTGGATGTCTTTCCAAACTTGAATTTTGAGCAAAATTTATTTTATTCGAAATGCGTCTATAGGAACTGGCTTTGGTTTGGGTTTTCTCCGGTTTTGATTTATTGAAATCCCCATTTTCAGCCACAACAAGTTATTGTCACTATTTTTGCAAAGCTGATTTGTAACAATGATCTGGCTAGATGTTACTAAAAATAGTCACAAAAAGGTGGAATAAAGTATTGTGCTCAAGCCAGAGATGAAAAAAACCTAGGATCTTCAACCTTTAAAACCAGTTTTTGCAGCAACCCTTGCTTTCAACCTTTATTTTGAATTTTCTCATTCCCAAGGCTCTCCGGGTCCGATTTGCTGTTGCGAGCAGAAGGACTGGAAGTGGCCATAAAGCAAAAAATATTAAAATCTTCCTGCAGACCCTAAATCTTTTCTTTGCTGAAGGATTACCTGCTAAAACCTTGCCCAGTCCCCTTTTGAAGCTGAGGACGAGGAGCAGGGAGCAGCCCAGTGCTGCTCTGGATTTCACTTCCTTCATCCTTTGGGCATGTTGCGTTGTTCTGCCCTCATTTACTTTTTCCTCCTCCTCCCTCTCATCTTTCAAAAGAAGATGATACTTAATTAACTACCTGCGGGGATCTTGTGCAGCTCTGTTAATGTTCGGAAATTGCTTTGAAAGCAGCCAGCCTTGTGCAGTTTCTAAGGACGAGGGGCTCCTCCCTTTCCAATTCTGTTGCACCCACACACTGCTCTGGGGGTTGGAAGTGGACGATCTTTAAGGCCCCTTCCGACTCAAACCAATCTATGACTCTACAATTCTATGTTTTTGTTGATGGGAGGTCACTAATGACATCCAAGAGCCTGGGGGAGAAAGATCTGGGGGTATCGGTTGACAGTGACTGAACATAGTGGCCCAGGTGGCCAAGAAGGCCAATGGCATCTTGGCTTGGATCAGAAACGGCGTGACCAGCAGGTCCAGGGAGGTTCTTCTCCCTCTGGACTCGGCACTGGGGAGACCGCTCCTCGAATCCTGTGTTCAGTTGTGGGCCCCTCACCACAAGAAGGATGTTGAGGCTCTGGAGCGAGTCCAGAGAAGAGCAACGAAGCTGGTGAGGGGGCTGGAGAACAGGCCTTATGAGGAGCGGCTGAGAGAGCTGGGGGTGTTTAGCCTGGAGAAGAGGAGGCTGAGGGGAGACCTCATTGCTCTCTACAACTGCCTGAAAGGAGGTTGTGGAGAGGAGGGAGCTGGCCTCTTCTCCCAAGGGACAGGGGACAGGATGAGATGGAAAGGCCTTCAGCTGCACCAGGGGAGGGTTGGGCTTGACATCAGGAAAAATTTTTTCACAGAAAGGGTCATTGGGCACCAGCAGAGGCTGCCCAGGGAGGTGGTTGCGTCACCTTCCCTGGAGGGGTTTAAGGGAACGGTGCTGAGGGGATGGTTTAGTGATTGATAGGAATGGTTGGACTCGATTGATCTAAGAGCTCTTTTCCAACCTAGTGATTCTGTTATTCTGTGTGAATGAGCTTTATGGCCTCGTGGAAGCACCTGGCTTGTAGGGGTTGGTGGTCCTCATGGGTAGGGTGGTCTGTGAAGGTGGCAGAGGGCTTCCTTTCAAGCAAAGTCAAGTGCATGCGATTTTGTAGCCATAGCATCAGACATTTGTTCTCCTCTCTGTAGAACTGTGGCTGCTGAAGAAAGGTGTCGCTTCTGGACAGGGGACTTGAAGGACCAAGGGTGCAGCTAAGTGCAATGCATCTTCACGTACCATGGGAAACTAGGTGTTCAGCTGCACATAATACAAGTTCAGCCACCGGTTTTCCTCTTTTGACTAAATGCACTGATGAGTATTCTGATCCAGGTGTTTAAATTATAGGAACCCGTTCTTCATCTGTGCAAGAAGAAAAATAATTACAAAACACCAAAAAATGAAATAAAAACTATTAATAAAAAAACAAGCCAGAGAAGGCTGCTAAATATCTGTCTGATTTGGAACTAGGTCGCTGCAGAGAGGGGAAAGTCTTTTATTTATAGTTAAGAAAAGTCATGTAAAGTGGTTATGATGTGGAAATAGTTAAAATGAATGAGGTCTTATATTTTCATTTCCCAGCTTTCAAGACCTCAGATTTTGTAACCGATGTTCTAGTTAAGCACAGTAAGACCTGCCTGGAAAAGACACTGGAAAGAGACACTGAGATCTGGAGCACAGGGTGAATTTATGTTAACAAAAACCTCCAAAGACCATCATCACTCTTAACCCAGATGTGTTCAGATTCAGGCTCAGTACTGAGAAAGTAACACCTGCCGATGACAACCCGACCTGTTTGTTTTGCTTGTTAGTAAAGACTGAAGTCCTTTGCCTTTGGCGTTGATGAGACTGGTGGTCACCAAGGGCCAGTTTTGGTGTTTTTCAAAGAAGGTTTCACAACACTGAGGACGAAAGCACGATAAAACTTGGCTCAATATATTAAAGTGTTTTTATTTTCCCTCTGTACTCGGCACTGGTGAGACCGCTCCTCGAATCCTGTGTTCAGTTGTGGGCCCCTCACCACAAGAAGGATGTTGAGGCTCTGGAGCGAGTCCAGAGAAGAGCAACAAAGCTGGTGAGGGGGCTGGAGAACAGGCCTGATGAGGAACGGCTGAGAGAGCTGGGGTTGTTTAGCCTGGAGAAGAGGAGGCTGAGGGGAGACCTCATTGCTCTCTATAAATACCTGAAAAGAGGTTGTGGAGAGGAGGGAGCTGGCCTCTTCTCCCAAGGGACAGGGGACAGGACAAGAGGGAATGGCCTCAAGCTCCACCAGGGGAGGTTTAGGCTGGACATTAGGAAAAAATTTTTCGCAGAAAGGGTCACTGGGCACTGGCAGAGGCTGCCCAGGGAGGGGGTTGAGTCACCTTCCTTGGAGGTGTTTAAGGCACGGGTGGATGAGGTGCTAAGGGGCATGGTTTAGTGTTTGATAGGAATGGTTGGACTCGATGATCCAGTGGGTCTCTTCCAACCTGGTGATTCTATGATTCTAGGATTCTATTCAGATGGGTCCTGTCATAAAAATAATGAAATGCTTTTAGGGCACCGTTTTGCCTGAAGTGACTTCCCTTCAGTGGCAGAATTGCCAACCATATGCAGATTCTATTATTAGACAACACCGGTGAGTCAGTATAAAGTTGTCTTACCCTGCTCGCCACCGGGATTTCCACACCTGCAGGGGTACCTCCAGCGACCACCACCAGCTCCTGGGGCCCATGGTTATCACTGGAGCTCTTCCAGCCCTTCCCTAATAGCCTGCTTTGATGTTCAAGTGTAATAACGATTCAGCGGTGCTGGTTTCATTGATTAGCATACAGATCACGCCCAGACACCGACTGCTTCCTGCACTTAATCATCCACGCGGTGCATTTCAAAGGGGCCGAGAGAGATGACTTTCTTGAAAAGACAAATAAAAAGATCTCAGACAGAAAAATAAAACAAACAACTGCCCTAAATGCATGAACAACGTTATCACTGTTCTTTTGCTGATGCTTTTTTGCTGATGCTTTTTTTCACAGCACAGATAGCAACACCTTCCCGATGTAACGTGAAGAAACATTTTACTTTGGTGACATGGCAAACAAATGCACGTGAAGCTCCTAACCTTAGGAGAAATGTCCTTGCTGTCAGAGGACAGGCAGCAACCCAACACCTGGAGAAGCAAGTGCATTACCCACAGAATTAAAGCCTGTTAACATAAATTCCAGCCTTTTCTCCTAGACAGAGGTCTTGGGCTAAACAGTCTAGAAGATCAGGAGAACAGAGCCTGCTTTGAAAGAACCACATGTTTTTTTTTTCTCCATTCCCCCAGGTTACATTCTCTTAGACTGAGCAGTTTCTGCCCATGTTCCCAACCTGCAATGCCTTCTGCTGCAGAAGGACGTTCCCTCAAGGTTTAAGCATCATAGATCCTCAGTGTTTTGTAGCCGATGTATTTCTCTCCATTGAGTCTTGTTCAGAGATGTACACAGTCTTGGGCTGAAGTTCCCTTCAGGGGCCTCTTGAGGACTTGAACATCATGATATTTGGGACTGAAGCAGATGAAATAAAGCTGTGGCTTTTGCGAAGGCTCTGAAGAGGGATTCTGAGCATCCATCTCCCTACAGGGAGGATGCAGCTGGCTCAGGGGTACAAGGCCCACACCTCCCTCCTACAGTGGCTCTTCATACCTGAAGCAGAAAGGTCTGTTGCACAAAATTCCATTATTTTTCCCCATTTCAGTGACTGGCCAAAAGGAGCCAATAACTGCAACAAAGATTCCTAAGAGAAGAAAAGCTTTACTAAAAGGAAACAAGCAAGTTTTCAAATGGAAAAGTAGGTTTTATAATTTCAGGTTTCCTTAGTAAAGCTTAATCTTATTTACCAGGAAGGATTTGGCAGGTGTGATTAATTCCCTGCTCTTACACATGAAAGAAAATATCTGCCTGCTTAAACCACCCCAAAAGAGGCTCAGCTCCACAACAGGACAGAGCACCCAGAGCACGTCCGTACAAGAAGGATGTGGCTCTTCCCTGTCCACGTGCATGTCAGAGCATGGGAAGTGATGGACACAGAATTTAGGAGCAACTGCTTGAGAAGACTGAACATTAGGAAAAAATTCTTCACAGAAAGGGTCACTGGGCACTGGAACAGGCTGCCCAGGGAGGTGGTTGATTCACCTTCCCTGGAGGGGTTTAAGGCACGGGTGGACGAGGTGCTAAGAGGAATGGTTTGGTGTCTGATAGGAATGGTTGGACTCGATGATCTGGTGGGTCTCTTCCAACCTGGTTATTCTATGATTCTATGAAGTCCTGCTTTCCTGCCACATCACATTTGGGGAAAAGAAGTTAATCAGAGGGGCTGGAAACCCAGAGGCTCAAGGGCAGGTATTTTTATTCCTAGAGGAGATGTACACAAAGGGCAGGGTTTAATCTGGGTTTAAAATCTGGGTTATTTTATAACCAAGCTGGAAGCCAGTCAATGGGAACACACCCAGAAAGAGTGGTTAGTGCTGCCAGCATTCAGCTGAGACCTGAATGGTCGCAGGAGGAATTTACTCACCGCAGCTGAGCTGATCTCTTGGTTCATCACAGCTGATATAAAGAGGTCCACCTCTCTCTTCCTTTGCTCTCAGACTTTCCTCTAGTGGTTGAACTATTCCAGGAGGTGGTTCAACTCACTAGCCTGGCAGAAATACATCACAAGATGTACATTCTTGCCAAAGGATATAATCTTCTCAAAGGAAGGCACACACCAAGATGGCTTTTTCACCCCATTTTCACCATGGGATCTGGTGGTCTGTTCTGCACAAGGAGTTTGAGAGTCTTTCGGTTAGTCTTCCTGACATCACCTCTCAACCCATTTGGGTAACTCCTTCTGGCCACACGCAGCCCCTCACGTGAATTGTTACCCTGTCAGTGAAGAACTTGATGCAACAGGCATCATGTTTTCACGTGTTTCACTCATGGATTGTCTGCAGAATACCCCTGCAAGCCAGCCAGAGGGCCTGTCTCCATGCATGCAGGAGACAAGGGAGACAGTTGAACCACTCCACACCTCTGATTTCCCATCGCTGTCATGACAGGCTGAGAGAGCTGGGGTTGTTCAGCCTGGAGAAGAGGAGGCTCCAGGGAGACCTTAGAGCAGCTTCCAGTGCTGAAAGGGGCTCCAGGAAAGCTGGGAAGGGGCTCTTTCTCAGAGATTTGCAGAGATAGGACAAGGGGAAATGGTTTTAAACTGAAAGGGGGGAGATTCAGATGAGATCTTAGGAAGAAATGTTTCCTGTGAGGGTGGGGAGGCCCTGGCCCAGGTTGCCTAGAGAAGCTGTGTCTGCTCCATCCCTGGAGGTGTTCAAGGCCAGGTTGGACGGGGCTTGGAGGCCCTGATCGGTCGGGAGGTGTCCCCGGCCATGGCAAGGGGTTTAGAACTCAATGATCTTTAAGGTTCCTTCCAACCCAAACAGCTCTATGATTCTATGACTCTTCTTATTGATCCCAGCTCCTCTCTCTTTTTGCCACACTTGCAGGGTAATTTGAGGGTAGGTTAACCAATCACTTACAGTCAAGGAAGAATCTGTTTAACCATGCTTAGTTAACACAGGTATTAACTAACCCTGGAGTTAACTAACCCTGGGGTTAACCCTTAGTTAACTCTGGGGTTAATTAAGTGTTAACCCCAGGGTTAGTTAACCCTGCTGTGCAAAGCACATGAAAATATGGGACTTGGGTGTCCTTGCTCTCTACTCTCTGCCCTGTAGTACTGCTTTATCCATTGATAGTCTTGTCTACCTGCTTTTCCTGAGTGCGGCTTAAAGGAGGTTGTGGAGAGGAGGGAGCTGGGCTCTTCTCCCAAGGGACAGGGGACAGGACGAGAGGGAATGGCCTCAAGCTCCACCAGGGGAGGTTCAGGCTGGACATTAGGAAAAAATTTTCACGGAAAGGGTCATTGGGCACTGGCAGAGGCTGCCCAGGGAGGGGGTTGAGTCCCCTTCCCTGGAGGGGTTTAAGGGACGGGTGGATGAGGTGCTGAGGGACATGGTTTAGTGTTTGATAGGAATGGTTGGACTCGATGTTCCGGTGGGTCTTTTCCAACCTGGTGATTCTATGATTCCTCTTATTTCCTATTAAAACCCAAGCAGAGCGATTAGACCTGTGTATCCCAACCTTCTCTTTCCTCATTTCTATGTAAAGCTCTTATCAGTCATGCCAGCAAGCCCAAACCACTGCTGCTGCAGTTTATTCACCTAACACATAGGAGCTGGATTGTGCACACAGAGGTGGAGCAGACTCCCAGCAGAACCCAGATACACTGTAGATACTCCGGATCTTTAGAAAGCAGCCTGGTAATACTTGTTGAACTAGATAAAGAGCAGCGTGGGGCACAGCAGTGGGAGCCAGCAGACTCTAAAGCAGCTGGAAGCTTTACAGAGCTTTGCATAAGGGGAAAAATCTTGAATGGCAGTAAATTTCATCTATTAAAGGTGCCTAGATGTTAACATAGAGCAAAAACTGGCTACTCTGAATGAAACATTTCTCCTGGAAAGCCAAATCCTTTGTATGGGGACCCTGTCCTGAGATTTTTGAGTGACCACCATAAATTCAGAGCAAGGATGGGGAGAAGCAGGGCAATGAGGTGGGTGAAGGGACTGGAGAACAAGTCCTACAAGGAGCAGCTGAGGGAGCTGGGATTGTTTAGCCTGGAGAAGAGAAGACTGAGGGGAGACCTTACTGCTTTGTTCAGCTCCCTAAAAGGAGGTTGTAGTGAGGTAGGTGCTGGTCTCTTCTCCAAAGTAACAAGATAAGAATGGTTGGACTCAATGATCCGGTGGGTCTCTTCCAACCTGGTTATTCTATGATTCTATGATTCTATGATTCTATGATAAGAGAGAGGATGAGAGCAGATGGCTTCAAGTTGTGCCAGGGGAGGTTTAGACGGTAGGAAAAAATTCTTTACTGACAGAGTAGTGAAGAACTGGCAGAGGCTGCCTAGGGAAGTGATGGAGTCTCCATCCCCAGAGAGGTTCAAAAAGTGTGCAAATGTGGACATGGTTTGGTAGTGCTGGGCTAACAGTTGGACTGGATGATCTTAGAGGTCTTTTCCAACCTTAATGATTCTATGATTCTAAGTCTGACCTCTTCCTCCTCCCCAGCACTGCACCCAGGTGTTCACAGCCAAAACGATGCTGAGGTGCTTGTGGTCAGAGGAGTCAGGCAGGCTTCAATCAACCAAATAACACATGCAAGCCCATCGTAAGGAACAGTCAGGAACTTTACTCACTATTCTGCAGTAAGCCAAGCAGTTACAGACAGGAGAAGGCAGGGCGCTGTGTTTGAGAACTTCAACTTCTCCTTGGCCTCTAAATTAAAGGAATAATAGGTTTTTTTTATTCATTTCTAAGCAAGTTGGGCCGGTCTATGGAAAAGCAGGCTGTGAGCACCATTTAAATCATGCATAGCCTAAGGTTTAGGAAAGGTGGATTTTGCTTTTCTTCACTGCTTAAATCCATGTGTGCGTGGGGGTTGAGCTGGCCTGGGTTAGGGTAGCACCATGACCTGTGAATTCTGGGAAGGGAATTCAGCTTACCAAATGTGCTAGGAAACTAGCAGAATCCTAAAGGAGATTTGACATCCCATGAAGAGGATCTGCATATTTATCCACACCTGATATTTGTACAGTGAAAATAACCCCTTAAGCCCTCCTCTTTATGCATATCTACAAACTTCTCATGCTGCCTTTTGAAATCAACCCAATCCCCTTTACCTGCTTCAACACCTTCACCTCCTCAGCCTGCAGGCACCCTGGTGAAAACTCGCTGGACAACAGCAAAAAAATGAGGAAAATGGACAAAATACAAGGGTACGGCTGTAGTTTCACAGCCAGGGGGTCCTCCTGTGAAATGGGAGTGCTGGGAAACGGGGAGCAGTGTCCCAAGGCAGCGTTACAGCCACGATGCAGAAGTGCTAACTAAAGTCACTTTTCTGTTCCAGAAATGTTTCTAAGACCTGCTTAGGCTGAGACAGCTCCTGATGTCCCTGCTATTTCAGTTGACCACGAAAGCATGGTTTGCTTAAGTACAATTTTGTTAGCTATAACTTCCTGCGGTTTGCCATTTATCCCTGAAGTCCTCATTTTTAAAGAAAAATTTGGTTTCTCTTTGGCAAAGCGAGGCAGACAAAGCCTTGAGCCTCATCTGAGTCACAGGAGGCAGTGGCCTCATCCCGTGTCAGGACCAGCTTTAAGGATTAATCCCTGTGGCTGCATAAACCCCCAGCAAAAACTGCTTTGGCACAAGTCCGCGGGATCAGGCTCCTGTACTAACGAAGCAGCGATAAAGGGTAACTCCCAAACCAAATTCTTGCTTTCTGTTTTTTTCATTTTCCCTAGCAATGTAGGAGCTGGTGTTTTAAGTAGGTTGGTGCTGCTGGAGGTCATGCTTTCTTGTACGGAGAAAAGAAAAGCACAGCCGATGAAAAATGCAGGTTTCCTAAGAATACACGCTCACGGTGTATCCCAAGCCTCCCATCTGTACAAGGCTCAAGCACTACCTGTACTCCAAGGGGTGAGACAGAGCTTGCAACCAAGAGAGCAGCTGTACTGGTTTCCAGAGTCTGTGCGTCTCAAAGGAAGCCAGCACACCCAGACTCTCCTGCCTCAGTTTCCCCTTTTTCTCCCTGTGTTAGGACTGCAGCCCTTTCCTAACCTAAGAATGGGGTTGTTCAGCCTGGAGAAAAGGAGGCTTCAGGGAGACCTTAGAGCAGCTTTCAGTGCTGAAAGGGGCTCCAGGAAAGCTGGGGAGGGGCTCTGGATCTGTGAGGGCAGGAATAGGATGTGGGGGAACAGTTTTCAGCTGAAAGAGGGGAGATTGAGATGAGATCTTAGGAAGAAATCTTTTCCTGTAAGGGTGGGGAGGCCCTGGCCCAGGTTGCCCAGAGCAGTGGTGGCTGCCCCATCCCTGGAGGTGTTCAAGGCCAGGTTGGATGGGGCTTGGAGCCCCTGATCCAGTGGGAGGTGTCCCTGCCCATGGCAGGGTGGGATGGAACCGGATGATCTTTAAGGTGCCTCCCAATCCAAACTATTCTATGAAATTTGCACCTTAAAGAATTTTAAATGTCTCTGGTTACTATTTACCAAGGAAAACCTACTCACAGTAACGCATTTTTTCAGTGTTAGAACAGGTTGAGAACAAAAGTCTGCAAAGCTCGAACAGGAGTCGCTGAAACAGAGAAAAAAAAAATCTTAAAAAAAATTATTAAAAATGTTTTTTGAAATCTTTGATTTTTTATTTCCACTCTTGGGAATATTTACTAAGCTCTTTTGCTGGCGAGCAAATAACCAGAAGTCACTTCCAGGATCTGCAGAAAGGGGTTCTTTCTGTAAGCTTCAAAATGTTCCTGGGATTTTGATGCTGGAAGTTTTCTGAGAGCACTTATTCCAAAGGACTTGCCATGAATGCAGAGTTTACTGCAGAATAATCTCACAGAGAACTACAAAATTCTTGTTGAGAGGTATAAAAGCTATTTCTACAAGGACTATCCCAAACCACGGAGGGTTTACATTTCAATAAAAGTTATTTCTGGTGTATTTTTGATAAGGTACAGAGGACTGTGTACCCTGAGTCTGAGCAGTCTCTTACCCTTGTCCAATGCAGCGTATACCCATGGAGATGTCTTCTACATATTCCATTTGTCATCTTCTGTATAAATCTGGTCAAGTGATCACTAGCTCACTGGCAGCCCAGAGATTGCCACCTTTTCAATTTTCACTTCAATAAAACAAAAAAAAAAGAAAAAAAAAAACCCAAGGAGAACACTTTTTTAATCATATCCAGTCCTATTTTCTGTAATGAAGAACAACTTTTCTTCCAGCTCCAAGAGAGTAAGTTCTGGAATGTGACTTTCAGATAGCAAGATAAAAATCTCTGCTATTTGCAGAAAAAGGCTCTGGCTGCCACTTGCGGCTTGAACCACTTCCCAATTTATTTAGTTTTTTGCAGCTGTTTACATTTTCAGATGGCCCAGCTCACTCGTCCCCCACAAGCTCGGTTTAGAGCTGTAAAAATGCTCTCAGTGCCAGCCACGAGAGAGACTTCAGATCTAAGGCGACTGAAAGGCTCTGATCAAGTCAACTGTGGAAAAAAAACGGAGGGAAGGGAGGTAAAAAAAAAAGAAATCACATTTTCTGGCGCGCTCTATCACTGCACAGCAGCATTAGCCAGGGATGGTGCAAGCCCTTAATTAGGGAAAGGCAGCTTCGCACACCTGAAACTGCCATTCAGTCCCTGGAAAGCTGCAGGATCCTCGGATCAGCACGTCACTGCGTGGAGAAAGGAGATGAGAAAGAAGGACATCCTTAATTTGGCTGAAGAGCAGCTGGTTTCCTTCTTAATATAATTAGCTCCTCCAGCAAGCCCTTACGCTTGGAGTCAATGAGGTTGAAGCGCACTTAGCGTAATTCAGAAGTGACACACATCAACCACTTTCATCAAATGCATCCAACTCGGCGGGATCATTTGTTCGTTCTTTCCAATATTAAAGACTAATTTCGATTTAGACTAAGAGCCTTATCCAGTGCAGACATCCCTCAGGAGGGAACTGTGGCAACACGAGAGTATTGAATTAGTTGTCTGCTCTAAATTACTCATGGAAAGGAGTGCGTTCACGTGGACAGAATGTGTATTTGCAAAGTCCTGTCTGGAAGGAGGTTGCATCGCTAACAGTTTTAGCCCTTTCCTTTATAATAACAAAACAACTTTAGCTTTGCATAAAGTTCTCTTACTTTCACAAAGCTGCTCCGTTTCTCAACCTTCATCTTTATTGGTATTTTACAACCTGCTGCTTCATTTTTCTTGCTTGTCTTGTTATTACGGACAGAAAGTAGAAACCGGTTACTATTAAGCTGCCATGTTACATCTTCAGCCACTACATCCACTTTATCAGCTTTTCCCACTCTCCAGCACCTGGAAAGCATTCACTTCAGCAGAAATTATCTTTCCCTGGTTTTTTCATCTTTTTCTTTAAAAAAAGAAACAAACCACAAACTACAAAACTCGAGGTAGTGGCTGGTGCAAAAAATCATAGAATAGTTTGGGTTGTAAGGGACCTTAAAGATCATCTAGTACCAACTCCCCTGCCATGGGCAGGGACACCTCCCACTGGATCAGGGGCTCCAAGCTCCATCCCAACCTGGCCCTGAACACCTCCAGGAATGGGGCAGCCACTACTTCTCTACGCAATCTGTTCCAGTATCTCACCACTCTCATCATGAAGAAATTCTTCCTAATGACTAGCCTAAATCTGCCCCTCTCCAGTTTATACCCATTCCCCCTCGTCCTATCACTCCAGGCCTTTGTGAACAGTCCCTCTCCAGCCTTCTTGCAGCCCCTTTCAAGTACTGGAAGAACATCTATCAGTGTTCAAAAACAGTGGACAATTTATTTTGTTGCTCTTTGGGGTCAGGATTTTGATTGTTGGAGAATTTCTTAGGTCCAGGATGGAAGTTCTGCTCAAGGCAAATGGAATTTAAATCCCTCTCTCCCACCTGGAGATTACATGTTCCAGCTACCTGCAGGGCAATGGCTAAAAATTTGGGGAACCACCCTCCATCCCTGCTTAAAATGAAGGGAAATACTGAGATCTAATTAACAAGATATGAATCTGAGGGTGTCGAATCTATTCCCCAGAGACTTGAATTTTCTGAAAAAGTCTTATTAAAACTTTTCAGTACGATCTTGTTCCTACTCAGTTTTTTTAAAACCAGGGAGACCTTATACCAGCCTTCCAGTACTTAAAGGGAGCTCCAGGAAAGCTGGGGAGAGGCGCTTTATCAGGGAGTGCAGGGATAGGATGAGGGGAAACAGTTTTCAACTGAAAGAAGGGAGATTGAGGTGAGATCTTAGGAAGAAATGCTCTCCTGTGAGGGTGGGGAGGTCCTGGCCCAAGTTGCACAGAGCAGTGGTGGCTGCCCCATCCCTGGAGGTGTTCAAGGTCAGGTTGGATGGGACTTGGAGCCCCTGATCCAAAGGGAGGTGCCCCTGCCCATGGCAGGGGTGGAACCGGATGATATTTAAGGTTCCTTCCAACCCAAATCATTCTACGATTCTATATGAAAATCTCTTCTCGCTCCCTATTCAATCACCCAAAGTCAAGGAACCACCAACCTATGGCCTATGCTAATAGATACATACGATGAAACCAGGCAGTGACCTGCCCTTAGGCTTTGCTGGAGGACTGTGCAGACCACAAATCATCAGTTGGATTTGACCTTTTTCCTATTTTATGTCGCTGAAGAAAAATCTATAGGGATTGCTAGCAGTGAGACAGAGGGGATGTTTCTTTTATTTAGCTGTGTTTTCTAAACGATAACAGATGTTCAGTGAAGGAAGAAAATTGCACTTCAGCAGGAGATCACACCAAAGGCAATCCTAGCAAGGTGCAAGAACAGATGATCATTTAACAAAGCACTTTTTAGAAAGAGTAAGGTCAAAAACCAGTTAGTTGTAACAGGGTATTGCACTTATCCCAAACTGTGCAGAAGGAAAACCCCTGGCCTGGTAGGAAAAGGCACAGAAAACTCTTGATTATCTCCAGGGCAGCTTTCCTCCCACTGTATTAAAATCATAGAATCATAGAATAGCTTGGGCTGGAAGGGACCTTATAGATCATTTAGTTCCACCCCCTCTGCCATAGGCAGGGACACCTCCCACTAGATCAGGCTGCCCAAGGCCCATCCAACCTGGCCTTGAACACCTCCAGCAAAGGAATATTGTTGAACAAAAGCCCCACTTGTCCTACAAAGCCCCGGATCGGACGCCTGCAAGTCAAGAATCTTTCCAACCTGCAATACCTGTGCAGATGGGGAGCAGCCCCTGGAAGCTGGGCAGGTCACTGTCCTGTGATAGCATCACTCTGCCTACACTGGTACCCTGGTCAGACCAGGACTCCATCCAGTCCAGTCTCTAATCTCAAATATTGGCCATAAAATAGGAATACAGCAACAGCTGCCACAAGATGTCTTGGGCAAAGGAAGCATACATATCAGACGATACTTTGATCAGTGATCTCCCAGATTTTGAGGCTTTTCCACTCTGGAGGCTTCCTGAGCCTAGTACAATTTGTCTACTTGGCACCTCTCAACAGATCCCTCTTAAAGCATATTTTCAGTCTCTCCTCAGATCCACAGAAACTGCAGGCATCCAGGATTTCCTTTGAAGAGGGCTTATACAGACTGCACTGAAGGGGGACTGTCAGACTGTCCTCCTGTGGAGGACATTAAGTTCAGAAGATCAATACTTCATCTGTTCTAAACTGCAAGATTTCAGTCGTTCTCACCTTACCCATGAATCTTACATTGAAGAGCAATGATCAAGAGTAATCACAGATCTGCCCTCCTCCACAGGGAGTCAGACAGCAATGCAAGGAGAAAAGCCTCAGCTTCATCACCAAAAACCTTTCTGCAGACCTAGAGCCATTTCTCTTCTCCCTGTGCAAGTCATATCTTGGAATCCCTCTGCACCGCCTATTTAAAGAACTCAGAGATTTTTAAAGTGTGCATTGGCAGGCAATACATAAAACGTTCATTCCTAAAAATATTACCTAGTCTTGCATAGTCTGGACTATCTGTGAGAAAAATTCTTCTTATAATTTCACATTAAAAGAAATGCTAGGCCTCTCCATAACTATTTTAGCCCGTACATACTAACTAGATATACTAGGGCTATAAATACATCACAGTGCAAGACAAGGAAAAATAATTTAACCCTTGTCTTGGACAGATGCCAATACTTTGAGGATTGAGAGGAGTAAAAAAATCAGCAGGGCTGTTGATTCGCTGTTTTACGACTGGGTAAAAAGTTACTTGAAATACTCAGCATTCAGTTCCTGAGGCTGGAAGGAGATTTTCATTTATGTTTCCACTGCTGCGACAAATAGAAAGAAGTGTAAGAAGTGGTAAAATGACTGTGAAGCCTTAATTCATAATGAACTCTAGTAATCAGGTAGCCTGGCTGTAAGAAATCAGAAAGGGAGCTGGAAGAAGTCTCAGAGATGCTGACAGGTGACCAGTGATCTCTAGCAGAAGTTGGTTACAGCTCTCAGAGCCAAGCACACCTCTTAAAAACACACGACCAAACAGGCATGATGCTGGCTGGCAGCTTCTCAGCAAGTTTTAGGAGCCTGAATGTAATTGTAGAGGGAATAAAAGCATAAAGGATTTTCAAAATTCATTCATTCCCCGTCCACTTTTAAGAGAATTTCATAGAACGATTCAGGTTGGAAGGGACCTTAAAGATCATCCAGTTCCAACTCCCTGCCATGGGCAGGGGCATCTCCCACTTGATGAGGTTGCTCAAAGCCTCATCCTCGAACACCTGGCCTTGAACACCACCAGGGATGGGGCGACTTCTCTGGGAAACCTGTGCCAGTGCCTCACCACCCTCACAGGAAAACATTTCACCCTAATTACTCATCCAAATCTGCCCTTTCAGCTTGAAACCGTTCCTATCCCTGCACCTCCGATTAACAGCTTCGCCCCAGCCTTCCTCTAAGCACTCTTTTAAATGCTGGAAGCTGCTCTAAGGTCTCCCCAGAGCCTTCTCTTCTCCAGGCTGAACAACCCCAACTCTTTCAGCCTGTCCTTGTATGGGAGGTGCTCCAGCCCTCCCATCATCTTTGTGGCCTCTTGTGGACTCACTCGAGACACAGTTCTCAGCTTTGCAAGGGCTGCAAGCAGTTCTCAACTCATACTTATTACAAACAAAATAAATCCCCACCCCTTCTCTCCCAGGAAAGCCCTGACTTATAACTTAATAGACCTGAAAAAGGGATCCACTTTAGTTCATCTATAATACCAAAGCTCATATTAATGTTATTCAAGATGCTGCTAACAGAGGCATGGAAATGAAAATCAAGTAGCAATATGCAATTCTCTTGTAATAATTTTCCCACCACTTCTCTCTCACGCAGAAGCATGTGTTTGTGTTTTACAGACACAGCAAAACAACCATTAGAACATTCCCATTCAAAAGGAAATAGATAAACAACTTAACCATTTATTTGACTGCATTGTATTTAGACAGCTTGTACATTTCATAACCCCACGGTTTTTGTTCTCATCAAAAAGGATAGAGGGACAGAAGAATATAATCCACCCAAAACAGCAGTCTGGTATTTTGCGATACACTCGATATTTTCATAGATGCCCACCGGATAACCTGAACTCCAATATAGGTTGTGATGGTTATACTAGATCTGCAACTTAACATAGCACTCAGTTTCAGCAACGTCTTGCAGTGGCCTGAAAAAGGGTTTGTGACACACTATGCGATGCCAATTAGCTCACTCACACCTACTTGTCTTGAAGGTGATGAACCTGATCGCTTTTTAAAGAATATAACGCAAACACCCATACCAACATGTCAGCCAACAGCAACGTCTGGGCAAGTTTAAACATAAAAGTGATCAACTCCTTAGATTTGTCAATGCAAAAGGTGAGGGGGTAGAGGAGGACTGTGTTTCAGCAACAGACATGAGAAATAAGCAATTTTCAGCACTAGATTTCTTTTCAATACCTACTTTCATCTCTTTGCACATTTGGAACTTCCCACTCGATACCCGAATCCCAAGCAACACAGAGAACAAATCTGTTTCTTTTATTATGAACCAACACATGCAGCTTCAGTATCTTCTGTAGTGAACTGTGTTACACAGCAGCAATAGCAGAACCTTGCATGTTCTGTGCTCCTGTAAAAGAAACGTGCACCTATTTTGCGCAGTATTTTCAAGACGTGCATGGCGACAATTACTTCTTACAATAAACAAACAGAATTGTATTTGAAGCTTGCTCAGAAGCGACGCTTTTGGCAGTGTCTTCATGAAAAGTTATTTCGGCTGACTTCTAAATCAGCTTTTGAATGTGAAGACACCCATGGCTTAAATATTAACCAATAGAAAACTTGCCTGTCTGGCTTTCTGGTTTTTAAACATCAGCAGACACACAAGATAGCCCAGTTTGCGATACGAGTCCGACAGCTGTTAACAAGGTATGAAACCTCCCTGTTCCGTCTCCTTTCTTGAAACAAGCCAGAGCAGTCACTACGTCCTGGACCACCAGAAGACGGTTGAGAGAAGTCCATTTTGATTGATTAAGCATTACCAACATTTAAATCTTAACTGAACGGAACCTCCTGAAAAGCCACCCAGAAAAACTGGCAAACCCAAGTGATGGGGAGAATGCGAACAGAAGGTTTTATCACGTTACAAGGCAGCAGTGGCAACACACAGGTTTACTCTGAGCTCCAACACATCCTGGGAACAGACTTGGCTTTTGAATGAGTTTTCTGTACTGAGGGGAACAAGCCCCCTCAAAAGCACTAATGGTATCTACAAGTAGAAAACTCAGAAGGGCCAATTTCCATTAAAAATCTTTATTTCCAAATACAACTCAATTTGTACATGGTAAGAAATGTCCATCACCATGTGTGACTGGTCTGTGCAAAATAAGGCTTTCCTTTAAATCCA
The DNA here is from genome assembly GCF_032191515.1 of Phaenicophaeus curvirostris. NCBI lineage: Eukaryota > Metazoa > Chordata > Aves > Cuculiformes > Cuculidae > Phaenicophaeus > Phaenicophaeus curvirostris. The sequence continues at coordinate 66,041,243 of NC_091396.1, read as the reverse complement.
GTTTTCCTGCACAGGGCTCTTTTCCAAATGTCACTGGAGGTAGGGGTTTTGGTGGTTTTGTTTTCAAATGTACAGTAATTAGCAAAAAAAAAAAAAAAAAAAGAAAACCAACAAAAAAACCCCCATGACTCAAACCAAACCCTAAAACAAACAAACAAACAAACCCAACCAAACAAAAAAAAAAAGTGTAGTAAGGCAAATCCGAAGAGTATGCTCAAATATAGAAGAGCGGATTCACTGAGAGTTCATCCTTTCGCAGATTACATAGGTTCTTCCACAAGTCAGCTAATACTTCTTTCTTCCAAGATGAAAAAAACCCCAAGTGATTCATAGAACTGGACCATATAATCACACTGAACAAGAAAGCTGAGACACTGATCACTGAAAAAACTGATAGGTGTTGGTAAAACCTATGTAAGCCAAATTAAAGAAAGGAGGAAAAAAAAACCAACAGAAAAGCAGAGAAAAACAGAGCAAGAGCAAATGCAAGAAAGAGAAAGAAAGAGAGAAGTCCTTCCCCGCTGCTTTGATTTTGGAGGGAAAAAAAATCCCCCAAGAATTTAACTCATGTAAGTTTAGAGAAAATGAGAGCAGCTAAAAATGGATACAATACACCTCCAAATTTATTTCCAAGACCAAGAACCAAAGATTGAAGCATTTTAGAACACCGAAGCAAAGCCATCTGAATCTGAAAAAAATTGTTCCAACTATCTCAAAATAGCTGTTTTTTCAGAGCTCCTAGCAATAATTTTGATTAAATAAAATCATACCAATTTACATTAATTTTCTATATCTTCTTTTAAAAGTCTCTCGCTCTTTTAATGAAAAAAGTGCATCCAAACCCAGCAGATTTACTGGTGACATCAGGTTCTCTTTTAGCAGCTACTCAAGGTTTTCAAAATAGCTTACACTTGTTGCTATATGAAAAGAAGGGCCTTCCAAACCCTCATTTGGGAGAAGTATCCAAATTATAAAAATCTGAAATAATTTATTATCAAATCCAGAATTTAAATAAAAGCAGAAATTTTCTTGCAAAGACAATTGAAGAAAGTAAAAGAATAAAAGCATGCACTCCAAACTTAGAGGTGAAGACAAATATACTTATCTATACAGGCACTGGCAGACGCAATTTAATTGTTACTGTTACTCATTGTAACACACACCCCACCCTACAATACATTTTTTTCATTCACTAATCACTGAGGTACCAATATTTAAGAATGGAAAATTCAATATTGAAAAATAAAACCTAAAATTGAAGCCTTTTTCCAGAAAACTATGGCAATTTTTTGTATGAAATGTTAGTATACTTATAGGATTTTACAATCTACATTGGCTTTTTTTTTTTCTGGAACCAAAAGTCGCGTTCCACAGACCGGTTCTTTGATAGAATGTTCACTGTGTATGTAATACAGTCAGTAGACTTGCAAATGAATCGATATATCTTGGCTATCAACTGGCACATCTTGCTGGTACCAAAAGAACTCGAAGTCTGAAACAACCTGTTTTAATTCTGAACAAATGCGCCATGCCAAAGTGCAACAAATATGTGCGACACTCAATGAGACACTGACAGAAAGAGCTGCATGGAAATTAAGTCCACCTGCAAAGCAATTTCGTACAAATTGCATTGCATGCAAAGGACAACTCTGTGCTGTTGGGACGTCAGTTGCTTGATGTGATGGTTTCTTTTAACGCAGCCATAGTTTAAGACGCAGTGCATCAACTCCATTTAAATAGTATCTGAACAGCCTCTTGTCTCGCACAAAACCAAGGTTTTCATAAAGTTTCAAAGCAGACTTATTTGTGATTTCTGTTTCCAATACAACCTTTAAGAGGAAAGAAAAAAAAGCACATCACATTAGAAAGCAGTTGCAATTACATGACTGCTGAAGCAATTTCAAAGCTTTCATTTAAAGGTACATTTATTAGCAATGAGTGGAACTCATTTTTCTTGTCATGACTTCAAGTAATTCCCCTCCATCCCCACATTAAAAACAACCACGGCAGTTAAGCAACAACTGTCACTGCAAGTAATTTTCATTCATATCAAGATCTTACTTCTTTACTGAAAACAGTATTTCAAATCATTACCTAATAGCTAGGGCAAAAAAACCCCAACCCCTACTGACCAAACCAAACCCAATCTCCGCCTCCCAACACCATCCCCCTCCCGCAAAATCCCAACATACCAAACAGCCAAACAGGTCAGGGTCCAAGGCATACTTTGAATTTTGAATGAGCAACTGAACTCTTGCACGTCGCAAGAACTTGGCACATAAGGTTTTGTTTAGTCATTTAATATCTTTGACCTCTAATTCAATAGATTTAGACCTAGATACAAGCTTCGGTGTTCTACAGCTAGCTGTACACAGACATTTGTGCTCAACACAAGCATCTCAAACTCAAATCAGAGTGCACACCAGGAAGAAAAAGCAGCTTTTTCCATCTTCCCTCCCTCCCGCCCTGTTCGTAAGATTCCAGCTGCAGGAAGACCTCTCATAAATAGCTTAGATGAAATTCAAGTCCAAGAGCAGCCCAAATTAAACAGAGACTCAAAATTCTCCTAGAAGTTTCAAGTGCAGAAAAAAAACTACACTGGCATTTACAAGAAGTTAAATACAAAACTGCTGATGAATTGTTTTCCCCTCTTTTCCCCAGAAGCTCTGGCATAACTGGTAAGCTGTGTATCTTCTCCAAATGATAAAAATCAGGTTTGCTTCTTTACAGTTGAATCGTCTGACTCAATTATTTAAGGGTTCTGCCATTAAGGACAGATTGTAGTTGTGGAAGAACGCAGGCTGAACTGACAAGCTGACTAGACTGCAGCTGCACGACAATGTACGTTCACATATTAAACAAGACCTGGTAGATGCTGCAGAAAGATCACAGAGTGAAAATACAGCCCAAGCAATTTCTGCAGCAAACCAACGATCATCGCTGGGGTTAGGTCCACTAATGGCTATTTCTAAACCAGCATTTGACACCCACTCCATGTAATCAGAACTACATACATAAAACCACCTTAGTCCAAAAAAACATCATCTACCCCACCGCAAAACCCAGGACTCCCTTCAAATAAAAAAATGGGAGAACTGGTTAACATTCCCCTCAACCCAGGAACAAAATACTAGGCCTGTATTTCCAGAGCAGTTTAAGTCAATCTATTTTATGCCTTCTACACTGCCTTCAGACTTGCATTTCCATTCTCCCTCACTTCTGCCAGCTCACTAGGTTTGTTGCGGAGCTACTTCTAAAAGCAGGCTGGTAGGGAAAAAACCTTTCCTTTTTCTCTCCATCAGGTTTGTTTTCAGCAGTCAGAGGAGCGGCCAAGACAACATAAAAGAGGGAGGCAACCAGCAGTTAGACTGGTCACCTTCAATCGGATTTAAAACCCCATTTAATGTATATATTTGTCCAGTACTCAAATTTCAAGCCACTCTAATCACATTCCAAAGGATAATTCTCGCTGTGCTTCTCAGCATAAAAATGCTGAAAGAATAGTAAACCTGGGGCTAACGACCCAACAAACAACATAAGACTTGGAAGTTTGTTTTCTGAAAAGGAAGAGTCACACATTAAAACATTAAGTCAGATTTCTTCACTTACAGCAGGACAGTCTGTTGTACTTGCACAGTTAGGACAACCTAATTCAACTCTACGTTGTATGGCAAGAATTCGTGTCCTAAATCAGGTTTACTACCTTAACTTTCAAAAGAAAGGCAGTACCTAAAATATAACAATTAATACCTTAGATGACTTGTAGAATAAGAAAAAACTTGCACCTCAGAATACTACCACCACTGAGACTTGATCGCGTTCTCTTGACATGCTTAATTCATTAGAAGGGATAACAATTTATAACAAATTATGAGAGTGCAACAGTTTTCCTGAAGAGTGCTATTTTCTACACTATTATTGTACAACTTCTAATTCAAGCTAAAACAAAGCATTATGCCAAAGAAGAAATCTGACCCTTGTAAATCCACTGAACAGACTTATTTCAACTCCAGCTACAAACGTCATTCTCTCTCATGAAAGTTTAGTCATCTGGCAGGGTGATATAACAAGTCTGCGCTCAACTGCAAGCTCCCACACCTTGCAATGCTAAAAGACTTCTACTCTGCAGATCACTGAATTTCAGGGAGTGGTTGAATGTTGAAATTCAAGTTTGTTGGAATCCCACTACCTGAGTGAATGCTCAGCTTGAAAGCAAACGCAAGAAACTTGCTCCAGTACTTCTGAGGAAGACTCAGCACAACAAAATTCCCCGATCTCAACATCATTACAAGAAGCAATGGTTTTAATACAAGGAGTAACGGTTTTAAACTATGGGAGGGTAGATTTAGACTGGATATATGGAAGAAACTTTTCACAATGAAGGTGGTGAAACGGTGGCATGAGTTACCCAAGGAAGCAGTGGATACCCTGTCCCTGGAAACATTCCAAATCAAGTTGGATGGGGCTCTAATCAGCCTGATCTGGTTAAAGATGTCCCTGCTTCTGCAGGGGACTTTGGACTAGATGACCTGTAAAGGTCCCTTTCAACCCAAAGCATTCCATGATTCTATAACATGTTGCACTTAGCTCAAAGGGTTAAAGACTTGTTTCTACTCTCTAAAAGGAAACACAGTCATATTTTGTTCAAATCCTGTGTGATATTTTCAATCAAGCTCCAAGCCCTCAATTATTTACTTCTGGTCTCATAGGGTCTATCTTGTTGTACGTATATGCCCATTAAATCCTCTAACACCACAACTGCCTCCTCCCCTGGAGACCAGCGAAAGTCAGACTGGACTTCACAGCATTTTCTGCAAGTTGCACCTTTCTGAAGGCTGCTACTTTCTTTTATGTTTTCTCTTAAATTTTATGGGCCTAACATTTTATCTCAACGCTTTAATTTTAATTGGCCTTAGAAGCTAGAAATCTTCTATAGTGAGAGTGGAGTGCAACATTTCTTGTTATTACGCTTTCATACTCAGAATTTTACCTAAATGGAAGAAAAAAAGACAGGTCAAAGCTTCTTGCTTCTTCAGTCCAAAGCCTGAATGAACTCAAGTTTAGAAACCAAGCCATTGTAGCAACACTGCTAAATCAAACAAGCCAATGAAGAAAGCACTCTGAGAAGAGGTGGCTATTCTTACTCATACGTCTGGCGTATCAGACTTGAGTTATGGGTGCTTGTCCAGTGTCCTAAATACGCTTCACCACCTTAACTTTTAAAGAAAAAGCTAAAATGCCAACAGTTGGATAATTTCAAATAGAATTATATAAAACATGCATTTAGTTTTTACAAGCGTGGTACTGAATTAAAATGACATCATCTGAAGTGGTCAAATGCCCCTACTTCAAATCACCCTAAAGTTTCAATGGAAATTCTCATAAGAAGTTGCAATACCTTTTTACATTCTACATTTTGCATAGAGAAGCTCTTCAAAGTCCCACTTAGAAGAGTTTCACTTCTTTACTTATTGCTTTATTTGCCAGTTAGATGGTGCGTTATTTCAGTAATACAAAGTCAATGCGTCGTATGAAATTACTTAGTCATTTGTCACAGATGGAAAACCTACATACAAAGGAACAACTCCTCCTTTCTAATTGTGATTAAGGGTTGCAACAGCTCCACTTGAACATCTTAAGCAGGATGATTCTTGAAAACTGCTTCTCAGTAAAAACTAAAGCCATTGTACAAAACCAGACAGAAACCCCAACTTGCTGGAGTTAGCACATGCTTCCCTTTTTTTACACTGGAAGAAAAATCTCTTTAAAACTTTGTAGATGGGAGCAAAACTATTCACCTTCACCTTATCCATTTCCATAGTTCACATCATCTATTCAACCTGCCCATGAAGTTATTCTAAATCATTGTGATGTACTGGACACTCAGGCCATTATAATCTTGAAAAACTTCAGTTTGGTGCCCCAAATATTAGAATTCATTTAACATCACATGCCTAAGAAAGTCACTAAGGTAAAAAAATAAAATAAATTAAAACTAAAATCAAAGACCTCTCCAGTAATGTTATATCCAGAGACGCCAGCTCAAAGCATGCTTTGAGTACTTTCTTCAGGCTTGACGGCTATTTCTAGTTCAATTGCCCACCTCCAACATCAGATCACTTCCTTTGTTTCTATTCTAACATATATTCCTGTACAGCTCCAGGGCCATCTCCTCCACACAGATTCCACCCTAGTCAATTCACTTCACTTACTCATCCCACAGCTTCTTCAAGGCAGGAAACAACCCCTGGCTGGAAAGATATTGCCTCACAGCTTTGAAACATGGCATAAACTGCCTCTTGGGCAGCTGGCTGACCACAGTAGCTTGCACTGCAAGACACCTGTGTTCCATAAGGCTAGCTTAGTTTATTCCCACTAAATTAGCTTACAGGAGGAAAAAAAAAAAAAAAGCATCCTTAATTACTAAAATATTGCAGCATATTTTGAAATGCCAGCACACCACTAGTGACTTTTCAAGATTGTCACCTATGGTGTTGTTGAAATCCTTTATTTTTTAGGACTTACTGTTGATACCTCAAAAGTCCAGTCTACGGTACTTTGCAAAATACACATTGAACTAAGCATTTATCAGATTACATGCCTCAAATTATTAAAAGGCATTGAAGGGATTGAAGGGAAGAGTTTCCAAGCAGCCATCGGGAAATGTTTCATGATACCCGCAGCTGCATAATCATGATTTTAATCCTTTTCCAAGCAAGTTTCAGAAACCATGCTGTGGTTTTGAATTGCAGTTCATCAAATAGCAGAATCTCTTTGTTTTCATCATGATTCTGGTTTTAAGTGATGCAGAGAAATATCTTAAGAACAACAGAGATGATTATTCACACACCTCACAAAGACAAATTACTGTGATGCACAACTTTGGTTTCTGGCTTCTGAATTGATACCTAGAGCTGATCATTCTCCTAACAACTGTTGTAAAAATTGGTGCAGATAAAGGTCTGTCAGACGAAGCTTTTAATGCTTGGCTGGTTGGATTTTTCAGATTCTGCTCATGGCTGAAAACTCAGCAACCTACCATGTGGTACAAGTAACCAACATCATCACTTGGTACCATGTACATCAGGAAGAAGCCTACATTTGGTAGCGAAGAAAAGAAAACATGCACTATTGGCTGTAGATAACCTGTATATCAAAAAGAACTACACGACTACATCAGATTAGTATGAGTATGCCTCTACTGACCTATGTAGAAATTCAGAAACACAGTCTGCTTGTGCTCCACATTGTCAGGGCATCATGAGCTCCCATTTCAAAATTCTGCGCCAGCACAAGACTCAGCTGATGCAAAAGCTCCCAAGAAGCAGGGCATAATTAGTTCAGAATCTTTGTCCCACAAACACGGCTACACAGTTTCCACACTGGAACTGAAACAGGTCTCCACTTCCAGGAGCTGGAATTGTAGTGCCTCCAACTAAAGAGGGACAGGAATACTCACTGAAAAAACGCCCTCTGCTCTTAGTACAAAGCATTTATACAGCACCACAGATTAAAAACTGAGTAAGGTGTAATGAGGTCTCGCTGCAGCCTGGCCTGCAATCCGTATCATTTATTTCATTTTTACAAAGATAAACATCAAGGAGGACTCTTGGACTAAAATTACAGTGGTAGAAAAAAAGATAGAAACAGGAGAGGTCCTCATGTATGTACCTGGTTCAGAACCGAAGTTACATAAGAAGGAATACATACACTAATAAAACATATCATAATTACTGCAGCTCTGGTAGCTTGAGTAAAAATAGCCAGTTCTACTACTGACTCTAACAACAGTCAGCAATTCACATCTCTGCACCTCGATCCTCCAACGGCGATACGAACAGTTCGATATCATTCCTTAATTATGTTATTAATTTTTTAAAAATCTGGAATACTCTAGGAAAGGCAAATGAATTCAAGCCCACAGTGGAAAGCAATGGGAAAAAAAAACAAGACCAATCCACTTTTCTTGATTAGTGCGATGTAGCGAGTAGTAAAACAGATTAGAGCAAAGCATATTACATATGATGATAGAGGCAGCAAGCCAAAACAGAGCTTAAAGAATTACAGAACTATCAGATTGCACTATGCTGCCTGAGTACAGAATAAATTACAGAGGGGGAAAAAAAATAAAGACCCAAGTGAGCAGAGGCATGAAGGAACCTGAAGGGAAGAATAAATAGCTCAAACAATGAATGAAGTCAGAACACATGCAAGGATGCTGCAAGAGGCATAACACAAGTGGAAAAATAAACAGAGTACGTGCCAGAAGTCCTGCACGAAAACCTGTAGTTTTGCATAACTTGGCCACATCGCAGCAGGACAACTGAGGGAGCAGTTGAAAGGAGATAACAGAGAGATCAGAGGGTCATTATCTAGGGACACGCTGAAATGACAGTGCTCACAGATCAGGAACAAGCTCACAATTGCATTGTAGCAAGCAATAAGGGAAAGATAACTGGATTAAGGAGGATGGATGTAGGGTGAGTTCTTCACAAGTTACACATGGCGCATAAAGATAGTTATCTGCTTACTATATATAAAAAAAGGTAGGGACTGTAATCTGGTAAAAGGAAAGACTAATAAGATATAGGCCAGAGAAAGTTTGACAGTGATTCATTCACCTTTCCTTCCCAGTTTTCACTGACATGCTAAACCATGAGTGTTTTGTTATTGCTATGTAATACAGCTTCGCGCTGTCAGAACAGCTTGAGACTTACTTCAATAAAAACAACATTCTGCAATCCTAAAGCACATACTGTTCCAGTACCTCTGTGTTTTCTGAAAGCATGGCAGTATTACGCACGACATGTAAGTTAGACTGGTCAGCAGCACCTCAAACTAGAGGAACTTTGGAGGAACACATGCCTGCGACCAAAGGCCGAAGCAGCAGCACAAAGTAAAACAAAACCAGAAACACTGAATTTGAACCCTTAGGACAAGTTTAGAAAATCCATCTGCTATTTGTGCCATATATTTTTCTGAGGTTATTTTTCCACTTATTATAAAAGGAATAGCTTCTTACCAACCCACTCCTCACCTAAAAAAAGTCCTGTAAAAGAAAAACCTGTGAAATGAATCCATATACAGGAGAAAGCAAACCATTTACATTAGGAAAAGTTTTCATTATAAAATCTTACCTCATCACAATCTCCTTCAACCATAGCATAAATAGCTTTCTTAACCAAGTTTGTACCTGAAATACAGATTTCAGTAAGTGTCAGAGTCGCAATGCAAAAGATGCTTGTTTATACATGACTAACGTGTACTAATCTACACGACACCTGGGGAAGGCAGGGGGGAAAGGAGGAAAGAAAGAAACGAGAAGTTGCAGTCAAGCTGAATCTGAAGTCTGAACTTTAAAATAATCCATAGTTATCCAGAGACTCAGTTTGAGCGCAAGACTAACACAAGGATATTAGAACCAGGCTTCTATGTTTAACATAGCGTTATATATAGCCTTCCAAGAAGTGATTCATTCCTTTTCGTTGCATTTGAAGTCAAAATCTGCTGGCACGTACTTGAAGGACATTCATCTTCCAAGGGAATTTCCTCTTACTAAAACAAATGCTTCTACTAGTAACAGAACTTATGAAACCACTTTTCTTGTGGCTCAATCCCATTTGGATTTGCTAGTATCTTATAACGAGGTTCAAGCCCATCCCTTCCCCTCAGCCAAGCATTAATTTAATTCTTTATCATTATTTTTAATCTATTTCACAACAGTTCTACAAATGCAAGATCCCTACCTGTCTGCAGAATTGAGGTGAAATTGAAAGTTGATTTCAAAGTTATTAGTGGAAAAAACTGCTGTTCAATGAAAATACATAAATTTCACTTTCATAACAAGGCTAAGGAAAAGGAAAAAAAACCCAAGGAATCTAGAGAATGTTTTAAAGTAGTCTCAGAACTTTAATCAGTTAAGATTTTCATTGAACACACGACAAAACTGTACTGTAGTTAGAACAAATCTTCAGATTAACAGCATACTTCGAGGAACAGCAAGGTAGCAAAAGTAGGGAAAAGTCAACACACGATGCTAAAGCAAACAAGGCTTTATAAATTCTATTTATACAAATTCTAAAATAATGAACTGACTAAAGCAAGGGGAAAATATTGCAGAGATCTTTATAATAACAACATTAGTTCTTATTTACTTAGGAATGAAAGCACCTGCAATTAAATTATAGCAGGCTCCTTCATGACTGCTAAAAGGAGAGACAGTGATTTCTCGGTATCCTCTCTCCTCTGCTCCGCTACAGAAACCACCAATGGCTTTTGAATTGCACTGAAGTGGGGAAAAAAAAGTACATGCTTGGACAGTCACGATAATATGGAGTGCTTCAAGTTTTTGGGAGAATTTTTTTTTTTTTTTTGAAGATGAGAACAAACACAAGTGCATTCTGCAATGCATCACCATCTTTTTTTCCACTGCAAGTAATTTTATGTCTTTAATCACAAAAGTATGAGCTGTTCAGTCTGAATGAGTGGTGAAGCACATTTCTAGCCTTTAAAGCCAAGGTCTACTTTTTAAGTCAAAAACACGTTACAAATTTCACAATAACTGACACAAAAATTTAGGTTCCAAAGAACTGGTCTTTAATTAAAACAACTAAGTAAGATAATTGGCGTTAGAATGAAAATTCCCTCATCAGAGCAAAACCAATTGATGAGGGAGGGCAAACTCTCTGCTAAGAAAGATTTCTTTTGTCATTTAACTTCCCAACAAAACAGATCTGTTTCAGTCATTCAAGCAGCAATACACAACTATTTTTCTTCACTTGTTAACACAACAATGAGCTACATACATTCTCCCCAGCAGGCAATATACGTATAATTGATAGGGGAAGGCCAGGGAATAAGTTCACTGACAAAAGACAGACTGAACATAGAAATACATGGTAAGGGCACAGAGAAAAATGCAAAGCAAGTGCCACTGTTGTCATCCTTTGGTGGTAAAAGGCAGAGGTAAGGGGCTGCTGACTGACTTTCTTTTTAGCAGGTGTCAATCTCATAGGGCATTTCAGGTTATTTTAACAAAATAAAGCCACTGAGGAGCTTGTGCGGTTGAGTAAGGTGGGGGTGACAGACAAACCACCACACTGAGTTCTACTTAAACCTTTATGACAGCTACAGTTATTCCAACTACAGGATTTAAGTAAGAAATAAAAAAGGCTATTCTTACCAATTCCTTTTCTTCTGTATTTGGAATCCACTGCTAACATGGCTATATAACCTCTGCGGAACATCTTTTTGTGCATATCCAGCTTGCAGACGATGGCACCTACACACTCCTCACCTACCATGGCCTTAAAGACAAACATACACGTATGCATTCTCAGTTTGTGATATACAGTGCTACCAAAAGTAGTAAACCCGTTCATTTTAAGTGAAACAGTCACACAAAACTGGTTTTCTTAAGCTATAAAAGTAATTAAATAAATTTTAAAAGCATCTTCCAGAAGTACAAATAAGATTAAGGGACTCTTATGTCTTTATTACATTCAAATAAAGTTACAGTCAATGATCAACCAATGAATCGTCCTGGAGAGAACCACAGTATTACTCTATGAAGTCTACAGGCAAGAACACGTGTGAAAAAAAAGACCAGGTTAAGGTAGAAATTACTCTTTCACATGCGCTGCCACAGAGGAAAACGGTCCATTCCTGTTTTATAGTGATCTAAATTTTCACGTTCAAGCGCTGTGGTAGATAAGATGCTTAATTTTTGTCTGGTTTTAATGTCAGGGCCACAATGAATCACAGAAAAATGTTGCTGTGCTTAATCATTAGAAACTGTCATTTTCAGCTACATGACGCCCAAAGAACAAACAAAAAAGTACACAGCTAATTTCACACATTTTAACTGTTCAGAGAGTCCATTTATGAAGAGCTATGCACTGACAGTTAATCCCAACAGTATTGTCACAAGAAGTGTGGTCAAGGAGATGTTGTTATTCGGAAATAGTAACAAAAAAACACCAAAAGAAAAGTACTCAACTCTTCCCCAAACACTCATCAAACCACCCGCACAACCACTGCATTCACCAAAATTTTAGCATGAAATACATTAAAGACTGTAAGGAAACCTAAATCACATGGTAACTGAAGCATTAGGCAGCGTGAGAGATTAATGACATCATAACCTGCAGCAGTAAAACTGAACAATGCTGCAGAGCAGGATAGCATTCAAGGGGAGAATGAATTACTACGCACCCAGGAAAGTCTGACAGAGAGAAAAAAGAAAATCATAACTGTACATGTGGGTGTATAAGGGGATCCACAGGCTCTGATAGACCTGTACCTGCAGGGGAGCATCAGCCTCCAACTCAAGTGGAGCAACTAAACCAGGACTGAAGCACAAGACTTTGCTGGTACACGCGCTTCTGAATAATCCAAATTTACAACACTTCAGTTTGTCAAATGAAGCCAGCGTTGCCAGGCCTCAGCACAGCCCACCTGTGAGCCCAACACTCACATCCCCTAAGTCTACAGTGTACACTCTGTAGCCTTCCATCATCTGAACCTCTTTGTACGCAAGCTTGCAGGCTAAGACTCTAGGTTTTCATTCACACAGATCATATAATGGTTGGACTCGATGATCTGGTGGGTCTCTTCCAACCTGGTGATTCTATGATTCTATGATATGGAAGGCACAGACCCTCGGTTTTTTCAACCCAGGAAGACTAATGTCTTCTTGCATCTCTACCTGGATGGAGCGGTTATTAACCAAGTTACCTGCCAAGCAGGAGCTGCACCAAAGGTGAAATGAAGCAACCCGAAACGCACAAGCTGCAGTTATGATACAGCACAATCCTAACACCATTTCTAACGTAGTTTAAGCTCATCAGGCAAATCTAATTATTGCTAAGGTTTTATTTGGCAGGAAAGCACATTTTTAGCAGTATCCAAGAACAACCCTGAACAATCTAAACAAACGGTTTTCAAGACAACAAAAAAACCATGACATAAATGGATTGAAACACACTGCCTCTAAGCAGTCTTTCATTTGTTCCAAAACACAGCTCAGTCCTTGCAAAGAAAAGCTGCACTTATACTAAAACTGTATATGCAAAGTGTCAGCTCAAGGCAAGTTCTGTATCTTGACTCTGGCCTGAGAAAACCAGGGAGTTAAATAAACAGCAGCCTCAGACAGACGGTTCATAACATTGCTATAATTATGCGCAGCACCTAGATGTAATCTTATACCTCACAAAAAAAAAAAACAAACCACCACCACAAACTAGCATGCTACAGTTATGCTTTGCCCTGAAATGAACATGTGCAAATTGTTGATCCTAACAGCCATGAGGAGAATTTAAGATTTATTCTTTTTTAAACACACTTTAAGAGTGGTGACATTCTAGAAACTGCATTATCTGTGGTTTTTTCTTGTTTAGGGAACTTTTCTGAAAAGCTACGTTCATGAATCGTATTTAAAATGACAAATGAACAACACAGAATTTTGTTTCAGTGATCAAAGGAGCAAATACTCACTGGTTTTACCAATGCTGCCAGAGACCTGAATAAAGTATGACTTTGTTACCAGTTCCCCAAACACTTAAATCCACTTCTCTGTCTTTAGGCAGGTTAAGCCTGCCAATTAATCTAGAGTTGTTCCACTTGGAGAGGGAGCGATGTATCATTTCCACCTCAATTTGAGGTTTTCATTGGCTTTCCTCTCATTTCCAGCTTTAGGTAAGGTTGGAGAGAGGACAAAATGAACATAAGACATGATGTAAAAAACTTTGTAATTTATTTCTCTGGAGAAGGTTAAACTGTGTAAATAAATAAATAGAACCAGACTGAAGAGGGGAGAACGGGGAGCAGTGACAAAAAGTAGTTGCCACACCACGCCACTTATGAAAAGACAATCACATGCCAAATACTCTATTCAGGTATCAGAGTACTTCTAAACATACGAGTTTCTACAAAGAGAGCTCAGCTCAAGTTACTATTCTGTGTTATAAACTCCACAGACTGCTATAAGATTTACTTCAATCGTAAGGTATTAGCAGGATTAACATACATGAATTCAAATCCAATATTTGCATCAACTTTGTTCTTCTGAATGAGTTTAAATGTTTAAAGCAAACTAGATTTTAATATCTTCGTATTGCAATCATGCATTCCTAGAATAGTTAGCACAGAAACGTCTGTAAATCAGCTGTAACATTACTTTTCACAAAAGTTAAACAACTGGCATTAATTTCATTAGCAAAGATGGCTTTATGTCTGCCAGCCAAAGTCTGTGCATACATTTCATATCCAGATCTTTTGACATTTGTTCCCATTTAAAGAAGAGTAAAACAACCATCTATCCGCTGGAAGAGAAATATTTTGCGATTCAAATGCCATAGAACCTGTGCTACTGCAACACAGCTTCCCTTTCGCACACGCACCAAACTCCCTCCCAAAGAATCACAGCAAGGGCTCCATGTGAATGCTCTGGCTTACATTTAGCAATCGTGTTAGAGAATGCCATTAGAGGATACATTTAGGCTAATGGTTTTAACCTGAAGTCTGGCAGCTCAGTTGGAGCTCCTCACGATAATGGGGGGAATCACTAAGTCACTCTGTTTCCACTCTCTGAAACCCGACACGAGTAATTCCCTCCTCTGCAAAGGCATTGCCAGAATAACCACATAAGCTGTTGTTATGTACTCAGATGCTGCAATGACCAGCGTTTTAAGGTAGATTTAAATGAGATCTTAGGAAGAAATGTTTTCCTGTGAGGGTGGGGAGGCCCTGGCACAGGTTGCCTAAAGACGTCATGGATGCCCCATTCCTGGAGGTGTTCAAGGCCAGGTTGGATGGGGCTTGGAGCCCCTGACCCAGTGGGAGGTGTCCCTGCCCGCAGCAGGGGAGTGGAACTGGATTGGCTTTGAGGTCCCTTCAAACCCAAACCATTCAATGCTTCTGTGAATTTTCACGAAGCCACTGTCACTGATAGGTGGCACAGCAAGCCTCTATCTGAAACCCCAGTTTTTCCTCAGAGGAAACTGGAATAGAGAGAGTTTTAAAATTGGAAATGGAAGTTACAGAATTTCTTCCTATGTCTACCATGAGGCCAGGAAAACTTCCCAGTTTCCTAACTTTTCTGGCTCTTCTTTTATGCCCCAAGTTTTCAGGGAAAAGGGAAAAGGGAAAAGGGAAAAGGGAAAAGGGAAAAGGGAAAAGGGAAAAGGGAAAAGGGAAAAGGGAAAAGGGAAAAGGGAAAAGGGAAAAGGGAAAAGGGAAAAGGGAAAAGGGAAAAGGGAAAGCAATAGAAGAGAACAAGATCTTAACTGCAGTCACTTAGGATTTACAACACATCTAAAACCACTTATATGGAATTATTAAGTTACTTTCAAACTTGTGGAAGTTTAAATTATAAATGCTGCTATAGCTAGTGGCAACGTTAAAAACCCAATAAGAGAACAGATTTTCCAGATTGTTCTTAAAAGGCAGCTGAGTGGTGCAGTATCATGAATTATAGGAGAAGTTACAACACCCAGCCAGAGCTCTGCTTTTATTATGTCCCATCTTATCCAAACTTTGGCACGGAGCAAAGTTTCCTAAGCTCACCTCTCCCACGCTGAAGTATTTTGAAAACAATTTTCTGAAGCATTTAATGTATCAGCTCTAAATAGAAGGTTTAGAGCTTTAACAATGCTCAGACTGGAAGCCACAAAAACATTTTCAAAGGAAGCCTCAACTTTGAAAACATATTTACAATCCGTAAGTGGACAAAGCTGTAGTGATGCTTAAAAATACTTCATGTCAAACAGAAGATACCTCTTTTCCTCTGCCATTTTTTGACAGAGAAATGAGTTATCATCGGTCATTTGATGAGAAACTGGGCTGACAGAGCTCCTGGGAATAAGTAAGATCCAGGCACTTAACAGCGCATCCACACCTAACGCACAAAGCGAACTTGCTCTTCCAAAGACAGGCGACACCTGAGTTTAAGGCAAGAGTCCTAGTTTATGGAGAAGGTTATTAACCTTGCAACAGCTCAGTCAGATAAAGCTGCAGCCTAACACATCAGAACTGATCGAGCACTCCCAACTTGTTACTCCTAAAGTCAGGAAGACAGTTACACATATGAATTTGACATTAAAGTGAAGAGGTTCTGAGGATTTCCTAGTACTTACAGGTCTTTTTAAAGTGGAATACAAGCTTCTTTTTTTAGCGTACCATTAGGAAGTGGTTTGATACAGCAAAACCATGCTAGTGATTACTTAGGACTAGCCCTGTGCCTTCCCTCCAGCTGCGCATTTGCACCTCTTCCCTCTCACCTGCTATGAATGTTTGAAGCCTTAGACCAATAGAAATCTGACCCTAAAAGACACATACCCACCCACCCACCCCTACCTATAAAGATAGGGTGGTGATGGGAGGGCTATCGTAGCTTCCCAAACCACAAGGCTTTCCAAGAGCCAGGAGAAGACAGCTGAATAGAATGGGCAAGCAGCCCATTTGGTCGCACTAGCCATCAGAGCAATCGTGTGCTTTGGGAAAGCCAAGCTAAAACTCAGCAAGTTTCAAACCTATGAGATAACTAATCATCAACAGGAATAATAATGATAATGGCCACATAATACAGCTCTGCTTTGTCAGGCATCCAAAATACTAGATACCAAAACCATGGTGCGTAAAATGGTATACTGAATAAATATTAGCAAGGGACAATTGCTGATCACTTATGGAAAATACACATCCCACCTTCAGTTTAGTGGTGTTCATATTTTCCCCTCACATGTTGAAAGAGGGAAAGGAGCCCACAGCAGTGCAAAGAAGACAGAGGAGTATGCACTGGCAGGTGCTAAAAATGGTGATGGTGAAAATCAGTAAAGGAACTGACTGAACCCCTACCGATATTTTTTCAGATAAAATCAAACTCCAGTCTAACTCCTTTCCCCAAGACCAGTAAAAAAAAAACAACAGAAAGCCTGGAACTAGAAGGGTGTGAGACCACAAAGCAAAGACAAATCATTCTGTGAGATCAGGCACTGTGTTTCTGCTCACCATCCTGAGACTGTTCGTACTAATTGGAATATGCAGTCCTTGGCTGAAGATAAATATTTTAGTGACTTATTAGATAGAAGTAGTTCAGGAATCCATTAACAGCACGAACAAATTTTATAGAACAGAGTGTCTTCAAGCTAGCCTCCAAAAAGCAAACCTTAAAAATATGAAAGCCAGTCACAAAAAAACACCCATCAAATTTGACTCAATGTACTGCAAGAGCTTCAGATTAAGCAGATGACAATTTACCAACAGCTTAAATGGGAAATTGTGAAGAACTGCTCAGAGTTCAAGTGAAGTTTTGTTGGTCTTCAAGGCTATTAAAAAAAGGTGTCACTACAAAATAAGCTGAAGACACTGTCTTTTCCTTGAGTGATACCTTCTGCTTTGAACACACTTGTTAAATATTAGAAGGCATCTGGTTTACTGCTCTGTCACACAACTTGCCATTGCTCTTTTCATAACAAAATTCTCAAGTTACTCCCTGACAGAAACCCAAGGATTTAAAGTCTAAACAGATGCACTGTGATCTAACAGCACCCAGCACTGCTCTGGGATTACCAGCAACACACATGATGCTGAAACTATGGACACTTGTAGTTCAGAGGGATTTCTTTTCAGGATGAAACAAACCATTCACATACACAGCTCAGTGCTAGAAAAATGCCATTCTGCTCTGATCAGCATCCTTATAGTGTTAAACATAACTTTGCATCAAGCAACATTCTCAAATATTTTTGTATTTCTATTTTGTTCCAGAAAATAACACTTTGCTCAACTTCCTAAAATCCCACTGTACTCTCTTCAGGGTTTTAAGAGGCACAGTTCTGAAAACCTTCCTATGAATCACAGAAATCCTGCTATAAATTATACTAGACCTTAAATAAAGAACATACAGGAAGTTTAAGGCCAGATGGATTCCATTAGCCTCACCTCCTGTACTCACATCCTATTAAAATTTTACAGAAAGACTCCCAAATTGAAGGGAGTCTTGGCTCTGGCTAAATCCTGCCTTTCAGAGCGGTGTCCAGCCTCAATTAAAACATCATGAGATAATTCATCATTTACCTTTGCAAGGAAGTGGCGTACACTCCCGTAAATTTTCTGTTTTGGAGACCTAACTTTTCCTAGGAGTGAATCAAACACAGCTCAGCACCCACCGTGCACATTACACCTCAGGCCAACTTAAACTCACTGTCAGGTACCTGTGGACAGATTATCATCCTAAAAGCACATTTTGAACACGGGTTCTTCCATAAGAAGTGCTAAACATTTAGAAAGAGAGGGGGACAGCTAAATCACTTCTTTTAATAGTGCAGCAGGATGAATATAAAACTAACTACATCATTAGTACAGTAAGGCGGTCTAAGCAGCATTTTCTGCACGCTGCATACGGGATCACATCTGTGAGAAGCAATACGGTTGTACTGGCCTTTTTTAAAGACAAAAATGCTTACCCTTTAAGAGTGTCTGTCCATGTACCACTTAACATTTATATGCTAGACACACTGAAGTCTGTCTTAAAACCATTGTTCAAGAATTACTAAGGCGTCATAAGACACAAGTGGACTAAGCACTTTCTTCTTAAAACAAACCTAGGAACTGAGGCAGAATGATAAAAAGAGCTACCAAAGGTCACAAAAGTCAATGTCAAAACCAAGATTAAAAGCCTTGAACTCCTGGATCCCAGCTCTGTACTCAAAGCCTTTCCCCATCATTTAAAATATCTGTTAACGAACGGAGCGACACTCTCTCTCTCTGTAGGTGTCTTCTCTACTTATAAAACCACAGGTCACAAGACGACTTCAGCGGGAAGACAGGACTTCCAAAAAAACTCGTGGTCTTATCCAATGAGGGATTATTATAAGTATTTGCACAAATACCAACCCTTTAATCCTCCCCTCCCCAGCCCCAAACCACTCCCAATTCCTGCCCTCCCTGCCCCCACCGGCACTTACCAAAAAGCAAAGTTGTGGCCAGTTGTGGATAAAATACCTATATGTGTAAATGGAGTAGGGTTCAGACAGATCTTTGGTGATCAGTCTCATGATATCGGGCATCTGCAGCTCTGACTCGTATCGGACGTATCGTATCGTTAGGTCCTCCTCGGGCTGAGAGT
The DNA here is from genome assembly GCF_032191515.1 of Phaenicophaeus curvirostris. Lineage (NCBI taxonomy): Eukaryota > Metazoa > Chordata > Aves > Cuculiformes > Cuculidae > Phaenicophaeus > Phaenicophaeus curvirostris. The sequence continues at coordinate 66,022,117 of NC_091396.1, read as the reverse complement.
CCGTTCCCGAGCCTTTCAAACTGCAAGCTGCTGCTAAGGACCTGGAGAGTAGCTGCTGGGACTCCTCCTCCTCCCCTCCTTCATCCCCCTCCTCCTGCTCTTCCTCCTCCAAGCCAGTCCCTCCTGCCAGTCCATTGCGGGCTGCAGTCTTAGCAGCAGTCGTAGCTGTGGCAGCAGGCTGGCTCCTGTCCCCGGTCGCTGCTGTTGGGGGAGAAGGAGGAGGAGAGGGTGCAGTCCTTCCCTGGGGAGGGAGGTGGTTGGTAAGGGGGGACGAGCACGGTGCTGCGGTCGGGGGCGATGACTGCTGCTGTCCGGAGCCCATTGTTTTGCTGGCTCGCTTGTTCTCCAGCCCCTCGGGGACCTCCCCTGCCTCCGAGGAGCTGAGGATCTTACTCTTGAGGGAGGCCCGCAGGTGCCGCAGCTCGGGGCTGATGAGGCCGTTGAGCTGGTGGTTGTGGTGCGGGGGGTGATGGTGGTGGTGGTGGAGGCGGTGCTGCTGCTGCGGGCCCCCCTTGCCGCCGTCGCGGCCGCCTCCTCCTCCTCCTCGTTGCTGCTCCCGTTCCAGTCCGCCCGCGGGTCCCTCCTCTTCCTCCTCCTCCTCCTCCTCCTCAGCCTCCTCGTCCTGGGCGCCGGTGCAGGCGGTGGCGGCGGCAGCAGAGGAGGTGGAAGAGGAGGAGGAAGCAGCCCCCCCTCCTCCTCCGGGGAAAGGGGAGAGCGAATCCCCCTGCGGGGAGAGGACGCTGCTAGGCCCCGGCGGTACCTCGGCCATATCCTACGGGAGAGACCGACACAAACCCACGGAGGGAGAGGGCGTCAGAGGAGACGGAGGAGAAAAAAGGAGGGGAAAAAGGAGAGAAAAAGAGGGAGAGGTGGGGGGGCGGCCTCCTCACCGGAGCTTGGGGGGGGGGGAAGTGGAGGGGGGGGGGGGCGCGCGAACAAAGGCAGCGACGGCGCCTGGCCCCGCCTCGCCGCCTCCTCCTGCCGTCCCGCTCCCCCCGCCGCCGGGTCCCTTCCCCGCTGCCTCGCAGGGCCACCCACCCGCCGCGGCCTCCTCCTCCTCCTCCCACTCCCGGCCCGCCGCCGCTCACCCCCGCGTCTCCTCAGCGCCGCGGCTCCCACTCGCCGCTCGCCCCGCGGCCGCCAAGCGCGGCCGCCGCTGCCGTAACCCGCGGACAAGTTTCCTGTCCGCTTTTGCGACGCTTCCTCCCTTGGCGGCGCGGCTTAGCGACGGGGGGAGGGGCGGGGAGTGGGCTTGGGCTACGCTGCAAGTGGGGGAAGCGGGAGTGGGCGTGGCCAGACCGGGGGGTGGGCGTGGCCAGATTACATCGGTGAAGAAGGGAGGGGGCGTGGCCAAGGGGCGAACGGAGCATAGACGGGCTGGGAGTGGGCGTGGCCAAGGCACGGCGGGGGCGTGGCCACATTATAAAATGGGCGTGGGCACCCGTGGGCGGGGCCAGGCTGCCCGGCTGTGTCCCCGCCGCCCAGTGCCTTCGTCCCGCTGGGAGCTGCAGCCCCGCCTAGAATTATAGAATCATAGAATAACCAGGTTGGAAGAGACCCACCGGATCATTGAGTCCAACCATTCCTATCAAACACTAACCCATGTCCCTCAGCACCTCATCCACCCATCCCTTAAACCCCTCCAGGGAAGGTGACTCAACCACCTCCCTGGGCAGCCTCTGCCAGGGCCCAATGACCCTTTCTGTGACGAATTTTTTCCTAATGTCCAGCCTAAACCTCCCCTGGCGGAGCTTGAGGCCATTCCCTCTTGTCCTGTCCCCTGTCACTTGGGAGAAGAGCCCAGCTCCCTCCTCTCCACAACCTCCTTTCAGGTAGTTATAGAGAGCAATGAGGTCTCCCCTCAGCCTCCCCTTCTCCAGGCTAAACACCCCCAGCTCTCTCAGCCGCTCCTCATCAGGCCTGTTCTCCAGCCCCTTCACCAGCTTTGTTGCTCTTCTCTGGACTCGCTCCAGAGCCTCAACATCCTTCTTGTGGTGAGGGGCCAGAACTGAACACAGGATTTGAGGAGCGGTCTCACCAGTGCCGAGTCCAGAGGGAGAAGAACCTCCCTGGCCCTGCTGGTCACGCTGTTTCTGATCCAAGCCAAGATGCCATTGGCCTTCTTGGCCACCTGGGCCACTGCTGGCTCATGGTCAGTCGCTGTCACCCAACACCCCCAGGTCCTTCTCCTCCAGGCAGCTTTCTAGACAGACTTCTCCTAGTCTGTAGCACTGGATAGGGTTGTTGTGCACCTGGGCTCATTTAAACTCTAGATCACCTAAAACATTAGACCAGGTGGTCCCTGAGGTCCCTTCCAACCTGCTTTTCTGTGAATTCACAGAAGCATTGAATGGTTTGGGTTGGAAGGGACCTCAGAGCCCATCCAGTCCACACCTCCCACTGGATCAGGGGCTCCAAGCCCCATCCAGCCTGGCCTTGAACACCTCCAGGGATGGGGCAGCCACAGCTTCTCTGGGCAACCTGGGCCAGGGCCTCACCACCCTCATTGTAAAAACAATTTATTCGTGCTCTCAAGGATAAACCTTTCCTCTTAGTTTAAAGCCATCACCCTTTGTCCTCTTGCTACAGGTCCCAGTAACAGGGTCCTTCCCCATATTTTCTGTAGCCTTTTTAAGTACTGGAAGGCTGCTACTAGGTCTCCATGGAGCCTTCTCTTCTCCGGGCTCCATAACCCCAGCTCTCAGCCTGTCCTCACACGGAGGGTGCTGCAGCCCTCAGATCATCTTTGTGGTCTCCTCTGGATACGACCCGAGGTTCATGTCCCTCCAGTGCTGAGGGTTCCAGAGCTGGATGCAGCATTCCAGGTGGGGTCTCACCACAGCAGAGAAGAGAGGGAGAATCACCTCCCTCAACCTGCTGGCCAAGCTTCTTTTCATGCGGTGTGAGGGACATCATTCCTTATCTGGATAAGCCTCGGACTGCATCGTGCAACTGGTAATGGTGGAAACTCAGCAAAGCAGAAGCCATCTCAAGTGATCCAGTTTCATCACTGCTGTTCCACATTAAATCATCCTTGTTTTAAGAATGTGCTACTAGATCCCACAGCAACGAGGTCTTTAGATGTGAGAATTCTACTAAAGCACATAGATAGCCCTTCAAATTAGAGAGATACAGGCGGTTGGAAAATAGGGAATGGCAGGAAGATGTGCCATGGTAGATTTAGGTTGGATATTAGGAAAAGGTTCTTCACCCAGAGGGTGGTGGAGCACTGGAACAGCTCCCCAGGGAAGAAGTCACAGCCTCAAGGATGACAATATTCCAGAAACCTTTGGACATCGCCCTCAGACAGACAGTGTGACTGTTGGGGCTGTCCTATGCAGGGACAGGAGTTGGACTCGATGATCCTTGTGGGACCCTTCCAACTCAGGACATTCTGTGGTTCTATGATTCTTACGTGAAAGCTTTGCGGGACTGTTGTAAGACTTGCTCCTTTTCATTTGCTACAGCTATTTTTCAAGGAAGTGACAGGTCTGGGCTTAAAAGGAAAATCCAGCAACTTCTCTACAAGTCTTAACAGAGTTCTTTAATTAGAAAGAAAATAGACTGAGGGGTTACAGGCTTCTGTTGATGAATTGCCGAGTTCTGAAGTAAAGTAGGAAAAGAGTAAAATACCTGATTCAAAGTGAGTGAATTATAAGGTTTTTTTTCAAAGTAATGAATGATGAAAATACCTAACTTTTGAGAATGAAGATTTATTTCTTTTCCAAGACACGATTCAGAAAGATTAATGCATGTTGTTGCTATTCGTGTTGGCTTGCTTTGTCCTGCAGTTGCTTTGCAAATCAGTTTTTAGCCAGTTGTATCTGCTCTACAAAGGTTTTCACATATGTAATTCTGTTCAAAGTTTTGATTTTATGTGTGTTTTCAGGCACCAAAGGGACTTTGTAGGCCTGAGCTGGAGCTGAAGTGCTCTGGCACGCCAGCAGTGCCATCACACTCACCATGCTCGAGTCCTTTAAACAGAAAGAGTAAACGAACAGGTTGCCCAGGGAAGTTGCGGATGCCCCCTCCCTGGAAGTGTTCAAGGACAGGATGGATGGAACATTGAGTTGGAACTGGATGATCTTTAAGGTCCCTTCCAAGCCAAACCACTCTATGATTCTATCAAACAAAGGTTTTGTCACTGTAGGGATGGCCCAAATTCCATTCTCATTTGCCCCATTGCAGCACTGTGATTGAGAGCATTTGAGTCACATCTTAGGGTGATATCTGTGTTAAGAAGATGATCCAGCACCAGCAAATGTTGTTGAAGGAAGTGAAGATATCTAACTCACCGTGGAAACACTGTGTTACAGGTACCATGGAAAAAAACTCTCGTGTGCTTGTAGATTTCTCAAGCGGCTCAGATGAATTGTGCTTTGGAGGTGCCAACATCCCATTAAGTAAAAGGAACTCAGCACAACCTGTTTATCTCAGCTGGATACCCCAGTGTCACTCTGTGAGGTGTAGAAGACATCCCGTGGCCACTGCTGAGATGTTCTCAGTCTGAGTGCATACCATGCCTCTTGGCTGCCTTATTTCTTGTCCTTTTTTCTACGACCACAGCTGCTTTTTAAATGTTCTGAGCCCAAAGTAGTACGTTTTTTAGGTCTGTTTAACTTTAGGTCTGTTCTACTCCTTAGTTCCCTCGCACAGTTTTCTGAACCTCCAGCAGCCCTGAGAACCCTTATGCTGTTGCAAACCACACCGCCTGAAATAAGGCTGGAGATTGAACACAAGCTTTAGTGTTTCTGGTTGTTTGTTCAGTAACTCTGTGACCTTGGGTGTAGCTGTCGCTCATTTATTTGCTAAGAAAACAGCACATATGTAGGAAACTCTTCCTGTACAGTTCTGTTCTGTATGAAAAGCAAGGGAGCTGTTGATGGCCTTCCTCTTTTTCTCCTGAGCATTCAAAGACAGTACCCTCACAGTTGCTCTACATTAGATCAGAGCTTGGGGGAGCCCTGGTGGGAAGTGGACATCTATACATGCCGTGTTCCTGTCGTAATAAAGGTGACATCCCAGCTGCACAAGAGATGAGGATGTTGGAGGTAGAATACTGAGTTGTATTTAATCTGGGCAATAAACAGCAGGAGCAGGTCAATGCTTAACAAAGAAGCATTCTTTTCTTTTTTTTTTCTCAGAGAAGGGGAATCAGTTTGACATGAGTGTTTGACACGGGAGTAAAATTCCTTCCAAGTAAAATGTTCTCCATTGTTCTTCACTGAACAACAATGATTCTTTTAAAAACTTACCTAGCATGTAACAATGGCCACATTACTTCAACTCTTGAATTCAGCAGCAAAGCAATAGTAATATTATGTCTCTCTTTCCTTTCCACTTGTCCAAGTCAAAAATAAATGACACATTTTGGAATCTGATTTTTCAGGCAGGCATGTAGAAGTTTTTCATTAGCCTTGTCAGTGTTATCTTAGAATCATAGAATCATTGAATGGTTTGGGTTGGAAGGGATCCTAAAGATCATCCAGTTCCAACCTCCGCTGCCATGGACACGGACATCTCCCACTGGATCAGGTTGCTCAAAGCCCCATCCAGCTTGGCCATGAACACCTCAAAGGAAGGGGCATCCACAACTGCTCAGAGCAACTTGTGCCAGTGCCTCACCATCCTCACAGTAACAAATTTCTTCCTAACGTCTACTCTAAATCTCCCCTCTTTAAGCTTAAAACTATTCCCCTTCATCCTATCTCTGTACTCCCTGATAAAGAGACTCTCCCTAGCTTTCCTTTAAGCCTTCTTTAAGTGCTGGAAGGTCTCCTCAGAGCCATCTCTTCTCTAGGCTGAACAAGTCCAACTCTCTCAGCCTGTCCTCATGAGAGGTGCTCCAACGCTTTGATCATCTTCATGGCCTCCTCTGGACTTGCTCCAACAGCTCCATGTACTTCCTGTGCTGAGGACTCCAGAACTGAACACAGGACTCTAGGTGAGATCTCATGAAAGCAGAGCAGAGGGGCAGAAACCCCTCCCTTGACCTGCTGCTCACATTTCTTTTGATGCAGCCCAAGGGCTTTGACCATTTGGAGTCAGGGAGCAGAGATGGTGGAGTTGGGGGCTGACGAGCATAACTGTGCCTGCTCAACCTGGCGCTTGTCCCATCAGCATGGACCTCTCTGGCTACCTGGAATCTCAACTGAACCTGGTTACTGTCGCCAAAGTGTCTCTGCTTGCTTTGCTCTGGCACTCTTGGGCCATGTCTTTGACAGAAAGGCTGCCCTTGCTGTCCTACTCAGTCCATGGCTCTCCTTCCCTTCTGGACCAGCATCCTACTTGGCTCTTCCTTGAAACCTAAGTGTTAAAGCATGCCTGCACCTCATGATGGAGAGCAGGGTACCTTATGCTGATTTCCTTGCCTGCTTTGTGATGCTTTCAGGATGAAGACAGGGTATGAACAGTTGGCAGGCAGTTCAGATTTGTGAAGCCAGGTGGAGTGGGGCTACTGCTAAAGCAGTTTTAATACTTTGTGTGCTGCACTTGCATGCCCGTACTGGGGTGGGAGTTGAACTAGCATCTCCCCAGCACTGTGCTGGCTGCTCTAGCTGAGCTGTGGTCTCCTCAGGGCCAAGCCACGATCTGTGTTGGCAAAGATGCCATCATTCAACTAAAGCCTGTCCAATGGCATGAGGTTTAACAAGGCCAAATGCCGGGTCCTGCACTTGGGGCACAACAACCCTATGCAGCTACAGACTAGGAGAAGTCTGTCTAGAAAGACGCCTGAAGGAGAGAGACCTGGGGGTGTTGGCTGACAGCGACTGAAAATGAGCCAGCAGTGGCCCAGGTGGCCAAGAAGGCCAATGGCATCTTGGCTTGGATCAGAAACAGCGTGACCAGCAGGGCCAGGGAGGTTATCCTCCCTCTGTACTCGGCACTGGTGAGACCGCTCCTCGAATCCTGTGTTCAGTTCTGGGCCCCTCACCACAAGAAGGATGTTGAGGCTCTGGAGCGAGTCCAGAGAAGAGCAACAAAGCTGGTGAGGGGGCTGGAGAACAGGCCTTATGAGGAACAGCTGAGAGAGCTGGGGGTGTTTAGCCTGGAGAAGAGGAGGCTGAGGGGAGACCTCATTGCTCTCTACAACTACCTGAAAGGAGGTTGTGGAGAGGAGGGAGCTGGGCTCTTCTCCCAAGGGACAGGGGACAGGACAAGAGGGGATGGCCTCAAGCTCCACCAGGGGAGGTTCAGGCTGAACATAAGGAAAAATTTTTTTACAGAAAGGGTCATTGGGCCCTGGCAGAGGCTGCCCAGGGAGGTGGTTGATTCACCTTCCCTGGAGGTGTTTAAGGCACGGGTGGATGAGGGGCTGAGGGACATGGGTTAGTGTTTGATAGGAATGGTTGGACTCGATGATCTGGTGGGTCTTCCAACCTGGTTATTCTATGATTCTATGATTCTAAAGGTGTTTGGCTTTGGTCCTCAGCAGCTCAAACAAATATAAGATGATAGCAAAGTTGTACATGCAAGTCTGAAATTTCTACACTGAACTCTGCATTCAGAGAGGAAATGCAACATGAGCTAGGAGTGATGGAAATATCAGGTCTGTCCCAGTTCCTGAAGCAGCAAATATAGAAGCATATAAAAATTATACAAGGTTGTAAGCGCAAGAAAAGAGGAATTGAATGAAACAAAATGTATGCGTATGTATCAAGGAGTGTTGTCCAGTTCCTGCTGAGGAAACTGTCTGTTTAATGTTTGGATTTGTGCTCAGAGGGGCATGTAACATAGTCAGCCTGGGAAAAAAGTAGCTTTGGAAGTGTTGTAACAAGAGAAATCACAAGAGGGTAGTGTTGTACAGCGCTCCAGCCAATCTGTGATTCCCACATCAGTGACCTTGTTCCACAAAACCAAGTTTATTTCACCAGAGGAAGATACAAATTCACTGTCTGCATCTCCTCTGACAGCAGTCCCCAGGAGAATGACATTTTTCTCCATGTGAGACAAGGACTTGTAATGTCAGGATCAATACAGCAGCAGAATCGCCATCTCCACCTTTGTAGCTTTGTTGAAACCAAGTGTGAAATGAACACAAGAAGGGTTTGGCAGGTTATAAAAGAAGCAGAGACCTGTGAATCATAACAATATTTTTTCCGTTTCTTGGTCTTACCCTTTTTTCCCCCTGCTATTGGTGAAGTCATTTGGCTCCCTGATAACTAATGCTGACTTCTCTTACCCATGCCTACTCTCAATGGCAAGAAGAAATGGAGTAAAAGACGTGTCATTAAACTCTTTCAAAAATGCTCCTTCTAATAAGGAGCTCTTGAGCTTTCCAGGAAGAGTTTCTTTCCAACTTTGCTATCTTACCAAGCCGCCTCTCAGTTCTCCCAGTCTCATTTCTTCTCTCTTTGGTATTGGAAGAAACAACAGGAAAAGCAGAATGAATCTCTGTGCCTTTCTATTGCAATGGGTTTGACATGCGCTTAGAAACCTGGTGAAAATGTATTTAGTAACAGAGATGATTATTTAGAGATGATTTCATAGAAAAGGATTGATTCCACTGTGTATGGCACCTGGCCTGTGATGGGGAATATTTAATTTAAAATAATGTGCTGCACTGCAAACAGCCAGAGCCAGCTCTTCTCTTTCCAGCCCTTTATCAAATGGGGGCAGAGTATGAAGAGTTTGGGAGAAGCTGCAAATGTGATGTATGGGAGGTCGCTATAAGATCTCCTTGGAGCCTTGTCTTCTCCAGGCTGAATAAGCTCAGCTTCAATTGAGTTCATTTTACAGCTGTCAAGCAAAAGGAGAATGTAGTTACAGTGTATTAAAAAAAAATGAAGTGACTATCCTTTTATATGAGGTTACTGAAGCTGTTCAATAGGCGCCTATTGATTTCTCCATTGGCACCAAGGAGAAATCTCTTCTTTGCTTCAGCAGAAATAGAGAAAACTAACACTATAGTCTTTTGAAAAAAATCTACCTCAACTTGTTGAAGATATGATTTAACAGATGATCATTAAAGTATGATAATTCTTTTTAGAAGGACCTCTGCCATGAGCTCTTTTTCTTTTGCTGATAGACTCCCTGTGGTATGAAATATTTAGTGGAGTAAGCACCCTTAAAAACTGTAGAGGATGAAGAAGATAGGTATGGAAACTTACTGAAAAAGGAAACGGTTGGAAGGAGGATTTAAGGAATTGCAGATACGTTAGCTTGTCTTCAGTTTTCTGAAAAATCCTGGACAAATAATCAAATAATTTGAAAGCATTTAAGAGAAAAACAATGAAGTTAGTGCCAGTCAACATGGATCTGTCAAGAACAAACCATGTCAAACCAATCTCTTTTCCTTACATGACAGGGTAACAGGCTTTGAGAAAGAAGAGAAACAGAGGCAGAGTTCTAGACATCAGGTAGACTTTTGACAAGCCATTATCACAACCTAGGAAACACGGTAGATGTGATGTTGTAAAGGTCTCAGTGCAGAATGTTTCAGAGAACAATTCTCAGTGGTTCAGCTGTAAAATGTAAGAGGCATTGTGTGAGCTGGTGTGTTATTCAGGATTTTCAATGGGCTATAAATGATATTGTTTATATTTGGAGGCAAAGCCCTGCAAGGATCCCTGACAAAGACAGGGCCAGTGTTGCAAAGGATCTTGAGAAATCAGAAATGCAGTCTGAAAAAGGGAGGACGCTTCAATGAGCATGAGCACAAGATGCTCAGCTTAGGAAGGAACAAACAGCTAAACAAATACAGTCTGGCGAAGAGCTGGAGAAGAGCTCAAGTTCTTTGGGAAACAATATGAAGAAGAGCTCTTTCTCACCACTTAGGCATCAGGAAGCACCAGCTGGAGCCCAGCTTTGGACTGTGCTCTGCAGGAATCACAGGGACTAATTTAGGAGCATGCAGAGTAGCACGCAGCGATGATCAGAGGGCTTGAAAACAGGACCTGTGATGGAAAAGTGAGCACATGGAGGTTCTGCACCTTATGAAAGACTAAACTAACACAGGACACTGTAATCATCACGTCCACGGAGGACAGGACAAGAAATACTGTCCAAGAGAATTTTGAAAAATTTGTTAACTATGCAGGCTGGGAAGTGTTGCAATAAGCTCCTGGAGAAAGTTGTCATGGAAGGCTTTTGAGAACAAAAACCCATCCTTTCTTGTTACACAGGGATAGATTTGAGAAGGTTCTTGAGGCCTTTCCATAGTCTGCTTTTATTAAAATTCCAGAAATTTTATTGTCAAAAGTGGACTTCATGTCACAGACATTTGTGTCAAACAGGGAGCTAACGTCATGTTGCTCATTCTCACCTGGAGCACTATGTTCAATTCTGGAGTCCTCAGCACAAGAACATATATCTGGTGGAGTGGGTCCAAAGGAGAGTAAGGAAGATTATCAGAGTGCTGGAGCACCTCTTATATGAGGAAAGGCTGAGAAAGTTAGGGTTGTTCAGCCTGGAGAAGAGAAGGCTCTGGGGAGACTTACAGCAACCTTCCAGTACTGAAAGGGGCTACAGGAAATAGGGGAGGGGATTGTTTTCAGGGAGTGCAGGGATAGGAGAAGGTGGAATGGTTTTAAGCTGAAAGAGGGGAGAATTTTAGTAGATCTTAAGAAGAAATGTTTTCCTGTGAGGGTGGTGAGGTGCTGGCCTAGGTTGCCCAGAGCAGTGGTGGCTGCCCCATCCCGGGAGGTGTTCAAAGCCAGGTTGGATGGTGCTTGGAGCAACCTGATCCAGTGGGAGATGTCCCTGCCCATGGATGACCTGTAAAGACCTCTTCCAACCCAAACCATTCTATGATGCTATGATGCTATGATGCTATGATGCTATGATGCTATGATTCTATGATTCACTGGCAGGGCACCAGGACAGAACTAGGTAAGTATTTTGGACTGTTAATTAATTATATTAAACAAATGTTTCAGTGTAAAGTGGCATTTAAAACTGTTGCTCACTTTGCTCTTCTGACATTACAGGGGCAGATTTCCCCTTCAATAGGATTCCGTCAGGGAGCAGAGAGAGAGAATAGCTGGCCTGGGAAGTGAAGTTCTCACTTGCTCCACACCACACTGCGGCAATTCTGGTTTTGTCACTCTCCCTTTATCATGGTATAGATATTTAAGGTAACTAGAAAAAGAAACTGCAAAATGCTGCAAGGAACAAGGCAACTTAGAACATCATCCTTCTTAAAATTTATTGCTGTGCATGCATAAAACCATTTTTTATTCACTTAAGACCAGTACATCCAGTACTTTGATTTGGGGCTATTCATGACCTTAAGCTTAAATGTGGATTTAAGTGTATTGCTGGCTAGGATCTCATATCTTTGCCCTGATTTTTTTTTTTTCCCATTCACACTGAATCAAATCCTGATGCCACTGAACAATAACTCTTCTCTGATTTCCCCAGAGCAAGAATTCAACTCATACTGCCTGTTCTACAACAAGGCTTAGTTGGCTCATGCAGGATCAGAGATAGGCAGTGACAATTTTCTTTTAGGGAAGAAATACAAGTTTCCACATTCCTTTCTCAGGCAGAAAAGTGTTGCCTGCAGTGCTCAGAACAGTTCATGGGATTTTTTTTTTTAAGGCTTTCAAAAATATCCTTCAAATGAGCCTTGGCAATATCTCCTGCAACACTTAAAATCATAGAATTGTTTGGCTGGAAAAGAACTTTGATATCATCAAGTCCAACCGTACCTGTCCACTACTAAACCAGATCCCTGAGCACTTCACCTACCCATCTTTTAAATCCCTCCAGGGATGGTGACTCAACCACTTCCCTGGGCACCCATTCTGGTGCTGAGAACCCTTTAGGCGAAGAAATTTTTCCTGATCTGAACCTCCCCTGGCAAAACTTGAGGCCAGGACAGGGGACAGGATGAGAGGGAATGGCCTCAAGCTCCGCCAGGGGAGGTTCAGGAACATTAGGAAACATTTTTTACATTAGGAAAAATTTTTTCACAGAAAGGGTCATTGGGCACTGGCAGAGGCTGCCCAGGGAGGTGGTTGAGTCACCTTCCCTGGAAGTATTTAAGGCACAGGTAGACAAGGTGCTGAGGGACATGGTTTAGTGTTTGATAGGAACGGTTGGACTTGATGATCTGGTAGGTCTCTTCCAACCTGGTGATTCTATTATTCTATGATCCAGTGGATGCATGCAGCTCCCCAGACCCTGGGCTGCAGGCAGTGCTGCCCTCCCTGCTCGTGCTGGTCCTGGCTCCACTTGTGGAAGTGGTGCTCGTGTGGGGGAACTCCTTCGTGTGGTGGAGGAACTAATGGAGGAGGTAAAGAGGCTGAGGACTATCAGGGAATGTGAGAGGGATATAGACCAGTGGAGCAGTGTCCTCTCACTAACTCAGTGGGCTGCTGGGACTGGTGTGTCTGAGCACCACCCACCTGCAAACTGCAAGGTTGGGTGAACAAGAGATGGGGAATGGCAGCAAGTTCCTGCCAGGCAAAGTAAACCTGCTCCCTCCACCCAGACAACAAAACCCCAGATCCCCCTGAAGAACAAATACGAAGCACTGCAGGTGGAATCCATCCCCAAGGATGAGGATGATGGCTCCCACAGCCTAGAATATTTCCTCAGGCTGCGCCATCCTCCGTTAAGAAGAAGAGGAGAGTGACTGTCATAGGGGATTCCCTTCTAAAAGGAACGGAGGGACCCATCTGCAGACCAGACACACTCCACAGAGAGGTCTGCTGCTTACTGGGGGCATCAGTGAAGGAGGTAACTAGAAAACTTCCATCCCTGGTCCAAGAGACGGACTATTATCCTCTGATACTATTCCAAATTGGTAGTGATGATACAGAGAACAGGAAGTCCAAAGCCATTAGGAGAGACTTCAGGGCTCTTGGGAAATGATGGAGGGCTCTGGGGCTCAAATAGTATTTTGCTCCATTCCAAGGCTAAATACAGAGGAGCAGGAAGTCAAGAAGAAGCAATTTAGTCAAAGAAAAAAAAAGTCAAAGAAAAAAAGTCAAGAAGAAGGTTGTTTAGCCTTGAGAAGAGGAGGCTGAGGGGAGACCTCATTGCTCTCTATAACTACCTGAAAGGAGGTTGTAGAGGGGAGGGTGATGGCCTCCTCCCAAGTGACAGGGGACAGGACGAGAGGGAATGGCCTCAAGCTCTACCAAGGGAGGTTTAGGCTGGACATTAGGAAAAAATTTTTCACAGAAAGGATCATTGGGCACTGGCAGAGGCTGCCCAGGGAGGGGGTTGAGTCCCCTTCCCTGGAGGTGTCTAAGGCACGGGTGGACGAGGTGCTAAGGGGCATGGTTTAGTGTTTGATAGGAATGGTTGGACTCGAAGATCCAGTGAGTCTCTTCCAACCTGGTTATTCTATGATTCTATGATTCTATTGTACAATTGATTAATGCCTGGCTCTGAGCCTGGTGCGAGGAGAGGGGCTTTGGTTTCTTTGATCATGGGGTGTCTCACGCACCTCCAGGCTTTGTTACTAGGGATGGGACACACATGTCTTCTAGCAGGGCTAAAGCCCTTGCTAAAAACCTAGCTAAGCTCATTAACAGGGCTTTAAATTAGATGTGAAGGGGGAGGGGGATTAGACCAGGCTAGACAGGAGTGAACCTGGCTGTGGGCTACCAGTACATCACCACGGAACAAGTGGGGGCGATTAAACCTGATGACGGTAAGGAAGATACGGGCACTCTGGCGCTAGCTACTCCAACGAGCAGCCAGTTGGGAATAAACTCTATTCCCTCTAAGAAGGCTGAAGGTTTGGCAGCCCAGCTGAAATGCATTTACACCAATGCATGCAGCAAGGGGAATAAGAAGGAGGAGTTGGAAGCTGTTGGAAGCAATGAGGCTATGATGTTGTTGCCATCACGGAAATGTGGTAGGATGACTCATATAGCTGGAGTGCAGCTGTGGTGGGGTACAAACTCTTCAGGTGGGACATGAAGGGTAGGAGAGGAGGCAGGGTAGCCCTCTATGTAAGAGAGGACTTGGATACCGTTGAGCTGGGTTGTGGTGATGAGGAGATCGAGTGCCTGTGGGTTAAAATCAAAGGAGCCCTAAAGAAGGCAGATTTTGTGATGGGAGCCACCCAGCCAAGGAGAAGCAGCTGATGAGCTCTTCTATAAATAGCTGGGCATAGTCTTTAGGTCAATGCGTCTTGTTCTCATGGGTGACTTCAATCTTCCAGATATCTGCTGGAAGTACAATACGGCAGAAAGGAAGCAGTCCAGGAGGTTCCTGGAGTGCGTGGAAGACAACTTCCTCGCACAACTGGTGAGCAAACCGACAAGGGAAGGTGCCCTCCTGGACCTGCTGTTTGAGAACAGAGAAGGCCTTGTGGGGGATGTGGTGGTAGGAAGACGCCTGGGACAAAGCGATCATGAGATGATAGGGTTTTCTGTTCTAGGTGAGGTGAAGGGGGTGGTTAGCAGGACAGTCGCATTAAACTTCCAGAGGGCAGACTTTGGGCTGTTGAGAAGGCTGGTTGGCAAAGTCCCATGGGAGACAGTCCTTAAGGACAAGGGAGCTTAGGAAGCTCTGTGATCCGGTGGGTCTTTTTCAACCTGGTGATTCTATGATTCTATGATAATCTTCCCGGGTACCGAGGTCAGGCTGACAGGCCAGTAGTCCCCCAGACCCTCCACCCGGACCTTCTTGTGGCTGGGTGTCCCTTTGGCAAGCCTCTGGTGGTCTGGGACCTGCCCTGTTAACCAGGACTGCTGATAAATGACGGAGAGTGCCTAGGCAGGCTCCTCTGCCAGCTCCTGCTGTGTTCTTGGGTGGATCCCATCCAGCCCCGTAGACTGATGAGAGTCCAAGTGACATAGTAGGTCATTAACTGCTTCCTCCTGGATTACGGGGCGGGTGTGTGGTTATCATGCTCCCTGTCCCTGACTTCTCATTCAGGGGGCTGAATACCCTGGGAATAACTGGTCTGATGGTTAAAGACTGAGGCACCTCAGCCTTTACCTCTTTTGTCGTGGCAATATTCCCCCCTTCCTCGCATCCAATGAAGAATGGAGATTCTCCTTGGCTCAATTTTTGCTGTTGGTGGGTTTATAAAAATATTTTTCGTTATCTTTTACTGCAGTGGCCAGGCAGGGTTGTAGCCTGGCTTTTGCCTTTTGACATTTTCTGTCTGCATGACCCGACTGGATCCCTGTACTCTTCCTCAGCTGCTTCCCCTCCTTCTGAAAGCAGTAAGCTGTCCTGTTGAGTCTCAGCAAAAGCTCTCTGTTCATCCTGGCCAGTTGTCTTCCCTGCTGTTATTTTTATGGCACATGCGGACAGCCTGCTCCTGCTTCTGTCAGACTGCTCTCTACAACCTCTTTTCAGGTAGTTGTAGAGCCTCCTCTTCTCCAGGCTAAACACCCCCAGCTCTCTCAGCCGTTCCTCATAAGGCCTGTTCTCCAGCCCCCTCACCAGCTTCGTTGCTCTTCTCTGGACTCGCTCCAGAGCCTCAATATCCTTCTTGTGGTGAGGGGCCCAGAACTGAACGCAGGATTCGAGGAGCGGTCTCACCAGTGCCGAGTCCAGAGGGAGAATAACCTCCCTGGACCTGCTGGCCACGCCGTTTCTGATACAAGCCAAGATGCCTCTTTGCTTCTGAATCTGCAAGATGCAAAGCTCTCATCACACTAGCAGATCTTCTAGGACAAATCAAATCCCCATCCTGAGGAATGGGTCTGCACCGAACCTCAGCCCAGGGCATCCGCTTTGCAGTGCTGATGCCGATGGAAGAAACACCATCTGTTTACTGTTCTCTGGAAAGGCTGCACTATTGCAGTGTTGCTGTCAACACTGTTCCTGTGTGGCACTGACAGGACTCCAAGACAATTTTTTCCATCTGGTTCTACTGACAGCAATTAGAACAGTCCAGTCGCATGTGCAGCTCCCCTGGGAGGACAGGTGAAGCGTAGGACCAGGACATCCCAGAACCGCTCTCCTGTAATTGTCAGCAGAAGCACCAGGTGGCGAGAAGAGTCTGCGGTTCGTGTCCTGCTCGGTGCCAGGAGCCTGCTGGCAGGAATAAAGCAGAGACAGCCTTAGAGAGCACAGAAAAGAGTCCTTTCTTCCTCTTGCATTAGCATCCAAAGGTAGTAGGGACGAGATTTGAGCTCCTCGTGTGGATCCTGATGCTTTCCCCGGGGCAGGGTATGCCATGGAGTTGTCCTGCAGAATGGACCTCCCAGCCCTTTTCCACCTGAGGAAGAAACTCTCAGAAACTCTCCAATGTTCACCCTGCAAAGGGCTCAGCACAGGCTCAGAGCTAGCAGCGCCAGTGAGGGCGCATCCATGCTGGCTCTGTGGCCCAGGGTGACTTCTCTGGCTACTTGGCACCTCATCATAGAATCATAGAATAACCAGGTTGGAAGAGACCCACCGGATCATCGAGTCCAACCATTCCTATCAAACACTAAACCATGCCCCTCAGCACCTCATCCACCCGTGCCTTAAACACCTCCAGGGAAGGTGACTCAACCACCTCCCTGGGCAGCCTCTGCCAGTGCCCTGTGACCCTTTCTGTGAAAAATTTTTTCCTAATGTCCAGCCTAAACCTCCCCTGGTGGAGCTTGAAGCCATTCCCTCTCGTCCTGTCCCTTGGGAGGAGGCCAGCACCCTCCTCTCTACAACCTCCTTTCAGGTAGTTGCAGAGAGCAATGAGGTCTCCCCTCAGCCTCCTCTTCTCCAGGCTAAACAACCCCAGCTCTCTCAGCCGCTCCTCATAAGGCCTGTTCTCCAGCCCCTTCACCAGCTTTGTTGCTCTTCTCTGGACTCGCTCCAGAGCCTCAACATCCTTCTTGTGGTGAGGGGCCCAGAACTGAACACAGGATTCGAGGAGCGGTCTCACCAGTGCCGAATCCAGAGGGAGAATAACCTCCCTGGACCTGCTGGCCACGCCGTTTCTGATCCAAGCCAAGATGCCATTGGCCTTCTTGGCCACCTGGGCCACTGCTGGCTCATGTTCAGTCGCTGTCAACCAACACCCCCAGATCTTTCTCCTCCAGGCGGATTTCTAGACAGACTTCTCCTAGTCTGTAGCACTGCCCAGGGTTGTTGTGCCCCAAGTGCAGGACCCGGCATTTGGCCTTGTTAAACCTCATGCCACTGGACTCTGCCCAGCGGTCCAGCCTGTTCAGATCCCTTTGCAGAGCCTTCCTACCTTCCAGCAGATCCACACTTCCACCCAGCTTAGTGTTGTCCGCAAACTCGCTAAGGGTGCACTCAATGCCTTCATCCAGGTCATTGATAAAGACATTGAACAGGGCTGGACCCAGCACTGAGCCCTGGGGAACCCCACTTGTCACTGGCCTCCAGCTGGATTTCACACCATTTCCCACCACTCTCTGGGCCCTCCAGCCAACCAGTTTTCCACCCAGGAGAGTGTGCGCCTGTCCAGCCCAGAGGCCTGAAGACTAAGTGAGTCCAGGATTGCTGCTGGAGGTCAAACCCACATTGCTTTTTACACACGGTGTTTGAATTCTACTTCTGTGGCTCTGCAGAAGGGAGATGCTGCAGGGAGGGGATGTGGATTGTGCGAATTACACAACTGCCTTCCTCCTTCTGTTCTCAGCCCTGATAACAGGGTGGCGCAGCATGAGGAATAATGGACTAGAAAACTATTTAGAAGGGTTTTAAACCCTCCTTGCACATCAGACTGCAATGCCCCCACTCCATTAGTATTCAGGAGTCCTGTAACGCAGCCATCTCATGATTACTCTGCTTGTTTCGGGGTGTCATTATGTGTCCCCTCTGGAGCTTTAAACTGGCTCTGTGCTTTGAAGGTAAAGACAAATAATGAAGGTGCAGAGCAGAGAGCACCTTCTCTCTCTGTTTCTTCAGGTAAAATATCTTCTGTGATTTATTACCTGCCCCTGTGAAATGCAGGACATAAATTACTCTGCGTTGCTCAATCTTTCAGCTCCCATAGGCAAGGCTGTTTGCAAAATGGTCTGTCTGAAGGCCTTCTTGATGCTGCCGAACATCCTAACAGCAGTTTGCTCAGAAACATGAGTTCTTGATGAGTTCCACTATTAAAATATACAGGAGTTTCTTTTGTTACTCAGAACATGTGTCTGAAATTGAAAACAGAGTTCAGGGGCTTCATCTGTAACTGTGGTTTCATCTTCTGTGGGTACCGCCTGGAATGGTTAATTAAACACATCAATTCTCCACAATTGCCTTCATTTATGGAGAGATCTGACTGTTCCTCGGGTGGGTTCAGAGAGGCAGGCTACAGGACACAAAGGCAAACACGGAGGTGAGATAATTAGGAATAAATGCAGTGTGTGTGTGTTGTCAGGCTGCACCCCATGCTGTCTGTACTCAGTTCATTCACTAAGAGTCCCACAAAATTAACAGTCCCCTACTCCCTTCAGTTAGGACCGGTTCTTGCAGTCCTTCCAAGATGGATTGCACCCTCCCTGGAGGTGTTCAAGGCCTGGTTGGGGCTTGGGGCAACCTCATCCAGTGGGAGGTGTCCCTGCCCATGGCAGGGGGTTGCATCTGGACAGGCTTTGAGGTCCCTTTCAACCCAGACCATTCTGTGATTTGAAGAATCAGAGCCTGGAGACTTTAAGGATCAGAATCATCCTTTAGGTTGGAAAGGGCCTCCAGAGGTCATCTGGTCCAGCCCTCACTCTAAGCATTTCTAGTTGCATCAGCCTGCACAGGACTGTCTCCAGGAGTGTCTTGGACGCTTCCAAGTTGAGAGACTCAGCAACCTTTCTGCCCAGCCTGTTCAATACTTAATCATAGAATCATGGGATGGTTTGTGTTGGATACAACCTCAAAACCCATGTAATTCCACGGTTGCTTGCACCCAGCCATAGTACCCACCTTGCAGATACTGAGCTGTTTAAGGTCATCGTTTATTATCAACGCTGCATTTGATGACTGTTCACTGATCTATCAAATGGCTTTTGTGTGGATCACGGGCAGGTGATGCCCACCAGGGCCTGTCAGTAGGAGGTTCTCCAGCTGCCTGAAGAGGGCACACAAGCAGGGATTGATCCTTGGAGCAGACAGGTGCTAGGCTGGGGCTCAACTGGCTCTGATGAGTCCCCTTGTTCATCCTCTCAAACAGCCTTATCGGCACAGCCACAGTGAGCAGGAGCTGTGCCCAGACCCAGCCGCTTCCCCAGCCCAGAGCTGGCACATCCCCTCAGTCCCATCTCCCCTGAGCACGTGGAATCATCCAACCCGCCAGCTTGGTGCTGCACGGAGCTGCTCCCAGGCAGAGCTAGTTTTGCCAGGCCAGGACTGCAAAAGATATTAAGGCATAGATGACAGCAGAGGATTGGAAACAGAGCGAATGCGATGACGTCGGGTGGGGGAATGGCTTGTCACCTTGGGCTCGAGGGTCAGCGGAGTGATTTGTTTTTAATTTGGGTGGCTGGCAGCTGTGATTTCATTCGTTAGCCTCCATGAGGGAGGGGATGACATACTGAATAAAACGTGTCAGATAATATGTCACATCGCATAAGACCATAATAGTGTGTTTGCCACAGCCAGGGATGCCTTTCACCGACTGCCTTGCAAACCAGCAGCTGTAAGGCAACATCTGGAGTCCTTTGAACATCAGCTGATGCAGCTCGTGCCAGGCACGGAGATGCAGATCTTGCCTATGACACCCAGTTGTCCCTTTGGTCTCTGAATGCACAAACAGCAGTGGGTGCTGTGTGCCCCTGCCTGACCATTGCCCTCCGACACCTCAGGGTTAGCAGAGCAGCACTTTCAGTCACCAAGAGGAGTGCTTTTTCATCCCTCATGTATCACTGTTCAGGGATGACTGTCTGGAACAGGCACCAAGCCAGTCTTCATTGCAATGAAGGACGGGGACAAGTTACCCAAGGTGGCAGAGAACTCATTGCTCTCTAAAACTGCCTGAAAGGAGGTTGTAGTGAGGTGAGGGTAGGTCTTGTCTCCCTGGTAGCCAGTGACAGGACAAGGGGAAATGGCCCCAAGATGCACCAGGGGAGATTTAGGTTGGATATGAGGAAAGGGTTGGATATGAAAGCGTTGTCAAGCATTGGAAGAGGCTGCCCAGGGCAGTAGTTGAGTCCCCATCCCTGGAGGTGTTCAAGGCCTGGTTGGATGGGACATTGAGAAATCCGATCCAGTGGGAGGTGTCCTTGCCCATGGCAGGGGGTGCAACTGGATGGGCTTAGAGGTCCCTTCCAGCTCAAACCATTCCACGATTCTGTGATTCTAAGAGACTCAGTTCTTCCTCCTGTGCCTTTTCTTGTTGGTCTGGTGGGATGCTTTTAAACCTCTTCATATCAGGTTTTGCCTCAGGCTATTGCAAGGTCGAACCCAGAGGTGAGAGGCTGTGCCATCGTTTCCAGAGCTGCAGCTGGAAGGGAAGGGAAGTTTGGTGTTGAAGAAGTTTGTTTTAGCCATTGGCATTCAGGGAACGTGGTCTCTGTGTGTATTATCTACAACTCGATCATGTCACGAATCATGGAAATCATCTGATAATATATACGTAGGTTTAAAGCCTAGAGTGAAACAGCCTTTTTATATGGAATGAACATTTTGAGTGATTGAGTATGAATCCAGGTATTTTCTGCCTGCTTTTGAGACCTATCTGGAGGAACCATGTTATAAATAGCCTCTCTGACAACAAAAACATAGGAAGTAGAAAAACCCAGAGAGCATTTCATGTATATCACAGTAAAATGTTGTTTTACCACCGTGAGGAGAGATAAGGATTTCATTTCTAAGTGACAAAATCAAAATTCTTTTGGATTAAAGATCTGTATTTCATTAATACTAAAAACCAATGCATTTAGTATCGATGCTTTTGATGACTGTTAACTGATCTATCAAATGGCTTTTGTGTGGATCACGGGCAGGTTATGTCCATCAGACCGTGGCATGAAATGAAGTGCCATTAGATGTTAGAGGTGGTTATTAATCTTCTGGCAATGCACAGCAATTACTGTTCTGTCTCTGCAGCCTCGCTGGCAGGCATGTGGGAGAGAGAGCATGACATTCCCATTCCTTGGGTCTGTCCCAGCAGGATGTAAGCGCTGCTGTGAGCCAGAGCAGCACCGTGCTTGCTTGTGTCCCACCTTTGGCAGTGGATAACAGCAAGGGGTGCTCGCGGAAAAGAAGAACAACAGAGGTCTGTGCCTATATTGGCAATTTCCCGGTATAATCCCTTAGCTGCCCATAGGTTGTGGCTCCGGGACCTTCTGAGTCAGCCATGGTATCTGTGCGTCAGCAATTTGTCCTGGGTTTTTCTTCTCTGGGTTCATAGAATCACACAACAGTTTGGGTTGGAAGGGACTTTAAAGACAATCCAGTTCCACCCCCTGCCATGGGCAGGGACACCTCCCACTGGATCAGGGGCTCCAAGCCCCATCCAACCTGGCCTTGAACACCTCCAGGGATGGGGCAGTTACCACTGCTCAGGGCAACCTGGATCAGGGCTTTCCCCACCCTCACTGGAAAACATTTCTTCCTAAGATCTCATCTTAATCTCCCCTCTCTCAGCTCAAAACCGTTCCCCCTCATCCTGTCCCTGACACCCTAAGAAAAAGCCCCTCCCCAGCTTTCCTGGAGCCCCTTTCAGTGCTGGAAGCTGCCGTAAGGTCTCCGTGGAGCCTTCTTTCCTCCAGGCTGAACAACCCCGACTCTCTCAGCCTGTCCTCAGAACAGAGGTGCTCCAGTCTTCAAATCATCTTCATTTTTGAAGCTGAGTTGTTTTTGCCTTTTATTAAGCATGTATTGTGTGGATCCTGCCAGAAACTGCACTCACTGGGAGAGGGAGGTTGCTAAGGAATTAGTAAGTGGCCTAGGGCTACCAGGTTTAGTTCCCAGCTCTTGTGGAATGATGCTCAAACCCCTTGGAGATGAGCATTGGTGAGAGATGTCTGGTGGCTGCCCATGGGCACTCAGTTGCTCCAAGCCCCATCTAAATCATGTGACTACACCATGTCTTCAAAGTTTTGAACCTCTCCAGGGATGGAGACTCCAACGCCTTCCTGGGCAGCCTCTGCCACAGCTTCACTACTCTTCTGGTAAAGAAATGTTTCCTAATATCCAATCTGAACCTGCCCTGGTGCAACTTGAGGCCATTTCCTGTAGTGATTAAGGCAAGGACTCCGTTTTGAGGTGACAAATGAAATCACTTTATTAAGCACAAGCAGTCCCTTTTATATCCCTGCCTCGTTGAGGGAGTGCTTTTCCACATGCCCAAATAGCTCAGTTATGCTTTCTTGTTTTTCAACCTTGCAAAGTCTGTTTTTAGCATAATTATCTACAGCTCTTAGCAACAACCAGGGTCCTGTGGTCTTCTCCCTTCTGTATCCCACAGTCTCCTGCCTACCAAGGCAATAATATCTTCATTGTTTTTGGTTAGCAAATCACCATCTGGACCCACAATTTCCTTTCATCCTGTCACTTGTTACTTGGGAGAAGAGCCCAGCACCCACCTCACTACAACCTCCTTTCAGGTTGTCGTGCTTGTCTTCGAGGAGTAAATAGGTTTGGGAATCTCTTTGCAACCCTACAACAATTAGTGAGCCTTGCTGCTAAGTTGGGATTTTGCAGAACTTTGAGCCTTGTCACTGTTTAATTGTGCCGTGCCGCAGCAGATGACAAATTGTCCTTTATTGGTGGCTAATGACAGACCCAGCCTCGACGCCGCATTCCCCGCAGTCGCTAGGAGCAGCCCAAGGATTGCTGTAGTTATGGTAAGTGTTTCCTTGAATATCATTTCCCCAGTGCTTTTCGCTCCGCTGTGACAGTTTGTCTCTAATTGCAGAAATAACAAAACGCCTTGAGCGTATTTATTCACTTGAGTTTTATTTTAGTTACTCATTATAGAAGTGTTAATAACAACCTGAAGGGAAGGAACAGAACTGCATCTGAGAGCCACAGACAAGTTGGTTTGAGATTTTGCTTAATGGACCATTATGTCCTCAGAAGAGTTTTTCTTTTCCACTGTTTTCATTTCCTCTTCTGCCACTTGATGTTTCAAAACCAGGAATAGAAAGCAACAGACTTATCTAATACCCTGAGTCTCAGATGTAATATCTCAGTAAAATCAGTCCTTCAGGTAAATTGACTTCATTGCCAGTGGGAGATGAATGCTTTTATTTGGTCTTGGTGGTGAATCTTGGGTTTTTTAGTGCTCTGTGGGCTTCTTCCTCACTGAAACCAAGGGTTGAGTTTGGCTCTTCAGAAGGTGTTCCGAAATGGAAGAGAAAGAAACAGTGATGTGAGGTCAAGGACAGGGAAAATTGATGCTGAAAACTGTCAGTTTCTGCTAGAAATGAAAGCAATGAGAGGAGACCTAATTGCTCTCCGCAGCTTCCGGAAGGTAGGTTGTGGTGAGGTGGCTGCTGGTTTCTCCCAAGTAACAAGGGATAGGATGAGAGGAAATGGCCTCAAGTTACACCAGGGGGGGTTCAGATTGAATATTAGGAAATATTCTTTCCCTGAAAGGGCTGTTGGGCCCTGGCAGAGGCTGCCCAGGGCAGAGGTGGAGTCCCCATCCCTGGAAGGGATTTAAAAACTGTGTGACTGTGGCACTTAGGGACATGGTTTAGTGGTGGAAATGGCAGTGTTGGGTTTATGGTTGGACTCATTGATCTTCAAGGTCTTTTCCGACCTAAATTGTTCTGTGTGATTCTGTGATCAGCCCTTACAAGCTGGACTGTGTCTGGCTTACTGAGTGTCTATAGTTCTGCAGTTATTGGTCTTATTTAGGGAGTGGTGATTTCTTACAGCAACGAGCAGTAGCTCATGTCTTACATCGCTGGTGATCCATTTTGGATCCCTTCCATTTTGAGGTCCCTTCCAACGCAAATCTTTTCATGATTCAATGATGTCGGGGTACGTGCTGTAGACTCCGACACCCCTCTGAGCCTGACTTGCCTGGGAGATGATCAACCCCATGCGTCTCACACTTCGTCTTTCACACTTTTTTTGGCAGAATGATGCTGCATTTTGATTTAAACCCAAGCATTGTTTGCTTTGTGAATGATGATTATTAAAACATGGCTGTTTATCTTCCTGCGAGGCTCCCAAGATTATTTATACCCTTAGAATTTGTCAGAGGGAAATTTCACAGTCATTAAAGCGAACGTGTAATTTATTTGTGGTCGTGCAGATAGGCTGGAGACTTCAATTGCTGTGCAGATCAGAAGGAGAGGACTCATTCATCAGGTCAGACAGAAAAAGTGATGCTGTACCGGGTTAAATACCTTCAGTGCATCATCCTGAAGTGACACTGGTTTAAGACGCATGGTTTGTTCTTTTGATGGAGGCACCACTTCACTTTCTCCCAGACAATGAATTCATTATCCTTTAACTCAGAATCTCAAATTCATGTCTGAATGGGCACAGTATCCTTCAGGAACCTACCTCTGTCTGTAGATGTTATCCTAAAAACAGCCCCTCTTCATAAAATGGAGATTGATTCCAACGTGGATCAGTTTATCTGCTCACTGTGGGGAGGAGAAGAGACCATGGGGTGCCCTCAGCCAGGCTTTTGAGCACTGCCAGATGCAGCAAGGGGGAAGCAGAGCTAATGGGCTTGACCAGGTTGTCCTAAAGCATTTGGAATTGAATGGTCTTCCACGGAGTGAAGTTACTCTGCAAAATGGACAGACAAACAAAGATTCCGATTTGAAACTGGCTAAAGTTAAAGGTGCCCTTCTAAAGAGCACTGGATTTCCAGCTGTGAGGGCAATAAACCTTTTTCTGCTGTTTAATAAATGGTTTATTCTTATTGTTCATTAACAATTTAATGGAATCACAGAATGGTTTGGGTTGGAGGGGACCTCAAAGCCCATCCAGTTCCACCCCCTGCCATGGGCAGGGACACCTCCCACTGGACCAGGGGCTCCAAGCCCCATCCAACCTGGCCTTGAACACCTTCAGGGATGGGGAAGCCACCATTGCTCTGGGCAACCTGGGCCAGGGCCTCCCCACCCTCACTGGAAAACATTTCTTCGTAAGATCTCTTTTCAGTCTCCCCTCTTTCAGCTCAAAACCGTTCCCTTTCATCCTGTCCCTGACCCCCTAAGAAAAAGCCCCTCCCCAGCTTTCCTGGAGCCCCTTTCAGTGCTGGAAGCTGCCATAAGGTCTCCGTGGAGCCTTCTTTTCTCCAGGCTGAACAACCCCAACTCTCTCAGCCTGTCCTAAGAGCAGAGGTGCTCCAGCCCTCTGATCATCTTTGCGGCCTCCTCTGGACCCGTTCCAACAGTTCCATCTCCCTCTTGTGTTGGGGATTCCAGAGCTGGACACAGGACTCCAGGTGAGGTCTCAGGGGAGAGGAGTAGAGGGGCAGAACACCCTCCCTTGCCCTGCCGGCCACACTTCTTTTAGTGCAGCCCAGGATGCAGTTGGCATCAATCTTCATGGAGGACGATGTCCCACAATACTTTTAGAGGTCTGAAGATGGATATATTGCTGCTAGGTCAGAGCTCACCAGCAGTGTCATCCCAGTCAGGTCTCTGGTGCACACATCAGAAGTAAATGGGGATACACAGGCTTGCAGGCTGCAGGAGAGCTTTCTTCGCTGCTCAGTTAATGAACTGACCTTTACTGCTGAGAAGGGTTGGAAGAAGCTCTGCTTGATCCCATCAATGCTGCGTTATGAATGTTCCTAAAGAACCAGAAGAGATGGGATCAGATCTTCCTTTCCTCAAACAAACTTTCCATGTCCCCTCCACATCTTGGTGCTTTAGCTGTGCGATAACAAAAAAAGCTTTCATGTGTCCTTTAAAACTGGTCTTGGAGTTGCTCTGGAAGTGGGTCAGTGTTGGCAAAATTCTGCGGGCCTTCTAGGATCTGACATTGCTGCTCTTCATTTCCTAGAGGCTCCGTGCCATCCTCCTCCTCTTGCAGGGTCAATCAGGGATAACATCCCATCACCGGGCTCTAGGATGGGTAATCCTCCTCAGACATAATTGCTTGCTTCCACCCAGAAGCAGGGTTTTTTAAAGCAGGGGAAGAGACAACAGCACAGAATAAAGATTAAGTGCCTGACAGTTTTTTTGTCTTTAAAACGGTCATTTTTTGGTTTCTAGTGAAGCAAAGCCAGGGCTGAGTGACAGCTTGCTAATGCAATTAATTATTGATGTGTTTCTGCAAGCGGGGCTATCAGAAATGGAGTGAAATTTATACCTCAATTGATTTTTGAGCATGACCCTGCTTGCGAGCACAGGGATCATGCCAGCCCTGGGCTGCATCTCCCCGAGCACAGGGAGCAGCCAGGGAGCCAGCGCCGGGAGCATCGGCTCAATCACCTTCTCTCCTGCCAGCATGGAGAGATGCCAGGCAGGACCAGCACGCATGGGAGATACTGGGTTCTTGCCACTGGCAATTCCCAAGGCTCCAGACAGCAAAAATGAGGTGAAGGGAACTCACACAGCAGCTCAGGGACTGTATTGACCCTGGAGCTAGGGTGACCGCAGCAGCAGGGAGTGTAGAGCAGTCTTGTACGGATGGGGAGAGTGGAATGATTTCCAAATGGAATGTCTTCAGCTTTGCCTTGGATCATCCCACTGCCATCCTACCTGTTAGCATTTCCCATTGCTTCAGCACATACAGGGAAGGACAGGAGCTCTGCCACTGTGGCTTTGGTGAGTGGATCATAGAATCATAGAATGGTTTGGGTTGGAAGAGAACTCAAAGCCCATCCAGTTCCAGCCCCCTTCCATGGGCAGGGACACCTGCCCCTGGATCAGGGGCTCCAAGCCTCATCCAGCCTGGCCTTGAACACCTCCAGGGACGGGGCAGTTACCACTGCTCTGGGCAACCTGGGCCAGGGCCTCCCCATCCTCAGAGCAAAGCATTTCTTCCTAAAATCTCATCTCAATCTCCCCTAATGCAGCTGAAAACCATTCTCCCTCGTCCTGTCCCTGCATTCCCTGATCAAGAGCCCCTCCCCAGCTTTCCTGGAGCCCCTTTCAGTGCAGGAAGCTGCCATAAGGTCTCCGTGGAGCTTTCTTTTCTCCAGGCTGAACAACCCCAACTCTCTCAGCCTGTCCTCAGAGCAGAGGTGCTCCAGACCTCAGATCATCTATGTGGCCTCCTCTGGACCCATTCCAACAGTTCCATGTCCTTCTTGTGTTGGGGATTCCAGAACTGAACACAAGACCCCAGGGATGGTCTCACCAGAGGGGCAGAATCCCCTCCCTCGCCCAGGTGGCCGCGCTGCTTTTGATGCAGCCCAGGGTGAGTCAATTGTTAACTTGCATATCTGGAGCTGAAACAATAGAATTCCTCCTTAGATAAACCATTTTCATCTCCCTTGCTGGTGCGCTTCACTCCTTTTGCAGGAAGAACTTGTATTGCTGAGGAAATGCTGCCCGGATTGCAAAGCTAACAAAATGGAGCAAGCTAATAATTTTTGCCAGTCTTTTATTCTTAATGTTCTTAGTTTCCATTTGTAATTACAATGGGGCAGGGTTTTCAGATGCATATAGGAGTTTTCATTTGACAGCATTGCATTATAATGATTATGTTGTGTCTCGTATAATAAAATGTTTTCCATATGCTTGATATAATAAAAGAACAAAATCCCCCAGTGCTTCCACAACCATCTCGGTATTAATACTACTTTCAGATGGCATAAAATGTTTGTGTGATTGGGCTCCACAGGCATGAAACACAAATATGGAAGTTTATTTCCACAAAAAGTGCCACTAGTTTCAGTGGGACTGTTGTTAAACACGTGTGTGTTTGTAGAAGGAAAGTCGTCTCTTTGGAGCAATTCTCTCTGCTGCAGGTTATACGAGAAGCCGCTCTTGCTGTCTGTGCAGTGCGATTCTACCCTGCTGAAAACTGAAAACTTAAAAGAAACAGCAACAAAGTTGTTGAATTTCTTTTGACACAAACCAAACACAGCAGGTTAAGTGCTTGTAAAATCACTTTATTTCTGGTGCTCTCCCTGTACGCTGCTGTTTAGGCTTCTTTATTCCACCTACCAGCATGTTTAGGTGTCATCCCATTACACCCTCTGCTGGTCTGCAGGCTTTTAGAGGTTGGAGGAATATCCTTCTCCCTCCCCGCCTTTATTTGCTAGAAGAAATTCCAACACACTGCCATTCTGAGATTTATTGTCTGCATTTCTGTAAATCAGGATGATGACCCCCCTGTTTAACTGTTCCCTGGAACAGGCACAGCTCGTTTCTGCTCTTTGCCTGGTTCATAGCCTGATGCTGTAACATAAAGAACCACTGAAGACATTTGGAGAGGTAACTCCCTTTATTTCCCTAAAAACCCCACGAGTCACAACCAACGCAGGCATCCGCTGCTAGCAGAGTGCTCTGCATTTGGGGTTTATTTTCCCCTACATGGTAGCATAGAAACTAAATCCGTTCCAACATAAACTGCTGAGTTTTATGGGTTTTATCTGAAATTGGTGTTGGCAGGATTAGGAGCAGGAAGAATTGCTTCCCTAAATATCTGAGAGGTTCTTTACTTACAGCTTGATGCTATCTGCATAGACCTCTTTATTAGAAATGGAAACCTCTGTGCTCTAACAGGGGAAGCAAAGAAGGTGTCCGGGACCCATATGACCTCTCCCATTTTGTTATCTAGACACTCTTCTGCATCTGGGTGCTGTTTTTTCACTTGCAGAAACCAAGGAAAAGTGGGCATTTTTCCCTGCACCAGGTGCTAGCGGAGCCACACCTTGAATCCTGGGTTCAGTTTTGGGCCCTTCACTCCAAGAAGGACATTGAAGGGCCAGAGTGTGTCTGGAGAAGGGAATAGAGCTGGGGAAGGGGCTGGAGAACAAGATTCTCCTTGAAGGAGAGGAGGTTGAGGGACCTGGGGGTGTTTAGCCTGGAGAAAAGGAGGCTGAGGGGAGACCTCATCGGTCCATGCAGCTCCCATAACGGGGGTTGTGGTGAGTTGTGTGCTGGGCTCTTCTCCCAGGTGACAGCAATAGGACGAGAGGAAATGGCCTTGTTGCACCAGGGAGGTTTTGATTGGATACTAGGAAACATTTCTTTCCTGACACAGTAGTGAACCCCTGGCAGAGGCTGCCCACGGCACTGGTAGAGTCTCCATCACTGGAAGGTTTCAAAGAACGTGTGGCCGTGGCACTTGGGGACATGGCTTAGTCGGCACGGTGGGGCTGGGCTGACAGCTAGACTGGATGAGCTTAGGGGCATTCTTCAACCTTAATGGTTCTGTGATTCTCTGCTATGTAAGTGCATGAGCATGCCTCGGCAGTCGGGTGGGAAACCCTTCACCGTAAGACAGGTTAATGCTGGAAACATTCTTGTGAATATCAAACCAAATGTGCTGTGCTGAATGTAGGTATCATCCCCATGTGATCCATGCCAAGATCACCCCAGTATCCACTCCCTGCACTGATTGTCCAGAGCAGTGGTGGCTGCCCCATCCCTGGAGCTGTTCAAGGCCAGGTTGGATGGGGCTTGGAGCCCCTGATCCAGTGGGAGGTGTCCCTGCACACAAATGCATTGCAGAGCCAGTGCTGCAACAATATCAGAGAATCCTGGAATGGTTTGGATTGGCTCTGCAATGCATTTGTGTGATAATTGGATGGAAAATCCAGGAGTTACTTCTTTTATGTCTGTGTAGCTTAAATGAACCCAAAATTAAAATGATGGGCATATCATGACTTCAAATTAATGGCCTTTAGCAGCTTAAATGACAATTTTGTAAGTGAGTTAAATATAATCTGGGTGCCTTTTGCCTCTGCCCTTAGCAGCCTGGTATTTTCCATCGTCTCAAAGACCGTGATTTCACCAGCATTTAATGGAGCTGGAAGGAAAAGCACAATAAAACTCTATATACGAGCGAACACAATAAGTGAGGAAATGGATAATGTGGGAGTTAATCCTGTTAAATACCTTGTGCTTAACGCTGGCAGGTTGATTGGTTTGGTCAATAAAAAGTTTTAAGTGGTTGCAGGCCTTGACTGTTGGAGGCTTTCTCCAAATATAACCCACCCAGGGCACTAAGGAGTAAATCCGATGGTTAAAGAGCTGGCGGTGTGATTTATTACCCCTTTTGTGTTACATTTTTGGAAGCCTGTATTTTAAAATGTCATTCCTGGGGCTACTCCGCTATAATTAGGGCTCAAAGTACAGAAGCAGAAAGAACAGCCGAACATGCCGAGCCACAGAGCAGACTCGTGGGCAACGTGTTGTCCCATTATGGACTGCTGAAACCTGGTGAGAAAGAGCTGTTTTAGGAGAGATCCACATCCGGCTGCTTCTGCCTGAGCTGGAGGGTGGACGAGGTGGCCTCTTGCCCCATCTGTCCCCAGCGTTATTTGCTGTTGTGATTGTGCATTCATAGAATCATGGAATCATTAAAATTGGAAAAGACCTCCCAGCTCATCCAGTCCAACCATCAGCCCAACCCCACCATGCCTGCTAAACCCTGTCCCCAAGTGCTGCATCTGCACTTTCTTTGCACCCCTCCAGCGATGGAGACTCCACCCCTACCCTGGGCAGCCTCCACCAGGGCTTCAGCACTCTGTCAGGAAAGAAATGTTTCCTGATATCCAATCTGAAACTCCCCTGGTGCAACTTGAAGCCATTTCCTCTCATCCTACATGCGTTATCTGGGAGAAGAGCCCAGTACCCACCTCCCCACAACCTCCATTCCTG
This sequence comes from Phaenicophaeus curvirostris, assembly GCF_032191515.1. Taxonomy (NCBI): domain Eukaryota; kingdom Metazoa; phylum Chordata; class Aves; order Cuculiformes; family Cuculidae; genus Phaenicophaeus; species Phaenicophaeus curvirostris. Next base: position 65,991,569 of record NC_091396.1, on the reverse strand, counting down.
GACAGGCTTTGAGGTCCCTTCTGATATAAACCATTCCGTGGTTCTCTGATCCTTGCAAGACACAATATTAATTACACTGCATGCACATTGCTTGCACAGTGAATGTTTGTATGGGCTAAAAAGATGAATATACATCTGGTCTCAGAAACTATTCTAAAGCTGTGCTAGACTTGATTAAAATGTGTATTTTTTGGGGTTTTTTTGGTGTGCAGATCTCAGCGTGACCCAATGCTGCTTGGGAACAAATTCTCTTTAAAGTGTCTGAGATGTTTCTGCTTGAAAAATTGCTGCTGTGTGCACCAACTTTAGCGTGTGCCATAAAATGTTTGTACCTCATGTGAGCAGTGTCTGTAAGGTCTTATGGGGGAGTAGATTTATAACAGTCTCCCTCAAGGGATGACAGCTTTGAGGCTGCCATGCCGGTGATGCCGTGGCTGAATGTCCAAAATAAAAGGGAAGGAGTAGTAATTAATGACAAACCTGTTAGAAATAACAAGAAACAGTTGAGAAAGGGGTTAGCAGAGGGAAGCCTCAGATGATCCCCAGTTCCTGTGCTTCCATCTCAGTGTGGCCACAGGTGGGGCTCAGGGCAGTCCTCACCTCACTGTTAATTGGGGCAGCCCTCACCTCACTGTTAATTGGGGCAGTCCTCACCTCATTGTTATTTGCTGCCTGCTCCCTCCACCTGCAAGAGAAAGTTTTTTCTGGAGGGCTCGGATGTGCTTGGGCTGCTGGTTGACCAAGCACGAGGAGGTTCTTCCAAGCCTGTGGGAAAGGAGGTGGCTTCTTACTGACTCTGGAGTCGCTGGGAGCCTTGAAAAACACCTTAGACAGAGTTTTGGTGTAAGATGGAGTGGGAGATCTTGGCAAAGGCTGTGTGCTGGTTTTGTTAGGCTGGATCCTAGGTAAGCTGCTGGGTGAAAAGGAGCATGCCGTGCTGTGGAGCTCACCTGGCGTGGGGTGTGGGCAGGTATGGAGGGCTGGGCTCTGATGTGGAGGGTGCTGAGAAGAAGTGCTGAGCTCTGTGCCGAGCACACCGCCCTTAAGCTTTGGCATGTGAGATATCGTTAGGGTGAAGAATGGAGAGGAGGTGGCTGTGGGATGCTGTGGACCTCACAGTGATCCTACGGAAGGTTGCCTTCTCTCTCTGCAGAGACAGCAACAGCAACCCCAGCCTTCAGGACAGCAGCTGAGCCCTTTCCAGAGGCAAGAGGTGTTGCCTCCCCACCGCATGCTCCTTGTTTCTGTTCCACATTTTAACTTCTTCCTGACCTTTCTGTGCAGCAGCCGCAGCCGGCTGAGAGGCGAGCACGGATCACGGCACTGAGGTGCTTGTATGTTCTATGCTGCCAATTCCCCCAAGTGGCAGGCAACAGGACAAGAGGGAATAGCCTCAAGTTGCACCATGGAGGTTTAGATTGGACATCAGGAAAGATTTCTTCATGGAAAACCTTCTCAGACCCTGGCAGAGGCTGCCCAGGGAGGTGGGACACCCTCTATCCCTGGAGGGGTTTAAAAGCCGGGCAGATGAGGTGCTCAGGGATCCAGTGGGAGGTGTCCCTGCCCATGGCAGGAGAGTTGGAACCAGATGATCTTTAAGGTCGCTCCAACCTGAACTGTTCTATTATTCTATGACCTTCCTGCCTGCCCAGACAGCAGGTATTGAGTCAACAGTTTCAGGTTAGAAAAGGATCCAAGACAACCTGTTTCAAAGCTGCATGGGTTGAAATCTCTCCTTCTTTAAGAAAAAAAGGCTGAAGTATTATTATTATGATTTTCCTCCAGGAAAAGCTTTAACTGAAGGGCAGATGGGGCTTGGGGAAATAATCCCCTTCTCCACGGAAGCTATTCTGACGCTTCCTGAGTCACAACAAATCATTGGGGATTAAAAACCTCTGTCACTTCTGCAAAACTTCTTGCGTAGATTGTATTCAGGCCAGCAGCTTAGTCTGGACAGGCGGGATGAGCGTGACGGATGCGCTAAGGGAGCTTTGCTGGGCCCGCTGTCAGACAGGGATGCTTCTCAGAATCCACCCAGGTCAGGTCCTGGCAGACAGACGGCGTTAAGCCCTCAGCAGATAGAACTCATTGGGGGTCCAGTGGCAAAGGGAGATGAAGTGGTTTATTGAGACAAAGTGGACAACTTCACTGAGGCATAAACATGATGAATAACCAGTGCATCAGATTTCACTTGGAGCAAATGGTCTCAAGTTGCACCAGGGCAGGCTCAGATTGGACATCAGGAAAGATTTCTTCACAGAAGTGGCTCTGGGGCTCTGGCAGAGGCTGCCCAGGGAGGTGATGGAGTTGCCATCCCTGGAGGGGTTTAGAAGCTGGGCAGATGAAGTGCTCAGAGATGGCTTAGTAGTGCACAGAGATGGTTGGATTCTATCTCAAAGGTCTTTTCCAACCAAATGATTCTATGAAGTTGTGGGAGAATGAGGTTATGCAACGTGAATTCCCTGCAATCCCCACAGTTGAATTTTACTCCCTGCATGGACCCTGGATGCTCCTGCATATGCAGAGCACCCAGTTGTGACCTAGAGAAACTAGGAGAGAAGACCTTTCCTTTCAGAGTTTATTCCAGTCACTCTGGTTGTTAAAAATAGGTGATTTGAACATTTCTGACTTTATCTTCATGCAGGTGGTGCTTCACGTCCTTTTCTCCATTAGGTAGAAGAGTGTTTAATTACCTGATATTTCCAATCAGTTATGCCTTCTTCCCAAGGAACCTTCCAGACTTCCCTCTGGGAGCCCCAGTTACAGTGTGTTTAAATCAAACTGGTTGGAAACAGTTTCACAAACTGCTTTATTTGCTGGCAGATGTTGGTTCATAAAAGCGGTGGTACTTTTTTCTTTTTGTCTTTTTTTGGAGAATGTCTGTTATTTCAAAGTTATTCCTGCCCTTGCTGCAGGCAGGGAGGAATATGGAGGTGGGGATGCTGCAGCGGCTGCTGGGCATGGGACAAGGACACCCATGTGCAGCACGGGTCCAGCTTGAAACTCACTGGAATCCAGGGGCTGGGTAGGACTGCCCGCTCTGAGGCTGGATGGAGGGGACGCGTGTGTGATGTTGGCTGGAGAGAGGGCAAGAAATAGAGTTTGTGACCATGCAGAAGGATCCTTTTACAGGCTGAGAGACTTGGGGTTGTTCAGCCTGGAGAAGAGAAGGCTCCAAGGAGACCTTAGAGCAGCTTTCCGTAACTGAAGGGGCTATAGGAAAGCAGGGAAGGGGCTTTTGACACAGGCCTGGAGTGATAGGGTGAGGGGGAATGGCTTTAAATTGGAAGGGGGAGGATTTAGATTAGAAATTAGACAGAAATCTTTCACGCTGAGGGTGAGGAGTCCCTGGCCCAAGTTGCCCAGAGAAGTGGTGGCTACCCCATCCCTGGAGGTGTTCAAGGCCAGGTTGGATGGGTCTTGGAGCCCGTGATCCAGTGGGAGGTGTCCCTGCCCATGGAAGGGGGCTAGAACTGGATGGGCACCTGTATTGTACTGCACAAGGCTGCTCTGGAAGCACAGAAACTGCATCTCAATGCAGAGCTGCATGTATTTGTGTGCTCAAAAGAGCACCTGGGGCTTTGAAATATGGATGGAAGGGAACCCCACCGCTGTAGTTGTGATTTCGTGTATTTCAGGGAGCAGTAGGGTGTCTGTATTCCTTAAGCACTTTCTCACAGCCCAGTGTGGCTGGTTCAGAAAGGGATTGTGTGCATGGTACGTACAGTACATAAAGCTGTCACCTTGTGTCCTGGCTGCTCATGTGCTTTCTCCTGTTTGCTTGAGCTGCTAAATGAGGTTTTCCCCTCTCCCATTGGAATCTGCCACCACATCACTGCTCTGTCCCCCTGTTGCTCTGTCCCTGCCTGGAACTTGCAGGTGTGTTGTGGTACAAGGGAGTGGATTCTGCCCCTCTGCTCCGCTCTCCTGAGACCCCACCTGCAGTCCTGTGTCCAGTTCTGGAATCCCCAACATAAGAAGCAGATGGAACTATTGGAACGGGTCCAGAGGAGGCCACTGAGATGATCTGAGGGCTGGAGCACCTCTGCTGTGAGGACAGGCTGGCAGAGTTGGGGTTGTTCAGCCAGGAGAAGAAAAGGCTCCAGGGATACCTTAGAGCAGTTTCCAGTGCTGAAAGGGGCTCCAGGAAAGCTGGGGAGGGGCTTTTTACTAGGGTTTATAGTGATAGGATGAGGGGGAATGGCTTCAAATTGGAAGGGGGAAGATTGAGATGAGACATTAGGAAGAAATTATTAACGATGAGGGTGGGGAGGCCCTGGCCCAGGTTGCCCAGAGTAGTGGTGGCTGCCCCATCCCTGGAGGTGTTCAAGGCCATGTTGGATGGAGCTTTGAGCAACCTGATCCCGTGAGAGGTGTCCCTGCCCATGGCAGGGGGTGGAACTGGGTGGGCTTTGAGGTCCCTTCCAATCCAAACCATTCCATGATTAATGCTGGGTGATCCACACCTCTCCACTCCAGCACAGTGTCATGAACTCCCTGCAGAGATGGTGGGCATGAGGAGCAAGTCCAGTGCAGCTGATTTTATTTATTTATTCATTCTTTAAATATATGAATGCCTCCAAAACTGGCTTCTGTTTCTGGGGTTGTTTAGCCTTGAGAAGAGGAGGCTGAGGGGAGACCTCATTGCTCTCTACAACTACCTGAAAGGAGGTTGTGGAGAGGAGGGAGCTGGGCTCTTCTTCCAAGTGACAGGGGACAGGACGAGAGGGAATGGCCTCAAGCTGCACCAGGGGAGGTTTAGGCTGGACATCAGGAAAAAAATCTTTCATGGAAAAGGTCATTGGGCACTGGCAGAGGCTGCCCAGGGAGGGGGTTGAGTCACTTTCCCTGGAGGGGTTTAAAAGACGGGTGGATGAGGTGCTGAGGGACGTGGGTTAGTGTTTGATGGGAACGGTTGGATTCGATGATCCAGTGGGTCCTTTCCAACCTGGTGATTCTTTGATTCTATGATTTCCCTTTGTCGGGGTGCCCTCTCTGAGGCAGAGATGCTGAAGTATCCCAGCCGTGTTGTATCCTCATTTATGAAAAGATGGACACACATCTATCACGCAGGTGGGAAAAGAGAAAAGCAGGGGAGGTTTTGGCAGTCCTCTGCCCTCTCCGTGTCCTCTCTTTTCCTGATGCGAAAGCCGAAACAAAGTGGAGGAAGGCGATGCGATCCGGACTGCCTGATTTGCCGTTTTGTGTGAGGGTTTTCCAGTTTGGCTCTCGGCAAGTGCCCTGGGAGGGGCGGATCAGCGGGGTTGGGAGTCTCTGGCGAGGCAGGGGCTGCTGTGCAGGGGCGTGTGGCCGAGGGCTGTACTGCAGGTGGCACCAGAGCATTTTGAATCTGAATTTAACACAGAGTCATTCCAGAGCTGGAAGGGGGGGGAGAGCGGGGCTGGCGTTGCCATGGAAACTGCTCTCTGGCCGCAGCAGCAGCACAACAGGGTGAGCCTGGAGCCCGTCCTGGCAGCCCCCGGCCACCAGCAGCTTTAACTCTTTAATCAGCGTTTGGGGTTTTGCGCGTGGAGGTTTAACAAGGCTAAAGGCCGGGACCTGCACTTGGGGCACGACAACCCTGAGCAGCTCCAGACTAGGAGAAGGCTGGCTGGAAAGCTGCCTGGAGGAGAGGGACCTCAGGGTGTTGGGTGACAGCGAGTGACCATGAGCCAGCAGTGGCCCAGGTGGCCAAGAAGGCCAATGGCATCTTGGCTTGGATCAGAAACAGCGTGACCAGCAGGTCCAGGGAGGTTATTCTCCCTCTGGACTCGGCACTGGTGAGACCGCTCCTCGAATCCTGTGTTCAGTTCTGGGCCCCTCACCACAAGAAGGATGTTGAGGCTCTGGAGCGAGTCCAGAGAAGAGCAACAAAGCTGGTGAGGGGGCTGGAGAACAGGCCTTATGAGGAACGGCTGAGAGAGCTGGGGGTGTTTAGCCTGGAGAAGAGGAGGCTGAGGGGAGACCTCATTGCTCTCTCCAACTACCTGAAAGGAGGTTGTGGAGAGGAGGGAGCTGGGCTCTTCTCCCAAGGGACAGGGGACAGGACAAGAGGGAATGGCCTCAAGCTCCGCCAGGGGAGGCTCAAGCTGGATCTCAAAAAAGAATTCTTCACAGAAAGGGTCACTGGGCACTGGCAGAGGCTGCCCAGGCAGCTGATTGAGTCACCTTCCCTGGAGGTATTTAAAAAACAAGTGGATGAGGGGCTGAGGGGCATGGTTTAGTGATTGGTAGGAATGGTTCAACTTGTTGATCCTATGGGTCTTTTCCAACCTATTGATTTTGTGATTCTGTTGCCTCAGCGAGCTGTTGGGGTGAGGCTGGGCTGCCCTTCCCTCCCGCTGTCCCCAACAGCTCCTTCGTTAACCACGCCATCCCTTGGCGCTGAGCCTCTTGCATCTGCCTGCAGGTCCTCCTGCCCCACCACAGCTCCAGTGTGAGCAGAGAGCTGCTTTCTACTGTTGCTGGGGTGTCCCTGCATCTCGGAACCAGGGAGGAGAAGGGACAGCTGCTGCAGTGTGGAGGCTCTGTCTTTGTTCCACCTCGCTTTCTCTCCTGCTGAAAAAACTGGATGTAGGAGTGCTGGGCTTTCATTCTCTCCTGGCAAACAGGCTCTCCCTTGCCATACGTTCCTCACTCCTTTCTGCAGCTCCCTGCTCTGTACCTTCTGTGAAAGAGCCCAAAGAATAAGAATACTACTTTCTCTTTTCATTTATCCTCAGCCTTTTTAGCTGTTCCAAGCTCTCGAGGCTTGCGGAGCAGAGTGTGAAAGCTCCTCAGCTGGGACTGTACTGGGAGAAGTAGTTGAGGTGAGAGGAGCACAGGTTCATTTGAGGCTGCTGCAGGGGCTGTGTCCCCTGCTCCTCTGGGAAGCAGATCCTGGCTGTGCTTCTGTTGTCTTAACAGAAGTGAAACTGTCCCCTCAGCCCTGAGCTCTTATCCTGAGGCTCCTGTCCTGGAAGCAGAACCTGACAGTGCTCCTAAGCCTGATGTGTCTTTCATCAGCTTTAGGGGTTGTGGAGCAGGAAGACCTGGAAGTGATGTGGTTGGTGGGTGGGCCAAGGGCAACACAAGGAACCAGGAAGGCTGCCAGCATCCTGTCTTGGTTCAAGCATGGTGTGGCCAGCAGGAGCAGGGATTGTCCCCCTGGATGCAGCACTGGTGAGGCCACACTTAGAATCCTGGGTTCAGTTTTGGGCCCCCTGGTACAGGAAAGACGTTGAGGGGCTGGAGTGCATCCAGAGAAGAGAACAGAGCTGGGGAAGGGGCTGGAGCTCAGGGGTTCTGGGAGCAGCTGAGGGATCTGGGGTTGTTGAGCCTGGAGAAGAGGAGGCTGAGGGGGATACCTTATTGTTCTCTGCAGCTCCTGGAAAGGAGGTTGTGGTGAGGTGAGTGCTGGGCTCTTCTCCTAGCTATCAAGTGATAGAATGAGAGGAAATGGCCTCAAGTTGCACCAGGAGATGTTTAGATTGGATATTCAGTGAAGTTTATTTGCTGACAGAGTGGGGAAACCCTGGCAGAGGTGGCAGGGCAGTGCTGGAGTCACCATCCCTGGAGGAGTTCAAAACATTTATTGATGTGGCACCTTGGGATGTGGTTCAGCAGGCATGGTGGGGTTGGGCTGACAGTTGGACTGCATAAGCTGAGAGGTTTCTTCCAACCTGAATGATTCTATGATTCTAACCTTTCATGAAGTCCGTTCTACCACACTTGCTATGGTATGGCTGAAAATTGGTCAGTCCTGACCTAGTTTGGGTGGCAGGTATTTAGAGCTCATGTCAGGTGTCCCAGCACTTGCCACACTGCAACACGCTGGTGAAAGTCAAAAAGAAAGATGAGGCAATTTTCCTTGTAGGAGGGTATTTACCCAAGCAGGAGCTCTCCTGTGACCTCTAGATCAGCTGAGCAGGACAGCAGACTCCTGAAGTGTTGCTGCTACCAAGGGCATAGCACATGTCACGTTCCATCCTACCTGAAATGACGGCCACTTTCTAAGATGAAATGAAATCAGAGAATTTATTGCTAAAAAGAAAGTTGTCCCATTGCCTGGCAGCAAATGGAAACCCTGAAGCATGGGTTGAGTACAACATCGTGCAGAGCCATAACAATGAAGGCACCTTACACCCCTTATCAGTTTCTTCAGTGTTTTGCACACCTTAAAGCCTGATGTAAGCTTTTACTTTCTTGCTCCAGTGTCTCTACTGGCCCATGGCAGAGCTCTGGGTGGAGCTTGTTGACCTTCATCTCCCAGCAATTTGATGCCAAGGCCCTGCACCGTGTTTGGAAACACAGCTGCCTCCTGCATGGCCTGGGGACTTTCTTGCCATTTCCAGTCTAAATGAATTCCTGACTAATTCATCTCCGTATGAGGTTTGTCCCAGTACTGGGCTTTGAGCCTCCTGATCCAGTGGGAAGTGTCCCTGCCCATGGCAGGGGGGTCAAAATAGATGGACTTTGAGGTCCCTTCCAACCCAAACCATTCCAGGAGTCTATGATCCTGTAGGCTGGAAGCCAGAGTAGGTGTTGGAAACACTACGTTATCTTGCTCTTCTCCTGAAGGTCAGTCATGTTCTTCTGAAAATGGGCTCTACTTTTCCCCTTTCAGCCTTTTGATTGGTTTGACATTTAAAAGGGCAGAAGGTAATTGGGAGGTTTATTATCTATTTCTGCTCAGTACAAGATGAGAACATTTAAATACCTTGGGTAGAAGGTACTCGGCTCGCTCAGGAAGGAGGAAACAGCAACCTTTTTCCCTACCTCATGTAAAGAGAAGCTAAAAATGATCGGCAGCAAAGTGTAGTCAACAAAGGGAAACTTGACTCATAATGTATGAAGGTTTTCTTCTCTGTTGACTGTACTTTGCTGTCAGTCACTTGCTGCTTCTTATTTTTGGTTGGGAGGAGATGACGGGCTTTCTCACCACACACTCTGTGCTTCTTGCGCAGCGTTTTTGTTACTTAAGGAGGTTTTTGTTGTGTTTTGATCCCACACTTAAAAGAAATCCATGCCAAGCGCCTTCCTGTGATAGCCTAAACTTCTGAATATCTGCACGTTAATGAGAGTTGGAAAGAGAAATGGGAGAACCCAGGTTTCATAATTCCTGCTTGCATGTTGCAGTGGTTTCTTTCAATGGTACGAGTTAAAATTCCAGTTGTAATTACAGCTGGATGAGAGAAAACTCAAAGATCTTTCCTTGAACTTCAACAAATCCAGGCCCAGCAGTTTGAAACTCCCCTACCTGATCTGTATGAGGGGGTCCCTGGATTATGAGAGAGGAGCGAGCAACTTGCTTTGTTAATTGGTTTTGGCTAATATCATAGATTTGGGTTGGAAGGGACTCCCAATGCCCATCCAGTCCCACCCCCTGCCATGGGCAGGGACACCTCCCGCCAGACCAGGTTGCTCCAAGCCCCATCTAACCTGGACTTGAACACCTCCAGGGATGGGCAGCCACCACTGCTCTGGGCAGCCTGAGCCAGGGCCTCTCCACCCTCACAGGGAAACATTTCTTCCTAAGATCTCATCTCAATCTCCCCTTTTTCAGCTGAAAACTGTTCCCCCTCTTCCTGTCCCTGCCCTCCCTGATCAAGAGCCCCTCCCCAGCTCTCCTGGAGCTGAATCCTGCACTTCAGGAGGCTGTGAAGTTGGTGAGGGGTTTAGTGGAGAAGCCATATGAGGAGCAGCTGGCATTGCTGGGTCTGTTCAGCCTAGAGAAGAGCATCGTGGTTTACTGCTTCCTGACATGGAGAGGAGGAGAAGCAGGCGCTGATCTCTTCTCTATAGACCTGAGGGAATGGCAGGAAGATGTGCCATGGGAGGGTTACGTTGGATGTTATTAGAGGGCTCTTCCCCCAGAGGGTGGTGGAACGGGGAAGCAGCCACAGCCTGACAACATTCCAGCAGCGTTTGTCCCTCAGCCCCACAGTGTGAATGTTGGGGTGTCCTGTGCAGGGACAGGGGTTGGACTCAATGGTCCTTGTGCGTCCCTTCCAGCTCAGGTCACTCTGATTCTGAGAAAACGCTTCCTACTTGCTTTCCACCACTACAGCTGGTGGAAACCCCTCGTGCTGCACCCATGCGATGTTCCTCCCGCCCTGAGCAGTGGGGGTTTGACAGAGACTGATTTCTCTGGATCATTGGCTGGGAACGGCCCCAGCCAGGCTGTGAGGGAAGTCTGCGCTGCCGGACAACTTGCAGAGTCCTGCTGCCAAGTCATTAGTGTCACCTTTTCACCCTACCTGGAGTTCTGCGCCGTGTGTTGGTGGGCTGATAGGAACTGACAGGCTGAATGAAAGCGTGATTGGTTTCATAGCTGTTCCCGGTGGAAACCAAGTTAATAAATTAAACATTGCAGGCTGCTTGAGTTCCTCCTTACAGTACATATTGACATCACTTACGCATGCAGAGCAGCTCTTGGATTTTTGTACATTTGCCAGCTTTTCACATGGAAGTGTTGGAAGTGCCAGCTTCGCGCCCCTAGAGTAGCACGCCTCACCGTGATGGAGCCTGCAAGCAGCAGGCATCTGCTGCCGCCGTGGAAGGAGGCATCCTGGAGAGGTGCTTCAAGGTCAGCTGTCCTCCGTGTGCTCTGCCTCAGGCATTGGGTCTCGCTCAGGGTCCTCACAACACAATCCTGCCTTCTGTCTTGCCGGCGCTGAGCCTCGCAGAAGCGGAAGAAGGGGGTCAAGTGAGATGGTTGCTTTGTTTTGGCTGGTCGAGAAGAGCAATCAGTTATTCCTACTGATCCCTCCCAGTCTTTGCATTTGGCATACGTGCCATTTGAAATAGTCTGACAAAACAAGGGTTGTTGTCTTTAATGTGTGTTCAGCGTCAGTCACGGTTTAGCCCTGTCCAGGCCAGTTTCTGCAGCTAAAACCGAGCAGTTGGGCTCCCAATTCCCTTCTCCCTCCATCCCAGGGAAACTGAAATGAGAGGAAAAGACTTGCATGTTGGAAACTAAAACTACAGCTTTAGTGAAATAATACTAATGATAAAAATAATTAGAAAATAATCAAATATATACAAAATATATAAGATTGCACCCCCAGCCCTGATGACTGTGTGTCCCCACAGACGCAGACATGAGGGAAAGGTGCCCAGTTCCTCCTGGCCTTGGACCAAGGACTGGATTCAGGAATACATGGCTCTGGGATTAGGGGCAACCAGACAGACGAGCACCTCACTAGACATCGGCCATCGCAGAAGAGGGTGAGACCCTTGTGATCTCTCAATTTGTCCTGAGTGTGAGGTGTGTGAGGGCTGCTGTGAACCAAGGCTGGGTCTGGGTGACAGGAGCTCAGAGCTCTGAGGGGCTGTTGGGAAGCAGAATTAGGTCAGTGGCTTCCAGCAGCGCCTCTCCAGGTATGGGTCCTGCCTTCTGGGTATTTCACAACCACAGCTCCTAACTTTGTCTTCCTGAGGAGTCCAAACAGGATTTGTTTGGCTACAGCCATGGGACAACCAACCTCATTGACCAAGGGGAGGGTCTGCTGTGCTGAGCCTGGAGAGGTTCTTCTTTAAGACAAGCATCAAGAAAGCCTCCTGCCTGCTCTCATCCTGTGGTTTTGGGAGATAATGGATCTTCACCGGAGTTTCTATTATTATTCTCCCAGACATAATGAAAACATTAATAATTCAGCTAATTTAGGAGACAGTCATAATTATTATCTCGTTCTTTTTCTCATCTGGAGAGTATTGTCTCACTTTTTATCGATTCTGGTGAGCGCAGTGAATACTCTGGCGCCAGGCGTTGTTTTAATGAGTAAACATGCAGACTCTGGGACACAGTGATTTTTGTGGTTGGCTTTCTTCATTTGTTTGTTTTAACAGAGAACAATAAAGCTGCTCTGAACCGGCTTTAGGCTGTGTAATGTGGGGGATATTGGGACTTGTCTGTGGTATGAACAGGGGAATCTGTAGCCTTGCAGTTAGACACAAGTGTTCCCTGCTACCTGCAACTACGATTTTCTTTTCAGAGTGAAGCCAAAGATTATTGAGCAGTTGGCCAAGATATCTTGAAGTCTTCTTAGCCGTCAATTTTTATTCGCTTAGTTTAATAGGAGACCACTCTGAGAAACAGCCTGGTTTGGATGCTGCCATGATTCGGCTTGGCCTTTGTAGCCATGCAAAATAAGACGATCTCTAAATCTAAGGGGAATTGATCCTCACACGTCGGTAGGTGGCAGAAACACTTTTGTGTTTGGGTCCATCAGAAGAGCCAGGCTCTGCTGTGTGAACTAGGCCAGTGAAACTGGATGCTCTATCTGGAGGCAGTCCAGGAGCCCAAGGTGCTCCTTGCAGGCGAATGTTTTTTGACCCCTGGAAAGGGAAAGAGTTGTGGAAGCCTGGGAGGAGACCTTGATGTAGGCCCTGCCTCCTGTACAATTGCTTGAGGAGTCATGGAATGGTTTGGGTTGGAAGGGACCTCAAAGCCCATCCAGTTCCACCCCTGCCATGGGCAGGGACACCTCCCACTGGATCAAGCTGCTCCAAGCCTCATCCAACCTGGCCTTGAACCCCTCCAAGGGTGAGGCAGCCGCCACAGCTCTGGGCAACCTGGACCAGTGCCTGTGAACCCTTTTGGTGAAGGCACTTTTCCTGATGTCCAGTCAGAACCTGCCCTGGTGCAGCTTGAGGCCATTTCCTCTCATCCTTTCACCTGTCACTTGGGAAAAGAGACCGGCACCCACCTTGCCACAACCTCCTTTCAGGCAATTGCAGACAGGGATGAGGTCTCCCCTCAGCCTCCTTTTCTCCAGGCTAAACAGCTCCAGGGCCCTCAGTTGCTCCTCATAACCTTTGTTCTCCAGCCCCTTCCCCAGCTTGGTTACTGCGTGGTTGTCAGAGTGGGTACCCTTTGATTTCCTGCTGCCTGGCTGACATTTCAGGGCTGTGCGTGTGTAGCTGAAAGCTGGGTGTCTGGCTTTCCCCTCACTGCCTGCTTCCTCTTCAGTCAGGCACTGCTCAGCATGAGAGATGCCGCTAAAACCACCCTTGTCTTGCTGCTCCTGACCCATGGGCCCAGCCTTTGTTCCCACCACATGTAAATCTGAGTAGAGAGCTGACCAGCGGCTTCTTCTCTGGAGGTCAGGGACTTCATAGCTTCAGTGAGACACAGAACACTGCAAGAACAGTTGGACTTGATGATTCTATGAGCTGTATCGTGAGTCTGTTTATTTTCCGCAGGTGCTGCTCCAGTGGCAACACACCAATAGGAGAGTCATTTTGCTGTGGATGGCTTCAAGTCAGCTTGCAAGGGAATGGTGTGGAGTCAGTGTTCTGCTTTTTCTCAGCGGGACAGGCAAGTGGTGTCTCTCCTCATTCCGACTTCCTAGTTTTGATTGAATTCAAATCTCAAAAGACTGAAGGTACCAAAAGTCCCTGCATGAAACGGAAAAGACCCTGCTGGCATCCTGGAGCTGCCTTGCCCTGCTTGGTTTGGGGTGCAAACCTCTCAACGGGGTTCTGGCAGTGCAGGTAAGAGAACCTCAATACTGTGCTCCAAAGCCCTCCTCCCTGCTTTGTGGGGCACAGCAGATCAGATGTTGTGCTCCATGCCTTACGTTGTTCTCGGTGGCTGAATATGTTTTGTAGAATCACAGAGGTTCCCACATGTTTCTGGCCCCATGTGCAGTGATAGGTTCTTCTTTTTCACTTTATCAGTCTTTTACAGCGCAGTCAGCATAAAAGACCCAAACTCCCAAACACTCTGTGTAATTAAGTTTACTTCACTTATTAATATGAGAAATAGTGATTAACAACAAGTTAACAGCTTTAAAGCCAATGTGTCTGGTAATTACTGCAAGAGAATAAGTACAGTAGTTAGGAAAGATCCATCACCAATTGCCCTATTGCAGTCGCTGGGGACCCTGGTCGCAGTGAGGGTTTGGAGAGCCTGTCCCAGCAGCTGGGAGGTTCCCTGGTCACAGTGAAGGTTTGGAGAGTGAGGGTTTGGAGAGCCTGTCCCAGCAGCTGGGAGGTTCCCTGGTCACAGTGAGGGTTTGGAGAGCCTGTCCCAGCAGCTGGGAGGTTCCCTGGTCACAGTGAGGGTTTGGAGAGCCTGTCCCAGCAGCTGGGAGGTTCCCTGGTCACAGTGAGGGTTTGGAGAGCCTGTCCCAGCAGCTGGGAGGTTCCCTGGTCACAGGGTTTGGAGAGCCTGTCCCAGCAACTGGGAGGTTCCCTGGTCACAGTGAGGGTTTGGAGAGCCTGTCCCAGCAGCTGGGAGGTTCCCTGGTCACAGTGAGGGTTTGGAGAGTGAGGGTTTGGAGAGCCTGTCCCAGCAGCTGGGAGGTTCCCTGGTCACAGTGAGGGTTTGGAGAGCCTGTCCCAGCAGCTGGGAGGTTCCCTGGTCACAGTGAGGGTTTGGAGAGCCTGTCCCAGCAGCTGGGAGGTTCCCTGGTCACAGTGAGGGTTTGGAGAGCCTGTCCCAGCAGCTGGGAGGTTCCCTGGTCACAGTGAGGGTTTGGAGAGCCTGTCCCAGCAGCTGGGAGGTTCCCTGGTCACAGGGTTTGGAGAGCCTGTCCCAGCAACTGGGAGGTTCCCTGGTCACAGTGAGGGTTTGGAGAGCCTGTCCCAGCAGCTGGGAGGTTCCCTGGTCACAGTGAGGGTTTGGAGAGTGAGGGTTTGGAGAGCCTGTCCCAGCAGCTGGGAGGTTCCCTGGTCACAGTGAGGTTTGGAGAGCCTGTCCCAGCAGCTGGGAGGTTCCCTGGTCACAGGGTTTGGAGAGCCTGTCCCAGCAACTGGGAGGTCCCAGGCAGTGCGCCCACTTGTAGATGGGGTCTCCAAAATCACTTTGAGAGAGAACAGCTTTTATAGTGTTAAATAAACAACTGAAATCATTCTAAAAATGCAGAATCTCTGGTCTCAGCTGCCCTGTTGCCCCCCTCCTGGAGCCTGGCCAGAGCCCGGGGAGGGAGATCAAGGGAGCTGCTGGATATCTCTTATCTCTGAACTAAAGAGCTGCTGAGGTGCAGCATTCCTGCAAGCCTCCTCTCCTTTTGCTCCCATCCCTGCTCTGCTGGTTGGTCAGCTAAGGTGTTGATGACCAATCAGAATGGTGATCACATGTTGTCCCTGAGCCCAGTGACTCTTGCTTATCTCTGAGATGTTCCTTCTCACCTCCTATGGGTACTGAAGAAGCTACAGTTAAGGTGGCACAGCCCAGTTCTACTGAGAGTGCAACTCTGATGCATTTTCTCATGCTCTGTGCATTTCAAAACCAACACGACACGATTCTGCTGCTGACAGCAACTTAGGTGCAAATTGTACTAGTGATGCCCACAGTAAGGCGATGCAAATCCTCCCTGGTCACCTGTTGATCAGTCCCTGTCACCTCACAGTCTTGAATCGTTTGAGGCCACCACCACAAAAGCATTGGCTCACCCGGACTGGCGATGACAATGAATTAAAGCAAATGACAGCCTGTGTTCGTGTGCCTCGGTGTCACAGCAGCGAGGGTCCTGATGTTCACACAATTTCAAACCCAAGCACAGCCAGAAGGTTTACGTACATAACTGAGATGACACAGTGAAACGTCTCTCTTCACAACCGATTTGTCTTGCAGTTCATTTTATTACTTGGTTTTCTGTGCTGCACAAGAAGCTCATTTTGAACCTAGTTCTGTTCTCTTCTCCCATGCTGCAGCGTCTCAGTTGTGCTTCATGTTATTTTTGGCTGTGCTTGATTTGTGCAGGCAGCAAATTCTGCTGTCATGGGCTCGGTTTGTTCCACCAACAGCATCCGCTTCACACTTCTGATAGGTGTAGAAATGCTCATGAAATGCCTTCCAGAGTTGTGATCTGCAAATGCTCACTGGAGGCTAAAACTTGAGCTCTGGAGCTGGGTGCTGAGGCTGGAAGTCACTGGACAGAGTCTGGGCTTTGTTTTCTTACCTTTCTTGTGTGGGGCTTCAAATGCCTCATAAATAAGTAACGGGCTTTAGTTTTGAGGGGTGGGGAGAGTAGAAAGGGGCTGTAGCTGGGTGGAAGAGAGGATGCTCTTCTTGCTGCCCCATGCTGGGAAGGCTGCAGTGCTGTGTGTGAGTTCTACTGTTTCCTCCCTTATTGAAAAGGCTGCTTGGTGGCTTGGTTGCTGCTCTCTCTAAGTCTTTACCGCTCAGGAAGCTCTGTGATGGATGAGGGACACTGTCGCCTGAGTTCTGAGCAAATAAGGAAAAATGACAATACTTGGCGTAATAAAATCACAAA
Source organism: Phaenicophaeus curvirostris (assembly GCF_032191515.1). Lineage (NCBI taxonomy): Eukaryota > Metazoa > Chordata > Aves > Cuculiformes > Cuculidae > Phaenicophaeus > Phaenicophaeus curvirostris. The sequence goes on along the minus strand of NC_091396.1, from coordinate 65,975,364 downwards.
CAGGCTGGAGGAGGAAAGGGATGAGATGAACTTGGTGCTCCTCATTGCTGTAGAACTTGTTTCTTGAGTGCTGCAAATTGCCCAGAGCCAATTTTTCCACAAATAAGGGCTGACTGGAGTGGCTGACCTGCAGTTTGAGTGCTGACTTGTAGCTCCGAGACTTGACTTGCTCTTCCATGAAACCAGACTCAGGAACTTCAGATCCACTGCCCTCACCCCACTGGGCAGAAGAATCGCTTGGGATATGACTTCTCTGACTATCTTTCTCACCTGGCAAGGGACAGGCTCAGTGCAGGTGTCTTTCTAAAACTGGCACCATGCTGGGTAGGATGAGAAATCAGGGAAATTATGGTCAGCAGGAGGTGCCGGGATTCTGGGGGATTTATGGCCTTGGGCAGGCATTTCCGAAGGCTCCATGTTTCAGGCAGCAGGGCAGGAATTGTGGCAATGCCAATCTCCTCACCCTGTGCTTGTGGATAAGGGCTTCAACCCTCTCAGGCTGATAGAGGTGTCTGGGCACAAGGTTCACAGGGCTGATGAAATAAAGAGCAGAGGTGTGCCCAGGGGCTAATCCATGGATCGCTCTGTTGGTAGAAAATACTTTAAAGGAAGGGAAATAATCTCCACTGGGGACATCAATGTCCTCTTGTGCTGAAAATGCCTCTCTTATTTTCCTTTGAGTTCCTACAGAAGAAGCTTTACTGGTAGAATCATAGAATCATGGAATGGTTTGGGTTGGAAGGGACCTCAAAGTCCATCCTTGAACACCTCCAGGGACGGGGCAGCGACCACTGCTCTGGGCAACCTGGGGTAGAGCCTCCCCACCCTCATCACAAAGAATTTCTTGCTAATTTCTAATCTAAATCATTCCCCTTCCAATATAAAGCCATTCTCCCCTGTCCTGTCACTCCAGGCCCTTGGAAAAAGCTCATCTCCAGCTTTTCTGGGGCCCCTTTGAGCACTGGAAGCTGCTCTAAGGTCTTCCCGGACCCTTCTCTTCTCCAGGCTGAGCAACCCCAACTCTCCCAGCCTGTCCTCACAGCAGCAGTGCTCCAGCCCTTGCATCATCTCTGTGGCCTCCTCTGGACCTGTTCCAAGAATTCCATCTCCTTCTGTTTGTGTTCCAGAACTGGACATGCTAGTACTCTTTGGTGATCAGTGATGTGATTTAACACCAATAGATGTGGATTTGGCGTTTTGCTCTTAAAACTGTCGTGCAGCCCAGTGATTGGCTGTTGTTTCTGCCTGCGATCACGGTGACAGATGTAAATCATTCATTGCAAGGAACTGTCTGGAAAGACACCTGCCTTCCTACATTAAGAGACGTCAAAGAGGAAACGCTGCTCTCTTCAAAGGAGGAACACTGGCAAAATTCTGACCCTGGTGGCTTTGTGACTGCTTTAAGGCTCTATAATTGGAATGTAAATACATTCTGTCTCTTCACTCAAAAGGTTCCACTTGCTTTCCTGGGAAGTTTTTCTTCTTAACACATCTTTCTGAGGACTTTTAACAGATGAAGACTTTTTGGAAGCAGATTCAAAACCTACTGCTCCCTTGCTGGGAAAAACCTCCTGAAGTGCTGGAAACAATGGGAGGTGGAATTAGTAATTCCCTTCCATCTTGCCTTTTTGCAGCAAGGGAGCTGGAACTGTGTTGCTTTAGGCTTTGGATTCAGTGGTTTGGCATCAAAGCAAAACTCAAGATAACTTTCACCACTTTGTTCAGCATTAATTGGTTTCTGGTCTGCCATGGGAGGTGGAGGGAACAGATTAAAGCCTAGAAAATGGCTGGCAACAAATGCTCTTCCTTAGAGGAACACAGAGCAACAGCATAGTCTGCTGAGCCGTGGCCATGAGCGTTGTGGTTCAGTGATTGCTTCTCTGCCTGTGGGTGGGGAGATGCAGGCACCATCCTTCTTGGTTCTGCTCCCAGAGGAAGGGGTTGGAGCACAAGCCTTATGAGAGGCTCAAGTGTACCCCCTGAGGGGACACTTAATCACTGTCTACAACCACCTGAAAGAAGGTTGTGGTGAGATGGGTGCCGGTCTTGTCTCCCAAGTGACAGGCAATAGGACGAGAGGGAATAGCCCCACGCTGCACCAGGGCAGGTTCAGATTGGACATCGGGAAAGATTTCTTCACCAAAAGGATTCTTGGGCCCTGGCAGAGGCTGCCCAGGGAGGTGGTGGAGTCCCCATCCCTGGAGGGGTTTGAAAGCTGTGTGGCTGGGGTGCTCAGGGATCTGTTTAGTAGTGTACAAGGGTGGCTGGACCCCATGATCTCAAAGGTCTTTTCTAACCAAGAGGTTCTGTGACTCTAAGGAAGCCAAGAGCCCTCCAGCCTCCTCCCTCAGTGTATTTGGCATAAGCGTGTTGTCCTTGAGCAGAGAATGGTTCATTCTGGGCTGCCGCAGCCCCATTGCAGCATCAGCTCTGTCCTGGTTCTCCTCAGTCTGTGCAGGCACAGGGATGTTTCTGTCTTTGCTTGGGATCCCTTAGGTTTGCAGTGGAAAGATGCATGTCACGGCAAATCCCGTAACGCAGACGTGCTCGGGTGCTGGTGTTGAGGTGGCACTGAGAGCTGTCAGGAAGCTCTGGGGGAGGATGGGGTCAGAAGGACCCTGCCTTGGTGCAGGACAAGCTGTTGGGCTGCATCTGAAATCAGCCCTGGTGGGAGAACGGGGAGGTCAGGGGCGTGACAGGTTTGTGACCTGCATGCACTTCATGGATCACTAATTACACTCGATTGTGATAGACTGCCTCTTGCGCCCGACCTGAAAGCACAATGAGGGAAGTCAGCAGCAGCATAATGATAAGAGCACTGAAACTCCTCAGAGCTGTTGCGTGGATCGGTAACAGGTCTGTAATGAACTGTGGTCCTCGGTGAACGTTTCTGCAGAGGTTTGTCCTTTGGCATGCACAGAAAAGGGCTTCCCCAAATTGCTGGGGTACCAATATGGAGACCAGGGGTCTCCTGTGGCACAGAGGGTTGGATTTCATGAGTGTAGGATGCACGTGTTGTCTTGTTCTGGCTGTGGGACCTCCAGGCTGGCTGGGCAAGCCCTCCTCATAATAGCAGGAGATCACAGAATCATGGAATCACTAGGCTTGAAAAGACCTTTGAGGTCATCAAGCCAACTGATGGTGCAAGCCATCTCCCTCTGCCACTCCTGGTGTATCACTCGCCTTCCAGCTTTGCATTGCAGACAGTGGCGACTGGTGGTGTCTCCGTAAAGATGCTGTAGCCAGCCAGCCCTCATTTGTGGGAAGATGTTAATAAACGTGTCTGCTTTTCCATTAATTCTGACAAGGTTTACTGGAGCTCACTGCTCCACAAGCTCCCCAAATGCCAGCAGCTGCAAAGGTCGGCGTGCTGGTAACATGAAGGATTGCTGAGGTGGCTGTTGGGCTCAGAGCAGCGAGGTCACCAGCCAGGCAGAGGCCTGTGGGGTGCCTTGCGGCTCCTGAGGTGCAGTGCGTGGCCACCACAGGGTGTGCAGCACCTCAAAATGTGAGCAAGTACGATGAAGTCTGGAGGCGGTACAGCTGTTGATTTGGTGCCCCAGCAGCAATTTGAGAGGGTGTCTTCCTGTACAGGGTGTTGCAAAATGGTATTTTGGGAAAACAAATGAATGCTATGAAGCATTCAGATGACAGACCCGGTGCTTCTCTCTGGGATGCTCGTGAGGGGATGGCTTATGCTTGGTTTGTTCTTATTTTGAGATTCTAGATTCACAGGATGGTTTGTGTTGGAATGGACCTGAAAGCTCTTACAGTTCCACCCCCTGCCACGGGCAGGGACATCTCCCACTGGACCAGGTTGCTCCAAGCCCCATCCAACCTGGCCTTGAACATCTCCAGGGATGGGTCAGCCACCACTTCTCTGGGCAACCTGGGCCACGGCCTCCCCACCCTCACAGCAAAACCTTTCTTCCTAAGATCTCATCTCAATCTCCCCTCTTTCAGTTGAAAACCGTTCCCCCTCATCCTATCCCTGCATTCCCTGATCAAGAGTCTCTCCCCAGCTTGTCTGGAGCCCCTTTCAGTGCTGCAAGCTGCTCTAAGGTCTCCCCAGCGCTTTCTCCTCTCCAGGCTGAACAACCCCAACTCTCTCAGCCTGTCCTCAGAGCAGAGGTGCTTCAACCCTCAGGTCATCTCCGTGGCCTCTTGTGGTCTCACTGTATGTATTTCATTCGCACATCTTGTTTCCCCTCTCCAGGCTGGAGGCAACATCAGGTTGCTTTTGATCTGTTCTCGACATGCCAGATATGTAAGGTAGTGCTCGGTTTCATGAAGCTGAAACATCAGCTTCCTTTTTTTTTGAAGGGAACAGCCACCTCTAGCAAACACTGCACACTCTGCTTTCTCAGGAAGTCTACGTAGCAGCAGAGTTTGAGATCATTATGAAGTCTGTATGTGTTACATGAAGTTAAAAGCCAGGTGTCACTGCTGTTGTAGTTAAAAGAAGGACCGCTGTGAAATTCAAGGGTGCAGGATGTATCACTGAGCAGTTCCTGGTGTGAGCTTTTGGGAATACAATGCTAGGTCTTGTGGGCTGATGTTTGCTATCTGGAAACATGGTACAGCCTTGGATAAAATACCCTCTGGCTAAGGGGTGTTTTTTTGGGATGCTAGATCTGCTTTAAAGGGGACCGAGCTTATTATCTAAAGCCACATTGGAATGACTTTCATAGACTTATAGAATGGTTTGGTTGGAAAAGACTTTTGAGATCGAGTCCAACTGTACCTGTTCACTACTAAACCAGATCCCTGAGCACCTCATCTTCCTGTCTTTTAAACACCTCAAGGGATGGGGACCCCTCCACCTCCCTGGGCAGCCTCTGCCAGGACCTGAGAACCCTCTCAGAGAAGAAGTGTTTCTCAGTATCTGATCTAAATCCTCCCTGGTGCAACTTGAGGCCGTTTCCTGTCATCCTATCATCTGTCACTTGGGAGAAGAGACCAGCACACAGCTCACCACAACCTCCTTTCCAGGAGCTGCAGAGAGTACGGAACCTCCTCTTCTCCAGGCTGAATAGCCCTAGGTCCCTCAGCCACTCTCATAACCCTTGTTCTCCAGCCCCTTCCCCAGCTCTGTTCCCTCTCTGGGCACACTCCAGACCCTCAGGATTTGAGGTGTGGCCTCACCAGCGCTGAGTCCAGGGCAATGATTGGCCTTCTTGGCCACCTGGGCCACTGCTGGCTCATGTTCAGCCACTGTCAACCGACACCTCCAGCTCCTTCTGTGCCTTGCATTTTGGTGGTGCTAGAAGTCCATCACAGAGGCTGGTAATTAAACTGTAGATGTGACATAGACTGATTACGATCAGGACCAAAGCTGCACTGCGAATCCGTTGTAGGTGGTTCAAGAAATGGACCAAAAGCAGAGCTTCGTTTGGTGTTGGCTTATGAGCAGAGGTGCTGAGATTGATGCAAAGTGACTCCGGGAGATCCATGGGTATGGCTCTTCAGGTTTTCGTATTTCTCAGCTTAACAGAAGCTACTGAAGTTGCATCTTCTGTTAATTTGCTGCAAATCTGCATTGCTGTGAAATAAATGAGGCAGATTTTGGAATAATTTGTTCAGCTGCTGTGAATTTTATGTTTCCAGTTTTGTTCACTGAACAAATTCTTAATTATCTCAGGGCAATTGAAATGCTCTGCAAACCTTCATGCTGGCAGGGTTCTTTTCATGAATAACGTACAACCTTGTCTCCTGGGAGGCGATTTGTATTGGAAGGGTTTACTGATGGGTCATCTTTCCCACTGCTGATGTGCTGCAATCTTGGGGGTTTTAGTGGACGGCCAGTTGATCATGAGTCAGCAGTGTGCTCAGGTGGCCAAAGGCGAACAGCATCTTGCTTGGACCAAAAAAGATGTGGCCAACAGGACCAGGGAAGGGATTCTCCCCCTGTGTTCTGTACTGGTGAGGCTACACCATGAGTACTGGGGTCAGTTCTGGGCCCCTCACCACAAGAAGGATGTTGAGGCTCTGGAGCGAGTCCAGAGAAGAGCAATGAAACTGGTGAAGGGGCTGGAGAACAGGCCTGATGAGGAACGGCTGAGAGAACTGGGGGTGTTTAGCCTGGAGAAGAGGAGGCTGAGGGGAGACCTCATTGCTCTCTGCAACTACCTGAAAGGAGGTTGCGGTGAGGTGGGTGAAGTGGGTGAAGTGACAAGCGATAGGACAAGAGGGAATGGTGTTGAGTTGTGTCAGGGGAAGTTTAGATTGAACATAGGAAGCGTTTCTTCACAGAAGGGGTTATCAGGCACTGGCAGAGGCTGCCCAGGAAGGTGGTAGAGTCCCCATCCCTGAAGAGGTTTAAAAGGCTGATAGATGAGGTGCTCAGGGACATGATTTATTAGTGGACAGGGGCGGTTGGAGTTGATGATCTCTAAAGTCTTTTCCAACCAAATGATTCTATGGTTTATGTCAGCTTCTCAGGACTTGCGGTGGGGCTTCCACTAGCTGCAGCGGGGGCTCCCCTGCCTTCCCTTGCAGTCCTGCTTTCTGTGGGTTGCTTGGGTTTATTCATCCAGGTTTATTCTCTGAATCCCCAAATTAAACATTGAAATGGTGGGGGGCCATTCCACCGATGAGTCCAGTCTTGAGGGTACGTGAGGAGATGACTTGGTAAGGGACCGGAACAGCGGTGTGTGGCTGTCAGATGGCTCGTTGCGTGTTACTGGTTTCATAGAACCATGGAATGGTTTGGGTTGGAGGGGACCTCAAAGCCCATCCAGCTCCGCCCCCTGCCATGGGCAGGGACACTTCCCTCTGAATCAGGAATACAAACATAAGGAGGATAAGGAATACAGAATCTTTTAATGTTGACAGGCTTTCCTAGTAGGGTCATACTGAGGGATGGGATGAGCCCCAGATGGCCGTACCTGGCCAGCGCTGCTGACGGGAGCCCCTTTTTCATCACTTTAGAAGGAGGAATTGGCTGGGGACTAGAAATCTCCGGACATCTCCTGTTTGTATGGATCATTCTGCCTTTTACAGATGGTCTTGAATCTGTTTTCATTGTAAAGCTGTCCTAATGCTGTAGGTATTTTCTTCTTTAATTAACTCAGGAGTAAGAAGAAAATATAATTGCCTGATTAAGAGTCAGAGCACTCTTGAATCCATCCCCGTCCTTTCCGGTGTCAGGTATGAAGCTCATTATTTTCTGAGAGGGGGCTCCTGTTTAGGCTAATCCAATGCAATTAAGCCTGGATCTAAGTGTAATTTAGATAACGGAGCACTGACACTACTTTTTAATGAAGCTCTGCATCAGCGTGCTGGCCTCCGCCGCGGTGGAGGTTCTGGTGATAAATAAGGTGGGCCTTGCTCTGTCAGTCAGGTGTTACGGATTGCTCCCCCCAATCCCATTAATTCCGTGAGCTCAGCATCCTATTTCTTGCATCCAACGTCCTGCCATGCGGTGTGAAACACTTGCCTTTTTAATTAACCAATTAAATACACTGGATTTGCCACAAGTTGGTCAGATTTGGGGCTGCTTATACAGGTTACTGAAGAATTGGTGGACTTGTGTAAAGCCTTTGACATGGTTCCCACAGTGTCCTTCTCTCCAGGGAGGTGATTGTGCCCTTGTACTCAGTGCTGGTGAGGCTGCACCTCGAGTCCTTTTCTCCATGCCGCAGCTTGGTTTCCTGCCTTTGGATTTGTGCGATCAGCTGTGGTTTTAGGGATTTCCTATGCAAACAGCTGAACAAACGATCGATGCTGCTCTGACAGGAGCTTGTGTTTATCTGTGCCTGTTAGGAACACAGCTGAGATTGCTGAGGTTAAGTAAAACACTGTCATCAAGTGGGGTACCAAGTGTGGTCTGTGCTATGGAGCCGATGCTGCCTCAGGGCATGTTCCTGATGTGTCTTTTGTAGCTTGGGTCTGCCACTGTGTGTTGTTGGCTCAGTGCTGTGCCAAGCTCTCCTACCTGGATGAACACAGAGCACATCAGACTGTCACAGAATCATGATGGTGCTCTCTTTGCTATGGGATAACTGTGTCCTTTGCCACCGCTGATGTCATAGAATCATCACAGAATCATGGAATGGTTTGGGTTGGAAGGGACCTTGCAGTCCATCCAGTTCTACCATCTGCCATGGGCAGGGGCAGCTCCCACTGGATCAGTTTGCTCCAAGCCGCATCCAACCTGGCCTTGAACACCTTCAGGGATGGGGCAGAACCACTGCTCTGGGCAACCTGGGCCAGGGACTCCGCACCCTGACAGCAAAACATTTCTTCCTCAAATTTCATCTCAATCTCCTCTCTTTAAGCTGAAAACTGTTTCCCTTGTCCTATCTGTGCACTCCCTGACCAAGGGCCCCTTCCCAACTTTCCTGGAGCCCCTTTCAGCACTGGAAGCTGCTCTAAGGTCTCCCTGGAGCCTTCTCTTCTCTAGGCTGAACAACCCCAAATCTCTCAGCCTGTCCTCAGAGCAGAGGTTCTCCAGCCCTTGCATCATCTCCATGGCCTTCTCTGGACCCATTCCAACAGTTCCATCTCCTTTTTATGTTGGCTATTCCATGACTGGACACAGGACTCCAGGTGGGGTCTCACCAGAGCAGAGCAGAGGGGCAGAATCCCCCTCCCTTGCCCTGCTGGCCACTGTGCTTCGGATGCAGCCCAGGGCATGGTTGCTTTCTGGGCTGCAAGTGGACTTTACTGGCTCCTATTGAGCTTCTCCTCCCCCAGCACCTCACGTCCTCCTCAGGCTTGCTCTCGATCCACTCTCTGCTCAGCCTGTGTTTGTGCTTGGGATTGCCCTCACTCGGGTGCAGGACCTTGCACTTGGCCTTGTTTAACCTCCAGAGGTTCTCACAGCCCCACTTCTCCGGCTTTTCCAAGTTCCTCTGGGTGACATCCTGTCCTTCTGGTGTGACAAACACACCTCTCAGCTTGGTGTCATCTGCAAACTTGCTGAGGGTGCCCTTGATCTCACTGCCTGTATCTGCAACAAAGATGTTAAACAGCCCCGGCCTCAGTAGCGACTCCTGAGGGACACTGCTGATCACTGGTCACCACCTGGACTTTAGGAGGTTTTTCTAAGTTCTCCAAGCAGAACAGTGGGGTTTGCTGATAAAATATGAAGAACATGCATACTATTATAATCAAAAAATGAGCAATTACATCTTGATCACAGCGCAGGGATTATGTGTTTGTAATGAAGCGAACGCTGTCGGTGTGGGAAGCAATAAAAAAGTTACAGAAGTGAAAATTTAATATATATGATAATAGACATCGGTCTATTAGAGAAAGTAAAGCAGAATTAATTGTATTTTGGTACCCAGAGGGTGAATAAAAATGGTAAAGAATTAAGAAATAAAAAATTCATGCTGTAATTAGAATTTTGCATGCTAAAATTAGAGAAGGTGTTTTCTGATACCATCCAGGACCTTCTCTAAGAGAAAGCTGTGGTGGGAGCAGATGATAATTATGCACCACAGCCTGGAGGTGTGAAACCTCTACACAGTCTCGCAGAGAGGATTCAGTGTCCACTCAGGTTTGTGTGTGAAACTTTTTCATCTTTCAACTTCTCATATCCTAATTAAAAAAATACAGAGAAGACCAGGAGTGCATTATTTATTGAGACAGCAAAAGACTAACAGAGCAGTCATTCTGTGCAAGCTGTGGGTGACCAAGCAACACTTGCAGCGCAGACTCATTTATCCACGATGTTAGGTATCAAACAGGAATTCGGAGGGGAAAGATTCCTGCAGAGCCAGCTGAACTTTGAGATCCCTTCCAACCCAAACTGTTCCATGATTCTGTGGTAAAGGCTACAGTTACTGTGTCCTCCGTCTGCAGTTTAGTGAGATGATTTCCATTCCAGAGGGTGTTTTTCCTTCTCTAGGTTACATCTCAGCAAGTACTCAACCCTTCCTACAGGGCAGAGTGGCTCTACTAGAGGATGGTTGGAATCTTGCACAGACCAATAGCTTCTGTCAAGCCATTGCTGTCTGAATGAAGATGCTGTTTGTATCTGAGCTACTTTTTGTCCCTGGCAGTGTCCAGGTGGCAGGACCGAGGCTGGTTGTCTCTCTGGTCATAGCTGATGCCCATGACTGTATTCTCTCTCCAACAAGCCTTATCCTGTCACCTTCAGGAGGATCCACCTCCTGAACCATCTGTTCCTCTTTGGATGCTGCTTTGCAGACGGGTAGGCTGGAGAGAGGAGTGGGGGGTGGGGAGGGGTGGGGGAAGATAAAAGAGAAAAATTAAACCATTTATGAAAGTTTCATCAAAGCCCTGTTTATAATGCTGTGGGGAGCTCTGTCTCACCTTGACACAAACTTCATTCAAAAAACAGATTTCAATATTTTTCAGCTTTATTTCTGAAAGGTTTTGTCAGTGCCTCAGCAACTCATACAGACAAGCTCACAATTTGCTTTCTTCTGCGACCAATGAAAATACTAAATATGGGTGTTTATGCACCTCATATCAGCCTGGAGATCTGTGCGTGTGATTTAAGTTTGACTGAGTAGCAAAAAAAAAGGAATAAATAGTGATATTAGTCTTGTGTTTCCTTCTCTATTCAGGACATGATGTTTCTCAGGCATTACAGAGGCTCCAAAATGCTGCTGGCAAGTGAAGCCTGAGATCAAATAACTTTAGTAGAAGCCCTTTGAATTACTCTGAAAACTTGAAAGCTAAGGGTGACTGTTAGCATCATTAACTTGGAGCCCTGCGTCCAGTCATGGAATCCCCAACATAAGAAGGAGATGTAACTATTGGAACGGGTCCAGAGGAGGCCACGGAGATGATCCAAAGGCTGGAGCACTTCTGCTCTGAGGACAGGTGAATGGAGTTTGGGTTGTTCAGCCTGGAGAAGAGAAGGCTCCAGGGAGACCTTAGAGCAGCTTCCAGTGCTGAAAGGGGCTCCAGGAGAGCTGGGGAGGGGCTGTTCCCAAGGGCCTAGAGTGATAGGATAAGGGGAAATGGCTTTAAATTGGAAGGCAGAAGATTTAGATTAGACATTAGGAAGAAATATTTTGCTGTGAGGGTGGGGAGGCCCTGGCCCAGGTTGCCCAGAGCAGTGGGGGCTGCCTCATCCCTGGAGGTGTTCAAGGCCAGGTTGGATGAGGCTTGGAGCAACCTTATCCAGTGGGAGGTGTCCCTACCCGTGGCAGGGGTGGAACTGGATGGACTTTGAGGTCCCTTCCAACCCAAACCATTCCATGATTCTATGAAATTGCTGACTTCAGTTCCTTCTGGCATACGGAGCCTGTGCCTCGTAGTGGTTCCCAGACTCTGTCCTGTGGAATGTTTATTCTTCCCCAAACTTATTTCCTTTCTGGAAAGAAAGCAGGGAGCAGTTGTCAGCCCAGACTTGTTTTGGTTTCCAAAAGCTCAAGTGAGAACAACTTTCTCATTCTGTTTGATTAGGAGTAATAAATATGTATGTGTTCTACCCTGAATATTTTATGGCAAAAAGTTGTGTTCTCTTAATACTCACACGAGTGGCTGATCCTGGGACAGCTGTTCTCCTGCCCTGGTGCCTGTTCCCTCCTCCAGTGGGGTTTGCGCTGCTGGAATGCTAAAAGCAGACTTTGCTGTAACCCTGCAGAGCGTCCCGTTGGACACATTCAGCACCGCAGCCGAGTGCACTGCTGGATGCAGACCCAGCATCCACAGAGGAGCAGTGCTGGGCAAACTGGAAAGCCAGTGTGAGAATGGATCTTCTAGAATCCTGTTTAGGTCATGCTGTCGTCCTTCCTGTCTTAGCCCAGAAGAGGCTGTTCTTTACCCAAAATAATGAGTTATTCCAAGCAGCACAATGTTTTTTGTGAAAACATATTTGTACTGTAGAAAATGATTTTCAGATTTCGCTTTTGGGTAAAGGTGAGTCTGGTCACCACAGGAAGGACACAGATCTGTTGGAGCGAGTCCAGAGGAAGCCACGGAGATGATACAAGGGCTGGAGACCTTCTGCTGTCAGGCCAGGCTGGGAGAGTTGGGGTTGTTCAGGCTGGAGAAGAAAAGGCTCTGGGGAGACCTTAGAGCAGCTTGCAGTACTGAAGGGGGCTCCAGGAAAGCTGGGGAGGGGCTCTTGATCAGGGAATGCAGGGACAGGACAAGGGAAATGGTTTTCAGCTGAAAGAAGGGAGATTAAATTGGGAATAAATGTTTTGCTGCAAGGGTGGGGAGTCCCTGGCCCAGGTTGCCCAGAGAAGTTGTGGCTGCCCCATCCCTGGAGGTGTTCAAGGCCAGGCTGGATGGGGCTTGGAGCAACCTGATCCAGTGGGAGGTGTCCCTGCCCATGGCGGGAGGTGGGGGGCTTGAGGTCCCTTCTAACATAACCTATTCCATGATTCAATGATTTACTTTCCTGCCTCTGCTCACATGTCTCCTCAGCAGGGATCCAGGTGATGTTGGCAGCTGCTGATGCTTTGCATCAAGAGTACTCGGTTGTCCCTGGGGTTGATCAGAGAGCCTGAATGGAAACCATGATGTCATGTTTTACAGTGCATTCACATTCCAGGGAGAGCTGAAAGGCTGTAACACAGTTTCAGTTCTTATGAAAAAGCAGGTGTTTCCATTTGGCAGCTGCTCCCAGTTCTGCAAGGCTGGACACTTATTCTTTGTGCTCTCTGCCTTCTCTACAGAAAGGCTGCTTCCAGTGCAAGAAAAAACAAGAAATTGCTCCTTAAAGAAGAAAGGATAAAGAACTTCAAAGCAGATACCACTACGATGTATCCAGAAAGAAACACGCAACCACGAGGTGGAATCCGCTATTAAAATCTGCCAAGGTTTTCCGGTGAGAACACATTTAACTTCTCAACAATAGGGCCACCCGATTTCCTACTTAATGCAAGTGAAATATCTGACAAAGGACAGGGGCTTTAATAGGCAAAGTTGTTGCTCCATGGTGTCAGGTCTCCACATGGGTTCAGTAGAAAAATATGGTTTATTGTAAAATGTATGAAACTGGAAGTTTTGTGCCACCTTAGGAAACTTTTAAAATTCTTTGCTTCTTCAAAGAGGACCTGAAAGTTCAATAGGAGTTTGGAGATGACAAGCTCTCAGTTAGAATTGGCCTCAAAGTCTTCTTTTCATCAATGTTTAAGACTCTTTGATTAACAAAAAGCGCTGTAATAAATTTATCTCCATGTGTTCTGGTTAGAGTTGAACGAGGAAATTAATCTAACTGATCAAAAGCCCTTTGGATGTCAGTCTTCCCGGAGCTTTCTCTTCTCCAGGCAGAACAGCCCCAGCTCTCTCAGCCTGTCCTCAGAGCAGAGGTGCTCCAGCCCTCGCATCATTTCCATGGCCTCCTCTGGATCTATTCCAACAGTTCTGTCTCCTTCTTATATTGGGGATTCCAGAACTGGATGCAGGGTTCCAGGTGGGGTCTCACCTGGAGCAGAGCAGAGGAGCAGAATCCTTCCCTGCTGGACAGATGGCTTTGGGTGCAGCCCAGGACACGGTTGGATTTCTGGGCTGTGAGCACACTTTTTAATGGTTTAATTACATTTAGTTTCTGTTTTGCTCTCTCTGCTCAGTGTGGCTGTGTGCGGAGGTCCATAATGACAGGAATAACTTGTCTTCATACTTTGCCACTGCCTGCATGGTGACAGTTTTCACACCTTACAAGCACTAACTTATTGGTGTTATTGTGGTGCCCTGAAGTTCATTCAGCACAGTTGTAGCGCGTCATTCAATTCTTCACACTGAGGGTGGGGAGGCCCTGGCCGGTGTTGCCCAGAGCAGTGGTGGCTGCCCCATCCCTGGAGGTGTTCAGGGCCAGGTTGGGTGGGGCTTGGAGCCCCTGATCCAGTGGGAGGTGTCCCTGCCCATGGCAGGGGGTGGAACTGGGTAGGCTTTGAGGTCCCTTCCAACCCAAACTGTTCCAGGATTCTATGAGTCTTTGAAAACAATGGTAAAATTTGGGAAATCTTATTTTCCTGTAGTTTTGCATTAACACGAGTGACAGCAGATCTCAGATATTTCAGATATATGAGATTGGTGATTCTATGACTCTATTTGTATATATTTTGTCATTATTTCATTTATTACTGTTATTCCATTAAAGCTGCAGTTTTAGTTTCCAACCTTCAAGTCTTCTCCTCTCCTTCTCTTTCCCTTGTGGAGGGGAAGGGTATTAGGAGCCTGGCTGCTTGCTTTTAGCTGCCAGAATTGGCCACGCTGGGGCTGAACTGTGACGTCTTCTTGTAGATTTACAGTTCTCTAGCATTATAATCAAATTTACCATCCTATTATAAAATGCAACCTTTGTAGAAATCTAAAGAGATGTGGAGTGCTTGCTGCATCAATCAGTTTAGAAAACATTCAATAAATCAACTTTATTTTGAATTAGAGCTGCAGAGCGCTCGGGGTCCATCATGCCTGGTCAGGCCTGTTCCTAGCAGCTCACACACCACGTGGCTCACAGTCACAAACCCCATTAACCTTGCTGTCTGTCTGAATAGCTCATCATTTTAGTAGAATGGAGTTAAATATTTACCCTCTGCTCAGTAAAACACTGCCTGGGTGGCGGGGCCCAAAGAGTCGGGGGATTGAGTTCAGGGGATTGATTATGCTCTTAGCAAGGTCGCAGATGATGCTAAGGTGGGAAGAAGTGTTGATCAGCTGGAGGGCAGGGAGGTTCTGTAGAGGGACCTGGACAAGCTGGATCCATTGGCTGTGACCAATGGGATGGGGTTCAACAAGGCCAAGTGCTGGGTCCTGCACTTAGAATCGTAGAATCATAGAATCATAGAATAACCAGGTTGGAAGAGACACACCGGATCATCAAGTCCAACCATTCCTATCAAAGACTAAACCATTCCCCTTAGCACCTCGTCCACCCGTCCCTTAAACATCTCCAGGGAAGGTGACTCAACCACCTCCCTGGGCAGCCTCTGCCAGTGCCCAGTGACCCTTTCTGTGAAAATTTTTTTTCCTAATGTCGAGCTTAAACCTCCCCTGGCGGAGCTTGAGGCCATTCCCTCTCATCCTGTCCCCTGTCACTTGGGAGAAGAGGTTAGCACCCTCCTCTCCACAACCTCCTTTCAGGTAGTTGGAGAGAGCAATGAGGTCTCCCCTCAGCCTCCTCTTCTCCAGGCTAAACACCCCCAGCTCTCTCAGCCGTTCCTCATAAGGCCTGTTCTCCAGCCCCCTCACCAGCTTTGTTTTCGCTCCAGAGCCTCAACATCCTTCTTGTGGTGAGGGGCCCACAACTGAACACAGGATTCGAGGAGCAGCCTCACCAGTGCCGAGTACAGAGGGAGAATAACCTCCCTGGACCTGCTGGCCACGCTGTTTCTGATCCAAGCCAAGATGCCATTGGCCTTCTTGGCCACCTGGGCCACTGCTGGCTCATGGTCAGTCGCTGTCAACCAACACCCCCAGGTCCCTCTCCTCCAGGCAGCTTTCTAGACAGACTTCTCCTAGTCTGTAGCACTGCACAGGGTTGTTGTGCCCCAAGTGCAGGACCCGGCATTTGGTCTTGTTAAACCTCATGCCGTTGGACTCTGCCCAGTGGTCCAGCCTGTTCAGATCCCTTTGCAGAGCCTCCCTACCCTCCAGCAGATCGACACTTCCACCCAGCTTAGTGTCATCCGCCAACTTGCTAAGGGTGCACTCAATGCCTTCATCCAGGTCATGAGGAAGAGTAGCTGGAAAACTGATTGGAGGAGAAGGACCTGGGAGTGCTGGGTGACAGCAGCTGAACATGAGCCAGCAGTAGCCCAAGTGGCCAAGAAGGCCAATGGCATCTTGGCCTGTGTCAGAAACAGTGTGGCCAGCAGGAGCAGGGAAGGGATTGTGTCCCTGGACTAAGCGCTGGTGAGGCCACACCGAGAATCCTGGGTTCGGTTTTGGGCCCCTTGCTCCAATAAGGACATTGAGCTGGAGAAGGACCTAGAGAACAAGGGTTTGTCTTGGTTTGCTGGCAAGTCAAAGACAGTGATGAGATCTCCCCTTAGCCTCCTCTCCTCTAAACAGTCCCAGGTCCCTTCAGACACTCCCAGAAGCCTTGTTCTCCAGCCACTTGCCCAGCTCCATTCGCTTCTCAGGATATGTACCAGCCCCTCGATGTCCTTCTTGGCGTGAGGGGCCTAAATGTAGAGAAGGGCTCAGGATGAAGCAAAGCTGCCCAGTTTGTGGTGGCTCTGCTTGCTGTCAGTGGAAAGCAGCGCTTTGTATCTCAAAGTACTTCACTATGGACAGGGAAAGCCCTGAAAATGTTGTTTTTTTAATTACTTGTGGTCATGAAAACTCAGCCGATGCCGTGTATTCAGAGAGATCTACAAACACTGCTGGCCGTGTGTGGAGTTTCTGTCAGGCTTGAGGGAATGCCAAGCGTGTAGAATTGATGTTTGCCTTACTGAAATGGCATTTACGTGGAGAAACCCAGCATTTTCCGATGAGAAAGTGATTAATGACGAAACGCTCAGCCAGTTTGAATGTTATTGATCTCTGCCAGTGGGTTCCCCGTGACCACGCTAGCCTTGATGCCAGCCTCCTCCGGGCTTACTTGAAGAGCCTATTTATCAATGACTTGGCCATCAATAACCACATGAACTGTTTGTCTAATCATCATTTTCTCCCTAATAACGAACCTTTAATTTTCTCTCCTCCTCCAGTAGAATCGTTGTGAGGACTCAAAGCTGTTGCAGTTAAGCAGTCTATTATTCTTCATAAATTGCTCCACAAAGCCATTAAAACTGCTCAGAAGGAATGAGCTAAAAGAGTCCAATGGGTCTGGGTGGGGAAGGTGGCAGCGTATTGCTATGTGCCTTCTGATTTCATTATGGGACCTTTTTGTTTGTCATTTTCATGGAAAGGCTGGTGCTAGGCAAGCTGAAACCCAGGATAATTAACGTCATCTTTTATAATGGCAAGGCTGTTCAGTTTGTTAATGACAGTAATGAGAGTTCTTTAATCCAGTGTTTCATGAGACAAAGGGCAGGGTAATGAGGTTCAATCAGGCATGTGCAAGGTCCTGCACCTGGGTCCGGGCAATCCGTGGTTTCAATACAGGGTGGAGGATGATGTGACTGAGAGCAGCCCTGAGGAGAAGGACTTGGGGTGCTGGGGGAAGAGAAGTTTGACATGAGCCAGCAACATGCGCTCGCAGCCCTGTCCTGCACTGCATCCAAAGCAGTGGGACAAGCAGGGAGGAAGGGGATTCTGCCCCTCTGCTCCACTCTCATGAGAGCCTGCCTGGAGCCCTGTGTCCACTTCTGGAATCCTCAGCATAAGAAGGATAAGGAACTGTGGGAACAGGTCCAGAGGAGGCCATGGAGATGATACGAGGGCTGGAGAACCTCTGCTGTGAGACCAGGCTGTGAGAGTTGGGGTTGTTGAGCCTGGATAAGAGAAGGCTCCAGGGAGACCTTAGAGCAGCTTCAGGTATGGAAAAGGGCTCCAGGAAAGCTGGGGAGGGTCTTTATCCAAGGACATGGAGTGACAGGACAAGGGGAATGGCTTTAAGTCGGGAGGGGGAGATTTAGTTTAGACATTTGGAAGAAATTCTTTACAATGAGGGTGGGGAAGCCCTGGCCCAGGTTGCCCAGAGCAGTGGTGTCTGCCCCATCCCTGGAGGTGTTCCAGGCCAGGTTGGATGGGGCTTGAAGCAACCTGGTCTGGCGGGAGGTGTCCCTGCCCATGGCAGGGGGTGGGACTGTATGGGCTTTGAGGTCCCTTCCAACACAAACCATTCCATGAGTCTTTGTCAAACCTGAACTACAGTTCCCTCTTTGTAACGTGTGCATGTGTACTCAAAGGATTTTGTGGTGGCAGTGGTACAGCCAGCCTCCTCCTGAGAGGGGAGGGGTATGGTCATATCTAGAGGCTGTTTGCGAGCTGATTTGCAATGCACACTTTGGTCTTAACGAAGAGTGGGTTGATGAAATATTTATTCCTCTCTCACTCGCGAATTTCTAATGTGTGATTAGCAGATATTTATTTGTTGCCTCCCAGCTGCAATAGCCTGAAATCCAAGATCCCCCAGCCCCTTTCCGGAGGGGGACTGGCACCCAGTCCTTGCAACAGGTTACACAGAAGGCAGTGTTGGCAAGGGCTTGGCATGGGGATCCCTGTGATCTCCTATTTGCAGAAGAAATAGAGGACATGACGCAGAGCAGCCTGGCACCACCGCATGCATGGGAGGCAGCTCGGCAGCAGGTGGGCAGCATCTGGGCACCTCAGACCCTTCGAACAAGAAGTGTTTGATCAGGGTCTATTCACACCATTATTAACAGAACTGTAGAATCAGGGGACAGTATGAGTTGGAAGGGACCTTAAGGAACATCTAATTCCACCCCCCCACCATGGGCAGGGACACCTCCCACTGGATAAGAGCACTCACATCTCCTTGCATCATGGCCTTGAACACCTCCAGGGAGGGGGCAGCCACCACTTCTCTGGGCAACCCAGGCCAGGGCCAGGCCCTCCCTCGGTGTGAATATCTTCCTCCTAATGTCTCATCTAAATCTTCCCCTTCCAATTTAAAGCCATTCCCTCCCATCCTATCACTCCAGGCCTTTGGAAAAAGCCCCTCTCCAGCCTTCCTGGAGCCCCTTTCAGTGCTGGAAGCTACTTTAAAGGTCTCCTTGGAGCCTTCTCTTCTCCAGCCTGAACAACCCCAACTCTCTCAGCCTCTCCTTGTACAGGAGGTGCTCCAGCCCTAGGATCATCAGCTCATAGTGAAGTACAATTGAGACTGAACCTTTAGTGAAGTATCTGGTGAGCACACATTAAAACAGAGGCTTTTTCTATTGGTTGTCCATTGTTGATATCATAGAGCTGCAGCAATGATATGCAAATGGTTGTAAATAGGGAGTGTGGAAGAACATGGTTGAAGGCTTGGCCTCAACTTGCACCAGGGAAGGTTTAGATTGGATATGGGGAAACACTTCTTCACTGGAAGAGTGGTGCAGCCCTGGCGGAGGCTGCCCAGCACAGTGGTGGGGTCTTCATCCCTCAAGGGGTTCAAAAACTGTGCAGACATGGCACCTGAGGACATGGTTTAGTTGGCACAGTGGGGATGGGCTGACGGTTGGACTCGATATGCTGAGAGGTCTTTTCCCAACTTAATGATTCTGTGATTCTATGATAAACTGAGTGCTGAGACATAGAATGACAGAATGGTTTGGGTTGGAAGGGACCTCAAAGCCCACCTAGTTCCAGCCCCTGCCATGGGCAGGGACACCTCC
This sequence comes from Phaenicophaeus curvirostris, assembly GCF_032191515.1. Lineage (NCBI taxonomy): Eukaryota > Metazoa > Chordata > Aves > Cuculiformes > Cuculidae > Phaenicophaeus > Phaenicophaeus curvirostris. The sequence continues at coordinate 65,956,201 of NC_091396.1, read as the reverse complement.
CACTGGATCAGGTTGCTCAGAGCCCCATCCAACCTGGCCTTGGACACCTCCAGGGATGGGGCAGCCACCACTTCCTAGTGTGCGTTCAACATTAAATACACATTGAACATGGCTGCTGAAGTCGTATCTCCTGGATTTAATATCAGAGAGGTTGTTCCACTTATGCAGCCACTAAAACTGAGTTACGCTGGTCATTACGATGCTGGTAAGAGAAATGCTCTGAGGAAATTTAATGAGGGAGCTGCAAACTTCTTTAAAAGTTAAATTAGCTCATTGACAGCAAAACTAGGAATTATATGTGAATGGATTGCAGCTTGTTTTCAAGGATTAATAATTGTTTTACTGATCCAAAAATAATGCGGTTTGCATCTTGTGGCCTGGATACCAGGGTTTGGACCCGGCAAAGCAGTGGGGAAGTGGCAGGGAGCACCTCCAGCTCGCTGTGTGCAGAGCAGCACAGGGGAGAGCAGGACCAGAAACGGACGTGGGGTTTCAGGTGTGCTTGGAAGACTTTGAGAGGCCACGTTGGGCAGGGATTTCTCCTTAGCTCTTCCCTGGTTCTTTTCCTCCTCCCAGCATCTGTGGCTGCTTCTCCCTTCCCCTGCAGCACAGGATGTCAAGCAGAAATCATCAAATCATAGAATTATGGAATGGTTTGTGTTGGAAGGGACCTCAAAATCCATCCTGTTCCAGCCCCTGCCATGGGCAGGGACACCTCCCACTGGACCGGATTACTCAAAGCCCCATCCAAGCTGGCACTGAGCAACTCCAGGGTTGCCTTTCTGCTGGTCTCAGTTCCTCACTGAGTTCCTAAACCATATGATGATTCTGTCCTCTCACAGGTGCAGAATAGCTGCAGGGCATGGGACACTTGGCACTTCAGCCTTCCCTAGGCTTCCAGTCCCAAGCCTACTGTGCTGGTGTTGCCATAGGTCTGTCTTACAGGACTGAACGTGGCTTCACCTCTGGGAGCATTTTGCAAGAAAGATCTGCAGTTTCAGTTCAGGCTGGGGAACAGCGTGATTCAGATAAGCCCTGGGGAGAAGGACAGGGCGGGGCTGACTGATGAGAAGCTGAACATGAGGTGGCACCGTGCGCTTACAGACCAGAAACTAACTGTGTCCTGGGCTGCATCCAGAGCAGTGGGACCAGTAGGGTGAGGGAGAGGATTCTACCCCTCTGCTCCACTCTGGTGAGACCCCACCTGGAATCTTGTGTCCACCTCTGGAGTTCCCAGTGTAAGAACGAGGTGGAACTGTTGGAACAAGTTCAGAGGAGGCCATGGAGATGATCCGATGGCTGGAGCACCTCCCAGACAAGAATAGGCTGAGAGTTAGGGTTGTTCAGCCTGGAGAAGGAAAGGATCAGGGGAGACCTTAGAGCAGCTTCCAGCACTAAAAGGGGCTCCAGGAGAGCTGGGGAGGGGCTCTTGATCAGGGAGTGTAGGGACAGGATGGAGGGGGTGGTTTTCAGCTGCAAGAAGGGAGATTGAGATGAGATCTTAGGGAAAAATATTTTCCTGTGAGGGTGGGGAAGCTCTGGCCCAAGTTGCCCAGAGCAGTGGTGGCTGCCCCATCCCTGGAGGTGTTCAAAGCCAGGTTGGATGGGGCTTTGAGTCCCCTGATACAGTGGGAGGTGTCCCTGCCCATGGCAGCGGGTGGAACTGTATGGGCTTTGAAGTCCCTTCCACCCCAAACCATTTTGTGGTTCAGTGATTTGTTGGTGTTGGCCTATCTGCTGGGGTCTGTGGGTGGAGTGAAACGAGCACCATTCAGCTGCGTCACAACCTTGCCCTGCCTTCTGTCATCAGACATCCTTCTCCTCCGCATTGCAAATGAAATTCACTCCTAGGAAGCATCTCAGACTTGCTGACAGCACCTGGACAGCGGGGCAGGAGGTGAAGTAGCTGCAAATCCACTGGTGGAGCCTTGGTGGGCTTTGTCCAGGCACCAGGCTGGGCACCACGACAGGGATTGGGGACTTCAGGGGAATGCAGATGCCCCTTTGGCATTGTGTCCTCTGGAAGAGAAGAACTGCACTCCAAGTTCTCTTGTTTATCTCATTTCCAGTGGAATTGGGCTAACACCACTGATTGATACTGGCAGGATGATCTGTGCTGCGGTTGCAGCTGCTGGGCTGTGTTGTGCAACCTCATTTGCAGAAACACAGGTGGTATTCAGGGCTTTTCTCACACAGGATTGTTCTGGGAAGAAAACAGAGCGTGAAGCTGAAATTGGAAACAGACTCTCTAAGGGGGGAGCTGGTCCCAAGGACTTGCTTCCCATGAGTTCCATTGCACATCCTGGCGAGAGTCAAAAGAAGACAAAAGGCACAAGCGCTGCTCCGGTTGCTCCGCACCTGAGAGTTTGTTCCTCTGCTCTGTAGGGGGGCAGCTGCAGCAATCACGAGGCTGGCAGTGACCCACGAAGGCCGATGTTCACAGACTCACAGAATCGCTTGGTTGGAGAACGCCGTTGAGATCATCAAGTCCAGCTGTCCCTGTCCACTACTAAAACAGATCCCTGAGTACCTCAACCACCCGTCTTTTAAACCCCTCCAGGGATGGGGACTCCACCACCTCCCTGGGCAGCCTCTGCCAGGGCCTGAGAACCCTTTTGGTGAAGAAATCTTTCCTGATGTCCAGTCTGAACCTGCCCTGGTGCAGCTTGAGGCTATTCCCTCTTATTCTATTGCCTTTCACTTGGGAAAAGAGACCAAAACCCACGTTACCACATCCTTCTTTCAGACAGTTGTAGGGAGCAATGGGGTGTCCCCTCAGCTTCCTTTTCTCCAGGCTAAACAGCCCCCGGTCCCTCAACCATTCCCAGAGCCCCTGGGCTCCATCCCCCTCCGCAGCTCCGTTCCCTTCTCTGGATGTTGTCCAGCCCCTCAATGTCCTTCCTGGAGTGAGGGGCCCAAAACTGAACCCAGGATTCGAGTTGCGGCCTCACCAATGCTGAGTACAGGTGCACAATCCATTCCCTGCTCCTGCTGATCATGCTGTGTCTGATACAAGCCAAGATGCCATTGACCTTCTTAGCCACCTGGGCCACTGCTGGCTTATGTTCAGCTGGCATTCAGACAAGCTCATGACACTTGTTCTCCAGCCCCTTCACCAGCTCCGTTGCCCTTCTGAAATTAGAGAACAAGTGAGGAGGGGATGGAGAGTGGTACTGAGGAACCCTCTTAGATCCAGCATACCATCAGGTGGAACGTGCCGTCCTCCCATCCTTGTTCCCGCTTTCCATCACCTGCTCTGCAGTGTTTGTCCCCTAATATTTAGGCAATTATGCTTGTTGGAGACAGAGGAAAAACATCTGCCGTTTCAATTCAGATTCGCTGCTTGTCACGCTGGGCTTTAAATACCTTCCAACACTGTTTGCTCTTTCCAGCTTTCCACTCTAGCTAAATTATTGAAAAATCTGTCGTATACTTTCGCATATGCGTTTGGCCCTAATTAAGGAACAAGGAGTTTCTAAATTGATTTTAATATTAAATTACAAGTACAAAGCATTTCTAACAGCCTGTCAGGGTGAGTCTGGCATCAGAAGCTGAGGCTCTGTGCATCATTTTCTGTTGCTCTCTTAGAATGAGAGAACAGTTTGGGTTGGAAGGGACCTTGAAGCCCATCCAGTTCCACCCTCTGCCATGAGATCTTAGGGAGAAACGTTTTCCTGTGAGGGTGGAGAAGCCCTGGCCCAGGTTGCCCAGAGCAGTGGAGGCTGCCCCATCCCTGGAGGTGTTCAAGGCCAGGTTGGATGGGGCTTGAGTCCCCTGATCCACTGCACCAGGTTGCTTCAAGCCCCATCCAACCTGGCCTTGAACACCTCCAGGGATGGGGCAGCCTCCACTGCTCTTTGCAACCTGGGCCAGGGTCTCCCCACCCTCATCACAAATAATTTCTTCCTAATATCTAATCTGAATCTTCCCCATTACAATCTAAAGCTGTTCTCCTTTATCCTATTACTCCAGACCTTTGTAAAAAAAGCCCCTCCCAAGATTTCTTGGAGCCCCTTTCAGCACTGGAAGCTGCTCTAAGGTCTCCCCAGAGCCTTCTCCAGGCTGAACAACCCCAACTCTCTCAGCCTGTCCTCAGAGCAGAGGTGCTGCAGCCCTCACATCATCTCTGTTGTGCCTTCTGGATCCCTTCCAACAGTTCCATCTCCTTCTTATGTTGGGGATTCCAGAGCTTGTCACAGGACTCCAGGACTCACGAAAGCGGAGCAGAGGGGCAGAATCCCCTCCTGGCCCTGCTGGTCCCACTGCTTTGGATGCAGCCCAGGACACGGTTGGTTTCTGGGCTGCGAGCACACATTGGTGGCTCATGTTGAGCTTCTCCTCCCCCAGCACCCCAAGTCCTTCTCAGGACAGCTCTCAATCACGTTGTCCCCCATCCTGTACTGAAACCACGGATTGCACTGACCCAGGTGCAGGACCTTGCACTTGGCTTGGTTGAACCTCATGAGTGAACAATGAACAAAAGCACTTACAAGGAACTTCAACAGAGAACAATGAAAAGCACTTCATTTAAAAGCTGGTTTGGGGTAATGGGAACCTTGTCCCAAGCTGATAGCAAAGAAAAATGTCATCTGCCTTGGTTCCTGTAAGGTTTGGACCAGGACCCGGTGGCAGAGCTTTTACTGCTGTGGGTTTTCAGCCCTACTAACAGGTGTGTGTTGATAGGCTCCTGCTGCGTGGGGAATGCACGGTGGTGTCGTACAGGACTGTCATCGTGTTATATTGTAATCAACAAAAGTTAATCATCCAGTTCCTGATTTTACAGGTCCAGAATGAATTCTGTGTCTCACAGCATCCTTACAAAAATTGTTGCAATAACCTTTAAATCTTTAACAGCGCCACCATGAACGGCTGTGGCATTTGAAGCTTTCCTCAGTGGCTAACCTATCAACAGAGACATTCAGAATAGAGCTGAGCTCTCATCCTTCCCCTTGTGTGATGATATCGTTGTATGGCAGGTCATCTCATGGGGGTCTGACTGCCCTGGTCGTGTGGGACAGCCACATTCTGAGCTGTACCTGAGGACCAGTCTGAAGCACTGGGTGAAGGACTCATGGACGCTCCATGCTGCACCACCACAGCTTCAGCGCTTTGGTCGTGATAAAGGGACGCTGGAGCAGAGCAGGGTAGCATAAAGGGGACACAGGGTATTCTGTCCCATCATCAATGGTTTCTAGAGAAGCATACCGTTCTCTTTATGGTATTTTGCGTAGGTGGGTGCACCCAAGAAAACTTACGTTGATGGTCTGTCAAAGAAGGACTTTTCTCCTCCAAGGACCAGAGATGAGGATTCTTGTCTCCTGACGTTATTCTATAGCTGAAGGACTTTTCTCCTCCGAAGTCCAGAGGTGAGTAGTCTCATCTCCTGGCATTATCCTATAGCCAACAGTTCTTCGTATTGTGTCTCTGCTGGTGTAGGGCTCCTGCTGCTGCAATTGTTGTATTGTGAGAATGTTGTGGTCCGTGATGGTTGAGCAGGCTGTGTTTGTTCTGCAGAATTTGGCGACAGGAATCTGCCCCGGGTGTTCTGCTGTTGTAATCCATGGCCTCAATTCTGTTCCTTTCAGTCCAAAACAAAAGCGGCTCCCCACTGCTGCCTCCCCATGCTGTACGTTCATTATTTCTGGCAGCCCAGGCTGCACCCTGGGTGAGGGCTGAAACAGGGTAGTAGCGCTCAGTTTTCATTCACACACATGCTCTAAATGTGCTTTGCTTTCACCCTGACCAGAGCTCTTAGTGTAAGGGTCCAAAGACAATAATCAGGCAGAGGGAGCAAGGCTGGTCCAAGTAATATTTATAAGTAAGCTGATTTGTACTAAGCTTTAAAAGGTGTCTTTCATCTTGTATGAAGAAGACGTGAGATCCATGGCAAGGAAAAGAGGGACGTAATGTGGTGATTAAACTGCAGCAACTGGGTGAGGGAACTGGTGCCATAGGCAGACAGACTCCAGTGCACATAGATCGCACACAAAGGAGCCAAACTGAGCCACGGCACAGGATCAGTCTTCCACGCTTAATGAGTAAGGAGATAGAAAACATTTCATTTCCAAAGGGCATCCATTTCAAAAGTTCAAATGAGAGCAGCACAGTTGGATGGAAGTGAAAAAGTACTGTAGGGCTTTTGTCTAGGCTACACAGATGGATGGCACCAGGAGCTACGGGTCTTTGGAAGGAAGTTTGGAAGAGCAGCCTGTCAGAAAACATGCTACCTGTAGGTGGAACCAGGTTTTGAGAGCTCTTTCGGAGTCCCAAAGGACCCCTTTCACTCCTAAAGGGTCAGAATGTTTTGTGTTCAGAAATGACTTTTGATTCGGAGAGACACAGGAAGAACTATCTCAGTGTTGTCAAAATGAAATGTTATCCTCAATCTCAAACATGTTAATTCATAGAATCGTAGAATGGTTTGGGTTGGAAGAGACCATCAAGGTCATCCAGTCCAATACCCTGAAGTGAGCAGGGACATTGAATAATGTAACAGTTTGGATTGGAAGGGACCTTAAAGTCCATCCAGTTCCACCCCCTGCCATGGGCAGGAACACTTCCCACTGGATCAGGGGCTCCAAGCCCCATCCAACCTGGCCTTGAACACTTCCATTGTATAATGCTGATTATCATGTTCACGCCCACGCCATCATCTCTGCTGACACTCATCCCTTCCCCACATCAACTGCTTTGCCAAGAGGAACTTTAGACAAAGAGGAAGGGACTCACCCCCAGGTTCCTCTGCTTGCGTTTCCAAGACTTCCTTTGCAATCCTGCCAGCTAGAGCCGATTTTTTATTTGTCAGCTTCACGTTCAAGGTTGCTGTTTGTTGTTCAAGGTTGACTTTGAGGTTCCATTAGCAGAGTTGACGTCATGCTGTCAGCATCCGAGTCCCATCTGCCTGATGTCAGAGTGATACCTTTAAACCAAACTGCCTGGCAGGAAAGGTTGCATGTGGCTGGGCGAGTGTGCAGGTGTGTGGGGAGGACTCCTCGCCTAGCGCAGCTGATTTACTGCCTGATCCAAGTCAAGGAACCAAAAGGTCACGTAAATGAGAGAGCGCTCCATCTGGTTTTATTATTCTCTGAGTCCGGTGCTGTGCTTTGTCGTGTTAAATTATATGCAACAAGCCCCTGACAGAGAAGATAAGACATTTGAGGTGGCTGGTTTTGTTGTAAACAGTTTGATGGGCTGACATTGAGGTGTTCCCGAAGTTAAATCTTAGTGGCACCCTGAGGTTTCCTCAATTACGAAACCTGAATTTTAAGCAGGATCCTTTTATGTGACGGATGCCATTGAGCGGTGTCGAGGGGAGGGGCGGCAGCTCTGAAATGTCATGTTGTCCCTCGAAAAGGCTCTTGAAGAAAGATAAAGGAGATCCATACATGCTTCCTGAGTCAGTGCCTACTGGAGACACATGGCCAGGAGCTGGATGTCCACTGTGCTGGCTTGTCTTTTCCACCTCCACAGACTTTATCATTTAAAAAATGCTTAAAGTTCACATAAATTATTATTTCACAAAATCTGACAAATTCCCAACCCAAAGGGATGAGATGGAATCAATATTGAATCATGGGATGGTGCATATTGGAAGGGACTGTCCCAGTGCTCTCCCCAGCGGGTTTCACCTCCTGCTGGACATGTTCTGCTCCACTTCATAGACTTCTTGATGGGGTCAGACTCATGGGGTTGTATGGCCTGCCTGCTGCCATCTGTCAGCGCACGGCTTTTAACACAGTCAAACAAAGCACAAAGGGCCACCAGGAGGATCAAAAGTACAAAGTCCAAAGGCTTTTGGGGAAAGCAGTGGCTGAAAATGAAAGAGCTCAAAAGTGTTGCCCATCTAGAGGCAAACACAGGGAAAACTCAAGGAAGGACAATTAGCATGACACAGGGCAGCTCATCAGTACCTGGCTCTGCAAACCAGAAGGGTCTGTGCTCTCTCAGAGCTTGCTGAGGGACAGGGTAGGGTCTCTGCAGCGAGGGGACAGTGAGGAGCAAAGTGTTGGTAGATGGCCAGGGACCATGTCCTGCAAAACCCATTGCCGTCATTTGCTTCATCCATCTGTCACTCCCTGACCCGGGGCCTGCAGGATCAGACACCGGTGCATCTGCATCGTTCTGTCCCCGTGTTGGTTCCACAGCTGCTCAGGGTGGGGTTTCGTCAGACTTTGCCAAAAAACCAACCTGTGTGAAATGTAAGCATTTTCCAAATAAGAAAATCTGGGAAGGATGAAAATACAAGCCAGCACAGTAGATACCTGCTTCTGCAGTTGTCACACCAGAAACACGGGATGGCATCCAGAGGGACCTGGACAACCTGGAGAAGAGGGTCTATAGGAACCTCAGGTGGTTCAGCCAGGCCAAATGCAAGTTCCTGCACCTGGGTCAGTGCAATACATGGTTCCAGTACAGGATGGGGGGATGATGGGATTGAGAGGAGAGAGACTTGGAGTGATTGATGAGAAGCTGGACATGAGCCAGCAACGTGCGCTTACAGCCCAGAAACCAACTGTGTCCTGGGCTGCATCCAAAGCAGTGGGACCAGCAAGGTGAGGGAGGGGATTCTGCCCCTCTGCTCTGCTCTGGTGAGACCCCAGCTGGAGCCCTGTGTCCAGTTCTGGAGTCCTCAGCACGGGAAGGACATGGAGCTGTTGGAACAGGTCCAGAGGAGGCCAAAGAGATGATGTGAGGGCTGGAGCACCTCCCATCCAAAGATAGGCTGAGAGAGTTGGGGTTGTTCAGCCTGGAGAAGAGAAGGCTGCAGGGAGATCTCAGAGTAACTTCCAGGGCAGAAAGGGGCTCCAGGAAAGCTGGGGAGGGGCTCTTGATCAGGGAGTGCAAGAATAGGATGAGGGGGAATGGTTTTCAGCTGAAAGAGGGGAGATTGAGATGAGATCTTAGCAAGAAATGTTTTCCTGTGAAGGTGAGGAGGCCCTGGCCCAGGTTGCCCAGAGCAGTGGTGGCTGCCCCATCCCTGGAGGGGTTCAAGGCCAGGCTGGATGGGGCTTTGAGCCCCTGATCCAGTGGGAGGTGTCACTGCCAATGTCAAGGGATGGAAGTGGATGGGCTTTGAGGTCCCTTCCAACCCATATCACACCATGGTTCTGTGATCAATGCAGCCATTCTTTCCCTGGGTTTAGTGCAGAAATCTTGGAAATGAAAGATTTTCACATTGTTTATCCTGATGGGACTCCAGGCAGCACATTAGCAACTTCCAGGTCTCTCTGCGGGTAACTCTCATTTCAGTTAATTGGCAAAGTTTTATCTCTAAAGGTGCTTTTTGAGCCAAGGTCTCAGATAAGAAGTGATCATCCTGCTTGGAGATGCATCCCCGTATCTGCTTCACCAAGGTTAACACTTCATAAAGTCTTCCAACCTTGTGGGTTTGACCCCGTGACTGTATTTACAGTAGGGAGCGGTGTAAGGCTGTAATTTTGTTTTAATCCAAAGAGATAACGAATGTCCATAAATAATATCTCAAAATAACATGGTTCCTGGTCTGTGAATATGCAGGAACTCCTTTGTCATTGGGTGTGTTGTGAAGTTAAATGAATGGTAGAGCTTCTTATTAGACAAGTTTTACTTCCTTAGATTAATACCATAGATAATGCAGGTATATATATATTTTTAAGTCTGACAGGACATTTATTTCTCTCTCCAGTAGCTGAAATCCATTAGAGGTAAACAAATTCTTTACTCTTATCAGGGTGCTTTGTGTTGTCTGCATTTAGAGATAAAGACCCGCTCCTTTATCAGGGCACTCGTGCATTCCTAGCCATGTGAAGGGAGGTGGTGCTGCATAATGAAGGTACAACTGGCCACAGCAGCTGGAAATTCACCCCAAACGTGTTGCGTGATAGGTTGTGGCTCAGGTTTTCTCTTATACTTCCCACACCCATAAAACTGCTGTGGTTTTCTGAGAGCCTGAGCTTTCCTGGCTTTGCCGCAAGCCCAGCGGAGTTTGGAGGGGGTTGTGCTCAGCAGCAAGGGGTGCCACAACTCCGCTGTTAATTAGGGAATGCTGTGCCACTGAACTCACCGTTGCTGCAGCCCCTGACCTGCTCTGTTAGAGCTGCAGATAAACCCATCAGAATCCCAGCGCGCAGAGATTCCCCCGAGTCCTGCAGTCAATTTGCTTTCCTGACTTCATCAAGTGGATGGGATCTCCTTTTCAGCTCTGCTTAGAGATGCTAAATTGCTTCCCTCGGTCTCTCTGTTGTTCAGACACTTGACAATGAAATGCAGAGAGCAATAAAATGACTTTCAAGTTAAAATATTTATGCCCAGGCAGGGTGTAGCAGTCACTGGGGAGCAGAAGAAAGAAATGACACCTGGAGAGGGGAAGAGAACCAGTGCACAGTGAAGGCTTTCATTCTATCATCCACAGGAACTGGAGACTTCATAGAATCATGGAATGGTTTGGATCGGAAGAGGCCTCAAAGCCCATCCAGTTCCACCCCTACCATGGGCAGGGACACCCCCCACTGGATCAGGGGCTCCAAGCCCCATCCAGCCTGGCCTTGAACACCTCCAGGGATGGGGCAGCCACCACTGCTCTGGGCAACCTGGGCCAGGGCCTCCCCACCCTCACTGTGAAGAACTTCCTTCTAATGTCTCATCTAAATCTTCCCTCTTCCAATTTAAAGCCATTCCCCCTCGTTGTATCACTACAAGCCTTTGTAAAAAGTCCCTCACCATCTTTCTTGTAGCCCCTTCAGGTACTGGAAGGTCACCCAGGAGCCTTTAGCTCTCTCAGAGAACAGTGTTTTTTAACATATCTAATTTGAATCATCTGAACTACCATGGTGCAGCTTTAGGTAGTTTGCTCAGCAAAAAATGAAGCAATCAGTACTGTTTCAACCTGGCAGTGTGGGATCACATGCTTGAGCTGGGTATGATTACACTCCTTTGTCACAGAGTCAGAGTCGTTTGATTGGGAAAGACCTTTGAGATCATTGAGTCCAACCGCAACATATTTTCCCAATATGTGATTTTCAACCGAATACTTAATAAAGCCGTTTGAGATATTAAATTGATGGAAAGCTTCAATATCTAAAAGCTGTCATCTCCAAGTAGTGAGGGTGCATTTCTTCAGTCTCCTGTAGTGTTCTACAGGACAAGTGACTTGTTTTGCTCAGCTGCACAGTCTGAAAGCTGGGCATGTGTTTCTCCACAGTACAGCAATCTGATCATCAAATCATCGAATCTCTTGGTTGGAAAAGATCATCAAGTCCAACTGTACCTGTCCACTACCAAACCAGATCCCTGAGCACCTCATCTGCCTGGCTTTTACACCCCTCCAGGGACGGGGACTCCACCACCTCCCTGGGCAGCCTCTGCCAGAGCCTGAGAACCCTTTTGATGAAGAAATCTTTCCTTTTGAAGAAATCTTTCTTTTTGATGAAGAAAATGTCCAATCTGAACCTGCCTTGGTGCAACTTGAGGCCATTCCCTCTCATCCTATTGCCTGTTACTTGGGAGAAGAAACCAGCAACCACATCTCTACAACCTCCTTTCAGGCAGTAGATAGTGAAGACATGGTGGCTGCTTAAATTTTAATGCACAGTTTATGATGAGCAACAGAATTCTCCTCCTTTAGCCTCAAAGCCTTATTCCTACCTGTCAAATTCTCCATCCTAGTGACATGACATCCCAGTGTGCCCAAGTGGCCAAGAAGACCAATGGCATCTTGGTCTGTGTCAGAAACAGCGTGGCCAGCAGGAGCAGGGAAGGGATTGTGCCCCTGCACTCAGCGCTGGGGAGGCTGCACCTCAAATCCTGCGTTCAGTTTTGGGCCCCTCACTCCAAGAAGTACATTGAGGGGCTGGAGCATGTCCGGAGAAGGGAATGGAGCTGGGGAAGGAGCTGGAGCCCAGAGGCTCTGGGAGCAGCTGAGGGACCTGGGGCTGTTTAACCTGGAGAAAAGGAGGCTGAGGGGAGACCTTATAGCTCTCTACAACTACCAGAAAGGAGGTTGTAGAGAGGAGGGAGCTGGCCCCTTCTCCCAAGTGACAGGGGACAGGAGAAGGGGGAATGGCCTCAAGCTGCATCAGGGGACGTTCAGTCTGGATATCAGAAAAAAATTTTCACAGAAAGGGTCATTGGGCACTGGCAGAGGCTGCCCAGGGAGACGGTTGAGTCATCATCCCTGGAGGTGTTTAAAAGATAGGTAGATAAGGTGTTCAGGGGCATGGTTTAGTGTTTGATAGGAATGGTTGGACTCGATGATCCTGTGGGTCTTTTCCAACTTAGTGATTCTTTGATTCTGTGAGTTGTGTGCTGGGCTCTTCTCCCAAGTGATGGCAATAGGACAAGAATAAATGGCCTCAGATTGTGCCAGGACAGGTTCAGACTGGACATCAGGAAAGATTTCTTCATCAAAAGTGTTCTCAGGCCCTGGCAGAGGCTGCCCAGAAGGTGGTGGAGTCCCCGTGCCTGGACAGGTTTAAAAGACCGGGATTTGAGGTGCTGAGCAATCTGGTTTAGCAGTGGAGAGGGACGGTTGGACTCCATCTCAAGCGTCTTTTCCAACCAAGCAGTTCTATGATTCTATGAAGGACATTCAGCTCTGCTGATCATTCCTGCACCCACCACATGGTGCCTTGGGCTCACACCCTCTCTTTTAGGTGAGAAAGGGTCAAATCCAACCAGCACAGGGAGGTGTGAAAAGTCCCCAGGACCAGATGCTTTGATCTCACCTGAGATTTCTGAGCTCTGTGAAATAACTGCTCATTTGAAGTTGGGGAATGTTTTGATTGAGCATTTAATCATGCTAATGCTTCATGAGTTGTTATCTGTTATTAAACCTCCAGCTCAACTGAGCCACCAGCTCAGAGGAAGCTCAGCAAAGTCACCACAGGGCCATGGGAAACATTGCTGGACAAATACCAGGAAACCCAACTGCACTACGGAGAAAACTGCATTGCATCCAAGGATTAAATATCTTCCTGTAGTTACAGATGAGAGAGAACGTTGACAAAGTGTAAGTCTCTCCTAAATGTCTCCCATTAGGAATGCAGGAGTTCCCATCAGTCCTGAGAAAGCCAATTCCATTTCCATCACGAAGTCAATATTGCAAACTGCTGAGTTGTAATGGTGTTAATTGTACTGCTCCAGAACTTCTTAAGCATATCAGTCTCATTTTGTTCAACTTAAAGGAACACAAAGAGAATTGAGTTCTCTAAACGTGGTTGGGTCTGTTTTCCAAAACGCCCTTTTGAGTACAATTCATGTTACACCAAGGATGACAAGAGCAGGAGGGAATGGCCTCAAGTTGCACCATGCCAAGTTCAGATTGGGCATCAGGAAAAAGTTCTTCACTGAAAGGGTTCTCAAGCCCTGGCAAAGACTGCCTAGGTGGTGGAGTCCCCATCTCTGGAGGGGTTTAAAAGCCGGGTTGATGAAGTACTTAGTGATCTGGTGTAGTAGTAGACAGGTATGGTTGGACTGGATGATCTCAAGGGTGTCTTCCAACCAAAGGATTCTGTGATTCTATGAAATGTCCCATAAGTGGATGGAGGAAGCAAGGAAGACCAGCTAAGATTCCTGTTGATGTTCATCTGCGCAGATGGGGCGAGTCTTCTCTTGAGGATTTTAACAGAATACAGTTCAATTTCATGTGTGAGATTCCTCGGCATTTAATGGGAGATTTAACTGCCTGATGTGCACTGGTTCCCCCATGGCAGGTGACCTACTGCTGCCGTTTTCGCAGAATTGTTAAGGTTGGAAAGATCTCTAAGATCGTCAAGTCCAACAGTACAGTTGGACACACAGTTTTTGTGAACCGTTACCGTTGTGGTTTTACTGCAAAAGGACTATAACTCCACCGGACAGACACCGAGGAGATATGTATGAACATGTACAACACCTGCAGGGATGCCTTGGCAGAGACTCTGTCAAGGAGCGGCTGGAGAATCATTGAATGAATCATAGAATCGTTTGGATAGAAAACACCTTTGAGATCATCCAGTCCAACCATACCTGTCCACTACTACGCCGGATCCCTGAGCACCTCATCTGCCTGGCTTTTAAACCCCTCCAGTGATGGGGACTCCACCACCTCCCTGGGCAGCCTCTGCCAGGGCCTGAGAACCCTTTTGGTGAAGAAATCTTTCCTGATGTCCAATCTGAACCTGCCCTGGTGCAGCTTGAGGCTATTCCCTCTTATTCTATTGCCTTTCACTTGGGAGAAGAGACCAAAACCCACGTTACCACATCCTTCTTTCAGACAGTTGTAGAGAGCAATGGGGTGTCCCCTCAGCCTCCTTTTCTCCAGGCTAAGTAGCCCCAGGTCCCTCAGCGGCCTCTCTTAACCCTTGTTTTCCATCTACTTCACCAGCTCCATTCTCTTCTCCGGACTTGCTCCAGCCCCTCAATGTCCTTCTTGGAGTGAGGGGCCAGAACTGAACAGAGGATTTGAGGTGTGACCTCACCAGTGCTGAGTGCAGAGGCACAATCACTCCTCTGCTCCTGCTGGCCACGCTTGATTTCATATAGACCAAGATGGCATTGGCCACTGCCTGATCATGCTCAGCCAGACCACGGAGGTTCAGTATGCTCGGGACTTTATTCAGATTTTGTCTTTGAAAGATCTTTGCTGAGAGGTCATACAATCATAGAACGGGTTGAGTTGGGAGACACTTCAAAGCCCATCCAGTTCCAACCTCTGCCACAGGCAGGGGCACCTCCCACTGGATCAGGAATACAAAGATTGGCTTTTTATCTTAAAAAAACCCCATTCTATTTGCTTGTATTTAAAGCTAAAAAGACATTTAAAACTTGAAACCTGACCAGAAAGCTTCCCAGACGTGCAGAACGCACCAACAGCCAATTTTCTTTGTGTAACTGCTACATTTTCTCTCCACCATATGGCTTCAATTGGGTGTGAATTAATATTATTCATAAATGCAGTGCAAATAGGAATTGGACCAATTATAGGAAAATATTCACCATCTTTTTAATCTCTAAGGTTATGGGAAAGGCTGTTCTCTTGCAAATTTAATACCTTAACAGAAATCACATGGTTCCAACGTTTGACTTTTGCCCTGCGGTGCTTGTCAAGTTTTCAATATTTTGCCAACAAATGAGCAAGGGCGGAGTTTGTGACGAGCCCGAGGGAATTGGCCACTTGGCTTCAAAGCGTTCATAATAATTTGGATCTGGTAGAATTCAGTTCAGAGTTTCTGGTATCTCCTTTCTGGCTTCTATTTTGGGTAGCTGCTAATTGCTTTGGGCTGACGGCAGCACCATGATCTTGAGCTGCACTGGGATTCTCTTCTGGACGGAATGTACAGATTGGGCGTTGCTGGAGAGCAAATTACTTTCTGTTTAGAAACGAATCATAGAATCATGGAATGGTTTGGTCTGGGAGGGTCCTCAAAGCCCATCCAGTTCCACCCTCTGCAACCTGGGCCAGGGCCTCCCCTCCCACCCCATTATGAAGAATTTCTCCCATCAGTTTGGATCTTTGCATGGATGGGGTTTCATTAGTAAATGCTCAGTGTCCTCCATGGTGACATGCAGCCCAGAGCTGCTGTGGGGAGTAGAAATACCTGCTAAAACCTGCCCTGAGTCACGTCTGCTTGGGACAGTTATTTATGGCATCGGTCTGTTAGAAAGAATCATGGAATGATGGAATGGTTTGGGTTGGAAGGGACCTCAAAGCCCATCCGGTTCCATTCTGCCATGGGCAGGGACACCTCCCACTGGATCAGGTTGCTCCAAGCCCCATCAAAGCTGGATGGGCTTTGAGGTCCCTTCCTATCCAAACCATTCCGTGGTTCCACGGCTCTGTGATGAACCCCCATCCTTCTGCAGCACGGCTATCTCAGGACCACCATGCTCTGTCCCTCTCTGCTGTTGATTTCCCTTCTAAGTGTTTGTCCTTTTTGCTCTCTCTTCTCTCATTGGGGTAGGATTAGAAATGCTCTGTTTGCTGTGCAATTATAGTGGCATCTCCCACCCTGCAAAGTTCATATAGTTTTAGGTTATGCCTTAAATATATCTTTCTGGATTTAATGGGCTTTGCAGATTAGAGTTTCAAAGTGGTTATTAATGGGATTTGTACAAGGAATTCTGGCTTTGTGCTCTAAAAAATAATATAAGAAATGGTTCCATTGGCATTAATTTCATCGACTGAAGCTTGTCAAGAGGTACCTGTTGGGTGTCACAGTAAGACTTGTCCTCTGTGTGATGGGTCTGCAGGGCGAGGGCTGCAGTACATCTGGCAAATTCAAGAGCAGCCTGCTAATTAGGTGAGGTTATTGGATTTTGCTTTCTTTAAGGCTATTGCTATTATTATTACTATTCTTCATTGAAGAAAGGCTGCACTGCAAAGCTCCACTGAAAAATAAGAAGTGGTAACAAAATTGTCAGCCAGGTTGAATTCATACCCAGTGTGCGATGGTGGTGACACGCTTTCCAGTCTGCTGTGGCCTTACTGGTTTGGGTGGGAAGGGAGCTTAAGGCCCATCCAGTTCCAGCTGCCTTGCCGTGGAATATCATAGGATCATGGGCTGGTTTGGGTGGGAAGGGACCTTAAAGACAGAGCAACACCTCTGCCTTCCCTTCATCCATGTCCAGTGAGCCCAACCTACTTAGTCTCTATCAAAGTGATGGGGTGTGGCTGAAATGCAAATGACCTTTTGTTAACAAAACAAACCAGTGCCATGCTCTGAACTAAGGGGAAAGCAATTCTCATTTCCTGAGCTGAAGCGGCTGGTGTTGCTCCGCGCTGCTGCCTCTCTCTGTCGCTAATGAAAATGTAATGAGTGTTGAAGTCATCAGCGGCACATTTTTGCATTGCATCTCGTAGGGAGCGCAGCTTTAATAGCATCTCCCCGCAAGGTGACAGGCAGAAAGAAGTGTCCTTCAGAGTGATTTATACCCTGGATTAGGTGCGGGTTGTAAAAATACACTGAGTTTAAATCACTGTCAGCCTTGAAACAACAGCAGAGAAGGTGGCGACCCTGGTTTAAGAGTAAACAACACAATGGTGTCTCGAGAGAGACTGAATTGCGGGTGCCTTTAGAAGTCAAATCTGGGGCTTTTGGGTTCTCTGCTTTTAAAAGAAGTGGAAAATGGGGGTGGGCGTTTCACAAGTACCGTTCGAAACAGCTGGGTGGGAAACCACATCCTGGAGCAAAGAGTTGAAGCGAAGGCGTGGTAGAAACCTGCGTTAAACTACCCTTAACTGGGAAAGACGGTTAAGCCAGGAGGCTGAAATAATGTAAGGAAGAGTGAAAAAATGCTTTTACCTATTTGCAATCTAAAGTTTTTTCATTGTTGATAAAAGACCCTTGCAAATCGGAATTTCATAGACTCATGGAATGGTTTGGATTGGAAGGGACCTCAAAGCCCACCCAGTTGATCAGAGAGTGCAAGGATGGGATAAAGGGGAAGGGTTTTCAGCTGAAGGAGGGGAGTCTGAGATGAGATCTTAAGAAGAAATGTTATGCTGTGAGGGTGGGGAGGCCCTGGCCCAGGTTGCCCAGAGCAGTGGTGGCTGCCCCATCCCTGGAGGTGTTCAAGGCCAGGTTGGATGGGGCTTTGAGTCCCCGATCCAGTGGGAGACGTCCCTGCCCATGGCAGGGGGTGGACTGGATGGGCTTTGAGGTCCCATCCAACCTGAACCATTCTGTGATCTGATGATTTTCCAAGGCTGACAGTGCAGAGCCAGAGTGGCTGCAATGAGAGGGCAACCTGTGCTCATGGTGCCTCCAGTCTGTCAGGAAGAGCTGGACTAAGACTCTGGTGTTGAGAAACCACTGATCTCCACAGGGAAAGGTTGAGAACATGATCTGTGATTGCATTTGCTGTTGCTGTCACACACAAGCACGTGGCTGCTGTCCCACCTCATTGCAGCATCCCACCCTGCATAAATATTCTCATTTTTAAGAATACAAGTCCTGCTGACTTCACTTTAGTGCTCTTCAGCCACCTCCCAAACCAGCTACTTCTCTGCTTCTCTTCCTTAAATGCCTCAATTTGCATAAAATTGTCTGCCAACAATTAAAGTTAATTAAGATAATTTATCACTTGAAAGCAAAGCTTCTCATCAGCAGGTATCAGACTGTAAGCAAACAAAGAATCAGTTGTAGGAAAATAGTTGGATCCTTGTTACCCTGTTAGGCATGAAGGGATAAAAAAGAACTTCTTTATGATACTTTGTTTGGTCTGGTTATGTTTTCGAAGCAATTAACTGCAATTAGCTAATCATCCTCTATAGGAACTGCCTTTGTGACTCTGTGCTGCAGCACTGACTCACTTACACTTTGGCAGGATTCCTGCATATAAACTGTGATTAAAAAGTTTTGATAACAGCCCAAAGTGCGCACCAAGGGGATGCTGGGGAGAGCTTTGTACAGTGGAACCCATTCTGTCCCAGAGATGGAAGAGGAAAAGCCTAATGTGTTTGTCCATATGAGAAGCTGGGCTGCACGGTGCCCTGCTGTCACCAGGATCATGGAGCGGTTTGGGTTGAAAGGGACCTCAAAGCTCATCCAGTTCTACCTCCTCCTATGGGCAGGGACACCTCCCACTGGCTCTGGGCAACCTGGGCCAGGGCTTCTGCACCCTCATCATGAAGAATTTCTTCCTCATAACCAGTCTTCTGAGCTATTTAGCAGCAAAGTGGATGTGCTGGATGTGTCCTGTGAGTCCTGAGTGCCAGGAGGGTGCTGAGAACCAGCAGGATGGTCACTAGGAGCCCAGCAGTCCCCAGAGTGCTCAAGTCAGGCTGCCCAGCACCAGCAGGGTCTGGAGCAGCGACCCAGGATTGCATCCAAACTCTGCGTGACTCTGAACCCAGGTGTTTCCAGTTTCTATCAAGGAAACCTTAAAACTAGAGGTGGGGGTGAGGGAGGGGCTGTGACTGGAGGAGAACAGTGGGGTGGGAGCTCTTGTTGTGCTGAGGACAGCCCTGTCCTGGAGCTATTCTCCCTTGGAGCTGGTAAGTGCTGTGCTTTGTGCAGTTCTCTTGTTGTGTGCTTTTTGGTTTGTTTTTTTTTGTTTGTGTTTTCTTGTTTTAATGGGGGCATCTCTAAATGTTGGTTGCCCAGCAGCTCTGGGACCAGCTGCTCGCCTCAGGAGGTGATCTCCTGATGTAGTGTGGAGAAAATGCTCTTTTGTTTAATAACTCAGGAGGAGGGAACAGTGTCAGGATGGGGGAAAGCTGCTTTCTCCAGGCTGCTGGAATAAATGACACTGAGTGTTTTGAAGTGTCATTTTCTTCCACTTGCTGTGGTTATGGGCTGGAGATGACAGCCCTGTGGCTTGCCCTTTGCTGGGGCTGTGGAGAAGGCACTGGGCTGACTGGCTGCTTGTGCACGTGAGCTTGGAGTGGAATGCTCCTCACTATCAGGCTGGGGAGGCCGTGACCTGGGTTGCCCAGAGCAGTGGTGGCTGCCCCATCCCTGGAGGGGTTCAAGGCCAGGTTGGATGGGGCTTGGAGCCCCTGATCCAGTGGGAGGTGTCCCTGCCCACGGCAGGGAGTGGGACTGGATGGGCTTTGAGGTCCCTTCCAACCCAAACCATTCTGTGAAATGGTGATTTTGGTACTTGTAAACCTAATTTAAGACTTTTGGTTTTTACTGCAAGTGCTGTTGTTGCAGATAAGGTGTGTTTTGACTCAAAGGGAGGAGGGAGTTGTTTGCTTTCCCCTTGGAAAGTAATTTGCTGTAGCAGATCTGCAGAACCCCACTTTGTGGTGCCAGCAGCACAGGGGGGGTAGCTCTTTAACCAAAGAAGTCAGGAGCTCCTAAGTAAAATCCTTCTTCTTCTGAAAGAAGTCAAGGTGACTGGTTGTTGGTAGCCTTGCAGGCAGTGTGGTGAGTGGTGGAAGCACCAGAGCCCAGCTGGTTTCTGCTTAGCCCCAGCTGGGCTGCATGGAGCTCGTCACCAGGGTGGGGCTCACCAGCCCTTCTGCTGAGCAGACCCACCTGTCTGCTGGCCCTTCTCATCATAGCCATGTTCTTGTGACCCCTGTTTCCTTGGGGATTGGGCATTGCTCTGAGCTGACCCCGTTTCCCCCCTGCCCCTGCGTGGCTAGGGAGGAGGTGGCACCTGCCTGCTGCTGAGCTCCAAGCTGGATCTTCAGCGGCCACCGATGTAGTTCCAGCACAGCAGAGGAAGAAAATCAAACATATCTGTTCCCTGTCCCCCCTTTACCTTTTGGGTCCTTGCCTATCCCTGAAGTCCAGAAGGAGCCTAGTTAGTGGGCTCAGTGCTAGTGCCCAGACTGTTTTCCTTGGTTCTTTTGTGCAGCTAAGTGGATTTGGGTGACATCAGGAAAGATTTCTTCTCCAAAATGGTTCTCAGGCTCTGGCAGAGGCTGCCCAGGGAGGTGGTGGAGTCCCCATCCCTGGAGAGACTTAGGAGATGAGTAGATGAGGTGCTCAGGGATCCAGCAGGAGGTGTCCCTGCCTATGGCAGGAGGTTGGAACTCATGGGCTTTGAGGTCCCTTCCAACCCAAACCATTCCATGATCTCAAGGTAGACATTTTCCAGAGCCTTCAGGGAAAGGGGGAGCCATCTCCATTGAGAACCGAGGGAGGGATTTCTTCAAATGCTCTAGTTACTCTCAGAAATTCTGTAATGTGACTGTGTTCCTCTTCTACAAGTGCAGATAGTTTATATCTAAACAAACTTCTGGAATAATTTCCCTATGCCAGGATGTTTTTTCCCATTAATTTGGAATCAAAGCACCTTAACATAATTGCTTATTCAAATAAGAACCCAGTTGCATATAAAATATTTATATTAATTGGGGAATTAATTGCTTATCTAGCAGTGCTAAAATAAATGTTTCATGAATCTCAAAGATGAGAACACCCTCTCTAAGGACTACAAAAATGAAGAGACCATATAGTCTCCAAGGTTTGGGTAAGTTTAAAGGCTAGATTGAGTAATTATTTAAGCAAAAAAACACAACTATTGCACCACAAAAAGCCTTTTATGCAGGAAATAGCAGTGTTTGAGCAGAAATTCAGCTGCTGTTAAAGCCTCATGGAACATGGAGAACTTCAGAATAATGAAGTGCGTTAGAAGTGTTTGAGCCCTAATTGCAGAGATTCTCTGGGGGCATCTCATGACACAACATCAGCACAGGGATGGCAAAGCTGCACCACTGCAACCACTGTGTTCATGTTGTGGGTGTTCAAAGAGTGTAGCTGAAGGCTGAGAACGTTCCCAAGGCTATGAGTGGTAACAACAGCTGTCCTGCTCTTGGAAACTCTCAAGAATGGGTTTCTTTGGTAGCTTTGGGGAAAAAAAAACAAAGAAAACAACACATATCTCTCCAAATCGTTAAGTTGGTTCTATATTTTCAGTATCCTCCTCTTGCATGTTAGTGTCTCCACCTGTTTAGCCCGAGGAGTGCAGGGCTTGGTGCAGCTGGAGGAGGGAGCACTTCTTCATGGGCACAGCTTCTGCAGCCTAGCAACCCATTGGTCCTCAGAGCTGGGACCTCTGCAGTGATGCTGCTGAGGAATTGCTGTGGTTGAAGTTAAAGTAGGATCAGTTTCTAATTTCAGCTTGGGCTCTTCTGAGTAACTTTGGATTTGATGATCTAAGAGGTCTTTTCCAACCTAGTGATTCTATGAACTTCACTTTCTGGAAGCCAGCTGTGTGTTTCAGGTGGAGTTTGTCTCTAGGAGTGACCGCATGGGGATGCAGGAAGGCTGTTGCTTGTGATTAGTCCTACAGAAACCAAGGCCACCCTTGAGCTGGTGGAGCTGTAAGGGAATAGGGCAAGAAAGGTGGCATCTAGAGGTAGAGGTGGGCAGAAGAGGTGACCCCACACTGCCAGCAGAGGATTGCATCCCCTAGACCTCACACTTGGGATAAAATGAGCGATCACAAGGGTTTCTCTCTTTCTTTGACAGCTGATGTCCAGTCAGGACCTTGTCTCTGTTTGCCCCTGACTGCGGATCTGTGAACTCCTGAGTCCAGCTCCTCCCAGCCTTGGACCCTTCCACTGCAGGGATGGAGACATTGAGGAGTAGGGCTGTGATCTCTTATTTGTGTAGATCTTATTGCTTCCAAATAATTTTCATTTGTGTTACTTCATAAAAGCTGTGGGTTTAGGGTTTTTTCCCCCTCTCATTTCCCTTTCCCTGAGGGTGTGGAGAAGCTTAACAGATCAATTTTAGCTCCTGAAGCTGGGTGAGCTGGGGCTGAACCATGATGGGCCTCAAACACAAGCCGTTCTGACCATGGGCCAGAGCTGCTGTTGGTGCTTTGGGTGCTCTGGGTCCATACGGGCCAATGCTCCCCTTTAGCAGGGCTGGGTCAGGGTTGGACCAAGCCACCCTCTGTGATCAATGAGAAGACTTGCTTTGCACTTGGGGGGCCTTGCCTATTTACTTATTTTTCTACCCTTCAAGCCCATTCCATGCAAGGAGGTAGTTTGTTTTATTTAAGGCATCGCTGGGTAGTGTCGAGCTTGTAAATGACTTCTTTAAAAGCAATGTTTACTGGAGGTGCTTCAACTTTATCGCTTAAGATCACTTTGAGTCTCCTGGTGCAGATACCATGGTGCTTATGGCAAACCAGGCAGGATTAATAAAATACAGCCCTTGGCAGGTTTAGCAGTCAGTTATAAACAGAGAAGAATTGTTGGCCTTCGAGGGACAGTGAAGTGAAAGTAAATATTGAGGAACATAATGTGCGTGTTCTTGGAGAGCCTGACTGTCTCCTCTCTGTGTTTCCGAAGGAACTTGCACAGCAGTATCAAGCTCAAAGGATGTTTTTTCAGGTTTTTTTTTTTATGTTTTCACGGGAGTACAGGGATGGAGCTGAGGCTGGGGGGCTGCGTCTGTGGTATGTTCATATGGTATCTTGGAACTGTTGGAACAGGTCCAGAAGAGGACATGGAGATGATCTGAGGGCTGGAGGAGCTCTGTGCTGAGGACAGGCTGAGAGAGTTGGGGTTGTTCAGCCTGGAGAAGGGACCTTAGAGCAGCTTCTAGTACTGAAGAGGGCTCCAGGAAAGCTGGGGAGGGGCTCTTTTTTCCAAGGGCCTGAAGTAACAGGGTGAGGGGGAATGGCTTTAAACTGGAGGGGGAAGGTTTAAATGAGACCTTAGAAGGAAGTTCTTCACAAACATGGTGGGGAGGCCCTGGCCCAGGTTGCTCTGAGCAGTGGTGGCTGCCCCATCCCTGGAGATGTTCATGGATGGAGCTTGGGGCCCATGATCCAGTGGGAGGCATCCCTGCCCTTGGCAGGGGGTGGAACTGGATGGGCTTTGAGGTCCCTTCACACCTGAACCGTTATGATTTAAGAAGGAGCAATAAAAGTCATCATTACCACTACAGGCTTTTCAGCTATTGGGACTTCACCCTGGGCTGCAGGAGAGTGGAATCAGAGTCAAAAAGAGGGGGAGGGGGGGAAGGACTTCAGACCCATCCTATTTCAGATTTCCATCCCAGACTGGCTGCCCTTCCCAACCACAGGCTGATGCTCCTTCTGGCGTCCTCAGACACACCTCCTGCCTCTTTGAGCATCGAAATGGGTGCTCCACCCCAGGGAAGGTCCTGGCATCCAGTATCTGCCTGTCCCACTCCAGTTCCTGGGGAAGAATCACTCCCAGCCAAGCCTACGCTGTGCCTGCTGCCTTGGCTGCTCTTTGCACGCTGTACACGTTACCACTGGGGTACGTTTCCCTTCCACAGCTCTGACAATGGCTGATTTAATTAAGAAAGTGCATCAATCACTCCTGTATCACTACTTTTTTCTCCTGTTTGCTGGCCATAAAAACCTGCTTCAAAGTGAGAGCTGTTAACGCTGTCAGCATCCCTTATGGGAAATGCCTTTCTCGTGAATTTCACCAAAAATAAGAATAATAATGTAATAATGGAACTGGGATGAGGTTTTCAGGCAAGAATAAAGAAAAGGGGGAACCTGTTTATCATGCCCATTGTGGAAGAAGATGTCACACTGTGACAGAAGTGTATCCTTAGACTGCAGGAAGTGATAGGAACAGTTGGACTCGATGATCCGGTGGGTCTCTTCCAACCTGGTTATTCTGTGATTCTGTGAAGTGGGAAGAAAATGGATGGAGAGAGAAATAAATTGGGATGTTGACTTATTGTCACAAGGACAGTAATGGAAATGGCTGGTTGGTGGCACCTCAGCTTTTCAAACTGGAGCCTTTTCATTTTGGGCAGTCTTGATGTTTTGTTTATACTAACTATCTGGATGAATATGAATATGGCTGCAAGGCTTCCACTGGGGAGGGCTTGACTTAGCACCATGTGACAAGGGATGTGTTGGGCATTTGGACTAGAAAAGCAAGGAATCATAAAATCACTTGGTGGCAAAAGACCTTTGAGATCATCAACTCCAAACATATCTGTCCGATACTAAACCAGATCCCTGAGTACCTCATCTGCCCATCTTCTAAACCCTGCCAGGGATGGGGACTCCATCACCTCCCTGGGCAGCCTCTGCCAGGGGCTGAGAACCCTTTCCATGAAGAAATTTTCCCTGATGTCTAATCTGAACCTGCCCTGGTGCAGCTTGAGGCTGTTTCCTCTTGTCCTGTCATTTGGGAGAAGAAATACCTCAGCAGTTTCCCCCTCTTCAATAGCACACTTAAACCAACTGATGTCCTCAAAGCTTGCTCTGCTTTGCAAAGAAGACCTGATTTCATAGAATTCACAGAATTGTTGGGATTGGAAGGGACCTCAAAGCTCATCCAGTTCCACCCCCTGCCATTGGCAGGGACACCTCCCACTGATCAGGTTGCTCCAAGCCCCATCCAGCCTGGCCTTGAACACCTCCAGGGATGGGGCAGCTGCAACTGCTCTGGGCACCCTGGGCTAGGGCCTCCTTACTCTCAGCGTAAGAATTTCTCCCTAATGTCTCATCTAAATCCTTCCTCTTCTAACTTAGAGCCATTCCCCCTCATCCTGTCACTCCATGCTGGCTCATTTCTCAAGGGTGGGCTGTTGTCTCCTGGAAGCTTCAGCCCCTTGTCCTGTCTGAGGCACATCTGGGAGTTGAAAAGGGTGAATTTGGTGTTGTTTGGTGGAAATAAGAAGCATTTTCTCCAGAAAGTGGAAATAAATGAAAATGGAGCTTTTCTGGTAATTTTGGGGCCAGCACTGATACTTTCTCCTTTCAGCAGCACTTTTTCTCCAGAAATAGCAGGAATCTGATATGAGCTTAAACAAGAGGTAAATGGGTATTAAAAATATTGAGTGATTGATGAGTATCTGGGGTAGAAAAAAGCAGCAGAAGGTACTGGAAATGGCAGCAGCATTGCAGAACTCCCCAGGCAGGACCTTTTGGGTTAGGAGCTACATGTTGGACTCGATGATCCGGTGGGTCTCTTCCAACCTGCTTATTCTATGATTCTATGATTTGGTGCCTGCAGGGAGTTCTTGGGGCAGGGCATGTCCTGGTTTCAGCTGGATTAGAATGAATGTTCATCCTGCTGTTTTGCATTATGTGTGATGGATTTGGATAATACATTGATGTTTTTAGTTGTTGCCAGGAAATCAAGGACTCTTTCAGCTTTCCGTGCCCTGCTGTTGGGTAGGTACACAAGAATGTGGAGGGGAGCACGGCTGGGCACCTGACCCAGGCTGGCCACAGGGGTGTTTGATATCACATAGTATTATGCTTGTGAGTATAATGGGCTCGCTGCTTGGAGTTGGCTGGGTATTGGATGCCAGGTGGAGAGCAATTTGCTGCACATCATTTGGTTTGTATCCTCTGTTATCATCCCTATTATCTCCCATTTTTTTCTAGTGGCCTGTCCTTATCTCAACCCACGAGCTGTACTTTTTTCATTCTCCCCACCCTGCTGGCAGGGAAGGTGAGCGAGCAGCTGTGTGGTGCTGGTTGGGGTTAAACCGTGACAGCAACATTCCCCTATCTCTTTCAAAGCTCTGCTGCACTGACTGGAGTGTGGATTGAGGAAAGCACCTTCCCCCTGGAGGCAAGGCTTGAAACCATGGCTGGAGTTCTGGGTCCTGGCACTGAGACAAGGATGTAGGCCTTATAATAAGGTGTCTTCCTGCAGCAAGAACCTGATGGGGATGTGTTGGTGAGATCTGGGCTTCTCCAAACAGTGCAATGAAGGGGGAGAGGCAGCAGGATGAGTCGCAGCAGGGGAAAATATGATTAAATGGTAGAGCAGATTCTTTCGTCAAGAAGGCAATGAAACATTGGTCTGGATGTCTCGGGGGTGGGGGGGAGCTGTGGTAGGCCAGTTGCTGGGGTAGAGCCACTGATGTTGCAGTGTTGCTGTCTTGTGGTCACTCCTATTTGCTCTGAAGTGTTTAAAGATGCCCATTTGGCCTGGAACGGAAAGGGTGTGTCCAGCAGGAGCAGGGAAGGGATTGTGCCCTTGGACTTGGCATCAGTGAGGCTGCACCTTGAATCCTGGGCTTGGTTTTAGGCCCCTCACTCCATGAAGGACACGGACACACTCCAGCACCTCAAGAGAAGGGAACGGAGCTGGGGAAGGGGCTGGACAAGAAGACTTACAAGAAGCAGCTAGGGGACCTGGGGCTGTTTAGCTTGGAGAAAAGGAGACGAGGGGAGACATTGCTCTCTGCAACTGCCTGAAAGGAGATTGGAGTGAGATGGGTGTTGGTCTCTTCTCCCATGTGACAGGCGATAGGATGAGGGGAAATGGCCTCAAGATGCACCAGGGCAGGTTCAGATTGGACATCAGGAGAAACTTCTTCACAGAAAGAGTTCTCAGCACTGGCAGAGGCTGCCCAGGGAGATGATGGAGTCCCTGTCCCTGGAGGGGTTTGGAAGCTGGGCAGATGAGGTGCTCAGATCTGGTTCAGTAGTGAACAGGTATAGTTGGGCTTGATGATCAGCAAGGTCTTTTCCAACCAAGCAATTCTGTGGTTGTGTGTGGTAGTTCAAGGTGGTCAGGTATCCATAACAGCGTCAGTGAATGCAGCAGTGTCACCGTCTGTGTAATAAAGCAGTTTTTCTTCTCTTTTCTCTTCTACAGTGGGAAATCAGGGGGGAAAAGAGGGAATTAGAGTGAAGTCTTTGCTTCCTTGTTGTTCCATTTTGCTTTTCTTTATCTCAGTCAAGCCTGACAGCTTGAAAAATGCTGTTCTCTTGGAGCTGATGTTGTGTAAACACAGAGGAAATGGATGTGTTCATTTAATCCTTGACTAAGTAGGCGGCACGTAAACTTCATGAAGGTGCAGTATCAACTTCCAAATGTTCCTCTGAGAATGTATTTTCTGCAGCATCCAAATACTAAACCCAAGCATATAAACGAGATTCATTTAGAGGCATTTTAGTGAAAAAATGTCTTGCTTGGAGTACTTAGTGCTGATGTGACCGAAGTAGATTAGATGGCAGAGGACCTGGGCTGGCAAATGTTCTCCTCCAGTGCTGTTTGTGCTACAGCAGGATGCTTCTCTTTGGGGTTCTCCACTAGGTATGGATCCTCCTTTGGGAGGCTGAGAAGTCTCTTATTCAGTGCTCTGGAGAGAAGCAAATGGGTCTATTAACAAGAGTGCCCCAAGCTGTGGAGAGGAAAGGCCTGATAAAAATATTCAGCCTGATAAAAGCCATGAGAAGGGTTTGAGAGCTGGAAAGGGCAAGGATCTGCACCAAGGGTCTGGGAAGCTGTTGTCTTTTGTCTTGCTGACCTAAGGCTGTCAGAACTGTTTATCTGGGGATGTGATGAGCATAAGCTACAACTGAACGGAAATGAGAGCTTTCCCCAACTTGTTTAGCAGCAGACAATTTGTGAACAAGTGATGCAAGGTGATATTTGTTCCATTCTGGAGTACTTGGTACAGGAAGGACATTGATCTGTTTAAGCAAGTCCAGAGGAGACTATGGAGATGATCCAAGGCCTGGAGCACCTCTGCTGCATGGACAGGCTAAGAGAGTTGGGGTTGTTCAGCCTGAAGAAGAGAAGGCTCCAGGGAGATCTTAGAGCAGCTTCCAGTACTGAAAGGGGCTCCAGAAAAGCTGGGGAGGGACTCCTGGTCAGGGGGTGCAGGAACAGGATAAGGGGAAATGGTTTTCAGCTGAAAGAGGGGAGATTGAGATGAGATCTTGGGAAGAAATATTCTCCTGTGAGGGTGGGGAGGCTCTGTCCCAGGTTGCCCAGAGCAGTGGTGGCTGCCCCATCCCTGGAGGTGTTCAAGGCCAGGTTGGATGGGGCTTTGAGCAACCTCATCCAGTGGGAGGTGTCCCTGCCCATGGCAGGAGGTGGAACTGGATGAACTTTGAGGTCCCTTTCAACTGAGACCATTCCCTGATTTATTATCAAGGAGGAGAGAAAGCTTGTAGCTTGAGGCCTGACTCTGAGAAATGGGTAAAACTTTGTCAACAAGTAGGAAACCCAAGTCAAAATTAATTCCAGTCAAAAGCTGCCACGAAAAGCAATAGTCAAGAAACCACTGGTGCATTTTAATAACCATTAAAAGGAAGAGGATAAAGACAATATTAATTTTATTACTGTTTTTCACACTCGAATGAATGTAGACTTCTGTAATTGTATTTACTTGGTTTGGCTGTGGAGATAGATAAGGGATAATTGCATCCCTGCCAGATGGGAAGGAGCCTACAAAATTATACCCTCTTTAATATGTTAACAATACTGTAATACTAAGGAATTTAATCTGATATTAATTAGTGACAAGAAAAACCATTATGAGTGTGCAAGTTCTACAAACTTGGTCTGTGTTCTGAGAACTGGTGTTTTAACAATTACATAGTTGGACTTGATCATCTTCAAGGTCTTTTCCAATCCAAATGATTGTATTTCCACTATAATGACCACCTTCTCAGGTCTGACTGACACCTCCAGCCCTGTGGGTGTGTGGCTGTTGCTTGCATGACTGTACTTAGAACAGTCGGGACTGGGGATCCTGCTGCTCTTTCCAGTTTTCATTGGATCCTCAACTGTTTTATTGGCTTTGCTCACTGCTGCATCTCAGGAATTTCGAAGAGGTGTTGGTAAGATACAGAATCATGGAGTGGTTTGGGTTGGAAAGGACCTTAAAGCTCATCCAGTTCCACCCCCTGCCATAGGCAGGGACATCTCCCGCTGGATCAGGTTGCTCCAAGCCCCATCCAGCCTGGCCTTGATCACCTCCAGGGATGGGGCAGCCACCACTGCTCTGGGCAACCTGGGCCAGGGCCTCTCCACCCTCATTGTGAAGAAATTCCTCCTTATTCAGGCTTTATCTCCAAGGTGGAGTGTGCCTGCCACAATCTGTTGCAGAACCAACTCCATCTCCTCTGCCCTCATGTTTCTCACTTTGTTTTTACTGTTCAACACTGGCTGTCAAGTTGATGTGTTGACACCTTAACTCAAGTGACCCTTACTGCTCTTGCAGGAGAGCTATGCTGTCAAGGGCTTGGTTTGCACAGCTGTCATTCCTACTGGAATCCGTAGCCTGCTCTTAAAAGCAGCTCTAGTGTCCCTGGTACACTTACATGCCTAAGGTTCTATAAACACACACAACTCCAAATTATTGATTCATCTTTCATTGGACTTCATGATACTTAAATTTATCTCCTCTTATTTTGAGGAGTATCAGAACCAGCTTCTCTGGCTTTCAATTCCTCTCCTTTCCTATTTCTTGAACACCACACTATTAAGCGATCTAAATTGATAAAGAAGCTCCTCCTGAGTATTTAGAAACAGGATTCTGTTAGGAAGGTTGTAATTTCCTAATGCTCTCATTGCCAGGAGGAGCAACTTGTTCAAATAGATCATAGAATTGTTTGATTGGAAAAGACCTTTGAGATAGAGTCCAGGTGTCCCTGCCTACTAATAAACCCTGTCCCTGAGTGTCTTATCTGCCTGGCTTTTAAACCCCTCCAGGGATGGGGACTCCACCACCTCCCTGGGCAGCCTCTGCCAGGACCTGAGAACCCTTTCAGTGAAGAAATTTTTCCCGATGTCCAATCTGGACTGTGGATTCTTGCGGAGCACAATACCCATCTTGGCTGAACTCCCTTTAAGCAGAGTAAAAGTGACCTGAATAATTCTCCATAAAATTCTCTGAAAACAAACCTCTCTGAAGTTTAAACATCTGGGAGGAGGGGCTGTTTCCAGTTTGTGTCCTCTGTAGCAGGCAGGTGGCATCACAGTGTGGCCTCCCTGGATGAGGATTGGGTAAACATTTTTCAGAGGCTCCCACAGAAGTCATTAAGTTGTTTGGAACATGAAACTTGGTTGGTTTGTTCTGACGTGCTGGGCTGGTCCTCCTTGGCACAGGGAAGGAGAAGCCTGGGGATTGACTCCAAGAAAAACGTTCCTGTATTTCTGTCTAAATCCAGTTTTTCCAAGCTGGGAAGACCCAAAGGTGACAGTGGGAATCTACAGCAGGGCTTTGCCACCAGGCAGGGGAGGGGATTGCCCTGCTCTGCTCCACACTGGTGCAGTCCCACCTTGAACACTGGGTGCAGTTCTGGGCACCACATGATAAAAAAGGTCTAAAGGTACTGGAGAGCATCCAAAGGAGGGCGTGGAGTTGATGAAGGGTTTAGAAGGGAAGCCATGTGTAGAGTGGCTGAGGTCACTTGGTCTGTTAAGCCTGGAGAAGAGGAGACTCAGGGGGGACATCATTGTGGCCTGCAGCTCTGTACAAGGGGAGGAGGAGCAGGTGCTGATCTCTTCTCTCTGGTGACCAATGGCAGGAAGATATGCCAGGGGAGGGTTAGGTTGGACACTAGGAGAAGGTTCTTCCCCCAGAGGGTCGTGGGGCACTGGATAAATTCCCCAGAGAACAGCCTGATGATATTCCAGAAGCGTTTGGCCAACACCCTCAGCCCCACAGAGTGAATGCTGGGGTTGTCCTGTGCGGGGACAAGGGTTGGACTCGATGAGCCTTCTAGCTCGGGTTATTCTGTGGTTCTGCTGGGAGGTGTTTTTGGGGAGTTGAGGAGAAAATAAAATGTTATCTGTGATTTGGTGAAATAAAAAAGGCAGAGGAGCATTGAATGCAAGAAAATCTGTATTGACATTAGCTAAGAACCTTCCATTTCATGTCAGGAAGTCAATAATAAAGTATAAAGAGCACGAAGCTTCAGCAAACTCCTGACTCCCCTTGCTCTTTAGGAAAGGCAGTGAACTTTATTCAACTACTTCAGAAAGTGCTGGGTTAGCCCTTCCCTAGCCTGGCTGAGCATGAGGTTGTGGTGCCTGTCAACAACCTCTCCAGGCTTGACCTTTTAAAATCCAGGCTTTATTTTCCCTTATCTTCAAATTCATTTCTATGTGAAAGAGCACTTGGAGCTAATCACGGAATGGTTTGGGTTGGAAGGGACCTCAAAGTCCATCCAGTTCCACCCCCTGCTATGGGCAGGGACACCTCCCACTGGATCTGGTTGCTCCAAGCCCCATCCAACCTGACCTCCAGGGATGGGGCAGCCACCACTGCTCTGGGCAGCCTGGGACAGGGCCTCCCCACCCTCAGTGTGAAGGAATTATTCCTAATGTCTAACCTGAATCTTCCCTTCTCCAATTTAAAGCCATTCCCCCTCACCTTGCTGCTCCAGGCCTTTGTGAACAGTCCCTTCCCTGCTTTCCTATAGCTCCTTTCAGTGCTGGAAGCTGCTCTAAGGTCTCCCTGCAGCCTTATCTTCTCCAGGCTGAACAACCCCAACTCTCTCAGCCTGGGACCATTTCAGAGTAGATCTGATGTTTGCAGAGAAGTGATTTCTCACAACTTTCTCATTCCCGGGACTTCACTAGAGCAAACCAATGTTCTCATAGGGTAAGTATTCAACAGCTTGGGTCAAGATATGGTATAAATAAATTATATTAATATGTTCTCACTGCACTGCTGATGTTCTTTGAGCAGTAGAAACCATGCGTAGCAGAAAGGGTCGTCAGGCCAGTGAGGACGTGGATGTTCCAAGAGAAGTGGAGGATGTAATGTAGACTTTGCACATCTGTCACTGTGATAGATCGTCTCATTTCCTTGGAGCTTAAAGCAACTGGGATGAGGTGGAGGTGGGTTCCTGCAGCACAGGTATTGGCAGAAGTCTCCCCTCCTGCTTTCTCTTTTCAAATGAGTCTCTGACTATGCTGTCTCTGTTTCACCTCCTGGATATTCATCCTTATTTCTTGGGGTCTGGGCAATTGTGAGTGAACTCCTCCTGTGCTCTGCGCCCCCTGAGCCTCTGTCCCTGGGCCAGTGTGGACGCTGGGAGACTGTGCTTAGCTGTTGCAAAGTTGGGAACCCTCAGGCTTTGTGGTTGACTTGAGGCCTTGAAAGATCTGCTTGTTTTATAGGAATATCTGAGTTTTTGTTTCCTCTGCAGCTTCCGTCTGGGCATTGCAGAGACTGCTGCTGAGCCTGGTAGAAGTTCTGGATCCACCAAGGTGGAAGCTGTCTCACACTGTGCCAGTTAGGTTTAATTTCCTTGCTGTCGGCCCTACAGCAAAGGAGATGAGAGTAATTAGAACAGTCTTAAAAAAGATTTAAACTTGTGAGTGTTCTTTAATCAGCAGTAATGAGGTTAGGGAGGGGAAAACCCCACCCCTTGCTGTGTTTTCTCTAGTTCAAGGGGGAGAAACGTTGCTCCTTAACTTGTTTGTTATTGCTGTAATGCAAGGTTTGTGTTGGTGGGCTGGAGCACCTCTGCTCTGAGGACAGGAGGAGAGACATGGTATTGTTAAGCCTGGAGCACGAAGGCTCTGGGGAGACCTTAGAGCAGCTTCCAGTCCTGAAAGGGGCTCCAGGAAAGCTGGGGAGGGGCTGTTTACAAGGGCCTGTAGTGATAGGATGAGGGGAATGGCTTTAAATTGGAAGGGGGAAGTCTGAGATGACATTAGGAAGCAATTATTCACGCTGAGGGTGGGGAGGCCCTGGCCCAGGTTGCCCAGAGCAGTGGTGGCTGCCCCATCCCTGGAGGTGTTCAAGGCTGGGCTGGATGGGGCTTGGAGCAACCTGATCCAGTGGGAGGTGTCCCTGCCCATGGCAGGGGGTGGAACTGGATGTGCTTTGAGGGTCCCTTCCAACCCAAACCATTCCATGATTTGAACAGGGGGAACATCTCTGTTGTGCAGGCTTGACTTCTACCAGGGAAGCAGGAGTGGTACAGGCTCTGCATGCTGGGAATTGCTGCTCAGACACAGCAGCAGGGAAAATAGGAATAAAGGAATCTTTTGTGTGATTTGCTTTCTGCAGAACGGCAAGGGAGATGTTAGAAATGAACAAGAACTTTTCAGCTTTTGGTGGGAAGGTCTCTTGAGAAAGCATTAGCTCTGCTGGATGTCACAGGTGAGAGACCTTCAGAGGAAAGCCTGGGAATTGGGGAAGAAGGCTAGAATGAGATGAAACAGCCGCATTATTGATGTATATCTTGCAGAGTGTGTGCTGTGTAAGTGCAGAAGATAAACTACAGTAAATTAATTTCCTTAGCAGGGAGCTGGGGCTCAGCGAAGTCTGTGTTTGTGTGGATGTGCAGGTGTCTGTGGACAGCAAGGAATCACATTGGAGCTCCTGAAAGATGATAGCAGGGAGAGGAGCTTCAGCTCGCTCCTGCTTATCTCAGGGCTGTGAATCCAGGGATGCGAGTGAAAAACATCCTGTGTTTGGGTTGTCAGTAAAGCACAGGTTGGTGCCTGCAAGGTTTCTACCTCTTTGAGCTGGTTTCAAAGTCCTGTGAAAATTAAGCCATTAAAAATGCAGAAAACAGAGGGGAAATATTGCAGTGGTTTCGGTTTTTTTTTAAGGTCAGTTTAGTTTTTTCTTAAGCTCCTGAAAGATGCGTCCAGACTTTCAAAATAAGTTAGAAGTTATTGATGCTCCTGAACATGGAGTTCTTGCCTCTCCTTAAGTGAGGTAGGATGCCAGATTTGTGTGTATTTTTTTGAACCTCCTTATCTGTAATTCATATGTGTTTACAGGCTTGAGTTTATTTGAATACTCTGGGTACTGGAACATCCTTTAAAGTTTTAGCCTGTTTCTCCTTGGGTTTGCTGGTCTGTTCCTTCAAATCACAGTCAAAATTCTCCTGTGTTCACAGGACTTGGTTTGACCTGAAAACTTCATTCTTATGAAGTGGTGTTTGGTTGCTTTACGCTGTTTTTGGAATGTGTTGTGCCCCACTGCGCCCCAGTTTAATGTCTTTACACAGAAGTAGTAGTTTGCTATTTGGGATACACGTGTTCTAGCTCAGCTTTACTGCTGTCCTTGATAGAATCGTGGAATGGTTTGAGTTGGAAAGGAGCCTCCAACCTTCCAATTCTCTTAAGCCATCATGGAGCAGTGGAATTGTACCAAATCATAAATGTTAGCAGTACCATAGTTAATTCCCCGATGGCATTTTCCAGTTTCTTGCAGAGGATTTGGGATGTCCAGGAGCTGCAGCACAGGGCAAAGCGTAGAGCCTTGTTGCTCCCAGCCCAGCTTTTCTGTGGGTCCTGGGCTCCCTGCCCCACTGTCAAGTTATAAACCATTAAAGATCTCCTGCATTTGTGTCTTTTTCCTGAATCCCCCTCTATGTATAAATTGTAGAGAAAGTCACTTAAAGCCGGGTTAATGAGATGTGGCCCAGAAGGTCCTGAATTGCAGCCTCCAAACCTGTTGCTAATTAGGCACTGGAGCCACTAATGCAATTGGAGCCAGTGACTGGATTTATTCCTGGCGGAATAAAATGCACTTTAAATCTCATTTAAAAGCAATGGAGATACTCTTGACAAATTAAAATATGAAATTAAAAATATATTTAGTTTGTTTCTGCATCATTAAAATAACCCTCCGCACAGATGAATCCATCCCCATGCCTTTGTGGTTTGGTTTGAAGGCTGGGTTTGCTGCTAGAGTTTCGAGCTGTGCCCTGCGGCCCTCACCATGGCTTCGAAAGCTGATTGCTGTGCTCACACTGATGCTGTAGCTGCCTGAGAGGGAGAGGGGGAGAATGAGCAGAGCCATCGGAGGGGAAAAATAGCAGGGGCAGCAGGGAAGGGACTGGGCTCAGTGCTGGGGAGGCCACACCTCAAATCCTGGATTCAGTTTTGAGCCCCTCACTCCAAGAAGGACATTGAGGGGCTGGAGTGCATCTGGAGAAAGGGAATGGAGCTGGGTAATGGTCTGGAGAACAGGGATTGTGAGAGGAGCCTCAGGGACTTGAGGGTGTTTAGCCTGGAGAAGGGGGCATCTCATCCTCTCTGCAGCTCTCAGTAAGGAGGTTGTGGTGAGGTGGGTGTTGGTCTCTTCTCCCAAGTGATGGGATGAAAATGGCCTCAAGCTTCACCAGGGTAGGTTCACATTGGACATCAAGGAAAGATTTGTTCCCCAAAAGGGTTCTCAGGCCCTGGCAGAGGCTGCTCAGGGAGATGGTGGAGTCCCCATCTTTAGAGGGGTTTAAGAGATGGGTAGATGAGGTGCTTGGAGATGTGGTTTAGCAGTGGACAAGGGGTGGTTTGACTCAGTGATCTGAGAGGTCTTTTCCAACCAAATGATGCGCTGATTCTGTTGAGGGAGGAGGATTGAAATGAGGAGCCATAAACCAGTGCAGAAAGAAGCAGCACAAAATGGCAATCTTAACGCTAACGAAGTTTATAATAGAAGAAAACTGTAAGTAAAAGAGAAATAAATATTCCTATCAGCTCCATGCTCGATTGGTTCTTATTCGTAATAATGTTCTTCTTGGCTAAAGTAACCTCCTCTGCATACATTAATATCTAGTGTGGCATGGACTAAATAATTTATCTGGGGAACAGAGTTGATTAAAGTGTTCTCTGTGGCAGGGTGGGTTGGTGTCATGCACTGAAGTAGCACAGCAGCCACAGTAGATGGCACAGTCACCTTGCCATACAGAGATTGGCTCTGGACCCTCCCCACCTAGAACCTTCTGCTCCTCTGGTGGGGGTTGTGCCCCAGCCTGGAGGTTCCCTGGGAACTGAAGGTAGCATTTGGCTTCTGTTGAAGCCAAGAGGAGACTGAAGAGCTGCAAGCCTTCTCTGGGCTGGGTGGTGGTGCTGCATTTGTCTTGTCTTCACTGTTCTCAGGCTCTTGGCTTAAAATGATGTTGTGGTTATGTCAGTTTTGAAAATCGTGGGTTGAAAAGTGCTGAGAAGCAGAGTGTTTGCATTGCAAGACTGCAGCACTGGTGCTAGCAAGAAAACATGGGAGATGGTTGGCAAACAGCTTTTGTTGTGGGAGGAAAGCTGGGAGCAGGCATTGAACAGCAGGGCTTTGCTTGGCAGGTTGTTCCTATAGCTGGTGATGGAGCCCAGGCTGCACCCTCAGCTTCTGGCCCTCGAGTTACGGGTGGGTCTGACCCTGATGCAGAGCTTTGCCTCTCCATCCCTTCTTGGGCACCAAGGTCCTGCCAACCCTGGATAGTAGGTGATAAGAACTACATGGATTTTGGCATCAACGTCAGGATGGGGAGGCCCTGGCTCAGGTTGCCCAGCACAGTGGTGGCTGCTCCATCTGTGGAGGTGTTTAAGGCCAGGCTGGATGGGGCTTGGAGTCTCTCATCCAGTGGGAGGTGTCCCTGCCCATGGCAGGAGGTAGGAGTGAATGGGCTTTGAGGTCCTTTCCAACCCAAACCATTCTGTGATTTCTACTCAACAAATCCTTTGTTTCTTTTTCAACAGGAATTTTAAAAGGAAAGAAGTGCAATCTCTAAATTCCTACCAAAAGCTGAGCTCTGGAGCCTACGTACTGACTGTGGAGGCTTTTAACTTGCTGACATTTGGGCACTAGTGCTGATAAGCCTTAGCGTGCTCAGAGCAGAACTGCCGAACACACCCTTATGGTGAAAGGAGGAGAGGCTCCAAAAGGTCAGATAGCAGTGGGAGGTTGAGGAGGCTGGGGTGGGGCAGAAGCTGTTCTAGTAAAAGGGCATTAAAAATCATGTATTATGTAAAAACACAGAGACATTTGCGGTCAAAAGTGCTGCTGGATGGATCTCGTCTGCTGTTCTCTTTCATTACCTATGAAATCATGCAATGGTTTTGGTTGGAAGGGACCTCAAAGCCCATCCAGTTCCACCTCCTGCCATGGGCAGGGACACCTCCCACTGGATCTGGTTGCTCCAAGCCCCATCCAACCTGGCCTTGGACACCTCCAGGGATGGGGCAGCTGCCACTACTCTGGGCAACCAGGGCCAGGGCCTCCCCACCCTCAGTGTGGAGAATTTCTCTCTCACATCTAATCTAAATCTTTCCACCTCCAATTTGAAGCTAGTTGAGTGTGAGATGCTCAGAAGCGGTGTCCCTGCCTGGCTCTTCTCTCCCAAACTCAAGCTCCTGCTTCGCTGTGACTCTGGTGCAAAGCCTGTCGATCCTGATTAACATTTCCCAGAGTGGAAGGGATTAAGTCCCTCCTGTGAGAGGGAACTATGAACTGTAATTTCACCATGGATGGAGCTATATGACTCTAAATTCTAATTATCTCTCTCTTAACTTGCTGAGCTATTTGCAGCAAATTGGGGCAGAGACTGTGTTTTGTTACAAGGAGAAACCTCATAAAATTACTCTGGATACAAGAACATCCCTGTCCTGGTGGTTGGACTCGTTGGGTGTTCTGTGTGATGCTGAAGTTGCTCAAAGAACAGTGTATCTGACTGCAAAATTTTAGCTGCTGCCCAGTTCCCGTGCAGTGGAGTTGGAGCAGGAGCTGGGAAAGCAGTGGAATTACCTCTGCACAGAGCAAATGTGTAATTAATAAGCCCAGCCTGTTAGTTTGGGTAAGTTACAGGGCACAGGAAGCATCTATTGATGCTTAAAAGCATTTGAAGAAGCTGGGAACCTTTGATATCGATTTCTCCATGGCTACGGTACAGCCAGCTCCAGGCATTTAAAAAAATCTGGAATCAAAGCTAAAAATCCATGAAACAGCCTTAAAATGTGAAATGCTAATAATGTAACGTTCTGTTTCTATTTGCTTTCTGGGTCGCAATCCTCCTTGCTGTGTGTGGTTTAAGGTTTTTGCAGCAGCTGGGGCTGAGGCAGGGAGAGGGAGCTCAGCTCCTGTGCTGCTCCAGGCTGGCCCATCAGTCCAGAGTGCCACGAGCTCTGATTTTACTTGATCATCTCCCTGCAGACTTGGAAAGGCCACACTGCTGCCATGTGGCCTGTGTCCTTGGATTGGGATGTCCTGGAACGGGCTGGGGCTGTGGTGTCTCTCCTGTCGACATGGTTGCACTGTGTAGATGCGTCCTCCAGTGGCACCATCTGTGCTAGGTTGTAGTTGGCAATATTCTGTGACCTTTGTAATGTCCTTCCAGTGGCAATACTGAAAAATGTCCTTGCTGATGACCTGGGGGAGTACTTGGATGTCATGAAGATCTACAGTGTGTTTTAGAACTCAGTCTTACATCTGTTGGTCTTGCACTTAAATAAAAGGGGCGCTACAAGAAAGCTTGGGAGGAACTTTTTGTAAAGGCCTGGTGTGATAGGACAAGGGGGAATGGCTTTAAATTGGAAGGGGGAAGATTTAGATTGGACATTAGGAAGAAATTCTTCATTATGAGGGTGCGGAGGGCCTGGCCCAGAGCAGTGGTGGCTGCCCCATCCCTGGAGGTGTTCAAGGCCAGGTTGGATAGGGCTTTGGGCATCCTGATCCAGTGGGAGGTGTCCCTGTCCATGGCAAGGGGTGGAACTTTGAAATCCCTTTCAACCCAAGCCAAACACCAGGGGATTGGAAGGGACCTTTATATGTCATCTGGTCCAACTACCCTGCAAGGTCTCCAACATGATCAGGTTGCTCAGAGCCCCTATCCCACCTGGTGCTGAGCGTTCTCAGGGAAGGGACAGCCGCTCCCTCCAGGGCAACCCAGGCCAATGTTTCACAACCCTTGCTGTCCAAAGTGTCTTCCCTATATATGGTTCTCTTTGGTTATATCTTGCCACTTAAACTAGGAGACATTTCTCTAATGCCCTCCCAAAGTGCCTTAAAATTTTCAGCTGTGGGAGAGAAGAGAGGTAACTCCTTGTGTGAGCCCTGTGTGGTTTGGAGGCACCCACGCTGACCTTGCTGGGTGAGGGACTCTTCCTGCTTAGAGCTGTGCTGTTTCAAACCTCTAAAATGTCTGTTCTTTGTTCCTACTCTGATTGTTTCCAATTTTCCTAAGCTGGAAGCCTGTCCTAGTGTTGCTGTGGCCATAGGTGCCCTTGTGTCCCAAGCCTGGTGCTTGTTAGCAGCCCAAGCAGGAAAAACTGCAATATTTCTCTTCTCTGTGGCAGGGTTGGACAACTGCAGATCACTGGGACAGCCCAGATGAGTCTCTTAATGAAGTGACAACTGTGAGTCACTCTCGGTGTCACTCGTGCACCAGGCAGTGCTTTCCAGAGATCTTTTGCTTTGGGCTGTAATGTTTAAAATCTAGGAATGCGTTCCCTATTAAGCTCGACATGAGCTGGCAACATGCGCTTGCAGCCCAGAAACCAACCGTGTCCTCGACTGCATCCAGAGCAGCGTGGCCAGCAGGGCAAGGGAGGGGATTCTGCCCCTCTATTCCTCTCTTGTGAGACCCCATCTGGAGTCCTGTGCCCAGTTCTGAAATCCTCAATGGAAGAAGGAGATGGAGATGTTGGAAGGGGTCCAGAGGTGGCCACAGAGATGATGCAAGGGCTGGAGCACCTCTGCTATGAGGACAGGCTGGGAGAGTTGGGGTTGTTAAGCCTGGAGAAGAGAAGGTGTTGGGGAGACCTTATTGTGACTTTCTAATACCTGAAGAGGCTACAAGAAAGCTGGGGAGGGGCCATTTACAAAGGCCTGGAGTAATAGGATGAGGGACAATGGATATAAACTGGAAAGGGGCAGGTTTAGACTGGACATAAGGAGGAATTTCGTCATCATGAGAGTGGTGAGGCCCTGGAATGGTTTGCCCAGGTTGTGTTGGCCATCACAGAAGAGGGCAAGACCCTTGTAATCTCTCATTTTATCCTAAGTGTGATGTGTATAGGGTGGAATACTTTGTTGTCAGTGTGGGGCCACCTCTCCTGTCTGCTGCTCCCTGCAGGTGCCACCTTTTCCTCCCCTTTCCCTCACAGCTCCACCAGCTCGAGCTGGGCCTTGGTTTCTGTAGGATTAAGTGTGGGCAGTGGCTTTTCTTCATCCCTGGGCTCATGTGGTCACAGCTAGAGAGGAACCCTGTCTGAAACACAGTTGGCTTTCCAAAAATGAAATTACTCAGACGAGACTGAGCTGAAGTCAGAAACTGATTCTACTTAAGCTCGAACCACAACAAGTTTTCATCTGTTTCTTGTCCTTCCTGAAAAGTGTCTCCTGTAGCATTTTTGACAACCAGTGTTTAAGCACCCATCAATCATTTTTCTGCAGTCAAAAACTTCAGACTTGCTCAATGTGCTCATAAAGGGGCACACACCTGCGGGAACTGCTGTGCAAACACTTACAGGCATTTTAACGCATGGATTATAAAATGGTTTATAATCCTTTTTATTGGATTATTATTATTATTATTACACACAGTTCCCAGCATGTTTTAGAATGCGTGTGGCAGAGATAGAGGCTGGGCTGCCCAGGATGATGGTGTTTGTCGGGGATCAGAGGAGAGCTGTGGGTAACCGGCTGCCTTGCGGCAGAACAGGGAAAGGGTGACAAGCAGCAGGGCCGGGTGCTCCTCGGAAACTTGGTCATGGCTTGCAGTAGTCGCTACTTCAATCCAGCAGACTTTACCACAGTCAGCCAGCACAGATGCTTTTTGTCTCTGGAAAAGCCTAGGGTTCAGTTGCTCTTTCCTGATGTGTATCCTCCACCTGGGATTGGATTAGTTCATGGAATCATAGAATGGTTTGGGCCAGAAGACACCCTAAAGCCTATCCACTTCTGTCTCCAGGTGTTAGATATTGAATGAATCATGGAATGGTTTGGGTCAGAAGGGACCTCAAAGCCCATCCTGTTCCACCCCCTGCCATGGGCAGGGACACCTCCCACTGGATCAGGTTGCTCCAAGCCCCATCCAGCCTGGCCTTGAACACCTCCAGGGATGGGGCAGCCACCACTGCTCTGGGCAACCTTGGCCAGAGCCTCCCCACCATCACAGGAGAACATTTCTTCCTAAGATCTCATCTCAGTCTCCCCTCTTTCAGCTGAAAACCGCTCCCCCTCATCCCATCCTGTCACTCCCTGATCAAGACCTGCTCCCCGTCTTTCCTGGAGCCCCTTTCAGCAGTGGAAGCTGCTCTGAGGTCTCCCCAGACCCTTCTCTTCTCCAGGCTGAAGAACCCCAACTTTCCCCCCGTGTCCTCATACAAGTGGTGCTCCAGCCCTTGGATCATCTCTGTGCCCCCCTCTGGACCTGCTCCAACAGCTCCATGTTTAGTCAGGTCTGATCAGCCTGCTGTGAGCAGCTTCTGCCTCCAAGCAGTTCTTGCCTGGCCGATTGGAGGCAATTATTGAAACATCAAAGTACTGGGAAACTTCTGGGAGTTTATTTTCTGAGCAATTATTAAATATTATCTTCTTTTGGGGATGAGAATATGACACAAAGCGTCTCTCATTATTACCTTGGTAAGACAGTGGAATCCCCCAAGTTGTGAATTGATATTTGCTGAAATGCTTGTGCGGTTGGAAATGTCAGTAAGCTCTGGACATGGTTAGTGGATTTCTCAACTCTCTCCAAAAGCTCTCCTTGGCTTTCTCACAGACTTAACAGAGCTTGTTGTGGCAGCATAGAAATAAATTGGATACGGAGGAATAGAGAAATGTATTTTAAAGTGATTTTCTTAAGACTTCCCCAAAAGGGTTCCCAGCCCTGGCAGAGGCTGCCGAGGGAAGTGGTGGAGTCCCCATCCCTGGAGGGGTTTAAAAGCCAGGCAGATGATGCGCTTTGTTCAGGGATCTGGTTTAGTAGTGGGCAGGGGTGGTTGGACTCGGTGATCTCAAAGGTCTTTTCCAACCAAACTGTTCTATCATTTATTACTGTGAAAGCTGACCCCAGATCCTGCGTTATTTGGTGGCAATATAGCCATAGTTTCTCCTGTGCCCCGTCTCATCTTGGCCTCTTCGATCACTGCCTCTGGGTCATAATTTATGGTTTTCTCCCATGTCCTCTCAGTTCATAGATCACAATTATCAAAAAATGGTGTGAATTATGTGCTTTCCATAAACTGAAATGTCACTGATTTGAAATCCCACTCCTTCCACAGGGTGGCTCGTGTTACTGAGAGGAAACAAATGCAGCTTCTCCTCATTGGCATTTTAAAAGCTGCTGCTGAGGAGCAGGTTGAACCACCCACCCCAAATTGGAAGAATATCACTGGAAATAGGAGTCTAGGAAGGCTGATTCCCAGGGTGAAGGAACCTCCCTCCTTCCTCAGTGGTTCCTATGGGCCTGTTAGGTTTATGCAGATACAGGCATCACCTCTTTCATCCTCATGTCCCCTGGAAGCACCACCACATCATACCTCCCACTGGATCAGGTTGCTCCAAGCCCCATCCAACCTGGCCTCCAGGGATGGGGCAGCCACCACTGCTCTGGGCAACCTGGGCCAGGGCCTCCCCACCCTAAGTGTGAAGAACTTCTTCCTGAAATCTCATCTAAATCTTCTGCCTTCCAATTTAAAGCCTTTCCCCCTTGTCCTGTCACTCCAGGCCCTTGGAAAAAGCACCTCCCCAGCTTTCCTGGAATCCTTTTCAGTAGTGGAAGCTGCTCTAAGTTCTCCCTGCAACCTGCTCTTCTCCAGGCTGAACATTCCCAACTCTCTCAGCCTGTCCTCATAGCAGAGGTGCTCCAGCCCTCGGATCATCTCTGCAGCCTCCTCTGAACCCTTTCCAACAGTTCTATCTCCTTCTTCTGTTGAGGATTCCAGAACTGGATGCAGGCCTCCAGGAAGGGTCTCAGGAGACCAGAGCAGAGGATGAGATCCCCTCCCTGGCCCTGCAGCGAGTCTGTCTGTGTTGCAAAATGTACTTCTGCTACTAACAAGCAAATCGGTGGATTTTTGTGTCTTTTTGATCTCAGAATTACCTGACTGATGCTACAAATCGGAGAGCCCTTCTGAGCAGTCACGAGACAGGATCCTTTTTATTAAGCCCGCCCGTGATTTATAGTTTTACCATTACTGTTAACGTAGATTTAGAACATCAATACTTCATTCTAACACCTTCAGAGTGGCATTGATTCTTCCTTATCTAAGCTCCTTTTGCATGGACTCTACCCAGAAATTTGTTTGTGGTCGCAGGGATGCTTTTGCCTCTGTCAAGCTACAACTGCATCAGAGCAGTTGGTTTGGATAGAAATTCTAATGACCATCAGCATCTTCTGTAGCTGTAAGAACAAAAAGATGGACCTCATCTATTTACTAGGTGGTTTCTTGTTAGAAATGGTGGATGCATCTTTCTCTAAGCAGCACTGTCCTACCCTCACTAGTGTGGGTAGATGTAGGAGGAGTTACACAGGACCAGTATTGCATGCCCAGGGAAACCAGAATGCTATTTAATGCCATTTTTGTGTTCCTGCCACTCTGGTTTCACTGATGGACTTATGCTGTTGCAAAGGTCTGGAAAACAGCAGGGAAATGAGTTTTGATCTTGGAAGTTCATGAATTGTCTCACTTCAAAACTGCAGAGAAGTTAAGACTCTAAATAATGGCGCTTCAGAGGATGGAATGGTTTGGGTTGGAAGGGACCTCAAAGCCCATCCAGTTCCACCCCCTGCCAAAGACGGGGCAACTCCCACTGGATCAGGTTGCTCCAAGCCCCATCCAGGCTGGCCTTAAACCCCTCCAGGGGGGAGGCAGCCACTGCTGCTCTGGGTATTGTAAAGAGGAAATTAAGATAGTTAGAGAAAAGGCTTTGAAGAGCACTCTTCAAGGGTTGCTCCAGCTGATAGAAGAAGTGGGAAGCCATCAAGGGAATCAATGGGACCACTTGATGACAAAAACGTGAGAGGCACTTGAGAATGACAAGACCCACAGAAAAAAAACCTGAATGGAAGTAGACCAATGCCCAAGAATTTAAGAACAAGGTGGGTCTGTTGGTTTCTTCCATTGCCATTGCTGGAGACCACACTGAGCTGCGTGCTCCCTGGTACTGATTTGTTCTGGTTTTTCATCCTCATGGGGTGTTTGTCTCCCTGTAGAGAAAGAGAGGAAAAGTTGTGCTGCACCAAAGACAGATGCTGTGCTGCCCTTTTACTCGCTGGCTGAATCTTGGGGGTCTG
This sequence comes from Phaenicophaeus curvirostris, assembly GCF_032191515.1. Taxonomy (NCBI): domain Eukaryota; kingdom Metazoa; phylum Chordata; class Aves; order Cuculiformes; family Cuculidae; genus Phaenicophaeus; species Phaenicophaeus curvirostris. Next base: position 65,912,098 of record NC_091396.1, on the reverse strand, counting down.
GCCTTGGAAAAGCCCCTGGTCCTGAGCCCTGTGCATGCTCTGCATCCATTAATTCTTCATTTTAGTCATGATGTACAGCTGCAGCTGTTGCCCCCAGTTTGCATCTGCTTTACAAGTTAATGGATAAGAAACCACCGATTTCAAAAAGCTATTTGAAAGCTTCATGGTGGCTCTTGCTGCCTCAGCTGGTCACAAAGGGCAAAGCCCCTAACCCTGCTGTCTGACTCATGTTAGCAATGCCAGCTCGGCAGTTGTTAGTAATAGGCAGAGTGCTCTGCTCCCAGCCCCTTAGGGTCTCGCTGGTTGAGATTCTCGAACCTATCAGCTGGTAAAGCCCATGAAGAGGTGCACGAGCCTGTTCTGCATCCCTTTTACTGCATCTCTTGGGCTAAATCGTACCCTAAAATTCACACTGGCGGCTTTTGTGTCCTGGGGTTCATCTGTCACAGCAGCACCAGCCAGGCAAGGTGGGGACACCATTCCCCTCTGCTCGTGCTGGGGCTGCCCCACCTCAAGTATTGCGTGCAGTTCTGGGCACCGCAGGATAAAAAGGATCTAAAGGTACTGGAGAGCATCCAGAGGAGGGCATGGAGTTGGTGAAGAGTAGAGGGGAAGCCGTATGAGGACAGGCTGAAGCCACTTGGTCTGTTTAGCCTGGAGGAGGCTGAGGGGGAGACCTCACCACAGTCTGCAGCTTCCTCACAAGGGAAGGAGCAGCAGGCGCTGATCTCTTCTCTCTGGTGACCAATGACAGGACCCAAGGGAATGGCAGGAAGATGTGCCAGGGGCATGTTAGGTTGGACATTAGGAGAAAGTTCTTCCCCCAGAGGGTGGTGGAGCACTGGAACAGCTCCCCAGGGAAGCAGCCACAGTGCCAAGCCTGACAGTATTCCAGCAGCATTTGGCCCTCAACCACACAATCTGAATGTTGAGGTTGTCCTGGGCAGGGACAGGAGTTGGACTCAATAGCCCTTGTGGATCCAAAATGCTGCTGTTGTTTGAGCTGACCTAAAATCCTGCCCCCAGAGCCTGTGCCACATCTTGTGTTTTTATATGCTTTTCACCAATTCTGATCCACGTAGTTGTGGCTGAGGGGAAGGCATTAGCATGAAGATCTCATTTCTTGGAGGAGCAGAGAGCTCTGTTTGAAGTGCTTCAGTCTGGAAAATGAGTTTCTGGGGATGGCAGGAGGCAACAGAAGATGAACATGTAATAGTCGCAACCAAATCTGATGTTTCTTCAAGTATCAGAGGTGAAACTTTGCTTTGTGGCACTGTCATTTATAGAACTGTGGTGTGATGGTTGGTGGCTGGGGTTACCCAGGGTGATTGTCTCGGAAGTGAGTAGCCCCATCAGCCAACTCTGGGCATGGATAAGCGGCACAGACTGTAAGAACAGGATCTTTGTCTGCAGACAACTAATGCAGCTGGCCCAATGCCACCTCTAGGGAATGGGCTTTATCTCCTCTTCCCTCCCTCACATGATATGGGGAGATCTAACCATGGTTGGGGATCAGAGTCAGTAGTGGCTGGTCAGGGAAAATACCAAAAACTGGAATAACCACCACACTAAAATGAAGAAGGGGGCCTGCAAGAAGGCTGTGGAGGCACTGCTTCCAAAGGCTGTAGTGATAGGACAAGGGGCAATGGGTATAAACTGGAGGGGGCAGATTTAGACTAAACATAAGGAGGAATTTCTTCATGATGAGAGTGGGGAGACACTGGAATAGGTTGCTCAGGGAGGTTGTGGTTGCCCCATCCCTGGAGGTGTTCAAGGCCATGGTGTTCTCATATGAGAGGTGCTCCAGCCCTTGGATCATCTCCGTGGCCTCCTCTGGACCCTTTCCAGCAGTTCCATCTCCTTCTTATACTGGGGACTCCAGAACTGGACACAGGTGGGGTCTCACCAGAGCGGGGCAGAGGGGCGTAATCCCTTCCCTCCCTGCTGGTCCCACTGCTTTGGATGCAGCCCAGCACATGGTTGGTTTCTGGGGTGCGAGCACATGTTGCCAGCTCATGTTGAGCTTCTCCTCTCTCAGCCCCTGAAGCCCTGTTAGTTTCTTTCCCTATCCAGAATTCTTATTGAAGCCACACACAGCACCAACCCCAGGCTGGCTAATAACGCTCTGTATGGGACTGGGTAGGGAGGAAATTCTCATCTAAGCAGCATTAATTGCAAAATGTGAGAGGTATCATTGATGTTGCTTAATGATGCACATGGGCCTTAAAATCCTTTGAATCTGTATGGGGAGAACGAAATCAGATTATTTTTTACACATGCAATTTTGCATCTAATGTTTCAGGCATAAAAAGTATTTCATGCATCATTTATTTACAATAAATTAAAAATCCCTATTCTGTATTGCACCACTGGAAAAGTCTGTGACAAATATCAAATTATTTTTATTGCTGCTTTGAGTGTGGCCATTCCAGCTGCACATGGTGCTCGGGCACCGAGCGCTGTGAGGTCAGAACTGCTTTGGCACGGCACACTCAAATATTATCATTTAGAAGCATATGAATGGGTTAAAATGGACTTTACAAATCAGCTGACATGTGTCTTCCCTGTGTTTGGAAGAGTATAGGATTGTTTAGTTGGAAAAGACCTTTGAGATCATTGAGTCAAACCATCCCTTTTCACTGCTAAACCAGTTCCCTGAGCACCTCATCTGCCTGTATTTTAAACCTCTCCAGGGATGGGGACTCCGCCACCTCCCTGGGCAGCCTCTGCCAGGGCCTGAGGATTCTTCCCCTGAAAAAATCTTTCTGATGTTGAATCTGAACCTCCCGTGGTGAGGTTCAGATTCCCTCTCATCCTATTGCTGTCACTCTGGAGAAGAGATCAATGCTCACGTCACAGCAACCTCCTTTCAGGCCGTTGTAGAGAGCGATGAGCTCTCCCTAAAGGACAAGGAATAATGTTTTCAATCTCTGCACACCTCACGAGGCTGTGGGGTTGTGTTTCATGTGTCATTGTCTTTGCTCTTTTGGTCAAGTGAAGGAATCCATGTAGTCTCTCATCCTGTAGCTCTTGGCATCCTTCACTACTTGATTTTGGTGTGTTGTTCTATTGCAAAGGTTTTGGCCACCAGTGAAAGACTGGACATGCAATTTTATTTAATTTATTTGTCATTCATTATGCTATGAATCTCTTCTTATTTTTTTTTAACTTTCTTTGTCTTTTTCTCTTCTTCTGGATTTTGAGCTGATGTTTATGAACAACTTTCTCCAGTGCTTCTGCCGTCTCTTGCCTGGAGGCAAGTATCTGCGGGAAGGCTGGAGAGGGACTTTTTATGAGGATCTGGAGTGACAGGATGAGGGGGAAAGGCTTTAAATTGGAAGGGGGAAGATTTATATGAGATTTCAGGAAGACATTCTTCACGCTGAGGGTGGGGAGGCCCTGGCCCAGGTTGCCCAGAGCAGTGGTGGCTGCCCCATCCCTGGAGGTGTTCAAGGCCAGGTTGGATGGGGCTTGGAGCAACCTGATCCAGCAGGAGGTGTCCCTGCCCGTGGCTGGTCGTGCAACTGGGTGGGCTTTGAGGTCCCTTCCAGCCCTATCTATACCTCTTTTTCATTGTTCAATGAACTATTCTTATGTCCAAACATACAGACATTTATTTCTTACATGTGTTATTTTGCAGTGCCAGATTCTGAATTTTCTTCACCATTTTATTGCCCTTCAAATCTTCACCTGCAAGAGCAATTTAATTATCTTGACTAAATTCCCTGCAACCTCTTCTGCTCGCTGTTGGTCTCCTCTTCCAGGTCTTGTCTGATGAGATCTCACGTCATTTGCAATGCCCTGTTTAGTGGGTTCGTACCTGCCGATACGCTGTGCTCCACTTACTGGAAATTCAAATGGAAGGGTGGGCGCTGTCTTTTTTTTGCACAAATCACGTCTTCTTTTTTCTTCTTCTGCCTCTTTATGGCCACATGGGCTCACTGTGCTTGGAGCGCACAAAATAGAAACCGTAGCGAGGCCAAAGAAAACCCAAACCAACAATGAAACGTGACGAAAATGCAAAGGTGTGTGAATGTTATGAATTTCAAGCATAAGTTTTGGGTGAGAGAAACAAAAGCTGCTTTAAACTGAGAGGAGGCAGCTGCCTGCGTACGTAAAGGAATAACTTGGAGTGGCTCACAGATGGGTGAGGTGATAATGGTGTAGAAAAGGGTGAAATTATTAATACTGGTAATGATGGAGGAAAAGAAATGCTGAAAGATGAGCATGAATAGGTAATGAGCTGAGGTTAGCGAGTGCAGCTGGGAGAGTGGCAGGGATGTGACAATGGAGAAAGGGATTGCACAAAGTCTGTAACTGTTGCTGAGGTCTGTTTTACTTATGTAAAAATTGCCTGGGGCAGCTGCTGCCAATGCTGGCTTTTCAGTGGCTCATCTTCTTCTGTGGGTGCTGCCTACTTCAACGCCAGAGCGATACCAGGGATATTAAGGTGGGGGAAATGCTATGTTGAGACTTGGGGATGTCAAGGAAACTTAATCATAGAACCTTGGAATGCTTTAGGTTGGAAGGGACCTCAAAGTCCACCCAGTTCCACCCCTGCCAGGGACACCTCCCACTGGATCAGGGGCTCCAAGCCCCATCCAACCTGGTCTTGAACACCTCCAGGGATGGGGCAGCCACCACTGCTCTGGGCAACCTGGGCCAGGGCCTTCCCACCTTCAGCATGAAGAATTTCTTCATAATGTCTAGTCTAAATCTGCCCCTCTCCACTTTATACCCATTGTCCCTCATCCTGTCACTACAAAACTTTATAAACAGCCCCACCCCCCAGCTTTCTTGTAGCCCCTTCAGGTACTGAGAGGCCCCCTACAGGTACCAGAAATACTTTTAAATGGAAACCTGAGGATTTCCAGCCTCATCTCTTGACAGGCTGTGGGTTTCATTTGGATACCTTATAGTTCTGTCTTATGTTTTCCTTGATTTTTGTTTTTCTTGGTATCCCTTGTTTGCTGTCCTGAGTTCTTGTTAAACATCTCCTATCTCATAGGAATGACAGGATGTGAAAGAGTTTTAAGTGTGAAGTTAGAAAGGCCAATTAAATTACCTAATATGACTTGAAACAACATCACATTGTGATGTTTCACTGTAAGAGAACCAGCAGCTTGGAGAAGGCAGGAATATTGTCTTTTTCTAAAGAAGCTGCTGCCCGCTGCTTTTTTCGAGCATCATCACTGTTCTGAATCATCTGAGTTGGATTTAGGAATGTTTAAATTACGTAAAATTAAGTAACTTTTTATGTAAGAAAAATATGAGTGAGTTTGTGGTCATATCGACTCAATGCATGGCAATGAATAAAGTAAAGCTGGTAAATTTGCTCCTGAAAACTGAAGGGGAAAATGAGTTGAGTCTGCTGAGAGCTATTTAGGAGAGAGAACTCTCTCCAGAAGTGCAGGAGAGCAAGGACCGTATCGGAGAGCGCAGCAGATTGGGTAGAGAAAGGGAGCTGACCAAACCTCTGTGGCCATCTGTGATTGCGCACTTCACCTGCTGAATTTCTGGGGATTTCAATTTCCCTCATTTCACATTGGACCCGGTTCACACTGACTGTGGAGTATCATCCGTTTTGGGCCCCTCACTCCAAGAAGGACATTGAGGTCCTGGAACATGTCCAGAGAAGGGAATGAAGCTGGGGAAGGGGCTGGAGAACAAGTCTTCTGAGGAGTGGCTGCAGGACCTGGGGCTGTTTAGCCTGGAGAAGAGGAGGCTGAGGGGAGACCTCGTCACTGTCTACAATAGCCTGAAGGGAGGTTGTAGCGAGGTGGGTGTTGCCCAAGGAAGTGGTGGCTGCCCCACCCTGGAGGTATTCAAGGCCAGGTTGGATGGGGCTTGGAGCAACCTGATCCATTGGAAGGTGTCCTTTCCCATGGCAGGGGGTAGAGCTGGGTGGGCTTTGAGGTCCCTTCTGACCCAAACCATTCTATGATTCTTTGATTGCAGAGGACCTTGTCCCTCATCCGGTTGAGATGCCAACTGCAGAACGACTCTGTGATGCTCAATTAATGTTAGGAGGGAAAAAGCCAGCCTGGTGTATGGTCCAAACATGGTGGGGATGTGAACAACTGATTTTCTGAAAAGTTTGAGTGGGCTGAGGATAATTTTGTGTAATAATTTGTATTTGAGGATTGTCTCCATATTTCACGTCTCTATTGAATTGGCTGTAATCCATCACTCTAATTGCCTTTCCTTGGTCAGTTAAATTTATATGCTTGTCTCTATCATTCTTAAAAGATTGTAGGTACAACCTTTCTTTCTTATGGAGATTGGGGATATTTTTCTCTGTTTTCTGAAAGGTCAAGGTGTCCCTTTTCCCAAAGATGATAGGATGTACCAATTGTAGAGCATTAGACCAGAAACATTAGGCAGTTTTCCTCAATTCCGATGGTTTATTAATCCCTGTGCATGGACTTCAGCTGATATTAATGTGAAGGGCTTCCATGGACAGCCAGGAGTTGATCCTCTGATGTTACAGCCAACTTCGCTCTTTTGGCTCATGTAGAATTGCTGCAGTTTGGATCAACCCAAGTATTTTCAGGGGAACCAGCAAAAGGTACCATAGAAGCTCTTGCTTGGAAAAGGTCTTTGAGATCATCAAGTCCAACTGTCCCTGTTCACTACTGAACCAGATCCTTGAGCAGCTCATCTGTCTTCTAAACCCCCTCCAGGGATGGGAACTCCACCACCTCCCTGGGCAGCCTCTGTCAGTGCCTGAGAACCCTTTTGTGGAAGAAATCTTTCCTGATGTCCAATGTGAACCTGCCCTGGTGCAGCTTTAGGCCTTTTCCTCTCATCCTATCACCTTGTCACTTAGGAGAAGAGACCAACACCCATGTCACCACAACTTCCATTCCTGGAGCTGTAGATAGTGATGAGGTCTCCCCTGAGCCTCCTTTTCTCCAGGCTAAACAGCCCCAGGTCCCTCTGCCTTCTCTCATAACCCTTGTTCTCCAGCCCCTTCCCCAGCTCTGTTCCCTTCTCCACATGCGCTCCAGCCTCTCTGTGTCCTTCTTGGAGTGAGGGGCTCAAAACTGAACCCAGATTTCGAGGTGTGGCCTCACCAGTGTTGAGCCCGGGGACACAATCCCTTCCCTGCTCCTGCTGGTCACACTGTCTCTGATCGAGGCCAGGATGCTGTGGGGCATTGAGTGACAGTGGCCTGGATTTACCGGGGCGAGGAGGGACCCATGGAGCGTGGCTCACAGCTTCCCCTGTCTGAAATCATCCTGCTTTAAAAGATGTCCAACAGATGTAGCTGAGTGGCTGCAGCAGTTGCAGGGCTGTTCTGGAAAGGATTTAGTGTTGCTTTATTGATATTGGCTTAATCGCCAATATCAATAAAACAGCACTAAATCCCTTCCAGACACTGTATTGATATGAGCCACCCAGCTGTGTATTGATTCAAGCATTACAGAGGCTGGATTGGTTTGATTTAAAAATTGATCTTCTTATACCAGTAAAACTTGTTATGTGTGCAAGATCCAAACAGGAGCCTGACGCCTGGGAAAGGAAGACATTTCAGCAGTAACATCATGGAATTCTGGAATGGTTTGGGTTGGAAGGGACCTCAAAGCCCATCCAGTACCACCTCCCACTGGATCACGGTGCTCCAAGCCCCATCCAACCTGGCCTTGAACAACTCCAGGGATGGGGTAGCCATGATTTCACTTTTAGTACGGAAAAAAAATGACTTCTGGGCATATAATCTGGATTTAATTTAATATTAATTTAATATTTGGTTTATGGTGTGTCAGCCAGATGCCATGGTAATAAAATTCAGCGGTGAGGAAAAGGAAAGTGTTTTTGTACAAGAATGGTGTTGACTTGTCCCTGTTGGCAGTGACCTGGCAGGGACAGGAGCTGGAGGGAGGGTGGCTGCTCTTCTACCTTGGAAACCAAAGCCAGTGCAGAGTTAATGAGGACACTATAAAAGTATGGATGAAATGAGGACAAGATACGTGCTGAGCATTTGTCCAGTCATACAAAGAAAAGCACTGTACATGAAGAGGGAGAGAAAGTTGAGAAAAGAACACACTTCAGGAGCTGACAAGAAAAGAGCGTGTCTGGGAGGAGGGATGCCTGAACATCGGCAGCTCTTTGAGCTGCCCTGCGGGACCTTGCCTGGTCTCCAGCAGCTGTGTCAGGATGGCAGACGTCCCCTGCGGGTCATGGGCCGTGTCCCACAGTGGTTTCTGATGGCCTCAAACAGCACTGAATGCCTTTATGTGAGCGACCGTATCGGGTTCTGAGCTTGTTCGGATTTAATGAATTTTGCCTTCAAGAGTGATTCTTGAAGCCGTTTACTGCGGGTGGGATCGTTATGGTGACTTCTGAGCCATTCTTCTGCTCCTGTGTTTGCTTTGCTCCAGCTCCTGGGTTCCCAAAGCAAACCTGGGAAGTGATGGGGGAGACTGTGTTCAGAGCCATAATCAATGTTTTTGCTCCAAGAAGAGTGAAGTTCAAAGGATAAAACGCCTCTGGCTGGAGCAGTCCTGCCTAATGATGTGCCTCTGGGGGAAGCTGCTACAACAGCACAGGGGTATCTTTAGCTGAAGCCATTTTACTTTGTATTCTGTTTAGGATAAGAAGTTGATAAGGAATAAGGGATGATTTTCAGAGTTGCAGGCTGAGAGCTGGTCCGAGATGCTCACTGGAGAACCACCCTTGGATCACCTTTGTGAGCAAATAAAAACTGAGAGGACAAACTAATTGACTTTCTTTTGCTCCTTGGCACTTGGGTGCTTGTCTGAGCTGTTGTGTGCTACGTGAGACTGTACGGTCGGAGCTGGGTCCAGATATCATGGCAAAGCCCTGCCAGATCTGGCGCGCACGTCAGGCTGATTTTAAGTAGCTCTTCCCCGTGAATAGGATTTAGTCTGGTCTTCTCCTTGTTGGCAGAGATCTAAGATGGCTGAGGAGCTTTCCACCTGAACAGCAAATTGTCAGGAGCAGACGGTCATTTGTGAGTCCCTCCTACAATGTGGAGGGAAGGCTGGAAGAAACTTATTCAGCACTTTTTCCATGTACCAGCAGGGCGAGGGAGGGGATTCTGCCCCTCTGCTCTGCTCTAGTGAGAGGCCACCTGGAGTCTTGTGTTCAGTTCTGGAGACCTCAAGAAAAGATGAAGATGGAGCTGTTGGAAGGGGTCCAGAGGAGGACACAGAGATGATGTGAGGGCTGGAGCACCTCTGCTATGAGGACAGGCTTAGAGAGTTGGGGTTGATCAGCCTGGAGAAGAGAAGGTGCTGGGGAGACCTTAGAGCAGTCTCCAGTACTGAAAGGGGCTGTAGGAAAGCTGGAGAGGGGCTCTTGGTCAGGAATTGCAGGGATAGGATGGGGAGTGGTGGTTTTCAGCGGCAAGAGGGGAGGTTGAGATGAGATCTTAGGCAGAAATGTTTTGTTGTGATGGTGAGGAGACCCTGGCCGAGGTCACCCAGAGCCGTGGTGGCTGCCCCATCCCTGGAGGTGTTCAAGGCCAGGTTGGATGGGGCTTGGAGCTACCTGATGTGGTGGGAGGTGTCCCTGCCCATGGCAGGGGCTGGAACTGTATGGGCTTTGAGGTCCCTTCCAACCCAAACCGTTCAGTGATTCTGTGGCAGCTGGGTGGAGTTCTGTGGTTTGATGTTAATTTGTTCAGCCAAACATAGAAAGAAATAAAGAAGGGAAAAAACAGATTACAAGAAAGGAGGAAGGATTCACTCATTTCAGTGTGATTGTAGGAAATACTGTGAATTCAGACTTCCTTGCTGTGTATGTTGGGGTGTCCTGTGCAGGGGCAGGAGTTGGAGTCGATGATCCTTGTGGGTCTTTTCCAGCTCAGGTCATTCTAGGATCCTCTGGTAACTCCAGTACCCAGGATAGGCTGGGGCTGAGAAGCTGGCAAGCAGCTCTGTGGAGAAGGTCCTGGGTGGTCCTGCTGGACAAACTCTCTTACTTGCATTGTGATGGGATAAGATGCAGGGGGCACAAGTTTCAAGAAGGAAGGTGTTAATTAAATATTTGAAGACTCAAATCCCCCAGGGCAGTGGACAGATTTAAACAGGGGCCCAGAGATGATGTTTGATCTCTACCTCAGAGATCAAAACTCAGCGGGATGAGGCCATTGGCAACCTGACCTAATTTTCAAATTAGATCAGACTTCAAAGTCGGCCTTGCTTTGAGTGAGGGCTGAACAGGAGAACTCCAGAGGTCCTTCCTCACCTGGGTTTCTTGATTCTGTGGGATGTACAGAGAAAGCTTTCTATGCTAGAGGGCTCAGGCACTGTTAGATGGTTCAATACTTCCTTGCACTAAAATGCAGTGTTACTGAACAGTGTAACGCAGTTGTGTGTGCTTTAACATCTCATCTTCTTCTACCCTGCTGCAGGCAGCCATAATTTAAGGGAGATATCTATTGGCCATTCTGTGTGGTTGATGCAGCGTAGAAGCTTGCGATGGTCTGTAGGGGTTCGTCATCCTGGAATTTTCAGACCCTTGTCTCCATTCTTTAGAGAAGAACAGGAGCTGAGGGCACTGCTGGACCTGTAGACGTTCCATACTTGATGTTTCTTGACACAGGTGGGGAGGGGTTGCTGCACCTTTTGTACTGTCACCTGAAAAGCAGCAAAGTGCATGAATGAGGGAAATAAGAGCATGAGTTCTGTGTTAAGACCCAGACTGGGAAGGGGAGAGGCTGCCCTGCAGCACCCACCTGAAGCAGTGAAGGGCGCTGCAGGGAAGTGCAGGCACCGACACAAAGTGTGAAGAGTGTCCAGGGGTGACACCAGGGATTTTTTTGCTTGGATTAACTCCTGGGTAAGGCTTTGTTGTTTTTTTTTTTTTTGTGCCAGAGGCTTTTCTCTTAGTAACTGCAAAGAGCTCTGGGAACCTGAAGTGGTGTAGAATAATAGAATCATTTGGTTGGAAAGGGCCTTTGAGATCATTGAGTCCAAACATACCTGTCCACTACTAAACCAAATTTCTGAGCACCTCATCTCCGCAGCTTTTAAACCCCTCCAGGGATGGGAACTCCACCACCTCCCTGGGCAGCTTCTGCCAGAGCTCGAGAACCCTTTCCATGAAGGAATTTTTCCTGATGTCCAATGTGAACCTGGCCTTGTGAAACTTGAGGACGTTTCCTCTCATCCTATCACCTGTAACTTGAGAGAAGAGACCCAACACCCATGTCACCACAGCATCCGTTCCCGGAGCTGTAGACGGTGATGAGTTCTCCCCCCCAGCCTCCTCTTCTCCAGGCTAAACAGCCCTTCCACCACTGCTCTGGGCAACCTGGGCCAGGGCCTCCCCACCCTCACTGTGAAGAATTTCTTCCTAATATCTCATCTAAATTTTTCCCCTTCCTATTTAAAGCTATTCCCCTCATCCTGTCACTCTAGACCCTTGGAAAAAGCCCCTCCCCATCTTTTCTGGAGCTCCTTTCAGCACTGGAAGATGCTCTAAGGTCTCCCTGCAGCCTTGTCTTCTCTAGGCTGAACAATCCCAACTCTACCAGCCTGGCTTCACAGCAGCAGTGCTCCAGCCCCCGGATCATCTCCACGGCCTCCTCTGGACATGTTCCAATAATTCTACCTCCTTCTTATGTTGAGGATTCCAGATCTGGACACAGGACTCCAGGTGAGGTCTGAGCAGAGCAGAGGGGCAGAATCCCCTCCCTCCCTACTGGTCCCACTGCTCTGGATGCAGCTCAGGACACGGTTGGTTTCTGGGCTGCGAGTGCTTATTGCCAGCTCATGTTGAGCTTCTTCTTCCCCCAGTGCCCCAAGTCTTTCTCCAAAGGGCTGTTCTCCATCACATTGTCCCCCAACCTGTATTGAAACCATGGATTGCCTCAACTGAGGTGCAGGACCTTGCACTTGCCTGGCTGAACCTTAGGAGGTTCACTCTGTCCCGCTTCTCCAGCCTGTCCAGTTCCCTCTGAGTGACAACCCATCATTCTGGTGTGACAACCGCACCAGTCAGCTTGGTGTCATCTGCAAACTTGCTGAGGGCTTCTTGCTTCAACTTGAAATGTGTGTTGTGCACGTATCCATATTGGTCCATCCTGATTAGTGATAAACTGTATGAAAATCAGGAACAGCCCCAAGATCCCAGGCAGAAAGTAAAATTAAATCACGTATTTATTATCTCTCATGATTTATGGAATCTTTCTGAAAGTGAAGAAGCCTCTATGTATCACATATCATCTCATAATTATTAGGGTGCATTTTAGAACTTAATTTTAAGGGAAAAGGTATAAATAGCTTGACAAGGACATGGCTGTGGGTGGATAGAGCTGAGTTCTGCATATTTCTTCTAAACCTTCGTTTCACATCTTCTTGTCCTTACAGGAATTAACCTTTTTGGTCCTGGGATTTTCTACCAAAGCCTGTTTATATAGACTTTGAAGGACAGCTTGTATATGGAGCCATCTTAGAGTGAAGGGCAATTTTGCCTTAGGCAAAGGCAAGGCCTGAAACTTTCAAGTCAGGTAGCTGATTCCCAGGAAAATTCATGTTCCTTCACTCTTAGGTGGTTATCTAGACTAGCTTTCAAACACTAACATGTTCCAGGAGCTTTATATGGGTTGGTAATGGCACAGTGGTTGAAAGAGGTGTGGGTAGGGAAGAGGGAACATCCCGAGCCAACCTGGTGGTTCTCAGATTGGAAAGCTAGAGGAGTTGGCCAAGGCTGTCTGATGAACCTTGATCCTGTACGATGTGGACCAGAGGTGGTTCCTCAGCAAGTTCATGAGAGCTATTCATTGTGCACCTCTTAGATGTCTAAACCAAATTTGAGATGTTTCAGTGATGATGACTATCTATCCTTGCAGTTAAATTGTTGTAGTGCTCAAAGTTCTGATGAATAAAGCTCCTGATTGTCATAGAATCATAGAATGGTTTGGGTTGGAAGGGACCTCAAAGATCACCTAGTTCTAACCCCCTTGCGATGGGCAGGGACGCCTCCCACTAGATCAGGCTGCCCAAGGCCCATCCAACGTCACCCTGAGGTCATGATGGCCAATGTCTGTTTATGCTGTGACGAGCAACTCTTGCCTATTAAATTGTAGATAAAAGTAGAAGAAATGCAATATCTGGGGCTTGGGGACAGGAAAGAAAAAGCATAATTACAATTCTGTTTCCTGCTCTCTTTTTCTTTAGTGTTGTCTTGAGGATTGTTGTTGCGTATATTTTAATGATTTCTGTAGAGTTTAGGATTTATTTTTATAAACAAATGATAGCGACGCATTGGCTTAGCCTGCAAAGAACAAAACCCAGCTTGCCGTAATTAAGTTCTGGTTGTAAATTCCATTAAAGCTTTTGTTTAATTTGAAAGTTTTATTTTTCGGAGAAGTTCCATAAACCTAATGCAGTTATGGAATAGAAACCCCTGCAAAATTCTGCATGTATTAAAATTCATTAATATTAAATTAATTACATAATGTTCTCACTTTTGAAAGATGGAACATTACTTTTTGTTCATCTGAGGAAGAAGTTTGGGTGAGGATTGTTTGGTCTGAACTCCAATTAAAATGTAGATGCTGTTTGAGCTTACTTGCATCGAGTCAGCCAGAGGAAAGGTGTAACTTCTGCTTCTGCAAAACACCTGGAAGGGCAGGAGGAGCAAAATCTGAAGCAAATCTGCTGAATTGAGTGACCGAAGGCAAACAGAATGTTTTAGGGGCTCAGCAGATGGTGAACCTTCAGAGGCTCGTACAAGGTCTGCTTACAGAAAAGGGAGGAGGGGTGTTCCGTGTTGCAAATCACAGCGCTGTGACGGGGGTTTGCTCGCTAGAGTCATGAAATGGTTTGGGTTGGAAGGGACCTCAAAGCCTGTCCAGTTCCAGCCACCCTCATGGGCAGAGACGCCTCCCACTGGATCAGGTTGCTCAGAGCCCAGTCCAACCCGACCTTGAACACCTCCAGGGATGGGGCAGCCACCCCTGCTCTGGGCAACCTGGGCCAGTGCCTCCCCACTGGCGGATGGGTGGATCATGATGGATGGGATGGTTGTGATGGATGATCAGTGTGAAGAATTTCTTCCTAATGTGTCATCTTGATCTTCCTCCTTCCATTTTAAAGCCATTCTCCCTCATCCTGTCCCTGTACTCCCTGACCAAGAGCCCCTCCCGAGCTTTCCTGGAGCCCTTTTCAGTACTGGAAGCTGCTCTGAGGTCTCCCTGGAGCCTTCTCTTCTCCAGGCTGAATAACCCCAAACTCTCCCAGCCTGGCCTCAGAGCAGAGGTGCCCCAGCTCTTGGATCATCTCCATGGTTTCCTCTGGACCCGTTCCAACAGTTCCATGCCCTTCTTCTGCTGAGGATTCCAGAACTGGACGCAGGGCTCCGGGTGAATATAGGGATAAAATTTTGCTGAGTAAAACGCTGTCTCCCATCTTAAACAAAAAGTCCATTCCCAGTCTTCTCTAGTGCGCAAGATAATTCTGTATTCCATGGGTTTGATGCTTGGGTTGGGAGTCAAAAAGCAAAGCATGACTGGAATATTGGGGTTGTTAATAAAATTAATCTCTTGGAATGAATGCTGAGCAGCAGGGCTTTATTTTGTTTTCCATGCATGCTCATTTGAATGCTCCACTCTGTCCCAGGAGCAGACAGAAACACCAGCTCTTAGAAGGGAGATGGATTGAAATGTTCTGCTTTGCTGCACCATGCGACTGTATTTTTATTCTGGTCCTTATGATGTTCTCTTCACTTGCTCATTGATAGGAGACTTATCTTGAGTGAGTATTAATCTGTTTTTAATTGTGGTGTCGAAAATGATTTAACGTCTGCCAGTGATTTCGGAGACGTAGAATTTAGATGTTAAAAATGTGATTCATGCGGAATGGGAAAGGATTTAGTGTTTCAAAACATCTCCGTAACTCTGGCATTCTGCCCAGTGCCGATACCTATCTGCTCAAAACAAACGGCAAGAGAACGTTAATTCTGTTTTTAATGAAATGCAAGTGTTTTCAAGTCAGGTTTGGCAGAATTTCCTCATCTCGCTTCATTTTTCATGTTTAGTTTGAAGGTGTGTGTGATTCTGAAAGAAGAGAAAACAACCCCAGAAGCGCAGGAGTGACCTAGACCTGGAGAATTCAGAGGGTGTTGGTGAGGATTGTAGAATCATGGAATGGTTTGGTTTGGAAGGGGCCTTAAAGCTCATACACTTCCAATCTCCCTTCTGAATGGGTGGAGAAGATGATCCGAGGGATGGAGCACCTCTGCTGTGTGGACAGTCTGAGAGAGTTGCGGTTGTTCAGTCTGGAGAAGAGAAGGCTCCAGGGAGACCTTAGAGCAGCTTCCAGCACTGAAAGGGGCTCCAGGAAAGCTGGGGAGGGGCTCTTGATCAGGGAGGGCAGGGATAGGACAAGGGGAACGGTTTTCAGCGGCAAGAGGGGAGATTGAGCTGAGATCTTACGAAGAAATATTTTCCTGTGAGAGTGGGGCGGCCCTGGCCCAGGTTGCCCAGAGCAGTGGTGGCTGCCCCATCCTTGGAGGTGTTCAAGGCCAGGTTGGATGGGGCTTAGAGCAACTGCGTCCAGTGGGAGGTGTCCCTGCCCATGGTAGCGGTTGGGACTGAATGGGCTTTGAGGTCCCTTGAAAACCATTCCGTGCTTCGATGACTTTTAACTGCTCCGTATTATCTCCACACCATAAAGACGTGTTCCTTCCCGTTGGCAGTTGGTTTGGCTCAACAAGCAGCTCTCTGTGGCACGGGGCGAGTGGTGACTCACCTCTCCAGCACGTCAGGCTTCAGTGTCCTCCAAAGCCTTGGGGAAACTCTGTGTTTATGTCCTCAATTTTCTCTTGCTTCACTAGGCTCATTCTAAAGACATTTGAAATACAACGATGCAGCTACAGAAAATTGCTCTCTGCACTGTGCTTCACCATAAAGCTGTTTCATTTCCCACTGATTTTTCCTGCTGCTCTTGTCTGGTAATAACTCTTCCCTTTAATTATCATATTTTTCAATTACTTTTCCCTTAAGATAGTGGAGTCACCTGGAGATGTTCAAAATGTGTAGATGTGATGCTTCGGGATATGGTTTAGTTGGCACGATGGTGTTGTGTTGATGGTTGGGATGGATGATCTTGGAAGTCTTTTCCAACTTTAACTATTCTGATTAATTTAAAAGAAAGCCTTTGTAAATTAGAAGAACACATGGGTCTATCGGTTTGGGTGATGACAACAGCCCTTATTGATTAGATTGCTTGAGGTCCGTCTTCTCTGCTGTCCTGCACTCTCTGTCCTACCCGCAACCTGGTGATCCCAAATCCATCCCCATTCCCTTCCTTGGCAGACACCAGAGTTTGCAGCCTTGCAGGAGGCGTCTTCAGTGCCCTTCCTCCACCGAGGCGATCTTTCTGAGGTCTGCTGGTCTGATACACTAAAAGGAATCTTAATTACCTTTCTCCTTTCAGGTTTAGGGCTGTGAAATGAGTACTTTTGAGCACATTAATAATTTCCAGGTTTAAGAGATGTGCGTTTTCACTATATTTGACATGTTGAATTCTTAGTTTGCTGTCGAGACAATTATGCAGGACATTATGTTCACTTAAAAACGTTTTTACCTTTGCAAAAGCTTTAAGGAGCTTATCATGGCAGAGTGAAGTAGGTTCTCTCTGCAAATGTCATGTGTGATTGATTTTTCTGCCTCCTTGCAAAGCGACGGTGAGGCTGGCTGCCCTCTGACCCCATCTCGGGGACCCACACAGCAATGGGATGTTAGATAAAGGCATTTTCAGCATGTCCATTCCCCTGTCCTGCAGACATTTGAGATGGAAACCACTTACCTATTCATACTGACCTTTCAACCTTTGTGGACAACAAACTAACCAGGAGCCAGCAATGTGCCCTCGTGGCCAAGAAGGCCATTGATGTCCTGGGGTGCATTAAGAAGAGTGGGGCCACCAGGGTGAAGGAGGTTCTCCTTCTCCTCTACTCTGCCTTAGTGAGACCCCTATGGGGCTTTACAAAGGCCTGGAGTGACAGAATAAGGGGGGGTGGCTTTAAATTGGAGGGAGGAAGATTTAGATGAGACATTAGGAAGAAATTCTTCACAATGAGTGTGAGGAGGCCCTGGCCCACGTTGCCCAGAGCAGTGGTGGCTGCCCCGTCCCTGGAGGTGTTCAAGGCAAGGCTGGATGGGGCTTGGAGCAACCTGATCCAGTGGGAGGTGTCCCTGCCCATGGCAGGGGTTGGGACTGGATGGTCTTTGAGGTCCCTTCCAACCCAAACCATTACATGATTTTGTGCTTCTGATTCTGTCCTGGAGGCAGCCAGAGGAGCTCCTGGCATGGTCACCTTTCAGGGGTGGGAAGGTCATTGAGGACTGTCTCTAAAAAACCAGCTGGTGAACCTCAAGCAGAGAAGAAATGGTCTTCCAACCCTTCCAAATCTCTTTTTTTTCTTCTTCAAAGTAATTTTTTTCTGCCAGACTGGATATTTTTGGGTAGTTCAATGCAATTTCTACTTCATGGCTTTTTCTCCTGTAGCCGCAGCTATTTTAGAGTCACTTCGAAGAGGTCAACCCTCGCAGTGTGAGCAGAGTTAAACATCTGCTACTGCAAAAGCTTGGTTTGAAATGGTGCAGCAATGAACTACAACTCGTTAGAATGGGAGGGTCCTTTCCTCTCACTTTCTGATTAAGGCCTCTGCATGAAGCTCTTATCCACTCATCCCTCTCTGTGTCCATTGTTCTCTCCTCCAGACGGGGCCTTCCTACGCTCAACATTTTAATTACTTTTATAATTAGTCAGTGGCAAAAATCTTTGAGGAAATGCCTCTGATTGAAATCTTTGCTGCTGTTTTAATCCATTATAGGCAATTTCTCATTAGCTTTTTCAAGTCTAATTAAGTTTCTTTCATCGTTCTCATGCTCACCTCCCCAGTTTCGCTCTCTGCTGGTTCTTCTGGTGACATCACAGAAACTCATTGTTTCAGTGGAGAATGTCTTGGAGAAAATGAAGACTTGCAGCATTTTTATTTTTTGTTAATAGAATCATTAAGTTGGAAAAGACCTCAGAGATCATTGAGCCCAACCATTCCTGCCATCTACTAAATCATGTCCCCAGGCACCTCATCTACCCATCTTTTAAACCCCTCCAGGGATGGGGACTCCACCACCTCCCTGGGCAGCCTCTGCCAGGGCCTGAGAACCCTTTCCATGAAGAAGTTTTTCCTGATGTCCAATCTGAACCTGCCCTGGCACAGCTTGAGGCCATTCCCTCTCATCCTGTTGCCTGGCACTTATGAGAAGAGGCCAGCATCCATCTCTCTGCTGCCTCCTTTCAGGCTTTTTCGAAGAGCCTGGAGTGTCAGGGTGAGGGGGAATGGCTTTAAGTTGGAAGGGGGAGATTTTAGATGAGACATTAGGAAGAAATTCTTTACGCTGAGGGTGGGGAGGCCCTGGCCCAGGTTGCCCAGAGCAGTGGTGGCTGCCCCATCCCTGGAGGTGTTCAAGGCCAGGTTGGATGGGGCTTGGAGCCCCTGATCCAGTGGGAGGTGTCCCTGCCCATGGCAGGGAGTGGAACTTGATGGGCTTTGAGGTCCCTGCCAACCCAAACCATTACATTGTTCTGTTGACTCTTTCAACTTGGCATGAAGTCCTTAGATAAATTTGCATGAAGCTCCAAAGAGCCTGCACAGCATCTGAATCACAGGGCATAAGGGTTTGCACCTGCCTTCAGGTTTCACTGCTTTGGCTTGTCAAGGCCTGTAGAGTCCCAGCAAAGATGTGCTCCTGAGGAGATAGAAGCCTGAGGCAATACAGGTGTCACCTTCCCATCCTGAGGCCTCACCAGGAACCACCACCTGGCTCTACCGATACTTTAGTCCATCTCATACCTGCTCCTGAATTTCCCCATATAAAAGTCCTGTCCTGCTGGTGCTGGGACTCACCCAGCCCAGCACGTTGTGGTAGAACCTCATCTGAAAGAGACCTGAACTTGGAAGATTTATTGTGCATCTCTGTTAAGCTCATGTTATTTCTGATTCTGTGTGTCATCCTGCAACACTATCCACATCCTTCCAACTTGGATCACAAGATTTTTAGAGGAATACCCAAAGCAACCATGGGCTGTTTTCCTGAATCACAGAAGTTTAGAGTCACAGAGTGGTTTGGGTTAGAAGGGACCTCAAAGCCTATCCATTTCCAACACCCTGCCATGGACAAATCCCACTGGATCAGGTTGTTCCAAGTCCCATCCAAGGAAGTATAAAGGACGTATTTATTATCTAAAGCTGTTTTGTAGTTTCCCTTTGTGAAGAACATCCCTTCTTCTCACGTCCCTCTTGGGTCTGCTCCTCTGGGCAGCATGAGATGCTCCGTGTTGAGTGACAGAGTGAGCCATACTCCATGTCTGGGCTGAGCTATGTGACATTAGACATTCCTGCTTTGCATGCAAAACAAACATTGCAGGGATTAACAGTCTGTTCCGATGATTCTTATTCTTTGTTTGGAAAAAAACCCATCACTTTTCCAGCTTCAGTTTCCCTGGGTTTAGCTTCTAACTATTTCTTCTTACCATGCCTTTCTTCACGAGATTAAAGCAGCTTTCACTCCTCCTAGTGAAAGTGCTTTCATGTTTGTAACAGTCCCTCTCGTTTTTCACTTTTTGATGAACAAAACCAATGAATTCTTTGACTGTCCTCAAATAAGATATTTTCTACCTTCACATAAGAAATGTTCTTTAACCTCTGAGTATTGCTGGTGGCTCTTCCCTCCATCTTCTCCAGTTTTTCATCCAGAAAATAGAGAAAAAAAATGTCAGCACGCAGCTCCCTATGCATCTTTCAGCACGGACTTCTGCAGCGCAGCGTTCAGAGGTTAAACATTTCTATTTAATCCTGCTCTGACAGGACATATTGTTATTCTGGGAGCTGATGTTCCTTGCTTGCCATGACACTTAAGGTCACGTAGCACCACAGCTGTATTGAAACAAGAAGGATTCAGTAAAGAATAGATTTATTTAGTGTCCCATAGTTCAGGCACTCTTATATCACCGTGATTTTTGGTGGTTGCTCTCCAGCATCGTTCTTTTTGCCGTCAGTCACAGCATGCGTCTGAAAGCTGCGCATGCTGTAAAGGACCTTTGAGATCATCGAGTCCAACTGTACCTGTCCACCACCAAACCAGATCCCTGAACACCTCATCCACCTGTCTTTTAAGCCCTTCCAGGGATGGGGACTCCACCACCTCCCTGGGCAGCCTCTGCCAGTGCTTCTGCTGGACTCAGAATCTTCGCTATCCTTCTGCTCTGCTCTGCAACTGGTGTAGTGTTTGGTCTGGTTCAAATGAAGTCCAGGCCAATGGAAATTGTCCTTCTGCTGGCCCCAGGTCACGTACACTTTGGTGGGAGTACTGGGGTCAGGGAGAGATGAGAAAGGTCACTGTATGTGTGATGATCCTGATTCTGCTTTGGTCACAGCTGTTTGTCTTTGCCCTTCCTCAGGTGGTGTTATCTCACCAACACTGGTGAAAGCAGGATGATTTCAATGAGATGAGGATGTAGTTGCAAGTGTCCGTTATCAGTAAATATTGGTGTGTTTCAGAGAGCCTTTTGGATTGGTTTCTCTGATTTCTCCATTTTACTATGGGAAGTTATCTGCAAGGCTTTCCCCAAGCATGAAGTTCTCATTCATGCAGCTAGAGAGCGCGGCTTCTCTAGTAGTTTTCTTCTAGTTTACGTGGTAAATCTGACTGGTGTCTGCCTGAGGACGTGTAACGCTTGGCTTACAGCTGCTGGTGAGGCTTCTGGCTGTGGCTCATCTCATTTCAGCCTGTTTTAGATTTTGCTGGCACTTGTACTCAATTTGCTTTTTTTTTATTGGCCTAAGAGATGGCGCTGTTGCACTGACAGGGTTTTAGCCTGGGGTTCAACCTGTCCCCTTGGGTTCACATGTGTTCTGAAGTAATTTATAATGAGCTGCTTTTTGAGTGATTTACGTGATCATGGAATCATGGAATGTTTTGGGTTGCAAGGGGCCTCAAAGCCCATCCAGTTCCACCCCTTGCCATGGGCAGGGACACCTCCCACTGGATCAGGTTGCTCCAAGCCCCATCTAACCTGGCCTTGAACACCTCCAGGGATGAGGCAGCCTCCGCTGCTTTGGGCAACCTGGGCCAGGGCCTCACCACCCCCACAAGAGACCATTTCTTCCTGAGATCTCACCTAAATGACACGGGTTCACCGACTATTTTATAATTGTGTGGATAGTGGGATCCTGGAAAGACAGATTTATAGCTTTAGCACCATAGAGTTTAATGGAGCACATTATCTTAACTTGTTTGCAATGATAAGAGATACTTTGTGGATGCCTTCTAGTTTCCATGCACTGACCTTCCTACTCGAGGTGTTGACCACTTCATGTTTTCCCTCTGTGCAGCTTTCGTGCTTTTCACACCATCTCCTATACTTGAGGCTAACGCCTGAGCTTGTGCTGGGAGGTCCTTAAAGCCAACAAACAACAAAACAACTTCAAATACTGCCTTCTGCTATTTTCCATATGCTCCGTTTCTGTTGATGTTCTCTAATGGACACTTCACACCCGGCGCAGAAGACATTAAAGTTTTTATGATGTTGTATGTCAGGTTTTTCCTTGATGTCCTCTCTTGAAGACTTCTCTGCGAAGATTTTTGAGGGGAGGAAGGGAGTGCGCTGGGTGATGGTGAGATGATAAACAAAAACAGTCCATGAATTATGCATATTCTTGAGCATTCACCTTCAGGAAATAGTAGGACTTGGGTAGTGGATGACTGGCAAAGATGACCTTGAATGGTAGCTTTGTGAGGCTTATTTATTTATTTATCAGGGCAGCTTTCTTGAAAGATTAATTATTGATGGAAAGGCCTTGAGGGATCATTTTTTTGTTCTCATTGTATAAGTTTTGGACCAAGAAAATAACTCTTTATTCTAGTACTCTAGATGAGCTGCACAACAAGCTGGGAAGGCATAAGAGGGAGCAGGATTATTATACGTGGATATGCAAATAAGAACGTATTACAGCTCTCACTGGCTTTTACGACTTTCATTAAACACAGGGGAACAGTTGAGCAGGAATGCGTTGACCTACCCAAGATCATAAACCACAGTGCAACGCAGCTCCCCTCACTCAGGGCATGCAGAGTACAGCGAGAGGCTACGTGGAGCTTGTACGCCTTGGTGCAGACCTGATTTTACTATTCATGAGGCTCAAATATCAAGACCTTCCAGGAAATTAATATACAAGGAAAGGATAGCATTACGTAGGGAGGGTTTCTAAGCTGTATATTTTGTGGGAATAACAGACATGACTGGCAGTAATTCTTCACTGAACACACGGTCTGGGTTCAGGTTTGGGCTCCTCAAACAAAAAAGGGATATTGAGGGGCTGGAGAGTGTCCAGAGAAGGGAATGGAGCTGGGGAAGGGGCTGGAGAACAAGGGTTGTGAGAGGTGATTGAGGGACCTGGGGCTGTTTTGCCTGGAGAAAAGGAGACTGAGGGGGGACCTCATCGCTGTCCACAGCTGCCTGGAAGGTGTTTGTAGTGAGGTGGGTGTTGACCTCTTCACCCAAGCGACAGGGTATACGATGAGAGGAAATGGCCTCAAGTTGTGTCAGGTGGATTCAAACTGGACATCAGGAAAAATGTCTCTACGGAAAGGGTTTTCTGGCCTTAGCAGAGGCTCCCCAGGGAGGTGGTGGAGTCCCTGTCCCTGGAGGGATTTGAAAACTGGGCAGATGACATGCTCAGGGGCCTGGTTTAGTAGTGGACAGATACGATTGGACTTGATGATCTCAAAGGTCTTTTGCAACCAAGCTATTCTGTGTAACTACATCCCTGAATTTAATGTAACGCATGCAGTTGTTGCACAGGACTTGGAAACTGTATCAGCTCAATCTGAACCAAGCATCTGAACCTTTTTAAAATTGCCCCCTCTAGTACGTAATGTACATAGGAACAGAAATTCATTTAATGTATTTGCTTTTCCAAAGAAATGAGAGGTTAGAAGTGCCTGTGATTCATCCTCTTTAGTGTTCCTCTGCCTGTAACCTGGGATGGACTCAAACAACCCCCAGAGATGTCTGCCTTCATGGTCAATACCTTTCAGCATCTAAAATTTGGTGGCTTATTGGTTATTGGTGATGGCAGGGAATAAAAGGGATTTCGGTGGATTTATGGAGAGAATTTCAGAGTCTGAAAGTGCAGTTTGCATTGTGGGGATTGTGAAGTCCAAGAGCTCTGTTTCTGGGTTTGGAATCTGGCTGTATGGGAAGGAGCAAGAAGGACCTGCTGAAGCTGCTGACCCAGATTTCATGCCCTTTCAGAGGACTGGCAATGCCAGACCAGCTAGATGTGACCGCAAGTTAAGTTTTGAGTTGGAAGGTTTTGCTTCTTCCTCCACTTGTGTTTTGGTTTTTCAAACTGATGCTTTAAGACGCTGCTAATACATCAGATCAGGTAACTCCTGGGGTCTTCTGCTTTCTTGATGTTCATGCAGAAGCGCTGCAGCAGAGGTAGCTGTAGTCAGCACATAATCAGGGTGTAGCAGCTCCCTTTTCCCCATCATAAACATCCTGTTGAGCATCGCTGGTGGTTGCTAGGCTTTGGGGAGTTGTCTCTGCTTAAAGAAACTTGATGAGAATTGTCCTGTCCCAGCTCCCACCATGACTGCAACCACCAGGGAAGCTACAGAAAGACACAAACAAGCCAGAAGTTTTCCTAAAACTGGAAGTTTGCCTCTTGTTTGAAAAAGCATTTGAGGTACCCCATCCCTGCAGGTGTTCAAGGCCAGGTTGGATGGGGCTTTGAGTGACTGGATCCAGTGGGAGGTGTCCCTGCCCATGGCAGGGGGTGGAACTGGATGGGATTTGAGGTCCCTTCCAACCCAAACCATTCTGTGATGGTGTGTAAGAGGACTGTCACTTTGTTCCTGCAACGATCATGTTATTCATTATGAGTAACGTTCAGGCTGAAACCTGCAGGTCGCCTTTGATACCTGAAGTCCAGAGCTGCAGAGCACTGAGGGAAAACAACACAGCATTTAAGATTAGAGTGTAAATTTTCCATTGCTATCATGCAATAACTTTTTTTTACTTAACAGAATAAATTGTATGGTGCATTTGCTATGGGGTACTGAGCCACGGGGGAGATTTCACAGTAAATCAACATTTGCTTCCATGAGTTACAGAGAGGATTTTGTGGCCCTGAGGCCATTTGAACGAATGGATGGGGAAGAGCACCATGGGGCTTGAAGGATTGCTCAGAACCCTTTTTACTGCTTTTAATGTCTTTGCATGCAGAGCAGTGAGGAACGAGGAGGATGTGGTACAAAGGGATGTGTGTGTTTGCTGATAATTCTGGTGTTCAATAGCTTGGTGTAATGTAGAGTCATACATGCATTGTGGGCGACTCTGGACAATCAGAACCTTTGCTGTTAAATCCTTTCAACTTTTTCATTTCTTAAAGAAAGCAGGAAAAAAAATGTTTATAGAAACCAGAACTTTGAGAAGTTAAGGTTAGCTACACAAAACATGAGCAAAATGTGCTCCTCCTGTTTTTGTTCTTATTCTTGCTCTTCTCTGAGGGAGCATGGTACAGGTGGTAGCGCATCATCCTCTGAAGTGCTGCCCTTGCCGATGCGTTATGGTTGTAGCACGCTTGCATTGCAAGCTTTTGTGAGCAGGGCTGTCTTTTCCAAGTGCATCTTTTTTGTCTATATATTTCAGGACACAAAGTGAATTTCCATAGCTTTTAGGTGTTTCAAGCTGATCCATCTTACGTATTCACTGTTACATCCGTGCCTGTGCCTTCACTTCAATGCCATCTCTTTTGCTGGTCTTTTACCAACTCCTTGTTGCTTCATCTTTATGGAAATGAACAAAGGGCAACCATATCCTGGGCTGCATCAAAAGAAACGCTGTCAGCAGATTGAGGGAGGGAATTCTCCTCTGTTCCGCCCTGATGAGACCTCGCCTGGAGCCTTGTGTCTGGTTCTGGAATCCCCAACGTAAGAATGAGATGGAAGTGTTGAAACCTGTCCCGAGGAGGCCACAGAGATGATCTGAGGGCTGGAGCACCTGTACTTATGAGGACAGGCTGAGAGAATCGGTGTTCTTCAGCCTCGAGATGAGAAGGTTCCAGGGAGACCTCAGAGCAGCATCCAGTACTGAAAGGGGCTCCAGGAGAGCTTGGGAGGGGCTTTTCCCAAGGGCCTGGAGTGACAAGATGAGGAGGAATGGCTTTAAATTGGAAGGGGAAGATTTATATGAGATATTAGGAAGAAATTCTTCATTATGACGGTGGGGAGAGGAGTCTCAGGTTGCCCAGAGCAGTGGTGGCTGCCCCATCCCTGGAGGTGTTCAAGGCCAGGCTGGATGGAGCTTGGAGCCCCTGATCCAGTAGGTGTCCCTGCCCATGGCAGGGTGTGGAACTGGATGGGCTTTGAGGTCCCTTCCAACCCAAACCATTCTGTGATAAAAGAAATCCTGAGAGCAGTGTTACCAGATGCAAATGGACAGGTTATTAATACTGATATTTATGAACTGCTGCTGGGCGTTGCTTGGAGAGAAGCAGATGCACTCATTTAGTATGAAATTATTGTCCTTTGTAGTGGAATAAATACTAAGCAATCCTTACAAATAAATGTTGTTTTCAGTCAGGAGAACTGGCTTGCTTGCTTCCAAGTGAACTAAAACAAATGATTGAGGGGATTTTTGGATGTAACAATATATTAACTGGTAAAGCGAGTAAGTAAAATAGAGCTCACAAGACTGGAGCAATTTAAAAAGACTGATGAAGTTCTAATGTGCTAATGAACCACAGGGACAAGAGGGAGTCGCCTCCAGAAGCCATAATAAAGTATGGTAAAAGGAATCAAGTTGTCAAAGATACCATCAATGCAGGCATGTGTTCACTCAGTGCTGGTGAGGCTGCACCTCAAATCCTGGGTTCAGTTTTGGGCCCCTCACTCCAAGAAGGACATTGAGGGGCTGGAGCACGTCCAGAGAAGGGAACGGAGCTGGGGAAGGGGCTGGAGAACAAGCGATATGAGAGGGAGCTGAGGGATCTGGCGTTGTTTAGCCTGGAGAAAAAGAGGCTGAGGGGAGACCTCATCACTATCTACAACTGCATGAAAGTAAGTTGTGCTGACGTGGGTGCGGGGCTCTTCTCCCAAGTGACAGGTGATAGGATGAGAGGAAATGGCCTCAAGTTGCACCAGGGCAGGTTCAGATTGGACGTCAGGAAAGATTTCTTCCCTGAAAGGGTTCTCAGGCCCTGGCAGAGGCTGCCCAGGGAGGTGGTGGAGTCCCCATCCCTGGAGAGGTTTAAAAGCTGTGTAGATGTGATGCTCAGGGATGTGGTTTGGTAGTGGGCAGGGACAGCTGGGTCTCATGATCTCAAAGGTCTTTTCCAACCAAACAACTCTGCTTCTGTGCCATAGTTAGCCACGCGCTCGAGCTCTGTACAGGAGTGTCAGGATAAAATGTAATGCGTCGTGCTACAGAAGAGATCAGACTGCATGATCTAATGATCTTTCCTAGGCTTAAAATTGGTCAGTAATTCTTTTGACAGTCACCATGGCAAAATTACATGACAGCCTGCAGGACCCACTATGAATCTCACGTGGAAAAAGAGTTATCAGGCCATTCATCTTAAACTTGCCTGCTGTGGGACAGAGCCCTGGCAGGTCCTTGACACCCCCGTGAATGGTTATGTGCTCGTAATTAGGAAGTGCTGTAAGATTTACGTCGGTGTTCAAACTGTGCTGTAGCTCTTGCCCCATAACGCACCACTGCCTTCTGCCTGCTTCGCTGCAGGAAAAGAGGGATTTGCCAAAGAATCAGTCATTTTCAGGAGCAGCAAGGAAAGGGCTTGTGCGCTGAATCCAGCCAAAGGAGTTGGGATTGGAAGTCGCAGCTCCCCTCCGGCTCTCCAGTTCAGCTGGACAAAGATTACAATCAGAGAAGCACATGGTTGGAAAAGACCTTTGAGATCATTGAGTCCAACCATCCCTGTCCACTGCTAAACCAGATCCCTGAGCACCATTTACCTGTCTTTTAAATGGGGACTCCACCACCTCCTTTTCACACACGGATATACAGGGATGGATGGGGCAATCACCACTGCTTTGGGCAACCTGGGCCAGGGCCTCCCCACTCTGAGCATGAAGAATTTCTTCCTAATGTCTAAATCTTCCCCTTCCAATTTAAAGCCATTCTCCCTCATTCTATCCCCCCAGGCCCTTGGTAAAAACGCCTCCCCAGCTTTCCTGAAGCCCCTTTCAGTACTGGAAGCTGCTCTGAGGTCTCCCTGGAAGAGACCATTTTTATTCTGCAGCCTATGTGTAATTTCTCTGTTCTGTGAAAAATTTCCTCTCATCCCTAACAGCCTTTTTTTGCCATTAAAGACTGAAAATGGCATTTGGAAATTTGGATGAAAAGCAACCATCGGTTCGAACCTCTGAGCTCTTGGGTTTGCGCCCCTGTGTGTCACGAGCCACCAGGACTCCGGCTCATCTTCGGCTTAGAAGGCAGATATTACAACCGAGCTTCCAAATTAATTCCCAGCATTTAGCTGAAATGAAATTAGAGAGGAAATTCTGTGTGTTTTTCTTTAATCAGTGTTTATAAATACATGGAAAAATCGTAACTCTCAGCTTAATTAAAAAGTTATTACAGTGCCAGGAGTTAAAATATTCCTTTTTGTGGGCGTTTTCACCCATGCAGACTGCAGTGACCAGAGCTGCAGTTAAGAACAAGAATCAATAGAAATATTTCTTTTAGTTAATTTTTTCTTTAGTGGACACAGATGAAGCACTGGGGGAACTGCTTGGAGGAGCCTTGGGGTAGTGATGAATTTAGGAGCTTGTTAAACCTCCAGAAATTATTTTTATTTTTTATAGACCCGTTGATTACGGAGAAGATTTTCTCAGATGGGGTTGTTCAGCCTCGAGATGAGAAGGTTCCAGGGAGACCTTAGAGCAGCGTCCAGCACTGAAAGGGGCTCCAGGAGAGCTGGGGAGGGGCTTTTTCCAAGGGCATGGAGTGATTGGATGAGGGAGAATGGCTTTAAGTTGGAAGGGGGAGATTTTAGATGAGACATTAGGAAGAAATTCTTTACGCTGAGGGTGGGGAGGCCCTTGCTCAGGTTGCCCAGAGCAGCAGTGGCTGCCCCATTGCTGGAAGGGTTCAAGGCCAGGTTGGATGGGGCTTGGAGCCCCTGATCCAGTGGGAGGTGTCCCTATCCATGGCAGGGGGTGGAACTGGGTGGGCTTTGAGGTCCCTGCCAACCCAAACCTTTCCATGGTTTCATGATACTCTGAAGTGGCTTTTCCAATGGCCAGATGTTGTCACGCAGGAGCATTAACACTGTAGAGGATGGTGACAAGATCCCTGAGCTGCGCTGTGCTGCTGGTGCCGGGATGGTCTCCGTGTTGTGTTGGTCCCAGACTATTTCAGTTCCTGGAATAACTTATGTGAATGCAGCCGCCTCCTCCGTTCCATAGGTTTCTGTTTGATCAAGCAAAGCTCAACAATATCAGAAATTCTATGTTTTGGATAACAGCCTGTTCATTTATTCCCCATTCTTTTTGCTTTTTCCTGTTTTTGTTTTTTTTTTTTTATTATTCATAAATTGTTAGGAAGGACTATTTCTAGTTTCCAGCTGGTCCTTTTTGTACTGATTTGGCCATAACCAATGCAAATAAACCCATCAGTTTAGTCAGCTTTTAAGGACACGGTGACCCAATTTTTTTCCCTCAACAGCTCCAATGGGTTTGGCAAAGTCCATCGGAGACAAGATGGAGGTTCCCCTTCCCTTGATGCCTTGGAATCAGGTCAAAATAACCAAGAAAAAGTGTCCATAAGGTAGAGGGGTCTTCATGTGCCAGCACTGCTCTCCCAAATGTCAGTAATGAAACCAGACTTGACAGGGCTAAAGTGAGACACGAGGCACTTTCTGCCAAGCCTGTATATCCATGTGTGATAAAGGATAAAAATAAAGATCTGTGCTTTGGACTCAGACACTTCTCAATCCAGGGAGACAGTGAGGAAAGTGTTTCTTTGCTCTATTAACGCAGTTCTGCAGAACTGTCCTAAATGAGTCAGAACTGATTCTCTGACTGCAGAAAAAGTCCTAAATGAGTAGGATCAGGAAAATCGCATACATAGCATGCATTCTGCTTATTAAATATAGCCATTTTCTCTCCTATCTTCTGCAGTTATATAAATCAGATACTTCTTTCTCTATTTCTTTCTTCCTTGGAAGTTAGTTTTTTCTTTTTTTTGCATCTTCCCATTAGGCTGAGCTGGCTTTCTGACAGCGCCGCCCAGAACATCAATCCATATCCCAAATACTCATAATCCAAGGGCCTTAGGGGAGAGAAAGAAAGTGTTGGTGCATTCAGATATAGAGTTTATGAACTGCTTGAAAAGAGATAGTGTCTCAAAAATTATCACTCCTCATATAGTCATAGAATCTCTGGGTTGAAAAAGACCTTTGAGATCACTGAGTCCAACTGTCCCTGCCCACTACTGAACCAGGTCCTCATCTACCTGGCTTCTAAACCCCTCCAGGGATCGGGACTCCACCTCCTCTCTAGGCAGCCTCTGCTAGGGCCTGAGAATCCTTTTGGGGAAGAATTTTTTCCTGATATTCAGCCCGAACCTGCCCTGGTGCAACTTGAGGACATTTTCTCTCAGCCCATCGCCTGTCACCTGGGAGAAGAGACCAACACCCACATCTCTACAATCTCCTTTCAGGCAGTTGCAGACAGTGATGAGGTCTCCCGTCAGCCTCCTCTCCTCCAGGCTAAAAAACACCAGGTCCCTCAGCCACCTCTCATAATGCTTGTTCTCCAACCCCTTCACCAGCTTCATTCCCTTCTCTGGACGTGCTCCAGCCCCTCAATGTTCTTCTTGGAGTGAAGGGCCAAAACTGAACTCAGGATTTGAGGTGTGGCCTCACAAATGCAAGTCCAGGGGCAGAATCCTTTCCCCGCTCCTGCTGGAAACGCTGTTTCTAATCCAGGCCAAGATGCCATTGACCTTCTTGACCACCTGGACCACTGCTGCCTTATGTTCAGCCACTGTTGAACAGCACCACCAGGTTAGGTTCTTCTCTGCCAGGCAGGTTTCTAGCCGCTGTTGGGCTGCGTCTTTGACTTGGAGGTCTTTTCCAGCCTTAGTCATTCATTCTATGATTCTAGAGCAATAGCATATGGATCCAGCTTTAATGAACTGCAGTTCTGGAACCACAACCTCAAATTTTGAATGGAAGAGGAAAAACAAATGCAGAACTGACCGTTAATTTGTATTAGACTTGGTTAAAAAGTGAAGAAAGAGGGGTGTTGGCTTAGCGCTGCGCAGAGTACCAGTTTGGGTGTCTATTAGGCTACTGTAGGAGGTTAAGAATTTAACAGGATTAAAGAAACGATGATATTTAAACCCAGTTTTGATGGCTTTGCTACCCCAAATACCAATGAATAATCTCGTTGTTTAATGTTGGGATTAGACAGAGATTGCTCCTGAATGGTAAATTGTTTTATTCCGTTTGACTGAAGAACCTGATCAGCAACCCTGATTTTTTCCTTTTTAATTGCTTGGATAGAAAGATTTTGAGTATGACTCTGTGTCTGAAAGCTCTGCCCAAAGGTTTCTTGCCAAACCCACAAAATGATGCAGCTCCTTTGCATGGGAGTTCAAATATTCCTTTACGTTTTTCTTCTTAAATACAAAATACTCCTAAATGCAATTTCTCAATTAGAAGCTTTGTCTGTTCCACAGAACCTACAACTCATAGGAACGGGGCTGTAATGAGGAAGGTGTACTAGGACATTATTTTTCCCTTGACAAATTAATGGATTTTACAAACATTTAGAGGAGGGATCGCTAGCAAACAGAAAAATTGCACCAATTAAAAATGAACCCTAAGGCTGAGAAGTCAGAACTCAATTGTTGAAACGGAGATAGTTCCAATAAATCCATTTTAGAAGGAGGTACAAGAGAGTTGTTCCCTCAGAATGGAGGAACAGTAGCGAGAGTTTGGTGTTAGATGAGCCAGAAGGATGAAAAATTGCCTAATTTACAGAGCGACCTGAGCGTTTTTGTGAGAAATGGCTGCAGAGGTGATTGGTTGAGAGTCTTCCAGGGTTAACAAAAGCAAACGTTTAACCGGAAGCATAAGGGAAGGAAGTGATTTTCTATTTTCTTATGTCTTCTCCAGCTTCAAAACCTGAGCCTGACACTGTAAGCTTTCAACTTTGCTTTTTCTGGGAAAGACACTCCTCTTGGCAGCTGCTTTGGGTTTGTTTTGCGGCAGAAACACCCATATAACATCTGTCATTTCACTTCTTCCCACAGAACAGAGGGTGAGTGTGGTGAGGCCCTGGATCATCAGTTTGACCAGCCATGAACCGAGATGTAACTGCTGGTTTTGTTGAGTGAGGGGAACAATAGGCTGTGTGTTGTTGTGGCCCATGTGAAGGTGAGTTTTTGGCTCAGTGCAGAAGGTGAAGGTATCTCAAGGCTGTCAAGGGCATGGTGAAGGCACCACCGTGCACTTCTAATATAGAGCCCAAGTCTAACGAGCAGAAACTGAGTGAACTGGATTTATTTAGCCTAGAGAAAAGGAGGCTGAAGGGAGACCTTATTGCTCCCTACAGTCATTGAAAGGAGGTTGTGGTGAGGTGGGTGCTGGTTTCTTCCATGTGACAGGGGATAGGATGAGAGGAAATGGCCTCAAGTTGCACCAGGGCAGGTTCAGATTGGGTATCAGGAAAAATTCCTTCACTGAAGGGTTTGTCAAGCCCTGTCAGAGGCTGCCCAGGGAGGTGGTGGAGTCTCCATCCCTCGAGGGATTTAAAAACTATGTGGATGAGGCACGTAGGGAGAAGATTTAGTGGTGGGCTTGGCAGTGTTGGGTTTATGGTTGGACTTGTTGATCTTAAGGGTCTTTTCTAGCCTTAACAATTCTGTGGTTCTATGCAGCAAAACTGAGGTGTGATATTTTGGTCAAATCCCCTTAAATATTAGGAGTTTCAGCTCTCTGCTCTTTGTGTCCTGTGTTCTCTGTTCTTCTTACACCAATTTGTATTCAAAGTTTCCTAATGTTCATCATGGTGAGCAGCAATAACTTCAGAACACGTGGAACATCTCCAGCATTGCTGGTGTAGATCAGTCTGTGCCAACAGTCCTGCTGGAGCTCCAGGGCAAGCTCAGGGCTTCTTTCCTTGCCAGTGAGGCATCGGGGCTGTCTGCCAGCTCCCAGAGCCGTGCTTCTAAATAGCCCCGCTGAACTTCATGCATTTGTAACATTTACCATGAAGTTTATTTTATAGCTCCAATAAAATCCTTTAGTGATAAATTATTTACATGAGCGTTGTTACTCGCAAGTATGAATCTACCATTCAAAAGCAGCCCATCAGTCACTGCGACAGCCCAATTTTTCGCAGCAGTAATTCCCCAGGGAGCTTGGCACAGGTGGCCGCGGGGCATGGGCTGTGCCACAGAGGGGCCTGCAGCTCTCTCTGAACTCGTGAGCAGTTTTCTCATCCCATGAGTTGGCAATGTATTTCAAGAGGCACAAACAGCAATAACAAGTTGGGTGTGTACTGTAAAAAGCACTTTTTACGTTATAGAATCATTGAATCCTTTGGTTGGAAAAGAACTTTGAGATCGCCAAGTCCGACCATACCTGCCCACTGCTAAATCACAGAATCATAGAATGGTTTGGGTTGGAAGGGACCATGAAGGTATCCTGTCCAACCCTCCTGCAGTGAATAGGGACACCTCCCACTGGATCAGGGGCTGCAAGTCCCATCCAACCTGGCCTCCAGGGATGGAGCAGCCACCACTTCTCTGGGAAACCTGGGCCAGGGCCACCTCACCCTCATCATGAGGAATTTCTCCTTAAGGTCTCATCTAAATCTCTCATCTTTCAGTTTAAAACCATTCCCCCTTGTCCTATCATTATAGCACCCACTAAAAAGTTTTTCCCCATCTTTCTTACCAACCCCATTTAAATATGGAAATGCTGCAATAAGGTCTCCTCAGGGCCTTCTCTTCTCCAGGCTTTCACTAAGGTCATTTTCTAGCTCAAGCTGAGCAACCCCAACTCTCTCAGCCTGTCCTCATATGGGAGATGGTCCAGCCCTTCTATTTGTACATAGTGTGCTGGTAAGTGGGTTTTCATATTTCATAGTCTTTACTCAAGGATGAATAATTTAGGATGATTTGGGGGTTTTAACCTGATAAATCCTCAAGAAAATAGAAGAATAAGAGGGGGGAAAAAGCCTAGCAAGGTTATTGACCCAGTGAAAATGGTGTCCGTGTGGATGTGCTGAGGTATGGGCATGTTGAATTTAGAGTCAAGTCATGTTTATTAAAGGCCTTTGCCCACCCACCCACAGTCAGCTGTTCAGTGTCACCAAAAATACGGCATCAAAGTCACCTTGGGCCTCCTGTTTTCCCTCCGAGCTGGAAAAGCTATTCTGGGAATGGTAGTCAAGGAGATCCACTGAGCTTCAGTGAAACATTTAGCAAGTTCTTGGCTAAAGTGTCTCAGGGGCAGAAGTGCAGGTGGATGAGAAGAAAAATCAGGTAGAGAAGCTGCTTAAACCCACTGGTCAACACAAAATAACTCATCTTTACAACCTGCAAAGGGGTTTAACATTAAATCAGTTGTGAAGCAGCAGATGGAGCAGGGAGGCTTTCCACTCAGGTGTAATGGAGTGATAATCATAGAATTGCTTGGTTGGAAAAGACCTTTGAGATCATCAAGTCCAACCATCCCTGTCCATTACTAAATCAGATCCCTCAACACCTCATCTGTCTTCTAAACCCCTCGAGGGATGGGGACTCCACCATCTCTCTGGGCAGCCTCTGTCAGTGCCTGAGAACCCTTTAGGTGAAGAAATCTTGCCTGCTGTCCAACCTGAACCTGCCCTGGTGCAACCTGAGGCCATTTCCTCTTGTCCTGTCACCTATCAAATCTTAATTTGTTTACTTGGAGTAAAACATACCTTGAGACATCCAGGTCCCTGCATTGGCTCGAACACTGTAACAACCATCAGCTGGGCTTCTTGCTTTTTTCGTTACTGGCCATCAAGTGTCACTACCACTTAGGAATCTGGAGTGAGCCGCACAGTCTATAGAAGTTCATTTTGGGGTCAAGTTTCCTCAAATAGCACCAAGCCTTGCGCGGCACAGGAGGACCATATCCTCTTGAGGCAGGTATGGGGGCTGGATCTGACCCACTGTGGCTGCTGCATCTATTGCTGAGCATCTGCAAGCATCAGTGTGGGCACAGGTGCTCATTGCAGAGAAGACTGTGTGCATGCAAAATTGGGTGTCGTGTCTTTCTAGCAAAGGGTTCAGCTTTGTGCAGTGGATCAGCCTCACTACTGTGCTTCCCAAGCAAGGATTTGTCTGCACTGGTCAAAACCAGACCTGTGGCTGCTCTAGTGTGTGCACCTTGAGTCTTTGCTCCTCAAGACTGTTCTGCAAGATGGGGAGGAAACTCTTCAGCCACCTCAGTGGTGGCTGTGTCTCATGCGCCACTGCCCTGAACTGTGGGGACTTGGGATGTGCTTCTCTTATGAATTGCATGTCCCAACTCTTTGAATCAGTCTCGAAAAAGGTGGTAAAGCCTCAATCAAAATGGGAATTGGAAGTTGTTCATGGTGGCCAATCTGTAGAAGCGGTGTCTTTAGGCCACAGAATGGGTTGAGTTGGATGGGACCTTAAAGATCATCTAGATCTAGGTCCTGAACTTAATGTTTATGGGCAGAAAACTGAGTTTAAGCTAATATGTGCAAATATCTTTCTCCTGGGATGTTTTTAATCTGCTTCTCTTTTGACTGAAGATGTCAAAACCAGTAAGAAAATCCAAGGTTGGGGAAATCTTGGTGAGTTTGTAAATGACTCGGGGAAAAAGATACAGAAAACAGGGCACGGCTCAGTCTGATGATGCTGAAGCGTTGCTTAAGTTCCTTTTGTAATCTAATGACAGAGAAGTCTGCCAGCCTTGGCTTCACTGCAAGCTTCACTCTCTGTAATTAAAAATCAATTAGTATGTTTAACAATTATCTAATTAACTTACTAAAGCTATCATGTTAGATTCATATCCAAACATGCCTCTAAATTGTATGTGTTAGTACTAATGCAAGTGATGCATTTATTGCTCATGTAAGTTTGAATTAATTGAAGCGCGTGACATTTCTGTTAATTTTGCTCGTACCTAATACACTGCACTTGGAGATCTTTGAATTAGAATCCTAGAATCATAGGATCATAGAATGGTTTCAGTTGGAAAAGACCTTTAAGGGTTCAACCATCGATCCAGCCCTGCTAAGTTCACCACCAGACCTTGTCCTGAAGTATGACATCTGCTTGTCTTTTAAGCATCTCCAAGGATGGGCACTCAACCACCTCCCTGTGCAGCCTCTTCCAGCACTTGACAACAATAAAGAAATTCTTCCTCATATCCAACCTAAATCTCCCCTGGTGCATCTTGAGGCCATTTCCCCTTGTCCTGTCGCTGGCTACCAGGGAGAAGAGACCAGCCCCCACCTCACTACGATCTCCTTTCAGGCAGTTGTAGAGAGTGTGAGTTCTCCTTTTGGTCTCCTTTTCTCCAGACTAAAGAACCCCAGCTCCCTCAGCCACTCCTCTTAAGGTTTGTTCTCTAAACCCTTCACCAGCTTTGTTGACCTTCTCTGGACACGCTCCAGCATCTCAATGTCCTTCCTGTAGTGTGGGGCTGTGAATTCCAATTTTAGAATTGTAGAATCACTGGCCCAGGTTGCCCAGAGCAGTGGTGGCTGCTCCATCCCTGGAGTTGTCCAAGGCCAGGTTGGATGGGGCTTGGAGCAACCTGATCCAGTGGGAGGTGTCTGTGTCCATGGCAGAGGGTGGAACTGGGTGGGCTTTGAGTTCCCTTCCAACCCAAACCTTTCTATAGAATCATAGAACCACCAGGTTGGAAGAGACCCACCGGATCATCAAGTCCAACCATATCTTAACATTTATTGAGTGGGAAACCAAACATTTCTTCAGTGAACCTGACCTCCTACAGCACCCAGTGCTTTTGGAGTTAACAGCAGGCACTAAACCCTGTGACTGATTTTATCATTCTTAACATTGTGCTGACATTCAAAGCCTTCTGCCAAATGCACTTTCTCTGTTTGGTGTTTTGGAGCTACATGAGATGCTCTTAAAAATTTATAAGTGCATGGTACAAAAGACAGACTTTGAAGATGAGAAGCCCACTGCCTTGCATTCCTGTTCTGCCACCCAGAACAGAAAATGCATTAAGGTCTGTTCAAAGTTTCTTTTGTGGCTGCTTTACAACCCACTGGGGCTGCTGAATCGTGTCACGAGTTTGGACTAATTGAAAAGCTGTCTCCAAGATGTAAGCAATTATCCTATTTGCAGCTGCCCATTTGCGGCGTGATCCCCACTATCGCGGTGGAGAATGCAGTTTTGGTTATGGCTCTGGAATCACCAGAGAGGGCCAAAAGAACCCATAAATCCACCCTAAAACAATTTCACTGTGGTCATGGAAGGATCCCCCCCTCCCCTCTCTTCATCCCAATCTACAGTCACTTCTATTGAGAAATATTTCTCTTATGGGAACTTTTCCTTGAAGGTTTGATGCCACACTCTGGTGTCCCCAGTAATTCATGTCTTAAAGCACCTCTGTAACGCTTTCAGATTCAGTATCCTGTGTGAGCACTAAATAACGCATCCCCGTTGCTTCTCGCTGCAGAGAGCAGGCGTTTCATTGCGCAAGCAGAAGGCGGCATTTAGAAAGACAAAGTAATTTAACCAAGGCGATGTATTAGGTCACTAGCACAGCTCTGTGTCATCGGCTCTCAGTGCTTGTTCCTCCTTGAATGCTTCATTTTTAAAGTGTAGTGGAAAAAGAATTAAAGGTAGAGTTGCATGGGAGGAGCTGAGATTTCATCTCTTCTATTTCCCCTCCCCTTCTCTAGGTAAAGCTCTGCCACACAAAACCTGCTTATCTTAAAAGGACTGTGTAGAAAAAAAAAGGAGTTGGATTTAAGAGGAATTAATTTCCTGGTTATTTACCCCAAAAAAGTGCTGGAGCCCTGGGTGATGCCGTCAGAGGCAGCTGAAGGACCAGTGCTTCTCTTTCCTTCTGTCTTTACTGAAAGCAACAGCCAACAAAGCCATCAAAGAGGTAAACACTCAGGCTAAAGGAGGGAAAAGATTTTTGGTAAGTTGTTAGTGTAAGGGCCTCCGCACCCTCATTGTAAAGAATTCCTTCCTTATACCCAGTCTAAATCCCCCCTCCTTTAGTTTAAAACCATTACTTCTTGCCCTGTCACAGCAGGCCTTACTAAAGAGCCCCTCTCCAGCTTTTGTGGAGCCCCTTTCAGTACTGGAAGCTGCTCTAAGGTTCCCCAGACCCTTCTTTTCTCCAGGCTGAACAACACCAACTCTTCTCAGTCTGTCCTCATAGCAGAGGTGCTCCAGCCCTTGGATCACCTCCATGGCCTCCTCTGGATCTCTTCCAACAGCTCCATGTTCTTCCTGTGCTTCCTGTTTTTTCCATTAGTTTAACGGTAGGCAGTAATGGATACCAATCCCTGTATAGCTGTGAGCTTTCCATTTGCTCCTCCTTATCTTAGCTCCACTAGATTAAGATTATATTTGGAAAGGGCAGTGCCTGTGTTTTAGCTGTAATCCAGGAATACCTTCCTGGACCACTGTTAGAGCTCTAGCTGACCCTCACAGAGAGGAAACTATGTGCAGAAGCTCTTTGGGAATTGTACGTGTTCTGCTTTCCAAGAGGTTGCAGTGAAGCAAACAGCAGTGGTGCAGCATTAAAAAAAACACCTTTGCATCTATTGGGATTGGACTGCACCAGGAATTCACAACTTCAGACCATGTCATGTCATCGCCCATCGCATGCACGCTCCCCGGGTGCTGCATTTCCATACCCGTGCAGTCCGCTAAGGATTTTGCAGGGCAGGGAATTACCTGGCTGCAGGAGACACCCACCAACAGAGCCTTTGGCAAGCAAAGCATAGGAAAATACAGATTTTTTTCAACACATAATGCAGCTATGACGTGGTCTGAAGATGTCCTAGAAAGGACAGAAAGCACAGGAAGAATGGGGAACTGTTGGAGCAGGTCCAGGGGAGGCCACAGAGATGATCATCTGACAAATGAAGCAGATGCTTGTGTTAATTGAGTAATCTGAGCAGAGGCAGATCCTTTATAATAAATCCAGATGTATCGGCCCAGGCTCCCCCTGGGACGCTTTTCTTCACTATGGTGAGGAAGAGGAGCCCGAAGCAGGGGCAATTCTGGTAGAAGCAATGTTTCTGTCGGCAAAGTAAATCACAGCCTTTCACTAGGCATTATGTGGGAGCAGGGAAGGTAGCCCTACACTGCTGTGTTCCATTCCCTGCTGCCCACCAGGACCATCTCCGATGTCGTGCAAATCATAGAATCCCTAGGTTGGAAAAGACCTTTGAGATCATCAACTTCAACTGTATCTGTCCACTACTAAATCAAATCCCTAAGCTGGGAAGTCCTGAGAAGTCCAGATTTCCGTGAATAAACAGGGATTTGTTCTTGCTTGCAGGGTTGTTGATGAGCTGACTGCCCGATGGGCAGCTAAGGGTAAAGGCGAGCATCTGCACTTGAGCAAACTTGGGTCTAAGATTGTTTTCCTCCTATTTATTCAGGATGTTTTTCCTTGACAACACAACTGAATGTCACGGATGGTATTTTCCTCCAGAGAGGAGAGGCATAACTGCATGTCTGCTGAGAAACAAATGTGGTCAGCAAAAATGTCCACACAGTTATGGCCGCTTGCGTTTATGAGGGATGACTAGAAAGAGAACTCACGAACATGACTGGAGACCAAAATCAATTCTGCTAAGCACCACATTTCCACAAGAAGTCTGCAGAACAGCTGCTGCTACAGATGCTTTTGTTTCTGGTGCCTGGTTCTGTCCCTCAAAGCTTTGGCTTTGAGATACCCAGATGACCAGGTTCGTGGCTTGATGTGTCAGGAAGGCGTTGAGCTGGAAGGAGGCAGTGTGTGAGCAAAGAGAGGCTGAGTTATACCCTGACCTTGCTCTTCTCATCGTTTGTATCCCAGAGCAAATTGTATAGCTTTGCTTTTTCATGCTTTGAAGAGGAGAATCATCTGGTTGATGCTGTCATGGTGCAGCACACTGAGGTCCTGAGCTTAACAGGCAGAGCTGCTCCTCTTCCAGGTCCACACTGCAAATCTTCCCTCCTCTTTGTCACTCAATGCCCAGTGGCATCTCAGACTGGATCAGAAACAGTGTGGCCAGCAGGGAAGTGATTGTGCCCCTGGACTCTGCATCACTGAGGCTGCACCTCAAATCCTGGGTTCATTTTTGGGCCCCTCGGTACAAGAAGGACATTGAGGGGCTGGAACGTGTCCAGAGAAGAGAACGGAGCTGAGGAAGGGGCTGGAGAACAAGGGTTATGAAAGGTGGCTGAGGAACCTGGGGTTGTTTAGCCTGGAGAAAAGGAGGCTGAGGGGAGACCTCATCACTGTCTTACAACTGCCTGAAAAGAGGTTGTGGAGAGGTGGGTGTTAGTTTCTTCTCCCAAGTAACAGACAATGGGATGAGAGAAAAATGCCTCAAGATGCACCAGGGCAGATTCAGATTGGACATCAGGAAAAACTTCACAGAAATGGTTCTTGGGCCCTGGCAGAGGCTGCCCAGGGAGGTGGAGTCCCCGTCTCTGGAGGGGTTTAAAAGCCAGGTAGATGAGGTGCTCAGGGATCTGGTTCAGTAGTCAACAGGGACAGTTGGACTCATTGTTTTCAAAGGTCTTTTCCAACCAAGCAATTCTGTGATTTTCTCATTGTCTCTAATGCCAGAGCAACAACTGCTGTTGCTCCAGAGAGAGGTAAGCTCAATGTCACCACTGAATCCAGATCAGAAATGCACAGGCAGTCTATTTTACCCCCGCCTCATTCCAGCTGCATTTCTTTTACAGGTCTAAGCTGCAGAATACACGCAGGTCTGTGGTTGTGGCAGTAATATACCCAAGATATTTTATCCTCTGTAAACCCTCCAGCATCTTCCTGAGCCGAGCATAGAAATAAAGATGCTGAACAACCTTGCTGAGGGAGTCAATGCCTCGTACCGAAGCAGGTGCCTCACTTTCTGTTCGTACCTGTGTGACCAGTTCTGATTCTGTTTCGTAGTGGCATTGCAGTGAGCAGCTCCTTTACAAATAGGAAATTAAATCAGATGGTGATGTAAACCTGCAGAGGAGAACAGGCAGCTGTAATGGTTCTTTATTGCTTATTTCATCTGCTGTTGCATTTTGCCATCGTCTGGTGCTTAGCGAAGTGTATGATTTATTCATAGAAGCCACTGTCACAGCCAAAGGGTTGTACAATAAACCACTGACAAGGCCTATGCCAAAAGCCATTAGGAAAAGAGAACAATAATCTAGACACAAAGTATTTACAGACCAAGTTGTCTTTAATTTAAAATCCTTTACTAAGGCTTGATGATAATTACATCACATTTCAAATCAGCCAACACTGACAGCCTTCTCCGGTTTCCCCATTGGTATTAAAAAATCTGCAATAATTGAAATCTACTTTAAGAAGCCACAACAAATTAATGTCATCTTAAGGTCATTGAAGCACTCATGCATGCTGCTAAAAGCCAAATTTTTCTTACTTAATATTAGTGCCAGGCTGGCAGAGGAGTTGGCATGACAAAGACGTGCTTAATGTGGCCATTGGGCTGGATCCTCATCTCCGATCTGTCCTTCAAGACAGGCTCAGAGAGTTAGGGTGGAGAAGAGGGGGCGTCAGGAAGACCTTAGAGCAGCTTCCAGTGCTGAAAGGGGCTGCAGGAAAGCTGGGGAGGGGCTCTTGATCAGGGAGGGCAGGGATAGGGTGAGGGGGAATGGTTTACAGCTGAAAAAAGGGAGATTGAGCTGAGATCTTGGGAAGAAATGGTTTGCAGTGAGGGTGGGGAGGCCCTGGCCCAGGTTTTCCAGAGCAGTGGAGGCTGCCCCATCCCTGGAGGTGTTCAAGGCCAGGCTGGATGGGGCTTGGAGCAACCTGATCCAGTGTGAGGTGTCCCTGCCCATAGCAGGGGGTGGAACTGGATGGGCTTTGAGGTCTCTTCCAACCCAAACCATCCTAGGATGCTCTTCCTCTGTCATCTTCTTCTTTGCTAAAGCTTTCTCTTGACCACTCCCCACTCCCGTTTATTTTAGTAGGCTCTGAGTGCTGAGGGTACCTCTGCAGATCCAGATATCAACATCGATATCAAAAAGCACAGGGACTACAAGAGGGTGGTGTCAGTTTGTCATCATTCCCTTTGCTTACCGACACCCCGATCCAGCTCTTGTGTAAATGGGAAAGTGGCAGAAACCAGGGCACTTGTCCTGCGGTGGGAACTGCAGCCAGGGAAGGGGTTAACAGCCCCTGCACAAGTCGACTTCGGGAGATGATGCAGACAGGGCTGTGG
This sequence comes from Phaenicophaeus curvirostris, assembly GCF_032191515.1. NCBI lineage: Eukaryota > Metazoa > Chordata > Aves > Cuculiformes > Cuculidae > Phaenicophaeus > Phaenicophaeus curvirostris. The sequence goes on along the minus strand of NC_091396.1, from coordinate 65,870,610 downwards.
CCTTTCTGTGCACTGAGATGTCTCCCTGAGACGTCTCTCTGAGACAAGGCGAGTGTGGCCACGTTGTTCATATCCATCTGGAAGACAGACTCATTTATTATTTTGAACATTATTTATTATTTGCTAGACAAGGGCACCGGTGGCGGCACATCGAGAACAGGAGATGGATAGAAAGAACTTTGGTACCTGTATGGTGTTCGTGACACCTTACTGGAATAAAGTAGGTTTTAGAGATCACTTTTTGAAAAGTAAATGCCTGTTTCCTCCACAAATTATATTCCTTTTTGACAGGGGCCTTTAGTTTTGTAGTGTCACACTGCTTGCTTTAAGAAATAGGGGCATTTTCTCTTATTGAAGGTCTGCCAGTACTGTAAGTGTTTGGAGATGGAGAGGACTCCTTGTCCTGTGCTTCTTTAGCCTGATTCCATAAAATCTTGGCCAGCCCAAAAAAGACTGAGTGCTCCACACCAACATTCACGGAGAAATGAAAGGATCCTGTGCTGCAAAACCACACTGGTAGCATTTTCAAGGTTCTTATAATGTTTCATGGCTCCAAAATACCTAAGCCCAGATAGAGTGGATGATGAAGAATCACAGAATCATAGAATCATAGAATAGTTTGGGTTGGAAGGGACCTCAAAGCCCATCCAGTTCCACCCCCTGCCAGGGGCAGGGACACCTCCCACTGGATCAGGGGCTCCAAGCCCCATCCAAACTGGCCTTGGACACCTCCAGGGATGGGGCAGCCACCGCTGCTCTAGGCAACCAGGGCCAGGGCCTCCCCACCCTCCCAGTGAAGAATTTCTGCCTTATGTCGGGGTCTACTCTAAGAAAAGTAATTCTGTCATCCCAAAGGCAAAACTATTGCTTTGGAGTGGCAAAGGAGCTTTTAGATGTTCGCCCAGTCTGCTAAAGCTGCGATTCCTCCTTCACCGCCTGTGTCCTTGGGACAAAATAAGTGTGAAATGCAGGTTGCCTGAGCATAAAAAGCATTGCAGAGTGTGGTTGTTAAAGGGTTAGTGCTGTCCGATGGTGTTCCCCATGAACACGTATTTCTGGCTCTTTTTTGGGGGGGTTAAGGGAAGGAAAATGCAGAGGCTTGTGCGCTGCAAGGCTGGGGGGATGCAGTGCAGCCCGCAGGGAATTGCGCTGCAGGGAATGCAGTTGCGGGGCTTTGACGATTGAGAGCAGCAGATCCATGGCTCAGCGCCGTTTCTCCGAAGCCCCAAGGATGAGAAAGATGAAGTGCAGTCTCGCACTAATATTTACATTCGCTACAACTTTGTTCTTCCTTTATTTCGCTGTGATCTCAGCTGTCGCAGAGCCGTAAGGACTTTGAAAGAACGCGTTCTGGTTTCTTTGTGATGATATGCAACGGAGGCAGCGGGAGGAAGAAATGTGTTTGTGTACCCAGCGATGTAAAAAACCCTTTAATTAGCAGCCAACCTAATGAAAATACTCCTCTTCAGAAACAAAGCACATCCAGAAGTCTACCTCTGAGTGGGGATGCATGTTGTGTTTGTGGTCCCTTCTTGAAAGACTGGAGGGTTCCTTTGTTGTAAATCATAACACCGTTCTCCAAAGGCTTTCAATAGGCTTTATTATTCCCAACAGTTCTGAAGAGGAACCGATGTCCCTTAAACAGGGTTTGTAGTGTATGGAGAGGCTTTTGTCACACCTCCTATGCAGCAGAGCTCCCGGCTAGAAGCTGAGTTAGCCATGGCTGTGGTCAGAGACAAGAGGTCACCCTGGAGGGACCTCTGCTCTGACTCAGTGCTTGTCTTTTAATCAACTTTACATAATATTTCCTATGAGTTTTCAGCTGCTGATGTGGGCAGGGAGATGAGGCGGTGGACATCTGAGTGACCACGCTTGCTCTTTCAAGGCTGGAAAAGATTTAGAGGATGATGGTTTCATGAATATCAAATTAATTTGGAAAGCATGAACTCTTGCTCTTCTGTGCAAGATGGTTTTAGACAGCAGATTTAACTAGATGGTGACTTGAAAAAAATGAGTAGTCAGGTGTTTTGGCACATAAACTGCTGGAAATTCAGAAAGATGCTCCAGGTAGGAGCTCACAAACCTTTATACAAGTAGAAAGGTCCAGCTGGAATTTTGGATGAATGTTGTTTTGGAATTCCTCCAGTTGGAGTAGTTGCTACAAGAGCAAAGCCTGAGAGATCTGGCCATATTCACGAGCATCAGGTGCAATCAGAGTCTCTGTTTCAGAAGGAAGGTTGTGCCCTGTCCCTTTGGGGTTCTGCATGACCAGATTGGATTCTGCCACCAACTGGGTCATGGCCACCAACCTCAGCATCTCCTTCAGCAACAGTGGTAAGAGATGGGAACCAGCCTTCACCCAGGAATGAAGGCTCTTTCCTTTCCTCTCAGCAGCTGGTAGAGGTCTGCAGTGTCTTCTGGTTCAGGAGGTGTTTGTAGGGCCCCTGCAGAGATTTCTTCTGGAGTTTACGCTGCTTCTCCAACAAGAGGCAGCACTTCACTGTCCTAGGAAGGCATTGATACTTAAACCAAAACCTACCAAGTCCAAAGCATTAAAATGCTCCCACTTCTCTAGGAAATCTCCCTCCACCTTCTCTCTGAGGCTGGAGGACCGTCCCACTCTTGTGGTCTTCATCCTCCTTCCCTCTTACCTGTTCTCCAGACCCCCATGTGTCACAGGGCTCGGTGTGAACATAAACCAAATAGGAGCCCACCCCTGCCACAAGAGTTAGGGGCTGGCAAAATGTAAAGAAAGAGAGAAAAGAGCAAAGAGAAAGGGTAAAAGAGGAAAGAGAAAGGATAAATGAGGGAAGAGAAAAGAGGGAAGACAGAAGTGGAAAAAGAAAGGATAAAAGAGGGAAGAGAAAAGAGAAAAGAAATTGTTGTCTGGAAATCACTCTCAGCACCTGAAGCTGGCAAGTCGATAGGGGTGGTTTTAGAGGAGCTGTCACTGTTTCTCACATCTTCTCTACCTTAAGCTGGTGGCTGTGGGATGGCATTAGATTTAATGCGAGCCTGATACCGTGGCGGGTGCACCCCGGGGACCAGGCAAGCCCTGGCCTCTCTCCTGCTTGTTTCTCAAGCTCCGTATCTCAAAACCAATCCCTTCCTCCACTGGTTTCCACGCTTTTTATGTGGCAGGGGATTCTGACAGGCCTACCATAGCTTCCCCTGATTTCTTCAACAATTTCTTTCAACAACCCACTGGTTTTCATCTGTGAGCATCACACACTTTAAAGGACTTCACTGTAAAGAGTTTTCTCCAGCCACGGTTTTCAATAAGCATGAGATGCTGATAGCTTCAAAAATCCTGCTTGGAATATGACATTAATATTTGATCTTCGTTGAAGCCAAAGAGTTGTCTGACTTCTGCAGACAATGCAGAGAATAATAAAGCTTTTGTTTGTTCTTCCCGCAAGGAAAAAAAAAAGGAGGAAGCTTCATTTCTGCTGATGTAAAGTGAATGCTAATGAAGGCGCTTGTTAGCGGAGAGGCTGCAGCCGAGCTCCCCACCTACAGGAGTGTTCCAGACCTCTAGGCAGGCAGGCGAGGGGGGAAATCGGAGTGGCAGTGGGAATTAGCCAGGCACCAGTTGATTTGTATGCCTCTAATCGTCTGTGTGTGTGCGCGCGTTTTCAGCACCTCACTCAGAAAGGGGAAACGCAAGAGGTTTGGGGTGATGCTTCCTCCCAAGGAACAAGGGGTAGGATGAGAGGGAATGGCCTCAAGTTGCACCAAGGGAGGTTTAGATTGGATATTGGGAAACATTTCTTTGCTGACAGTGTGGTGAAGCCCTGGCACAGGCTGCCCAGGGCAGTGGTGAAGTCTCCACCCCTGGAGGGGTTCAAAGAACATGCAGACATGGCACTCAGGGGCATGGTTCAGTCGGCATGGTGGGGCTGGGCTGATGGTTGGACTGGACGAGCTTAGAGGTCTTTTCCAACCTTAGTGATTATATGGTTCAATGAGGATGTTACCATATCAAAAAGATAGCATCATCTGAGTGGGAAGAGACCTTTAAGATCATCGAGTCCAACTGCAAACCTATCTGGTCCAGCCGTAAACCTGTCACTGCCAAGCCACCACAAAACTCTGAAATCATAGAATCATGTAATCATAGAATGTCCTGGGTTGGAAGGGACCCACAAATATCATCGAATCCAACTCCTGATCCTGCAAGTACTCAAATAAGTAAAGGTATTCAAATAAGTAAAGAACCCATTTTCACAGTAAATGATTTTTTTGAGGGAGCTGGAGAAGGAGAGGGTTTTCCTAGAGTTTGTTCAGCAAAATTTCTCTTGGTTCTTGTGACGTTTCTATCTTGAAAAATAAATTAGCAAAAATGGATGCAAAAATAACTTGCTAAATTAGCACAAATCCACTGCGAAGGCTGAGGACTTGGATTTCTCTAAAATAATTCTGAGTAATTGCATAATTTTAAAAATTAAGATTTTTATCTGCCTTCTCTCCCTCAGCTTTCAGCTCAACAATCTGATTGCTGTGTTTTAACACATTCCTGTTCATGCCCTTTCAGTAGGAGGAAATCCTTGTCATCTTGTGCTGAGTCCCAGTAAGAGGATGTCTCATCCTGCACCTCTGGAGGAGAGGGTTAAAACTTCTGGGTTTGGCCCTGCTGAGTGCTTGGGAAAAAGAAGCTCCGGTTAAGTTACAAGAACCTTAATCTTTGTATTTTTGATGTCATGTTCTTGATCTATATCCTTCCTATTGTGCCAATGCTCAAAATGTTTGGGTTTTAATTACTTCCTTGCTATAATAAAAGGCTTGGGGTGGGGAGAAGAGTAACTATAAAGACAGGAGTGGGAAGGCTTTTGGCAGGAGGAGAGGAAGGAGAAAGAAAGTTACTGCATACTTAGAAAGTAATGAAATGAGCAATTACCACTGTGGTGGAAATGAGGTGATCTCAAATGAGAAAGTCAGTTCTGAGATACCCTCAGCAAATGCATCTTTCAAAGGTGGGACCTTCTCCAAAAAAGCATTTTAACAAAGTCTTTTTTTATGGGAGCAGTTTTATCTTTGGATTGGGAGTGAAACATGCAAAGTCTACTGTTTCCGAGCAGAAATATTTATAGTGTTAAAATAATGCTGAGCCAATTTTCTGGAAATCTCAATTATTTTCACTTTGTAGATGATAGAGTGAGCCCAAGGTCTGCTTGGACACCTTTAAAACTCAATAGGAGGTTTTGCATTAACTCTCCAGACAGTTGCAGCTCTCAGCTGCAAAGCCTTTAAGCTTTGCTATTTCTGAACTATGCGAAAGTAAGATTTACACTTTGGTAAATTGTACCCTGTGAGTTGCAGAAAGTCGATGCTAATTTTCCGCGAGCAGTTTGGGGAGAAATAAGGTATGCAAGCACGTCCTCAAAATCATAGACTCAGAATCGCTTGGTTTGAAAAGACCTTTGAGATCATCAAGTCCAACTCTCCCTGTCCACCGCTAAACCAGATCCCTGAACACCTCATCTGTCTTTTAAACCCTCCAGGGATGGGGACTCCACCACCTCCCTGGGCAGCCTCTGCTAGGGCCTGAGAACCCTTTCCATGAAGAAGATTTATTCTGATGTCTAACTTGAACCTGCCCTGGTGCAATTTGAGGCCGTTTCCTCACGTCCTATCGCCTGCCACTTGGGAGAAGAGACTAAATCAAATACAAACATCCAGGCGTGTCCTTCCTGTTGTGCTAAAAGTAATGCCAGGTAAGTTTTCTGTTTAATTTCAATTTTTACATTGAACAGTCAAGACTGAGAAGTGATTTAGGACAAAGAGTTTGTGAAGCTATGAAGGCAGAACAAGTTGTCTGCCACAGCAGTTTTCCCCCATGTTATTTAGTGGTTGCTCTTCTGGAGGAATGACTGTTTAGATTTTCTCTCCACCCATCGAGAGGGACATTGCTCAGTTCTGCTTTTGTCTGCATTGAGTAATTATGGCATTTTTTGTCCTTAATGGACATTTTCACGTTATTATTCAATGTTAGAGTAGAGTTTAGAGGCTTTATCCAGTTTAGGGCTTCATTACTGTAGGAGATATGCAAGTCTCTAGTGACAGCTTGTCCTCATCCTAGAAGTGCGTGTGCTAAAGGGCCAGGCTTTTAGGGATAGGAATGGTTGGACTCGATGATCCGGTGGGTCTCTTCCAACCTGGTGGTTCTATGATTCTATGATTCTATGATTCTATGAACAAGGATATTTTTCATAGGAACTAAAGATGCCTGGGTGCTTTAGCTGTCTTGGTAGCAGGAGGTCCAAAATCTGCCTCTTTACTCCTGGGTATGTTGGTCAAATACAAACAATGTCTATAAATCTTGTGTTCCTCATGGCTGATAGATGGTGATGAAGACAAGCTGTGGATGGTTTGGTCCTGGCCAGGAGTTAGAGAGGTGCCCAGGGCTGGGCATGCACACATGGGCACTCACACCCCGACGTGTGCCACGCTGCAAATTCTTCAGGCCAGCACTGCAATGCCTGCCTGCAGCCACCCCTCCCATTTCCCATGTTTTCTGCTGCGCTCAGTTCCTTTCGAACGTCCCAGCCGTGCAGATCCTCCTCCGGGCGAGTTTCTGCTGGGAACAGATGGGCGTAGTGGAACAAGAGCCGAGCTCGACCACTGATTAATTCACTCCATTACTTTCACCGTGGTTTGCAAGGTGCCATTGTCTCGTAGGCAGTGATATTTGTTCCACAACTCCTTGTTCACTAGCTTTTCAAGCTCTAATAAAAGTCAGCCTGTGGGTAAACCTGCTTCTATCCACGTCCTCCAAGCTGGCTCCGGTGTGCTGTAAATGCAGGCTTGTTACACCTCGTAAACATAAATAAAAGCAGAGCTCTGTGATCTGGATACGGCAGCTGCGAGAGGATTTATCGTGTTACACTTCATTTCTGTCCGGACTCATCAGAAAGCACTATCTGGACAAAAGCAAACAGTGTGATTGAAGAGCCTGTCCACTCGGCACTTACCGCCGCGGTTGCTGGAGTCATTTTTTTACCTGCGCTTCTCTTGTGCAGTGGAAAAAGTTGGAATTAAAAGGAAGTCCCACTATTCTTTTCAAAGTCACAGCACTCGAAGAGGCTGTGTGACAAGAGTTAGAGAACAGCTTGGGCTGGAAGGGACCTCAAGGCCCATCTGGTTCCACCTCCTGCCATGGGCAGGGACACCTCCCACTGGATCAGGTTGCTCCAAGCCCCATCCAGCCTGGCCTTGAACACCTCCAGGGATGGGGCAGCCACCACTGCTCTGAGCAACCTGGGTCTTCTGTTTGCCCCTCACACTGGCCGGAGCATCTTATCTCTTTTTTCCTTCCTGCTCCTCCTATCTTTGCCCAATGCACCAGCCCCCCAGAAGACTTTCCTCTGTTAGCAGTTCTATTTTCAGTGCATAAAACACACCCCTCCAGGGCTCTTCTGGGAAAGAGTTGACTTAAAAATCAGTCTTGGTTTTACTTTTTTTTGTCAAATACCTGGAATAGTTCTGACAGGTAACTGTAGGGGAAATGAAAAAGAAGACACACCCTCCCAAAAAAGAAAAATTCAGAGCACTCGGGCTTGTGGGATTTGTTTTTGTGAAACCAAGAAACATTTTCACATAGCTCAGTGGTGGCTGCCCGGTCCCTGGAGGTGTTCAGGGCCAGTTGGATGGGGCTTGGAGCAACCTTATCCAGTGGGAGATGACCCTGCCCAGGGCAGGGGGTGGAACTGGATGGGCTTTTAGGTCCCTCCCAACTCAAACCATTCCATGATGCGATGATTTGTGAAGGTCATGGCAAGTGGACACAGGCATTGCTTTGCTCTGCTCACGCCGTGTCCCACCAAGCAGCAGCCAACTCATGGGGAGATCCCAGAATGGAACCACAACTGCATTATTTTAAATAGGGTTTATTGGAAAAAAAACTTTTCCTCCTTGCATTCAAGTGGAGGAATAATGCTTGCAGATACCTGCTAGGCAGCAGGTTGGGCTGTCTGTGCCAGGGCCTTGGGGCACAAGAGGAGCTGTTGATTTTGCTGTTGTTTGTTTGCAGTGCGTAGCATGTGCTGGGAGGAGGAAGGGGTGTTGCAGGCATGGTCACCATTTCACAAGCACATTGCAAGGTGCCTGTGAGCGACAGAGTTGTGAGGAGAGCCTTGGTGATGTCTTGTAATGAGGGGACTTACATAGATCAGGGAAATTCAGGGCAATGCAAGCCTTGTGAACATGCTTTGAGGTGAATTTCTGAGATGCTTGCATCCTTTTTGCTTTTACTGCTCTCCAACTGGTTTGGTAGAGGCTGATTCTGATTGTAGGATTAATGGTCTACAGATTAGAATCACAGAATCGCTTGGCTGGAAAAACGTTTGAGATTATTGAGTCCAACTGTTCCTGTCCACTACTGAACCAGATCCCTGAGCACCTCATCTGTCCTTTAAACCCCTCCAGGGATGGGGACTCCAACTGGGCAGCCTCTGCCAGGGCCTGGAAACCCTTTCTGTGAAGAAGTTTTTCCTGATGTCCAATCTGAGCCTGCTCTGGTGCAGCTTGAGCCCATTTTCTCTCATCCTCTCACCTGTCACTTGGGAGAAGAGACCAACACCCACCTCATCACAACCTCCTTTCAGGGATCTTTAGACAGTGATGAGGTCTCCTCTCAGCCTCCTTTTCTCCAGGCTAAACAACCCCAGGTCCCCCAGCCACCTCTCATAGCCCTTGTTCTCCAGCTCCTTACCCAGATCTGTTCTCTTCTCTGGATGTGCTCCAGCCCCTCAGCAACCTTCTTGGAGTGAGAGGCCCAAAACTGAACCCAAGATTTGAAGTGAATGGGTGGCTTTTCATGGTTAACACTCAAAACCCTTCCTCTGCCTGTTTTTTTGGTTGTTTCATTTTTAAACCCTGCAGGAGTGATGGCAAAAGCAAATGGTAGAAAAATAGAATGGAAATTAATTACCTGTCTGTAAATTATGGTGAAGTTAAATATTTAAAAGGCTGAATTTTTGAAGTGCAGATGCGATAAACACTAACTATTAAGGCAGAAAAAAAACCATTAAACTTCCATTAGATGCCTGACATTTCTCCTATACCTGTTTGAAGAAAACGGTCTCCTGGTAGCCTGCCTGCCTGGTGGGAACAGCTCCTTTCATTGTTTGATTTCCATCTCAAAGGAATCTCCACATCAAAGGTCAAAATCATCAATAGTTAACCAAACTAATTAATAGCTCTTTGGGTCATTATTAAACACATTTTTTAGCATGATTTTAATTAAATTCCTCTCATGTCCGCCAACTCGATGAACTTTTTTACAGCTTCTATGTTCTAGAAGTTTAATCGCACTTTTATTGTTGTGTTCTGAGTTAATTATACAGCAAACCAGGTTTATCTCTTATATATTAAATCTAGCAAGCGCTCTTTTAACAATCAATTGATATTTAATTACAGCAGAGAAGCTTCCCTATTAAATCTAAATTAAATGCTCATTCAAGACTATTAAAGTGTTACCAGACCATCAAATAGCAAATGCGATACAATGCAGCACAAACCGTTCTGCAGTTACTTTGCCAGTGCTGCCTTGTAAACCTGAGTAGAAAAAGTGACCTCAGATGGCGTTTGCTTCAGTTTTTGCTGAATTCCTTAGCAAAATTACCTTTACAAAATCAATTTTACTTAATGAATGGTAGCAATGACACGAGGCCTTTTTTATATCTTCTAGCGTCATCGGTTAGAAGGGAAGGATTCATGAGATGCTGAGGTGCACAGAGCGTGGAGAAGGTAGAAGGCACCTCAGCTCTCTGCCTGTTTTCCTCCTCCTCAGGAAGCCCAAGGGGAGCGTGACATTAGCAGGCAGACTTGATGATGTGGAGAGCTTTGTGTAAAGGGAACGGGCAAAGAGAAAGATTAAATTAAAATGCCCATACTTTAATTGTTTAAGAGCTCCACAATGAGGACAGGCTGAGAGAGTTGGAGTTGTTCAGCCTGGAGAAGAGAAGGCTCTGGGGAGACCTCACAGCAGCTTCCAGGGCTGAAAAGGGCTCCAGGAAAGCTGGGGAGGGGCTTTTTACAAAGGCCTGGAGTGATAGGATGAGGGGGAACGACTTTAAATTGGAGGGGGGAAGATTTAGATTAGACATTAGGAAGAAATTCTTTATGCTGTGGGTGAAGAGGCTCCCCATCCCTGGAGGTGTTCAAGGCCAGGCTGGATGGGGCTTAGAGCCCCTGATCCAGTGGGAGGTGTCCCTGCCCGTGGCAGGGCTTGGAATGGGGTGGGCTTTGAGGTTCCTTCCAACCCAAACCATTCAATGATTCAATGAAAACTATTTGGGACAGAGTCACCACTTCTCAGAGCAAATGCAGAAAAAGGCATCATATTTCATTAAGGTTTTGTGTGGACAAAATTCCTCTATCTTTCTTGATGAAAATGAACAAGTCTGGATGTGACCAGTTAACACTACTGAACAGGTCTGTTCCAAACTGTTCCTGATCCAAACTGTTGCTTTGCAAAGCCCCAGGTGGTTCTGGTTTCATTGCTATGGTTGAGCCACTGCAGAAAGACAAACTGTGTGTGAATGTGGGGAATGCAGTGGGCAGTGCTGTTGGTTGTTCATTCTTTGTGGGTGCTCAGAGCATCTGAGCAGTGTTGTTCACAATATTAACTGGATTTTACCAATATCTGCGATCCTTTGGCTGAGTCCTTTCTTCATACATTCCTGTGTGAGGGAAGCCTGTTTGATGTGTGGTCTCTCTCCTGGTCCCTTCCCCCTTTTGAACAAAGAACTTCCAAGCAACAACAGCAAAGACAAGGATGATGCAAGGAAATAGAGGTTGGAGCATTTATTTGACTAAGGGGGCACCATATTTAAACTAGAAAAAGGTTGGGTTTTTTGATTCTTATAAAGCAAGCAGTGCTTAAGTTAAAGAGCCAAAAGGTTTTTGTTCAGTGTGATGTGGAAGGCATCAAGTGACTCATGTTTGATCTTGAAAGGGGAACCTCCATTATTCAGTGTAAACCATTACTTCTGATGAGTTATGGGTCATTCATCAGTCAAATCTACAATGTTCCATACATATTCATGCCTACATGGTCTCGGAAGAGTGATGTTAATTTTGGTTTCCCTTGACTTGTTTTCCATCTTCATTTACTTCGCTTTGATAGTTTTTAGTGGGTCAGCTGTCAATGGAGCAATGTGAAAACAGTTAGGAACCTGCTAATGGCTGTGAAAAGACATTTGCTGGCAGAGTGGAGGTGGCACTGGACACAGGCTCAGTGCTTTGGACCTCGTAGAGCCACCACAGAGACCAGTAGATGCAAGCTTCCAGTCTATTTACACTCAAACCACATTTGATTACAGCAGAATCTTATGACAAGCTGCGGGTGTAATCACAGAATCATGGAATCATGGAATGGCTTGGGTTGGAAGGGTCCTCAAAGCCCATCCAGTTCCACCCCCTGTCGCGGGCAGGGACACCTCCCACTGGATTTAGTTGCTCCCAGCCCCATCCAACCTGGCCTTGAAAACCTCCAGGGATGGGGCAGCCACCACTGCTCTGGGCAAACTCAGCCAGGGCTTCCCCACCCTCAACATGAAGAATTTATTCCTAATGTCTCATCTAAGTCTTCCCCCCTCCAACGTAAAGTAAAGAAAATGAGAACCACACAATTGATTAGCATTTTCTGAGTCATAAAAATAAAGGCTTCTAAAAACCCAGATTAAATGCCCCTTTGATCTGGCCCAGGGAGCAAAGCAGGACCTTAGAGAGGCTGAACTGCTGGCTGCTTTTCTTGCCTTTGCCACTTCCCTGCTGGCTGAGGCTCAAACAGCCTCTTTATTTCCCAGTGCCTGTGTTTCCCTTTTGTCTCTTCAGAGGAATCGCTGGGCTGGGCAGAGGCAGTGGTTTGCGCATTTTAGTTTGCTGTAAGTTTGAACCTTGAGATGCTAAACAATTTTCCTTTTAAGGTTTTGTGTATTATTTTTTTTCCTTTTTTTTTTTTTCTCCAATGAAAGCACAAAATTGATTCTTGTATTGCAAAGTGAGAGAAAAACCTGCTCTTTTTACACAGCAGGAAAAGGAATGGGAAAACTCTTTGAGCAGCAGCAGAAAGTCTGCTCCTTGCAAGAGCATTCCAGGAGTGTTTGTACTGCAAGCTCGGGAGCAGGGTCTTACAAAAATACGTCCCTTAAGCAATGAGAAGAGACTTCTACATTTAGAAGAAATGGATATAGCCGGTGATCCCTTTTCATTTAATCAGCTTAGCGTGACGCTCCCAGCTTTCGCTGAGTAACAGGAGACAGTGATCCGTCTGTCAATATTTGAAGCCAGAGGTGTGAAAGCACTGGAGTACCGCCGTGTGGGTGATTAGCAGATGGAGGGATGCAAAACGCTAGGTTTTCAAGAGGGCAGCCCAGCAACGAGCTCTCAGCAGCAAATCTGCTTGGACCACGCACTGAAGAGCTGCTCCGCAGGCTCTTGTTCCTCCCTCAGTCTTCTTTCCCAGGTTGTGTGTTGCTGCACTTCCACCTCTCAGCAGAGGACCTTGTCCACGCTTGAAGAGGAGTTCTAGAAACTCAAGTCATCTTTAGGCTCAGACAAAAACATGTGGTGATATTTTTGCTCTCTTTCTTATTTTCAGGTAGCTCTAGAAAATGGTTTCTGAGCTTCCACCAAGTGACTGATCTCTGTGCTTGCCTGCGGGCTAGCTTGTAGTTTTTTAGCATGAAGAAGTGACCCCTCAATGTGATTCATGCCAGTGGTGTCAGCTCTGCTTTTCAGCAAAGGTCGTACCAGCAGGACCTAAAAGATGCAAAATAATTCTTTCCTGGTTGCAGGTTTCTGAGCTCACGGAATGATTTGAGTTGGAAGGGACTTTAAAGATCATCTAATTCCACACCCCTGTGATGGGCAGGGACACCTCCCACTGGATCAGGGGCTCCAAGCCCCATCCAACCTGGCCTTGAACACCTCCAGGGATGGGGCAGCCACCACTTCTCTGAGCAACCTTGGCCAGGGTTCCTCATTGTGAAGAATTTCTTCCTAATGTCTCATATAAATCTTCCCTTTCCAATTTAAAGCCATTCCTTCTCATCCTGTCACTCTAGAACTTTGTAAAATTCCCTCCCCAGCTTTCATGGAGCCTCTTTCAGCACTGGAAGCTGCTCTGAGGTCTCCCCAGAGCCTTCTCTTCTGTAGGCTGAACAACCCCAACTCTCTCAGCCTGGCCTTGGATGGGAGGTGCTCCAGCCCTCGGATTGTCTTTGTAGCCCTTTGCAAATCTCAGCTCAAAGGAAGATCTCAACAGTCTGGAGAACCAATGAGTCTTGAGGCCTTGTTTTATTTCCCTGATATTCTGCCAGAGAGATTGCTCTGATCTTTAATTATTCCCTAAGCTGCTTTGCCGATTTACTGGAAGTGCTTCAAAATGAGTGCGAGGGTCTCTGGGCTGGCCCTGTAACGAGGACCTCTGGCCATAAATAGTATTTCTTGTACCTTCTCATAATGTGTGTGCTTGACTCAGGGCAGAAGAAGTTGGAGAACAGTTTATTTATTCCAGCAATATTTGCAGTAAGTGAAAAAACCACTTTTTCTGCCTGAGCCTATGTGTGAGCACATAGTTTAAGAGCAGCACTTGGCTGATGTTTTTATTAATGTAGTCCAAGCAGGACTCAGATGATCTAAGGATGTATCTAGATGGAAGAGGTTGTGAAATAGTTCACCATAGCTTCTATTGTGAAGAACATGTATTTACACATATATTAACCATTTATGCGATGCATAATCAGGTGCATCACATTGACGTAAAAGGGGAAGGAGGGATGTTTCTGAACCCCTACAGTGTGTTCAATCCCCACCTGAATACTGGAGTTTCATTGGACATTTGCACGCTTCCAGAATGCAGCGTGGACAGGAGGCTCACGGGCTCCCAAAGATCATAGAGTCATGGAATGGTTTAGGTTGGAAGGGACCTAAAAGCTCATACATTTACACCCCTGCCATGGGCAGGGACACCTCCCATTGGATCAGGTTGCTCCAAGCCCCATCCAACCTGGCCTTGAACACCTCCAGGGATGGGGCAGCCACCACTGCTCTGGGCAACCTGGGCCAGGGCCTCCCCACCCTCAAAGGAAAACATTTCTTCCTAAGGTCTCATCTCAATCTCCCCTCTTTCAGCTGAAAATCATTCCCCTCATCCTATCCCTGCCCTCCCTGATCAAGTGCCCCTCCCCAGCTTTCCTGGACCCCTCTTCAGTGCTGGAAGCTGCTCTAAGATCTCCCCAGAGCCTTTTCTTCTCCAGGCTGAACAACCCCAACTCCCTCAGCCTGTCTTCATATGGGAGGTGCGCCAGCCTTGGATCATCTCTGTGGACTCCTCTGGACTTGCTCCAACAACCCCATGTCTTTCCTGTGCTGAGGACTCCAGAACTGGACTCAGGGCTCCAGGTGGGGTCTCATGAGAGCAGAGTAGAAGGGGAATAGAGTTCCCTCAGCTTTGGATGCAGCCCAGGACATGATTGGTTTCTGGGCTGCAAGCACATGTTGCCGGCTCATGTTGAGCTTCTCATCTACAATGACACCCTTCATCAAAGGTCCCTCTCAGCAGCAGCTCTGTTTTCAGCAGTCTGGGCAGCACACGGCCATGAATGAAGGAAAGGCCAGAGCCATGAGCGGTCAGTGCTCCACCTGAACATCCACCCCTGTATCCTAACCGGTCACAATCAGTGTATCTTCCCTTCATTTAGAACTCCACGCTTCTGTGAAGCATGTTTCTTTCCAAGCCAATGGGTATATTAACCTAATTTTTTCTTTATTTAAAATCACATGGAGTTTAATGGTTTTTGTAATATTTCCCTGTCCACAGTAGATAAAAATCTCCCCCTATTAGATATTGCCACCAACTCAGCACATTAATATTCATCATTACCTTTTGTGTGCCGCCTTTCAATTAATTTCCAGCCCACATGAAAGTGCTTCTATCTAAGCCTATTTAATTAGTTTTCAAGGCAGAATTTCTCTGAGACTGTATCTGACACTTCACTCCAGATATAATACTGATTCCTTGAATCTGCTTTGATAAGTCTATTGAAATAAAACCAATCAGGTTTGGCTAGCAAGATATATTTTTTGATAAATTGTACTGTCAGTACTTTTCTGAACTGCTTAAGAATGAAAAGATCTCAATCACTCCTGGCATCAAGAGAGACTGCCACGAAAACCAACCCTTTGTGGCAAGAAGTCTTGACAGTGTATCAGCCTCCCTGAGCCACCGTCTGTGGGAGCAAGGGGTTAAATGCTGCCCGAGCCACAAACTTGCCATAAAACCTCTTCTTAGATCCCAATCTGTGCTTCAAGAAAGCAGGGAGGGAACAGCTAATGTTTTCATTTTCAAACAAGTGGTCAGTGAGTGATGGAGAGATGATAGATTTGCTGTGTGCATAGCTGATCTGTTTGGAGCATTGTGCTGGGAGACCTCGTAGGCAGGGGTTTTTGGTTTCTAAGAAGAAGCAACTTGCCCAGGGAAGTTGTGGCTGCCCCTTCCCTGGAGTTGTTCAAGGCCAGGTTAAATGGGGCTTGGAGCAACCTGATCCAGTGGGAGGTGTCCCTGCCCATGGCAGGGGGTGGAACTGGATGGGCTTTGAGGTCCCTTCCGACCCAAACCATTGCATGATTCCGTGATGACTACAGAGCCCTTCCTTCTGACATTTCTCACATTAAAAATAAGCAGCATTCAGTGTCACTCTAGCTGGCTTTCAGAAAGATTTATGGTTTTGTGGTTGAGCTGGATATTATAAATAATGACTTTACTTTAAGTAAAAAATTATTGGACAGATGCTGCCTTCATGTCAAGTTTGATTGAGTAAATGCCAATGAAAAGTAGTTCTTCATAACAGATTCATCTTCTGACATGGAGGATGTCATAGTATCCCTGACAAGAAAGCTTAAAAGAACAGCAAAACAAATGTACTCATTATGTTGGCTGAAAATTAAGTGGCTCAAACCTGGATTAATCACTTTCTCACTGTACAGCTCGGTAGCTGACAGCATCCTCTGCTCACTTTTCCTTTCAGGGTTCTCCTTATTCATAAACAACAAGGAAAGCAACGAGATGGCCAAATCTGGAAAGAAAAACCATGCCAAGAGTGTAAGGACAGAGCATGAGGTAGGCATTAACCCCGTGAGTTTGTCTATAAAATTCATCTTCAGAAGCAATGAGTGCAGCATCTGCATTTTCAGACGTAGCTGTTGATGATAGCTCTCCATGTAAGAGACACTTCAGTTCCTTTCTTGATAAGGTTCTCTATATACACATAAGACATGGAATACACAATCGTATGTATTTATATATATATTTATAGAAATGTGTGTGTGTTTTATACACACACATAATCTACCTCTAAAAAACATACATAGTGGAAGAGGCTTGCTGTTCAGTCTCTAAGCTTGAAAGACCATTCTAATACTCAGGTTTGGAGGCAGGGAGGATTTTTCAGTAGTTGGTGAGAACACACAAACCAAACCAGAGACTCTTCTTGGAGCAAGGATCCTGCTTTATCTGAGATATTAAGGACACTGAGGACACGGTTTGTCTGGGTTGTTCACATAATACAAGAAAAAAGAGGGAAAAAAAGTAAGGGAAGATGATGCAAAAATGGGATGTAGGATCTGAATAAATGGTGTGTGGGTTTAGAGAGGGCGTACGAGCCTGTGAAGACAGGTGAGCTGAGATCATGCGTGACAGACATTGATGACAGCAGTTATCAGAGCAGATGGCTTCTGATAACATGGGTGACTGGCTTTTGGTCAGGAAGTGCAGGGATGGGATGAGGGGAATGGTTTGAAGCTGAAAGAGGGGAGGTTGAGATGAGATCTTAGGGAGAAATGTTTTCCTGTGAGGGTGGGGAAGCCATGGCCCAGGTTGCCCAGAGCAGTGGTGGCTGCCCCATCCCTGGAGGTGTTCAAGGTGAGGCTGGATGGGGCTTGGAGCAACCGGATCCAGTGGGAGGTGTCCCTGCCCATGGCAGGGGTGGGACTGGATGGACTTTGAGATCCCTTTCAACCTAAACCATTCCATGGTTAACAGCTGGGCCCAGCTCAAGCTCTCTGCAGAAGGTTAGGTAGCTGCCTTGTCCTCTATGTTTAAGACAACCATCACTGTGGTGGTTTGGTTTGTGTACCGTTAATGAAAATCAAGGGAAAGGCTAATGAAGCAGTTATAAGCTTGCTCCCAATATTTAACTGCAGATCTAATCAAGGACATTTACAGCATCTATTTGAAAAATCATTTACATTTTGCCTGGTGACTTTGTATTAATGCCGCATAAATCAAAAAGACATTAGTTACAAACCGTTCCAAGACTGTAGAAACTATAAAAGTCACAGGAGGCAGTTCACAGGCAGGTGGTTGGGACAAACATGTGGCCAATGGCAACTGCAGCTTTCCAGACACTCGGGGGCTGCTGAAGCCATTGCCTTGGCCATTTCCAAAAGCAAGGAACAGAAGTGGCAGGACTTCTGGTGAATGCTGGGCCATGACTGTGCACACAGGCATGGAGCTGCGTCAGGGAAGAGTCCTTGTGTCCTCTGTCCTTCTCACTGCCTTTCCATCCTCTGTCCTCCACACCTCTACAATGAACAGCGCCAGTAAAGGTCCAGTGCAACCCCTTACAGCTAGTGGAACGATTCCCTTTGACTCCCAGTATGCTCTGGAGAAGACCCTAAAGGCACAATGTCTCTCTCAACGTTGCTGTACAAAGAGGTCATTCCTGGAACACTTACAACGTACAAACACCCTTTTACTTTATATCACAGAGGCATTTTCCATTGTTATTCTCAGATATTTGAAATATGTCCCATGTGCCTGGTGGGGCAGTGGGGAGTTAAACCCATCGTACCGAGGGGATGGTGCCTTCCTGAAAAGCTTTCTTGTTTCTTCTAATATTCAGTCACTCGTGGGCACCCACTGACCTCACAGCGCTGGTGATCGATCCCACACGTCTACAGCTTGAATCCACCACGCACTGGGCTTCACACTTACAACGTTAAACCCAGCCTGGATCCTCCCAAGCAGTGACCACACCACCTGCAGCACCGTGAGGGTCATGTGGGAGGTAATGGTTGTGGTGAGAGGTCAAGAAGGGTTTGTGTGTCATTAAGAAAAGCCACTGAACTGCCAGCTCTGCGATTGTGGTTCTCTAGTTGAGTGAAACTCCGTTTTGACAGAAAAAGCTGAGGCAGTTTTCATGGCTGTTCCCCAGTCCGCATGCCCTTAATTCAGTGTGGCACAAAGGTAGATGTTGATGTGCTTTGGAGCTAAGGAGCTTTGACTCCATTTCGAGTGTCTCTCTGATGCCTGTGGTCTCTGAAATCCTCTGCCTGGGGTTTTACTGCATGATACCTGTGTGTGTGTGTGCTTCCCCCGTGTTCACCGCTGCCCTGCTGAGCGCTTCCCATGGTCCAGGAGGGTGGTGTCACACACCGAGCTTCAGGTACCTTATGTTTAGATTGGACATCAGGAATAATTTCTTTACTGAAACAGTGATGAAGCACTGGAAGTTCCAATGCTAATCTGAACCAATCTGAACCTCCCCTGGTGCAACCTGGGGCCAATTCCTTTCATCTCATTGCTTCTAACTTGGGAGAAGAGACCAACACCCACCTCACCACAACCTCCTTTCAGGCAGTTGTGGAGAGTGATAAGTTCTGCGTTAATATCAATTTATTTTATCCTTATTTATCACCTTTCTGAGCATGATTTGTGCCAAGTTGTAGCTCCCCTCAGGAACATCCAGTTAAAAGAATCTGGCCTCACCCTGGGAGCGTAGCTTGGCATTTTGCAGAACTGTTAGGATTATTTGGAAACTCTGATACTGACTTAGTCTGAAATGCATCAAATGTTCTTGGAGCTTGCTAACTGATTCTTGCGAAAATAATCATTATGGTGCATTATGCTGAAGTGTTTGTTTTATACTGACCTTCTTCATCTGTATTTGATGAGATTTCTATGTATAATTAAAAGGCCTAGGAAAAAAAAAAAGAAAAAAGTAGTCAGCAATCTAATCTATAGGACAAGAAAATGCAGAACGTTCCGATCACCTTAATTTATTTAATATTCATCCTTCCTTTCTCTTTAAGATTTTTCCTTCATCAGTGCTTCCTATGAACTAATTAGAAGGCACATTTGCCTGTTATTCAGATGCAAGCAGACTGAGCAGCCTAAGTTCTTGATTAAAAGGAGATGGAACTGTTTTAATGGGTCCAGAAGAGGCCACAGAGATGATCCGAGGGCCGGAGCACCTCCCATATGAGGACAGGCTGAGAGAGTTGGGGTTGTTCAGCCTGGAGAAGAGAAGGCTGTGGGGAGACCTTAGAGCAGCTTCCAGTGCTGAAAGGGGCTCCAGGGAAGCTGGGGAGGGACTTTTGATCAGGGAGGACAGGGACAGGATGAGGGGAAGGGTTTTCAGCTGCAAGAAGGGAGATTGGGATGAGATTTTAGGAAGAAATGTTTTGCTGTGAAGAGAGTGGGGGTGCCCTGGCCCAAGATTTTTTACCACCACTAATGTGCGTATTGATCCTTACAACAGAGCGAGGAGTTTGAGGACTGTCTTTCTTTTTTGCCTTTGCCTTGCCAACTTCAACCAGGAGCCAATGCAAACACAGTGGTGAAGTCCTGAGACTCTAAGAGCTTTGGACTTTACTGAGAATTTCAGTCTGTACTTTCAATTAAGCAAACTACCACTGTAGTGGTAGTTTCTGTACTTTCAATTAAGCAAACTACCACTGAAGTGAACAGTAATTTAGCTAATTTGAAGTCGTAAAACATGGCTATTAGCCAGCATCAGATCTACATGGATAGATGCTTCTAACCTCAAGTAATCTCAATATTTCTGTGCCGTTCTGTCTAGGTGGTTAAAAACCCAACCGATTTGTTGCCCCGTGTTAATCAGCAGATAATTGCACCAGATGTTTGGCAGCCTCAGCAAAAGGGGCTCCTGTAGACAGAAACTGCATGTTGTTGTCAGGAAAAAATCATTAGTACTGACATAGAATCATAGAACACTTTGGGTTGGAAGGAACCATGAAGGTCATCCAGTCCGACGCTCCTGCAGGAGCAGGGACATCTTTAATTTGATTAGGTTGCTCAAAGCCCCATCCAACCTGACCTGGAACGTTTCCAGGGATGGGGACCCCACTGCCTCCCTGGGCAACGCAGGCCAGGTTTCACCACCCTCATTGTGAAGAATTTCTTCCCTATGTCCAGTCTAAATCTCTCCTCTCTTAGTTTAAAACCTTTCCCCTTGTCCTATCCCTGCCCTCCCTGTTCATGAGCCCCTCCCCAGCTTTCCTGGAGCCCCTTTCAGCACTGGAAGCTGCTCTAAAGTCTCCCCACAGCCTCTTCTCCAGGCTGAACAACCCCAACTCTCTCAGCTTGTCCCCATAGTGGAGGTGCTGCAGCCCTTGGATCATCTCTGTGGTCTCCTGTGGTCCTGTTCCAACAGATCCATGTCCTACCTGTACTGAGGACTCCAGAGCTGGTTGCAGGACTCCAGGTGAGGTCTCATCGGAGTGGAGCAGAGGGGCAGAATCGTTAATGTGTGGTTAGGAATTAAAAAAGCTATTACAAGATGGAGATTTACGTAAGGATTGAATCCTGGTAGGACTTCAAATTGGATAAGGAGCTGAGGAGCTCAGCTCTGAAGAGCTGTGCTCATGTCTCTGAATGAAAGTGAAGTGCTGAGCCCTGGTTTAAATAATAAATGCTGTGTGTGCCTGATCTAGTCTCTGTAACTGGAACACAAGCACACACACATTTCTAAATCAGACCAGGACGTTTTCCAAGGCGTTATAAATGGATATGACATCCACAGTGTTCACTTAGGAGATTTAAAGGAGATAAAACTTAAAAAGACAGGAACGAAAGCTGAGAGCTGAGTGTTCAGAGTCAAGTGTCCGACAAAGCTGTGCCGGCGTGCTTGCATAACAAGATTTGCATCTCCTTAGTGTTCTTTCCTCCTCCAACCTTGACATTTTAAGTTGGTCAATAGATGTAAAATTGCATCGATTCATTAATTTTTAAAAGCAAACTTTGAAAAGCAACCGAGATGCATTTTAAAGAAAGACGGGTAGTTAGAAAGGTTAATTGTTGTTTCAAGTGGCTCAGTAAAATCAATAGGACTTGGAGCTCTAGCGCTTTCTGCTCAGGGTTTTGTGGAGAAGCAGCTAATGGCTGTAACTCTTCCTGCTGTAGCCCTGGGGGTTTGGGCATCACAAAAACAAAGCAATGGCTACCTAGAGAGCCAGGACTTGGTCTTTGAGCAGGATCAAGCTAGCCGGTCAGTTCCCTGTAGATAACAGAATGGAGGAAATGTTGCTTTTGCAAAGGACAAACTGGGTTACAGGGAGCTTTTAATTATACGGGTGGATGAGTACCACTCAGAACCTTTGGTGACAGTTAGAGAAGCCTCTCAGGGAGCAGAATTAAGGGGCTTCATTCATTCCTCTTGAGGGACACGCATTGCGGCACAGCTTTTGAGGATGTAGTGTTTCTCCTCCACTGAGGACCCTTTGAAGGTGTGCTTTTTATGCTTTTTATGCTGTTTACACAGCCCCTTGCTTTAGCGTTCTTCTCCTGGGCAGAAATCAGACCTGGGTCTAGATGGGAAGAGGGTGACAATTTCCTGGAGTTGGAAGGGTTCGAGCACTCAGTACAGGATCAAAGTGCTTCATAGATGTGGTTTTTGAATGAACTGTGAGGTGAATCGTAGAATCATTAAGATTGGAAAAGACCTCCAAGATCTCCAACCATCAACCCAAAATCACCATGCCTGCAAACGGTAGAAACCAAATATTCTCACTCCTTTGCCTGTGGACAAAACAGAGATCAAACAAAAAGCTCACCCTAATTCTGCATGCTGTGTTTGTTATGCCATGAGACTGAATTTGTAGACAGTCTGGCACCTATCACAGAATCATAGAATCACCAGGTTGGAAAAGACCCACCGGATCATTGAGTCCAACCATTCCTATCAAACACTAAACCATGTCCCTCGGCACCTTGTCCACCCGTGCCTTAAACACCTCCAGGGAAGGTGACTCAACCCCCTCCCTGGGCAGCCTGTTCCAGTGCCCAATGACCCTTTCCATGAAATTTTTTTTCCTAATGTCCAGCCTAAACCTCCCCTGGCAGAGCTTGAAGCCATTCCCTCTTGTCCTGTCCCCTGTCACTTGGGAGAAGAGCCCAGCTCCCTCCTCTCCACAACCTCCTTTCAGGTAGTTATAGAGAGCAATGAGGTCTCCCCTCAGCCTCCTCTTCTCCAGGCTAAACAACCCCAGCTCTCTAAGCCGCTCCTCAGAAGGCCTGTTCTCCAGCCCCTCACCAGCTTCGTTGCTAGAGCGCAGCTCCCACTGGTCCCTTCTCCCTTTCCCCAGTCCCTGGCCTGTCCCTCACACTACTGGTGTGATCCTGCTGTGTGCTCAGTGCCATCTCCAGCATCAAGGTGATAACTTTGAGGTTGACTTAAACCTCTTGATTTAAATGTTAAAGCACACTGGGAGTTTTGTTAAGAATATGAGCCTGTAGCTCTGCAAAGATGAAGTTATATAGAATTAATGTCAGCAAGACAGCAAGCGGAGCTTCTAAAATGCTTCTGGTGCTCCCAGCGTGCAGAAGTTCAAAGCACCCACACTGGGGCTGTTCTGTCACCACTCCCACCACGCTTGCACCCGTCAAGCATCCTGATCCCAGCGCTTATCATCCGAGTAATTCCTCTCTGAGCATTGCTTCAACCATGCATCTCTTCCCGCGCCCCCATCCCTGCGTCAATCTTATTTAGATGGAACGATACAAAAGCGCAAGCTCCGTTTGTCTGAGCTAATCCAATAAATCGGAATTACTTAACATCCTTGCGTTCCTGCTCTGTGCTGATTGCATGCAGCACATCCCGTACATCTTTATGTGTAGGTATCACTGCATCCGCACAAGGATACAGTAATGAAAGCTCGTGAATGCCAGACTGAATCCAGATTGCTGCTAATGCCCATTGAATCCTTACATATAAGCTTTAATTAGATACTGCTGATTAGATCTAGTTCTAATGTTGCCGGCTTTATCCTCTTTTCCATGGGATTTAGGAGTAATTTGTATTTTAATAGCCAGATACTGTCCTTTTTTACAGCTTTATAAGTCTGCTCTCAGATTTTATCCCTCCCCCTTTGATGGTAAGAAAAAATCCACAGAATCTTAAGGATTCAAGCATGACTGTGGATTTTTTACTCGTTGTCCCATATCTAAGCTTTCCCAGGCACGCTCTTGGGAAGATGGAGCAACAGCAAATGTGCTGGTGCCATGACACAAAGAGGCGTGAATTAAAACCAGCGTTTAACCCCAGTTCTGGTGCTTTACAACACAGCGAGCTGCCAATGAAGAGCAAAAAGCACAGTCTCATGATCCTAGAGCTCCTTAACTACAGCCAACATTCACTAAGAGCACTTTGGGTGCCACTGGCCTTGTGTACAGACACAAAGCAGCCTCAGGCTGCAGCAGGGCGGGTTCACATTGGACATCAGGAAAGATTTCTTCATGGAAAGGGTTCTCCAGCCCTGGCAGAGGCTGCCCAGGGAGGTGGTGGAGTCCCCGTACCTAGAAGGGTTTAAAAGCCAGGCAGATGAGGTGCCTGGGGATCTGTCTTAGTAGTGGACAGGTAAGGTTGGACTCAATGATCTCAAAGGTCTTTTCCAACCAAGCAATTCCATGATTCTACAGAATAAAGCATGATGCTTGGAGAAATGGTAATGCAAAAAGCCCAACCCGAACAATGACAACAAAAAGCATTAGAGAAAGGCAGAGGGTTCCAGGGACCTAAGAAAACAGGGAAACAGCCTGAAAATCAAAGGCTATGTTATTTCTGTCTTATTTCCACAGCAGAATTCAATGAATTTCAAGTGTGTGGATTGATGGCCAAAAGCCATGATTGTCTATCTCAATGATGGAGAAGCTACATACCCAGAGAGAGAGCTCATTCAGTTGCTAAGTGAGCTTTCTGTACCTATGGGCAATGATTTATTACTTCCCAGTTTAGTTTGGTTCCTCATATTCTACAGGGGCTAAAATGGAGCTTGCCCACCTCCTTTGAACTTCACAAATTCAGGCTTTCTCTGTTGGGCTTTCTGTGTTGCAGCCTTTTTGCATGTTCTCTGGAGAGGGTGAAATGAATACCTGCAAAATACCTGCATATCAGATTCTCTGTTTTCATTGTTGCTCACTGAGATGCAGAGGAGAGTTTCCATCCAGGCAAGCTTCCAGTTGCAGGGAGCAGAAACTACTCCAGCCTCATAAAACCCAGCTCTGCAGAGCTGCTTTGATGCAAAACCATAGCTAAAAGGACATTTTGTAAAACAGGTTGCCCGTGCTCATCGGTCTTGACCTCCTGCAGCACCCAGAGATTTCTACTGCATGCACATTAACTAATTTACCTAGAAGATGTCTTTTGGAGAACTTTGAACTGCAAATTGGAGGAGATTGAATTGGAAGGATGATGAAACTTGTAGCCAAAAGGTTAAAAACCCCCAGCAGCCTCCAGATCCAAGGTAAATGCTGTTTGATCGTGGGTAGCAGAATTATGTGCCATCTGCTCTGAGTTTTGAGAGAGGGCTGGGGATGGTACTTAACTCCAAGTGAGAGGTGGTTTAACATTGTATTTTCCACTGTTTTCTTGTGTCTGGGCTTACAGCTCCTATTAGCCTGGGAGGAAGGCAAAGAGAAGTGATACATCCACTGGAGCACACAGACACTCAGAGGTTCAGGTCCAACAGAGATGAGGTGAGCAGCTCCCAGACATTTCCTCTTGAGTGTCAGGGATCAGCATGGGCCAACTCTTCCCTAAAGGATGAGGAGCCACGTGCAGTGTGGTGAGTGGGATGGGGAGCTCAGCAGCTGGAGCCTGTACCACCAGGGTATGGGACAGATGAGAAGTGGTGACAGCGACAGCTCCTGTTGACAGTCTGGTGATCATCAGGCAAAAGCAAGTCAGCGAGTGATGTTTAATGGAATTCAAACCATCAGACAAGTTTGTGGTGATGGGGCAGGTCCAAGGTCAAGATGGGAAGTCAGGCCTGGGCTGGATCTGGAGCACCATGATCCGTGTTTGGGCATAGGCATAGCAGTAGCTGATCAGAGGCCATTGAAGTATATTAGCTCTCCAGGAGCCCTGACAATAATGAAATGCTTCATGATTCCAATCCATGTGATCCAGACTTCATCCTTTTGTCTGTTTCCCATTTAAAATAGTAGCAGGGCAGATCCTCTGGGCTTCCCTCATGCCTTTCCTTTGGGTTTGCCATATGCGTTTGCCTGGACTATTTTGATGCCTTGGATAATGCAGGGCGCTGTCACTTTCTGCTTTGTTCCTTTTGTTCCTGTATTTTGTATTCTGTCTCTTTTTGCTTCTGTTCTCATGCAGCCTCACTCCGTTGACTTTCAGCACGCTCCTGCTTTCAAACAATGCCTTTCAAACATAAGCAGAAAGGTGGGGTTTGCTGTAGGCAGTTAGGGTGGGATTCTCTGAAGCTAAGACAGATAAAATTGGACACAGTCTTAGAATCACGGAATCGCAGAATGGGTTGGGTTGGAAACCCATTCAGTTCCACAGCACCTGCTGTGGGCAGGGACGCTTCCCACTGGATCAGGTTGCTCCAAGCCCCATCCAACCTGGCCTTGAACACCTCCAGGGATGGGGCAGCCACCACTTCTCTGGGTAACCTGGGCCAGGGCCTCCCCAACCTCACAGGAAAACATTTCTTCCTAAGATCTCATCTCAGTCTCCCCTCTTTCAGCTGAAAACCGTTCCCCCATGTCCTACCCCTGCCCTCCCTGATCAAGAGCCCCTCCTCAGCTTTCCTGGAGCCCCTTCCAGCAATGGAAGCTGCTCTAAGGTCTCCTCACAGCCTTCTCTTCTCCAGGCTGAACAACCCCAACTCTCGCAGCTGGTCCTCATAGCAGAGGTGCTCCAACCCTTGGATCATGTCCCTGACCTGCTTTGGACCCATTCCAACAGTTCCATGTCCTTTCTGCTGCCTCAGGCTGAAATTGGTACAGATGGACCCATAAGTAGTTCCGAGTAATCCGAGGCAGGATGCTAACTTTGGTAAGTCCTAGGCCAGAGCTGGCTATGTAAACCCTTTTCCATTTGGTTCCTCTGTTTAGAGCAGGGCGAGTTATTCACTGCGCTGCAAAACCGAGCTGGGCTGCAGTGCTGCATGGATTTGGGTTTGGGTGAGAGTGAGAGCAAGGCAATGTCACTGTGAAGTAGATGTAGCTGAAAGTGAAGCAGAAAACAAGATGGGACTTTGCACTGCACACGTCTTCTGGTATCATCTTTCCTCCTGGCATTCTCAGCCTCTGCGTCCTGCGTGCTCGCTTACAGCTCATTAAAGCAGGACCTGAACCCTCTCCCTGTGCAATCCTCACATGTGCCAATCCAGAATGCCCAGGTGCAAGAAGTATTGGTCTCCCTTTAATTCCGGTAAGTTTTAATCAGCAGCTTGAACTGAAGTTCCGAACACAATACTGTGAATTTAAGTGATCTTAATTATGTTCCGGAAAGAAAAACCACTAATCTGTGGTTTGACCTATGCATTTTATCAGTTTTTATCAATTCACCCCGAGCACTTCAACTACAATTATACTGGGTTTTTTTATAAAACTGAGTTGATTCTTATATATGAGTGTATAAAATTAATGTCCAGTATAACCACGTCCTGGGCTGCACGCAAAACAGCGTGGCCAGCAGGGAGGGAGGTTTTTCTGCCCCTCTGCACTGCTCTGGTGAGACCTCATCTGGAGCCCTGTGTCCAGTTCTGGACTCCTCAGCACAGGGAGGAGATGGAGCTGTTGGAGCAAGTCCAGAGGAGGCCATGGAGATGGAGGGCTGGAGCACCTCCTGTACGACGACAGGCTGAGAGAGCTGGAATTTTTCAGCCCGGAGAAGGGAAGGCTCCAGGGAGACCTTATTGAGGCCTTTCAGTTCTCAAAGGGAGCTGATAAGAAAGGTGGGTGAGACTTTTTAGCAGGGCCTGTAGCAAATGGTTTTAAACTAAAAGAGGAGAAGTTTAGACAAGATCTTAGAAAGCAATTGTTGACACTGAGGGTAGTGAAACACTGGCCCAGGTGGTGGCTGCCCCATCCCTGGAGCTGTTCAAGGTCAGGTCAGGTTGAATAGGGCTTGGAGCAACCTGATCCAGTGGCAGGGGGTGGAACTGGGTGGGCTTTGAGGTTCCTTCCAACCCAAACCATTCTATGATTCTATGTACTCAGAGACCTGCAAGCTATCTCATTCTTCTTCAAAACAAAGGGAGATAAATATGCATGTATTCACCAGACTGACTGACATCTCCAAGTATAGAATCAGCTGAGCTTTGGGTTGTCTGCAGTTCTTTCCTTTGAAAAAATGATCAGTGAGAAGCATGAGCTCTTCACATACCTCTGAAACTTGTAAATGTGTAACTGGGTTTTCTAAGGCGTGAGCTGCTGAAACAGAACCGAAGCAACAAGTTGGAAAATGCGAAATTTCACACCCAGATACATATTTGTTAAAAAAATAGTGAGTTCACTAGTGATGCCAAGTTATCAAATACTTAACACTGCTCAACATGGTATCGTTGCTCAAAGTTTGTTTCAAAAAATAATGTTTTTCTACCGATATTCTACGTGGCATCAAAGCCGGAAGTTCACAAAGGAGGCACAAGAGGATATTTGGCAAAAAAGAGCCTGAAATAAGTGGATTTTTTTCCACAAACAGGCTGTCTTCAAAGCAATTCTGTCCTGGTTAATTCATGAACATTTCAGTTAAATTGGTCTGTGAAGTAATGGGAGATGAAGCATTTTTATTTTCTGTCATTTTTTTGTGTTTGAAGTATGAGTGGTTCTGCTGCCCCGGGAACGAAGGATCTGTCTTTTTAACTGTGCTATTAATCATCTTGCAATTATATGTTTGGAGACAGCAGAGAAAAGACTCAATAGATCTGGTGAGTGGAAAGGGTGTTGTGGTCTTTATTTTGGTGAGGAGAATTTCCAGCCATTTATCTGGGCTTGTGCAGGGCTGGAAAAAAGCTTTTTTGACGACTTCAGCAAGGAAGTCTTCCCAGAGCACTTCAAGAAAAGATTTTAATGGCTTTAAATCGGAAGGAGGAAGATTTAGACATTAGGAAGAAATTCTTCACGCTGAGGGTGTGGAGGCCCTGGCCCAGGTTGCCCAGAGATATGGTGGCTGCCCCATCCCTGGAGGTGTTCAAGGCCAGGTTGGATGGGGCTTGGAGCCCCTGATCCAGTGGGAGGTGTCCCTGCCCATGGCAGGGGGGTGGAACTGGGTGGGCTTTGAGATCCCTTCCAACCCAAACCATTCCATGATTCTATAGGTGGCAATGTCTTTTATAAACTTCCATCAGAGATGAATGACTTCTGTTCATGTCAAACAGGTGAATAAATCATTTCACTTTGCCTGTGGGAAAAGTGATGATATTTGGTCATGAGATTTGGGACTTTTTCAGAACGCGAAGCCCTTTGAAAGCAGAGAAGCAAAGTGTTCAAACTGTGGGTCTGTCCTCTTCTTTTATTCTTGTGGATACAGAAACGGTTCTCAGGCCCTGGCAGAGGCTGCCCAGGGAGGTGGTGGAGTCCCCATCACTGGAGGATTTAAATGCGGAGCAGATGGGGTGCTCCGGGATCTGGCTTAGTAGTGGACAGGTATGGTTGGGCTTGATGGTCTCAAAGGTCTCTTCCAACCAAGCGATTCTGTGATAAGATTCTGTACCCTTCATGGGGCTGACGGGGGAGATGTGAACAGGTCAAGCTCTCCAGAAGGTTCCTGGCAGTCCGTCTTTCTGGAGCAAGGGATTGAGGCTGCTCCACAGCACGGACCCCGTACAGCACTGTTGTGCTCCTGCCCAGGGAGATGGGTCTGACAAGATGTGGGAGGGGGTGAAGATTGAAGGGCTGTCATTCTACATAAATCCTTATTGTTTTTTTAAGTGCAGGTGCTTGGAAATGAATAAGTAACAGAAATATGTCTCTACTCGCCTCAGATTCTTATGGAAATCAGCTCAACCAGTCTGCAGCCCAGCAAGCAGAGAAGTTTGAGAACAGAAACCCCAGACTACCAGAATTATTGCCAGGTATTGCACGTCCCTCATGCCCAGTGCTACAGGAACACTGGGCATTGCACATCCCTCGTGCACAACACTGCATGCATCAGTACCGGGTGTTGCATATTGTACATCACTCATGCACAGGCACAAGCAGGTGTGACTTGGAGGCAGAGCCACCCCCTTTGGCCCTTCCATTCCCAAACATGCAGAGGGAGGTGTAGGGTGGGGACTTTGGTCTTCTGGAAGCCGGTGCAGCTGGAGAAGAGCATGTCAGCATCCCCACCAGACTGAGGTTGTGAAGCCATGCTCTGCAGCAGCTGTGTCGCTAGGAAAGTGTCTCCATGTGGTCATTGGAGGCAGTTTGGAGGAGTGACTTTCATTGATTAATGCACAGTAACCTGGCTGCTGTAAGGTTGGTTTTGGCTCCCTGACCTGATGCTACACTGAGACCCCTTTACACCTCTGTGAGCATTTAAATGATCCTGAAACTGCATAAACTGAAACTGCATAAACCCATCATTTATACCTCTTTTGTGATATATTATACCTCTTTTATATCATTTATACCTCCTTTATGGTCCCTTCATGCTGCCAAAGTTCTGTAAAGCAACTTAGACATAACTGGCTGCGAAGAAACCTGACTGAATTGCTGATGCTTAAGGGATCAGCACGCAGGAGCTGAGGTTTGGGTGTGCCTTTCACCATGGAGCAATTCAGCTTGTTTAACCCCCCTCTGCTGCAGCCTGAGCGAGGTTGAGCAAGTCTGTTTGTTGCTGCCTAGACACTCAGCCATATGGACGGCTATTCCAGCTCAGCTGACATATCATAGAATCATAGAATCATAGAATCACCAGGTTGGAAAAAACCCACCGGATCATTGAGTCCAACCATTCCTATCAAATACTAAACCATGTCCCTCAGTGTATGGCATCGTGTTGAACCCAACCCCATGCCTGAGCTCCAAGAAGGAGTAGCACCGTGTCCAAGCTGGCTGTCAGGATGAGGTTAATATCTGGGACCTTTTCCTTCTCTGCACAATTCAATCATCAGCTGTTTATGTTCGTAGCCATGTGTGCTAAAAAAATAGCTTATGGCAGTGCTGTAAGAAAGGAACGTAGAGAAAAGCTGTCACAATAAACACCCTTCAACACCCATTATGGTGAAGAGCACTAAAGCTCAAGTGACAGCCTAAAAAGAAAGAAGTGTCATCTTTGATTCATGCCACTGTTGAATTAAGCAGTATAATCACTGACAAATCAATCATTACCAGCCATAAACAACTGGTTCGTTAGTTGGCCTTCCTAAGGCTAAGCCATGGACCGTTAATGTGTTACACATTGGGCTGTTAACAGCAATAAGAATCAGCCCAGCACTGTCAGGAGAATTACCGATAATAAAGACCAATATCTAACATTGTGATATGTAAAGTGGAATCAGAAGCAATCACAATAAATCAAGGGTAATTATTCCAAGCATAAAGAAATCACTGCATTATAAATATTGTTTGGGGAAATACGAGATTCTGGTGGAATGTTTTAAACTGCACAAATGGTATTTGTAGAGGAACATCCTGCAGTGAGCAGAAGTGTCAGCACTTGAATATTACCATTTTATTGGAAAGGGCTCAGACCTTTCTTGAAGGGCTAACTGCTGTGTTTTAGTAGGACTGACAACTTTCTTAAAGAAACAGGGAAATTTAGAGCCATTTTGCTTTAAACTGATACAAGTGATTCCCGAAGTGCCACATCAACATGGGTTTTGAACCCCTGCAGGGATGGAGACTCCACCCCTGCTCTGGGCAGCCTCTGCCAGGGCTTCAGCACTCTGTCAGGAAAGAAATGTTTCCTGATATCCAATCCAAACCTCCCCTGGGGCGCCTTGAGGCCAGTTCCTCTCATCCTGTCACTTGCTACTGGGGAGAAGTAACAGGTCTCAGAAAAGAGCGAAAAAGGCCATCATGGTCAAAAGCAAGGAACCCTCAAACTGTGGAATGACTGTTCCTGGAGGACAGAGTTTCAATTTGCAGGTTAATTATGGGACCTTACCAGGGTTTGTTCATGTTATTTACCATTTTAGAGCATAAACTTCTCAAATAATTTCTGCCTTCACCTGATACAGAGCCCAGCTCGATGCCAATGTGATTTAGGGCTTGCAACAGGAACATGTCACAAATTATGCATAAGCCTTTTTAAAATCTGAAGCCGTGCTTCTCCCAGATATGAAATCTGTCGTATCTTTACTCCTTGGTTTTTGACATGCGCTTTATGAATACTTTATATCTTTCTTAAATCACTTTGTTTCCTCCAATCAAAGGGCTTTTGCACGAGTGAAGTTGTGAGCAGAGTGGTCCAGGAAACTGGGTGTGAGATTAGATTTGTATTTTGGAATAAACATTCCTAGCAGGCTCGTCGTGCCGCGATGCAAATGCAAAATGCATCCCATTAACGAGGACTCCAGATCAGGGCCCAGTACAGCGATTATGTTTTATGCATGAGATCCCTGCTCCTCTGAGGCGTATCAAGGGTTCATCACTGACCGCTGATAAACACATTCATCCTCATTTGAAAGCTTTGTTCGAAGCTGTGTTCTTTTCTTGTCTTCCCTGATAGTGTCTCAGCAAGCCCCTCTCTCCTGGGAGATGCTGCAGTCCAAAGCCAGGTTTCGGCTGAGTCATCAAGGTTTTCTTGCAGCATTTACAGGATTTAAGGTGCTTTGCTTTTCAGGACTTCTGAGAATTTTCACTTTCTTTACTAGATGCTTTTCTTTCAGCCTAGAAACACGACTTATTTGCTGAGCTCCGGGCTCAAGCTGCACAGCATGGCCAGTATTTTCCTGGGCTGTAACTAAGCCCCACCACGACAATGTTCAAAGCCAGAGAGGTCCAGCTTGCAGAGTGCTCTGCAAAGCAGGGAGCTCCAGCAGCAAAGCTTGAGAGAGGAGGGGGGAAGAGGTTGAAGTAACTGCCTATCTGTTGTCTCCTCTCATTGGTTTGGATCTTTCTGAAGCATATTAACCTGGATGCATTCTTGCTTTCTTCTTCCTTTGGTGGGTCCTGGTCTCTTCTCCCAAGTGACTACTGATAGGATGAGAGGAAATAGCCTCAAGTTGCACCAGGGGAAGTTTAGATTCTGGCAGAGACTCCAGGGTGGAGTCTCCATCCCTAGAGCTGTTAAAAAAATGCCTGGATGTGGCCCTTCAGAACGTGGTTTAGTTGGCACGGTGGGGTTGGGCTGACAGTGTGTCTGGATGAGCTTAGAGGTCTTTTCCAACCCTAATGATTCTATGATTCTTTGAGTCCTCAGCTCTCTCTTCTGTCTGGTTTAGGTGTTCACTCTGACAAGCATCTCCTCTCTTGAACCTTCTGCTGATGTGTTTGTGTACTTGTCTTTTCCCTGTTTAATAGGTTGATCACCCACTCCTCATGGCTGACTCAGATCTACCTGCCTGACACTCAATGACAGAAGCAGGGCTGAGACGTTGTTTGAGATAAACCACATTGTGTCTCGCCTGTCGCTGTGAAACAGAGTCTACCCTAAGGTAAGGGTGGGAAAAGCAAAAGTAGTTTGATTATTAACATTGTCACCTTCCCTGGAGGTGTTTAAGGGACGGGTGGAAGAGGCGCTGAGGGACATGGTTTAGTGTTTGATAGGAACGGTTGGACTCGATGATCCAGTGGGTCTCTTCCAACCCGGTGATTCTATGATTCTATGATTCCAAGGTGAAAGATGCATCTTTTTTTCCCTAAACAAAGTGTCGGGCTATTGTGCGATGATAAAATTAATAGAGATTGTCCTTATTAAATGGGTAGTTTCTTCTCATGGTAATAAAAGAATTTATGGGAGACCGTGGCGGTTCGGCACGTATCAGCTTAAAGTACATTCAGAGGCTGATCTTACAGCTGTGCAGAGAGTGCTGAATTAATCAGGTGCTTTGGACTATGAAGTGCTGCAAAGAGCAAAAAAAGAAACAGAATGAAAAGGGAAAAAGGAAAGGCTGTCTGCTCGCTGAACCGCCCGTAACTGAAGCGGTACCCAGGGACCCTGTTAACGGGAGTCAGCAAAAGGAGTGACCTTCATTATTGAAGTGCTGACTGGGCACTTTCCAAGCTCAGCTTTCTCAGAGAAAGAAATATCGGGAAAAAAAATGTGTGCTTGGAATAAACAGTGTTTCACGGCCTGTAAATGGACTGGTTTCAAAGGAGGGTCCTGGCAGCATCCCATTTTGGACCTGTAAATGACAGAAGGATTTGTGCTTTGTTGCTGGCTGCCTGGCATGTTATTCAGTCTATTTAGTCCCTGGCTCTAAAAGGGAAAATGGGTGTCATAATTCTTCTTTTCTGTCATATCTATTGGGCTTGAAAGCCTTTCAGTGCAGGAATAACCTTTTTTTTTTTTTTTCTCCTATAAATGTGCCTGTACTGGGCACGTGGTGTGTGGAGACCCTGCAGAAACACTGTGTAACTGATAGGTGTGTTTATATTTTCTTGGCTATTAATCTAAAGTTGGTATAGAATGACATGGAATCATGGAATGGTTTGGGTTGGAAGGGACCTCAAAGCCCCTCTAGTTCCACCTCCTGCCATGGGCAGGGACACCTCCCACTGGATCAAGTTGCTCCAACCCCCATCCAACCTGGCCTTGTACATCTTCAGGAATGGGGCATGTACCCAATGGTACATGTATCAGGGATGGTCCTCTACCCTGTGCTTCTTCACGTACCCTGTGGATACGTGAGCCAAGGCCATTAGCTCCTGGGCTGATGGATATTTGGAAGGTCATTCTTCAGCACGGTTGTACTCTGTAGCGTCAAAATACAGCTGATTTCCTCCTTTATTAGCACTCATTTATACATCAAGGGCTTCCCTGGGGCACTCGACACAAATCAGACAAAGCCCTCTCAAGCAGGTACAGGCTCCACCTTCATAGAATCACAAAATCATAGATTAATGGAATGGTTTGGGTTGGAAAGGACCTTAAAGATCATCCAGTTCCAACCACACTCCCACTGGAGTTGCTCAGAGCCCCATCCAACCTGGCCTTGAACCCCTCCAGGGATGGGGCAGCTACCACTGCTCTCAGCAACCTGGGCCAGGGCCTCCCCACCCTCAGTGGAGAATTTCTTCCTAATGTCTAATCTTAATCTTCCCCCTTCCAATTTAAAGCTGTTCCCTCTCATCTTGTCACTCCATCCTCTTGGGAAAAGCCCCTCCCCAGCTTTCCTAGAGCCCCTTTCAGCACTGGAAACTGCTCTAAGGTCTCCCCGGTGGCCTCCTCTTCTCCAGGCTGAGCAACCCCACCTCCCCCAGCCTGTCCTCCAGCCCTGCGTCCCTGCCAGCACTGCACAGAGCTCATTGCCATGCAGGTGGACAGCAAAGGCTCTGGTGTGCAGCTCCCTGGGGAAGATCCCCTGGCAGCATCTGTTCAGTCAGGCACAACCAGACTAATAGCACACACTGAAGCGAATTTACTCCAGCCAGGAGTGTCCAGCCAGCGGGGCGCAGCAAGCTGCTTTGAGAAAGTTGATGCAGAGCAAGACATTTGGCGTAACTGCTGCAGTCCATTCCTCCAAGTGTGCTAGCAGGACTGCCCATCAGGATGTTGTAGTGGAAGTGCCAGCCTCGCTGAAGACAGCTGGCAAAGAGAGCCTTGAGGTCTCCTGGGGTGCCGGAGGGTTTTGGGCAGATCACTGTCTGGAACAAGGCAAATGAATCGGCAGGTTCATGTCATACATTTGTTTTTTCACTTCCCACTACATGCTCTCCATGGCAACTTTGAACACCGTGCAGCAGATGCTTTGGGTGTGTTACACAGCATCCTCCTTGAGAAAGCATAGTGTCATAGGATGGTTTGGCTTGGAAGGGATATTTACAAGTCATCCAGTCCAACCCCACCGCAGGAGCAGGAGCATCTTTGACTTGAATGGTTGCTCAGAGCCCCATCCAATCTGATCTTGAACTCTTCCAGGGATAGGGCAGTCACCATCTCTCTGGGCAACTTGAGACAGTGTTTCACTACTTTCAGCGTAAACAATTCCTTCCTTATATCCAGTATGAATTTCCCCTTCTTGATTTTAAAACCTTTCCCTCTCATCCTCTCCCTGCACTCCCTGGTCAAGAGCACCTCCCCAGCCTTCTTGAAGCCCCTTTCAGCACTGGAAGCTGCTCCAAGTTCTCCCCAGAGCCTTCTCTTCTCCAGGCTGAACCACCCCACCTCTCAGCCTGTCCTCGTGTGGGAGGAGCTCCAGCCCTCGGATCATCTGGTCATCTTTGTGGAACAGAAAGGTTAAGCCCTGCTCCTCCAAGATATATTTAGACCTTTAACTCCCATGGCAAATAGGAGTCTGAAGGGGCTTGGTGGAAGCTGATAGAGTTACAAAAGCATCAAGGCTGGACAATGCAGTGGTTTTGTTCCTTTGATCTGTAATTGCCTCCTGGATCTTAAGAATAAAGCCTAGAGGGCAGGAGGCCTTTCCAAAACTCAAGGCTGTTGTTTCTCTGCCAGAGGCTGCCTGCAGGCAGCAGAAACCTGAGCTCCTGGTTTCAGGTGGGCTCTATTTGAAGAAAGGTGTTGGGGCAAGGATTGAGGCAACACTTGTATTTGTGGTGCCACCCATATGGAAGGTTGTCCTGTTTGTTGTGTAGAGACAGGCAGCACTGCTAAAATCTCCCCAACCAGAAACCAAAATTCTGCTGAGCTTTAATATTGCTTTATGCAAAAGTATTAATGAGTAATTCAAAGTTTTAGTTCTACTCATTTTATTTCTCCTACAAAAAGTGGATATTTTAGCAACAACAGAAAAATGAAAAGGGGGGGAAAGAAGTCGCATGGTTTGAGAGCACCTCTCTGTGTTCAGGACTCACTCATTATTTTAGATTGAAGGAGGAATTTCTTTGCTGGAAGGGTTCTTGGGCCCTGGCAGAGGCTGCCCAGGGAGGTGGTGGAGTCCCCATTCCTGGAGGGGTTTAAAAGATGAGTAGATGTCGTACTTGGGGACATGGTGTGGTGACAGACTTAGGGCTGGATCCAAGGTTGGACTCAATGATCTTAAAGGTCTTTTCCAACCAAAACCATTCTGTGATTCATTAGATGGTGACTTCTTTCACTGGCTCTTCCCCAAGATGCGCATTACAGACAAAATGATGTGGATGAATCCTGCGTTTCTTGTTCCCTTCTTTCTAACCTGCCTGTTTCTGAAGTGATTTTCAGTTCATACTCTCTGTGCTCAAAGAGCTTCTAGAACCAATAGTGCCATTAGCATGAACACCCTTAATAATCCGATATACAAACCCTGGGATGCAAGTGATAATGGAAAGCGAGGGGATTAATGATTTCTGTATGCTAACTGCTGTCATTTCTATTCCTAAATAGTTCTGTTGTTGTTGTTGTTGCAGCCTCTGCTGTTGCATCTGATAGAAGAACAGCTGGTCAATTATTTCCTACAGTCAGAGGTGATGCTAAGGGATTCAGAAACTGGACTAACCCAAAATCTGGACAATATAGGACTTGGCTCATTTGCATGTTGCATAGGAAGGGCTGGCACCAGCTCTCTTAAGCTGGTGGGTACCTCCACCTTCAAGGTGTTATTCTAATAAGTAGGTTGAAGGAAGGAACATAGTTGCAGTATAGGCACGGAAAGTTCTCCTCCAAATGATCTTGGTACTTGGTGGCCTCAAAGCTGAGTCAGACAGCACCGGTCATGGCTTCAGCTCTCACTGATTTTGCAATTGTGTTTGCCTTCTAGTTCATTTCCTTCCAGAGCCCAAATGAACTCATCTGAAAAATGGGAAGCTGAAAAATTTGGGAAGTGGGACAATAGCAAGGTCAATTATGGCAGAATCAGGACCAGCCTCTTGCCATCATCTGCAAATAGGTTTGTTTTGTTCATAATGCTTCAACATTTTGTTCCACTTCCATGTTTTTCCCATAACAGTGTGTGAGTGCATATGTCCTGGCTGGATGGAGCTCAGGAGTCTGTTAGGGCAATGAAAATTAAAACCAGATCTTGATCACATTACAGTTTTACTCTATAAATTGTCAGGGATATTGCAAAAAGTCTTAGAATAGAACAGAATAGAATCACTAGGTTGGAAAAGATCTTTGAGGTCACTGAGTCCAGCTGTAATTCCTCACTACTAAACCAGATCCCTCAACAACTCATCGGCCCAGCTTTTAAACCCCTTCAGGGATGGGGACTCCACCACCTCCCTGGGCAGCCTCTGCCAGGGCCTGAGAACCCTTTTGGTGAAGAAATCTTTCCTGATGTATAGTCTAAACCAGCCCTGGCACATCTTGAGGCCATTCCCTCTTGTCCTATCGCCTGTCATTCTGGGGAGAAGACCATCACCCATGTTACCACAACCTCCTTTCAGGCAGTTGTGGACAGTGATGAGATCTCCCTTCAGCCTCCTTTTCTCCAGGCTGAACAACCCAAGGCCACTCAGCCACCTCTCATAACACTTGTTCTCTAGCCCCTTCCCCAGTTTCTTGACTAAGGTATGAAGGATGTGACAAGAGAAAACAAGAAGCCACTTGAAGCCAAACTTTCTGTTTGCAAGCACTGCCAGCCTTTGCAGAATTACAATGTGAATTTACAAACTTTAACAGCTGCCCAAAGCCACGAGTTCCTCATTAGCCCATGAGTTCCTTCTCCAGCTCTAATGCAACCTGCAGTGTTGTTCTGTGTAGATTGGGGTTGTCTAACACAGAATAGGGTGGTGGAGAAGACCTTTCTTCTAATCCCATGTGAGAATCCAAAAACTATGTTTATTTCTGAATTTCTGTCTGAACCATGGAATAAATGGCTGTTTCTCCACTTCATACTCTACAAAAATGTTGCCACATAGCTATTGAAAAAAATCGATGAAGCTACTTTAAAAGATGCAGAACTGCCTCATCATGACCTGCACAGGTTTTGAAAACTGGGGATCAGGAGAGCTTCACTGCCAAAAAAGCCAGATCTGGAAAATTCTGATATGCTACAGTTTGTGCTTATGCGCTGTCCTGGGCACAAAGGCCTTTCTAGGTGTTTGGGGTTTGTTTATTTTAGTAAAAGCGGTTCCTTTGGCTTCACGCTCCTAAAGCTACCTAAAAATCCTCTTCTTCTACTGCTTTTTCTATGGCAAAGGAAAAAAGAAAACACATAAAAATCAATTTTCATTTTAAATTTTACCGTTTTCACCCACAGGATTTTTTTGAGCAGGTCAGTGGTTTTTAATTAGCTTCAGCTCACCTTGTAGTTTCTGTCTCAGTCATGTAGGAAGATTTCCAACACCCAACAAGGTCCACCAGGATGATCCAAGGGCTGGGGCACATCTACTGTGAGGACAGGCTGAGAGAGTTGGGGTTGTTCAGCCTGGAGAAGAGAAGGCTCCAAGGAGACCTCAGAGCAGTATCCAGTGCTGAAAGGGGCTCCAGGAAAGCCGGGGAGGGGTTTTTCCAAGGGCCTGGAGTGACAGAACAAAGGGGAATGTCTTTAAATTGGAAGGGGGAATATTAAGATTAGACTTTAGGAAGAAATTCCTCACACTGAGGCTGGGGAGGCCCTTTCCCAGGTTGCCCAGAGCAGTGGTGGCTGCCCCATACCTGGAGGTGTTCAAGGCCAGGTTGGATGGGGCTTGGAGCAACTGGATCCAGTGGGAGGTGTCCCTGCCCTTGGCAGCAGGGTTGGAACTGGAGGAGCTTTACCATCCAGTACAACCCTTCCAACCCAACCCATTCTGGGATCATTATTATTATTATTTGCACTTCTGCAGCCATGGAGGCTCTGCAAGGCCAGGTGCAGAATGCTGTTCTGATGAAGTGTTCCTGATCCAAGGAATTTACAACCTAAAAGGGAAGAGAGAAGATGAGAGAGAAAGAAGAGACAAAATATCATATCACCATTTATATTTTGGACATTAGGAAAAAATTCTTCACCAAAAGGGTTCTCAGGGCCTGGCAGAGGCTGCCCACGGAAGTGGTGGAGTCCCCATCCCTGGAGGGGTTTAGAAGACGGGGGGGTGAGGTGCTCAGAGATCTGGTTTAATTGTGGATAGGAATGGTCCAAACTGATGATCTCAAAGGTCTTTTCCAAGCTAGGGATTCTATGATTCTGTATTCAAGGGACCAGTAAACCACTGGTGCACGTACCTTCCAACCCAAACCATTCCACGATTCTGTGATTCTACAGATCTGGATGGAAATCTTTGCATTTTGTAGCTTCTTAGTAATATTTTTGCACCAGATTTACAGCTCACATCACAGATTGTCATCTTCTCCACATGAAGAGGAAGCATTGCCACATTTGGAAGATTAGGAGTTACAGCCCATTAGTCAAGACACCTATTGAATTGACTACATTTCCTTTGCCTTCATTACTGGTGAGTAGGATGTTTGTGGGCAAACAGCGGCTCTTCCATTTGCACTTAGCCAGAGCTCCTACCCTGTCCATGCAGTAGTGGGTTTTTGTGACATTACCCATTTGTCACCATGGGAACAATTTTGAGATGGCAAACATGGGCTGTAGCGTTAATGAATAAATGAAGAGGAAGAAGGGCTGAGTACAAAGCTGTATGAAAAATCTTTGCAATCAGCAGGAATAACAATGGGGGAAAATGCTTGACAGGTAATAAATGCGAAAATTCTCAGCATTGGGGTTGGAAAACGCTGCTTTGGTCTTCAGTGGGATGAGATGGATCTTTGTGAGGCTGCCATCTACCTTGGAGAAAAACAGCTACTGATTGGAGCTTCCATTTGAAGGATGAATCTTCATTACAAGAATAGCATTTAACCAGTATCGTTTTCCAAGATCTCGTGAAGCTGAATATAAACCTGAAAATGACCATGAACAAAATTAATTCCCTTTCCACATCTGGTTTTTAAATACTTAATACAGATGGATTATTTTTATTATTATTTGATGAAGTGAAAAGAAACCAAGTAGGAGCCTGAAGCTAAAAGTGCTTTTTATCTTAAAAGAAGAATGTTATTATGACCAGATTTCTGCTCTGTCTACAGGAAAGAATCACAGAGTGGTTTAGGTTGGAAAAGGCCTTTAAGATCATCGAGTCCAACCATTGATCCAGCCCTGGTAAGTCCACCACTAGACCACATGCCCAAGTACAACGCCTACTCATCCTTTAGTACCTCCAAGGGTGGTGACTCCATCACCTCCCTGGGCAGCGTCTTCCAATGCTTGGCAACGCTTTCAGTGAAGAAGTGAACCTTGGTTGCTGGTTGGTGGTGGAACAAAGCTACTACGTCTCTAAAGGCCCATCTAGAAGGCATTGTAATGTTGGGTTTGGAGTCTGGTTCAAAAGCAGTGGGAAGCTGTAAGCTTCTTGTTCCTCTCTGCCAGCTGTTGCTCACGGCTTTGCTGAAGATCCCATGATAACCTGAGTATAAAGATTTTCACAGCAGCAAAAATCTGCTGGCTTGTTTGATGCCACATGGAGTCCTGTGTCTGGTTCTGGAATCTTCAACATAAGAAGGAGGTGGAACTGTTGGAATGGATCCAGAGGAGGCCACAGAGATGATGCGGGGGCTGGAGCACCTCTGCTGTGAGGCCAGGCTGAGAGAGTTGGGGTTGTTCAGCCTGGAAAAGAGAAGGCTCTGGGGAGGCCTCAGAGCAGCTTCCAGTGCTGAAAGGGGCTCCAGGAGAGCTGGGAAGAGGCTTTTTCCCACAGCCTGGAGCGACGGGTTGAGGGGGAATGATTTTAAATTGTAAGGGGGAAAATTTAGATTAGAAATTCGGAAGCTATTCTTCATGCTGAGGTTGGTGAGGCCCTGTCCCAGGTTGCTCTGAGCAGTGGTGGCTGCCCCATCCCTGGAGGTGTTCAAGGCCAGGCTGAATGGGGCTTGGAGCCCATGATCCAGTGGGAGGTGTCCCTGCTCATGGCAGTGGGTGGAACTGGATGGGCTTTGAGGTTCCTTCCAACCCAAACCATTCTATGTTTCTATGAACTCATCCCTCCTCCCTGACACTGCCTCGATGCACCTGTCCCAACGCTTTCTCCTAATTTCTCACTATGAAATAAGGCAACTTGGTTCATTCCACAGATCCTTCCATTCGTACTCATGTGTAAACCTTTATAAGAAGCTTGTGGAAAGCTCTTGTTTCCTGCAGAATCTTTAGTAAACACCTTGTCTCCGATAGTGAATGGAGAGAACAACCATTTTCCAGCTCTGTTAGAGTACAGACTTTTAATCAACAGATTTTAATTAAGGAGATAGGTAGGATAAACCAAAATTTAAGAAGGTAGGTAGGATAAACCACGTCACTAATATATTTGGCTATATATATAATGTCTGTTGGGGATGGTAGAGGCCAGAGAGGAGAGGAAAACAATATAGGCAGTATTAAAACTCAGTGATGCCAAAGAACAATGGAGCAAAAGCAGTTTTTGAGGTTCATATGGGATAAGCTTTATCAGCACAGTGGAATTGTCTTCCCTGCATTTCATTAACAGCTGGCTTAAATAATGACGCAGGTGTCATTATTAAATTCTGTATCGTTGAGTCCCATGTCCTGATATTTTAGCACTTCATTGTGAAATCCCTTCTGTAAATTTATTCATAGAATCATAGAATGTCCTGATCTGGAAGGGACCCACAAGGACCATCAAGTCCAACTCCTGTCCCTGCACAGGACAACCCCAGCATTCACGCTGTCAGCACAGAGGAAGCACAGTTCACACCGTCGCTGTGACAAACACAACACAGTGTCGGTGTTGTGTCTTCTGTGAGCAAGCAGGGTGAACACAGGAGCTGAGCCTCCCTGCTGCCTCTTCTCTTGCAGATGAGGAGGCTGAAGACCAACCACCTTCAGCTTTTTTTGAAACTACCAGTGTAAATTGTCCTTCAAGTTTCACGGCCATGATTCTCATCATTCCATAAGCTTCTTAGGAGGTTGCACCATCAGCCAAATGACCTCCTCCTTGGCCAGCCCCACAAGCTTCTGTAGCTATTCAGACAAGGTCTAGGTTACACCACTTGGCCAAATAGCCTGTGGAGCATTCAAACTGTGCCAGGGCAGGTTCAGATTGGACGTCAGGAAAAATTTCTTTATGGAAAGGGTTCTTGGGTACTGGCAGAGGCTTCCCAGGGAGGTGGTGAAGTCCCTGTCCCTGGAGGGGTTTAAAGGACAGATGAGGTGCTCAGGGATCTGATTCAGCAGTGGACAGGAATCGTTGGACTCACTGATTTCAAAGGTCTTTTCCAACCAAATAATTCTGAGATTCTATGATCCCTGTCTTCATTCATGACTCTGCAATCTTTTGCAAATGTCTTTCCTGGTAAATTCAGAGAAAATACGTCCAACTCTACAAAAACATCATACGTTGATTAAATTAACAGATAGTACTGGATTTATTTTATTGTATAGGTACACAAATTGCCAAAAGCACACCTTTAAATATACCCAAATCTAGAAGCCGCACTTGGAAAATCCCCCAGTCAATATTGCAGGGGAGTATCCACTTACTCTTGGAATTTGCATTTTTCATGCTTTTCTGAGGAAGAAAGGAACACAAATGACCTTCAGATCTTACAGGGAAAACCACTTTTCTCCAATGTTTGAACAACAAGTATAAGTAGAGCTGTCTGTGTTGGGCAGAGATAACTGCAATCTGCATTCAGTGATACTGATGTAATATCCTAATATCCAGAGTTTAATTCCTAGCTCTTCTCTTTAAAGAAGTCAGCCTTGTAGCCCCCATGTGTATCATATCGCACCATGGCAAAGAAATGTGACTGTTTCCTATTATCCCTATCATTTCACAATTCATTTCTTTCAGAATCCTCAGAATTTTGACTCCCGAGGGTTTGCTGCTCTTGAATTTCTGATGCTTTTTGTCATTAGGTTCCTGAGAGACTTTGGTCTCCGTCAGGGTCTCATTCTAAGTTCCCATGCCCAGCAATCTCGCACAAAGAAGTTTTGCACTGAGTTTTAAATGGAAAGATGAATCAACTCCCCAGTATTTCACTTTCTGGCTACTTCACCACCCTTCAATCAATTAATTTCCTCTTCCTTATCAAGAGGTTCCATGACCATCCAGTAAATTGTCTTGTTATTAGGAATTTTTAGTCGCTGTTATTTTTTTATCCAAAGCTATTTGTGATGTAAGTGAAGGTTTGAAATCATCAGCTCCTTTTGGTGATGAATGTTTCTGTGTATTTTGTTGGTTGGAAAGTTCCTGCTCTCCAGCAAAGAAATAGTTGCAAGAGAACCTGAGGTGTTTTCTCAGAAGTCCTGGCTAAGCCTGCCCACACAAGCAGCTGAAAAGGAAGACCTGAAGCAGTGTGTCCGTGTACTTCATGCCTGAAGACAGAATCTGGCTTTCCCCATTATTTTCAGGTAAAACAACTAGGCCACAGGAAAATCTTTCTGAAAGCTGCTTCCTTCCAATGTGATGGGATATTTGTAAGTAGTCATTTCTCCTTACTCTTATCTTTTCAGCATTATTTTTTGCAGCTCTAGT
The DNA here is from genome assembly GCF_032191515.1 of Phaenicophaeus curvirostris. Lineage (NCBI taxonomy): Eukaryota > Metazoa > Chordata > Aves > Cuculiformes > Cuculidae > Phaenicophaeus > Phaenicophaeus curvirostris. Next base: position 65,827,052 of record NC_091396.1, on the reverse strand, counting down.
GCAGAAAATTGATTGCAGGGTTAAACGGTGTCTTTTTAGAGCACATGGCATCTTGCTCTACTATAGGACTTGAGGGCATCTTTCCAAGCAAAACACCCCTAAGATCTGACCATTATTCATCCACATATTTCCAGTGCCACGTCCACTGATGATCTTACACCTTCCCAGGCTGTGGCTGGTTATTCATGGTGCTGTTTCCCTTTACTGCCTCCTCATATGCGATTTCTTTGGATGTGGTCTTCATGGCACTGGCTGGTGAGCACTGCCTTGATCTCTATCAGTCTTTTGGGCAGTCAGTGTTACCTTCTCTTGCTTTGATGGAAGTCCTTATTGCACGTGTCTAGGAGTAGGTGCTTATTGAATCATAGAATCATGAAACAGTTTGGGTTGGAAGGGACCTCACAGCCCGTTCAGTTCCACTCCCTGCCATGGGCAGGGACATCTCCCACTGGATCAGGGGCTCCAAGCCCCATCCAACCTGACCTTGAACACCTCCAGGGATGGGGCAGCCACCACTGCTCTGGGCAAAATCATTTAAGGTTTGAAAAGATTTCTAAGATCTACCCATCAGCCTGACACCACCATGCCTACGTTGCTCATAGTTGGTCCTGCATTAACATTTTGGAATAAACAAGAAAGTTATGCTGATACTGAATGGAAGAAATCAAATCTTTACATTGTTCATCTGTATAAATTAATGTTCCACCAAAAAAATAGTGACTCTGGTTTCAGTCATGCTGATACCTTGATACCAAAGATATTTAAAGCTGCAGAATTATTTATTTTTATTATTTAAGATTGAATCATCTGAACACCTTTGGGTTGCATAAATTTTCCACAAATATTAGTTTATGTAAAAGTAATATTCATCATATCAGAAAAGATAAAATCAACCCATTTGACCATTATTAAAATGTGAAGTATATGCAATCCTCTCTTTCTTATTATTACAGTTCTTTTGTAATTCTTAACCGTATGAAATTTAATAAATCTTTGCAGGACTTAATAAAGAGCAGAAGTTTTATATATGTACTAAGACATTCATTTAGTCTTCATAGCCACATTGAATTTATTCGTACCAGATTCCTCATCACCTGCTAGTTATCATATTTATTGCATTCTCTCCATTGCTTCTCAGAGCATGTACATGTGAAATGAGCCTGGGAGAATGTCTGTACGTGTTGTGTTCATCAGGTAAACATAACAGAATAGTCAAGTCAGCCCACACGTTTGACTTAGAGGAATTGAGAAGTTGGAGGTTCAAGTAATTGGAAGGAGGTTGTAGAGACGTGGGTGGTGGTCTCTTCTCCCAAGTAACCAGTGACAGGACAAGAGGAAATGTCCTCAAGTTGTGCCAGGGAGGTTCAGATTGGACATCAGGAAATATTTTTTCATGGAGAGGTGTCTCAGGCCCTGGCGGAGGCTGCCCAGGGAGGTGGTGGAGTCCCCATCCCTGTCTCTGCCAAGGCCCGAGAATTGTTTCCATGAAGAAACTTCTTCTTATGTCCAGTCTGAACCTGCCCTGGTGCAACTTGAGGCCATTTCCTCTCGTCCTACTGCTGTCACTTGGGAGACGAGACCAGCACCCACCTCACCACAACCTCCTTTCAGGCAGTTGCAGATAGTGATGAGGTCTGCCGTCGGCCTCCTCCAGGCTGAACAGGGTCCCTCAGTCACTCCTTATACCCCTTGTTCTCCAGCTCCTTGTAACACCGTTGCCCTTCTTCCTTTTGGGAGGATTCAGTTTGTCCTCCCTGAATTCCTCAATGATTCCAATGTGTAGGTTTTCCAGAAAGGAAAAGATTTTCAGCTGAAACCACTTGCCTCTTTCAGTGATCCCCAGACTGACCATGCGATTGCTTGGGACCTCCCCTGGAGGTTAATGAGGACGTTCAGAAATTAAAAGGCATGAAATTCCTTGAAACCGTGGACTGATGAGGATCTGAGAGATCCATTCTGCTTTTGCAATACCTCTCATTGAAAAAGGGGACTTCTGGGACGAATGATGGACTGTCCATGTGCTTTGCTGTCTGCGCAGAGTGGCTTTCAGTTGTGTCCAGGGTACAGGGCATGTTGCAGCAGACACTGTGAGGACCTCAGTCTGGCTTGACTGCCAGTGATTTTAGCCCTTTCTGACCAGGTGTTTGACACCATTCCTGAAAAATTTACCTTGTGAGGAGCAAAATATACTGCTTCGACGCAGACTAATGTTGTATTTAAGATGCCTTTATGCCCTAAAGCATGAGGGATCCCACTCCCCACCTGCTGCAGGAATAAAAATAGGTTCTACTTGTTAGAATAAATTCTCTCCAACTTCAGCTCTGGCATCTTATTTATCAAATAACACTATTTGTCTTCCTTCTTCATCCTGGCATGAAGGGTTAGATCAAAAACCTTTCTGGAGGGGAACCAGAGGTCAGTCCCTGTTTCGTGTGGGGTCAACTACACTGCAAACATTTGTTGATGGCACTAGAAAATGTATTAATTGCTGTGTATCTTATCTCTAATGAGCAATGGAAAAGAAAATCAAGTCACTTGAGTAAAATCTCTTTCCAGCTGCATCATTTCAGATCAAACTTTGACCTTCTGCAGCATCCTGCTCTCAACCACACCCCACAGAAATGGTTCCTGCACCTCCCTGGGCAGCCTGAGAACCCTTTAGCTGAAGAAGCTTTTTCTGATGTCCAATCTGGACCTGCCCTGGTTCAACTTGAGGCCATTCACTCTTGTCCTATCGCTCTTACTTGGGAGAAGAGCCCAGCACCCACCGCACCACAACCTCCTTTCAGGGAGTTGTAAGCAACGATGAGGTCTCCCCTCAGCCTCCTTTTCTCCAGGCTGAACATGAATATTGCTTGTAGCTGTGAAATAGGAGGTTTATTTGGAGAAACTGCAAGTCTGCTGACGCTGTGGAACTCCACATCTGTCCAAGCATTTATAAAGCTGTTTCCAGACCTCAGAGAAAGATTGCAACACGCCTCGCTCACTGAAACAGAACAAACATGTCCTGGAAAATTGTATTAGAGTAGCCCAGATGGAGATTGTCAAAATATAAATCTTGGTAAGTAACTGATATACATCTTGGGGAACAAAGAAACAAACAGCACATGTAGGGCCACTGCTAATGAATCACATTATTCATAATGCTGTTAATGACTCAGGCTCGGATACCTTGTGTAATTAAATTATAAGGCAGCAGAGTTTGGGCAGATGGAGCTTGTCAAGATTTTAATACACTGCAAACTGCATTTTATACTAGGAACAAGACTAATTGTTTTGTCAGGATTTATATTCTAGTACTATTTTAGTATCAGAATCCAGCTTTGCAGTTTTTATCTTTTCCTGGGCGCATCAGCCTGAGAGTTGTTCAAATGGAGTTTCTTGATTTTTTTTAATTTTCAATAACTCCTCCTCTCCTGAATCACAGATTCATGGAATGGTTTGGGTCGGAAGGGACCTCAAAACCCATCCAGTTCCACCCCTGCCATGGGCAGGGACACCTCCCACTGGATCAGGGGCTCCAAGCCCCATCCAACTTGGCCTTGAACATCGCCAGGGATGGGGCAGCCACCACTGCTCTGGGCAACCTGGGCCGGGGCCTCCCCACCCTCACATGGAAGCATTTCTTCCTAAGATCTCGTATCAATCTTTCCTCTTTCAGTTTAAACCCCTCTGTATTCTTTTAACGAGGGTATTTTTCAGCCAATTTAAAAATCATGAACGGCAAGTAGGTTATTTTTAAAACCTGCTGTCTTAGTACTTCTCACTGTACATTCCCACCTCCGGGCTATGCTGTCAGCAGCTCCATAAGCTTTGGATCATTGCTTTTAGAAGGCACAAGTCTACATGGTCTGAGTTTGGGTCAAATCTGGTGAGACAACCACATGGGCTCCCATCCACCACCACCTCACTGTATGCTGTTCGTTTGGAGATCTTGACTCAGTGTAATTATAAGAAGGTTGTTTCTGGATATTGAAAAGCTGTTTAAATTGGAAGGGGAAGATTTAGATGAGCCATTAGGAAGAAACTGTTCATGCTGAGGGTGGGGAGGCCCTGGCCCAGGTTGCCCAGAGCAGTGGTGGCTGCCCCATCCCCGGAGGTGTTGAATGCCAGGTTGGATGGGGCTTGGAGCAACCGGGAGGTGTGGGAGGTGTCCCTGCCCATGGCAGGGGATGGAACTGGATGGGCTGTGAGGTCCCTTCCAACCCAAACCATTCTGTGACTCTGTGAGTCTATGTTGTTTTTTTGCTGTTACCAAGGCATATTCATCTGTCTGATGCTACCTCACATGACGTTTTCAGAAGCTGAAAAGTGGCAGTTTATGTGAAGCCACCATATGGTAAGTGCAATCAATGTTTTGTCAAATTCAGAGGACATTTCAGATGAATTCCCACAGGATTTAGTCTCGAGTTCAGTTCTGTTCAATACTTTCTTAATAGCTTGCACAATGGAATAAAGAACACGTCCACAAAGTTGGTGGATCACACCTAGGAATGACTGAGCGAGTTTTGAAGCTAGCGACAAACTTCTGAGCTGGGCAAATAGCACAAGAATCACAGTGAAGCAACCCAGCCATGAGAAGGGCTGTGGGGTGATTTTAAGAAGGAGACATTGGAGTGGCGTGTGGAAAGCTGGATTATCCTGTTGCAGAGAGGTATGAGGTCAGAATATACCCCTCGTTTAGCAAGACAGATGCCGCAGAGGGCATACACTGAGCATTACAATTCCACACATAGGACCTGGTGGCTTGGGAAAGGTTACCAAGGGATGAAGAAGGCTGCTCCCTTTCCCAAAAGCAGGGCAAGCCTGGGCTGGAAATGTAAGACCACTCATTAATGCAGATTATCATGGTCTCGTTGTGTAATTTATTCTCCTTTCTCCCCTCAGGTAAAACTCACAGTATACAAATCAAATTAAATCAGAACTAATTAATATTTAACTGCTATATTTTAAGACCTCTTAGGTAACTTTTGGAAGTTCTTCTTCCATCCCTATAAAGGCAGCTTGTCATCCATTTGGCAACCTTTGGTCCTGGGACACATCGTTACTGTGAAGGAGTCCCACGTGTTCTGGGAGTTTTCTCCCTGTGGGTTCTACATCTCTGACCTCCAAGCCTCCTTCCCCTTCCCCACCAAACACAGATTGTCAACTCTTCAGGCTTGGAAAAGAGCACCTGGAAAGCTGCTGGGTAGAGAAGGACCTGGGGGTGCTGGTCAGCAGCGGCTGAACATGGGCCAGCAGTGGCTCAGGTGGCCAAAAAGGCAAACATCGTGGCTTGGATCAGTCATGGTGTGGCCAGCAGGAGCAGAGAGGGGATTGTGCTCCTGGACTGGGCACTGGTGAGGCTGCTCTGCAAATCCTGGGTTCAGTTTTGGGCCCCTCACTGCAAGAAGGACATTGAGGGACTGGAACATGTCCAGGGAGGAGAATTTAGCTGAGGGAGGGGCTGGAGAACAAGGGTTATGAAAGGCGGCTGAGGGACCTTGGCGTTGTTTAGCTTGGGGAAGAGGAGGCTGAGGGTAGACCTCCTCACTGTCTACAACTGCCTGAAAGGAGGTTGTGGTGAAGTGGGTGTTGGGCTCTTTGCACAAGTAGAAGGGAGTAAGATGAGAGGAAATGGCCTCAAGTTGCACCAGGGCAGGTTCAGGTTGGACATCAGGAAATATTTCTTCATCAAAAGATTCTCGGGCTCTGACAGAGGCTGCCCAGGGAGGTGGTGGGATTAAAAGCTGGGCAGATGAAGTGCTCAGGGATTTGGTTTAGTAGTGGACAGAGATGATCGGGCTCGATGATCTCAAAGGTCTTTTCCACCTAAGTAATTCTATGATTCTGTTTTTCAGTGCTCTCTTGGTCACTCAGACCACAGTCTGCTAAGACATGCCTAGGACACGCTTATAAATCCTCTTTGTTTGGAGAGGAAGCTGTGCATATCTTGTAGCACCATTTTCCTGTTCGGTTTGGGTTTAGTTTAGGGGTTTTTTTTAATATCTCTTTATTAAATCATGCATTTACATAAAAAAGTCTTACAGTCCAAGGCATAATCATCTCACTGCACCAAACGAGTCACACCCTGCACTTAGATTATTACATAGCTATTCCATATTAAATTATATTCACAGCTATTAAAGGTGAAAGCAGAAGCAGCTCTCAGGAGCAGTGGCTGCTGCAGGATGGCAGCAGCCTTCCAGAAGGCATTACAAGAGCTATGAGGTCGTTTGCAATTCACCATGGCTAATTAAGTTGTTCTCGGTGTTAACAGCTGAAAAGCCATTCAGAGTAGTTGATGTATCAGCTTTGTTAAGTAGAATATTGGCTTTGTGGGGTGAGAGCAAATAATGTACAAGGGAGAATTCCTCACATTCAAAACAATCAGAACATGGCCTAAGGAAAAGCTAATTGCAATGATTCCTTTTTGTGCTAATTAACAGGTTTTGTATGGAGAAAAAAACACTTTCCCATGCCAACTTAGGGGACCTTGCAAAGCCAGAACAGCTTTAGCCCTGTTATGCATCCAAAGACAAGGAACGAGAGGAGGTTTGCACTGCGCTGGCTGTTTCCCATCATAGCCCGGAAGGCTGTGCAGGACCAGAATCATTAAATTGAGGTAAACCAACAAAATTCAAGGTTTTCGTGTTGATTGAGTACAAAAAATACCGTTTCCGTCACAACATCCTTCATCCTTTGAAGCACAGAATGGTTTGGGCTCCAAGGGACCTCAAAGCCCATCCAGTTCCACCCCCTGCCATGGGCAGGGACACCTCCCACTGGATCAGGGGCTCCAAGCCCCATCCAGCCTGGCCTTGAACCCCTCCAGAGATGGGGCAGCCACCACTGCTCTGGGCAACCTGGGCCAGGGCCTTCTCACCCCAGAGGAAAGCATTTCTTAAGATCTCATCTCAATCTCCCCTCTTTCAGCTGAGAAATGTTCACCCTCGTGCTATCACTCCAAGCCCTTGCAAAAAGCCCCTCTCTAGCTTTTCTGGAGCCCTTTTCAGTACTGGAAACTGCTCTAAGGTCTCCCCAGAGGCTTCTCTTCTCCAGGCTGGACAATGCCAACTCTCTCAGTCTGTCCTCCTACGAGAGGTGCTCCAGCCCTTGAATCTCCTCCACGGCCTCCTCTGGACTTGCTCCAACAGCTCCGTCCCCTCCCTGTGCTGAGGACTCCAGAACTGGACAAAGGACTCCAGGTGGGGTCTCACCAGAGCAGAGCAGAGGGGCAGAATCCCCTCTGTCATGCTGCTGGTCCCACTGCTTTGGATGCAGCCCGGTTGGTTTCTGGGCTGTGAGCATGTGTTGCTACCTCATTTTGAGCTTCCCATCCCTCAGGCCCCCAAATCCTTCTCCTCAGGGCTGCTCTCAATCCATTCTCTACCCTGCCTGTGCTTGGGATTGCCCTGACCCTGGTGTAGGACCTTTGCCCCTGGCCTTGCTGAACCTCATGAGTTTCACATAGCCCCACCTCTCCAGCCTGCCCAGGTCGCTCTGAATGACATGAAAGTACTTTGAAAACCTGTATAGGGAACTCCAAAACAATCGGGATATTAAAATTCAGGTGAACATGGAGGAGACCAGGCTGTATATTTAATCCACTACAACAATACCGTGAAGTTTAAGTCTCTTCTTACGCTCTGCTCATGGCAGTCACGAAGAATGATTTTCTTTGACTGAGAGCTTTTTTGCAGACATTTCATTTCACTGAATGAATAAGAGTTTCTCCAGAACTGCGATCCTCTTGGGGAGTTTTACCTCCCTCCTAATAAAAAAGATGATCTGTTGAGATATTTACTTTCAGGTCATTGAGAACTGAACTAGAATATTTTTACTTTTTTCATCCCCGTTGAGGTCTCTGCACCACTTCTACCACACAAAGTCCCCGAAGTCTCACTCGAATGCCAGGCATGTGATTTTTCCTGTGTTCCTTCCAGCAGAGCCTGTATTTTTCTGCCAGCCTCCCAGCCCCTCTACAGCAGCTGGGGAGCAATTCCTTCCTTTGGTGAGATTAGCATGCAGAGCCCGTTGTTGCAGCGGACCTGGAGCCAGCAGACTGCTTTCCCCCCAGGTGACCTCGATAAATTTAGCCGCTGAACTGCAATTAAAATGAACTGAGTCATTCTGCTCTAAACCGAGACATTTCAACCATCTCGGTGGATGATGGCATTGGGACATTCAGCATGAAAATGCCAGGCATTCATAAGATCACTTTGTTTTACACAATGCAGAGAATTAAATGTCTCTGTCTGGAAAGAGAAGTCAGCTTGTCCACACTGTTTCCCTTCTTAACAGGAGTCACTGACACAGGAAAGGAAAGATGTGATAAAGCCCAAATCCAATTGTCCATTGCATTTAGTGCGTGTTGGAACTTCTATGTAATTATCCAGTCTGAGCTGTCCATTTGAGGAGAACTTAATGAATGGATAAAGAATAGAAATTAAAAACTATTTAATAAGTGATTCTTAATCAAATTCTGACACATCTGCTTTTATGTAGGCTCATAGAAAGTCCTGAGCTGGAAGGGACCCACCAGGATCAGGAGTCCAACCCCTGTCCCTGCACAGGACAACCCCAACGTTCACACTGTGTGTCTGAGGGCGTTGGCCAACGCTACTGGAATATTTTCAGGCTGTGACTGCTTTCCTGGGAGATATTCCAGTGCCCCAACACCCTCTGGGCAGTTTTGCCTCTGGTATCCGGAACCAGCATTTCTTTAAAGGAGGACAAAAAAAAAAGATTCCAAAAATGAGTCACTGTTTTTGCTGCTTTTCCTAAGTAACAATTTATTGTGTTTTACAGTTGGCGGCAGGACTTCAGGAGTTTATGTCTGCAGCTGTTCCTGCAGCACCACAGCCTCGTCTGACGTAATTCAAGGTAACATTTGTGACTTCAGCACAGCAGTCTGTATTTACACTGCCTGACATTCCTGCTTCTGTATTTTTGTGAAGGTCTGAGCTCTGAAATCCTGCAGGATCTGCTTCCTTTTTCATAGAATCATGAAATGGTTTGGCTTGGAAGGGACCTCAAAGTCCATCTAGTTCCACCACCTGATATGAGCAGGGACACCTCCCACTGGATCAGGGGCTCCAAGCCCCATCCAGCCTGGCCTTGAACACCTCCAGGGATGGGGCAGCCACCACTGCTCTGGGCAACCTGGGCCAGGGCCTCCCCACCCTCAGCGTGAAGAGCGTCTTCCTAATGTCTCATCTAAACCTTCCTCTTCCAATTTAAAACCATTCCCCCTCATCCTATCCCTGCACTCCCTGACCAAGAACCCCTCCCCAGCTCTTCTGGAGCCCCTTTTCCTCGCCGGCCAACTCCTCTCTGCTTCTGAGACCAGGCAGCACGTGTGTGCCAGGGAAACACGCCCAAATATTGCATTCAACTGCTGGTGTTGCATCACAAGCTGAGGCAAGGCACGAATCCAGAGCCGCTGGATTGATGGTTCAGATGGTTCTTTAGCTGCGTAAATGCTAAAATACCTGCAGCAGTTAGAAAATGCCAAACCCGGTGATAGACTATCAGCTTTTGAATTATTCAGGATGTCAATTGCAAAGACCTGCAAAGCCTACGGTGATGTGTTCTGCCTTGTTCTCCCAGCTGCCGTGTCTGCACACGAGGTTGCATTTGCTTGCGTTAGGGTAGAAATCCCAGCTTTGAGAAGATCCCCTAAAAACACAGCACCATATGCGGGGCTGCATGGATCACACGTCACTTCATGTGCATGGAGGATGCTCTGAGGACGGGTGAGCTAAATGCAAACTGGTTAATGGTGTTCACATATCAGTTTTCCCTTTTCATGTGATCGCATTCTTGACAGGGTAAAATGTGTTTTGTTGCTCATCTGATTTCGCAACCTCTTGGAGTTTTGGGGCCCCAGGTTGCTGGAACATGTCCAGAGGAGGGCAATGAATCTCTAGAAGGGTCTAGAGAACAAGTGTTATGCAAGGCAGCTGAGGGCCCTGGGTCTGTTTAGCCTGGAGAAGAGGAGGGTGAGGGGAGACCTCATTGCTCTCTGCAGCTCCTTGAAAGGAGGTTGTGGTGAGGTGGGTGCTGGCCTCTTCTCCCAAGTGACAGGTGACAGCATAAGAGGAAATGGGCTCAAGCTGCACCAGGGGAGGGTTAGATTGGACATCAGGAAACATTTCTTCACTGACAGAGTGGTGAAGCCCTGGCAGAGGCTGCCCAGAGAAGTGTTGGAGTCACCATCCCCGGAGGGGTTCAAAAAACATTTAGGCATGGCATTTTGGGACATGGTTTAGTCAGCACGGTGGGGTTGGGCTGACGGTCGGACTGGATGAGCTTAGAGATCTTTTCCAACCTTTATGATTCTAAGTGTGTTGAACGGGCTTGTGATGTCAGACTTGCAGAGGCACTGGTGGTGTGGGGTCTGCCACGTGTGATATAAGGAGAGCTGCGTACATCCTGAACGTGCTCTCACTCTAGACAGCTGAGACTTCATGGGGCACTTCTGTGGTTGTGTTGAGTGTGTTCCAGAGCCACTTCCACCTGCAAATGACTACACAGACTCGATATAAAGTTTCAAGTCAGGGTCACTGACCTGCACACCTGGCTGATGTCAGCACTCTCTCCACCGAGGGAATTTCTTGTAACACAGGCAGGGAGAGGCTGGAATTGTTGACCATCCACTGCACCCCATCAGGCCCTGCAGGATGCTCTTAGCTCAGAGAGTCAGTCCCATCCCACACAAATGCGAGAAAAGAAGAGCGCACAGCAGTGTGTGTAACAAGCAGGGAGCTCATTAGGAGTTAGGACATCAAATTTGCATAAAACATGAAGTACTTATTTATCCTTCTGTGCCAAAGCCCACACTTACAGTGAATCTGGAAAGGGAAACTGTGTGAGTTTGCTGACAAGAAGGGAATCATAGAATCACAGAATCACCAGGTTGGAAAAGACCCACTGGATCATCATCCCTATCAAATACTAAACCATGAAGATGGTGAAAGTGGGATGAGCAGCCTGGAGAAGAGCAGTACTTCTTTTCTTCCCTGGCTATACCTTTTGGTCTCTGTCTTGGGATGGGAAACCCTGTTATGTGAACAACTACTATGAAGTGGTACAGGCTTTCTTAACCCTTCGATGTCATGCAGGGATGCATTTGATAAGAATGGTTGGACTTGATGGTCCAGTGGGTCTCTTCCAACCTGGTTATTCTATGATTCTATGATTTATAGTGCAACACAGAGTCTGGGGTGGGAAGGGGAGGTGGAGAGCAATGAAAGCACATGCATTCCTCATTCCAGTACACGCTCCAATAGTAGCACTGCCCTTTCTATCCCGTCAATACATGGAGCAGGGGAAGTGGCAGGAGCATCCCTGGACTTTGACCCAGCTCCATGCTGCAGAGTATCTCCCAGCTTCCCTCTCTGTAGGGGCAAGGTTGGAGGGTTTATGATTATGTGCAAAAAAGAAATCAATGTCTGAAGTTGTCAGCTGCACCAAAACCCTCCTGATGGTCGTCCTGCACTTCAGCCAAGTAAACAGAACAAAGGGCCAGCTTGCAGCTTGGCCAAAGTTCCTTGTGCTCTGCTCTGGGGCAAACCCAAGGCATAAATAGCAGCAGTCGATCAAACTGTGCGTGTTTGTATGCATAAGAGCTTTAGGTTTCTACCTATGGACCAGTACATGCAGCCAAGGTCATGCAGCTCCTTGTACTTACTCCAAGCATTGAATCCAACTTATTACTCTTGAATTCACCTCTTAGAGAGGGTTGGTTTTAATCAACCTCTGTGTTTAAGGCACAACTCAATCTCCTGTCTCCATCCTCTGGCAACTTATGTTTCAGGTGAGGCTAATTGATGTAAGGGACAAACTGGAGTTTGATGAGGGAGATGGACACCAGCTGGGGCAAGAGGCCAAAAGGTTCCTGTCCTGGGTTTGCATGGCCAGGTTTTTTAAGTGGAGTGGCTACAGGGGTAGCTTTTCTGAGAAGCTGATAGAAGCCTCCCCCACATCCCATACAGCAACACTAGTTGGCTCCAAGAGGAACCCACTGCTGGCCAGGGCTGGGCCATTCAGCAATAGTGGTGGCACCTCTGGGATAACAGAATTAAGAAGGGGAGAAAGTCCTGCACAGTGGAAACTGCAGCCAGAGAGAGGAGTGAGAATATGAGAGAGAAACCACTCTGAAGACACCAAGGTCAGTGAAGAACGAGGGGAGAAGGTACTCCAGGCACCAGATCAGAGATTCAGCTGCAGCTTGTGGTGATGACCATAGTGAGGTAGGCTGTTCCCTTGCAGCCCTTGGAGGTTAATGGTGGAGCAGATCTCCACCTGCAGCCCTTGGAGGTTAATGGTGGAGCAGATCTCCACCTGAAGCCCTTAGAGGTTAACAAAGCAGCAGAGATCCAACTGCAGCCCCATGCCTGGAGGAGGCTGTGACCCCGTGTGAAACCTGTGCTGGAGCAGGCTCCTAGAAGAACTGGTGGAAACTGGAGAGGAGACTGTGCTGGAGCAGGTTTATTTGCAGGAGTTATTATCCCCATGTGGGATCCACACTGGAGCAGCCTGTTCCTGGAGGGCTGCACTCCATGAAAGGGACCCATGCTGGAGTAGTTTGTGAAGAACTGTAGCCCGTGGGAAGGACTCAGGTTGGAGAAATTCATGAAGGACTGTCTCCTGTGGGAGTAAGCAAGGGCAGAATATCAGCAGTCCTCCCCCTGCGAAGGAAGGAGCTGCAAAGACAACGTGTGGGGAACTGGCTGCAACCTCCATTCCCTGTCCACCTGCACTGCTGCCAGAGGAGAAGGTAGAGAAAATGGGGAGTGAAGTTGAGCTTGGGAAGAAGGGGAGGGGATTTGGTTTTATTATCCCACTCTGATTTGACTGGTGACAAATTAAACTCATTTCCCCAAGTTGAGTCCATTTTGCTCCTGAGGTAATTGATCAGTGATTGTTCCCTGTCCTTATCTCAACCCACGAGCACTTTGTTATAGTTTCTCTCCCCTGTCTAGTTGAGGAGGGCAGTGGCAGAGTAGCTTTAGTGGGCAGTCCAGTCAGGGTCAACCCAGCACAGCTACCTGCCATGATGACTTGCAGCAGCCTTGTCGCTGTAAGATCTCTGAGGGGCCTTCTCTTCTCCAGGATGAACAACCCCAACTCTCTCAGCCTGTCCTTGTATGGGAGGCACTCCAGCCCTATGATCATCTTTGTGGCCTCCTTTGGACCCGTTCCAACAGTTCCATGTCCTTCTTACTTTGAGGAGTCCAGAACTGGACACCATACTCCAGATGAGGTCTCACAAGAGAAGAACAGAGGGGCAGGATCACTTCCCTTGACCTGCTGGCCACGCTGCTTTTGATGCAGCCCAGGACACGCTTGGCCTTCTAGGCTGTGAGCACGCATTGCTGGCTCATGTTGAGCTTCTCATCGACCAGCACCCCAAGTCCTCCTTTGCAGGGCAGCTCTCAATCACGTCATCCCCCACCATGTACTGAAATCGGGGATTGCCCCGACCCAGGTGAAGGACCTTGCACTTGGCTTTGTTGAACCTCATGAGGTTCTCACAGCCCCACTTCTCCAGCCTGTCCAAGTCCCTTTGGATGACATCCTATCCTTCTGGTGTGGCAACTACGCCACTCAGCTTGGTGTCATCTGCAAACTTGCTGAGGTTGCTCTCAATCTCACTGTCAATATCATTGATGAAGATATTAAAAAGCAGTGGTCCCAGTACGGACCCGTGAGGGACACCACTTGTCATGGATCTCCAACTGGACTTCGAGCCATTGACCACTACTCTAAATATGACCATCCAACCAGTTTCTTATCCACCGTAACATCCACCCATCAAATCTGTATCTCTCCAGTTCAGAGAGAAGGATATTATGTGGGACCATGTCAAAGGCTTTATAGAAGTCTAGATAGCTCACATCCATCGGTTTACCCATGTCCACTGCTGCGGTTACCCCGTCATAGAGAGCCCCTAGGTTGGTCATACAGGATTTGTCCCTGGTGAAGCTGTGCTGGCTGCCATTAATCACCCCCATGTCTCCATGTGCTTTAGCAGAGCTTCTCAGAGGATCAGTTCCACGATCTTCCCAGGCACAGAGGTGAGGCTGACAGGTCGATAGTTCCCAGGTTCATCTTTTCTGCTCTTTCTAAAAATGGGCACAACATTACCCTTCTTCCAGTCACCAGGGAGCCCACAGCCCCCTCCCAGTGCCTCCCCAGCTGTGAATTGCTGGGGTTGGCTCCCATGTGCTGCATCCGCCGTGAAAAATGAACTTTCAAATAAAGAAGAAATGCAGCCCTATAAATCTGTTGAGGAAAGGGAGTGGAATGCATTTTGCACGTGCTTTGGGTGTAGAATAAGCGATGCAGCTACAAAGCTTTTCTTCTAAGAATAAAGCATGAAGGAGGAGGGGAAGATGTGCAGAAACCAGGAAGCCTCCAAAGGCACAACTGGTGCTTTTTGAGCTTGGTGCAGTGATGGTTGGAGTCACAAACTCTCTTCTTCCCTGCAACACAACTGGGAAAGGCAGTGGGACCGACCTGGTCGATGGCCCCAGCTCACAGGCTTTGCACAGAAGTGATGCTCATGTGGCAAAAGCCTCTCTTAAATGTTGATTTGCACCATTTTGCAGGTTTTTTATTTCTGAACGTTTTGCTCATTGTATTTTTTAATGTATATTTATTTTTACGTGTTGCTTACTGTATTTATTGTTTCTGACTGCATTCAATCCCCAGAGGAACCTAGGGCTGTTTAGTTTGGGAAGGAGGAGGCTGAGGGGCAATCTTTTCGCTCTCTGCAGCTCCTGGAAAGGAGATTGTGGTGAGGTGGGTGCTGGGCTCTTCTGCCAAGGGGTACGATGAGAGGAAACGGCCTCAAGTTGCACCAGGGCAGGTTCAGATTGGATATTGGGAGAAATTTCTTTCCTGACAGCGTGGTGAAGCCCTGGCAGAGGCTGTCCAGGGCAGGGATGGAGTCTCCATCCCTGGAGGGATTCAAAGAATGTGTAGATGAGGTGCTTCGTGGCACGGCTTAGTTGGCATGGTGGGGTTGGGCTGACGGTTGGACTGGATGAGCTTAGAGGTCTTTTCCAACCTTAATGATTCTATGATTCTATTACAAATGTGTTTTGTGCCTTGAAGCTGGTTTCCTCAGCCATTTATCACTGCTGGTTTTCTCCCTTAACTCACATCCCAAGCTTGGCTCCTCTGAATTGCTTCTCTTTTGTTATTGACTTTACTTTTAGCTCCAGTTCTTCAGCCAGTCCCGTGCTCTGCCTGCCTCACCATCTCTGAGCACCTTAGCACAGGAGAAGAGGCCTTGAGGCTCTGACCCATCATTCAACTCTGAGCTGAAAAGCTGCATTTATGCCTTTGCTGAAGTCTCATTTTCTGTCTGTATTCTTTCTTCAGGCGAAAAATGCTTTTATTTTTATTTTTTTTTATGTGTTCAGTCCAGAATTGTAGCTTCTTACCTTACTTGAGTACTCCTTTTGTACTTCTTGGTGTTTATTCCTTCCCTTTGAGGATGGATGGAGCAGACATTCAGTGAGTAAAACACTTGCCATGGGAAACTAATGTTTGCCTGAATGCCTGGAGTGGTCTGAATTCATCCCCTTGCAAGTGGAACGTCTCCCCTGGGCAAGCAATGCAACTGCCAGTTTGCACAGAGTTTTCAGGGGAAATTTAGCCTTTCCTGCCCAAAACTGTGATTCTGACTCAGTCAGCTGTTACTGAATGGTGAAAGTGTCTCAAATCCATCCATCGGCTTTTTTAAAGCAGAACTGTCTTTATTGTGTAAGGCAAACCAAAACCTTGGGAGAAAATAGTTACGGAGTTTGGGTCCATCGTTAGATGTAAGAGTAGTTACGTGCTTTCTTTGACTTTTGATTTTACTTGGGAGACTGAGGGGAGGCCACATCATGGTCTGCAGCTTCCTCACACAGGGAGGAGGAGGAGGAGCAGGTGCAGAGCTCTTCTCTCTGGTGACCAATGACAGGACCTGAGGGAATGGCAGGAAGATGTGCTGGGGAGGGTTAGGTTGAACATTAGGAGAAGGTTTTTCCTCCCAGGGGTGGTGGAGCTCTGGAACGGCTCCCAGGGATGTCACAGCCTTACAATATCCCAAAAACCTTTGGCCCTCAGCCCCACAGTGTGAATGTTGTGGTTGTGCTTTGCACGGACAGGGGTTGGACTTGATGATCCCTGTGGGTATCTTCCAGCTCAGGACATTCTATGATGAAAAATAAGGACACCTGCAGTTGTCTTACTTCATGGGGAGCCTGGTAGATATTCTCAAACTATCTGTGACCTCACCCCACAACCGGCATTATGTAGAGTTGCAGTTCCACATCCTCCTCACCCACAGCACCTGAGGGACAGCTGGTAAGGCTCTATGGGACATGTAGGACAGATACATACCGGGATGGCTCCAGCAACCTGGGCTTAGAATCATAGAATCACCAGGTTGGAAAAGACCCACCGGATCATCGAGTCCAACCATTCCTATCAAATACTAACCCATGCCCCTCAGCGCCTCGTCCACCCGTCCCTTAAACACCTCCAGGGAAGGTGATTCAACTTTATTGTTGGTGGCACCCAGCTGCAGGCCGTGCAGGTACAGCTCGGTACGTAGATGATGCCAGGCACTGCAGCACCTCAGCCCTTCAGAATATCACCCAGGATAGAATCATAGAATCATTAAGGTTGGAAAAGACCTCTAAGCTCATCCAGCCCAACCATCAGCCTGTGCCAACTGAACCATGTCCCTAAGTGCCACTGCTATACGCTTTTTGAACCCCCTCCAGGGATGGAGACTCCCCCACTGCCCTGGACAGCCTCTGCGAGGGCTTCACTGCTCATTTTCCCTAATACCTAATCTAAACCTCACCTGGCTCAAGTTGAGGCCACTTCCAAAACAGCAAAGTTGGCTCTACTTTAGATAAGAAAAGCTAGAGATACAGCTGCTCGGTGGAGGCTTAGGCTGCCTTCTCGTGCATGTCAAAAAGCTTAACTTACCAGCCCGCTGGCTGCAAGCAGGGCTCGTCAAGGAGGTGTGTTTCAATTTTAAATATGTTTGGTCAAAATATCTGTTTCTTTTAAATATAAACAAAGAAAACATGTCAATGTCACAGCCAAACCCACTTTTAAACTGTCACTTGATAAACTGTGAAAGTCACCATTTCAATAGCTTTGTTTAAATGGGAGAGTAGAGTCTAATGATCTTTAGTTAGCTCAGTTTCTGTTGCTGGATATCGTGTATCCAACAGTAAAACAGATTGCAGGGAGACTGATATCAGATGAAATGATCTCTGTTTAATTTGAATTCATTTCAGACTGGATTGAGCTAAGGCTGAACAAAGTCCATTGACACCAGGATTACCAGCTATGATGAGAACTGTGCTGGTGTTGGACTGTGGGGTCTTTGTGCCAACTCTGTTTGAATCGACAGTTGGGCTGGATGATCTTAGAGGTTGTCTCAACCTTGATAATAATGATTTTATAATTTCAAATTAAGACTCTTTCTGTTCTCCCCAAATCTGTCTGGTTTTGCCCAAAGGTCTCCTGCCCACCAGCATCAGCTTGGTTCCTCGATGTTACCTTGCAAACCTCATAGAGGTGAGAATTACTATTAAGAACAGGCTTGGGCTTGTTCACATTGCCCTGCTGTTTTCAAGATGAAAACACGTAGGAAAGCAATTTAGAGTGAGGCAACACTTTTCAATTAAAAAAGAATATTGTTTTTTATGGAAGCCTAGAGTGTCAGTTGAGTTGTGAACCAGAGGAGAAACATTCCATTTCAGACTTACTACCGTCTTCTCTATGGTGCAGTGCTGTTAAAGACCTTGGAGGTCCACCAGGAATCTAAAATTCTCCAATCAATTAAAGCAAGTTAATTCAAGGCAACAGCATAAGTCAGGCTATTTTTATAATTGTTTCTGTGATTTAGACCTCTTTAGGCACTGTGTCTAAATTATCAAATATTTCAAAGCTCTATTTTCTTTACTTTTGAGATTCCCCACTCCAAGACTTAGCAAGATTTGTGCTGTGCCTAGAAAAGACTCGTTTTGGTCCTCCTCCAACCTTCTGTAGCTCACCAGGTTTTGGTATTTCTTTTGCATTTTTGAAACAATCCCACTGGGGTAGAAAAATGCCTTTGCTGATACATGGTGGTTTATCTATGGCTGCAGCAAAGTGTGTGCATCACTCCAAGTCCCATTAACAACTCTACTTCAGTGAGCAGCAATTTTCCATAGTCAATTCTGACTTCCCTGACTTTTAACTATCTCAGGCAAATATATATATATACATATATATGTGTGTGTGTGTAGGTTCTTCCACTGCAACAAAGTTGAGGAAAGACTGGGAGGGTGCGTTTTGCTGAGTCGTTCTTGTTGGCCCCGACATTCTGGATTTTGTCATCATCTTCCAGATGGTTACAGGCTGCAAACCTCTTAGCAAGCACCCCGTAACTCCTTTTAAATCCCTTTGTGTCTCTGCATCTCTTGTCCTTTGCCATCAATTTTCATCCCTCAGACAGCACTGCGTGTGGACCAGCCGGTCCCACAGTCGTGTCTGTTCATCCTTGCAGCCTGATCTGAGCCGTGGAAACACAGAGTGAAAAGCAGCCTGAGCTGCAGCCCTGCTGCAGAAACACACATCTGGCTGCTCATCACTCGCCTACCAGTAAGGACGTCAGGAACCAACTAAAAGTAAAACGCTTTTGCGTATCGTAGAATCATAAAATGGTTTGGGTTGGAAGGGACCTCAAAGCCCATCCAGTTCCACCCCCTGCCATGGGCAGGGACACCTCCCACTGGATCAGGTTGCTCCAAGCCCCATCCAACCTGGCCTTGAACACCTCCAGGGATGGGGCAGTGACAACGTGCCTTGGCAACCTGTTCCAGGGCCTCCCCACTCTCATAATGAAGAAATTCCTCCTTATGTCTAGTCTAAATCTGCCCCTCCCCAGTTTATACCCATTGCCCCACGTCCTATCACTCCAAGCCTTTGTAAACAGCCCCTCCCCAACTTTCTTGTAGCCCCTTCAGGTACTGGAAGCTGCTCTAAAGTCTCCCCGCAGCCTTCTCTTCTCCAGGCTGAACAACCCGAATTCTCTCTGACTGTCCTTGAATGGGAGGCCCTCCAGCCCTCGGATCATCCTTGTAGCCTCCTCTGGACTCATTCCAACAGCTCCATCTCCTTCTTATGTTGAGGATTCCAGAACTGGACACAGGACTCCAGGTGAGGTCTCAAGCCCTTTCAGCCTGTACAATTGCTATCCCTGTGTTTGCCCTGCTGCCCCGTCCTGCTCCCAAACGTACCTGCAGGGCTTCACTTGTGTTTTCTTCCCAGCCTTCCCATCTCTGTTGCCAAATTTGTGCTTACATCTTTTTTTCAAGCCAGGCTTTAAACCTGAACCCGTTCATGTAAAATGGATTATATTAAGTAGAAAAGCTTGCTGACATGACCAGATGAGCCATTGTATTTGGTCACAAATTGGTCACATATTTGGTGACAAATTTGGTCACATATTTGGTATTTGGGGTTTGCTTGAGAGCTGCTCCATTTGGGGAAATTAGCAGTGGTTTAGGATGTTTCCAGCCTCACTCATAGATGGGGCAAAAGTGTGCTCATATCAGTTGTTTCCAGTAGGCATTTGTCCATTATCAGTTAACAGAAATTAAAATAATCGATGGAGATATGCTAATTCTTTAAATTTTTTCTATTGGAAGACAAAGATGCAAGCATGCAAGAATGAAGTGGGTTTGACTTCTTTTTTGACTTATCTCCTGGTTCTAACCAACTCCTCCAATTTGGAGTTAAATAGTGTGGAGGGAAGAATTTCTGCTTATTGAAGTACAGTTTTCAGTCTGCTCCAAACACCCTTGTGATGGGTTTTTTCTCAATAGCTTTGTCTGTGCTCTGTTCAAAACCAGACAGCTTTTAAATTCCAGATTCTCTTGCAAAACAGCTCCTGCCCAGTGCTGCCCAGTGCCAGTTCAGCTGCTTTCGCAGGGGAGTGCATCCCTTCCCAAGTCAATAGAGTAAAAGATTTCCAGGCTGAACTTTGCACAAAATCACATCCTCAGACTGGCAACGTTCCCGAGGCACAGACACTGCTCGGCTTGGACAGCTTGGGGCTCCCAGGGTCTAAGTGAGTCCAATTAATCTCTCAGCTGTACAAAGGCGACCTGAGAGCCCTATTAGCAGTAAGCTGCTTTGACTCCAAAGGATCAATAACGCTTATTTGCAAGTGTTTAGAGTACATTATTTGCATTTGTGAAGGTAATGAAAAAAACCCTATTGAATTTTAATTAGCATTTTCTGGCTCTTGTGGGAGTCAATTCACGGCACCTCTGCTTGGAAGCCAGGCTGGGAGAGTTGGGGTTGTTCAGCCTGGAGAAGAAGAGGCTGCAGGGAGACCTCAGAGCAGCTTTGAGCAGTGGAAGGGGCTCCAGGAAAGCTGGGGAGGGGCTCTTGATCAGGGAGTACAGGGAGAGGATGAGGGGGAACAGTTTTCAGCTGAAAGAGGAGAGATTGAGATGAGATCTTAGGCAGAAATGTTTTCCTGTGAGAGTGGGGAGACCCTGGCCCAGGTTTCCCAGGGCAGTGGTGGCTGCCCCATCCCTGGAGGGGTTCAAGGCCAGGCTGGATGGGGCTTGGAGCCCCTGATTCAGTAGGAGGTGTCCCTGCCCATGGCAGGGGTGGAACTGTATGAGCTTTGGGGTCCCTTCCAACCCAAACCATTCCATGATTCTATGATTCCATGTTCTGCCATTACAAAAAAACACCTCCAAAACATGGATTTCCATAAACTACCAACCACCACAAGTTATTATGGAAGCATAATAATGGGTCTATTGTCATTTTAAATTCCTGAAAACTGCTGGGAAGAAAAATTAAATAAATAAAATTACCAATATTATTTTATGAAACCAGGCTTTGGCTGGGAAAATGATTTTTTTCTACAGTACATAATGATCTTTAGATAAATGGATCACCTTTTTCCTCTGCTACACACTCCAGAATAAATAATTGTACTAAATGCCCATGTAAATGTTTAGATGAAAAAATACGCAATGGAAGATAATAAATACTGTAAGTCAGAATGGTCACATAATGTAGGATCGCTATTCATATGATGAGAATGGGTTTACCCTGAACAGGCTTTTCAGCTAAGAATGGTAGGTAAAATAATACATAGACATTTTAAAATACATCTTAAAAAAAGCTCAGCAAGGTTGTGTTCTCAGAAAAACTGAAGTACTTGCATTGCAGTGGATGTTATTAACATGTAGACAGAGCTGAGTCATTCGGATTCCTTAACTGTTAGTTTCCCTCTTTCAATTCATTTATATCTTTATCTTTCCTTAGCTCTAGACTCCACGTGGGTTTTAATTTTTATTTTAAATACATGTTTCTGGACTAGGAATATGAAAACTCTCCTTTATTGGTTGTAATTCCTTCAGTAATGAGAGTGAAGTGAAGATTTGGACTCATCAAGAATCCATCTCAACTCTGGCAGGAAAGGCAGGATATGAGTGCATGTTCAAGCTAGGAGCTCCATGGGCCTGGCATGGAAGGTCTCCAAGAAGGAAGAGCTTCCACAAAACTGATACAGTCTTTATACAGACCTTAGTTTAGGAGAGCAAATACCTTCCAGTCTAGCCTGAATGGTTTTCTAGGAGTTGTCAAGAATAACTGGTGTACGTGTGTGTGTGTGTGGTTCTTCACGATTAGCAAATCACAGAATGATAGAATGGTTTGGGTTGGAAGGGACCTCAAAGCACATCCAGTTCCACCCCCTGCCATGGGCAGGGACACCTCCCACTGGATCAGGGGCTCTAAGCACCATCCAGCCTCGCCTTGAACACCTCCAGGGATGGGGCAGCCACCACTGCTCTGGGCGACCTGGGCCAGGGCCTCCCCACCCTCAGCATGAACAATTTCTTCCTGATGTCCAATCTGAATCATCCCCATTCCAATTTAAAGCCTTTCTCCCTTGCCCTGTCACTCCAGGCCCTTGGAAAAAGCCTCTTCCCAGCTTCCCTGGAGCCCCTTCAGGTACTAGAAGCTGTTCTAAGGTCTCCCCACAGCCTTCTCTTCTCCAGGCAGTACAACCCCAATTCTCTCAGCCTGTCCTAGTACAGGAGATGTTGTAACCGCATGCTATTTGGTCCCAAAGATGAGAAGATGGTTTATGGCATTTACAGGGCTGAGGTAAAAACTGGAGGACAAAACTTGGCATGTGTGAAGCCCATAAGAAGAAAATAAAATGAAAAAGCCTTTGTGTTGCCCATCTTCCACAATTTATGTAAGCACTTGGTGTTCTATCAGCATCTTGAATATGTCTTATATATTGTCCCCATGTACAGCACCGTCCAACACCAAATTAAACTGCTAACTTTGGTACTTGATTGGAAACGGGGTGTCTGTCACTAGGTTGAAGCCAATAGCTTGGAAGATGATCTTGAATCAGCTCTGCTACCTGCTAAGAATGGCTAACGCAGGCTTTTTCAATTCCTCCATTGAAATTCTGCCCCAGCTCCCACCCCCTCCTTGCGAGCATCCCATTCATCAGCTCTCTCTCATGCCGCTTCAATTAAATCCTAGGGCGCTCCGAGGCGATGCAGCATCCGCTCCGGAGCAGAATCTCAGTTGGGTAAACAGGCCTGCAAATACGCTGCTGGGGATAAATTGGCCATCAGCGTGATAGAGAGAAGGAAAGGAAAATGTGTGATTACAGCTTGTTTTTATGTGCTGGGAAGCTGCTGAGACATTATTGAGAGCAGGAACAATGTTTTTGCACCCCGTGCTTATCCGGCAGTTTTGTACCTATTTTATATTAGCTATTTTCAGGCAAATGTTCTCTGGCTGATTGATACTTCACACTTGGAAAGCTACTTTTAAAATAATCTTGACCCAGATTTTTGTGTAATGAAAAGCAGCAGACAGTGCCAGGAAATGTCATGCCATTAGTGCCATTTCATCTCCATTCCTTAAACACAGTTTATTTAAAAGATACAAATTTAATCCGCGGCAGAAGACGGAGGGCCAAGCACTTAGATTTCAGGCTTGTGTGGGTTTCAAGCTGAGTGATTGGCTGAAAAACATTTCTGCTGGTGGAAGAGAGCTCTCGTTTTGCAGAGGTTGTTTCTGCTTGTGGCTTCACTTGGGTTTGGAGGAAGCGTAGCAACTCAAAGATGACTTTTGGTGGCTTGGCCAGCATCCAGGAGACCAGGGCAATGCCGCTTGCCAGGCTCTCTCCCTCTAAAGCTGATCCTAGCTTCTTGGTAGTGGAATCAGATGATCTGTCTGTCTCCGTTCACTGACCAGGAAGACCATTGGGGTGGGGATCCGCAGTAGTTTCTTCATTTTAGCCACCTGTGGTCTGAGCAAAGGCAGTTTGGTACCCCGTGCCAAAATATTAGTGACTGCCTGCACCCATCTCCCCAGAGGGATCCGTACGCTGCATGAATTACATCTAGTACTCCACTGCATCCTCATAATCCTTTTCCATTTATAGCAATGTGTTCAGGGAAGACAAAAGAGCACTTTGGAACAAAAAAAAAAAGAAAAATTTATTTCTTACAAGGTAAATCTTGCCCCAAGCCCAGGCTTTCACAGGTAAGCACAGAAAGCGACCAGAGTTCTGACACAGTAATTGGCCAACAGAGAAATCCACCCCTCAAATACAAAGAAAGGCAGTCTCGCTTCCAAATCTAAGTCAACCCAGAAGGGCAACTGTATCCTGGGCTGCATCCAAAGCAAGTGGGACCAGCAGGGTGAGGGAGGGGGTTCTGCCTCTCTGCTCTGCTCTGAGACCCCACCCAGAGTCCTGTGTCCAGTTCTGGAATCCCAAAGATAAGAAGGAGATGGAATTGTTGGAACAGGTCCAGAGGAGGCCATGGAGATGATCTGAGAGCTGCAGCACCTCTGCTCTTAGGCCAGGCTGGGAGAGTTGGGGTTGTTCAGCCTGGAGAAGAGAAGGCTATGGGGAGACCTTAGAGCAGCTTCCAGTCCTGAAAGGGGCTACGAGAAATCTGGGGAAGGGCTTTTTCCAAGGGCTTGGAGTGATGGGACAAGGGGGAATGGCTTTAAATTGGAAGGGGGAAGATTTAGATTTAGAAATTCTTCAGGATGAGGGTGGGGAGGCTCTTGCCCAGGTTTCCCAGAGCAGCAGTGGCTGCCCCATCCCTGGAGGTGTTGAAGGGCGGGCTGGATGGGGCTTGGAGCCCCTGATCCACTGGGAGGTGTCCCTGCTCATGGCAGGGGGTGGAACTGGACCGGCTTTGAGGTTTCTTTCAACCCAAACCATTCTATGATTCTGTGATCTGAATGATTTCTTTGCACTGTGTGTGCTCATCTTGAAATCATCTGTGGTCCCGTAGAATCATTAAGTTTGAAAAGACCTTAGAGATCATTGACTCCAGCTGTACCTCTCCACTACTAAATCATAACCTCAAGCACCTCATCTGTTTGCCTTTTAAACCCCTCCAGGGACGGGGACTCCACCATCACCCTGGGCAGCCTCTGCCAGGACCTGAGGTCCCTTTTTGTGAAGAAATTTTTCCTAATGTCTAATCTGAACCTGCCCTGACGGAGCTTGGGGCCATTTCTTCTCGTCCTATCACTCATCATTTGGGAAAAGCGATTCCTGTGTATAGGAATATGGGATATAACAGCTAGAAAGGAGATGGCAATTGAATTATTCCTTGTGCTCGAAGCGAATTAGCCTGCGTTTCACTGCTGCATCTTGGTTATGTTTGAACCTGAATTTTCTTTTCTATATGTTATGCTTGCAACACCTTGAGCATGTGGTCAGCATGGCCATACAAAAAGAAAACAAGCACATAAATTGTACTTTTATGGTTTGCTTTGCCTATAGAAGAGTTTGATGTTGTGCTAGCACAGGGGTGAGGGTTAAAACGCAAGAGTAAGGTCATGATATTCAATGAGTTAAATGCTGACAAGCTCTTTCTGAAGGCTGAAGAATCCCAGTCATTACAATTTCAGTACAATCTGACATTGAGACAGCTCGGCATGGGCCAAAAGCACCATCACATCTCCTGAGAATGCTCCTCCTTGGCCTTGCTCGAGAGCTGTAAAATACATACAGCTGCACAAACTGCAAGCAAGCTCCGGGGCTGACTATAGACTCCTAGTTAATCTTTTCAGTCTGCTTTCTTAGAGCTGGAAGTACTGTATTTCCCTTCCTTCTTCACCTCTTCCCCTGCAGCCCAGTGTTCAAGCGGAACATTCAAGGTTCTCATTGACAGATGCAAAAAAATACTGCACTGTCTCCCAGCTGTCGTTGCACAAATCCCTTGGGTTGCTGGTGATTTCAGCCAGTTTTCCAGTGTCTTTCGTAAGATGCTCCAGGTAAGGCGTTTCATTTCCCTGTAGGAACCTGGAGCTCAGCAAAATCTATGCCCTGCATAAAGTAGTTATCCACCAGAGCTGCTGTAGATCGATGTTTTATGCAGTGAGATGTGATGAAGGACAGCATATAAATCAACTTAGATGGGAAAGGCAGAGCTCACAGGCAGCTTACGCTATGTTCTGGAGGAGCTATAGCACCCTGTCAGGAGCAGAAACCACGCATGGGCAAGGCTGGATCTTCTCCAGATTCCTTGATCACCTGAACACCAGTTGCAGGAGAACTTCCCAGGCTTGGGATTACTGAGAAGTAGTCATTAGTTTAATGCTAGGATGAGAGGGAATGGTCTCAGGCTGTGCCAGGGGAGGTTTACATTGGACATCAGGAAATATTTCTTAACTTAAGGGTTCTCAGGCCCTGCAGAGGCTGCCCAGGGAGGTGGTGGAGTCCCCAGCCCTGGAGGGGTTTAAAAGGTGGGTGGATGAGGGTCTCAGGGATCTGATTTAGCAGTGAACAGGTACAGCTGGACTTGATGATCTCAAAGGTCGTTTCCAACCAAATGATTTTATGATTATGGTCCCTGTTAGATACTTTCTAGCTCACATTTTAGGTGCTTAATGCTGCGCTATGACTGCATGAGCCCACTTTACTCATTCATTAAAAATAAGGTCTGCCATGGTGAGTCAGATGGCAAATCACCCAGCCCTGTACTTTTGTCCCATATAGATTCAACAGGGAAAGAATATGAAGATGTGCTCATAACGACCTTCGTGCTGATATATCCCCTCCGGTAGAAGGGATACAGCTGGCACAGGGTGGGGACACATAGGACAGGGTGATGTGGCACAGCCCTGGCACAGTGAAGAGGAGCAAGATGTAATATCCCTCCAGCATGCCCAGTTATTGTGTGACGTACATGTGTTGCTGTGTTAGAGGATTTAGAAGTGAGAATAAGGTAGCAGAACATGGGCAGAACTATAGAAGGAGAAGACTTGTGGCAACAGGTACCTGATGCCATGGTGTCTGTTGTCTGGACGTCCTGGGTGCATGGTACTTGCTGGAGCTACTGGCAGAAGGACATTGCCTTTGCAGGGTTCCTCACTTCCCAAGGTGAGTTTTACAAGGAACATGCATGAAATGCTTAATGAAGAAGCCAAAGGAAACCAAAATGCATCATAGGATGGTTTGGGTTGGAAGGAACCTCAAAGCCCATCTAGTTCCACCCCCTGCCATGGGCAGGGACACCTCCCACTGGATCAGGGGCACCTCCCACTGGATCAGGGGCTCCAAGCTCCATCCAGCCTGGCCTTGAACACCTCCAGGGATGGGGCAGCCACAGCTTCCCTGGGCAACAGTGAAGAATTATTGTAGGGATTTCTGGGCAACTGAGTATGTTATTATAGGGGTTTCACAAATTATTGCCGGGGCTCAGTGTCCTGATCCTGGAGTTGGCAACAGGAGGGGAATTGTGCCTGAACTGGGATCACGAGTGAAGACGCTTTGGGAGCCACCAGTGTAGTGTGTCTGGCGTGTATTTTTTGCCGTAGCTTCTAGGTGTATTAATTAACATTAATTTACAGCTCTGCCAGAAAGCATTTCTGCCAGCTTCCCCGAAGGAGCTGCATATTAAAATCACTCAGGTGATTCATATCCTTCTAATGTAAATACAGTTCCAAATTAAACTGACTGGTGCAAAATCTTGTAATGTTTCTGTCTTTTCGCTACTTGCTGTTGCCCGAGTTCTCTCTTTAATGAGCACCGTCTGGGATAAACCAACTGGAGGATGCTCTGCCTGCGAATAGGTCAGCAGTCAGTCATCAGTCATCCTCCAGCACGACAGCTCACCTCTGCTGATGCCTTGGCATCTGCAATAGCCTGGGGAACGCAGCTCAGAAGCTCAGTTTGGGAGGAAGTCATAAAGTTTGCGGCTTCCACCACCCTGAATGAAAATGAGCTGGGAAGGTAGGAGGGGAAACAAGCTCTCCTGCAATTTGGAGACGCGATCCTGGTTTCAAACATCACTTCAGGGATTTAAGGCTGTGATGCTGCTTAGCAACATTTCAGCTGTGGTCCTGCATGGATGTCTTTGGTGTGAGCTCCAGCATTTGCACTGCTGCAGTAGAGAAGCTGTTTTCACAGCTATTTTCTTCTGCTCACCTTCCTAAAATGTTGTAGGGTTTGTTGATATTCCTAAAATAGAATTCTCTGCTGTGCTTTCTGACTTGAAAGACAGGAACAAATGCTTCCCCCATCACTGAAAGGTCATGAGCAACGAGAGATTTCATGTCATCAACATCTCATAGTTCCGCTTCCAGATACAGCAGTGTTGGCTTGGATTCAGCTCCCTCCTCTCTCACCTCAGCCAGAAGATGCTCCCCTCAGGTGCCCAGAGCAGAGCTGCTCAATAATGAAGCTGGCAAAGCTCCGTTTTCCTGCTGTGCATCATCTAAAAACTATCACATCTGATTCATGCTGTTTGTATCGCTTGAATTTATGCTTTGCAGCAGGCATCTCCCAGGGCTTTTGCAGGGGCTGATCGGTGCCTATGTGGATATTCTGAATTTAAGAGCTAAAGCTGCAGAAAGGCTTCAGCTGGATTGAAATCGTAGAATAGAACCATGGAATGGTTTGGGTTGGAAGGGACCTCAAAGCCCATCCAGTTCCACCCCCTGCCACGGGCAGGGACACCTCCCACTGGATCAGGTTGCTCAAAGCCTCTTCCAACCTGGCCTTGAACACCTCCAGGGATGGGGCAGCCACCACTGCTCTGGGCAACCTGGGCCAGGACCTCCCCAACCTCAGCGTGAAGAATTTCTCCCTAAGATCTCCTCTCAATCTCCCCTCTTTCAGCTCAGGACTGTCCCCCTCATCCTATCCCTGCCCTCCCTGATCAAGAGCCCCTCCCCAGCTCTCCTGGAGCCCCTTTCAGTACTGGAAGCTGCTCTGAGGTCACCCAGAGTCTTCCCTTCTCCAGGCTGAAATTTTGCAATCTAAATTTTGTTCCCAAATTTAATTAATGCTTTTATTTTTTTTTTAACCTTTCTGAGTTAATGCAGTGTCATCTCTGCCTTTTCTTACTGCCCTTACCTTGTTCTCAAGAGCCCCCTGCTCTCTTGCAGAATGCTTATCCCGAGACACTTTGGGAAAACAACTGATTGCACTACACGAAAATTGTATTTTTTTACCCAAGAACACAGTAAAAATACAGATGGGTTATTGTGCTAATTGTCCAAGAGCTGCATCGCATCACTGAGCCAACAGGTGGGAAATTCCATGTTCCTGAGTCTTGTTACTCACTGACACAGTATTATGTGCTCCAGGGCATGATGAGAGCTGGGGAAAAACAAACCATGCTTAAGGAGTTACCATTGAATACTGATATTTTCCAAATCAGGTTGTTTTTGTTGTGTTAAAGAAGATAATTGAAGTTCCATTCTCATTTTAATTTAAAGCATGTAAATTAGTAGTTTATTAACATTATTTTCTATTATTTGGTATTTTCCTCCCTTTGTTTTTTTTCCTACTTCTTGTATTTTCTTAGCTTTCCCTCTTCTTATTTCAAAGACACAATAAGAATGGGAAATGAAAACAACAACAAAAAAACCAAATCAAAGTTTTTTAAGATTTCTTTTTTCATAAAATCCTTAAGAAATTTAAAAGCCCTCTCTCCTGGAAGAGCTGGTATTTACAGTGCTCTCTCCAGCCTTTTTCCTTCTCTTCTTTGCCACTTTTAGAGCTCTGACTGTCAGAAATGTCTCAACTTCTATCCTCTGCCAGGTCCTTTGGTTCTACCCTACCTGCTTTTCTCCACCTCGCCTTACAGAGATTTCCTCAAGCTCTGCTTTGCTCACTCTGTCACAGTTCTATCAGATCCAGGTAGAGCTGCAGATACATCCAGACCTTAAAATAAAAGGTGAATCTGTCTTTAATAACAGCAGGGTAAATATTTCCTACGTAGCCTTAGCTCAAAAGTGTGTCATTAGGACCAAAGGATATTGGTGTTTCAGCTCCACCATTGCCTGGCACTGTGTTCTGTCACAACTTTATGAGCTCCTTAGTGATTCTGAGGTGGACAGGCCAGCATTAGGATAATACTGTAGATGAGGTGCTCAGGGATCTTGTTTGGTATTGGACAGGTACGGTCAAACTTCATGATCCCAAATGTCTTTTCCAACGAAGCGATTCTATGATAATTAGAGCTAGTTTCCCCAGGATTAGGGTCTACTCATAATGGGTTTAGTGTTGAGGGGCAGTCAGTTTGTTAAGTAATGTTCTGGTCATTTACACTACCACATGCCAAAGAGCTCCCAGAAATCACAAACCGCTATATAAGGAATTAAATGTGTTCTTAAAACTGGAAATTAGGCTCTCATTTGCCTCCCTTTTCCATAAGAGGCTGGAACAGATGGTCTTTTGAGGTCCTTTCCAACTGAGCTACTTTATAATTCATCATTAATGTCTTGTGACCCTCACTGTTTCGACTGTCGCATCACCAGCTGATCCCTAACGCTGATGCCCAGCAGCTTCTAAAGGAATACATATCTTACAAACCACGATACCTCACTGAGCACTCAGGTTGCAGTTAAGCCTATAGCTCCTGATTGATACAGGGAATGTTGATCCAACAGTTAGAGCAGCCTGGATGCTTTGTCACCAGCCACGAGAGAAAGAAGTTAATTTTGGTTTATCTGAGTTCATTAACTGGCTCAATGTGACAAGGTAGATCTACCTTGACATCTTGTTGTGCTGGTTCTAGTTGGTGACTCTTCATTACTGCAACTCAACACTCAGCAGCTGAGCTGCTGCCGTCAGCTAGGGACAGCCTTGATTTTCCTGCTGCATCACAGTCGACAATTCGTAGAATCACGGAAAGGTTTGGGTTGGAAGGGACCTCAAAAGCCCATCCAGTCCCACCCCCTGCCATGGGCAGGGACACCTCCCACAGGATCAGGTTGCTCTAAGCTCCATCCAACCTGACCTTGAACACCTCCAGGGATGGGGCAGCCACCACTGCTCTGGGCAACCTGGGCCAGGGCCTCCCCACCCTCAGCGTGAAGAATTTCTTTCTAATGTCTCATCTAAATCTTCATTCCTGGTAAAGAGGGTGCAAGCTTCTAACCCAGGCTATGCTCCATCAAATCGTGGCGCTGTTTGCTGAGCACCAGATTTATTGGCCCATAATGTGTTAAACTGTTGTGACACATTTTGCTTATTTAGAGGAACTGCAGTTCTAATTAAGATGAAAACCAAGTTATGAGTCAGAGTCCAATAGAAGTACAATGTGAATTACATACCCTTAAATTTAATTTACTTACCCATAGGCTGAATGTCCTCATGAATGTAAGAAATGCAGCAAAACAATTATTCTAATTAAAAAGAAAGATTTGGTTAAGCTAATTTACATTTTAGTCCAGTCTTGGATATATCAAAGTCTCTCACCAGCCTGGCCGTTGAGAGAGAAAAATCAAAGTGCTTAAATTGAATTATAGATTAGGATCTTGTTGACAAATACAAGAGAGCAAGAAACCAACATGAATAAGCAGAGAAGAAGCTGTAACAGACTCACTGGCAAGATCGGGAGAGTTTCACAAGCTCCTGGCATGAGTTCAGATGTACGAGTTATCAACCCGAGCTGACCATTGGAAGCCTTAGGGTTTGTCCTTCCATCATAGCACAGCTGGAGCTGGAATGAGCACAGGAGAGAGCAAAACAGGGTTAGAAAACCAAAATAACGGAATGGAGAATTCACTGGTGACTTTGCTAAGTTGTTGCAATGATTAACTCCCTGCCACTGGCTGAAGGGAGCAAGCAAATGTGTAGTTTCATCCAGACTGGGGATCGACTTGAGTACTTCAGAAGAGCCCTAGGAGTGCTGGTCGTTCCGATGGACCTGGGAAAACGAGTTCATTGAGTGTCCAGGCACCAAGGGGATGTGAAGGGGCAAATGCTGCCTGGTTTGGTGGATCACCAGCCAGAGGTAGCGCTCAGACCCAGAAATGCAGACCCTGAAACGTCCTGCTGCTGCATTGCATTTCTCTGGCATCTATCATCAGTGATTTATACGGCGCCACCAGACCAAGCAAGACGAGAGCCTTTTCCCTGCTAAGAAAATGCAGCACAAAGCACAGCTGAGGACCCAGAGCTCCGTGCCCTTTGAAGTCACTGCAGATATGAGGGTGAGGATTGCGGGAGACAAACTGATGTAGAGAATACACCCCTGGACACCTGCTCATAGCCAAACATCACCTGGTAAGGGTGTACATGACAAATACCCCAGCCCTGGAGGGATTTAGAAGATATGTAGATGAGGCAGTTAGTTAGGGACACGGTTTAGTGGTGGAGGTGGCAGCACTCAGTTAAGGGTTGAACTCGATGATCCTAAAGGTCTTTTCCCACCTAAATGATTCTATGACTATGGGTGCACTCCCATCAGTTTCTTAATAGAATAATGCTAAAATAATCTCATTTTCTGTCCAAGTCTTTTAGAAACTCTCCTTTTTACAATTTTGACCTTACTTTTCTATATTTTATCAGTGAAAAAAAGTAAAATAACATTGAAAAACACTGGCTTTATATTTATACCAACAATGGGAAGGAGAGTTTCTGGCTATTCCAAGAAGAAGCATTTTAATTTTAGTTTTAGATTTCAAGGCTATGTTAAAAACAAATTTACTTAAAACTGAATTTAGAGAAAAGAATGTCATTCCTGCAAGCTTCAAACAGAAATTTCTAAATAGAAAGCAAATTTTAGTCTTTCCACTGTAGGTAAAATAATAAAAAATAGCCCAGAAACTCTGAGTCTCAGCTCTCGTATGAAGGAGCCTCTCCTTGCCTCCACATGGCAGACTCCTTCCCAGATTCCTAAGAAAATAAAGGGAACAAATTTTAGTAAAAGATTTCTTTGGTTTTAAGGCTTAGAATCGTAGAATCATAAAGTTGGAAAGGACCTTTCAGATGATCGGTTCCAACCATCCCTGTCAGCTAATAAACCACATCCCTGAGCACCTCATCTGCCCAGTTTTTAAACCCCTCCAGAGATGGGGACTCCACCACCTCCCTGGGCAGCCTCTGCCAGGGACCGCAAACCCTTTTCTGTCCAATCTAAACCTGCCTTCGTGCAAGTTGAGGCCATTCCCTCTCATCCTTTCACCTGTCACTTGGGAGAAGAGACCAGCACCCAGCTCACCACAATCTCCTTTTAGGGAGCTTTAGACAGAGATGAGGTCTCCCCTCAGCCTCCTTTTCTCCAGGCTAAACAGCCCCAGGTCTCACAGCTTCCTCCCATGTCCCTTGTTCTCCAGCCCCTTCCCAAGCTCTGTTCCCTTTTCCAGACACACTCCAGTTCCTCAATGTCCTTCTTGTACTGAGGGGACCAAAACTGAACCCAGGATTTGAGATGTGGCTTCATTGATGCCCAGTCCAGGGGCAGAATCCCTTCCCTGCTCCCACTGGCCACGCTGTTTCTGATCCAGGCCAAGATGCCATTGGCCTTCTTGGCCACCTGGGCCACTGCTGGCTCAAAACAGCCCTGGGACCTGGAAATACCAAACTCTGTTAATGCCCACTGAGACCACACCAGACTCATCATCTTTTAACTTAATATTTTTGACCAGAAAACTCCAAATCCCCTAAACTGAAAAAGGCAGCGGGAAACAACTGGTTTCAACCAATAACCCACAATTGCATTAAACAGAAGCAACTATTTAACGTGTTCAGAAGTGTAAAAATTGAAGGATTTGTTTAGATTGGCAGTAATTGAAACAGTTAGGATCATTAAGGTTGGAAAAGACCTCTAAGCTCATCCTGTGCCCACTAAAGCATGTCCCAAAGTGCCATGGCCACATGATTTTTTTACCCCCTCCAGGGATGGAGACTCGCCCACTGCCCTGGACAGCCTCTGCAGGGCTTCACCACTCTGTCAGGAGAGGAATCATTCCTACTATCCAATCCAATTTCATTGTACATGGGTACAAACCCACGCAATCTCCTTCTGGTGCATGTTTTTCCATTGCCGTTTACAGTACATCTCAAGCTGTTCATGTCTTTGGTTTCATTTAAGTACAGAGGTTTAATATAAGCTGGAAAAACATGCAATGCCGAGCAGTAAGGAAAAGGCTCCCGTCACCTTCGTCGGGGTCCGTGGCAGACAGTCAGGCTGCTGCCTACACCGTTGCTGATGCAAAATGAGAAATAAGTGTTAAAAATCATTCTCACTCTGTTCTAGACATCCTTACAGCTGCCAGAGCCGGAGGGGAGGGCTTTTTTTCTTCCCTGTCCTTTATAACAGAGTACTATGCACAGCAGAGAGCCAGTGTTTTGCTTTGTATTCAATTTCTATGGGATTGAAAGAAAATCAAGGCGTCCTGCCTGTGTGTCACGAACGCGACGCCGGGAAGAGCTGAACCCTGTGTGCTCTTGTGTGGTTGCAGCAGGGTGCTGGATTTGATTTGTTTAAAGCGAGTGTTTGCAGTGTGCTGAGGCATGTTGGGGAGGCTGGAGGTCTCGCAGACTCCGTCACAGCCAACAAAACCAGCACCGACATGAAAAGCTGCAAACGTCGTCCTGGTGGTCGAGCAAGACGAGGGCTGGAAATAAAGCAGGTAAACGTTAGCTAGATTGTTTCCTGCCAAAAGGCTGTGGGTAAATCTGCATTTAGGGAGCGAGGAGGTGACACCGGCAGTTCCAGAGCTGGAAGGACAGACTCAGTGGCAGCCTCAGAGTAGTTCTTCTCTTTTCTGTGCTGTGTTTTTACCAGCCTGGCTGTAAATTCACAGCAGCATGAAGCCAGCAGACACTCCGTTTGGGACAGAGAAAATGCAGTTTTCCTCATACAGCACAAAGCTCTTGCACAGCTCGGGCTGAGGGTGCTACAAGTGATAAAAATGGACGTGGGTTTAAGAACTGATTAAGAAATTTCATGGGAAAAGAAGAAGATACCTGTAGGGATTTGCAATAAGAGTTGAAGTATCAAGGACCTCTCAGACTGCTTCACATTTGTCCAAGCTGCTTCCTCCCTTGCAGACACCACGCGTGTCACCCCCAGCAGGTTTCCATCACTGAAACATTGAGATGCATCCTTGGGGAGAGCAGGCAAGAGGTGGCTCTGCAGTGATTTGCCAGTGCTGCTGGAATAAAGAGAAAAATAATGCTGCCTTTTATAATACGGATAAAAAATTACCACATTTTTTGGTCTTTTTTCTTGATTTAAATGCATGCTTTTACTTAAAATGCTACTAAAATCATCACTAAATTTTAATTGTTCAAAACCAATTCCCTATCTGTATTGTACTGACTGCTAGAATGGTTCTCCTAAACACATGAATCGAGCATGCTGTTAAGAATGTGTTAAATCAAAAGAATTGTTCTACCCCCTTTCTGCCAACTCAAAGCAATGGTGATCACTTCCAAATCACTTCTGTTTTTTTCCTCTCTTATCAGTGTATCTAACAATGGAAAAGAAAGAGAACTATATGGAGCACAAGTAGCATTTTCATTTTCTCATGACAGGTAAATGCCATTAAAAAGCAACAGAAATTGGTAAAGAAACTTTCGGGGAGAAATACACAGTTTCAAGACAGAATACAGGCTGGGGGTTGATGCGATTGAGAGCAGCCCTGAGGAGAAGGACTTCGGGGTGCTGGTTGATGAGAAGCTCGACATGAGCCGGCAACGTGCACTCGCAGACCATGTCCTGGGCTGCATCCAAAGCAGTGGGACCAGCAGAATGAGGAGGGAATTCTGCCCCTCTACTCCTCTCTTGTGAGACCCCACCTGGGGTATTGTGTCCAGTTCTGGAATCCTCAACATAAGAAGGAGATGGAGCTGTTGGAATGGGTCCAGAGGAGGCTACAAAGATGATCAGAGGGCTGGAGTGCCTCCCATACGAGGACAGGCTGAGAAGGTTCGAGTTGTTCAGCCTGGAGAAGAGAAGGCTGCGGGGAGACCTTACAGTGACCGTCCAGTACCTGAAGGGGCTAGAAGAAAGCTGGGGAGGGACTGTTCACAAAGGCTTGTGGTGACAGGACGAGGGGCAATAGGGATAAACTGGGGAGGGGCAGATTTAGACTAGACATAAGGAAGAATTTCTTCACTATGAGAGCAGGGAGGCCCTGGTCCAGGTTGCTAAGAGTAGTGGTGGCTGCCCCATCCCTGGAGGTGTTCAAAGCCAGGTTGGATGGGGCTTGGGCAGCCTGATCCAGTGGGAGGTGTCCCTGCCCATGGCAGGGGGTAGAACTGGATGAGTTTGAGGTCCCTTCCAACCAAAACTATTCTATGATTCTATGAAACTAATTCTTCTTTTCTCCCCCTTATGGTTTTGAAAGTAGGCAGTGCTTTGGCTAATACCTACTTTATTCAGGCAGATTTCTGAGGGATATCTGGTGCAGTGACATTGCAGGCTATAAAATTGTATTATTTACTTTCTGTCACTCGCGAGGACCTGAGTTTACAGTTATAATTCACCATTGTTTCCTTTCACACCTCAGTGATGCTGATGAGATGAGACACAGTTTAGCTTTCCAGCTGCAAGTCACAGTGCCTGGAAGCATTTAGCTTCCAGAAATAAAACCGGAGCAGCTCCTTTGGCCAGCCTTTACAGCTAATTGCCTTCCTTGTGAAAGCTGGAATCAATCACCTTTACAATATTTTATCACCAGGATCCAGAACAGCCAGGCAGGTGGATCTACTCCAGAAGAAGCGATTGTTTGCCTTTTTGCTTTTCATGGGGGAAAAGCATCTGCAAAGGTTCAGTGAGGCTGGCCTGGAGAAGCACTTCAGCTAAACTGCTGTAGCACTCTGTGTTTGTTGAAGTGTTACCAAGGGAAGACTCCCCTTACACAATTCCATCCTCTCCTATTGCAATGAGAATCTGGAAATACAGAAAAAGACACATTGCTGCTTTGTGAAGCATGCCCACTTTATCCTTAAAGAATTCGTAATTCAGGGCAGAAAGTACTGCACTTTCCCCAGGAGACAATGCACCAGCCCAGCTTTTTATCTCATCGCCACTGGCTGTATCTTTGTTGTCTATTTTTTCTTAGCTACATCTAACATGACTCCAGGAGAGCATCACTGAGCAGTCCTTGTATTAGAGCTGTGGGAACCTCAGTATACGTTGAACAGCAGGTGATCTATCATGTGAGAGACATGGTCTGACATTCTAGAAATTTAAATAAGCCAGTTCTAGGGATTATTATTAACACAGAATGGACCTCAAAGCCCATCCAGTTCCACCCCCTGCCACGGGCAGGGACACCTCCTACTGGATCAGGTTGCTCAAAGCCCCATCCAAACTGGCCTTGAACACCTCCAGGGATGGGGCAGCCACCACTGCTCTGGGTAACCTGGGCCAGAGCCTCCCACCCTCATTGTGAAGAATTTCTTCCTAATGTTTCGTCTGAATCTTCCCCCTTCCAATTTATAGGCATCTCCCTTCATCTTATCCCTGCCCTCCCTGATCAAGAGCCCCTCCCCAGCTTTCCTGGAGCCCCGTTCAGTACTCAAAGCTGCTCTGAGGTCTCCCCAGAGCCTTCTCTTCTCCAGGCTGAACAACCCCATCTCTCAGCCTAAGAGTTGGAACTGGGTGATATTTAGGGTCTCCTCCAGCCCAAACCATTCCATGATTCCAAGAGGTCTCACTGCAGCCCAGGAGGAACAGACAGAGCTTTTGTGGCTCCTGCTCCTCCCAGGTATCCTGATGGTGGGTAAGCGGCCTGCAGGCTAAATGTGAAACCAACTTCATTTCTCCACATCTTGGCACATTCCTAGGGCCACTGTGGCATCTCTGAGATCATCAACCACAGAGTCAAGGAGAAATATGAACACAAGCAGAAGCCTTGTCTCTTTTGCTCTCCTAATTGCACAGAGTCAACACATACAGGTTTCTCATCCTGTCCTCTCATCCTGCCTTCTGACTTGTGGTTGAATTCATAGAATTATAGAATTGCCAAGTTGGAAGAGACCCACCGGATCATCAAGTCCAACCATTCCTATCAAACACTAAACCATGCCCCTCAGCGCCTCATCCACCCGTCCCTTAAACCCCTCCAGGGAAGGTGAATCAACCACCTCCCTGGGCAGCCTCTGCCAGTGCCCAATGAACCTTTCTGTGAAAATTTTTTTTCCTAACATCCAGCCTGAACCTCCCCTGGTGAAGCTTGAGGCCAATCCCTCTCGTCCTGTCCCCTGTCACTTGGGAGAAGAGGCCAGCACCCTTCCCTCCACAACCTCCTTTCAGGTAGTTGTAGAGAGCAATGAGGTCTCCCCTCAGCCTCCTCTTCTCCAGGCTAAACAACCCCAGTTGAGATGCTAGAAGGGACTTGTGTTCTACCTTTTACCTTTTTAACTTCTCTAATTTCTCTTCATCCTCTATATTCTTTTGCTTTGCTCTTTTTTTGTTGTTTAAGAGATGCTTGGCACCCAGTGTTGGTCCTGGGCTATGAAGCCAAGGTCATTTCTTGGGTAGCTTGTTGCTAAGGAAGTGATTTGAACACCACAGAAAGCCAGAAGGCAGAAATACTGCAAACTCTCTAATACTGACAGACCATTTTGTCCTTTATTTATGGGACACTGGCCACTGATGTGCTGGATAGAGAAATTTGTTTTGCTTAAGGCAGAAACACAAAATAGCGGGAATTATACATCTATTTTCTATTTGCCATCTGTTTATTTGCTCAAAGACTAATATGGGTCTGGTGGAGTGATAAGGAAAGGCTACGAATTTAAAGCATAATGAACTGAGCACAGAAGCCTTCGCCTCAGGAAGCCTAAAAATATGGAAACGCACAAGACTGTAGAAGAGAAAAAACAAGGTGTTCTCTGTGGTTGGGCTTCTTGGTGTTCCTGTTAAATATCTCTGTTCACAGAATGATAGATTCATAGAATCATTCAGGTTGGAAAAGATCTCTTAAGCTTACCCAGTCCAGCGAACAGCCCAAACCCACCATGCTGACTGAACCATGTCCTGAAGTGCCACATCTACAGGTGGTTTGAACCCCTCCAGGGATGGAGACTCCACCACTGCCCTGGGAAGCCTCTGCCAGGAAAGAAATTTGTCCTAACATCCAGTCTAAATATCTTATGGTGTAACTTGAGGTCATTTCCTCTCATCCTATCCCTTGTTACTCAGGAGAAGAGCCTAGCACCCACCTCACCACCACCTCCTTTCGGGAAGCTGTAGAGAGCAATGAGGACTCCCCTCAGCCTTCTCGTCTTCAGGCTAAACACTCTGAGGTCCCTCAGCTGCTTCTCATGAGACTTGTTCTCCAGCCCCTTCACTAGCTTCTGTCCAAATTAACTGGATGATTTTACCCTCTTTCTTTTGCTTTAAACAATAAATTTAAAGCAAGTAAAAAGATATAAAAGAAAAAAAATTACATTTTCTCCTGTTTTATTTATGAGCTATGCAGTTCCTGCTGATCCACGTGCATATACATGTCTTTAGCCTCAGCCACATGTAGTCTTTCCAGTATATACATAAGCAGGAGCCGGTCATTAAAACTGTTTTGCTGAGTCCCACTGAAAGTTGTCTACAAATCAGCTTTTACTTTCAGGGATTTCACTAGGGAATGAAAGGCAGGAAAGGAAAGATGCTGAAATACCTCAAACACAATCATTAGCTTCCAATAACACCTTGGAAAGTATTAACCTTTAGCTGGCTGATCTATTTATTGAGTATTTCACCATGGATTTGCTGATGCAAGATGAAAAGCATCCACTAAAAGCTCCTCTTTGGCTCTCCCAAGAGCTCACAGATATATCTATTTCAGGAGGTATTTAAGACTTCCCCTACATTTTGCACTACTCTTTAAATCCTACCTCTCCAACTAAGTTTTGTGCATGTGTGTAAATAAATCGATTTATTTTCCAGCAAAAAAACCACACAAAACAAGCCCAAATGTAATATCTATAAGTTTTGCCCCAAAACAATGATCATAAAAAAGCCGTGCTCCTGCAGGTGCTGCATGCTACTGAGCTGGTTTGTCACTCTCCTGGAAATGCAGTGACATGTTAAGACAATTCTGTAATCCCAGGGACACAGTCTGCTCTCCTGCATGCAGATAAGACCCAAATCTGGATCAGTTTGGGGCATGCAGAGAGCTAAGGTAGCTGGTTGGAGTCTATACACACCCTTTAATGAAGAGAAAAGCTTTTGTAGTCAGCTGGAGCACTGAACACTTCAGTGTCTCCACAGGGAATATTCCTTCCTGGTCCAAATCCAGCACCCAATAGGACTGTAAATACCACAATTCAGCAGTACCTGTGTCTACGAGTGCCCACCTCTTGCTAACCTGTAACCATTCTCCAATGCCCTTCAGACCTCTGCAGAAAGCAGATTATCTGCAACAATCACTCAGGACAAAGATTCCTCCTTGTCCTATCCCGGCACTCCCTGAGCCCCTTTCAGTACTGGAAGCTGCTTTAAGTTCTCCCTGGAGCCTTCTCTTCTCCAGGCTGAGCAACCCCAACTCTCTCAGCCTGTCCATACATGGGAGATTCTCCAGCCCTCAGAGCATCCCCATGGCCTCCTCTGGACTTGCTCCAACAGCTCCATGTCCTTCCTGTGCTCAGAGCTCCAGAACTGGTCTCACCAGAGCAGAGGGATAGAATCCCCTCGTTTGACCTGCTGATCCCACTTCTTCTGATGCAGCTCAGCATACGGATCTGCTAATTTTCATTAATACAAACACACCCTTAAGAAGACAACAGAATAATACGACCAAAGCTGCCCCATGACAGCAATTCTTTCTTTTCAGACCTATCTCGCTAGTCCCAGGAAAAAAACCTTTCATACTATTAACCATCGCTGCTTTCCTTTGGATCATCTCCCCATCTTATTTTATTAGGACAACACTAGCAAACAGTTAACCATTAAGTATTAACCAAGCTTTGCTTCAAAGCAAAGTAGAGGTTCACAGACCTCATCGATGTTTTCCTTTGGGATGCTTGCATCCTTTCATCTGTGGTGTTTGATTTTAGCAGATACGATCACACATCTGTCTTGCTGACAAAGATGAAACTCTCATTCCACCTACAACAGCAAAAATATATCTGATGGTTACATCTGCATTTTCTATGTGATCGACCTCCCTCAAAAGCCTCGTATTTCACCGTTAAGAAACTCTGCCACTGCTCCCTGGTCACTGCCTTATCCTTGCTCCACTTGGCTTCTCTTACCAGACTCATTCCCATAGTCCTGTCTAAATATGAGGGTGGTTTACCCTGCATTGATTTTATTGCATCTGTGGGATTTTGTTGTGTGTGAGCCCCTGTCCTCAAACATTTCCTAAATTTTGTAAATATTACCTGTATTACACTGGCAGGGCTAATCGTGCCAAAGAGTGCTCTGAGCTTTGGAAGAGGAGGTTTCATTTTTTTCTGTCCTCTCTGGCATCTGTTTTGTCAAATGGACTCATAGAATCACAGAATTGTAAACGTTGGAAAAGATCTCCAAGCCCATCCAGTCCAGCCAACAACCCAAACCCACCACACCTGCTAAATCATGTTCAAAAGTGCCACGTCTACATATTTTCTGAACCCCCCCCAGGGATGGGGAATCCACCACTGCCCTGGGCAGCCTCTGCCAGGGCTTTACCACTCATCAGTAGTTTTCTCTTATACCAAATCTAAACCTTCCCTGGCACAGTTTGAGGCCATTTCCTCTCACTCTGTCACTTGTTACCTGGGAGAAGAGCCCAGCAACCACCTCGCTCCAACCTCCTTTCCAGGAGCTGCAGAGAGTCATGAGGTCTCCCCTCAGCCTCCTCCTCTCCAGGTTAAACAGCCCCAGGTCCCTCAGCCGCTCTCAGAACCCCTGGGCTCCAGACCCTTCCCCAGCTCTGTTCCCTTCTCTGGACACACTCCAGTCCCTCGATATCTTTGTCTGAGAGGCCCAAAACTGAACCTAGGATTCGAGGTGTGGCCTCACCGGTGCTGAGTCCAGGGGCACAATCCTTTCCCGTCTCCTGTTGGCCAAACCATGGCTGATCCAAGCCAGGATGCTTGTCGGCCTCGCTGCTGGCTCATGTTCATCTGCTGTTGACAAACACACCAGGTCCTTTCCCACTGGGCAGCTTTCTAGCCATGATTCCCTAGGTTTCCCATGTTGCATGGGGTTGTTGTGACTGAACTGCAGAACCTGGCACCTGGCCTTGGTGAATCTCCAAGTATCAGAGCAAACACCCAAGCCCACGGGCAATCAGAGACTGTTGAGGTCTACAATGTCTCTCTCATTATGACAGTGCAAGAGTTAGGGTGCTTTTATAGACTTGTAGCTCCTTGAGCATCTCATGGTGCCTAGAAGTGCTCCCTGCTTTTAGACACCTCATGGAGAGCTGTGAGATTTCATAGCCTGGTGTCGGTCATGATAAATGTGCCATCTGAGTGGAGCACTCCAACTCTAAATGAGAAATGATTACTCCAGGACTAACTTGATGAATTTGGAGAAAACCAGAGATCACTTTCTGTCCAGATAGTCTGTAAAGTAAATTAATGGGAAGGTTGTTGGAATGATAATAATCTACAAAAGCATATGTCGTGAGTAGCTAATAATGCCCCATCTTTGTTGGAAGCGATTATTTTTCATTTAGCAGATTAGAACAGCTAAATAACTCACATCTTTGCTCATTCCATTCCTCAGTACCAAATTAGAGTACAATGAGTGAAGTTATCCTAAGGGTAAAGAGTAAATAGAACAATATATTAAACCTGAGTTGTAACTAACCGTGTATTTTCTTAAACAGACCTTTTAAAAATGACATTCTCTCAACTCCTTGAATCGTGCAGCTCATTTGAAACATGAAAGCAGTCACAGCTTACATGCTCTGAACAAGTATCTATTATCTTATGAATTATCTTTACATAAATGGGACAAAATAGACAATTACAGACTTTTTGAAGTGAAATTCACGGGTCTAAGTTAGGATAAACTAGGAATGGATTGTGTGTTATAAGGAACCATCAGTTTGCATAGTATGACACCCATTAATTACTTTTTATGGATTGTGGTATCGCAGTTTTTACTATATTACATTTTTTTATCACTTGTTTTCTTGTTTCCTGTTCAAGAAGAACTACACTGCACCTGCCCATAGAACTGATGGCTGCCCCATCCCTGGAGGTGTTCAAGGCCAGGCTGGATGGGGCTTGGAGCCCCTGATCCAGTGGGAGGTGTTCCTGCCCATGGCAGAGGGTGGATTTGGATGGGCTTTGAGGTCCCTTCCAACTCAAA
This sequence comes from Phaenicophaeus curvirostris, assembly GCF_032191515.1. NCBI lineage: Eukaryota > Metazoa > Chordata > Aves > Cuculiformes > Cuculidae > Phaenicophaeus > Phaenicophaeus curvirostris. The sequence continues at coordinate 65,784,480 of NC_091396.1, read as the reverse complement.
ACATTCTGTGATTTTATGTTGGCAATGATGTACTCACTACTTCTTGCCAACAGGCAATGCCTATTGCTAATTCTCCATGTTAAATAAATTATATTCTTTATTAATATTATCATCACCATCTCTCTGCATTTTAGGAATAGCAGTGTTGGCTTCAACTTCGATGAAATGGATGCAAGATATGGAAAGCTTGGCTTTGGAGTGGGAAATTTTAGGTGTGGCAAACAGACTTTTTAGGTAGATTTCTTTGTTCACATTTTCCTGACGATATCTCTGTTCAGATACCTTTTCAGAAGATTTCTGAACAGAGACACCTCCTTCACGTTATCGACTGGGACCAGAAGCATCTGTTTCCAGTATCAGCAGATGCATCTTCTCATCTGTGTCTTTAAAATGTGAGATCTTTCACATGATAAATTTGGACTTTTAAATTTTGCCCTTCTTACCGTCTCTTCCTGTTGCTGTATCCAATTCCACATGAGAACATTGGTTCTCAGGGACAGGCATTGTCAGTTTATGTTTTGCCTTTCCAGATAAAGCAGACAGGATGGCTTCTTCCCAATGTCCATCAACCTCAGAAGGAATCACAGAATCATAGAATAACCAGGTTGGAAGAGACGAGAAATGCTTCTTTCTTTGGGGAACCCCAGCAATGTATGTGGTGCCTCTGTGAAAAGACAAATGAAGAAAGTGCAGTCAGAGGTGTCTGGAGTGGAGACAAGAGGGAGATTGAACAAGGTCAGAGCAGCTGGAGGTTCTCCATGGTAGAGCAGGTACAATTCCAAAGGGAATGTGGCCCAGGGATAACACATGCCTGTGTTATCAGAGGAAAGGCGTAAGAAGGGAGGAGCAGCAGAAGAAAAGAATGAGAAAGAAAGAGAGGCACAGAGAACATGCTGCAGTTGTCCATAACTTTCAAGGAAAGATGATTCGAAAACTTCACAGGTTTATCCAGATAAGTCTCTGAGTAAAGTTTCCATTGATAATTAAAAATGCCTGCATGATTTGGAGATAAGAAATATGTAACAGCCAGGCTATTCTTTCTTCTGAAACTGAATGCACAATCTGTCTGGTATTAGGAGTGGTTCCCCTGTCATTACAGCAACATGAAAGGTCGATGCCATCTCCAGGTATCAGCGAGGTTGCTGCTGCAGCAGATAAATATGAAATACATAGAATTTAATTTAACAGAGGTCTAAATCCAATCACATGCAGACAAAATTTGAACGGAAAGAAAAAGAAAGTCTACCTAAGCTTTCTGGCAGTACGTTTTCTTCCCCTAAGAAGGTCTATGGTTTCACTACAGTGAACATTTCAGCCTGCTCTCAGCTTGGGGGAACAGTCATCAGCCACCTGCCGAGGGAAAGGTTTTTGTCTCTAAGTTCCAGGAGAATTCATATCTACTTTCCTAAATTACCAGCTGCATTAAATGCATTGTGAGAAAAAACCACAATTTCTCCTGCTGCAGAGCATGATAAATTTCACTTAACCACAACAAAGCCATATCTTGGGTATCAATTCCCATTTTCCATTCTGGATGATCCATCATTTTCAGGACAGGCTAATCTTGCTCAAAGAAAGGAAAAAATTCCTATTCTTCTCCCCACCAAAGCTTTCTGATTCATTACACTGGCTTTTTAATAGATGAATGCCTGCAGAGTACGAGGCATATTCATCCTTTAAATGTTAAAGCATACAAACCAAGGTATATTATACATAATAACTCCTCCACCATCTCCTGGGCATTAAAATGTAGAAAAGAGTTATGATATAAATAGCACCACTAATATTACTGAGACTGGTAAGCAACACTCAGAATCTTGTTGAAATGATATTTTAATATCATACAGTCTTGATACAAGAGGCATGACAACTCTGCCAAGCTTAGGTCTTAGGAGGCCTGGCTTGCAAAACCTGGCCAGAAGACGAGTATTTCTCTTCAGTTAATTTACATAATAGATGCTTGGTAACTGTGAGCCCTTCGTATGAATTTCAAGGATGTTTGGCTGAAGAAACCATTCACAGTCAAAGCTCTCCTAGGTGACAGGTGATCGGATGAGAGGAAATGGCCTCAAGTTGTGCCAGGACAGGTTCACATTGGACATGAGGAAACATTTCTTCACCAAAAAGGTTCTCAGGCAGAGGCTGCCCAGGGAGGTGGTGGAGCCCCCACCCATGAAGAGGTTTAAAGGATGGGTAGATGCAGTGCTCAGGGGTCTGGTTTAGTTGCGGACAGGTATGGATGGACTCAAAGGTCTTTTCCAACTAAATGATTCTATAATTCTATGATTCTATGAAATAAAAATGCTTGTTGAGCAGTGCTGGTAGCCAGACTCATTCCAATGGAAAAGCATCTGCTGCTGGAGTCCAATCTGAATGAGGCTGCAAGAAGCCAAATGAAGTTCTAAAGCCAAATTCAGTGACTGTGGGAACGGAGTGACAATCGCCAGTGGAAATATTTACTGTTGGATTTGTATAATGGAGTTATCCATTCTAACTAATTAATCTAATTAATCATGGTAAGAAGAGAGAGAAAGGGGAGAAAGAAAGATGCTGAGAACATTGCGCGAAGTCGTTTTCATCCAGATGGATTGACACAACCTTACTAAGTAAAATTTCCCAAGGAAAGGAGAGTCCAGAAAAGCCACAATTACTTCACGCAGATGCCTGTTTTCAAAGACCCTGCTCCCATGTGGAAGGGTGAGCCTGCCCTAGGGAGGTCCTCTGTGAGATGGTAGAGGCGGAGGCCCATGCTGGATGTGTCAGACCTGGATTTACAGCCTCCACGCCCCAAGGGTCCCTGGCCACGCTCCTAGGTCTGACTTCTGTGCTGCCACAGGGTGTTTGGAAAACACGCAGCTGCATAAGCAGTTATTCACCACTTCACAGCAGCAGGACGAGAATAAAGGAAAAGCAAATACAAAATAAAGCAGAGAACAGGGAGGAATTGGGAGCAGAGGGAGTTACAGCTGGAAAGAACAAGACAAAGTAGCAGTGAGACACTAGAATTAATGAGAGACAGAAAAATGTCATTTTGTTATTTCATGGGCAAGAAGAAACAACAAGGTTTGAATGCTTAAAGCGCATTTTTTCTCAGTCTTCAAGGAAAAAAAAAAGAATACTAATTAGAATCTCCTGGGAATTAATATTAATGCATCTAACAACAACTAAATGCAGAGTCAGTGCACTGTTATTTATCCAAGTTATAAATATTCAACTCATCAAGACCTGGTGAAATCCATCTGAGCGTTTAGGGAACTAAACCACAATTTCTAAATCATTAGAAACACTTGGAAAGGGCTGGTGAGGTCCCCAGGGTGCAGGGCAGAGCCAATACAGGACCTGTCTTCAAAAGAGGAGAGATAAGGAGACGGAACCCGAGACTTATCAGCATAACCTCTACAGAGAAGGACACTGAACACTGTTTAGCAGTCTATAAGTGCTAAGGGTAAGATGATAAAACATCCAATGTGATTTTCTCAAAGGCAGTAGTGTCAAGCCAACAAATTTTCTGTTATCAGAACAGCAATTGGAAGAGAGTCACTATTTTTGCTCTGGCAGCTCTTTTTACAGAGTTGTAGCTGACATCCCCATGAATGAAATACGATGAAGGTGAAATTGCCACTGTATTTATGGGCCATCAGCTGAAACGCTCCACTATTGGTTACCTGTGGTCTATTTTAAGGCATATGAAATGTGTCTTGCAAAAGACTGCCCTGGATTCAGTACTCTTAAATATTTTTGCTAGCATGTAAACGAGACAGAGAATCTAGGATATATTAATGAGTGACTGTGAAACCACTCTTAGGATATTCTTTAGTATCAGCACTAAGTTTGCTTAGAAGGTTTTGATAGCGTTTTACAGCAGGGAGATAATGATCTCCCAGTCATAGAACGGTTTGGGTTGGAAGGGACCCTGAAGATCGTCCAGTTCCACCCTACCTGATCCAGCAGGAGGTGTCCCTGCCCATGGCAGGAGGGTTGGAACGAGGCTGTTCTTTGTTCCAAGGGAAGGTGAAACGGCACCCAGATTATCACTCAAAGAGGTCAAAAAAACTGCTCAGCCAGGAAGGACCATTCCCTGCAAGTGGGACTCTCCCTAGGAGCTGGCATTATTTCCCCACTGTGCCATGGGGAATCCTGCACCCTAGCAGCAGGCTTTCACCTCAGTAATTCATCCACACTAGTAAAAAGATGTGCCTGATGTGCACTAAACTCTTCCTGTTCCCAAAGCCAGTCATGGAGTCATTAGAGTTAGAAAAGAACTCTAAGATCATCCAGCCCAACTCCACCACGCCTACTAAACCACATCATGAGGTGTCAGATCTACACTCTTTTTGAACCCCTCCAGGGATGGAGACTCCACAACTGCCCTGGGCAGCCTCTGCCAGGGCTTCACCACTCTGTCAGGAAAGAAATTTCTCCTAATACCCAATCTGAACCTCATCTGGGGCAATTTGAGGCCATTCCCTCTCATCCTAACGCTTGTTACTTGGGAGAAGAGACCAACTTCTGCCTCACCACAGCCTCCTTTGTGGGAGTTGCAGACAGTGATGAGGTGTCCCCTCAGCCCCCTCTTCTCCAGGCTCAACAGCCCCAGGGCCCTCAGCAGCTCCTCATAAGATTTGTGCTCCAGACCCTTCCCCAGCTCTCTTGCCCTTAGAAGTCCTGCATTACTGGTTGTCCTAGAAGTGTTGCAAGCCTGTTCCGCAGCTGCACCAAAAGCCAGCCTCTCCCCACTGTCTCTGGCTTTGAATAACATCCATCATCGCCATGTACCTTCTTCCACCTTAGAGAGGGCAACCAACACCTAACTGTGAGTTCATCTGCCATCTCTCTCTCTTCCTCTGCTGCTCATCCATTAAGATAAAGAACTAACAACATCTCTGGACTATTTAAAAGCATCCTGTATTTGAATAAAAGGGTTTGTTTGTGTGCTCACCTCTAATTCACCCAAGTATCACAGAATCACAGAATCACCAGGTTGGAAGAGACCCACCGGATCATCGAGTCCAACCGTTCCTATCAAACACTAAACCATATCCCTCAGCACCTCGTCCACCCGTGCCTTAAACACCTCCAGGGAAGGTGACTCAACCACCTCCCTGGGCAGCCTGTTCCAGTGCCCAATGACCCTTTCTGTAAAGAATTTTTTCCTAACGTCTAGCCTAAACCTCCCCTGGCGGAGCTTGAGGCCATTCCCTCTTATCCTGTCCCCTGTCACTTGGGAGAAGAGGCCAGCACCCTCCTCTCTACAACGTCCTTTCAGGTAGTTGTAGAGAGCAAAGTAGCCTCGCTTTTCCTTTCATGTGGTGCACACCGCTTTGTTAGTCAGCTTGAACTTTAAAATATGTAACACGTCCAAAATCAGCCTTAGATTTTCATGCAAGCCTGAATATTGAAAACATAGTTTCATTTTAATCCTATTTTATATGCTCTATCATTAATTTCCTACCCATATAACGAGAACAGAAGTGCTTCCTACCTCTCAGCCTTTGGCTCTCTAGTGCACAAAGACCATCAGCGCTTCAGAATAGAGGTTGTGGTTCCAGATGTAGCTCCACTCTCCGCTGTTATCAGTTGGTTTTCTTGTCTAAGGCATCTGTAGAATTACAGTAGTAATTATGGATATTAATATGAAAAGCAGTGCTATTTAGCATCAATGAAAATAAATTCCAAAGCATGAAATTTAGGCTCAAGATGTTGAACTCCATTGTCATTTTCTATCTCCTTGGGACATGCTTTACCATTTGTTTGTCTTACTTTATCTTGTACACAAAACATTTTGTGTCAATAATGTCACTTACAGGAGACTGGATGAGTTCTTGGCCTTTTATAAATTAGTGTTATGGCATATTACCTACCCTTTCAGTCTCAACCCTCATGATTTACGACATTTAATGACACTTGATGGCATAACACACATATTTATTTTAAAATCTTTGCCATGCAAAGCACCGCACAATGAAAAATGTCATTTTTTATGGTACCTAGGAGATTCAGAAAGAAAACGTAGAAACCCACACTCTATTTCCATTCTGGCAGTCACATTCATTAAAGCAATTAAATTAAATTGAAATTAACTTCAGGAGATCTTCCACATGCTTAAAACAGCGTATTTCTATGATCCTTTCTTGTTACTGTTCTTTTGACATTTCTGCCTGATCAGTTAAGAAATGATGATTAATGACACTTAAGAAATGAGCTTGATTACCCTGAATGCTCAAAGTGATTATTTATGAACGTACTGGAGCACTGAATGCAGGCTATTGATTCTCTTTCATGAGACCACAGAATCATGGAATGGTTTGTTTTGGAAGGGACCTTAAGGCCTATCTGCTTACAACCCCCCCAACACCTTCCACTGGATCAGGTTGCTCCAACCTGGCCTTGAACACCCCTCTTAGTTTCCCTCCTTGCATTTCAAAGTGCTTCACAGGCTTCAAGTTACTGAAGCAGGTAAGAAAAAGCTGTTGAACATCCTTAAACCAGGAAAGTTTGTGCCTCACCCAACAACTTAGATAAAATCTGGCACTAAATAAATAGACAAACCCCACGTACTTGGCATACCCTCAGTTCTGTCTTCTTGTTGTCCACAATAACCTGAAAGGCAGTTGTATTGAGGTGGGTGCTGGTCTCTTCTCCCAAGTAACAAGTGATAGGATGAGAAGAAAGGGCCTCAAGTTGCACCAGAGGAGGTTTAAAATAGATAGGAAGAAAAATGTCTTTACCAGAAGAGTGCTGAAGCATTGGAAGAGGCTGACCAGGAGGGTGGTGGAATCTCCATCTCTGGAGGCATTAAAAAAAAATACGTAGTGGTGGCACTTGGGGACATGGTTCAGTCAGCACAGTGGGCTTGGGCTGATGGTTGGACTAGATGAGCTTAGAGGGCTTTCCCAACCTTAATGATTCTATGGTCATTTAGTGATAAAATGTGCTTCTGCTGGCTGAACAGCTAAAATTTCAGGGTCTTCTGATAAGCAGATGAAATTCCAGAGTCTCACAAATCAACGGTGAATCACATCCCACCAGTGTGCCTACCACAAAGCATAGATTTAAGTATTAACTTGAACAACAAGAGAAGTGAACGTTAGCAGCGATAGAATCTTTATAGCTACTTTGGCATCAGAAGTGTTTGCAATATCTGCGACCAATGCCATCATCGTTTAAAGTAGTGAAGCTATGGACAATAACAGATGCCCAGATTTTAACAATTCTCTTGGTACAAATGTTAATTAAATGAAGGATGAGAATTTCCTTTTATTGGCTATAAGTTGCAGATTGCAGTTCCAGTTATACTTTTTGCTCTATAGCTGTTAGCTGGAGAGTTTGATGCAGGATATTTGTAAATATTGTCCCTATACACATCCATAAAGACAGCAGAGTGAAAAGTTCCCAGGCGGAGCCATGGGGACCAAAGTTCAAAGGTCTGAATGATAGAATCACTTGGTTGGAAAAGACATTTGAGGCCATCGAGTCCAACCATACCTGTCCACTACTAAACCAGATACCTAAGCACATTTAGGGATGCAAGAGCTATCCAGCTACTCACCAGCAATCCAACAGTAATGTAAGGATGGCAATCTAAGTCAGTATTTTGGCTATAGTAAGTGTTCTGGTGTTTACGTATCACACATAGAATCATTGAATGTCCTGAGTTGGAGGAGACCCACAGGGATCATCCAGTCCACCTCCTGTTCCTGAGCTGGACAATCCCAACATTCACACTGTGGGGCTGAGGGTGTTGGCCACATGCTTCTGGAATTTTGTCAGTCTGTGGCTGCTTCCCTGGGAGCTGTTCCAGTGCTCCACCACCCTCTGGGGGAAGAACTTTCTCCTAATGTCTAACCTAACTCTCCCCTGGCACTGCCATTCCCTCAGGTCCTGTCATTGGTCACCAGAGAGAAGAGCTCCGCACCTGCTCCTCCTCCCCTTGTGAGGAAGCTGCAGACCATGACAAGGTCTCCTCTCAGTCTCCTCTTCTCCAGGTTGAACAGAGCCAGTGACTTCAGCTGCTCCTTATAGGGTTTCCCCTCTAGACCCTTCACCAACTCTGTGCCCTGCTCTGGATGCTCTCCAGTTGCTTTAGATCCTTTTTATCCTGTGGAGCCCAAAACTGCACCCAGTGCTCATCCGTGGTGCAGCTCACGTGTGCTGTGAGGGTATCTTTAAGAGCATTTTAACTCATGCAGGTGCAAGATGGTTGTGTCTCTTGTTACAGATCCAAAAGCCGACAAGGGCTTCTAGAAGACTCCGTACAAATGGAATTCCTGTTACTGCACAACTCAGCCTTAAAAGGCAAACATCCCACTTCCAAAAACCAGGTTGGGAAGTCAAGCAGAACAGCAGGATGAGCTGCCTTTTACCCTCTTTCTAAGCGCTGGTCCATGCTTCCCCTCGGAAGCGTTTCCAAAGCAACAGTAAATAGTCCCCTGTTGAGACAACAGAATATTGCACTCCTGCTGAGAGGAATTTGCATTTCATTTGCAGATTATTATACCCGAGGCTTAGTCTAAACTGCTTTCAAATTTCCTTTGCTCCTATTGGGTATTCACCTCTGTGTCTAGATTGAATTTAGAAACTCGAAATGATCCTCGCAACACGTACAGGGCCATATGTTTCACCATAAGAAGTTTGAAATAAGAAAGGCCGATCGTTTTGCACAGATTGCAAATGTAAAATGGACAGATTAATAAATCCAAGAAGAGGCACATTTCGCTTTCATCTACATGGGTATACGTTCTGTGGAGCACCACGGAGCTACAGGATGTAACCAGCTATCAAATTTAAAACTTCAGCTGAGTCTGAGCTGGAATAAAGTATTTCATAGGTTCATGGAGGCTGGAGGCAGCTCAGGAGATAGTCTCCTCCAAAGGGGAGTGAGAGCAGGATGTTCACCATTGGGTCCCATTGGGTTTTCGCAGTCTCCAGGGATGGAGAATCCACAACATCTCTGCACAACCTGTTCCAGTGTTCAAGCAACCTCACGATAAAAAGTCTTTTTCATAAGTTTAAGTGGAGCTTCCTATGGTTTTTAATTTGTGCCTGTTGCTCCGATCACTGGGCGCAACTGAGAACAGTCCGGTTCTGTTGCCTTTACTACCACCCATCAGGATCACCCAGCCCCCTCAGCCTTTCCCCATATAACAAATGCTCCAGTCTCTTCATCATCCTTGTGGCCCTTCACTAGCCTCTTTTCCATAAGCCCATGTCTCTCATTCTAGGGGAGCCAGCGCTGGACCCAGCACCCTGACTGTGTCTCACCAGTGCTGAGCAGAGGGGCAGGGTCTGCTCCATCACCCTGATGCAGCCCAAGAGGCTGGTGCCCATCCTCTACCACGAAGACACATCGGTGGCTTGTAACATTGTTCTTCACCCCTGTATATTTAGAATCTTAAAATCATTTGAGTTGGAAGGAATCTCAAAGCCCATCCAGTTCCACCCCCTGCCATGGGCAGGGACACCTCCCACTGGATCAGGGTCTCCAAGCCCCATCCAACCTGGCCTTGAACACCTCCAGGGATGGGGCAGCCACCACTGCTCTGGGCAACCTGGGCCAGGGCCACCCCACCCTCACAGAAAAACATTTCTTCCTAAGATCTCACCTCAGTCTCCCCTCTTTCAGCTTAAAACCATTCCCTTTCACCCTCTCCCTGCACTCCCTGATTTGATGCCCTTCTTGTTACTCACTTATTAGTCCTTTTGGTTTAAACTGTTCTTGTGAGTCAAAGTTGCTCGCAGTGAGGAGCTGGCGAGGTGGGATTTGCTGTTGGTCATGCTGTGCATCAGCAGTGCTATCTCCATGCTCTGTAATTTGTCTCAGGCTCTCCCATGCCATATCTTGTGCTTGAGATCTGTTACAATTGTCCCTATCTCAAAAAACAAATAACAAATAGACATATATATTTTTGCCTTTGCCTACAGGGAAGCTGGGGAGGGGCTCTTTATCAGGGAGTGAAGGGGTAGGACAGGGTGAACCATCTTCAGCTGAAAGAGGGGAATTTCAGGGGAATTATTTGGTTGGAAAAAACCTCTAAGATCATTGATTCCAAGCATACCCATCGTGTACCTGATGATGCGCCTTTCCAAGGCATGGTGGTGCACAATGTGCTCTCCTCCAGGCTGGGCAGGGACTGGGTGTGGCGCTATCCCAAACTTCCTCCATGAGCACATCAGTTAGCAAAGTGCAAAGGAAGACTCCCAAAACATGTTCCAGCCCCCAATCTGCATGATTTCAAACATAATTAATGAAGAATGGGCAGTAGAGAAGGTGGACTTCTCAACACCAGCCCTGGGTGGTCACTGGGGACCATGCCTGAACAAGAGTGGGAAGAAGAGCAGAGCTGTTTCCATTGCTTTGTTTGAAAAACAAGGAATCGGAGAGCACCAATGGATTAATCCTGCACTTAGCCGTAGAGCTCTATGCATTTAAAATCCAGGGCCGGGGTGAGAAGCAGCATGACAACTCACTGCCTTGTGTGACACGGGATGGCGTGGATCAAGGAGCAGGAATCCCTCTGCAAGGGATGAGGACGCGGCTGTGGTCTGTTATTTCTCAGACCTCCCCACAAATGCTACTCTTTTCTGTGTCCCCTGAGCTGTAAACTGGGCAGTGACAGTAACAGTGGCCACACTTTGCTTTTCAGCTTACAGAACTGCAGCGGATTTAAAGATTTAGCTGCAGGCTTTTTCCAGCCCAGCAGTGAAGACCTCGCATATGTGAGCTGTCATCCCTTTACAGCTGGTTTCCTTCAGAGAAACAACCATGGTAACGTTTGCTCCTTAAGATGCCCAGGACTTGCAGCAAGTTAAGCATCCAAATTACTTTATGATATTTCTAATTACCCTTTGGCCTTTGGTTCCGTGCATTTGCCATGGACATTGCTGTCTCCTGCCACCACCCCACCTAGGAACAAGATACATTTGCAGGACTGGCAAACATTTTTCTTCTCTCCAAGATAAAGCATAATCTATTTCACAATCATTATTCCTCTTTTTGATTTTAAAATGCAGAGAAGACTCAGATACACCATTGTGTTGTCCTTGAAGCACTTTATGGACCTTATTTGAAAGGAAAACTAACCCAAATGCTACTTAACTGCACAGTAACATGGAAGCTTATTAATAGTTACATGTTAGTTATTAACAACAGACATAGCCTGAATCATTCCTTGAGGCAAGTGGCCACTTCTGTGAAATTTAAGGTAGTGTCTGGGTAAAAAAGAAGATGATCCTAAAATGGAAGCATCCCTACCTTCTTCTCTTAGTGACAGCAGCCAGCAAAGGATATTTTTGTCTCATATTTTGTGGTTTTTTGAGCAGCATCAGTGTCAATGAAAGAGCAAATGTTGCTCCTACATTTTCCCAGAACAGCCTGCCTCTCAAGGGTCACAGTGTTCCCTCCAGCATCCAGCTGAGGTGGGTAGACAGATGCCTCCTGGTCTGTGCAAATGTCCCTGTCAACTTTGTGTTGGTGCTTTTGTCTGGGGAGCAGCGGCTTGCACAAGGAATGGGCCAACTGTATGGTGACAGGAGGAATCCCAGCTTCCACCTTCCAGCCCACCACCCTGAGGACACAGCACTCCTGTCCTGCTTTCTCTCTAGTCTGGATTAAAGCAGTTGTTTACCACCGTCTTCTGTAGCTGCAGGATATGCTACAAGAGAACCTCAAATCCAAGGCACAGTAGAGCTAATCATAGAGTCATGGAATGGTTTGGGTTGGAAGGGAGCTGAAAGATAATCCAGTTCCACCCCCTGCCATGGGCAAGGACACCACCTCCCACTGGATCCGGTTGCTCAAACCCCATCCAACCTGACCTTGAACACCTCCAGGGATGGGGCAGCCTCAAATTCCCTGGGAAACCTGGGCCAGGGCTTTCTATGCTCTACAGATCCCTTCTCCATCCAGTATGGATTTGTGCTGAAGAAAACGCTGGAAGTCCTGAAATGAATAAATAAGAAATACAATAACAAAAAAAAAATATTTCCTCATACCCGTCTGCAAGCTGCTGTCTTATTTCCTAAGGAAGGTGCGTTTATGCCCCTTTCCAAAATAATGATGGACCACATAAACCCATTAAGCCATTGAAAGACCACTGAACATCTTACCAATGAAATATAGACATCTAAATAAATTTAGAGGAGCGTTATTCTAACGTCCTTCAAAAGTGTGTCAAATACTTCTGTCTCACTGCATGTTACATTACCCTGCCATTAAAAATGTATTATCTTTTGAAGGAAAAGCAGAGATTAATGACCCTCACCAAAATGAAGAATTCACTGTGCAAGATGAGGTAGAGTTCTGAAACAAGCCAGCAAACAGAGAGGAGAAATATTAAAACTAGATAAATAATAGAACAAGAAGGTCAGTGAAGGAGAAATTAATAAGCAGTTATTTTAAATTATTTTTATTCCCTTCCCTACACTTTACAAAAATATTAAGCAGCTTGATATATATTTATATTTTCTCTATGCTGAATTTCCTCTACAAGGAAATCTCTCCCTATCACAGTCTTACCTTGTAGCGAAACAGATCCACATTGCAGTAGAAACAGAGGCTGTTCCGCATGAAACCTGAGAACAGAGCCTGCTGTTTTCTGAGGCTGATCTGTTCCTGAAAACACTCCTATGGCAGCAGGGCTGGTAGACCAAGAGATTCATTCCATCGGGCTTGTCCGAGTCCATCTGCTGCCACAGTGAGAAATCATGGGACAGTTTGGGTTGGAAGGGACCTCAAAGCCCATCCAGTTTCAGTCCCTGCCGTGGGCAGGGACACCTCCCACTGGATCAGGGGCTCCAAGCCCCATCCAACCTGGCCTTCTACACCTCCAGGGATGGGGCAGCCACCACTGCTCTGGGCAACCTCATCCCAAGATCTCATCCCAATCTCCCCTCTCACAGTCTAAAATAGTTCCCCTCATCCTGTCCCTGCCCTCCCTGATCAAGAGCCCCTCTCCCCAGCTTTCCTGAAGCTCCTTTCATTACTGGAAGCTGCTCTACGGTCTCCCGAGAGATTTCTCTTCTCCAGGCTGAGCAACTCCAATGCTCTCAGCCTGTCCTCGGACAGGAGATGCTCCAATCCTCTGAAATGCAGTGAAGTAGCTCCTTCTGAATAACTACAATTTGCTTTTACAGTTCAGTCATCATCTTTGCATGCCATACATGAATTGCAGTCACTGAAACCAAAGTTTGTTACCAACAGAATATTAATGTGATTAATAAGACAAGCAATCGCTCACCACTGGCCCTAGACATATCCAATAAGTTTTTAATGATTTTTTTTTTATCGTTACAATTTGCTACTATAAAACCACTAGGCCAAATACACCTGTATCATCTTGAACAGGAGGATTTCTGAGGCCAGTGCTTTGAAATATTGGCACTTTTCCCCAATGTTTGGTATGTGATTTTTCTCAAACAGCACTAAGCAGTTGCAGAGTCAGTTTGCTGCCGTATTCCTTTAACTCTGTTCAGAGGAACCTATTTGCATTTATAGTAAGTATTATGCCCTGAGTAGGCTGTAATGGCCATAAGGTGCATAAAGTTGAAGCAATTATGGGGGCTACATAGCAGAGAGTGACACCTGCAGATGACAAAGCAGTGTGAGAAGCCACCATGGCTGTTCCATTGCACAGAGAAAGGCACCTCAGGCTGGAGATCTGCCTATCCAAGACTGCAGGAGCCATTCTCATATGAGGACAGGCTGAGAAAGTTGGGATTGTGTAGCCTGGAGAAGAGAAGGCTCTAGGGAGACCTTAGACCAGCTTCCAGTACTGAAAGGGGCTCCAGGAAAGTTGGGGAGGGACTGTTCACAAAAGCTTGTAATGATAGGATGAGGGGGAATGGCTTTAAACTGGAGAGGGGCAGGTTTAGGTTAGACATGAGGAATTTCTTCACTATGAGAATGGGGAGGCCCTGGAACAGGTTGCCCAGGGAAGTGGTGGCTGCCCCATCCCTGGAGGTGTTCCAGGCCAGGCTGGATGGGGCTTGGAGGAACCTGATCCAGTGGGAGGTGTCCCTGCCCATGGCAGGGGGTGGAACTGTATGGGCTTTGAGGTCCCTTCCAACCCAAACCATTCCATGACTTTAAGTGCACGGTTTGCAGTCGAGGAAGAAACGCCATCAGTTTATGCCCTGCCAACAGCTCTTACAGGGAACTGCAGTGAGGAGGAACAAACACCAGGAGAACAAAAATAAATGGATATAAACAAGCCATTTACCAATGCTGTGAGCAAGGCAGAGATAAAGAGAACTGGAATAGCAGGGGAAAGGGGGGTTACTGAAACAGGTATTGCCGCAGAAGTCTGGTGCTGTCTTACTGATTTGAAAAGGTATCCCAGTTCAGAGTCTCCTTCAGGGCAGAGCAGTGGGAGTCCATGTGGAGAGCAAAGCCAACAGCGATCAGTGCAATCCCAAAAAGCCACATAATTGTTAGGGAGGAGAGAGCAAGTGCTCAGCATGAATGCTGGCCGAGGCTGAATCTGCTGTAGAAAGAAACAGAGGAGAAAAATACTAGTGACACCAAACAAAAAGTATGCTTTCAAGGCAAGGAGAGCTACACACGAATAATAGTAATGCAGCAGTGTGGCTGGTCCTGCCTTTGGGCTATTTAAGCTATATACTGGTTTTGTAAACTGTATTTGCAGTTCATCCAAGCTGTGCCCTTCCAGTCTTCCAGGCAATGATTAGACTTGCTAGTCATGGCACAGGCCAATTATTCATTCTTTGATGGGAATATGTTCATGGTGTGCTGAGCACCATCTAAAACCTTCACCCATCCTGTTTTTACGCACCCCCTTGTTCCAAACACCCTCAGGTTGTCCAGCGATGGTGCTAAGGCAGGAGATGACAGTGCAGTAAGTGTGTCCCTCAAAACCCCTCCAACTGGCACTAAAATTTCCTCTTTACTGCCTTTTCTCTTTAGCTGGAGGTTGGGAGAGGAAGGATGTTTCCAGCACAGCAGATAACATCAAATGGCCTGACAAGAATTTATGAATGGGAGATGTGGACACCTTAGAAATGAATAATGACCGAGCACAGCTTGCTACAGGGAATAGGAAAAACCTGAGATTCCACTGTCTAAGCTGCAGCTCTGAGTAATTTTCTTTCTCCCTGGTTAATTTTTTTGGCTCCAGTAAATCCAATCAGATAGTGATTTATTAGGAGATTCTATTTTGTGTCATTTCCTCTTCAACACTAATATTCAATGGTTCATTTTCTTGTTAAGAAAGAAAGTCAATATTGCAAACCCCTCCTGCTTTCACACAGCAGCCACGCTGCACGGTCTAAGTGACTTCGTGCTTTCCCTGGTGGTCAGGCTAAACCTTCCTTGACTTGAGGATGCGTTCACCTCTTCTTTGGTGTCTGCATCTCCCAGAAAGCAAGAGATATGATGTCACCTCTGTGTTATGAAGGTGATCCATCCTCCTCCTTCCTCTTTTCTAGTCTTTTTGTTTTTTCTGTCAATACCCAGCCTATCAATACTACTCTAAATTGCTTGTAGTCATAGACTCATGCAACGGTTTGGGTTGGAAAGGACTTCAAAGCCCAACTAGTTCCACCACCTGCCATGGGCAGGGACACCTCCCACTGGATCAGGTTTCTGCTTGTGTCTCTCAGGACTCAAAGCAACACACAAGTGAATCTCTTAAAGAAGAGGTTGTTAAACCTAGTGCTGAACTTACAGTTTTCCAGAGACAACCTCAGATCTGTCCCTTGCTCTCTTCCTGGGGGTGGTAGACTCACCTTCATGCATTCTGATGGCATCAGGAGACTTCTACATTCCAGATCCTTTTGCTCTGAAATGTAAAGAGGAAGTTATACAACATACTTGCTTACAATATTTCAATGCTAAAATTCTTTCTACCATACTATTAATTCATTAATTCAATACAGTGTGTTTTACACCATACCAAAATACTACTTTGAACTCCCACTGCTTAGTCTAAGAGCCTGATTATTTCATACTTCATTATTCTTTTAATCAAACGCGCATTTTCCTCTTTCCCTCATGAAGTTAGGGTTGACGGCTGTTTAATTCTTTTGTAACACACAGATTCAGAAACCATTGAAGAGCAAGGTGCTTCCCAGGACAAATTTGGGCTGCAAACCCTGTCAGCTGCATCACAGAATGGTTTTGCTTAAAAGGGACCCCAAGGCCCACCCAGTCCCACTCCCTGCCATAGGTAGGGACACCTCCCACTGGATCAGGTTGCTCCAAGCCCCATCCAACCTGGCCTTGAACCCCTCCAGGGATGGGGCAGCCACCACTGCTCTGGGCAACCTGGGCCAGGGCCTCCCCACCCTCACAGCAAAATATTTCTCCCTAAGATCTCATCTCAATCTCCCCTCTTTCACATGAAGCCCATTCCCCCTCATCCTATCCCTGCACTCCCTGATCAAGAGCCCCTCTCCAGCACTCCTGGAGCCCCTTTCAGCACTGGAAGCTGCTCTAAGGTCTCCCCAGAGCCTTCTCTTCCCCAGGCTGAACAACCCCAACTCTCTCAGCTTCTTCTCATACAGGAGGTTCTCCAGCCCTTGCATCATCTCCGTGGCCTCCTCTGGATGCACTCCAACAGCTCCATGTTCTTCCTGTGCTGAGAGCTCCAGAACTGGACACAGGGCTCCAGGTGGGGTCTTACCAGCACAGAACAGAGGGACAGAATCCCTTCCCTTGCCCTGCTGGTCCTACTGCTTTGGACGCAGCCCAGAATAGGGTGGGCTTTCTGGGCTGCAAGCATGCACTGTCGACTCATAGTGAGTTTCTCATCCACCTGGAGACAAACAGCGTTCATCGCTCCTTCTGGTACCAACAACTCATCAGGTTAGAGTGGTGCTATTACTGTAGAGGCTGCAACAAGGACTCCTTGAGTTCTAAGGTTTTTAGGGAAATTTCATCTGAAGTATTCAGCTTAGCGGAGAATTCCGCTTTCCGACAGACTGAGCATTGCTGTATTCCTCAAGTGCACAAGTTTCACTGCTAATCTGCAAATGATCTGCTTTCATTCCTACGTCTGCACCTCTGCTGCTGGGAATATCATCATTCAGTCACTGTTGCTTCAGAAACTCCTTAAGCTATTTTTGGATTTAATGGGGAACATCTCAATCCAGACAAGTTACTGGGATCTCAGAAGGCCTGGAGATGTCAGTGGAGCTGATATAAGTCTGTAAAACCATATGAAGCTTGAACAGTGCCAAAGGACAAGGAAGATATTGGGTCATGACCTGGAGAAGCTTTTCCCAGTGCTCCATCCAGACCCAGCACTGCCAGTGTGTACAATATTTGATCCCTGCATAGGAGACTTGGGGGGTACCCAGGGATGTGTTTTAGCATCATGTTTTCAATTCTCATTTAGGGTATTATAAAGGGAGCTTCCAGTTATTGAATTGCCAAGCAATTATGGAAAATATGATTTCTAAAGGCTTAGAAATCAGGGAAGAAAAAGGAAACATGTATTTTAGTGGAAAGATTTCATCATGTGAATGCATCAAACATGAATACAAAGTAAGGACAACTGCTCAATAAGAGCTGATAGCAGTACTGGAATATTTATCTGACATGTCAGCAGCAATAAATATCTTCTTATTTGTCCTCTGCTCTAACAAGCACCCTGGTTCTTTGGATTGGCTTCTAGGGGGCCTTATGTAAACTGATATCTCTAGTTCTGTGAAAAGCTTGAGTGTCGCAGACCTTGTCTGATTCACTCACCACTGGTGCAACAATATGGAGATGTCAGCTGAAAAGCAGAGTTGTCCCTCAGCCTAAGCACAGGAGAACAAATCAACCAGAGCCAGGTGCTATGCTGGTCTGCTGCTCTGTCCATGTACAGACAGAAACAATCTTTCTGCAGAGGATGCTCCTCTACTGTGTGTTGGACATTCTCCTCTGAATGATGATCAAACCTGGAGCAGTTACAGAAAATGGAATGCCCCATGGAGCAGCTGTTAGATAGAGGTTGCAATTGCTGATCTCGTCCATGATACCAGGACCATCCACCTTGGAGCTACTGCCCTCACCTGGGAGGCTGTTACAAGCACCGTCTTGTTTAAGGTTGGAGTGTAATAGTTCACAGAACAAAAAAAAAAAACCAACAAACCTACACCCCAGAATAAAGAAATAACAAATTGAACATTTTGTCAGGACAGTTCTGTGCAGATGAGGGGACCTAGTTGATTCAGAAATCTCAGGGTCTTTTCTAGCCAAATACACAGTCATAGAATCCCTAGGCTGAAAAAGACTTTTGAGGTGTTCAGGGCCAGGTTGGATGGGGCCTTGGGTAACCTGATCTAGTGGGATGTCCCTGGCCATGGCAAGGGGGTTGGAACTAGATGATCTTTAAGGTCCCTTCCAACCCAAACTATTCTATGATTCTAGATTACCAAGTCCAACCATCCCTGTCCACTACTAAACCAGATCCCTGAGCATCTCATCTGCCCAGCTTTTAACCTCCTCCAGGGATGGGGACTCTACCACCTCCCTGGGCAGCTGTTCCAGTGAAGTTTTCGCTGATGTCCAATCTGAATCTCCCCTAATCCTCCCTGCATTTTAACAGATAACTTTCCTTGAGATGAGCATCTAGTAAAGATAATAAGCAAAGAGTCCGTAACATCCACTCTTTAAGAGGTTTACACAGAATAGAGAGGATAACGTGCAGTGACAACTGCTCTGGGAACTCTGTCAGACATCCCGAAGGACTGCCTTGATGAACTGAATTATTTCTTCAGCAGTTTATCTCCTAAAAGCTGCTATTTTGAAGACTTCTTTCAGCTTGTGACAAGATCTTGACCTCAAAGGAGCTGTCTGATAAAGACATGGATGTAGCAATTGTACCGTGGCTCCGGTCTTCACAGTATCTGCTTGATCACTCATGTGGAAGAGCACTCTCCAGGAAACAGAGATATGGACAGACTTAAGCAGACCTGCAGTGCAGCTGATCAAAAAAAAAATAAAAGAACGAGAATAATTTTGGAAGATAGCAACAATTTTGGGCACAGCAGGACACTGCTATCTCACCAGTGCAGGCACAGGAATCCTCCAATGTCTATTCTGTGGTCTAATGCAGTGACAACATCTTAAACTGACTAAAATTTCCATCCATCTTTCAGAAGCACATCATGCCCTGATAAAAAATTCCCCTGGTCTCGGTGCCAGTCATCTGGAGAGATGTTCTGAAGGGGATAAAGCAAAGGAAGCCGATAGTCAAGGCTCATCTGTGAAATGCAGCCTTCGTGCAATCAGTAGTTTGCATGGAGCACCTTCATGGCAATAAATGGCACAAGTTTCTTCTCCCCTCTGGGACCTGTGCTAGGAGCTGAAGGATCTATATGCCCACGAAGAAAGGTTGTACAACCTCATGAAGCTTAACAAGGCCAAGTGCAAGATCCTGCATCTGGGTTGAGGCAACCCCAGTATCAGTGCAGACTGAGGGATTAATTACTTGAGAGCAGCCCTGCAGAGGAGGATGTAGCGATATTTACAGATGAAAACCTAGATAAAAGCCAGCAATGTGCACTCACAGCCCAGAAATCCAACTGTATCCTGGACTGCATACAAAGGAGTGTGGCCAGAAAGACTTTTTTGCCTCTCTACTCCACTCTGGGAAGACCCCACCTGGAGCCAGATGTTCTGGGGTCCCCAGTACAAGAAAGACACGGACCTGTTGGAGTAGGTTCAAAGGAGGGCCAGAAAAATAACCACAGGACTAGAAGACCAGTCCCATGAAGAAAGGCTGAGAGAGTTGGGGCTGCTCAGCCTGAAGAAGAGAAGGAAGGTCTTATTGTTGTCTTTCAATTTGTATGGGGCTTACAAGATGGAGAAAGACTTTTTTTGCCTTGTAGGGCAAAGGTCAATGAGTTTGAATTGAAAAAGGGTAAGACTTAGATTGGATATAAGGCAGATAAGGGTTGTGAGGCCCTGGAACAGGTTGCCCAGAGGAGCTCTGGATGCCCCATCACTGGAAGCATTCAAAGCTTGGACTGGGCTTTGAGCCTCCTGATCCAGTGGGAAGTGACCCTGCCCAAGGAAGGGGGGGATTGGAACTGCATGGGCTTTAAGGTCCTTTCCAGCCCCAAAAATTCCATGATTCTGTGATGAAAGTCAAAATAGCATTTGACAGCAAATTAAGCGTACTGGGATTGATATGAATTCTTCCCAGACATTTCAGGTCTGCCACCCCAGATTATGCATAAAGCTATTAGTTCATTTTTTCTCTGAATCATTACTACCAACTGTGCTAACGAACATAAAAAAGACTAATGGATTCCTTGAGGGAAAATTTATATGCAGGGTCAAATATTTTTTCTTTTTTAAAAGAGGAAGACAATTATCACTACTTTTATTTAATGATGCCTTCTTTGAATATGTGTCATATTTCTTGGAATAAAAGGCTACAAATTTAAGCGTTCGCTTGATATAGAATTATTGATTCATCCAGCATCAAATCTACTTATAATTACAGACAATGAAAAGCTCCTCTCCCTTCTAACATTGTCAAGCTGTTAATGTCAATCAAAACGGTTGAAAAACATTAGAAAAATTGAACAATGCAAGATGAATGTTGAGACTTACTGTTCAGCCCAACTCTGGGAGATACTGGAGGTCATCTGGGCTCCCGGCAAAATGTCAGTGTTATTTTCTTGTAAACTGTAATGGAACAGAACACAATTGTTGTGAAATGAGTAAGATTAGTGTGTATTTTGAGCGTAATTTCAGCATGGTCTATGTCTTTTGAGTTACAGCCAAGAGAAGTTTTCTTGTAAAATACTGTTGACAGAGGATGACCCATTGTGGGGTTTTTTTTTAGCAAAAACTCTATACATTGTTCATTTCATTTAAAATCATGAAATCGTTTGTTTGGAAAAGGTCTCTGAGATCATCGAGTCCATGTATCTCTGTCCATGACTAAACCAGATCCCTCAGCACCTCATCGGTACATCTTTTAAACCCCTCTAGGGATGGGGACTCCATCACCACCCTGGGCAGCCTCTACCAGGGCCTGAGAACCCTTTCAGTGAAGAAACATTTCCTGATGTCCAGTCTGAACCTGCCCTGGCAAAGCTTGAGACCATTTCCTCTCATCCTATCCCCTGTCACTTGGGAGAGCAGCCCAGCACCCACCTCACTACAATCTCCTTTCAGGGAGTTGTAGAGTGATAAGGTCTCCCCCTCAGACACTCGTATAACATGTCCTGAAGTGCCACATCTACATATTTTTTAACTGCTCCAGGGATAGAGACTCCACCACTACCCAGGGTAGCCTCTGACAGGGATTCACCACCCATTTAGGAAAGAAATTCTTTCCTAGTCTCCAATCTAAACCTCCCTTGGCACAACTTTAGGGCACACACCTTTTATTTTAAATATCAGTCCTTCCACTGCCTCCCAGAGTGCTCTGTTTCAACCCAGAACCTGGTCTTGGTTCTCCACATCTTGCTCTGTTTTCAGAGGTGGACTTCAGTGTGTGGATAGGAGGCTCCAGACAATTTCTTCCAGGGTGTATATCCTGACAAGCCTGCTACGGAATGAGTTGAATATGAAGTCACAGCAAACTCCAAAATAACCACCACCTTTCACAGGACTATTTCAAGCAGTTTCATATTTTTCAGGTGATGGATTACATGTTTCCCACCTTCTCCCATAAAAATCATCGCATACTGACTTCAAAGGAAGTTGCTGATGGAAATGTACTGCATTATTTGATCCTACAGTAGGCGAGTCCCTAGATTTGGAGATCAGTTAGTTTCATATTTCCCTGTTCTTTGCAATTCTCCTTGTTACACCTTGCTTTCCTGCAGAATCAGTGTCCAGCAACTGAATCTTTCGATGCACAGTGTTCCTGTGGATACTGTTGAATTACAAGATGCTGCGGGATAATTTATATATGATATATAAATTAAGATGATCTGAGGACTGAAGCACCTCTGCTTTGAGGACAGGCTGAGAGAGCTTGGGTTGTTCAGCTTGGAGAAGAGAAGGCTCTGGGAAGTCTTCAGAACAGCTTCCAGCAGGGAAGGGGGCTCCTGGAAGGCAGAGGAGGGATATTTCACAAGGGTATGGAGTAATGAGTAGAAATGGCTTTGAATTGGAAGGGGGAAGATTTAGATTAGAAGTTAGGAAGAAATTCTTCATGATGAGGGTGGGGAGGCCCTGGCCCAGGTTGCCCAGGGAAGTGGTGGCTGCCCCGTCCCTGGAGGTGTCCAAGGCCAGGCTGGATGGGGCTTGGAGCCCCTGATCCAGGGGGAGGTGTCCCTGCCCATAGCAGGGGGTGGAACTGGATGGGCTTTGAGGTCCCTTCCAACCCAAACCATTCTATGTTAAAAAGCAACTCTCAGTTTTTGGAGTGATACAGAGGAGCAAGTAAACTACAAATTTCCATGAACAGCATATAAACCTGCCTGGTTACCGAGAGCCGGATGACTTCTTTAGGAAATCAGATTAAAAAGCATTAATTAAATTGGAAAAAGTGAAATTACACAACAGCCGTCAGACTGCTGTTCTGAAATAAACCCTGCTTGCTCAACAGTAGCCTCGGATTCTACACCTTTTTAAGCCATAAATATTATGCACTCACAGAAACCTGTTTCAAGCAACCCAGAAATACAGCTCCAGGTATATTATACATGCTGTTTACATGGATTTCACAGGAATCTGGGAGAAGAGCAAGTAAACAGCCCTATTTTGCAAGGAAGAAAGGTTGCCCTTTGGTGACTGAGTTTGCAGTACAGCCATACAAAATGCTGCACAGTGATCTGGAGCGAGGGACACATGGCAGAGGAGGATAGGAAGGAGCAGCAGCCACAGTTTTGCTCTGGGACATGGGTTCCAGCAAGGGCAGCTCTAGATAAAACAGGACCTCCAGACATTATTTGTCTCCCTTCACCAGTCAGAGCCAGGATCTCAGAGGCTACATGCACCAGTGTTTTATCACTTCCTAGAATATAGATGGTGCTATGGGCATTCTGGACATGGCTTTCTGTCTCCTCTTCTTCTCTTGTCTTCTACCTTCCCTCTTAGGCTGTAAATTCTTTGGATCAGGAATATTTTATCAGAACAGCATTCTGCATTGAGCATCGCAGAGCCTTTGTGGCTGCAGAAGTACAAAAAATAATGATAATAATGGAATGGTTTGGGCTGGAAAGGACCCTAAAGCCCATCCAGTTCCACCCCTGCCATGAGCAGGGACACCTCCCACTGAGTCTGGTTGCTCCAAGCCCCATCCAGCCTGACCTTGAACCTCTCCAGGGACGGGGCAGACACAGCTTCTCTAGGCAACCGGGGCCAGGGCTTCCCCACCCTCACAGCGAAACATTTCTTCCCAAGATCTCATCTCAATCTCCCCTCTTTCAGCTGGAAGCCATTCTCCTCATCCTGTCCCTGCACTCCATGATCAAGGGCCCCTCCTCAGCTTTTCCAGAGCCCCCATCAGCACTGGAAGCTGCTCCAAGATCTCCCTGGAGCCTTCTCTTCTCCAGGCTGAACAACCCCAACTCTCTCAGCTTGTCCTCATAGCAGAGGTGGCTCCAGCCCTTGGATCATCTCCAAGGCCTCCTCTGGACCTGTTCCTACAGTTCCATCTCCTTTTTGTCCTGAGGACTCCAGAACTGGACACAGGACTCCAGGTGGGGTCTCACCAGAGTGGAGCAGAGGAGCAGAATCCCCTCCCTTGCCCTGCCGGTCCCACTGCTTTGGATGCAGCCCAGGACAACAATAATACAAAATACAAAGCTGACAGTCTCACCACTGAACACACATCAATGGATGTTGCTTCAGCGACTTTAAAACCCCCAAACTAAGCTCGGAGGTGAGAAAGCAGAACCTCCACTCATCTGGCTTGTGTCAGATTGTCAGCCAAGTCCCAAGAGACCACAACAGTAATTTATTGAATATGGTATAAATTAATTATGTCAAATTAGTATTGCAAAATATTTGCAAAGCCTGTGTTTTGGAATGCTTACGGTGATTAACTAAACATTGGAGCAAATTCATGCAACCCCCCCATCCTTTTTAGATCTGAAGGAAAATGGGAGGAATAAATTATGCACTTAGTGTGGGCCCCTATTGCTGCTTGTGTGTTTGCCAACAGCTTTTCTTTTCCTTTGGAACATGTATTATTTATATATGTTAAAGAACAGCACAAAAGAACTTGGCCCTCAGCCTGCTCTCTTAAAGCAGGAAAAAGCAAGGTCACGCTGCAGATTTAGAGAATGGCTTCCTATGCTAATTCTGGGGGCTGCTAATGCAGATTGAAAAGTCTTAGCATTCCGCGCACACATGGGACGGTGGAGCAGGATGATTTTGTGCTGCCTTTTGTTGTGAGATTTCATAATCACAGAAAGGTTTAGACTGGAAGGGACCTCAAAGCCCATCCAGTTCCAACCCTGCCATGGGAAGGGACACCTCCCACTGGATCAGGTTGCTCCAAACCCCATCCAACCTGGCCTTGAACCCCTCCAGGGATGGGGCAGCCACCACGGCTCTGGGCAACCTGGGCCAAGGCCTCCCCACACTCACAGCAAAACAATTCTTCCTAAAAATCTCATCTTAATCTCCCCTGTTTCAGCAGAAAACTGTTTGTCTTATCCTATCCCTGCTCTCCCTGATCCAGAGCCCCTCCCCAGCTTTCCTCCAGTCCATTTCAGTACTGGAAGCTGCTCTAAGCTCTCCCCAGAGCGTTCTCTTCTCCAGGTTAAACCATCCCAACTCTCTCTCAGCCTGTCCTCCTATAGGAGGTGCTCCGGCCCTTGGATCATTTTGTGTCCTCCTCTGTCCACCTCCACCCTAAAGATCTTGTTGGTTGGGTGTAGAAGATGGTGGCAGAAGGAGTTCCTCTCACTCACCCTTGGCAAATGACGTGGATAAAACCACCCGACACGAAGCGAATATAGGTGCAAATCACACAAGCGTAGGCAAATGCACCAAATTCAAGTGCATTGAGGCCCAAGGGTTGACCATGTTATAGAGGAAGGTGACCATCACCCGGATTAAACAACGAGATGGCAATCACAGAAAGACTGTGGAAATGAAGAAGCATTAACTTTCATAATAGTAGAAAGAGACCTTGGGGTGAAAAGAGGTAAAAGTTGGTTTCGTGCTACCAGAAGCAGCTCAGATGCCACCTCAACGTCTCCACGGCCACACAAAGCAGCATTTTTGTTGGACGCTGCATTCAGGGTAGTTGAGGACATATATAACTTCAGCAGTTTTGTGTGCACATGTAGGTACAACTTCCTGTGATTAAAGACATATTCAGGAATCTGGAGTCACGAATCACAATTTTGTGAGTGTCCAGTGTTGTATCACCAGTACTGATCCCAAGTGTGCAGTTCACTGATTGCCAGTTAATTAAGTGTAGTTAATAAATCGATAAACCACTTCAGCCTTGATTTGGATTAAACTATGTGTGCCAAGCAGTTTTTTCCCGGCAGCAGATAGGTAGTGGCAAGAATTCCACTGCAGGGGATCCATCCTTTCTAGGGAATGTGGAAAGGGATGGGGGGAGGATCTGGGCTGCATCCACATTTGTATGTATTCATCTGAACAACACCAGCTTATCTGCAGACCATGGCTGGGATGGCCATACAGAGCAGGGGACTCACAGTTGCCTATGTTTCCCACTGCATGAGCAAAGCCAGCAAGAGAGATGAAGTTTCATCCAAACAGCACCTTGGTTAGGACTTCCTAGTATGAGGAGCATCGTGAAACCAGAATACTAGAGTTAATACATTTTAAAAAGTCAGTCAAAACGCTAAACCTCATGTGCTCCTTTCACTCACTTTGCTATTGTAAACACTAGAAGACCCCTATAGGACCCAGAGGACAAAAGGCCAACCACATCCCAGACTGCATCAGAAGAAGCATGGCCAGCAGGATGAGGGAGGCTATTCTACCCCTCTGTTCTGGTCTTGTGAGACCCCACCTGGAATCCTCAACATAAGGAAGAGATGGAACTGTTGGAACAGGTTCAGGGGAGGCTACAAAGATGATCAGAGGGCTGGAGCACCTCTGCTGTGAGGACAGGCTGAGAGAGTTGGGGTTGTTCATCCTGGAGAAGAGAAGGCTCCAGGGAGACCTTATAACAACTTCCCAGTACCTGAAAGGGACTAAGAGAAAACTGGGAAGGGACTTTTTACAAAGGTGTGGAGTGATAGGACAAGGGGGAATGGCTGTAAGTTGGAGGGGGAAGATTTAGATGAGACATTAGGAGGAAATTCTTTACAATGAGGTTGGGGAGGCCCTGGCCCAGGTTGCCCAGAACAGTGGTGGCTGCTCCATCCCTGGAGATGTTCAAGGCCAGGTTGGATGGGGCTTGGAGCCCCTGATCCAGTGGGAGGTGTCCCTGCCCATGGTAAGGGGTGGAACTGGATGATCTTTAAGGTCCCTTCCATCTCAAACCATTTTACTACAGTGCTAACTCAGAAGTCCCATAACCCACATCAATCAGCAAGCATACCTCAGGCTGCCTTCCAAGTTCTTAATCTACAAGTTTGGGTTCTTGCCCATCCTCTTGCCCCTGTGGTTCAGCTCTTCAAGTAGAGCAGGCTGAGATCTACTGGGCCAGAGGGATTCAGGACAGCTGCTAATGCAAACCCAGAGGTATCAACTGCTCTGTCTTTTTTCTTTATGCCTACTTCCCCACGGTTTTATTTTTTCAGAGGATGAGGTGATGGAGGGTGAGTATGGGCAGTGAGGTGGGACTGGGGGCAGTGGTGTAGCACCAGGGTCTGTCCCAGCTCCTCCTTGGCCCATGTCACCAGGTACAGGGCAAGCAGCCATTGCAAGGAGCCAGTGACACCTACACAAGGGTTGAGGGTGTCCCTGGGACTGACAAAGCTTAGAGAGAGCCTGTGACTTGCTTTTTACAGTTCGGTTCCAGACATCTCCTGAAGCCTTTGCTCAGAACAAAGATGTGCTCATCTTGCAAGTAACAATGAAAAGGACAAGAGCAAATGACCTCAAGTTGCATCAAGGGAGGCTTAAATTGGATATTAGGAAACATTTCTTCACTGACAGAGTGGTGAAGCCCTGGTAGAGGCTGCCCAGGGCAGTGGTGGAGTCTCCATTCCTGGAGAGGTTCAAAAAGCATTTAGACATGGCACTTGGGGACATGGTTTAGTGGGCAGGGTGGTGTTGCGCTGGATGACTTTTGAAGTCTTTTCTAAACTTATTGATTTTATGATTCTGTGTGGCCAAGCTTGGGGGAACAGGGAAGAGGTCTGCAAACAAAGTAAAAGTTTCTTCTGGGAAGGAATAGGAGGAGGGGAAAAAAACTATCCCAAAAGTGGTAGGAAGGAGAAGTTACCATAGCAACCAGCACCACGTGAGGCAAGAATCAAAGATAAGAAAGAAGTAATCAAACCAGCTTAAGGAATATAAAAAATAGAAATTGTTTATGAATTATATATAAGCCCGCTAAGAACTCTTATAAATCGATTCAAAGGAAAATAGATATGTTGAATGAATTTAAAGAAAAGGAAAAGATACCATTTGCATTCCAAACTTCACTGTAGATAATGGATCTCTTTGCTTGGCATCGCTGCTTTGTTTGGGAAACAACTTGGTGAGGCAAGTGAACTAATGAAAGCCCAAATACTGGAATATATCTCAGAATTCTGCAGAGGAGCTGGCTCAGTGCTTGCAATAGCACAGGATGAGCAACCATGGGTCTGGGGAGAACGGCTGAGAGAGCTGGGGGTGTTTAGCCTGGAGAAAAGGAGGCTGAGTGGAGACCTCATCGCTGTCTACAACTGCCTGAAAGGAAGTTGTGCTGAGGTGGGTGCTTGTTTCTTCTCCCAAGTGACAACTGAAAGGATAAGAGGAAGAGGCCTCAAGCCAGAGGAGGTTCAGATTAGACATCAGGCAACATTTTGTTGCTGAAAGAGTGGTGAAGCACTGGCAGAAGCTGCCCAGGGAAGTGATGGAGTTACCATTTCTGTAGAGATTTAAAAGACGGATGGATGAGGTGCTCAGGAATCTGGTTTAGCAGTGGTCAGGTACTGTTGGACTTGATGATCTCAAAGGTCTTTTTAAACTAAGCAATTCTGTGATTCACCATGGCTTTTCTAAGTGCCCTACAAAAACATGGACAGGCTGAAAAGTCACTAGATGGATAATATTTTCTATCCCAATGCATAGTCATCCTAAGAAATTAATTGTCAGAGGACACAAGGGATGGGGGAAAGACTAAAATCATTATACAGAATAAGATTTGAAGTTACAAGAGCGAAGGTACAGAATCTGAGTGAAGCCTTCAGTACAGAGTTTTGCAGGAACTATGAAATCCTCGTGCCTGCTAAATAAAGGAGGTGGAAACCCACGGTCATCAGAGGTAACAAAGTTGGTGGTTATTCCACACCCAACTCATCCTGCCTTGCACCTTCACAGACTGGCAGGTGCCATCAGCGCCAGGGAGAGCACCCAGGACCACAAGGCTAGCTTGTGCCTGCAGTGCCTCTGTTCAGATGGAGATTGGTTTTCCTACTAACACGAATAGGTTTTCTTCTTGCCTTCACTTCAGGAGTGGGTCCTGGAGGAGGGGAGACAATGGGTCACACCTATGACTCCTGACTTCCAAAACAACTCTGAGGTTTCATTTCCAAGCAGCTGAAAGACGTGTTACTGCTCTCTCCCAATGTGATAACTAATGCCATTAGTCACAGACCTACACAATTATATTGGCATGCACTTGCTCAGCAGCTCCTGCTCCAAGGTCATCCTTGATGCAAGACCTCAGTTTGAATTCTGCTCCACCAAAGTACATTAAAGTCTCTCTCTGTAACAAGCATCCCACTCGGATACATAAATCTTGAGCTCCTGAAAGCAACCTCACAGAGAAGGTAGTTTATTTATTAACACACCCACACCCCCCCATGCCAGCTGCTGCAATAGTGACTCTCTTAAATAAATAGAAGCATGGAATTGTTTGGGTGCATCAAGTTCCACTCCACTCCCCTAACATGGCCAGGGACACCTCCCACTGGATTAGGGGCTCCAAGCCCCATCCAACCTGGCCTTCAACACCTCCAGGGATGGGGCAGCAACCACTGCTCTGGGCAACCCGGGCCAGGACCTCCCCACCCTCACAGGAAAACATTTCTTCCTAAGACCTCATATCAATCTCCCCTCTTTCAGCTGAAAACAGTTCCCCATCCCCCTGTCCCTGCCCTCCCTGATCAAGAGCCCCACCCCAGCTCTCCTGGAGCCCCTTTCAGCACTGGAAGCTGCTCTAAGGTCTTCTCTTCTCCAAGCTGAACAATGATGCTCAGGTTGTACCTGCTCAAGTTTGCTGTTGGTGAAGATGCAGGTGCTGCCTGGCAGGGTGACTGCAGTTCCATCTCAGGCTGGTTTGTGTCATTTGAAATGCTTTACTGCATCTTATGCAACGCACACTCAAAAGTACATGTTCAGCATTATCTCCTGGTTGCCTTTGCTGGTGCTGGCTCTGCTCACTTCACTGTACTCAGAACAGCTTTTAACACATTTTCCAATTTATCCAATGACAGATTTAGTGGTGCGTGGAGAAGCCAATGGAAAGTAAAAAGGATCTGAACTAATACAGAAAAATGCCTTTCCCACCGCTGCTGCTGCCTCCTCCTCTGCTCTTTGCATCGACCGCAGCAGCCTGGGTCACGTTCACAACACAGTAAAATGTCATCATTGTCAGGCCAGGCTGGATGGGGCTTGGAGCACCTGACTCAGTGGGAGGTGTCCCTGCCCATGGCAGGGAGTGGAACTGGATGGCCTTTGAGGTCCCTTCCAACCCATATCATTCCATGATTCCATGAAAGTTAGCTTTTTTCCCTTAGATGAGGTATCCAAGCTGGGGCTCATGAGTTGCAGCACCCAGAGTTAAAAACCAGGTTCAGGACACACACAGGTGCAGCCACAATGTTCTGCCTGCTCAGTCAGGGCAGCATTGCTCACCTTGCAAATATACAGGAAAAAAAGTGTAAAACAGATCAGTTTTAATGTGATATTTATCAAAAGAGTGTTTATGCTGCAACTGACTGATTTTTTTGTTGTAAAAGAAATGCTTTTTAAAAGATTACTTGTTTAAACATAATTTCCTAGAACACTGTATATTTATTTCATTGATTTTTTTTTGGAAAACAAATGGAAAGACCTTGGGAAGAAATCTGTTGCTCTGAGGGTGGGGAGACTTTGGCCCAGGTTGCCCAGAGCAGTGGTGGCTGCCCCATCCCTGGAGGTGTTCAAGGCCAGGTTGGATGGGGCTGGGAGCAACTTGATCCAGTGGGAGGTGTCCCTGCCCATGGCAGGGGCTGGAATTGGATGGGCTTTGGGGGTTCTTTCAACCCAAACCATCCCATGATTCTGTGATTATTTCCATTAAATGTTTTGTTACTGAGCAGCTCAAATGCAGCAGAAGCTGGAATCAATACTTGGCGCTCTTAATTAATAATTTGCTGCTGTCTGCAGTCAATTATAAGAACATTTTAAAGCACAGCAGTGGGACATCATGATATTGGAAGTTCAATTTAAACATCCACTTCTCTATTTACTTGGTCCAATACATTAAGGATAGATAGATGGCAGAAGGGCATTTCTGGGTGCGCACAGGGTGGACCCTCATCCAGGCTGGACGAGGCTTTGAGCTACCTGATCCAGTGGGACATACCCCTGTCTGTGGCAGGAGGTTGGAACTGGATGAGCTTTAAGGTTCCTTCCAACCCAAAGCTGTCTACGATTTTATGAACATGCTGCTCTCTCAGTGGAGATTTGACTTGTCACCTCTACTGGTCCACATGGACATTGTACAGATATGCCAAATACACCTCTGCGGTATCAAGTCCGTGCTCTCCATTTAGGTAAAAGAACAAAACCATCATCAACTTTACCTGTTCACGTGTAGACTCATTTAAAAACTTAAATTCAGGGCCGTTTCTATCAACCAATCAAGCCAAAAGGAGGGTGCAAAATGCATAAAGAATGTAACAAATATGAAATATTATATGAACAGCCTCTTGCACGAGCAATAATTAAATAGCCTGAACTCAGCTTGGAAGGATGTGTTTAAAAGAAGTCTGCAAAGTCATGAATGGCCTGAAGAAACCGTACAGGGAATAATTGTTCCTGTCACTTCCAATAAAGAGCAAAACAGCATTAGATGGGACACAGTCACAGCAGAGACAGGAGATTCTCCTTCACGCATCACACAGATACTCTGTAAAATCCCTTCCTGCCAATATAACATGGACTCGAAGAGATCTTCCTTTCTGAGAGTTGTGCAAACCCACAGCAGAGTTTTGTTTTCAATGTGCTACTGCTCACACTCCTAAGATAATTTGTAGTTACCTTGACCCTCACATTAAGTCTGAAACACGCTGTCAACTAGAATGGTTAAAGCAGAAGCAATGAAGAACTAAAATCAAATTTGTAGCTAATATATAGTTACAGACTTGAAGCATTTTCACTTCTTGTTCTAAGTCTTAAAAAAAAGAGGAAAACCAAGAAGCGTTATTTTATTGTTGATTTAATTTCTAAAATTGACCTACATTACATAAAGCTCAGTATAACTTATAAATTTTTGAGGCGAGCAAAGATTCAAGTACATCCATCAAAGGCACAATGGTGTTAATGGTGCCCTAGTTTTTAATGGATGTGTTATTTATACAGAGTGCAAGGCACTAATTCATATTACAGTAACAGAACCATAACTATAGACTGCATGTTAACAACGGGTGTAGGATGAAATATTCCAATGCCAAACCAAATTCTCTTTACATAGCTTGTTTGGTTGGTTTGACACTTCTTCCTATTATTGAAAGCCAGTCAGTATCAATAAATTAGCCCAAATGTTCATACAATGGATGGCTGGGGTCTTTTGTCGCTGATAACTAGAAGGCCTCTACCCACTAGTCAGTATTTCTGACTTGTTCAACAGCTCTGTGAGAGTTAATTTTCACAAGATTGAGTATTTTTAGTTTTTGAAGTCGCTTCAACACATCCCTTGCCCCCTGCTCTTTTACTGCAGACTTTTACATATATTACAAGAGAAGCAATTTATACCTGCCTGCTACAATATAAAAGAAAACCAAAGAGCATACAGTGGAAGGCACGACGTGGGTCTGATTCTGCTCTCACCCCGACCAGTAGTGTGAGATGCATCCCAACCCCACCAAGCTGACTGAACTTTGTCCCCAGGTGCCACATCTACCAGTTCTTCAAACCCCTCTGGGGATGGAGACTCCACCATCACCCTAGGCAGCCTCTTCCGATGCTTCATCGCTCTTTCAGTAAAGACCTTTTCCCTAATATTGATTCTAACCCTCCCATGCTGCAACTTGAGGCCGTTTCCTTTTGTCCTATGACTTGTTACTTGGGAGAAAATCCATCACTGAGACAGCATCACTGCTCATTTATACCAGCACAAAAGCAGCGCTAAGCCTGAAGGTGGGGGTTTTATTTGTTTTGGGACCACATTGTTTAAAGACTTAATTAAAAGGCAAACATTTAATTTCAAGTGGACTCAATTCACAGACAAGGTGAACAGGTATTCCATGAATGAATCTGCCTTTTCTCCAGGCAGCCTGATCACCAAATTTCCTGTCCTAGGGACATAGCAAATCTCCCATGGAGACAGTTATTTCTGCACAGGAAAGCTCCATGTCAAGCGAAGGATGGTTACTGAAGACGACAGTCACCTTGAAGCACATCACAAGGAGATTTCACTTAGTTCTCACTAATTTCATATTAATTTCACACATTTAACTTAATAGAGCCACCGCATTTCAAATATAAGATACGGGAGAAAAGACTCACAAAGTAAAACCCCTTATAATGTTTTTGCATGCTGCACTTCTACACAACCCCCAAAGAAAAGGAGTACAACCCTGCATCCCCTCGTTGGAAATGAAAACAATAGAGCGATTTTATCAGGTTTTGATGCAACCATGTTCAACGCTGCTACAAATAGGGAATGAATCCAGGTCCAATATGTATGCATGTAATATTTGACAAAACAGAGTCAATTCATTAGTCAGGATAAGAATTGGGCCGTTACCAATGAGAAAACTGTCCTTAGGAAACTTTCCAGAAGCTATAAACACTCCAGTGCGTGAATACAGCTTGCCATGAAAACTGTCAGTGATTAAAGTATTTCAATCCAGCACAATTTAATATAGTTATAAATGACATACCCATCTTCCTCCAGCCCATATCAAAAAGTAGTTAGGAAAACAGTTTATGCCGAGATCTACTCAGAAACAAAGTTTATCACAGATTGAACAGCAGAAGCTCCGTTTTTCCATAGTCGTTTTGTTGACTGATGTTTAGCAGCTCTGCTGAAAGAGACAGCGATGTCAGCTTGCACTGACATAATTGCAGTGTAAGAGATCTAAATATTCCAATTCATTAAATAAATTATGAAAGCAGGGAAAAAGCAAGAGAGGATAAATGGTGGAAGTGGGGAAAAATGGAGGATAAAAGATTTCAAGGATGAATAGAGAAAATTTACCCAGAACCAGATTATCACGTCAACATTAGAGTCAGTGAACTTAATAATTCACAAATAAAAATACCCAAAGAGATCTGGTATAAACAATTGCTTGCTGTTACTACAAGAAGAGAGAGCTTGTCACACTGAAGCACACGTTGGTTTCCAGAAGGACCCAGTTTTCACGCAAGATACCCAAGGACTTGTGTATTTTATGCTTCACAGCAGCTATTACAACCTCAATTAGGATTCTGTAAATTATTCATGTACTTGCACCAGTAAATCATTATTAATCAAGAATTAAGCTGCATGTATTGAACAACAGATAAAGGGTGAGATTTTTCGAGCAGTGTTCAGCTTTCCCAGGGCCCTGTGGGACTTCTCTGCCAAGCATGAGCACAGCTTGGGGTTTGAAGCAGAGCTCCCCACGGAACAGCCCAGCCAAATCCTCTAGCTGGCTTTGGTCACTTTGCTTTAGTCCAGTTTCTCTCTAACAAGAGCAACAGTCACCCCTGAATAGAGCACTCCACATTGCCAGAGCTATCCAAAAAAGAAAATTAAATGGCCTTTCTGGCAGCACCTCTTGCATTCCACAGTGACATCATAAGCCTAGATAAGTAGATGATTTTTTAATCTAAATTTATATGGAACTAAACCTTTCATCATTTACATCAACTATATCAACAGTGAATCCTATTACTCCCAGAGCTACATCCAGTGGAGGGACCAGTTTAGGCTGTACCAGATTTTTTTACTGACAATTATTTTTTCTCTCTCATGAGCTATGTTTCACAGAATGGTTGAGGTTGGAACGGGCTTTTGGAGGTCATCTGGCCCAACCTCCTGCTTCAGCAGCATTGGTTATAATAGGTTGCCCCACAATGCATCCAGATATATGTTTCCATGGATGGAAACTCCATAACCTGTCTGTGTAACCTGTACCAGTGCTTGGTCACCCTCACAGTGAAAAAAAAGTTGGAGTTTCCTGTGTTTCAGTCTGTATCCTCTGCCTCTGATCCTGTCTCTGGGTGCCACAAGGTCAACCTGACTCCATCATCTTTTCAACTGCCCTTCAGGTAATTACCCACATTGATAAATCCCCCTGAGCCTAAACAACCCCAGCTCTCTCAGCCTCTCCACAGACAAGAGGTGGTCCAGTCTGTCCATCATCTTCATGGTCCTTTGCGGGTCTCTATCCACTATGTTCCTGTCTGTCTTGTCCTGGGAAGCCCAGACCTGGACCCAGCACTCCACCTGTGGTCTCAACACAATGATGTTTTTCACCTGATACAGTAATTTGTCACCAATCTCCTGGCTAAGTCACTACCATATCATCAGCAATGCTGATGGCCACACACTAGGAAGATTTCTGCTCATCTCATGGGAATGAAACCATACGGCTAAAATAAAGTTGTACCACCAAAAGCTTTTGAAAAGAAAGGAATAAAACATTTTGCCCTTCTCAGTTAACCATAATACTGGGGAGCAGGAAAGAAAGAAATCTAATTAATTCATTGTCTGACACCAAAGATAAATGTTATATTGGAATATGTATGCGTATTCTTATTTATAGAGAGCGTGGGCAGGTCATACAAAGACTTTCCTGTTTCCCTGCAGCCCCTTCCCCTTCTGTTGTGGCTTCACCTTCTTTTGGGCAACAAGGAAAGATGAGACTTGAGAAGTTTGAAGGAAGATAGACACAATTTTCTACCTTTTCCAATCGGGTCACACCAACTGATCCTTGTTTTTAACAGCTGAGTTTTTTTTAAAGAAATATAGATTATTTTTAAATGCATTTTAAACACTAAAGCATGCTAGTGCTGGGCAGACTGTTCCCATTGGCTATTTTGATAGCACAAAAAATAACTTTGCCATGGTGTTATTTAAACTTGGGAAACTAAATCAAGTTTGATAGATTCATAAATGCAATGTAGTCAGGTGGAGATAAAAAGTAAGTTATCACTGTTCAGAGAGCACAAGATAACTACTTTTAAGCTAAATTCTTTTTTAGGTCAACTTCACCTTGGAGAGAAAAATCAGAAATCTGGCATTCGTGAGCAGCCAGCCAGGAACTGTGGGAGTACATAAATTGCCAAGAAGTGCATACCTGTGTTATTAACAATTCAGCCTTTAAGTAAAACAACTGTTGCACTGAACACTCAAACTCCTAAGTGATTCCCATGAACATTTTTGCTGGCTGACCACAGGGACAATCCAAAGCATCTGTAACACATTTAATTCACTTACAGGACTTTGCAAGGGAACAGGGATCTCTCCCTAGGGCGCTTTCAAGAGCAGCGACCCAGTCATTTAAATGGTTTGATAAAGGGACAATAAATCTTCTCAGCACTGAGGTTGCCCTCATAGGTTGGTTTGGGCTGACAGAGCCCACAAACCCAACACAATTTAAGAACAATTCAAAATATGCTTGATTTCCTTGCACAAAACCACTTCCAAAGTATTCCTCTGGTAAGCTCTCGAGTGTTCTTTTCTATCCCAGCAACACAAGGGAGGACTTGACCCACCTGCCCACCCTCTCCCCCAGCCCCTGCACTCCACAGCCCGGATGGGCAGTGATGAGCAGCAGGAACACGCTGCTCCTGGCTGCCACCTGACTGTTTGCTTTTCAGGTTTCTGATCTTCTACTTCTCTCGTTGCTACCCAGCAATACGGTGATAATATTTTCAGAGATCTCTCAATATGTTTTTTCCTCAGCTGAAGGATTTTAATGGCTCATTCAATGCCAAAGCTGAATTTTTAAGTTGGTACAAAGGGTTCCTCTCCTAAACAAGGTATTCAAATTTCACACCTGCATCTTACCTAGACATTTTCAGCTTTCCAAAACATTTTCTTATCTTTCTGTATCTGTATTAACTTAGAGAGAATAAAAATAAGAATATTTGAAATTTAAGCTGATTTGACCTAGCCTGTACATGCCTCAGCTTACCCCTAATATATTTCTATCTCCTACAGTTTATTACAGGATATGAAACCAGACAAGACACCAATTTGATTTCCAGCAAGCAGAAGTCCTTACCTGGAAGGAAAGCTATATTTAAACAATAGAATAGATTATCAGTTTTAGATTTGGCTCACAAATGCACAGTTTCTCATTTGAGGTGTAATGGGGCTTTGATGAAGTTAGGACTTATTAATAATATAAGAAGCTGATACTGGCCGTCCATCCATTAAACTCAAAATTTCATCTTCTGGCTTATTCACAATCTACTTTTATAGAAAGACAGCTTTGCTCTTCAACAATATTTTTGCTTCATTTTTTAGCCAGGACATACAGGAAAAGGAATATTTATAGATAAATTATAGAGCACCTTGTCTAGCAGATCAATGATTTTCTTCAGAAACCTGCATACACCAACAGTCCAGTGGAGGGAAGAAGTCATCTCACCTAGGTTTAAGAAGGCCAGTTTAGGCATCTCAGAAGAGTCCAAGTGTAACAGCATAGGAAGCATTTGCCCAGGCTGCCCAGAGCAGTGGTGGCTGCCCCATCCCTGGAGGTGTTCAAGGCCAGGTTGGATGGAGCTTGGAGCCCCTGATCCAGTGGGAGGTGTCTCTGCCCATGGCAAGGTGGGCTTTGAGGTCCCTTCCAACCCAAACCATATGTTCCAGGCTACAACAGAGGTAGCTGTCCCTTAATTTAAGGCATACCAGGGTTTCTACCCAGAGAACAAAGATACAGGAGAAGGAAAAAGACTCTCACTGTAGCTGATCAGTGGTTTTTTATACACAGAACTGCAAATAATTTAATTTCTTCTTATTTATAATGCAGACATTTAGAGCTATGTTGGCTTCATTTGCAAGTAGATAGAGTAAACTACCCGCCTAGCTAGAAGCTGGCAGACACAATTGGAACCATATCCTTCACATATTCTTCAGTATTTTGTGACTACTAAATCATTTGCTGCCTTGGAGACTTTGGTCCTGTTCTGATTTGCACAGATTTTATGGCTGTGTGACTCTGTTTCAATGATAGTTATTCCACTGTACCAAAGCCACCTTAAACCAACAGATTATGGCTTAGTTTACCCCAAAACAACCTTGAAGTGGAGGAGAGCCAAACTTACTGAGATTCACAAGCATTTTAAGTGAGAATATATAATTTAAGTGATCTTTTTAACATAACAGAGATAAACCATAAGGAGATATTCCCACCTGAATCTGACAAAATAGGGAAAGAAATACGTCACAGCATTTTAGTAGAGTCATTAGCTGTAAAAATCAATTGCGAGGGAAAATGGTTTTGTTCAGTCTCTTAAAATCTTCAAGACTAGAAAATACTACTTAATCACAATTTTAAAGGCAGGATTCAAAAGTAACAGAGGAATAGGAGCCTGGCATAAAAGTTACCAAGTTAGAATGCTTTAAATTTCTGCTTCAAGTTACGATATTCCTAGTTCAAACTTACCCACAAGAAGGACTCACTCTTCAGGAAACTCAGCCCTAGAGAAACTGAAAGCACAGAAGGAGGGCTGAGTCTTGTCTTCCACTTAAATTAAACTGGAACACCTGGAAGTGGTTGACTGAGGGAAATCGCAGGTGGGGCTCCTCAAAGCTGCAGGACACCTGGGGTGTTTGACCTAGGGTTTCCCTTTTTGCTCATCATTAGTTCTTTATGACTCTCAGGAAAGGGGAAAAATATGAAAACAGACAAGTAGGCCTTCAATTTCTTAAATAATTGCCAGCTGTTGGTTTCCCAGTATCTTTAGATCAGCAAAAAATCCAGGGTGCCTTTTATAAGCTGTTATACCTACTTGTCTCTTTAAGTGGCTCCCTGGCCTTGAAAACTCTTCTCATTGTTCTTCCTTTGAGTAATGGAGATTTTTTTTCACACGAGAAGGAACTGCCTTGATTTACAGTAAGGAAAAACTGTTCTATTCGTGGGACATATATCTTGTAGGAAATGGCTATTGAACTCTTCATTAAAAAATTGTTAGGTTGAAGAGTTATTACTAAAGCACCTAAAGAGCTCTGAGCAAAGCCCTGGAGAAGGGCATGGGAAAACCCCTTTCAAAGACCTGGCTGGGAACCCCAGGCTGACTTTTTCAATAAAATAATTAGAACTGATACAGCCCAGGGAATAATTCAATACTATTTACAAGTATTTTCCAGCTACACTCTCTCTTGACTTCCTTCCTCTTAAAAAGCTCCTAACTAGAGTTCATCACAGGAAACTACTTTTGGGGAAGGGTCATCACTGTTGTCAAACCAGCTAAAAGCCCCCTGAGGTAGAGGATGCAGAACTGAAGTGGACCAGCAAACACATCTGCTGTAGCTCTTGCATTGAGGCTTGGCCAAGTGCACCGGCACATTTGTGCCCCTGCACACTTGGCCAGCTGCTCCTGATGAATCTCAGCAGGGATTCAACTAAGAGCTGGCAGCAGAGGGATCTTGAGAGTAAAAGCCAGCACAAAGAAGCAGGATTTGTTGGCTCGGGGGCACCATGGAGAAAATGAGCCTTCTTCTGCATCCTGACGTAATAAAGTTCTAATAAAGTTTTACCGCACTACATTTTCTAGACCCACGCTGGGCCAGGTCAGCAGTTCGGATCTCTCAGATATTTGCTGCCTGATGGATGTACCATAGAATCATAGAATCCTAGAACGACCTGAGTTAGAAGGATCATCCAGTCCAACTCCTGTCCCTGCACAGGACAACCCCAGTACTCACACTGTGGGGCTGAGGGCCAAAAGCTGCTGGAAAATTTTCAGGCTGTGACTGCTTCCTCAGGAGCTGTTCCAGTGCTCCACCACCCTCTGGGGGAAGTACGTTTTCCTAATATCCAACCTAACCTACCCTGTCACATCTTCCTGCCATTCCCTTGGGTCCAGAGAGAAGAGCTCAGCACCCGCTCCCCTCCTTGTGAGGAAGCTGTAGACTGCTATGAGGTTCCCCTTCAGTCTCCTCCAGGCTGAACAGACCAAGTGACTTCAGTTGATCCTCATACGACTTCCCCTCAAGACCCTTCACCACCTCTGTGCCCTCCTCTGGAAGCTCTCCAGGAGCTTTAGATGCTTTTTATATTGTGGCACCCAAAACCGCTCCCAGCACGCAAGATGGGGCTGCACCCTTAATCTCTCAGGTCCCAGAGATTTAGGTAGATAATTACATGATAAGGATCAAATCCAGGGGGGGTTTCACTGGAGCAAAACTGAGCAGATACCTAAGTTTGACAGGATTAAGAACTTTAGTTGCATTTTGCAAGTTATTTCAAAGTGCAGCATAATGAGTGTTGGTGGAACTCTGAAAATTCGACCAAAGCTGGAATAATTAGAATTGACATGAGTTTACTATTGGATTAAAGTAACCAAGATGAAAAGAAACCTCAGCAGCACATGGAGGTGTGCCTGGAAAACTGATTAACATACATTAAAAAAAAGAAATATGTTCCCAGCGATGGTTACTTATGAAGTCTTGTCTCCTTTAAGGTTAATCAAAAGAACCAATAAATCTAATACATTCTGACTAATGTCTACAACTCAAAGCAAAATGCAGAATTTAGCCTGGATCTCAATATGATCATGTTCCTTAAGGGACTAAAATTAAAGTGTATTAGAAAAATAAATATACCACTTAAAAACTGAAACAGAAAATGTACTTTTAGTAATGAAATTTAATTTCAATACGTACAGCAAGAGCAGAAGCTGGAAGATTAGCTGTTCAATTAATTTTTCATCTTAAATAAAAAAAAAAACCTCTCTATATTATAGAGGAAATGCATTTAATGTGCCAGCAAGGTATGTAATATATGAGTCCCAGCTGTGAGGAGGTTTTCAGTAGGAATAACAGACCATGAAACATAGAATTCCTTCGCTTGGTTGGAAAAGACCTTTGAGGTCATTGAGTCCAACTATACCTGTCCCTACTAAACCAGAGCCCCTGAGCACCTCATCTACACATCTTTGGAATGCCACCAGGGATGGAGATGCCATGACCTTCTTGGGCAGCCTCTGCCAGTGCTTCACCACTCTTTCAGTTATGAAATGTTTCCTGATATCCCATCTAAACCTTCCCTGGCACAACTTGAGGCTGGATCCTCCCATCCTCGGAGGCCAAAACACGCAGCTCTCCCAGCTTCATCTGAAGATGCCAGGCAGGAGGTGACACAGCCACGTTGCCTTTTGTGGTTACATTCTTTAATGCTGCAAATTCTGAGATTTTTTCCTGAACAGGCCAAATGCAATCAGGGAAATAGCTGCCATCTGGACTCATCTGGCCTGTCCACTGCAGAGACCATGAGGAGAAGAAATACGGTACGAAAGTGTTCATTAGAAGGAACTGGCTAGAGCTGTGTTTGCAGGGAGCACTGTCCTGCTGGTATGGGCTATGAATGCTCACCACAGATCCCTGAAGAGGAATAGGTTGGAGAGAAAAGCCAGGCTGACCTGCTGGAACTCCAAAAGTTCTTGGCACACTCAGAAATGATGTGGCGTGCAAAGGCTGAAAGGGCTGGTGGTAGGGACACATTTAGAGGGTGTGGGCAACTCCAGGATGGAGTAGTTTGCCGGGGTTATTTTCATTGCAACTTTGGAATCTTCTGTCAAAACCTCTGTCAGATAAAGCCCTGAGTATATAACCACAACACACCACCTGGACCAGGGCAGGAGCTGGCAGCAGGAACGCAGCTGGGCTTGTCCTGTCCTGGCTTAAGGTATAGGTTTGCAGCCTCCCCTCAGAGTCTCCTCTAGCCTCCTGTTGCTGGTGGTCCTCATCTCTCACCAGGGAGATACATCCTAGTATCAACCCTACCTTCTGTCTCCATATGCCTGGCTGTGCCCTCAGCTCCAGCGCCCCTGCGGACCTCTCACATGCAGACTCCCTGCACTGTTCACTGCAAGATTCAATCCAGTTGGGGCAGATATCATAGAATCATAGAATAACCAGGTTGGAAGAGACCCACCGGATCATCAAGTCCAACCATTCCTATCAAACACTAACCCATGTCCCTCAGCACCTCGTCCACCAGTGCCTTAAACCCCTCCAGGGAAGGGGACTCAACC
This sequence comes from Phaenicophaeus curvirostris, assembly GCF_032191515.1. Classification (NCBI taxonomy): domain Eukaryota; kingdom Metazoa; phylum Chordata; class Aves; order Cuculiformes; family Cuculidae; genus Phaenicophaeus; species Phaenicophaeus curvirostris. The sequence goes on along the minus strand of NC_091396.1, from coordinate 65,743,022 downwards.
ACCTCCCTGGGCAGCCTCTGCCAGTGCCCAATGACCCTTTCTGTGAAGAATTTTTTCCTAATGTCCAGCCTAAACCTCCCCTGGTGAAGCTTGAGGCCATTCCCTCTCATCTTGTCCCCAGTCACTTGGGAGAAGAGGCCAGCACCCTCCTCTCTACAACCTCCTTTCAGGTAGTTGTAGAGAGCAATGAGGTCTCCCCTCAGCCTCCTCTTCTCCAGGCTAAACAACCCCAGCTCTGTCAGCCCCTCCTCGTAAGGCTTGAAGGTCGGAGAAGGTCAAAGACAGTCAGAGAAGGTCAAAGACGGTCAGGGAAGGTCAAAGAAGGTCAGGGAAGGTCAGAGAAGGTCGGAGAAGGTCGGAGAAGGTCGGAGAAGGTCGGAGAAGGTCGGAGAAGGTTGGAGGAGGTCAAAGAAGGTTGGAGAAGGTCAAAGAAGGTTGGAGAAGGTCAAAGAAGGTCAAAGAAGGTCGGAGGAGGTCAGAGAAGGTCGGAGAAGGTCAGAGGATCATAGAATCATCACAACCTCCATCTCCTCCAAACATGTCTCTGCCTTCCGGTTCCTTTTTTCCCAAGTTGCTTCAAGCTTCAACGTCATCCAGAGTCCAATGAGGTGGAGATGACAGCAGCTCATGGAAGCAGATTAATTGTAATAATAAATCCTCCACAGAGTGTGACTTAAATATTGCTATCTCCAAAGTCAACTTCTGTCATCTGACCTACAAACACCACTCCTGTGTATCTCTCCATTCCAGGATGCTGGATTTGTGAAATTTAAATTCTGGTGTTAGGTACACAGAGAAGTCCTAACTAAATGGAGCCTCATTTTACAGGTCTGTGAAGGATGGAGTTGTCATCAGGAAAGCACCATTGTTCTGGTTTAAACTAAAGTAGAATGAGTTGAGGGACATGGTTTAGTGATTCATAGGAATGCTTGGACTCAATGATCCGGTGGGTCCCTTCCAACCTGGTTATTCTATGATTCTATGAGTTTCTCACTTCAGCTCAGTCTCGTCTGAGTAACTTCATTTTCTGAAAGCCAGCTCTGTGTGTTTCAGACAGGGTGTCTCTCCAGCGGGGCACGGGGATGCAGAAAGGCCACTTCTCATGCTTATTTCTAGAGAAACCAAGGCCAACCTCAAGCTGGAGGAGCCATAAGGGAAAGGGGTGAAAAAAGTGGCACTTGCAGGAAGGAGCAGAGAGGAGACATGACCCCACACTGACCAGCAGAGGATTCCATCCCAGAGATGTCACATAGCATAAAACTGAGAAATTACAAGGGTCTCACTCTCTTCTGTGGGGGCTGATGTCCAGTGAGGACCTCGTCTGCCTGTTTGCCCCTGATCCCGGATCCGTGCATTCCTGAATTGCATTCCCAAGTCCAGCTCCCTCCTGCTACTCACCAGCCTGACCTGCAGCACCATGGTGAGAAACAGTCCTTGAGGGGTGGGATGAGGGTGCAATGTCATATATTTGTATATATTTTATTATTCTTTTATTAATTGTGTTTTCTTTATTATTATTATTTCACTAAAGCCTTAGTTTTACTTTCCAACCCACAAGTCTTTTCCTCTTATTTTCCTCTCCCCTTTCCCTGGGGGTGGGAGAGAAGGGAACTGAAAGCCCAACTGCTCGGTTTTAACTGCTAAAATCAGCCAGGCTGGGGCTAAACTGTGGCACACCACACAGTGTCTGATGCTATTTCTGCCCTTAAACACATAACAAATACGAAATCTTGCCTGATTACTCATTTGAAAAATACCCTTCTGCTGTGAGGCCAGCATCTTAACTAAGAAAAGATTCATTCCGTTTAAGTGCTGATGAAATTCTTAAATCACTTGGATCATAACCTGAGCGTCACAGACCATTAAACCTCATTGGAAACGCCTGTATCCACTCTCATGGCAGCAAGTAAATGGAAATATTTTATTCTCTGCAAAAGGATAAGCTGTTCCATGCCACAGGAGACCAACACGCTGGGGATGCAAGGGCAGCTAATTGGAGAGATGACCCGTGCCAGACTGTCCTTTTGAGGATGACAGGAAAGAGAAACCCGTCTCTCTTAGTTCCACCTGGTCAAAAATTCATAGAATCATAGAATCACCAGGTTGGAAGACACCCATGGGATCATCGAGTCCAACCATTCCTATCAATCACTAAACCATGTCCCTTAGCTCCTCATCCACCCGTCCCTTAAACCCCTCCAGGGAAGGTGACTCAACCACCTCCCTGAGCAGCCCCTGCCAGTGCCCAATGACCCTTTCTGTGAAGAATTTTTTCCTAATGTCCAGCCTAAACCTCCCCTGGCGGAGCTTGAGGCCATTCCCTCTCGTCCTGTCCCCTGTCACTTGGGAGAAGAGCCCAGCTCCCTCCTCTCCACAACCTCCTTTCAGGTAGTTGTAGAGAGCAATGAGGTCTCCCCTCAGCCTCCTCTTCTCCAGGCTAAACACCCCCAGCTCTCTCAGCCGTTCCCCATAAGGCCTGTTCTCCAGCCCCTTCACCAGCTTTGTTGCTCTTCTCTGGACTCATTCCAGAGCCTCAACATCCTTCTTGTGGTGAGGGGCCCAGAACTGAACACAGGATTCGAGGAGCGGTCTCACCAGTGCCGAGTCCAGAGGGAGGAGAACCTCCCTGGACCTGCTGGTCACGCCGTTTCTGATACAAGCCAAGATGCCACTGGCCTTCTTGGCCACCTGGGCCACTGCTGGCTCATGTTCAGTCGCTGTCAACCAACACCCCCAGGTCCCTCTCCTCCAGGCAGCTTTCTAGACAGACTTCTCCTAGTCTGTAGCTCTGCACAGGGTTGTTGTGCCCCAAGTGCAGGACCCGGCATTTGGCCTTGTTAAACCTCATGCCATTGGACTCAGCCCAGAGGTCCAGCCTGTTCAGATCCCTTTGCAGAGCCTCCCTACCCTCCAGCAGGTAAATTGCCACATGACCAGTAAATATGCCAGCTTACCCTACAGATGCAAACAAGAACAGGCATCCAGACAGAGGAGACACGATCACAATGCGCACAGCCACAGTGTCCATCTCCAGCAGCGGCAAATCTCCGCTGCTTCAACATAATGGCAAGGAAATACAGCCAGAAGGAGTGTGAGCAGCTGTGCCGGGAGGTGAATTCCTTCCTGGCACCTGCAAGCAATTGCCTGAAGCCATAAGAGATGAGGTTTGATTATAATCACAGCCTTGACATGTTCAGAGCATGCTCAGGGCAAGGCAGGTTTTCCTCTTTCCTCTCTTGCCCATGAAGGTGGGATGGGAGCTGTGGAGAGTCGCAGACCTTGAGCTTTAAGAGGACTGGAAGGCTGACCAGGGCTGGGTTTCTCTTCCCAGGATGAAGCTTGTCTTTTACGATTAAGTCTTATCTCACCTGGCACACCCAAACTGAGGGAATGATCATTGTTTTGAGTGAGTTTTGAGTACAAGAAAGATGCTGAGGGGCTGGAGTGTGTCCAGAGGAGGGGAATGGAGCTGGGGAAGGTGTCACGGCTTGCTTCAAAAAGTGAGATCTTTATCCTGGCACGGTGGAGAGCAATCCAAATCACTCAGGAGGATGTAAACAATATTTTTGCTAAACAACGTGCACGCCCTTAAAACACTGGATTTAAATGATCAAGCAACCCATAAATGATGGAGAACTGACAGAAAACCTGCAGCAGCCAAAGTTATTACTTGGAAACGATTGGCACGTTATAACAGTCTGCTTAACCAAACTGAAAATAGCATCGAGAGTCTTAACGCTGCCCGGGTCAAACCGAAACCAAAACAACCACCAGCTACAGCCTACGGTGGCTGCACGTGTTGAGAGGAGAAAAGGGAGAGAAAAGAGAGAAAAAGAGAGAGGACAGAAAATGAAAGAAAGAGAAAAGAGAGAGAAATAGAGAAAAGGAGAGAGGAGAGAAAATTAAAGAGTAAAAAAAGGGAGAGAGATAGAAAAAAAGGAGAAATACAAAAAAAAAGGGAGAGAAAGAGGAAAGGTGGAGACAAAAAGAGGGAGAGAAAAGGAGAAAGAAAATGAAGAAAGAGAGGAAGGAGATGAAAGAGAAAAGGAGGAAAGAGAGAAAAGAAGGGAAAGAGAAAAGGAGAGAAAGAGAGAATAGCAAGGGGACTTGTCCCCTGCTAGGCAGGTCTAGATATGCTATTCAGCACATCAGGTCTTGCCACTGGGGAGGAGGGAATGTCACCTGCTTGAGACATTAACCCACAGCATGCTGGGTCCATAAAGAAGGGGCTGGAGAATAAGGGCCGTGAGGAGTGGCTGAGGGACCTGAGGGTGTTTAGCCTGGAGAAAAGGAGGCTGAGGGGAAACCTCATCACTGTCTACAACTGCCTGAAAGGCGGTTGTGGTGAGGTGGGTGCTGGGTTCTTCTCGCAAGTAACAAGTAACAGGACAAGAGGATATGGCCTTCAGCTGTGCCAGGGGAGGTGTAGATTGGATATTAGGAAAAATGTTTTTTACTGAAAGAGCGGTGAAGCTCTGGCAGGGACTGCCCAGGGCAGTAGTGGAGTCTCCATCACTAGAGGGGTTCAAAAAATGCGTAGATGTGGCACCTGGGGACAAAGTTCTTTTGTCGTGACGGGGTTGGGCTGATGGTTGGACTGGATGAGCTCAGAGGTCTTTTTCAACCTTAGTGATTCTATGATTTCTCCTGGCAGGCTGTTTCAATATTTGCATTTATGTACTGCTAGCAAATAGCATCCTATTTCCAAGATTAATAGAACTAATGCAACTCCTTTGGAGGCAGTGCTGATCCCAAAGGACCATCCAGGAGGGGTTGGATATCCCATTGCAGTACAGCAATAAACTTCAGTAGCCTGATGCTTGCTGTTTGCTTATGGCAATGCCCTGTTTCCTGGGTCAGACAGAATCACAGACTCACAGAGTGGTCGGGGTTGGAAGGGCCCTCCGGAGCTCATCCAGTTCAACCCCCATGAAAGCAGCTCCAACAGCCACGCAGGAGCGTGTCCAGGTGTGTTTGGAGATCTCCAAAGAAGAAGGCTCCACATCCTCACTGGGTATCCTGTTCCCTCACAGAAATGAAGCTTTTCCTCATGTTGAGGTGTATAGACAAAGGAAACTTTCTTTTCCTCCACCAGTAACCTCTTAATTTACCAATAAAAAACTAAGACTATAAGAGCCTTGCCAAGTAATGCTAATTTTACTAGGAAAGGGCTGCTGTTGCTAATAAAAGATTTGCCTGCGTTCTTCATTTTTCTTCATTGTCCTAACATTCTGTGAGGCCAAGCAGGAAACAGAGCCACCTTTCTGATAGACACTGACACCAGGTATCCTAAAGCTGGCAGACCTCCATGCACTGATTAATGTTAAAGTCGACTTGGTCTGGTATTTCAACTCTCAGAGACGTACCTGGGGTCTTTCTAAACTGGATGGCATTGCTGGCGCTCAAAGCCTCGCTATGGTGACACATGCAGAAACACGTGGTCCTCTAGTATCCAAAGCACTTTTTTTGCTGTAAATGTTGCTTTCACAATTGGTTTGGCAAGCAAGTTTTCACATGTAGCTTAGGGACTCCTATGAGACCTGCAGGCACCCACCAGCCCATGCTGTCCCCAGGGTGAGTCAGTCCCTGCTTTTGGGTTTTTTTTTAGAGTTGTTTTTATACGTTAAGATTCAAGGTAAAATCACAGCACCCTTAAACTTTTCCTTTTTTTTTTTTTTAAATATGATTGAATCTTCATTATCCAGAGTCCAACTGAATGCAGACAGATGCTGCCTCTCATCCTGACAGCTCTCATGTCCCACAGCATGTTGCTATCGTTATTCCAAAGCTGTTGTTACTGGTAACAGCGCTAATACTGAATTTGCATCCAGCACTTCTATCAGGCAGCCTTATTGTACCCAGTACTGAACAAATACCCAGGGACACACGTTCCCCACCATGCAAAGGGATGCTGTCCCAGATGTTCCCTACACCAAATCAAAGGGAAAATACCAGACTGCACTTCCAGCCAGTTATCCTGTCAAATCAGTCTCTTTAATTAAAAAAGAGCTCTTGAATTATTTTTTTAATCAAATCAAATACTTTCTTTTCTTTCAAGTGGTCCATCTCCTCTGCATTAGCTCCGTATTAGTGTTTGGCTACGTTCTAACCCAGCAGGGAATGGGACTTGCACTGAGAAGCCTCTGCTGAATGAGCAGCCGGACTCCTAATGACAATTAAAAGAGGTTTAGAGGCTGTTTAAGCCTCAGTCAGTCTCTCTTATAGCCTTCACACAGAATGCACTTACCACCTATTAGCAGTGATGACAATTTATTAGTGAGTTTTTGAAAATTTTGTCCTTTAAAGCAAAACAGGATTTCTACCTGTCTTATTTCTCACTTTCTGTAAGGAAAAATGAGTCTAGAGACATTAATAACCCCTTGGGAGGGTCTCTCTGGGTCTGATGAAGTGAGGTGAAAGCTCAGGAGAACAGCAGGGATGTTTCACAAGCGAATTGGAAGAGCAGCATTGAAAGAGAGTTGGCAGAGACAATCACAGAATCATTAAGGTTGGAAAAGATCTCTAAGCTCATCTGGTCCAACCATCAGTCCAACACCACTGTAAGGACTGAACTGTGTCCTGAAGTGCCACATCTACGTGTTTTTTGAACCTTGTAGGGAATGGCTGGGAAAATGCAGAAGAAGGCAGCCAGGCTGCAGTCCAGAAGGACAGGACTGTTTCGGCACATGGTGTGTGCTGCACATTGAGACAAACTTGGGAGGAAAAGCTGTTTTAAGGCTGAGTGACTCTTTCTCAGGAGAAATATGGACAACTATTCCTCTTTTCCATCCCCTGATGGATTTAACAGACCCCTGTCTCACCCTCTCTCAGCGCCTCCTTTCCAGGCTGAAGAGCCTTGACTCTGTCTCTCCCCATACAAAACTTCTCTGAATCCTTCCACAATCCCTTCTACTCGTCTCGACTCAGATGGCACAGGCAGGAAATCTCTGCTCGATGCTTGGGACCATGGCTCAGCTTTTTAAAATTCTGGCTTCTTGAGTTATTAGGGTGCCTTATTAGGACCAAATTAGCCATGCAAGTATGAGATAGTGCCTGATCATAGAATCATGGAATGGTTTGGACTGGAAGGGACCTTAAACCCATTCAGTTACTAGTGCTGCCATGGCCAGGGGCACCTCCCACTGGATCAGGGTACTCAAGGCTCATCCAACCTGGCCTTGAACAGCCCTCAGCTCCCAGAACTGGATGCTGGTAGCAACGCTAACCCTAAGGGAGGAAAAAAACCTAAAATGAAATGGATTTTTCCTCTCTAGATTTCCTGCTGGCCACTATGTTTTCCTCGCACTTGAAAGAGATTCACTCCATCCTCCCTTCCCTGGGGTGCAGTAAGAAAACATCCTTACCAGGTGGCTCATTTCCAAACAAATCCCCACTTCTACATAAACAAATTGTTACTGTGATCTCAAGCGTCCTTCAAGCCCAACCGAGGAAGAAGTTCTTCATGCAGAGGGTGGGGAGGCCCTGGCCCAGGTTGCCCAGAGCAGTGGTGGCTGCCCCATCCCTGGAGGTGTTGAAGGCCAGGTTGGATGGGGCTTGGAGCCCCTGATCCAGTGGGAGGTGTCCCTGCCCATGACTTAGATGATTTTTAAGGTGCCTTCTAACCCAAACCATTCTATGATTTGAAATGGGACAAAAATTTCAGGGCTTATTAAAATGAAAGGAGAGGGATACACAAAATGACTCATAGGAGGATTGTGTAAGCCCTGTTCCCTGAGGAGTTGGGCTGAAAATGTCAAGTATTACCGCACAAAGCAAAACCACAAATTTTTGCTGCCCCAAAATACACTGGGATTTACATCTCTCCTCAAAATGTCACTTTTATAGCTTATTTTCTACTAGTTTTCATTCTGTAATTAAGGAATATGAGAGAAGCAGCCTGTTTTAGCAGGATTAGAGCAAGTAATGGGGATTGTGAAAGGCCCAGAGCCACCACAGTAATACTTTAATCCTTGCAAATACACCCCTGTCCCCCATCATTAAAATACAAAAGCGACATAGTTAAATAATAAAAAGTATTCCCTAGGGGGACAAAACCAACAGCCCTGGCAGCTCGCAGTGCTGTGCCAGTCACACTCGGGGAGCTAATTCACTGATACCATTAACACAAACAACTGATGAGGAACAGGCATGGACCTATCCATGCAGCCCATGTTAAACGCCAAGATTGTTCCCACCAGGTTCCCAGAATCCAAAAGTCAGATAAAATCCATCCAACAAACTTAAGCGTGTTTTTCTTAGGAAAATAATGCCAATATCAAACATTTCTTTGGCAGAAATGTATGTGTCAGTCTTACCAGCCTCTGCAAACCTTTGTGGAACTGGCTGGGATGGGGACCGGGAGGTTCAGGACTTGGTCCCTGAGGCATATTGGGTGGCAACTGCAGGCAAGGACACAGAGCACCTTGGTTTGACAGTGGGTACTTTACTCAGGCACAGCAAATTCAATGTGTATTTTAACAGTAATTAGTACTGGCTGCACTCATACTCCATGGAATGTCCCCTTGGATCTTCTCTTGACCCAATGTGGAGCTAAGATGTAATTACCAAGAGGGGGAGAGGGAGCAGGTTAATATGTCTGAAAGAAAGTGAAGAACAAGCTTCAGCCCATTAGTGTGAGTATGGAATATGCTAAGGATAGAATAGAATGGTTTGGATTGGAAAGGACCTCAAAGCCCATTCAGTTCCGCCCCCTGACATGGGCAAAGACACCTTCCACTAGGTCAGGCTGCTCCAAGCCCCATCCAACCTGGCCTTGAACACCTCCAGGATAAGGGCATGCAGAAAGGCTTTCAGGTTGTGAGATCTGATGAGTAAATGGAATTTTTGAAGCTGAAAAAGAGGAGAGCAGCATATTTCTTTTTTCATGCTCAGTGTGCTGCTTTTTGTCGGTGTCTGTGGTGGAGGCCACTGGAGAGCATGAGTTGTCTGGAAACTCTTGAGTTTTATCTTGTGAATGAATTTGAACAGGCACTTAGAAGCTGACAACTGACAGTCATAAATCTAATCAGGAAAATGATGGAGGCAAGCACCGTAACTGAAAAGGGCAAAGAAATGTCAGCGTTTGCAAAACATAACAAGAAACAAAGTATGCTTTTATTTATGCAGATTGTAGTCTCATTCCACCTACAATAGAAATAGACTTCTAATTCTGAGGGGCTGTAGAAACATTTATCTCCACACAGCCCATCACAACAGAGCTGCAGAAGGAACCACACACGAAAGCTCCCTCTTCTTTGCTCTTTAGGCATTCACTTCTCCAGCAGCAAGACATGGACACACACAACACGGCCACATCAGAGCACAGCATTTTACCCTTGACTTTCACCAAACACCAGAGAAGTCTGTTTAGGCCTTTCCAAAACATACAGTAGCCAGCCAGTGAAAACCCAGAGCCTTCATGTTCTTAAATGAGCTAACACCATATTTCAGGGAGAAATAACTCTTCTAATTCTTCACATTATAGTGATTACTTGATTAAAAGTGTGCCTGATCGTGTCGTACATGCACAAAGCTGGAGATAACTCCTGGCCCCAAATGGCCTTCTCAACAGAAGAGCTGAACAAGAAACAGAAATTCCCAGGTCATGCCTGCAGCAGAGATTGGGCATCAACCCTATGACTGCTGAGGTCCAGGTGGGCAACCTCCACATTGGTCCATGTAGCCACTGAACTTGTGAAATCCAAACTCATCATGCAGTTAAGTTCAGGTTGGAGCTGGAGATGCTGTGCCACACCGGGACACAAAGGCAGAGATACACTCTATGTGCACATCATATCTGCACCCACATGGCTTGCATGGGGAGGAGTGCTCTGAAATAGCCTGGTCTGGCATGGCACACATATCCTCATGCAGGTTTCTCTTGTTTTGCTTCCCAGGGATTGGGTGGGAATTATGGAAAGTCAAAGAAATGGACTTCAACCCTCAGTTGTCCATATGGCTGCATAAAAAACTGTTACTCTGCTGGAACAAAGCAAGGGAAGGAAAGGAAAGGCCTCAGAAGGGAAGAGGGTGGTGTGGTCTTTTCATAATCAAAACCTTGCAGTACCTAGCAAGAGGTGGGTGGATGAGATGGGAGACGCAGTCATTCTTTCTCACATCTCCCATGACAGCTGGGACCCATCAAGCAAGAAATATTGCCCACCCAACCCAGTCCCTCCCAGCTGCCCACCACTCTTTACCACAGCGGATTGAGGGACAGAAGCAAAGGCACCACAGAGCCAAGGAGGAGAGACAGAAAATACTGCTGGCAATTGAAAAGGTAACCAAAAATATGGAGATTACCTAAAAATAGATGAAAGAACACAGCCGTTACTGCAGGTAGAAGTAGCAGCCTCAGCTTGCCTTCTCAGGAAAGATCAGATGTGCTTCTCTTGCACACTACCACACAAAGGAAAACTACAGTGTGTTTGTGTGTGTAAGAGGTATGGTATATAAATAACTGTAGATTGTAATGTATTTAATGTATATATAATGATATACATTAAATACATACAATTACAGTTATTTATATAATATTTACACACACAAACACACAGAGTTTTCCCCTTTGCTGTTGGTAGTGTGCAAGCAGAAGCACATCTGATCTTTCCTGAGAAGGAGCTGAGGCTGCTAATTCCTACTTGCAGTAACGTGTGTTTCTTCCATCTCTTTTTAGGTCATCTCCATCAAAACCAATTCAATTGCCTTTACAATTGCAGTTGTTGCACTGCTCCTGTTGCATCCCTACAGGCGAAGGACTGCAAACCCCCAGCAAGGTGAAGGCTTGTAGCATGCAAAGATCCTGAATCCTGAGGAACTGGTGGTGACATTTCTCCAGTTGTCAGCCATGACCTTAGCTGCGAGCAAAGCTATGTTAATATTGGTTTGTCCAAGCACTTAACAACATTCAAGTCTCTTTCTCAACGGAAAATGATTTACCAAGAATAGAAATGGAAGGAAATTGGTTGTAAGTCACCTGTCACAGGTTCTTGGTGGGCTCTGATAAGGGGACGTCCAACCTGATCACGTCATACAAAGAACCGGCTAGGAGAGACCATGTTAGGTGAAGCTACAGGGTGTATGGAGACACATACACATAGTGAATGCAAACATTATTGTCCTGTCTATGTCTCAACTTCTTCAATGTCAGGCATCCAACAGGTTTTTCAATTAAAACACTAGGGTTGCTCTCAGTAAGCTAAAAGATGCATCAAATGACCGGGAGCTCATTGTTGAACTTGGATCAGTTTGGGTGTTTGAGGAAGGACACATGGGTATGAGGGAATTTCTCTCCACATACATAATATCATTGTGTTCTCTCATGATTTGATCAGTTTGTTCTCTCTTGAGTAGTCTCATCATAACACAGCTACGAGAGATTTGGGTGAGATGGTATCTTATTGAAGGAAAGCCACCACTAGACCCTCTGAAAGACTTGCTCTGCAGAAGTACTCACGTGTAAGTGGGATGCCATCTTCACAGACTTTGGATGTGGTGTTTTGGGGAGAAAATACATCCTTCCCATAATATGAATCTCATAGTATGAACTCCCTAATCTGTTAGACACAAACCCCACCTTTGTTGTATTTTAGAATGTCCCACCAACTATGTCAAGTAGCTTGTGTCTGGCTTAACGATAGCTCCTGGTGTCTATTATATAACTTCACTAACCCAGAGATACAAATATTGTAACCTGGCCAAAAACAGAAAAAAAGGGGACCTGAAGGTGGTCTAGGGTAAAAAGGGAGAGGAACTGAACACCAGAAAGGGAGGAAACTGTTTTAACGTTGCTGGCACAAGAACAAATGACTCTAAACTGGCTATGACCACATTGATGCTGGTGACAAGAAAACCTCCCAGCAGCGAGCTTTTGCAACAGCCTTACGAGCAGCATAGAGGGCAAAAAACAAACGCATCCACCCTCTTCCACCTTTTGGTTGATGTTAAGATTGATGTTATTGTGAGCAAGGGCATGGTGGGTGGTTGCTAGCATCAAGGAGTGTCCAGCACATCCTTCCCCAGCCTGAGTCCCACGGGGCACTTTTCCCTGCAGAGTGCCAGGGTGCTTTCCCACGGGGGCACCGGCAGCTGCAGCTCCAGCTCCATCTTGCTTGGGTGAACCAGCAGTACCTCTCTCCAGTTAAGAAATACCACGTTTCCAAGGATATCTGGGGGCCTGACAGTAGCACACCCTCAGCTAACATTCTCCAAAATCTGGCTGATACGACATGGGCTCCGTGCACAGACCCTGCCCTCCATCAGCTTTCATCACAGCTGCCATCAGCACTTTGATAGGTTCTCAAGGAGATTTTCCTGCCTTTAAATCGTAATTGTGCATTTGTAGTGTGATTTGTAATGTGTTTGCCCCATTTTAGTCTATGCTCTTTGATCAAACCTTGTGCCCCAGGATTCAAGCCTGGCTGGAGGTGGCTGGAGAAGTGGTGGGTTGGTATCACAGTGAGATCCAAGGACTCTAAGATTACCAAGTCCAGCTGTCAGGCTAACACCAGTGTGCCTACTAAATCTTTTCACAAAGTTCCATGGCCACATATTTTCTGAACCCCTCCAGGGATAGCAACTCCACCACCTCCCTGGGCAGCCTCTGCCAGGGCTTCACCACTCTATCAGTGAAGAAATTTCTTGTAACATCCAATCTAAGCCTCCCCCAGCACAACTTGAGGCCATTTCCTCTTGTCCTATCACTTGATACTTGGGAGAAGAGCTCAGCATCTCACCTTACCACAGCCTCCTTTCCAAGAGCTGCAAAGAGCAATTAGGGCTCCCCTCAGCCTCCTCTTCTCCAGGATAAGCACCCCCAGGTCCCTCAGGTTCTCCCAGAACCCCTGGGCTCCAGACCCTTCCCCAGCTCCGTTCTCTTCTCTGGACACACTTCAGCCCCTCAATGTCCTTCTTGGACTGAGAGGCACAGAACTGAATCCAGGATTCGAGGTGCAGCCTCACCAGCACTGAGTCCAGTGGGACAATCCTTTCCTTACTCCTACTGGCCACACCATTTTGTAACTGTGTGTGGGATTTCACATGTGCTTTGTGGAAGAAATGAACTTGGACGGCTTTGTTAGAGGCAATAGAAGGGGAGTTTTCCTTTATTCTCCCACATCATCCTGAGAAAGAAAAAGAAGTGGAAGGTTTATCATGGGCATCACCTACCTCTACCTTGGGAACACCAAGTTAACTCCCACAGGCACCCCCAAAGTTGGGTTGCTGATCCCACAGCCAAGCACTGTAATTACTGCAAAGACCACATTTGCACAATGACTTGTTTGATGTTCAACTTAAATATCCATCAGGAACGTTACTATATCAGATACCCAACAACTGAACCAAGGCGTTCAGCAAATCCCATTGAAGCTCAAACTCCCATTTTTTTGATTTTCAGTCCAAAAATGTTACAAATAGTACATTCATTTTCAGACTAAAATGAAAAAAAAAATAAATCCCAAGGCCAGGAAATACAAATCGCAGACAAAGTCAAATCCCATTGCCTTTTCAGTGGCTTACAGTAGCATTGGGAAGAAAGAGAACACTACCTAAATCAACATCTGAAAGAGAAAACCAGCTTTTCTTAGTACCTTCTTCTACAATCAAGCAAGTAGGGTAAAACTTAAGTAGGCATGGGGAATAACTTTCCTTTCACATAAAGACCTGGTCTTCTCAGGACAAACAAATTATCCCGCCCCAAAAGACAATGACTGCAGTCTTTGGTTGTCAATCAAAACCCTCTATCAAATACCCGACATGGTCCTCAACAAAGGGAAAGAAAAATCAAAATACGAAGAGGAAAAACAGATTTCAGTTTGCTGTCTTAGCTTTGACTCTAAACAAGCAAACATGACCTTCATTTCAGTATCTTCAGAACATCTTCATCAAGCACAAGGACATCGTAAGGTGCTTTCCCAATCCTCCCTTCCCATGGAGACTCCATCACACCACTGCTGTCAGCCCTAAGGCTGGAGCCCTGCCCGGTGCTTCCAAGATGTTTCTCCTAGCCCGTGCTGATCATCGGGCATCCAAAGTCCACTTTACTTTGAGTCTGTTGTTGGAAGGGATAAATTCAAGAGAAAACTAGGAAAATACTTCAAGGGAAATGGAATACTTCACGTTTTAATTAAAAAATGATTAACAAATTGCCACTCTGGTTTTTTTTTTCCCCATATTCCCCATTTAATCTGATCAGGGCAGTGAAATTGAGTATCATAAACCACAGCAGAATAGGGTTTGTTATCAAGGTGCCACGGCGAAGCACCAGCGCATGTGCCTGTCCCCGAGCGGCAGGGACCTTGTGCTCCACCAGCTGTGTCTCCAGCCCAGCTCCAGCCAGAACCATTGCAGCAGCTGCTGCTCAAACCACAAAATGAGCCAAAAGAAGCTGCCTAGCTCACACAACGGTGAGAGACAGAATAGGAAATGGAAGAAGAGTACTCACTGCTAAAATCCCATGCATCCACTCCTGGCAGGGCTCCCAGCAGCCTTGGGCAAAGCCAGCCCATCCGAAGGCAGTTGTGCCAAAAGCGCCCACGAGAAAGCCTCTCAGATGATCCCACAGTCCTCTGGCTTTCAGAGAGCTCAGCAGGAAGGAGGATACACGAGAAGGTTTGGTTTCCACAAATCATGGATTATGAGACATACCAACCTCCTCAGCAAAATCCTGCAGCAGGGTCTCACCATACCTGACCTGCTCCTCCATCCATAATTAAAATCCAGTCCTTATCAGTGGGAAACTGGCTTTTTTCTTTAAGGGTGTCAAACCCCAGAGTCCATCCTCACTTGGAGCTCCCACTATCTTCCGAGCAGACTTCCTGCTGCGGTGCAGGGGATTACAGACACCACATACCGCTTAGAAACCAGAAAGCCAACAGCATCCTCAGAAAGCTCAGCCCCCATGCACCAGTATGGACCATTATATCCTCAGACAACACCAGTTTAGCAGGGGAAAAACGAAGCAATCCCAGTCGTGCCCATACAGAGCACACATTGCTCAACAAACACACGTACCACTTAACGTACCTTACCTGGAAAGAGGCTTTATTGAACATAGCTGTAAAATTATCTCTTCAGTTGAATTACTGAATTTGCACAAACATTTCTCTACAGAATAAAAAAAATCAAGCCTTGTCATTGTTTTACTGCATCTCGTTGTGCTTTTTATACTCATATTTGCAAATGCTATACTTGGTTTGTTTGTTTTCATGTTTGTATTCCAATTATTTGCATATCAGGTTTTGTTTTTAATCCTAGGGTGTCGAGAGAAGACAGAAGAATAATAATAATTATAATAATTATAATAATAATACTCTTCTTTAGACAAAAGTCTTTTTTTTTTAAATGAAGTTAAAAGCTGAGATAATTTAAGGAAAAAGGTCTTCAAATTGCAATAACCAACTGTAAGGGAACTTCACAATGCAGTGGAAAATCGGCTGGCTAACGATACGTGTTTGGGTAGCTCAAAACCATTCGTACAGCTTTTATTTGTGGGTTTTTTTGTTGTAAAAGTGGATTATTTTTTGTTTTTTGTTAAATTTCGCTACAATAATAAAATAATCTTTCGCGATCTGCACAGAGTCTGGCTGCAGGGCAGAGGCACGGCCCCAACGGGGCTTGGCCGGCGCCAGGGCTCGGTGGTTCTCTAGGTGTCGCGCTGCCGTCCCCACCCCGCGCCCACTTCCCCGTCCTGCGAGCGGAGGTCAGAGTAAGAAAATCACTTCTGTGTTTTTTACCACCTTCTGCGCTAAGTGCACCTCAACCACCTTTCCCTCTGGTTGACCCACTCGATAACCTGAAAAAAAACAACAACGACAACAACAAAAAGAGTGCTGCTCCCATTTCCAGGACCAACGGAAGCGATTTTCTAATGGATAAGAAGCTGAAAGGCCATGGCTGTCTGGAAGGTTAAACAACACATATCTCATCCAAAAGGGCTTACGCAGCAGCTTAGGTCCGTCCGTCT
Organism: Phaenicophaeus curvirostris; assembly: GCF_032191515.1. Classification (NCBI taxonomy): domain Eukaryota; kingdom Metazoa; phylum Chordata; class Aves; order Cuculiformes; family Cuculidae; genus Phaenicophaeus; species Phaenicophaeus curvirostris. The sequence continues at coordinate 65,727,058 of NC_091396.1, read as the reverse complement.
CCAGAAGCGGCTTCATCTCCTTGCCTGAACACCCAGGCTCCGTAGTTTGTTTAGAAAAGAGTTTGCACAAACCACATTTCAGCAGTGCAAGCTTCTGCGTCGAAACTCTTATTACCGTTTCATTTGTATTTCATTTGTATTTTTTGTTAAATCAGGCTTGTTTCATTGAAGGCACTTGGTTTCCATGGCAATCTTATAAAAGACGGTGGTTTGGTTTCTTCACTTCATTGGAACAGATGACTTGGTCAGGGAGGGGAGAGGGGGTGTTCCGAGTGGCTGCAAGCAAACTCCGAGAAGCCTGTGTAATATGTAAGCCCAGGGCGCACATCCTGGATAGGAATGCATGCAAAAGGAGACAGCATACAGTTATCGAGCATATAGCCATGAGAAATGAAACAGGAATGTCCGAAAACAGCTCGGATTTAGGGTTATCCTCTAGGGGAGGTGACAGCCAAAGTAGAAAGGGCCTACATTGATTGAACTCTAGACTAAAAACCTTCTGGAAGGGAAAAATGAATGCCAGCTCTTCACATACCCTGTGTACAGTGAGGTGTTTCTCTCTCTCTCTGTCTGTGTTTTTGTTTTTATTTCCTCTCTCCTTCCTTATTTTTTTTGGCAGGCCATTAGGTTTCCATGGTAACAAGCAAACTATTCATTTGAAACAAAACCAGCCATGACTTTGTGCTTTGACAAGGGTTTCCATAGCTCTTTTCCGAGAGTTCAACCAGATGATGCTGTATCCAGTATCGACCACAAAAGCACCTGAAGGTCTCTTCCTTACTTAGGCCAGATCTCGTTCTCACGCGTGGTTCATAGCGAGTTACGCTCCCATGATGCCTTTTATGTCCCCAGTGCTTTTTAATCTTTTTTTTTTAATTATTATTATTTATTTACGTATTTATTTAACTTTTTGAGTCAGTCAGTGGAGGAATCTTTGGTAGTTTGTTTTTAAATGTCCATTTTACAAAGACTCTTTCTTCATGCCAGTGCCTGGTGAATCTTTTGTAGCCTCTGCCAGGATAAGGTCACCTCTGATGACTTAAGACAGACATGAGGATGGTAACTGGGATAAGTCGTATATGCGCTAATGTCCCAACAGCACCTGATCGTAAATCTACAGAAAGGGAGGGAAAAAGAGGAGTTAAAGAGCTGCTTGGACACAGCCAGCATTGCTACAAGGCTCAGAAGATACAAGGCTCAGCCACCATAACCTGTCCTGCACGCCAACGCAGAGGCAGCCGGGGAGGACACCTCCACAAGGTCACCTCCTACAAAGAGGGGACAAGAAGAGGGCTCACCAAATGAATGAGGCAGGAGCCCTGATCTCTGAAGGTCACCTCTGCAAGGTCACCTCCTACAAAAAGGGGACAAGAACAGGGCTCACCAAATAAATGAGGCAGGAGACGTCGGGATAAAACACTATCGGGCTGTGGAGTTAAGGCCTGTATTACAATGCACATGTGGGGATGGAGGGATGAAACAAGGCCCACAGAGAATCCCAACACCAATATTCATTAATTCCATATCGTCCGGACCCACTGAACATTCTGTTGATGGTCCTTTACCCGTCTGTCCATCTAAAATCACAGCCAGCCAGCCCAGCCCCACTGTTCTTGTCTCCGCCTAACGCCCATCAGCCTCTCACTTGCACCTTTGCTAAACCAGCATCATCCTTTCTGAACAAAGACATTCTGACTCCAGAGCTGCTTCCAATGCATTGTTCTCCTGGAGAAAATCCATTTTATGTGTCTCAGATTTATACCTATGAGAAGTAATTTGCTCCTCCCCATGTATGGAAGAGCCTTTCACTCGCATCTTTGATAAACCAGCATCTTCCTATCTGAACAAAGACATTCTGTCTCCAGAATTTGCTTCTGTTGTTCTCCTGGAGAACATCCATTTTATGTGTCTCAGATTTATAACCATGAGAAGTAATTTGCTCTTCCCTGTGTGTGGAAGAGCCACTTACTGTTGGCCGGTTGGTCTGATTTCATACACTCTCCTTCCACAATCGATACATCATCAATAGCAATATCCCCTTCAATGCCAGGGCCCCGGATCCCTTCAAATATGAGCTGAGAAAAGACAAAGAAGCAGCGGATCAGAGGGTGATGAACCAAAGACGTTGAGCTGTGCTTTGCCCAGCATTAAACCACATCGATGGGCTTGGAATAACATAAAAAAACTTTCTATGGTGCAGAAAACCACAATCCAGTTCACACATACTGGTAAGGTGAACATAGAGGATGGGAAAGCCTTAGAGGCTTTTACACTTCAGAATAAGTGGAGTTGGTAGTCATCTGCCTGCTGGTCTGCTTGGTGTCTCCAGATCCACATCGCCACTATGCTAACTGTAATGTGTTTCTTTAACTAAGTGTGATATTTATGGAGCAAAGAGCAAGATTAAAGAGAGTTTTAAAGAGATTTGGGGTGTTTTCCCCAGAAAATCCTGCCACTTGAAGCAAACAGCAGAGGCACAGCTTGAGGAACAGCATCTGCAGGGTGTTGGAGGACTGAGCATCCATTCAACCACAGACCACATGGAACACACAGGAGCCAGAAATACTCCACAGTAAAATGAGGCTTCTGGCTCTTGAAGACACTCCCATTCTGACAGTTTTGTGTCCTTCTTCTCCTGGGGATTCCAGAACTGGAGGCGGCACTCCAGGTGGGGTGTCACGAGAGAGGAGTAAAGGGGGAGAATCCCCTCCCTCGTCCTGCTGGCCGCACTTCTTTTTTGATGCAGCCTAGGACACGGTTGGCTTCCTGGGCAGGCTGGCTTGTTGCAAGGTCACTAACATTTGCTGTGCTGTTTGTTATTAGCTATGACTTACTATTGCACTAGAATCATAGAATCCCTAGGTTGGAAAAGACCTTTGAGACCATCAAGTCAAACTGTACCTGTCTACTACTAAATCGTATCCCTAAGCACTTCATCTACCTGTCTTTTGAATACCTCCAGATACGGGGACTCCAGTACCTCCATGGGCAGCCTCTGCCAGGGCCTGAGAACCCTTTCTATGAAGAAGTTTTTTCCCGATGCCTAATCTGAACCTGCCCTGGTGCAACTTGAAGGCATTTCTTCTTGTCCTATTGCCTGTCACTTGGGAGAAGAGACCAACACCCATCACGCTACAACCTCCTTTCAGGCAGTTGTAGACAGTGATGAGGTCCCCCCTCAGCCTCCTCTTCTCCAGGCTAAACAATCCCAGGTCCCTCAGCTGCTCCTTGTAAGACTTGTTCTAAAGAGAAGAAGGAATTACGTAAGGAATGCATTTCCCAAGCAGCACCATTTGCACAGATCTCTCTCCTTTCCCACCCCCCACCCTCCTCTCAGTCCTTTGAAATATTCTTCATTAACTTAGATGACAAGTTTTTTAACTTTAATCTGCAACAATATATGCATGAAATTCAATGTATTCCATGAGGGAGTGCTGTGAAACCAATGGAGACACTAACTCTTGGGGTAGAGTCAAGTGAGAAAGAAAATATTCATTCCATCTGGACCCAAATACTTCAATTACACTTCATAATGGTTTAACTGCATCTGGGAGAGGTCCAGGGCGTTTGGAGGGGCTCTCTCTGTTGTCATTGATTTCAGCAGGACACAGATCTGAGCCTCTCCTGACATGCCTTTGCTCATTAATACAGTTCAGCCAGAGCCACTCGTTTGAAATTAATACCTTCCATTAAAAATAATGAGTAAACACTCTGGGCAGTGCAAGATGACCCTGCAGATCACAGGGGTCTGGTAGCTATTCCAAATGGATGAGTATCACAGAATTATAGAATTGCTTGGTTGGACAAAACCTTTGAGATCAAGTCCAACCGTAACTGCCCACTACAAAACCAGATCCTTGAGCACCTCAGCTACCGGTCTTTTAAATCCCTCCATGGATGGGGACTCCACCACCTCCCTGGGCAGTCTCTGCCAGAGCCTGAGAACCCTTTCCGTGAAGAAATTTTTTCTGATGTCTAATTTGACCTGCCAGTCATCATAACCCTTGTTCTCCAACCCCTTCCCCAGCTCCGTTCTCTTCTCTGGACATGTCCCAGCCCCTCAATGTCCTTCTTGTAGTAAGTGATTCAAAAACTGAACCCAGGATTCCAAGTGTGGCCTCACCAATATCGAGTCCAGGGGCACAATCCCTACCATGCTCCTGCTGTTCACACTGTTTCTGATACAAGCCAAGATGCCACTGGCCTGCTTGGCCAGCTGGCCACACTGCTGGCTCACATTCAGCCGTTGTCAACCAACACCCCCAGGTCCTTTCTGCTGGGCAGCTTTCCAGCCACTCTTCCCCAAGCCTGGAGCTGCACGGGGTTGTTGTGTCCCAAGTGCAGGGCTTAGCACTTGGCCTTGTTGAACTTCATCCCGCTGGTCAGAGCCCATGGATCCAGCCTGTTCAGATCCCTCTGTAGAGCCTCCCTACCCTCAAGCAGGTAGACCCTTACACCCAGCTTAGTATCATCCAAGGACCATATCACAAGCATGCATGATGCCACCAGACATAGCACTGCCTGGGCAATTGTTGACTTTGCCTTTCCACAGAGGGCACGTCCTTCAGCCTTGGCCACAGCCACATCTTGTCTGAGCATCCCTAGGAGATGCCTGACCCTGCAGTGGAGAGCTGGCAATGTAAGCTGTGTATTTACAGCCTGCCCATGGAGTCCTAAGCCAGGCAGCAAGGTCTGGGAGCACTAAATAAACATGAAAGCTCTGCATTTGGAGCAGGAGACACCATTCATATTTTATCGAAGTGCGACACTGTGGGTTAATGACTCTAACAAGGTGGATATTAATGCAACAGGGAACTGTAATAGGGAAAACAGTAACTTTTTCCATAATTTACCCTGTTGTCTGAAAACAGTGTCACAATAATTATCCCTCTGACAATTTTCTGTCTCTACCTCTGATGATGGGAAGTATTCAGCTCAAGAGGAAAGTGTCTTCTCTTCTCCCCCACCTTGCTCTCCTGCTCCTTGCAGGCATAAACCAGTCAACACCATTTAAAATCAAACCTTCCCTGATAATGACAAATGCAGTTTCCAGACAAAAGGCCTCGACAGAAATACAATGGCCAGCATTTAATTAAAATCTGCATTTGGCAGGGTGTTTTATGGGCCTCTGAGACGGGGTGTGATTAGCCAGCTTGGCCACACGCTCTGAACAAATCACCGCAGATGAGTGTTGGCAAGGCACGGAGCACAATCCAGCCCGCAGTGCACAGTGATTTGCAGAAGGTGCCAGATGATCAGGATGCCCCATCAGTATCCTGCAAAACCTGTCATCTGCATGGCTATGGCTTGACAAAGCTGTTGCTAAAAATTCTGTGTTTAACCGGAGTTAGCATCCAGTAAAGGCCACTCTGCTTTCTGAACAGAGAACATGGAAATAATCATGGAATCACAGAATGGTTTGGGTTGGAAGGGACCTCAAAGCCCATCCAGTTCCACCCCTGCCGTGGGCAGGGACACCTCCCACTAGATCAGGTTTCTCCAAGCCCCATCCAGCCTGGCCTTGAACACCTCCAGGGATGGGGCAGCCACCACTGCTCTGGGCAACCTGGGCCAGGGCCTCCCCACCTTCACAGCAAAACATTTCTCCCTAATATCTCATCTCAACCTCCCCTCTTTCAGCTAAAAAGCGATCCTCTCCCCCCCATCCGATCCCTGCCCTCCCTGATCAAGAGCCCCTCCAGCTTTCCTGGAGCCCCTTTCAGTGCTGGAAGGTGCTCTAAGGTCTCCCAGGAGCCTTCTCTTCTCCAGGCTGAATAACCCCAATTCACAGCCTGGCCTCATAGTAGAGATGCTCCAGCCCTGGGATCATCTTTGTGGCCTCCTCTGCTCCAACAGATCTGTGTTCTTCTTATGTTGGAGATTCCAGAACTGGACAGAGGACTGCAGGTGGGGTCTCACAAGAGTGGAGCAGAGGGGCGGCATCGCTAAACAAACCCCTGTAGTGCCTCCAAATTTACCCCTCCTGTCTCCGGGGAATTCAGCTTGTGCTTCTTACACAGGATTTCACACAGGTTTTACTGTCCTGACCTCTTTTACTGTCCTCATAGGGAGCAGAGTGGAGCCTCACACACATCCCCAGCTGGATAGTGTGATGAGAAGGCTTAAGCCCCTCACACTCACTTTAAGGGGCTGCAAATGCCAGTGGTCAGGCAGGGTCATTTGGTTAAGGGCAGCTTGGTCCCTCTTGTGGAAAAAAAAACAGCTTTAACACAAGACCTTGTCGAAGGAAGCACAGCTGAGGGTGATGGCACTGCTCCTGCTCAAACCCAAACTAAAACTGACACCTTCCTAGACACCAGTGCACAACAAATCACTTTCATGTGCTCTGTTTTTTTGGGCTTATCCTTCAAAAACATCAAACAAGTGAATATCGTCCTGAGATATGCAACTTACTTCTGATTCAAAGCACTGTAGTCCTCTCAGTCCTTCATGACTGAAGCTCAGTTATATATCACGGGGACAGGGAAGGTATGAAAAAAATCTGGGCTGCACACTACTCTTATAAATTAAGTTATAAAAGGTTTTAATTTCTGTGTCTGTGTGCTGTTTCACTGCAAAGATTCACTTTGATTCACTCTCCTTATATTTAACTGGGAGGTTTACAATCTTTCCTACTTAGACTCAGAAATGGGAAATAAAGTTTGCTTGATGCAAGAGCTGCTAAAAAAGTAATTTAAGGTTCCAACCACTCTGACATTTATTTGTAACATTTGTGCAGAGCTTCATGGCTCTACATTCATTTTATGCTGGAGCTTTTAAGCACAACACTGTAAAAGATGAAAAATAGCCAAGCAGAGGAGCTGCCACTGTGTGCACTAGCTCGTGGCACCAGTGAATGTGGTTTTAAAGCAATGAGGGTTGAGCTGCACCAGCAGCAGAAGTGACCCCTGTAAGTGTTTTTAAAGCAACGTGGACCCATGCAAAGGCTGATGCACAGACTCCTCGGTGAAAACAGCAACCTGGGTACCAGGAGCTGCTGCCTGTGACCTCTGGTTGCTCTACCAATGCCTCAGCTTGCTCTGCCACCCAAACCCATGTCTTCCTCGCCATGCTGGGGAGGTTACCCCAGGTTTAAACCACATCACCCTCCTCCACTCCTCTGCATTGCTGGTGGCAAATCCTTTGCATCTCTCTGCCTGAGGCTGATCATGGAATCATAGAACCATTAGGGCTGGAAAAGACCTCTAAGGTCATTCAGTCCAGATGCCAGCCCAACCCCAGTGTGCTGACCAAATCATGTCCTGAAGCGTCACATCTACACATTCCTTGAACCCCTCCAGGGATGGGGACTCCACCACTGCCCTGGGCAGCCTCTTCCAGTGCTTGACCATGTCCTGATATCCTTACCCTTCCTCTACTTCTGCTAATGCCCTGCCCAAGTCTCAGGAATCCCTCACAGACACAACTGTGATCACTTCAGTTTCAGCTTCCCCAGTCACACCTTCCCTCCCTTTACCAGTCCATTCATTACATCCAGAAACTAAATAATTTTTCCCTCCTTCAGTGTTCGGACTCCGTGGATTTACCCTGACTTCACCAATGCAAAACTCACCCACTCAGCTCAGCTCCCACGCTCTGAGTGTTGTTTAACACTCATCCTTCTTTTCTGCACTCTTCCTCCTAAATTCTGCCACTTAAACATCACAGAATGGTTTGGGTTGGAAGGACATTAAAGCCCATCCAGTTCCACCCCCTGCCATGGGCAGGGACACCTCCTGCTAGATCAGGGGCTCCAAGCCCCATCCAACCTGCCTTGAAGACCTCCAGGGATGGGGCAGCCACCACTGCTCTGGGCAACCTGGGCCAGAGCTTCCCCACCCTCAAAGCAAGACATTTTTCTCTGAATTTCCCGTATTTCAGCTTAAAAGTATTCCCTCTCATCCTGTCCCTGCACTCCCTGTCCAGGAGCCCCTCTCCAGCTTTCCTGGAAGCCCTTTCAGTACTTGAACTGCTCTAAGGCTGTCATTATCGTAACATTTTACATCACATATCCTTCTCCTTCAGTTTTCCTCTAGTTTCCTCCCATGCAATGCTTCTGCACTCATGTATGCCAAACCATTTCTCTTCTGTCATTGCCTCTCATGCATGGAAATAAAAACAAAGGGTCAGGATCAGCAATTACCCAGAAAGTGAATCCCAATGTACGTGTTTAAGAGAGCAGATTTGACTTGCACTGAATGACTCTTTTCCCCCAAAGCCATTCTCTTCCCCCAGGGGACCTAGGGTTTACAGAGAAGGGATGGAGGAGCCTGGAGAACATTGCACTGCAGGCCACAGCTTGTGACTCCTGTCTGCCGTGACGATGCTCCCAGGCTCAAACACACGAGGTCTTGCTTGCAGCAGCTGCCTTTTTGGGTCTGTTCCAGCAACAAACAGCTCACAGCGTGAATGAGAACTGCCCGTAATAGGTCTATCAGCATCTCACTGTCGAACCAAAACTGAGATGTGTGAAAACCTGTCACAACTTGCATACGCTTAGGGGATGCGACGTGCAGCTCTGCTGTACCAGGGGCTCTGCGCAGGCAGCGCTGCTGCTTTGGTGCCTTTCAGCACAGACTCAGGAGATCAGTTCTTTTGTGCATGTATTTCAAGAGATCTCTAACACAGGTACTGCACCATAGACCCTCAATATTCTTTCACAGGCAGTAGTTTTGTATTTGAATTGTTAATCTGAAATATAAAAACATTTTATATCGGCTACCAGCATCTTCTGAAAACCAAAAGATATTTTGTCTTCCAAAAAGAGCTGCTGTTCTTCTATTAAACTGTGCATTATGGTGCTCACCTATTTAAAGCAAGGAAAGCAATTATCTGTCCATAAAGCAGCTTTCAGAGCTGAAATGAAGCTGTGAAGTCCTGTGTCAGAAGGAAAGGGTCAGCGTACACATGTCCCCCCTCCAAATCCCGAATACTCCCATTCCTGGTGTGTGAGGCACCAGTCGTTACCTGAAATGAAGTTGGGGGGTTTATATTAACACGGGCTTGGTTCCAGTGCTGTCCCTTATTTCCACTTGAAGACCACAAGGGGTTCTCTATCGCGGTCTGACCTTTCAACCGCAGGTAAACGTTCAAGCTTCCTAGAAGAGAGGTGGAGAACTGGAATTGGTTAGGTGCTCTGATGGAGCAGGGATGCTGGGCTGGGAAGAGCAGCAGTCCCCTGCTCACCCCCGTTCCTGCTTTCCATGGGCCTCTGCCAGGTCGGAGTGTGTGTGGGAGAGTTTCTTGTAAATTCAAAAGCTTTTAAACTTGGGAACACTGGGAACTCACGATGTGAATTCACTCCTAAGCATGCAGGGAGTAGACAGGGCAGTTGCATCCGAAGGACGCAAGGCTTCTCAGGGTGAGCTTTTTGTGCTGTAGTGCAAATGAAGCATTTATAACCTCCTTATCCACAGATAAATAAGCAACTTGGTTGCTTTATGCTTAGCTCTAGTTTATAGACTGTCTAGCTTCTCGTTTACTCTGCACATTATTTAAATAACAGATAGCCATAGAGCCTGGCGTATCTATCTCAGAGATAGATGTGATGCCCTTACTCCGGCTAAGGAGTATTTTTGAAGGACAATGTAATTCTCTCAGTTAAAATACCTTTGGTAGAGTCTTGCTGTGAAGAAAAAAAAACCCCACAGACCTGAGTCTTTCCCCACTGCTGACCATTACGTTACTGATTCCAGCACAGACGCGTTTTGCAACAAGGTAAGATTGTGGTCCTTCTCTCTGGTTAACCTCACCATCTCAGAATCATAGGATCATTAAGGTTGGAAAAGACCTCTCAGCTCATCCAGTCCAACTGTCAGCCCAACCCCACCGTGCTGACTGAACCATGTCCTGAAGCGTCACATCTACACATTTTTGAACCCCTTTAGGGATGGAGACTCCACCACTGCCATAGGCAGCCTCTGCCAGGGCATTACCATTCTTTCCATAAAGAAATTTTACCTAATATCCAATCTAAACCACCCCTGGTGCAGGACCATGAACAGAAAACAGACTGTATTGACGCCCCAAGAGACAGCAAATGCATTGAATACATTTAGCAGGTTTGGGGTTTCTGTTCCTTCTTGCCCAGTGCAGTTCTCTGTACAAGCACGGGGCAGTGGTGTCTCTTTATACTGTGTAAATCATCACATTCGCCTTCATCTGAGAAAGTTCAGACAGCCAAGTTGACACAAGACTACTGTTTTTAGAGGGCGTTAGGCATGGCAGCTGGGAAGCTCATACAAATTATACTTGCAATGAAACCTCTTAGATCTGAAGGCAGCTGCACAGTGACTCAGCTCCTGCTAATAAAAAGTTCTTATTTCTAGCAACAGCAAAACTCGGTGCCTTGATAAACATAAGGCTAAACGTCTAATGGAGCAGCCAATATTCCCATCACGGCTGTTTCAACAGGGTGCCCAGAATGAAGCCATACATCTTCTTTGAAGGAGGTGGGGGAAGCGCTGCTTGCCCAAGAGCCTGGACAGCCCCATGTCTCCCACCTGCCTGCCACTGCAGCATTTCATTGCCCGAATGCAGGGGAGGATGCAGAAGCAGCACAAAGAAAACACGGCTTCCAACGAGGACATTTTCCCTCTGCCTACAAGCATGCTACTGGGCAAAAGAAAAAGAAACAGAGAGGGCTGGCAAGAAGGGGGATGCTCAGGAGGGTTCCCTGGAGTAACCTCAGAACCAGACGGTGCCGGGCTGCTCATAGCAAGCACTGCTCAGCCTCAGCCCCCTTCCAAACAGCAACAGCTCTTGGGTAAGCTTGATATTATTCAGCTACAACCACTCCCCTTCCTTCCCAACTGCTTCTCTCCAAGACTTTTTTCAACAGCTGTGCTGGGTCTCTGGACTGAAAAATGACAGGGTCTTTGACAAGACTATCTAAAGTTATAAAATAGAGTTATAGATAATGTTATTTTTCTAACTGATCAAAAGCAATACCCCTTTCGTGCAAGGGATGAATTGCTGGCTGATTGTTTCACCTGCCTGTACAGGCTGAATATAGCCCATGCTGCAGGGCTGTTTGGAAGAGCTGAATAATTCAGATGTGAAAAGCTTGTAATTCCATCTCTGCTGAGGTTACAGAGATTTAAGATTGTTCATAGCACACTCAGCCTCTGTGTGTCACATAATATCTTCAAATTCATAGCAGAATAAGAGCAATCTTACTTAAAATGCAACATAGCCTTGACTGTACCAGACAAGCTCAGTCATTGCCCAGGATGATGGTTTGTATGCATGAACCTGCTGGACTCTCTTTGCTAGGGATGCACACACACCTGAAAACTGAACTAATGACACATGCAACACTTGCTTCTCCTTGAAATTATGCGAGTAGGATCTTGGAAAAGCTACACGGCCTTTTCAAAGCTGATGCTGGTGGAGGATGCATTGGCTACGGCATTCACATCCATGTGTGTCCTGCAAGAGTTCATCTAAGGATTTCAAACTCTTCCATACTCTAGAGAAATGGGTAATGAAGGGTTCACAGGCCCTGGCAGAGGCTGCCCAGGAAGGTGGTGGAGTCCTCATCCCTGGAGGGGTTTAAAAGACAGGGAGATGAGGTGCTCAGGGATCTGGTTTAGTAGTGGGTAGGTACGGTTGGACTCAATCTCAAAGGTCTTTTCCAACCAAGCGATTCTATGATTCTTAAGTAGGAGACAAAAACAGTGGGGAAGGGGTAACAGCTGTGAATTAAGGACGTTCTGACAGCATCCTGCCAAGAAAGCACAGGCTTCTCCGGAGACATCGCCAGCTGCAACACTGGGGTGACGTTTGGAGTGCTCATCACTGTGCAAATACAAACAGCTTTCACAGCGTGCTATGAACATAATGTTTTGCTTCCACTTTTCATCTTGTGATGGCTCTCCAATAACAGGAGAAATTTATTGTTCTTGGAATGCCAATTGGAAATGCCCCTTCCTGTGGTGTAGATGGAAAAACTGGAACTACAGATTGCTTTAAAAGATGGTGAAAGCTATAATGGAACTACACCTGCATTCTGACTCGACATAGAGACACAATAAGGGCAGTGACTCTTCATTTTCTTGTTCACCAGAAATGGCTTCTTGTTTGCTGCAAATCAAGTGATGGAAACTTCTATTTTTCTTATGCTTTAGGGATAATCAGGGAGTGGAGCAAAGCACATGTACCAGCACTCTCAGATTCAGTTCTGTGTGATCCATCAGGAATTACACTCTGACTTGTGAGTAAGAGCCATCTATTTCAGGTGAAAAAAACCCCCCACTTTATCATCCTGAACAGAACTGCCACGGCACGGGATGTAGGTCCCTGTTTATCTCATCAGTGCTAATCTCGGATCTGTGCTCTGCTCCCTGCAAAGACTCCCAAGTGCCTCTCCTTATCGCTACAGAAATTTTCAGCCTCTTCTCCCAAGACACCGATGACCTGAATGGCAGGCACAGCAGCTGAGCTGGATAAACTGATATGCTGTTTGTTTTCAATACAGCACAACAGCCCTTTTCTCAAATTGATGTCATTGAGGTCACTCATTTTTAAGACTGGAGGATGAAGGTTCTTTTCCTCTGAGCCTCCAGGACCAGTCCACATCAGCAACAGAGCATCATTCCAGGATAATTTTCCATTTTATAAGTGATCCTTCAAAATCTTGACAGAAATGCACGAACATTTTGATGAGCACCAAAACTGTTTCAGAAACAGAGTACTTTGCCCCTGAGACATGGAAATAATAACCCTAATACTGCTTGGAAATCTTAGAATCATAGAATTATTAAGGTCTGAAAAGACCTCTATGATCTTCAAGTCCAACCGTCAGCCCAACCCCACCGTGCCAACTAAACCATGTCCTCAAAGTGCCACATCTACACCTCTCTAGAACCCCTCCAGTGATGGAGACTCCACTGCTGACCTGGGCAGCCTCTACCAGGGCTTCACCTCTCTGTGAGCAAGAAACATTTCCTAATATCTGATCTAGTCCAGCTTGAGGTCATCTGGGTACGGATAACTAGGGACAATAAAGCAACACTTGTGGCACAAAAGTCTGCTGAGCAGGGCTATAGCACTTTGTATGAAAAATCAAAGTTTGATAGCCACATATCTTCTCTGAACACATTGTTCAGAAGGAACAGGCTGGAATTAACTTAAGGCAAATTCCCCTGCAAGACGCTTCAAATTCTCTGTGAAGTCAGGTCAAGAATCAGCAGCTCAAGTTTATTCAAAAGAGAAAGCCTACAGCACAAAGATCATACACGAGGGCTCAGTTAGCAGCTCCTAAACTGCTCTTGTGAAAGAATCAATGAGCTGGCAGTCCACAGTTCAGCTGACAGCTGCCCCAGCGGGCAGTGCTCACTCCTAAATGGGGATGAGAAGCACCTTCTGCATGTTGGCTGCTAATTCCAGAGCAGCAGTGAAGGGTCAAGGCTTCTAACAGCTTGTGATAAACCGGTCAATCTGTTTTAGCAATAAGATTTACAATTCCCCACAGGGGATTAATCCTTCATAAAGAATCACTGAGGTTGGAAGCACCTCTGGAGATCACACTGTCCAAACCCCTGCCTAAAGCACAACAGGTTAGAGGTTAGAGGAGGTTGCCCAGTACCACATGTAATCAGATTCTGGATATTGCCACAGACAGAGACTCCACAACCTCTGCCAGTGTCTAACCACCTTCCTAGCAGAGGGGGAAAAAAAAAAAAATTACAATTTTCTTATATTTAAACAGAATTGCTTCTATTTCAATTTGTGCCCATTGTCTCTTGCCCAGTTCCCATGTATCTCCAAACTCCATATTCTTTAGATCCTCCCTTCAGGAAGTCTGGGACCTCTGTTGATGACATCTCCATCTGTTGATGACATCTCCCTAGGCCTTCTCCTCTCCAAGCTAAGCAGTCCCAGCTCCCTCAGCCTTTCCCCATAGGATAAATGCTCCAGTCCCTTCATCACCTTTGCTGGTCTTCACTGGACTCTCCCCAGTAAGTCCATGTCCTTCTTGTCCTGGGGGACCAGCACTGGACCCAGCACCCTGCCAGTGCCTCCCGAGAGCTGAGTGGAGGGGCAGGATTCCACCCTTGCCCTGCTGGCCACGCTCTGCCTGTTGCAGCCCAGAAGGCTGGTGACCATCTTTACCACAAGGGTCCATCATCTGAAATGCTCTCTCAGGATTAGACCTGATTCATCTCAGCAAATCATTGTGTTGTAATAACCTCTTTCCTAACCCAAAGAAATTTCCAAGAGCACAAACCTTTAAAAAATCATTCCAGGAGTTACCTCATCAATTCAATGACTCAGACAACAATCATGTGCTAAAATCATCACTCATCAGGTTTTTCTTTTCATTATCCTCACATGACCAATTCCACTGACAGATTTTACATCTAGGGGATCAAATGGTACAGATTTGCTGATTTCATCACATATTTCTTGTATGCTTACTGCATTGTCCTGTTTTTCATAACATTTTGTCATGATCAGGAATTAAAATACGGAATTTAGCATAAGCATGCATTTAAACACATGGCAGACGCTATGAATTTACTATTTTTCTATCCATCTGCTCTTTAAAAACAGAAAAATACATGATATTACACAAAGCTATTCCAAAGCAGATCATGTTTAAATATAAACTAAGATGATAGTGACTATTTTTAGACATTAAGGAAAAAAGGTGATATTGAGCAGATTTGGTTTGCAACAACTACGTGTCCATGTTGCCATTAATAAATTCTGTGATCACTGATTGCTGCCACCATTGTCACCCCTGGGGCAGCTCCTCCTGCAGCCAGCATTATATGTACCCATTCAAGAAATAACACAGAAACAGGAAAGGGTGAGCTCAGTCAAGAAGCAAAGGGCACAGACACTTGCTGAAAAGACAAACCAGCAAAACAAAACCCAAATTACACCACTGATAAAGCCCAGGTTTATGATAAATGTCCGCCTTAGATGTTGTTTTTCATAGAATCATAGAATGCTTTGGGTTGGAAGGGACCTCAAAGCCCATCCAGTTCCACCCCCTGCCATGGGCAGGGACACATCCCACTGGATCAGGGGCTCCAAGCCCTATCCAGCCTGGCCTTGAACCCCTCCAGGGATGGGGCACCAATAGCTTCTGAGGACAACAATTTTCTTACATTTTATCCTAAGCGTAAGGTATTCCAGAAAAAAACTCTTTGACCCTTTCTTTTTATAACCTTGCTCTTCACTGTCACACACCAGAAATAACCTGTTACAAAGCTCTGTAAGGCTGTTTATATTTTTTCCTTCTGCTGCAACACAGAGCCAGGAGAATTTCGACCTGGGGCTGCATTCATGTGCTCACCGTGTGGAGACAACAAAGAAAAAATGAAGTGAACTTGTCTGCTCTATTTAAAACCTGAATTTTGCCTGAGGGCAGGTGAAGGCTTTCCAAATCAACCACCAGAATGCACTGTGAGGATGTGCTTGCCCTTGAAATATATATAAAAATGTATTGAGTCAGGTCAGCTTGGCACTGGAAAGCCTCTTGACACGATGGTAAGCACCGAGCACCCCACAGGGATTTACAGGATTTACAATAACTGGCTGTCTAGCATTTATAGAATCATAGAATCATAGAAAAACCAGGTTGGAAGAGACCCACCGGATCATCGAGTCCAACCATTCCTACCAACCACTAACCCATGTCCCTTAGCACCTTGTCCACCCGTGCCTTAAACCCCTCCAGGGAAGGTGAATCAACCACCTCCCTGGGCAGCCTGTTCCAGTGCCCAGTGACCCTTTCTGTGAAGAATTTTTTCCTAATGTCCAGCCTAAACCTCCCCTGGTGGAGCTTGAGGCCATTCCCTCTTGTCCTGTCCCCTGTCACTTGGGAGAAGAGCCCAGCACCCTCCTCTCTACAACCTCCTTTCAGGTAGTTGGAGAGAGCAATGAGGTCTCCCCTCAGCCTCCTCTTCTCCAGGCTAAACACCCCCAGCTCTCTCAGCCGTTCCTCATAAGGCCTGTTCTCCAGCCCCCTCACCAGCTTTGTTGCTCTTCTCTGGACTCACTCCAGAGCCTCAACATCCTTCTTGTGGTGAGGGGCCCACAACTGAACACAGGATTCGAGGAGCGGTCTCACCAGTGCCAAGTCCAGAGGGAGAAGAACCTCCCTGGCCCTGCTGGTCACGCCGTTTCTGATCCAAGCCAAGATGCCATTGGCCTTCTTGGCCACCTGGGCCACTGCTGGCTCATGGTCAGTCGCTGTCAACCAACACCCCCAGGTCCTTCTCCTCCAGGCAGCTTTCTAGACAGACTTCTCCTAGTCTGTAGCACTGCACAGGGTTGTTGTGCCCCAAGTGCAGGACCCGGCATTTGGCCTTGTTAAGCCTCCTGCCATTGGACTCTGCCCAGCGGTCCAGCCTGTTCAGATCCCTTTGCAGAGCCTCCCGACCCTCCAGCAGATCGACACTTCCACCCAGCTTAGTGTCGTCCGCAAACTTGCTAAGGGTGCAATTATACTTTTATTTTCCACGCTTTTTTTTCATACTATGCAAAGAAATTAAATGTGTGTTTGGTAGAAGCTGTGACTAAAACCAGACTTACAGATCCACTTTGACTATATAAACTGCCACAGCTTGTGAGTGAATTGTTCCTGGCTTTTATAAAGTAACCATGCGATGCCGCACTGTACAAGGCTGCGCTGCTCCAGCTGCCAGCAGGCAAGGAGCACTGCTGCTAATCGCTTGATCCTCATAGAATCATAAAGGTTGGAAAAGCCCTCTAAGCTCAACCAGTCCAACCATCAACCCAACACCACTGTGCCTTCTAAACCATGTCCCAAAGTGCCACATCTATACATTCTTTGAACCCCTTCAGAGATGGAGACTCCACCACTGCCCTGGGCAGCCTCTGCCAGGGCTTCCACACCTTTTAAGTACTGATTTTTTTTTCCTAATATCCAATCTAAACCACCCCTGGTGCACCTTGAAGCCATTTCCTCTTGTCCTATCACTTGTTATTTGGGAGAGGAATTCTGAACCCTGAAGCTAGCGAAGAGTGACTCAAAAAACTGTGTTAGTATCAGGTGACATCCTAGAAAACACTGACTTTTCTATTTTCACACTCTAAATTTCTCATGTTCAAAAACTCACTTATGCATGAAACACTTCCCATCTGTAAGAGAGGCTCCTGCTACTGTGCTGTTTCATGGAAAAGACAGTTTTGCAGCATTTAGAATGATATCAGGCACCTCTCTCGCCAGCTGTGGTTGCAAATGGCCCTTGCAGGTGTTGGCAGTCCTCCCGTATTTCTGTTTCATGCAAAAGGAAATTTCAAAGAATCACATAATCATGGAATGGTTTGAGTTGGAAGGGACCTGAAAGCCCATCCAGCTCCACCCCCTGCCGTAGGCAGGGACATCTCCCACTGGATTCACTTGCTCAAAGTCCCATCCAACCTGGCCTTGAACACCTCCAGGGATGGGGCAGCCACAACAACTCTGGGTAAACTTTCCCATTTCTCCTGTTATTTTGCCCAAAGTGAAAAGACAAGGTCATTGGCTTTCTCTCACCTATGTGCTGTCCATACATGTGATAGTAGAAGCTAAAGCAATAGGCTGTGTTGGTAGCTCCATAAGGGTTTTTTGGAGCAACACTGAAAACAGGACTAACGAGTCTGGCCTTCTCTCCTTCCAGCCTGGGGCGTGACGTCTCAATGTACATGTAGAAACCTAGAGGAAGTCCAAATGGAAACTGTTAGGTTGCAGTCTTCAAATTCCAACACATATACACGCAGGATTTCACATTCATCTGACATCATCGTGGCTTTTGACACATATTTCATAGAATCATTATAGAATCATTATAGAATCACAGGATGGTTTGGGTCTGAAGGTACCTTAACGATCACCTAGTTCCAACTTCCTGCCACGGGCAGGAACACCTCCCACTGGATCAGGTTGCTCCAAGCCCCATCCAACCTGGCCTTGAAGACCTTCAGGGATGGGGCAGCCATCACTGCTCTGGGCATCCTGGGTCAGGGCCTCCCCACCCTCACAGCAAAACATTTCTTCCTAAGATCTCAATCTCATCAAGAGCCTCCCCAGCTTTCCTGTAGGCCCCCTTACTCTGATCCTGGTCTATGCCAACAAGAGAGACAAAATTTACTTATTCCAACCATGCAAATACTATACAGTATGACTTTTTTTCCCCTTTGGGGGCATACAATAAAATAGTGTAAGTTACTGCAATACTTGATAAATTCAGTGCAATGCGTTTGACTTTTGTAATGCAAATGCACACAGCAGTCAAGACAGCACGCGTCCTTTAGCCGGGGCAGCAGATTGAAGATTACACATTTTAGCAATGCCCAGAGTAAAAATGGGGCAAAAAAAAAAGAATCTCATCATGATGGTCTGAAAGAGTCCAAGGTAGAATTCCAATGACAAAAAAGGAAGATTATTTCAAGACGTGCCAGAATATTTCCCCACTAGACTGTAACGTGAAAGCAATAGCTTTGAAAATGGCACAACAGAAACAATACAAGATGGTTAATGGCACCATTAGTAGGCTGTGTGTTGGGACCAGCCGCCTGCCTCAGCATCAGAAGTCATCTAAGTTTGCTTATTCTTGGTATCATTAGGACAAATGCCATAGCTGCATCAACTGGCTGTCCTGGCCAGGTCCCTCAACCCAACGGAGCCGAGCTCCCAGTGCCAGGTGAGCAAGCACAATGCTGGCACTTACCTTCCTTGGAGCCAGTCCGATCTGCGTTCGGCCCCGTGTTGGGGGTGTACTTTGTGTCTCTTGTGGCAGTGCTTTGTTTTGTCCAGTCAAAATTGTCCGTATCATCTTGAGTGAAAAGGCAAATGTTACCGTCCTCAAACCCGCAGTGGAACTCTCCTGCCAAGGCAGCAAATGAGCAGAAGTTTAGTGGCTAAAGCTTTGCATCCTACGCTTGTTGGTCAAAGAACTTGTCAATTATAATAATCACTTTGTGGGCTGATGCTTATTAACAGGACTGGAAAACAGAGGCGCCTTTATTTTACATCACTTTTAGTGTTTATGTTTTCTTTTGAAATAACCTCAATGGAAAAAAATCATGGTCATTAACCTGTGTGGATGTTACTTGAAATTATGTTCAAATCTTATTGTATGGTTGCTCATCACATATTCGGATGGACACAACTACCCCCAGAAACTTTGTCTCTCCTTACCCAGATAGCATTTCTAAAAAGCTGAGAAGAACAGGCAGCACATCCATAAACCATCAACTGGGGGGGGGAAAAGTGAGAAGTGGGTTGTTTTGGTGTAGGGATAAGAACTTTAGGGAAAAAAAGACTGCACCTTCTCAAAACAAAAACATTATATCTAAGCAACATCTCCTAAACTACTCCTGGTTTTCAACAGGGATGGGAAAGCAAGAAATGGCTAAAAATGAGAGCAAAGGAGCTTTAGGGGAGACATGAAGGAAATCTCTGCAAATCAAGATAGTGAAGTAAAAGAAAGGATTGCTAAGGAAGAGCCTTGTGTCCCTATGATTAGATGATAATAACTAATTAGACAAATACCTAGGAGAAAGGCTTAGGTCTATCTGAACCTGTATGGACAGGACAGGTGATTGTATCATGTCATAGAATCATAAAAACATGGAATGGTTTTGGTTGGAAGGGACCTCAAAGCCCATCCAGTGCCACCCTCTGCCATGGGCAGGGACACGTCCCACTGGATCAGGTTGCTCCAAGCCCCGTCCAACCTGGTCTTGAACACCTCCAGGGATGGGGCAGCCACCACTGCTCTGAGCAGCCTGGGTCAGGCCCTCAACGTTATCTTCAGATGTCCTGAAGACATCTCATAGACTTTCCCTAAGATTTCCATCACGTACTTGAGGTTAAGAGGCAAAAGCTTAGGTCTGAAGAATAAAAATGCTAAGAACCTTAGAGAGGATTACTGGGATCCTCTCCTTTGCAAACCAGAGGATCATGAGACACGTCAGTCCAGTGACCCTATCTGCTGGATTATGATGGGATGAGAAAGTCCTACTGTCAGATATTTAGGAATCAAAACAAATCAGA
Source organism: Phaenicophaeus curvirostris (assembly GCF_032191515.1). Taxonomy (NCBI): domain Eukaryota; kingdom Metazoa; phylum Chordata; class Aves; order Cuculiformes; family Cuculidae; genus Phaenicophaeus; species Phaenicophaeus curvirostris. Next base: position 65,707,041 of record NC_091396.1, on the reverse strand, counting down.
ATTGAAAGGTTCCATTTTCACGTTGGAACAGAGTAAGACCCCACACTGTAAAATGTGCAAAGCTTAGTTTTATGCACATGAAGAGTTCCTGCTGAGTTTACTTTTCCAGGAAAGTCAATTGATTTATCTGAGAAAACAAGCAAATCCCTCTTCTCTAGGGAGAATACAGCCGACTGCAAACCGCGTCAGCTACGGCCAGCTTTATAGAGGTGCAATTTATATTCATTGTTATGAGCAACTCCAACACTGGGCGTCATGGGATTATTCATCTGTGTTAAATTGAGGAGGTATATAAATGTTTGCAGGTTTGGGGTTTCGGTGAACTATAAATCCACTTAAGCCACTGGAGCCTCCCTGTAAATCAGTGAAGAGAGAGGGACCTGGAGCTTAGCTTGGATGCGTTCTGCTAAGCAAGGATGCTGGTCCGGAGCTTATTTAAAATCAGATAATGTTACAGACTGAAAAAGCAGGCTTGAAAAATTCCTCACAACCCACAGAGTGCACTCAAGAGTTCTTTCCAAGCCTTCCTCACACTGCTTCTGCCCATCCAAAGACCAACGCAAACTGCACCCCTGTAAGAGACTGATTTGTTTTGGCCTTAAAGCACTTGGTTTGGCCACCTTAAATCTTGGTTGAGACTGTAGCAGAGGCAGTGTCCTCCAACACTTTATCTCACCCTAACAAGCAGCCGAGCTACACTTGTTGCCCGAAAAGTCCCACTTGGTAGAAGCAGCCCCCCCAAACTCAGGTGCAGAACTTTCCTAGAAGCAGCACTGTGCGGGCCCACCAGGAAACTATAAATAATATCCTAGAGGCGGGGCCATTTGTATGCCCATCATCCTGGAAGGACTTTTTCAGCGGTGGAGCCATGGGGTGGGGGGTATTTGCTATTTTTCTTTTATTTCCTCTTTATTTCTCTCCTTTCCTTCATTTTCCTCCTCCTCATTTTTCCCCCTGAGGGTCTGATAAGCCGACACTTTTCCTATTTCCAAGACCCGTTTCCAACAGCACTCGTTGGTGTTATTTGTTACCGTAGTCAGCTAACAGGAATACCTAAATCTACAGGGGGGACCCAGGGCCCACATTGGGCAGCAACAACCCCTTCCACAACAATCAGCATAAACCACTGCTCTATAAAACAAGGTTATCAAAAAAAACGTGGTCCACAGAAAATTCCGTGGCTATTGGCTCCTCAAGCAGATTGACTTGATTTCCCAATAAATCCACAACTTCATTAGATCCTCCAGGAGAATGAATTTCCTAAATTGTAGCTCCTTCACTGGCAAACGTGACCAACCACCATTGCACCATGCACCTCTGCTTCTGGAAACAAAGTCTTCTGCTCCTTGAGTTCTGAATGAATGAAGAAGTGGCAATTTTGGGAATCTTTCACTGGAGAAGAACCATCATGAGTGTTGCAGAGAAGGAACACAAGCGGAGGCCAGCTTGTGGTTCTTGCTGAGAGATGAGCAACTCAAAGAATAAGGAAGGAACACACATGGGCAGATTACATCCAAAATCCTTCGAGAGAGAAGCACATGAATAGATGCAGACCCTCTGCCTTCATCCAGGAAGAGAAGGCAAAGATCCTGACAAAGCACTTGAAAAACATAGGGACTCCAGTGAAGCACTATGAACAAAATACCATCTGTGCTTCTCACCTCCAAGAACACCTTTTACATGACTTGAGCTCCGTATTTGCTTGGTTTACACTGTGTTTTATGCATTTGGCTTCTATCTCCACTTATGCAAGCCCTGCCTACAGCGAAAACGGTGCTGCTTCTACACAGGGTGAGAAAACCCAAGGGCAAAGAGTAACTAAAGGAGCAGAGTTCTGACAACCAGATCCAGTCCTGCAGCAAAGTGAATTAACACAAAGCATTTCCAGCCGTTCAGCAGTTTCTAACACTGCCCCTCCAGCACCTTAAAAGCTGCATTTGCACATCATGCCATGCCCTCAGATCTTCATTAAGAAATTCCCCATCAGCAGAAGAGAAGATTTTTCTTCAAGTAGAAAAATAAAAAAAATAGATTCAGTCCAGATAAAAAAAAAGATAAGTAAAAGTTTGCCATTTATTTAATAGGAAAACACCAGTTTCGTGTGGGGCTATCATTTGCAATAGAACCATAGAATCGTTTGGTTGGAAAAGACCTCTGAAAACATCGACTCCAACTGACCCTGTCCACTACTAAACCAGATCCCTGAGCACCTCATCTACCCTTTCCTTGAAGAAATCTTTCCTGATGTCCAATCTGAACCTTCCTTGGCACAATTTGAAGCCATTTCCTCTTGTCCTTTCACCTGTCTCTTGAGAGAAGAGACCAATACCCACCTTGGTAAACATTAGTCTGTTTGTCCAGACTAAACAGCCCAAGGTTCCTCAGCTGCCTCTCATAACCCATGTTCACCAGATCTTTCACTAGCTCCATTCTCTTCTCTGGACGTGCTCCAGCCCCTCAGTGTCCTTCTTGGAGTGAGGGGCTCAAAACGGAACCCAGGATTCGAGGTGTGGCCTCACTGATGATGAGTACAGGGGTGTCATACATTGGAAAAGGTTAGTGACAGAAGAATAAAAGTGGGAAGTAGCTCCATAGGATTACTTCAGTAATTTTTTAACACAAGAATAAGGAGCATTTCAATTAATTTGGATGGTCCTGACCTGGTCATTAATGGGGACACCAAGGGCAGGAGAAACTGAAGAGAACTGAAGCAGGAAGAACGTGGCTTCAGATCCCAGTACAGGTACCTTGTCCCAGTTGAATCCAGCTCTCACTGTTCATTCATAATAGTGTAAATAAAACCTGAATTCAATCAAACGGGTTTAGAAAAAACCAGAACTTTTGTAGAAAGCACACATAACAATGAGGTTGAATTTGTTATGGGAGATGAGAGAATCTCTCTTCTTCAACTTACTGGTTTGAACCTGTTTGCAGACCAAGATTTCTTTCCCGTCAAAGGATTTCACTCAAAAAGTCTTCGGGGAAATAAAGCAAACCAAAATTTTAGTATCAGTTTGGTCATCCAAAAGAGGGGACACTGGGTGCCCTATAGCTCTGGTGAGCAAACTTTCCCGTTGCCACCAGTGCAGAGAGGCAGACCAAGAAAGCAGATGAGGGAAACAATAGACAGGTTGCTGGAGATATCCTCCCTCCCTCAAGCCAACACATTCCCTATTGTATGGGCAATTTGGGTGCCACCAGCATTCCGTCACGTGCCTATGCAAGCCATTGGTTTTAATCGAGCTTTAGAGACACGTGAAAGTGAGACAGTCTCAGATCTTAACATCACAGAGGACTGCAGTGTGAAGCACTTGGGATTGCAATGCGCTTCTTTCTTAACATCACAGAGTATATATTTAATATATTAATTAGCAAGGTTCTCATCTACTGTTCATTTCAGTCAACGGGAGTGGTTCCTCCAGCTCCCACGAGCTTTCAACTAAGCCCGGATTAATTATTAATTCATTGCACAAGATCTTCTGCAAATAACTTTAAAATTTAGAGAAAGGCTCTTCCATCAGGTGGGAGAGATGGAGAGAGAGGCTTTTCTGCCTGATCACAGCAGCAATAACGAGAGACAGAAACCTATTCCTTTTATTTTTGGCTTATGTTGTTAAAAGCAAGAGGAATGAATCATGGAACTATAGAATGTCCAGAGTTGGAAGGGACCTACAAGGACTGCTGAGTCCAACCGCTGTCCCTACACAGGACAACCCCAATATTCACACCGTGGGGCTGAGGGCATTGGCCAAATGCTGCTGGAAGATTGTCAGGCTTGGGGCTGTGGCTGCTTCCCTGGGAGCTGTTCCAGTGCTCCACCACCCTCTGGGGGAAGAATCTTCTCCTGATGTCCAACCTAACCCTCCCCTGGTGCATCTTCCTGCCATTCCCTGCAAAACACTCATTCACCCTGATGCAAAAGAAAATCATCAAGTAGATAGATGTGAGGACAGTCAGGAAGAGGGTGGCTTTACTGGGACAGACTAAAGCTCCTGCGTAGGATTTGTAGGGATTTGGAGCCCATGGAAAAGTGTAAGAACAAAAAATATAAGAGAAGTCCTTCCTCCCCTGCAACAGCCCTGTGCACCAGCACATTACTGAGTACTTATCAGAGTTAGTTTGGTTTTCAATCACTCCTGTGGAGCTGTCTCCTGTGGATTTGTCTAAATGCTTTCAAACCCTGGTCACACTTCTAGTCTTCGCATTTCTCTGTGCAAATGAGGTCCACAATTCCTGCATGCACTGCATGAAAAAACATTCTTCTTTTGGTTCCTTTGGTTCTTTTGGCTTCTTCACTTCTGACTACCCTTGGAAGCATCAAAATAACTCAAGAACTGCAAATGCAGTTCTTACCCAAAGATAAATGAATTGGTAAAATTGCATAAACAGACTTTTCCTTCAAGATTTTCACCACACTTGGTGAAGTGTAGACACAGTTCCGACACGGAACCTGAACTCCCATAGCGTCACCCATACACAGTGAGCTGCAATGTCCACAAATAGAGTTTAGTTTTAGAACATTAATATTTTCCTTTAAATAAACTGTTTGGGCAGAGAGAAAGAAAGATGAGCCGGAACTCAAATTTTTCCTTTCTCCATCTACTCACACTTTAGAGCCTTAGCAGAACAAAAAGAATGAGACCTTCAGCCACAGGCTAAACTTGCACATAAAGCTAATCACAGAATCGTTTGGTCATGAAAGACCTTTGAGATCATTAAGTACAACCGTACCTGCCCACTACTAAACCAGATTCCTGAGCACATGATCTACCCATCTTTTAATCCCCTCCAAGGATGGGGACTTCAACACTTCCCTGGGCAACAGAAGGTGAGTTTTGCAGTCCACATACCAGGAAAAAAAAAAAAAAGCTAAAAGATATACTTACGTAGGTGTGGATTTACAGGAGCTGGAAGACAGAAGAAGAATAAAATTAGCACAAAGGAGAAATTCTAATTAATCAATATTCAGACTATCTGAAATTCCCTGTTGTTCCCTCCCTCTCAGGACTTTGATCATGGCTCCTACACTGAGACAGCCAGGAAAACTGGTAAATCCCTCTTTTCACAAATTTTGTGGCTCCCTGGCAACTCAAAGGCAATGATTTCAGTGAGGAAAGACAGCCTCTCCCATCAACAATGTGTATGCTTAATCGCATGTACCTCCAGCCTGGAGAACAAGATGCTGCAATCATCCAACCTAGTCTGTTGGCACAGATATTGTATGGACAGAATTGTAGAATCATAGAAAGATCCCCACAGAAGGGACCTCAAAGCCCATCCAGTCCCACCCCTGCCATGGGCAGGGATATCTCCCACTGGATCAGGTTGCTCCAAGCCCCATCCAACCTGGTCTTGAACACCTCCAGGGATGGGGCAGCCGCCACTGCTCTGGGCAACCTGGGACAGGGCCTCCCCACCCTCATGAGGAACAACTCCCCAATTTTCCTGGAGCTCCTTTCAGCACTGGAAGCTGCTCTAAGGTCTCCCCACAGCCTTCTGATCTCCAGGCTGAACAACCCCCACTCTCCCAGCCTGGCCTCCTATGGGAGGTGCTCCAGGCCTTGGATCATCTTCATGGCCAGGTACAGCTGCAAAGCAAATCTCCATGGTGATGCCTTTGTGTGGGAATCTAACACAAACTACAGAAGGGATGAACTCACGAAATGCAGAGATTCTGCATCAGACCTTGCTCATCACTTAAAATTTCATTTTAGCATTGTTCAAGGACAATTAACATAATGTTTTACACTTTCACTCAATGAATAGTACTACTTTGTAATTTAAGATGTCTGCACACGCATCCTAAGAAACAGGCAGCACTTGCATAAGCACATAAGCACAGTAAACTTGCAAGAAGAGGTTTGATCTCATTAGACTGAGAAACACAGCCATGAAAAACCATGAGAATCTTTTGGCACCTAAGTCCTCTTATAGGGAGGACAGGCTTTAAAGAAATCCACGATGAGGACAAAGGAAGGTGAAGCTTGTTGCCACAGCAAGCTGCCAGCAGTGCCAGCTCACCCTGTGCCTGCTGGAGGAGCCACGTTGAGTGACCAGGACAGGGACCCACCAGTACACATGGGTCCTCAACACTGCCCTCCAAGACAAAGGTGAACCAGTGCAGAATCCCACCTCTCTGCTTCCCCCACCTCTCTGCATCCCACCCACCTCTCTGCATCCCCCCGTCTCTCTGCATCCCCCCCTGCCTCTCTGCATTCCCCTTGCCTCTCTGCATTCCCCTTGCCTCTCTGCAACCCCCAGCCTCTCTGCATCCCCCCAGCCTTTCTGCATCTCTCCTGCCTCTCTGCATCCCCCCGCCTCTCTGCATCACTCTTGCCTCTCTGCATCCCACCTGACTCTCTTCGTTCTACTCAGCTCTCTGAAGCCCACCTCTTCCCACTCCCCATCCCACGACAGGAGCAGCCCATGCTGACCTTTCACCTTGGGAGACATCAAAAATCATTTTGCCATCATTGCAGAGAAGCCTTGAGACAACTTTGCTGAAAACAAATCTCTGTCTGTTCATTCCTGGGTCTGTGGAATGCCCTGCGTGACACGCAGGGCTGTTGGGTACCGGGAATCTTTGGGGAAACTAGGAAACTGGTACTTGTATTTCACAAACCTTTGGCAAAATTACAAATCCCTCTACATCTATAATTCTTTAATACTGTAATTCACTTATTAATACTTTAATAGGATGAAGCAGAATGAAAGTCAAATCTTGATAGTCCCTACAGGGCACTTAACCATGGGAATGGCTACCGTGGTGTAAGTCCAGAGTAACCTGTCTAACACTAAAAACTGGGAATCAAGTTTGAAAGAGAAATTAGTCTGAGGTTCTGTGCTACCTGTTTGCAGAAGGGTAAAATTCATCAGAGAATTGCTTGGTTGGAAAAGACCTTTGAGATCATTGAGTCCAACCGTCCCTGTCCACTACTAGACCAGATCCCTGAGTACCTCATCTGTCTGTCTTTTAAACCCCCCCAGGGATGGGGGCTCCACTACCTGCCTGGGCAGCCTCTGCCAGGGTCTCAGAACCCTTTCTGTGAAGAAATTTTTCCTGATGTCCAATCTGAACCTGCCCTGGTGCAGCTTGTGGCCATTCCTTCTCATCCTATCACCTGTCACCTGGGAGAGGAGACCAGCACCCACCTTACCACAACCTCCTTTCAGGTAGTTGTAGACAGTGATGAGCTCCCCTCTCAGCCTTCTTTTCTCCAGGCTAAACAAATCCCAGTTCTCTCAGCCTCCTCTCGTAAACCTTGTTCTCCAGCCCCTTGCCCAGCTCTGTTCCCTTCTCTGGATGCGCTCCAGCCCCTCAATGTCCTTCTTGGAGTGAGAGGCCCAAAACTGAACCCAGGATTCAAGGATTCACCAGTGCTGAGAACAGAGGCACAATCCCTTCCCTGCTCCTGCTGGCCATACTGATCCTGATAGAGGCAAAAGTTGGAAAACCTAGGAAATAGGCCCCTTCTGCTATAAGCACTTACGCACAAGAAACACAAGAATGCTAGGCTCTTGGCTGGAATTGTGTACTATTAATAGAAAAACTGAAATAAAAGTTTATCTGCAAATCATAGGGGCATCTGGCAACACCAGACTTCACCATGAGTGTTGCTTCATGTTTTCTTACTGCCCTTCCCACATTCTGTTTACAGACATAAACTCTTAGTTTGTGACCAAACCACAGATTCTGCAGAGCTCTCGGTTCAATTATAAGTTTTCAAAACAGCTTTAAATTAGCTTTCCTGTTTTATCCTGCCTTCAAATGAACAGCGAGTGTCCCTAGTGTAATATTCTTAAGAAACTCAGTCATTATATTCTATTAGATAACCTCATGGATTTCAACAAAAACGTAACTTTCATTTTCCAATAACATTTCTGTAACATTCATTTTGTGAGCATCTTTGAGTGACTGAACTTGGAATTAGCTGAAATTGCTAGGAACTACATTTACTGTTGCTTGATTTGTATCTAAATGTATGGGGTTGTATGGAGGCTAACATCAGCGCGTAACCTTGAGTCACGCTGTTGAGGTTGTTCTCAGCAGAGCAAAAGGAGCTTCTGGCCAAACCAGTTCAAATTGATTGACAAAAGCAGAAAAGCAAATTAAAACAATTAGGCTGAACTTATCTAACATCATAAACTATGAAACAAAGCCACCACAACCAAACAGAAGAAACAGAAAACCTACTCTTTTAATGTTGCTGTAAGACAATGGAGCTGTTGGAACAGGTCCTGAGGAGGGCTACAAAGATGATCAGAGTGCTGAAGCACCTCCCATATGAGGACAGGCTGAGAAAGGTGGGGTTGTCCAGCCTTGAGAAAAGAAGGCTTTGAGGAGACCTTAGAGCAGCTTCCAGTAATGAAAGGGGCTCCAGAAAAGCTTGGGAGAACTTTTTATATGGGCCTGGAGTGATAGGCCAAGGGGAATGGCTTTAAATTAGAAGCAGGAAGATTTAGATGAGACATTAAAAAGAGAGGGAGACCCTGGCCCAGGTTGCCCAGAGCAGTGGTGGCTGCCCCATCCCTGGAGGGGTTCAAGGCCAGGTTGGACGCGGCTTGGAGCCCCTGATCCAGTGGGAGTTGTCCCTGCCCACAGCAGGGAGTGGAGCTGGATGGGCTTTGAGGTCCCTTCCAACCCAAACCATTCTGTTATCCTAAGTGCATGTTTAAAGGAACAAGAACTGCAGTTTTAATTGGCGTAGTTGGAGGTCTTTACAGCCTGTTTGTATCAAATAGGCTGACACAGATTTATGCAAAGTGATGGAGATTATATTTAAACTGTTACTACAAGATGTATCTGGTTTGTGTTAGCCTACAAAACACTCATTAGTGCTACTGAAATGGTTCTGTTTGTATTTACAAGGCAGTCTGTGCTCACTAGCAGAATAACATATGTACCCACCAAAGAACTTGTCAAGCAATGTCTGGCTGTAATTATCAATGTCGCTCCTACTGTGATGATTGCTCTTTTCTCCTGTCCTTTCATTGTGCAGAGGAGAGAATAATTCATGGCAGGCGAGGGATTTCCCTATGAAATGCTTCCACCATGGGCAAATTTTTCGTTCATGGGATTGGATACTGCAGAGTTTTCATGATGTATTTACAGCTCCAGCTTGGGATGACAGGGAACACTGAAAAGAGCTTGTTACTGAGGTTTTCCTGTTTTAATGATGTCCTTATTTTGGACACTCAGGTGGCTACCAGCAAGTCGGGGGCTGTGATTTTTATATATTAGCAATTTCCATATTCATCTCCAGTTGTGGGCTTAAATTTAAGATGCGATGTGCTCTGCATCATGTACACGGGAGTGCAATCCAATAAAAATGCCTTCACAGGTAGGATTAACGTGGCTTCAGTGTGTCCAGTTCTGGAATCGCCAACATAAGGAGGATATGGAACTGTCGGAAGAGGTCCAGAGGATGCTGGAAACATCCAAATGCTGCTGGAATATTGTCAGGCTTGGGGCTGAGACTGCTTCCCTGGGGAGCAGTTCCAGGGCTCCACCACCCTCCAGGGGAAGAACCTTTTCCTCATGTCCAACCTAACCCTCCTCTGGCCCATCTTCCTTCCATTTCCTCAAGTCCTATCACTGGTCATCAGGGAAAAGAGTTCAGTGCCTGCTCCTCCTCCTTCCTTTGTGAGGAAGCAGTAAACTGAGATGAGGTCTCCTCTCAGTCTCCTCTTCTCCAGGCTGAACAGACCAAGTAACTTCAGCCACTTCTGATGTGAATGGGGTGAAACCCTATTAGCCTCTTTAAGGGTTAAAAAAACCAGCAAAACATGGTTGCCACAGGAATCCTCACCAGCAACACAAAAACATCGGTTCATTTTAAACCTAGGAAAACAGCTTTTTTACCCTGAGGGTGATCAAGCACCAAACAGGTTGCTCAGAGAGGCTGTGAAGTGTCCATGCTTGATGTTCACAACCTGAACGGACATGGTCCTGGGTTCTGGTTCTCCAAAAAGACTATTCCTAAAGTGGTGGGATGAGAAAGAAGGGCTGATACAGGCAGGGGCCAGTGTGCTTCTGGAGTATTGATCAGAACTGAACCTACGCAGGCACACAAAATCCCACTGAAAATAGGAAAATTCAAATGTTTTCCTCTTCGCCTGAGGTCTCAATTAGGAAAAAAACTTAATGGGAGAAAACATTAAAAATCATCTTCGCTCTCCTTTCCAGAAACATTCTCATCATGCCTTTTATTTCCTGGGTAATGTTTATAACTAATTCTTACATCAATGCAGGCCTGCTGCTGTGCATCCTACTCACCATTAACTGCTTGTCTAAGACTACAGCATTTCAGATTATAAGTATTGGGTTTGCGCTATAAAAACGTATGGGATATCATTATTTTATAGCTGATGCTATAACATCCCTACAATTAGCATGGTAACAGTTTGCTGACACTACAGTCATTGGGTGAATGCTGAGATAAAATGCGTATTTTAAGCTCAGTAAGACCCAGCAGTTCTGGGATCCCTCTTCAAAGGGAAGTCACTTTAGGTTTCTCTTATTGATTAGCATCTGGCTCATCATTTCTGTAGCTGTGAATTTCTCAGCACTGAGTATCCCTCCGAAAGCATCTCTCCATCTGGGGCACGAGGCAACAGCTTCCTCTCTCCTAGGCGGCTGGAGGTTGCGTTGGCACCTCATCAGCACGTTTGAAATGGGACGTTATTCACATCTGTGTTAATGGCAGATTCAAGCAGGAAAATTTGCAGTAGACAAAATACGCCTTTTGTGCTGGATGGGAATGTTCTTCCTGCCAGCTAGGAGGCTAGAAATGCAAATCGCATCACGTTCCATTCAAACCTCAAACTCAGCATAGTTGAGGACCTCAATCAACCTCCTGAGACTTGCTGGAGTACAACCACCACAAAAATCAAGCAGTAGCGACTGAGTGACCTAAAAGAAGGGTTTCCCCCCACTTGTAGCAATGGTCAGTATTTAGGGGATGGGAGAAATTTTGAGGTCCATGGAAATGGGTAGTGGTTGTGGGACATGAGATGCCTGTGAGTACAGATGTCTCCCTGTCACAGACAGCAAGGTGGGACTTGGATTGCTGCAGAGAAATCCCAGCTGCCTGAATGAAGCTTCTGCTCCTGATCACCTTCAAGAACAAGACTCCTAAAATTCATGTCAGAAAATAGGTTTTTTGCTTAGGTACAGAGGCCCAACAAGGAGCCAAATTCCATCAGGAATTGTAGTAGAATGCTCATATTAGAGTCACAGAATCATAGAATAGTTTGGGTTGGAAGGGACCTTTAAAGATCATCTAATATCCATGGGCAGGGATATGTCCTGGTAGATCAGGCTGCCCAAGGCCACATCCAATCCAGCCTTGAACACCTTCAGGGATGGGGCAGCCAGAACCTTCCTGGGCAACCTGTTCCAGTGCCTCATCACTCTCATCGTTGAGAAACTCCTCCTTGTTTCCAGTTGAAATCTGCCCCTCTCCAGTTTATACTCATTGCCCCTCGTCCTATCACTACAAGCCTTTGTAAACAGTCTCTCCCCAGCTTTCTTGTAGCCCCTTCAGGTACTGGAAGGTCACTATAAGATCTCCTCGGAGCCTTCTCTTTTCCAGGATGAACAACCCAAACTCTCTCAGTCTGGCCTCATAGCAGAGGTGCTCCAGCCTTCGGATCATCTTTGTAGCCTCCTCTGGACCCACTCCAACAGGTCCATATCCTTCTTATGCTGAGGATTCCGGAACTGGACACAATACTCCAGATGAGATCTTACAAGAGAGGAATAGACTGGCAGAATCACCTCCCTTGACCTCATTTGTGGGCTCATAGACACACTAAACAAGTCCTTTGTTTATTCGAGATTTTGTCCTCATAAGCTTTGGGAAATGCAGACTTTGCAAACACTTTCCTATAACAGGCAAGACCTAAGATTCATCTATTACCATCATTAGCAGATCTGGCATTTAGTGAAATTTGCAACTACATTCTTTAGCACTGATTACTTAATGTAATTTTTCCCCTTGATATTAATACAGAGATAGAAATAATTTAGGATGAGATTGAGTAGGGCTGAGCTAATAATTGACCATGATGAATTGCACATACGAAGCACAAGACATCTAATTTCTTTTCAGAATCTTTCACTATTTTAAATTATTTGACAATGATTTTTGAAAGTAATTCTTGATCTGTACGTTGCTTTGGGGCCTTCTGCTGCACACAATGTCCTGCTTTGGGCTCTCTTAGGTATCTGTACGACACTATTTACTGTCAGATCCAGCCCCAGGAGCAATTGAACCTACAAGGCTAGCTATGACATAGCTTTTGCCTATTTATTTTCTTATTTACAGAAGAACTACAAAAAAAAGGGTTCAGTTATTCATTAAATAAATAGCCTAACAAAGGGATTTTGAGGGATTTTTCAGCATGTTAGGAATTACCTCTGGCAACGCTAGGAGACTGCATGGAAGGATGTAAAACACTGTGTTTTTCTTGTTAGATTAAAGTGGACAAATCTTTACGGCATGACCTTTTAGAGGGAAATGTCTAAATGCCCTTTTCCACTTGCATAGGACTAGAAACAATCACCGCTTAAAAAGAAAATCATTCACATCCAAATAAAAACTTCTCCAGAAGTGCTCATTCGGGGGCGGGGGGAGAATGTATTTTGATGATATCAAAAAACTGATTTGGTACCTTCAAAGTACTACTTGCTTTATATATTTTTCTTCAAACCTCATTGCCCTTCAAAGTCTTCTAGGTAAGAGTAAACTCTTGAAATGAGCTATTTCATGAAGCTAACATTAATCTGCTCTATTTTTCCCTTCATTTCACAGAAACTTCAATATCATTTTTCATGTTGGCTGTTCAGAGATGTTTTTTCTTAATTGTGAAACTTCCTAGAGGTGGAGACCATCATTTCTACTCCCTTCTCCATAGAACTTTCCTTCCAATTATTTGCAGGACTGGCCATCAGCTCACACAGAGCAAACTGGCACAGCCGTAACGTGCCCCGCAGACAGAACCCACCACAACACGTTTGCTTGTACACAAAGTTCTTCTTACCACTATACTTGATGACCCGGATAGTTGAGTCCCCCTCTCCAAATCTGGTGATGGGCGTTAGACGGACTTCATAAGCCTCTGGCTTGATCAGCTCTGTTAAGTTGTAGGTAATTAATTCTCCCTTTTGAATATTTCCGTTCACTGTAATTTCCTGTTCCCACCAACGCTGTTGCCCAGCCTAAAATCAAAAGAAGGATGCAAACGTCAGAGCTTTAGGGATAGAAGTTGTCTTCACCTTAGAAACTAATAGTGCTGTGCAACTCCAGGTGCTTCCAACTTTCTAGCAACCCAGGGGGATTAGAGGCACAGCAAGGACATGAATTTCATGAAATACCCTGCTACTGAGCAATTCTGTAGCAAACAGATGAGACCACAGATCACAAATCCATTTTACTGAGAGACCATCCCTGCCTTCCATCCACTTCTCCTCTGCCTGAGCAGGTCCTACACCAAACTTCAAGAGCACAGCGGCTGCAGGTGCCGTGCAGGGAAAAGAATAGGGTTAATGAAGGCCACAATGAATTCTGATGCTCACCAAACAGAGACTATGGAAGACATGAAGTGCCCAGTTTGTGATGGTGTGTAGGTACCCATGCAGAGGCTGCAGTGATTTTGAAGATCTCACAGAGCTCTTCCACCTTTAGGAGCCTAAATTTCTTTGCAAACCTGCCCATATGTTTCAAATACTTTTGTTAAAAAGTTAAACCATCTTCTTCTTCCTTAAAAAAGTGCTGCTCACTTCAGTTAATGTCATCAGCTTACTGAGGTTGGATTGATCAGCTCTCAAATTCTACCCATAGAACGATGGAATGGTTTGGGTTGGAAGGGATACCAAAACCCAGGCCTGCCATGGGCAGGGACACCTCCCTCTGGATCAGGGGCTCCAAGCCCCATCCAGCCTGCCCTTGAATCCCTCCAGGGATGGGGCAGCCACCTCTGCTCTGGGCAACCTGGGCCAGGGCCTCCCCACCCTCACAGCAAAATATTGCTTTGCAAGACCTCAGCTCAATCTCCCCTCTTTCAGCTGAAAACCGTTTCCCTTGTCCTATCCCTCCATTTCCTGATCAGGAGCCCCTCCCCAGCTTTCCTGGAGCCTTTTTCAGTCCTGGAAGCTACTCCAAGGTCTCCCCAGAGCCTTCTCTTCTCCAGGTTAAAAACTGACCCTTCAAACTCAGGGATCTTATTCAGTTGTAGACGGGTATGGTTGGACTCAATGACCTCAAAGGTGTTTCCCAACCAAGTTATTCTATGATTCTATGAAACCTGACCAGACAAGCTGGCTCCTGATGTCCAGTAGCCCTGCTCCCTCCATGATTTTAAAGGACTATTGGCCAACTCCAGTGGCAGAGTTGTTTTCTGTCTCTGTGCACACCAGTCATGGTCTGTGAGCTGGCTGCTGCCTCCTCATTAGAGACAACCAGGTTCACAGCTGTCATCACCTAAAGCTAATGAGAGCATACTGAAGAACTGAAGTGCAGTTTGATTTCCAAACAATCACCAGTTTTGTTGATAGGTGAGAAAGAAATAGGCTGCCCATTAATGGCCTTAGTGCATAATTATCAGCAGTCCTTGTAGTCTCAAAGATTGATGGATTTCAGAGAACAATGAAAGTCAATAAGAGCAAACAAGAGGCTGCTTTATTAAAAAAAAAAGCAAAGCATAGATTTTTTTTTTTGCTTTATAGACTGCAGAGTGTTTTTCACATCAAAACTCGGTTTCTTTTATTTATATGCCTTACCAAGAAATGAAAAGGAAAACAAAATCTAATTATAAAGGTGGCATCACAAGGAGAGAGTGCCACATTTTCTCCAACATTACTTTAACTTGTTTATAGACAAGCAGAAATCACACACATTTTGGGCAGCAGAGTGACTCAACAATGCAATATAACTTGCAGATCTCTGCCTTATTACAGAAATGATCTGCAGAAACCAAAGGAAAATACATTCAATATTTACCACCCATCCCAAGAGAATTGTGCAGGTGCAGTGATGGTGAGATGAGATGTTCCTGTATCTTCTACAACTGGCTGCACACTGAGGTTTTCCTTGTTACATAGAATCACAGAATGGTTTTGGTTGCAAAAGTCCATTAAGATCATCAAGTCCAACCATCAGTCCAGCCCTGCTAACTCCACCACCTGACCATGTCCCCAAGTACGACATCTACTCTTCTTCTAAACACCTCCAGGGAAGGGGACTCAACCACTTCCTTGGGCAGCCTCTTCCAACACTTGACAACCCTTCCAGTAAAGAAATTCCTCCTCATATCCAATCTAAGTCTCCCTTGGTGCCCCTTGAGTCCATTTCCCTTTGTCCTGTCACTGGCTACCCATATAGGGTTAATGAAGGACAGAAAACCTGTTATTCCAAAACTTCAATTTGCTGATGAAATAAAAAGGTACATTGAAATTGCTGAAACCTAGCACTACATCTACCACATTCCATCCAAATAAACCATATTTGCAGCAATATTAGCAGGCCTCAAGCTTTAAATATGGAGCAATGAGATAGAGACATCAACACTGTATCGTTAAAGAACGTTACACAAGTACAGCTCTATGGCCATTAAATAACTTGGACTATGAAGAGAAAACCCAACAGGGCTACTTAAGAAAGCTGAGGTGATGGAACAGCTCTAGACATCAGCTTTGCTTTGCTGCCACCAAATCCGAGTGAGTCTTACTGGATAAGCCTTCTCTCCAGGCATCCGTTGTCCTTGAGAGCAAAGGGATGAGTGTGCTGAGAGAAGATATTATGGGTAAGTACAGTAAGATTCACACTGCATTTTTAAAGCGGTACGTGGAGAATTTGCACATATGGATCTTCTCACTAGACCTGTTTGGATGGACACTCGCCACACCTGGTGTGGTCAAAGTGGGAAGTGCTTCTAGGGAAAAGTCGCTGCTGTCGGGGAGGAACTGGAAAGCCCTTGTGAGTGTCTGTGCATTCACCAAGTTATCTGGCCAGTCAAATAAAATGTTCTATTTTAAATGTGCATTTTGGGGTTTGTATTGCTCAAACACATCTTCTAAATTTTCTAAGCTCAAAATGCCTACTTCGATATCTCCCTCAAGTACATCTAAAAACGGCCAAGAAAAATGAGAATTCTTTTCTTAAAGAGGAACTTTTTCATCACACACCCTTGTTCCAAAAATATTTACATTAAAACAAAGAAGAAACCTGAGAAACTCTGTCCTGACCACTATTTCTGACCAGACCAAGCTGTGGTAGGAGCTGAGCTTCCCTAATCTTTACAGACAGATTACAAAAAAGAACCTAGAGCAGCTCTGGGCACTGTTTCCTTATGTCTAGAAACAGAACAGAAACATAAAGTCTCTCTGTTTTTATTTTACCTCAACAGGTCTGCAAGAAATTGAAGTGGTGCTGCTACACTGGAATAGAAACTGCTCTGCAGACCTCATGAAGACTGCTGGTCCTTCAAAGGAAAAATCCCTTGATTTTAGTTTTGATTCCAATATTTACTTGATTTTATTTTTTTAAAATCAAACTATCAGCTGAATATAAGCAAATTGGATAAGCTTTAAGATCCCCTCCAACCCAAACTGGTCTCCTATGGTAACATTTAGATATCTTTGCTCTGTAATGCTAGCAGCAAACTGTATTTCCCTGGCATCAGAGGAAGGGAACTGAAATGCAGTGTTTTATTGCAGCAGGCTGAAACCATCTCCTCTATGCTGTCAATGAAAGCGTATTTATTATGTGCCTCTTGTTGAGAAACACTGTATTGTCTGAAAGACTTGAATATGTAGTTTTCATGAGAAATTAATCCTATGGGATGATTAAATATTGATTGCCTATATGCACAGTTATGTTAAGAAAAAATAAACACATCCTCAGTCCATTGTACTTGGCCTATTGATTTCCCATCATAAATTTCTTCATTGACTCAAAAAGTCTGACAAGCATCTCTTTAATTAATGAACACTGAATGCAATGCAAATTAATCTACTGTATCCTCCTATAAAAATGGTGGCACCACTGTCATAGTGAAGAAATTCTTCCCTATCATAGAACAGTTTGGGTTAGAAGGGATATTTTTTTACTGAGGGTGAGGAGGTCCTGGCCCAGGTTGCCCAGAGCAGTGGTGGCTGCCCCATCCCTGGAGGGGTTCAGGGCCAGGTTGGATGGGGCTTGGAGCCCCTGATCCAGTGGGACATGTCCATGCCCATGGCAAGGGAGTCGGAACTGGACAATCTTTAAGGTCCCTTCTAACCCAAACTATTCTATCATTCTGTGGTTCTACAACTTTTGTTAATGAGAAAGTCAATAAACTATCCCCGTTCACTTTTCCCTTTGTAGCCAATGTGATGCACACCTGGTCATGGACGGGTGTGAGAACTGCACTACGGCACAGAGAATTCTCTGCTCCACATTTCCAGTGGCCACACAACCTGCACAGAAAACCCCTTCACCAGCAAATCGTATGGATTTGAATATGCCTGACCCTGCACGCTGCTGAATGAAAACAGGAGTTAAGAACACAATAAAGCCGAACGGTGACAGGAAGGAATCGTACAGAGCAGTGACCTGCTCCGGGCTCTCTGAAGAGACTTTCTCATTACCAGCCGGCTGGGACCGCAGCCATCTGTTGAGTGACAATAAAGGAAAGGTAGGAACTTCAATCTTTCAAATAACAAGCTTGAACAAGTTACTCTCTGGTTTACAGGTATTGCTCGACTTTTTATTACTTCTTTAAAGCGAAATTGTCTGTTTTCTAGGTCACCGCAGCTGCATCGCTGCCGGCGGCGCCGGGAACGCAGCTATCGCCTGCCGAGGAGCAGAGCAGCTCCCATGGAGACAGGAGCTGCAAATCCTTCCTGTCTGCTCCGGCAAAGTATCACTTGTTTCATTTGCTTTCATCCTGCTGACAGTAACTATCAGAGAGCTTGAAGCACTCGCTCGTTGCTGCTTGAATGTTTGCGCAACTCAGGATTCACTAACTGCTGTCATTTAAAAAAAATAAAAAATTAAAAAACCCTACCTGAATCTGTCTTTGGTGAAAAACAAATTATGGAAGCACCTCCAGGAGATGCCCCGATGGCTCCCAAGTGTTCTGCATGGAGCTGCATGGGGTGCTGTGGTGAGGGCACGGCTGCTGCCCACTGAGGAGGTGGTATGGGAAAGCAGAAAACCATCCAGTGCCACCCAGGCAAATCTAAGTATGTGCTTCGACAAGCTTAAAAGGACCATGGAGTCCACATCCCGTCCCTGCACAGGACAAACTGAACATTCACACCGTGGGGCCGAGGGTGTTGGCCAAATGCTCCTGGAATATTGTCAGGCCTGGGGCTGCGGCTGCTTCCCTGGGGAGCGGTTCCAGTGCTCCACCACCCTCTAGGGGAAGAACCTTCTCCTAATGTCCAACCTAATGCTCCCCTGGTGCATCTTACTACCATTCCCTTGGGTCCTTCTTATGGAATTTGTAACAGAAATGCACTCAGGGCTCTAACGTGTGGCCCTGGCTCCCCAAAGCACAACGAACATCTTTGTCACCACCATCACCCAAGAAGTCCTACCCCTGTTACATTGTACCATGCCAACGTTTGGCTTCACCCACGGGAAATGCGTCCCCTCTGTTCACATTTTAACAGTGGAAAAGTCCATGGACTGAAAGCAAGTGGTATGATTTTGCTCTTGGTAAGGGTCACGATGTGCACGTCTCTAATGCACGCACAATGATCATCAAAACCTTGAATGTGATGACACTGCATTCAAGGAAATATATATATATTTTTTTTTCCTCCTCAAAGAAAGGCTGAAATGTGATATAAACCAAGAGAATCCATTTTAAGTCTTTGAAACTGGCTGGCTCCCAGATGAATTCACTCAAGTCTGTGGGATTAAACAGGAGCTGCACTGTTCCTGACCCAAGTGAGCAGCTTCTCCTGCTCTTTTGCTACAGTTAGAAACCTACAGGAAGAGACTTTCTATTTTTAACACCTGTTTTGTTAGGTAGTCACAAAACCCAGGTTAATTACTGACTCACATTAAGGCTAGTTTTCAGAGAAATTTTTTTTCTTCCTTCTTAGTGACACATCTATCTCAAAGTTCAGGTACTGTGAAACCTGGCAGAAATCTATTCCACACTTCAAAAAAACCTGACACAGCCAACAATGTTCCTGCCAACAACACAGATGTGGTTTCACATATGAAGCAACAAGATTATCTGCAATAGAATCATAGAATGGTTTGGGTTGGAAGGGATCTCAAAGACCATCCAGTCCCAACCCCTGCCATGGGCAGGGACACCTCCCACTGGATCAGGTTGCTCCAAGCCCCATCCAGCCTGGCCTTGAACACCTCCAGAGATGGGGCAGCCACCACTTCTCCAGGCAACGTCCTCAGCTTCATCATGAAGAATTTCTTCCTAAAGTCTAACCTAAAATTCCAAATGATGGATAGGGTGCTCCTTTCACCGCTGAACTAACTAATTTTCTTCTGATTTCTACAAGCTATTTACAAATGACCATAATTTTTTTTTTCATACAAAATAATTAGATTGTGCCAAATTAATGACCATAGCAGCAATTCATATGACAAAGCCGACCCTTTTAGAGTACAGCACACTGAAGCTTCGCTGCTTAGTCAATACGATGAACAAGCGAGGCTGTCTCGGGAAATGAACTGGAAAAACAAGGCTGCATTTTAAGCAACCTCCATGAGTTGCTGCATAAATAGATCAAGGAGTAATAATCCGAGAAGACAAGCGCTTGGTGCCAAAGTGCATTTCTAAGGGAAGTGAACATACTGATTTTGCTTAACTTTTTAAGTAAGAGTGAATTTTTGCCAATAAATAACAGCTCAACTGTCAAATATGAATGTTTCAACAGACATTTCTTAAATACTCGAGACAAT
Source organism: Phaenicophaeus curvirostris (assembly GCF_032191515.1). Taxonomy (NCBI): domain Eukaryota; kingdom Metazoa; phylum Chordata; class Aves; order Cuculiformes; family Cuculidae; genus Phaenicophaeus; species Phaenicophaeus curvirostris. The sequence goes on along the minus strand of NC_091396.1, from coordinate 65,687,119 downwards.
TGCTGCACGAGAGGAAAGGAAATAGCCACTAGACGCTTAATGGAGTCCTCAGAATGTAAATGTGATGCATTAAATCAGCTCAAAACCACAGATGTATTGCAGTAGGGTGCTCATTTGCTTATTGAAAGGCAATATGGTTCATGTTCAGTTTAAACATATGTATGTTTCGAAGAATAAAGAATTCTCTAATAGCAAAAGCACGGAGGAAGCAGTTGAGTATTGAAAAAAATCACTCTCAAGGCAACAAGTTATAATTTTTGTAAAGCACATTAATTGACAAAAGTGATAGCAAATGTATATTAAATACATTGGCTGGTATGTTATGATTTAGCTACAAATATCCCTCATAGGAGCAAGCAAACCCTGTCTTTAAGGAACTGCCAACCTAATTGCATTATTGAAAAAGGACAATTCTGATTTACCATCTTTCCTCTTCAAACTGCAACTAAATTTTCTACAGGGCTTCAAAAAGCAAAGAAATCCTTCCCAGTCTCTGATGGATGAGCATAGACCTGGCATTACTGTGAAGAAGAAACAGGTTTTGGTTAACAGCACTGCTGTTATTTTGTTGGGTTTTTTTTTTTAATTTATTGGCAAAATGCACTTTTTACAACGATTTTATTTCAGAACTACCTATATCTCTTTCAGTAGGGACAGAAGTTACGGTGAGATACAATGACGCAATGCCCAGTAAACGATAAGCCGGTGTTCAGCAGACATCTAGGACTCCTAATCTACAAAAATGCAACTTGAAAGAGGGGAGACTGAGATGAGATCTTAGGAAGAAATGTTTTTCTGTGAGGGTGGGGAGGCCCTGGCCCAGGTTGCCCAGAACAGTGGTGGCTGCCCTATCCCTGGAGGTGTTCAAGGCCAGGTGGGATGGGGCTTGGAGCAACCTGATCCAGTGGGAGATATCCCTGCCCATGGCAGGGGGTAGGACTGAATGGGCTTTGAGGTTCCTTCCAACTTGAATCATTCTGTGATGTACGAAAATGAAATGCTGGGTTCAGAAACCATAGGCTGTAACTTTAGGACATTCCTGAGTGTCTTGTTTTCTTAAGAAACCAAATAAAAAAGTTAATATGAATTAGATATTAAAACTAGTAATGAAATGTCAGGAGTTTATGTTTATATAATGAAAATCAAACAAGGCAGTCCCAGCTGGCAGTAATTGCTTAGATGAAATGAATATGATAAATTTTACCTGTAATGTTTTTTGTGAAAAAAAAGAGAGTTTAGTTTTAGGGTCCATGTTTTGTGGTAATGTGAATGGGCAGAGTTCTGCCTGGGATGTCTTTGGTTTGCATTATTAGAAAATATAGCCCACCATTTCCAAAACAAGTGAACTAGTTACTCTAGAAGCACAAGCACACAGATCAGCAACCCAACCAGAGGGTGTGCTTACAGCCAGGAGCATCTTTGGTGACTAAGACAGCACAGGATCGAAGACAGAGCAGCAGAACCTGACAGAATGAGATCACAGAATCATAGAATTGGCTGGGTTGGAAGGGACCTCAAAGCCCATCCAGTCCCACCCCCTGCCATGAGCAGGGACACCTCCCACTGGATCAGGTTGCTCCAAGCCCCATCCAACCTGGCCTTGAACACCTCCAGGGATGGGGCAGCCACCACTGCTCTGGGAAACCCAAGCCAGGGCCTCCCCACCCTCACAGCAAAACATTTCTTCCTAAGATCTCAGCTCAATCTCCCCTCTTTCAACTTAAAACCATTCCCCTCATCCTATCCTTGCACTCCCTGATCAAGAGCCCCTCCCCAGCTTCCTGGGAGCCTCTTTCAGTGCTGGAAGCTCCTCTAAGGTCTCTACAGAGCCTTCTCCTCTCCAGGCTGAACAACCCACGTCTCCCAGCCTCTCCTCATAGCAGAGGTGCTCCAGCCCTCATTCAACTCCGTGGCCTCCTCTAGACTCACTCCAACAGCTCCAGGTTCTTCCTATGCTGAGGGCTCTGGAAAAGAACACTGTACTGCATGGGAGGTCTCACTTGCCCTGGTGGACACAAAAGGGTATAATCTTATTCATGGGTATAATCTTTACCTCTTAATTTCTGTAGAGATAATAAGTAGAGTTTTTTTAAAGAAAATACGCTTAAGAAATCTCCTGACCTACTGGAGGACTAGTAAATGGAACCATTTTTAATGGCAATTAAACAGATTTGGTATAAATCTCGATGATAGCCCTGAGATTGCTATTTTGAAACTCAAGCCTCAGTATTGTGAAGAACAAACACAGCAGGTATCAATACTGCAAACTGAAAGTTGTAAAACAGAACCATTGCTCCTCTAATTCAATTTACCAGACCCATGGAAATCAATCAGAAACATGCCTTTGCATGTTTCACACATTCTTTTTTTACCAAATTCTCTCTGTCTCACTTCACAAGTGCAGATAGAACAGGAAAAAAAAAAGAAAAGCCTTGGTTGGACTTCAAGAAAGAAACGCACGCTGTGAAATCTTTAGGACAGCTTCTGTCCACCTGTATAATCATAGAATGGTTTGGGTTGGAAGGGATCTCAAAGCCCATCTAGTTCCACCCCTGCCATGGGCAGGGACACCTCCCACTGGATCAGGGGCTCCAAGCCCCATCCAGCCTGGCCTTGAACACCTCCAGGGATGGGGCAGCCACCACTGCTCTGGGCAACCTGGGCCAGGGCCTCCACACCCTTACAGGAAAACATTTATTCCTAAGATCACAACTCAATCTCCTCTCTTTCAGCTGAAAACCCTTCCCCCTTGTCCTATCCCTGCACTCCCTGATGAGCCCCTGCCCATCAGAAAGGAGAATCCTTCTGGGAAAGGGACCAACTCCCTCAAGTCCCTTTTACCCTGCCAAAATTGTCTGGAGTGGACTGTCTGCAAATCAGACCAGCTTCATTGCTATTCTCTCTCACCAATTAAATGCTTTTTATCAAAGTGATAAGCCAGAAATTTCCATGAGGACAAGACCACATCCATAAGAGCTCCTTGGAGGGAAGGAGCCTGGATGCATGCTGCAGGGCTGTGCTGTCTTCTCAAGACATGCTTGAGGCTCTGAGTGCTGTCAAACCACACCAACTACCACTCTTACACAACAAGTAAAGTCTATGGCCATTTAGTTAGCGCTTCGTTTTTCAAAAATGTTATTTGTCACTGTTCAATTAAAGAGGAGAACAGCCATGCCCACTGCTTGGCAGCTAAATGCTCCATCACGGCAGGCTTGGCAGATACTGCAGCTCAGCATTCTCAAAGCGGATTAAAACCCAGCTCCGGAAAGCCACTGCCCATGTACCGCGCCAACTCAAAACGCAGACAACAGCCTGTGCTTGTTAAAAAATAACATGAAGCACAGAATGAATCCCCAAAAGGCAACCACGGGAGTGCCTGGGCTTAAACAAAAAGCAAAGTGCTCTGAATAATTCCTGTTCCTCCCCAGTTCTCCCAGGAGGGAGCATCCGTCACACATTCCCATGTTAGCAGGACATGCTCTACTGAACAAACTCCTGCTCACCATCACGGTTCTGTACATGCAGTCGTAGCTCAAAATAAAAGGGTGAGGGGGAGGTAAAAAATGACCTTAGTGAAAGCCTGGAGAAGAGAAGGCTCCGAGAACTTATTGTGATCTTCCACTACCTGAGGGGGCTACAAGAAAGCTGGAGAGGGACTGTTCACCAAGGTTTGTAGTGATATGACTGAGGGCAATGGGTATAAGCTGGAGAGGGGCAGATTTAGACTGGACACAAGGAGGAATTTCTTCAAGACGAGAGCAGTGATGCCCTGGCCCAGGTTGCCCAGAGCAGTGGTGGCTGCCCCATCCCTGGAGGTGTTCAAGGCCAGGTTGGATGGGGCTTGAAGCAACCTGATCCAGTGGGAGGTGTCCCTGCCCATGGCAGGGGGTTGGAACTGGATGGGCTTTGAGATCCCTTCCAAATCAAACCATTCTATGATTCTATGAAAGTCATATAGATAACACACATATAAATGTAGTGATCCTTAGAGATTTTCAATTCACCTCTTAAATTGATCAGGTTTCTTCCTAGAACTTTATTTTTCCTGTTACAAAGCAACCACAGAATCCTGAAGACCCTGATAGCACAGCAGCTGCTCCTGGCATGCATGGAGGAACATCTTGTATCGCCTGTTCATACCTCTACAGAAACAGAATTGAATTATCTCCATTGCATACCCTGCTCAGCACAGCACAGCTCCTGTGTCCCAGCCTGGTTTCTGCCTGACCAGTACCTCTGCCACTGGACATCTCTCTGTGATAATTTCTGTTGCCAGCAAAACTTTTAAGAACTCTGCTTGCCTGGTTGGCCACGGCAGAGATTTCTTCACTCTACGATCTCACTGTGTGCCAATCATTGCAGCCACCTCTTGTTGTTCTAGGAACACAGAATCACAGAATGGTTTTAATTGAAAGGGACCTCAAAGCCCATCCAGTTCCACTCCTCTGCCATGGGCAGGGACACCTCCCACTGGATCAGAAGCTCCAAGCCCCATCCAGCCTGGCGCTGAACCCCTCCAGGGATGGAGCAGCCACCCCTGCTCTGGGCAACCTGGGCCAGGGTCTCCCCACTCTCACAGCAAAACATTTCTTCCTAAGATCTCACCTCAATCTTCCCTCTTTCAGCTGAAAACCATTCCCCTCGTCCTATCCCTGCATTCCCTGAGATATAATGCTCTATAATCTAATTGTTTGTAGCAGAGAAAATTGTTAAAGACCCAGTGTGCCACATCCTATTATCAGGCTCCCTTGCCCTTTAACATTTCGCTATTACACACATCCTTTTTTAATGCAGAGTGGAACAGGGCTGGACTAGATGATCTGTAAAGGTCCCTTGCAACCCAACACATTCTGTGATTCTGTGATTTTCTGTGTTGCTTCCCCCAATCACCTGGAAAATGAAACAATGGAGCTAAAGCACTCTGCTTCTCAAAATAAAGTCTTGCTTTTATAAAACAGCATTTAAAATATCGTCAATATTACAGACATGAATAATTGCAGAGAAAATTCAGGAAGTCTAACCCTGTTATCAACTTAATATTACCAAATTCCTGCCTGGATTCCATCTCAAGTGAAGCAGCAGTGCAGAGGTTGGGTATGAAGGAACAGATGCTCACGTTCTGCCATTCGCATTCTTAATGCAAAAGCAATTTACTGATCAGATAAAGGAAACGGTGTTAATCAAATCAGGAGCAGATACCGACGCAGTGACCCACTACACAGACCACCGCTGGTGTTTCGCGATGCATTAGGAGATTAAAAGACAGATTAAGAGCAAGTCATGAATTACCACAGCTGCGTGATGGGCTGCAGGCTGCTCTTAAGTTCAACCCTCCCTTTGCCCAGGAAATCCTGCCTCTGCAGTGAGTTTTCACAGCCATTAGCAGCGTTTTCTTCTCTCCCCAAGGATGCTCCTCCCCAGCTTTATTGTTAAATGAAACTGATAGCAAACTGCAGTAAAAAATGCATTGCTGAGTCAAATAAACTGGCTAAAGACCAACAGTTCAGAAGGCAATCAGCTGGTAGCTAGTACCAGTTGGTGTCAAAAAAATAGATGCCACATGGAGTATTGTGCCCAGTTCTGGAATCCTCAACATAAGAAGGATATGGAACTCCTGGAATGGGTCCAGAGGATGCCACAAAGATGATCTGAGGGCTGGAGCACCTCTGCTCTGAGGACAGGCTGAGAGAGTTGGGGCTGTTCAGCCTGGAGAAGAGAAGGCTCTGGGGAGACTTCCAGTACAGAAACGGGCTCCAGGAAAGCTGGGGAGGGGCTTTTTGCAAGGGCCTGGAGTGACAGGATGAGGGGGAATGGCTTTAAATTGAACAGGGGAAGATTTAGATTAGACATTAGGAGGAAATTCTTTACAGCGAGGGTGAGGAGGCCCTGGAACAGGCTGCCCAGAGCAGGGGTGGCTGCCCCATCCCTGGAGGTGTCCAAGGCCAGGTTGGATGGAGCTTTGAGCAACCTGATCCCGTGGGAGGTGTCCCTGCCCATGGCAGGGGGTGGAGCTGGATGGGCTTTGAGGTCCCTTCCACCCTTCCCACCCAAATCATTGATTATATGATTCTGTGAATTATCACCCTTGTTGCAGGGGGAATCACTGCAAGTGTGAGCGGTTGGCTCACTAGGTTCGAAATCACCCATGCTGGAAATGTGGCTTCTGAGAGAGGAAAGGAAAATATTTAGATTAGGCCAACAGAGGAAATTAAAATAACTCTGGATAATTAGATAAATAGATAATTAAAAGTAAATTAAAATGAAATGGAAAAAAAAAGAAGCTAAAAATCCTAACACAATTAATTCCATTATGTATTCTTTTACTTCAGCAAATTATGTTTTTAATTTAGTAATTCCTCTCGGGTACTGGGAACAACAGAACTGATTTGTGCCCAGCGATGCAAACAGTTGCATAAACATGTACTAAAAGTCACCGATTTTCATTTCAAATTAGTTAAATTCAGACAGAGACAAACTGAGTGCAGGAGAGCCAGAACCCTCCAGGTATCACAGCCCTTCCCTGGCCGCATCCCAGGCAACTCCACCTCAGTTACACAAGCAAAAACCCCATCCACTCAGCATAAATATCACGCTCAAATTATATATTTATTTTTCAGCTTACAAAGCTCCTCCCAGTAGGAGATCTGGGGGAGTAGAAAATACTTTCTGCACTCACATTTGAAAAAATAGGTGTCTTCAAAAACCTCTCGTAATCCTTGATCTCTCTCTCCCTGCACAAACTATTATTTCAGGCACTGAATAACCACATGCGTACTTTCAAAATCAATCAGTTGTGGTATTATCTACAGAAAAGTAAGCTCAACGGGAGGGTGTAAAACAAGACCAAAACACCCCTAGGCTTGTGTCCTCATGGAGGTGAGCACTCATGAGGCACATCCTGCATGAATGAGTTTCTTTCCTCACCTGCCTAATGCCTAAGCGGTAGGCGAGGATGCGGTCCACGGCGTCGGGGTTCATCTGGGTCCACTGGAGGCTGTAGGAGTAGACGCGGGGTCTGTTCTGCCACAGGGGGTTGTAGGTGTCGTAGTAGAACTCGGGGGCGTAGGCTTTGCCTGCAGGAGATGGGAACAACAGCGGGGAAAACAGAGAAACAGGAGAATGATCAGGCAGCCAGTTTTGGAGCCAAGTGTTGATACAACCTCTGCGTTTTGAGCCACTCCATTAAATATCCTCTTCAGAAAGGCATTTTGGAATGCTTTGCCTCCATCCTCTTTTAAAAGGCTTTGTGGCAATGCCTTTATCGATTCCTCACTTCTCAGGGGCATCTGTGGCTCAGGTGTGGGCAGGGGAGGGGAAAAATTATCAGAGCCCCTAGCAAAAGGCAAGCTGCAGAGATGTACCATGCCTCTACACTAATTTTTCATGGCCCAGCTGACTAAAATAGAGATATCAAAACAAGCTGCACTGCACTGAGCACAGAAAGACTCAGCAACAGCTGCTCTACCTGGCACAAATAATGCGAAATGATATCCGTGACCTGGAAATACAAGATGGATATTTCCAGAGACCGCTGCCTTCATCACATCATCTCCTCTCCAGCCTCACAAGTGAAAATGCATACAAGCTGTCCTTTTTAAAGTGTGAGTTCTTACAGAATATTATTTAGGTGAACACAACAATTTGCATAACAGAGAGAAATGACACAGAATCATAGAATCACTGAGGTTGGAAAAGACCTCTAAGCTCATCAAATCCAACCATCTGCCCACCCCACCGTGCCGACTAAACCATTTCCAGAAGTGCCACGTCTGAATGCTTTTTGAACCCTTCCAGGGATGAAGACTCCACTACCTCCTTGGGCAGCCTCTGCCAGGGCTTCATCACTCTTTCAGTAGAGACATCTCATAATGCACTTTGGGTACACCCGTGTGTCACCAGAATGTTATTACAGCCTTCAACTTTTACTAGTATGAAAACTCGAAGGATGATTTCCCAAACACAACAAAATATCACTTTAATTCACTAAATTTGAGTTCCCTTTGGCTTAAAGCCACAAATATGAGTGACATCATTCTATGCAAATTACCATTTGCCTCTAGATTATCCCATAAAGCGTGATTTGTGTATAATAGCAAAAATGACACCACACAATATTTGCCTACCCATGGTTTGGGCTGGAAGGACCTCAAAGCCCATCCAGTTCCACCCTCCGCCATGGGCAGGTACACCTCCCACTGGATCAAGGGCTCCAAGCCCCATCCAACCTGGCCTTGAACACCTCCAGGGATGGGGCAGCTGCCACTGCTCTGGGCAACCTGGGCCAGGGCCTCCCCACCCTCACAGGCAAACATTGCTTCCCAAGATCTCCTCTCAATCTCCCCTCCTGCAGCTGAAAACTGCTCCCCCTTCATCCTATCCCTGCACTCCGTGATCAAGAGCCCCTCCCCAGCTTTCCTAGAGCCCCTCTCAGTTCTGGAAGCTGCTGTAAGGTCTTCCTGGAGCTTTGTCTTTTCCGGGCTGGACAACCCCAACTCTCTCAGCCTGTCCTCACAGCAGAGGTGCTCCAGCCCTCAGATCATCTCTGTGGCCTCCTCTGGACCCATTCCAAAAGGTCCATCTCCTTCTTATGTTGGGGATTGCAGAACTGGACATAGATCTCCAGATAGGTTCTCACCAGTGCAGGGGGCAGAATCCCTCCCTTGCCTTGCTGGCCACGTTGCTTTATGTGTGAATAAAATATATAATAAATGAAATATATAATGAAAAGTGACAAAGAAGAAATCATGTAAATAGACACGCATCTTGTGGTTATTGATCAAGCTGGGTATGCCATCCCCTGTAGCCATGTTTTCTTTTCAAAGGATAAAAAGACCTTTCAGTCGAGGTATTTTTGCCCATTGAAGGTGCATGTTCAGTCAGAACAGGGCAGAGCAGACTTCCTAGGGATGAAGCAGCAAACAACACTCCGAGGAAAAGAAGCCAAATCAAACTGCTTTTTTAAAAAAAAAATGAAATGCTAGCTCAATATAAAGAGGATCAGTGGTCGATACGATTTGTTTTCCTTATTTATGTGAAGCAGAAATAATGGAGAAAGCTCATGCTGAATACAAATTATAATCTTTCCCCTTCTACTGCAGGTGGACACAATGGCATCTCTGGGGGTCTCCAGAAAAGATCCATAATTAGACACTTGTCACAATATGGGCACTTGAACAACACAGTCACCTTCTGAGAAATAATGAGGACCCATGAAGAGCTGCATTATTCTAAAACCCTCCGAACCAAAGAGCTTTCTGGTGCGAATGGAGATGCTGAAAATTTAACAACACAACATGAAGACCTTCACTTGCAAATTTCAGAAGGACAAGAAAGCTGGGCAGTGCTTTAGAGCACAGGAAAAGCAGATATCACGGTTGGAGGCATGGGAGCTCTGAGACACGTAAGCTGGGCAGGTGCCACCCATTGCCACGACTATTTGCTCTGGCTCAGGATAAACACATGAAGCCTGCCACCATCCAACTGCGCTGCTTTCCAGACGCGATGCTGCCCAGCAAAGATTATTTCCCAGTAGAGAAATAAGGAGATGATGAAGGGTGTAACAGACCTAGCTACAGCCCTTGGCTTATCATGCTTTGACTGTGGGGAGGCAGCAGCTTGCATGGAGGAAACCACCTGCAGTACAGGTTAGCTTAGCAGCCAGCTTCAAGCCCTGGTTGAACTTTGAAGCAGTTACCAGAAATTCCCCACATGCAGAAGTGCCTCAAGTGTGGGGTCATTGTCCCTCATACCCCAACTGGGCAACTCTTGGTGCTGCCAGCTCCACTTCCACCTGCCTGCATTCCTACAACCATTAGAGCTTCACCTTCCAAAAGGAAACCCATTTGTTTTGTTCTGAGTATACAAGACATTTCCCTTGACATTTCACTCTCTTCAGCTTTTCATAGAGTCACAGAATCATAGAATGGTTTGGGTTGGAAGGGACCTTCAAGATCATCTAATTCCATCCCCCTCACATGGGCAGGGACACCTCCCACTGGATCAGGTTGCTCCAAGCCCCATCCAACCTGGCCTTGAACACCAGGGATGGGGCAGCCACCACTGCTCTGGGCAACCTGGGCCAGGGCCTCCCCCCACCAGCGTGAAGAATTTCTTCCTAATGTCTAATCTAAATCTTCCCCCTTCCAATTCACGGCCATTCTCCCTCATCCTATCACTCCAAGCCCTTGTAAAGAGCCTCTCCCCAGCTTTCCTGGAGCCCCTTTCAGTACTGGAAGCTGCTCTAAGTTCTCCACACAGCGTTCTTTTCTCCAGGCTGGACAACCCCAACTCTCTCAGCCTGTCCTCATAGCAGAGGTCCTCCAGCCCTTGAATCATCTTCATAGCCTCCTCTGGACCCATGCCAACAGTTCAATATCCTTCTCATGTTGGGATTCTTATGTTGGGGTTATGTTGGAATGCTTTTATAGCATTCAAGGATTTATTAAAACATTTCAGGACAAGCAGGCAGAGCTCAGCCCATGCCAGGGACCAAATCTTTCCAGGCTTCAGCTGTGCCCAATGGGCCACTCCTCTATTGCCCATGGAAAGGGATTTTGGTGCACTGGGAGGCACCTCAGTTCCATGCTGATTTGCATATTGGGGCGAAAAGGCTGAAAGTCTTTTTAGTCCTAAGGAAAGTGCTGGTGAGAGGGGCACCGTGCCATGGCCATCGATCCAGGGACAAAGGCAGGGCAACTTCTACACATCCAGGAGTGCCACATGCCTGCAAAGGGCAGCCTCCCTCTGACAAGCCACTCTAGCATGTCCCAGATGGGGTTGTTCACAGGGGATGGTGGGAGCAGGGTAAGGAAAGGCGACAGAACCGTAAAATCAAGTAGTGATTTGGGTTGGAAGGGACTTTAAAGCCCAACCAGTTCCACCCCCTGCCATGGGCAGGGACACCTCCTGCTGGATCAGGTCACTCCAAGCCCCATCCGACCTGACCTTGAACACTTGCAGGGATGGGGCAGTCACCGCTGCTCTGGAAAGCCTGGGCTAGGGCCTCCCACCCACACAGGGAAACATTTCTTCCTAAGATTTTATCTCAGCCTCCCCTCTTTCAGCTTGAAATCACTCCACCTTGTCCTATCCCTGCACTCCCTGACGAAGAGCCCCTCCCCAGCTTTCCTGCAGGTTGAACGCAGTTTTTTTCATCTGGGCTGGCCCCTGCAAGAGACCAAAAATACACAAGCTGAGAAACTGTTAGTGTTTGCAGACTACACAGCTGTAATAAAGTGCCAGTTCCTTCCTAGCATGCTTGCAGAGGCCACTCAGCCTGACCAGCACCATTCACATCCTACTGCATTTGTTGCTGTTGCTCCATCAACCTGAAGGCATCTGCATACGAAGCCAATTATGGCCAACAGCACCCCTCAGCAAATTGGGCTTGGGCAGGATTTCAGCTATCTCCCTCCTTGGGTTGGCACAGCGGGAAGATCAACCCAGCACCTAATTCCCTGCTCCCATTCATTTGGATTGACAAGCACATCCTAGCCCTGCCGTGCTCCTGAATTAAAGAAACACTGCAGCAGGGCGAGGGAGGTGATTCTTCCCCTCTATTCCTCTCTTGTGAGACCTCATCTGGATATTGTGTCCAGTTCTGGAATCCTCAACATAAGAAGGAGATGGAGCTGCTGGAACGGGTCCAGAGGAGTCTACAAAGATGATTCGAAGGCTCGAGCACCTTCCATACAAGGACAGGCTGAGACATTTCAGCCTAGAGAAGAGAAAGCTCCGAGGAAAATTTATAGCGACTGTCCAGTACCTAAAGGGGCCTACAAGAAATCTAAGGAGGGACTGTTCACAAAGGTTTGTAGTGATAGGACGAGAGACAATGGGTATAAACTGTAGAGGGGCAGATCTAGAGTAGAGATAAGGAGGAATTTCTTCATGATGAGAGCGGTGAGGCACTGGCCCAGGTTGCCCAGGGAAGTTGTGGCTGCCCCATCCCTGGGGGTGTTGAAAGCCAGGTTGGCTGGGGCTTGGGCACCTTGATCCAGTGGGAGGTGTCCCTGCCTATGACAGGGGGGTTGGAACTGGAGGATCTTCAAGGCCTCTTCCAACCCAAACTATTCTATGAGTCTATGATTCTATGATTATTGGTCCCAGTTAGAACTTTTTCCTTCTTGTGTCTGCAAGAGGTCAAACAGTTTTTTATTGGGTATTTTTGGTGGATTTTCTGCACACCCATCAGATCAGCAGCCAGGGGAACGTCCTACCCGCAGTCCTTCTGCCAGGGTAGCAGCCACAGCTTTTATAATGGAGTCATAGAATCATTAAGGTTGGAAAAGACCTCAAAGATCATCATGTCCCGCCATCAAGCCCAACCCCACTGTGTCTGCTAAACCATGTCCTGAAGTGCCACTTCTACAGAGTCCTCCTGCTCTGTCCCCAAGCACTGCAGTTAGAATTGGCCACATATTAATTTCTATGAAAGTCTGAAATAGGACTTCTGGGAGATGTGCCATCACATCTCAAGAAATACTGATCTCAGGTCTCATTTGTGATTAACTAGTGTGGAAAAAAAGGAACGTTTGCCCCAAGGTCCTTTCTGAGAAGCAGTTTCCAAACCTTAACGTGTCCTCTGGGTGGGATGAGAATATGCTCGCTTCTAAAATGTATTGAGCGTGAGGACTTATTCAGTTGAAAACTACTTCAAATAGTGGATAGTCAGCGAGGGACACCTTAAACAGGTATTTTGATGGGGAAAATCATCTTACTGCCTGCAGACAGCAGCAGTTATCTGAGCCAGCTTTGAGACAGCATTGGATACCAAAAAGCAGTGCGGCTGCTCCACTGATGTGTACAAGTAGGAGAAATCAACAGGGCAGTTGGCAAATCAGTTCTGAACATGGATAGAGTGTACAGGCTGCTGTGGTCATGGAATCATAGGATGGCTTGTGTTGGAAGAGACCTCAAACCCATCCAGTTTCACCCCCTGCCATGGGCAGGGACACCTCCCACTGGATCAGGTTGCTTAAAGCTCCATCCAGCCTGGCACTGAACACCTCCAGGATGGGGCAGCTACCACTGTGCTGGGCAGCCTGGGCCAGGACCTCCCCACCCTCACAGCAAAATATTTCTTCTAAGATCTCAGCTCAGTCTCCCTCCTTTCAGCTGAAAAGAAATCCTCTCATCTTATTCCTGCCCTCCCTGATCAAGAGCCCCTCCCCAGCTTTTCTGGAGCCCCTTTCAGTACTGGAAGCTGCTCCAAGGTCTCCGCAAAGCCTTCTCCAGGCTGAGGAATCCCAACTCTCACAGCCTGTCCTCAGATGGGACAGATGGATGTCCTCCAGCCCTCAGATTACCTCTGTGGCCTCCTCTGGACTTGCTCTACCAGATCCATGTCCTTCCTGTGCTGAGGGCTCCAGAACTGGGCACGGGGCTCCAGATGGGGTCTCACAAGAGCAGAGCAGAGGGGGAGAATCCCCTCCCTTGCCCTGCTGGTTACAATTCTTCTGATGCAGCCCAGGATACAATTGGCTTTCTGGGCTGCAAGCCCACATTGCCAGCCATTATGAGCTTCTCGTCCACCAATGATGCATTTATCCACACATGATGCATTTATCCATGTTTCTAAACAATAATTACTTTTAAATTGAAGTGCAACCACTGATCAAACCGTAAGCACACACATGTTTTGTTGATGTATGGATGAGGTGACAGCAGTTCACTGGCATCAAAGAGCAAACTATAGCATGCAGCGTTAAAACATCATTATTTTCTGATGGATAAGAGTCATTAATTTATAAGCCTGCTTTCAGTAATTACTTATTTCATAATGATTTTGAGACTAGGTTGGGAAGAGGAACAAGCCTCATCTCTCACTAGTCCCAGCGTTGCGGAAGAAATGCATGGCTCTTTCCCAGTAAGAGCACCCTCTCACTCACAAAGCCCTGTTGTAGTCATAGAATCATTAGGTTGGAAAAGACCTTAGAGATCATCAGCTCCAACCGTACCTGTCCACTACTAGGTCATGTTCCCAAGCAATTTTTTGAACACCTCCAGGGATGGGGACTCCACCACCTCCCTGGGCAGCCTCTGCCACTCATTGCACTCTTGTGCAGCTTAAGGCCACCCCTTGCTTGGCAGGACATCCCAGGTCTTATCTACAGACTCTCTGCTGGTGTGGGTACAGAAGACAATATGGAACTGACTCAGAAAACAAGCAAACAAACAGAAAAGCCACTCCAACTGCTTATTATTAAATTCACTCTGCATCTCATTGCACCAAATGCTGAAGTACTGTCCCAAACAGAAGTTGGTTGATGCACTTACTCAAATGGGTCCTGAGCTAGTACCTCTGAAAGAAACTCCTCAAGTAGGCATAGGAGATCTTCCAGGTTTTTCTTTTTTTTCACTCACTCATCCCTTAGAATCTTAGGAAAATAAAATAATCTTCTAAAATAATTGCTTCTTCTCAGTTGCCGGAAAAACGGTTTCCAAAGTAACGTAAGAAATCAAGAACATGCACTGCAAATTTGAATTGTAATGAGCGCAAACACAACCCACTGATTTCAAGCAATGGCAATAAACTGAACAACGTCGTTCTCTCCCTAATTACGGCAGCTGACTACATTGCCCAGATGGAGCTAGGAGTCCTGGGTTAGTGTTTAGGCTGGCTTGTCACACAGAAACAAACATTAGTAACCGTGCAGGCAAAGCACCAGGAACAGTGACAGCTTTAGCAGACACACAGACAGAATCACAGAATCACAGAATGTCCTGAGCTGGAAGGGACCTGCAAGGGCCATCGAGCCCAATTCCTGTCCTTGCACAGGACACTCCAACATTCACATTGTGGGGCTGAAGATGTTGGTCAAATGCTTCTGGAATATTGTCAGGCTTGGGGCTGTGGCTGCTTCCCTGGGGAGCTGTTCCAGTGCTCCACCACCCTCTAGGGGAAGAACCTTCCCCCAGTGTCCAATCTAACCTTACTCTGGTGCATCTTCCTGCCACTACCTCTGGTCCTGTCCTTGGTCACCAGAGTGAAAAGCTCAGCATCTGTTCCTCCTCCATCCTCTGTGAGGAAGCTGTAGACCGCGATGATGTCCCTCCTAAGTCTCCAGTTCTCCAGGCTGAACATACCAAGTGACTTCAGCTGCTCCTCACACTCTTCCCCTCTAAACTTTTCACCAGCTCCATGCCATGCTCTGGACACTCTCCAGTAGCTTTAGTTCCTTTTTATACTGCAGTACCACAAAATGCATCCAATACTCGAAGCGGGGCTGCACCAGTGTGGAGCAGAGCGCACTGTAGGAATAATTTCCTTGCCTTGTCTATGTTCCCCTCCTCTTCATATCTGTTTCTGCTAATTCCCTTGGCGTTAGATTGTTTGAGAATGCAGCATCTTTACCATCTCTGCTCCATACTGGTAGCACACACGCACTTTAGCTTATCATGACAAGGAGTTCAGTATAAGCGATGATCAGGGTGTCTTGCACTTTATAACAGCAGCCATAAACGTTTAGAGGGAAATAAAATAAATCAGAGATCTACAAATGCTTCCCTTTTTGGCAAATTCAGCTCCAGACCTTTCTGTCTTTAAAATGCATGAAGAGTATAAATCCTAAACAAAACAATATATTTAACTGTGTAAAATACTGGGAGACATGGAGTTCATGAAAAATGCTGCCCATTACTGCGCTCTGTTTTATTACAGGATATATATATTACAAAGAATTTTCAATAAGGAAGGGAAGAAACTTTGTTCTTTATTTGCATACGTGAGAGGAAACATATGTCTTCTAGCTCTGCTCCTCCTGCCAACACAGTCTCAATCCTGCAACTGAATCACTCTCCTCACCTGCAGCCTCCCCGTTATCCCACATTCTCCAGCTCTCCACATTCCAGTCTGGACTTTCCATCATCATTGACCCTACTGCCTGTGGTCATCCATCCTCGATGCAGGCTGGAAAGTGGCTGATACACAAGCAGTTCAGGATGAACAGCACAGAGGAATGCTTTCCAGCATTTGCAAAAGTCTCTCCCCATGATTTCCTTGCCAAAACATCACTTACAGGTTACCATCCACTTCCAGATAACCTCAGACCTTTTAGAAACACCACCTGGACAAGTACCAGAACCAACCATCCACCCCTGCTCTCCCCAAATAGTTTAACAGCTTTACTAAAAATGCTTCCTCCTTATTGAAAGCTCATTGTGCTTCATAGATCAGTCCTCACTGTGGGTTTCTAAGGGTCCCCTCCTCTTTTACATCATTTAGAGGCTCCAGCTATGGTCCTCCTGGATATTACAAGGGCATACAGTGACAGGACAAGGGACAATAGTTTTAAATTGGAAGGGGGAAGGTTTAGATTAGACATTAGGAAGAAATTCTTCATGACGAGGTCGTGAGTCACTTGCACAGATTGCCCAGGGAAGTGGTGAATGTCCCTCCCTGGACATATTCAAGGCTGGGTTGGATGGAGCTCAGAGCCTCCTGATCCAGCGGCAGGTGTCCCTGCCCGTTGCAGTGGTTGGAACTGGATGGACTTTGAGGTCCCTTCCAACCCAACCCATTCCAGGATTCTATGATTCTTTATTTCATACGCAAACAGTGCCTTTTCTTCCACAGTAGCCTCACCTGAAACAAAGTAAAGCTTGGCTCATTCCCTTCTCAAGCTATGCAGCTACAAATCCCCTCTTCCCCTGCTTGTAACCACCATCATCCTCACATCACTTACTTCTCAATGGCATTTGTCATTTGGAACTTCCTTTAGAGGCTCAAATCACGGAATCATGGAATTTTTTTGTGTTGGAAGGGACCTTAAAGCCAGTTCCAGGGACACCTCTCATGAGTTCAGGGGCTCCAAGCCCCACCCAACCTGTCTTTGGACACCTCCATGGATGGGGCAGCCAACACGTCTCTGGGCAACGAGAATCTTTCCATTCTCACTAGGACATTGCAGGTTTCATCTGCTAAGATATTGCCTGACCAAAACTTGAGGTCTGACAGCAAATTGTGCAGCCATGCCCTCCTTTAGTCCTCCTAAGGAGTGATTTCCAGGATGTCAAATACAGATCCTGAGAGTCACAGTTCTATACATTCTGCACCTGTAGCCCCACCTGCAAGGCGAGCTCTGAAATACTCACTTATCCTCATATGAGAAAACGAACGCTGATACCTGCTGCTCAGACAGGTAGCAGGCAGAGGAAGCTGCGATGCAAAGCCCAGATTGGAGCCTAGAGCAGAAAACCAGAAACTAGAGCTCCTGCCCTACCACAAACAGCTTTGTCCATGGGAGCATCTTTGGGCTTTGGTTTCCAGGAAAGGGCAGTCTAAGCCACAACAGAACAGCTGAGGAGGCATTTAAGCACAGAGTAGTGCTAAAGCTAGAGTGAACATTAATAATAAATAACACCTGCAAAGTAGGTGGATGAGGCTGCTCTTCTCAGAAATTCTTCACTGCAAGAACAGAAGACCATGTACCCACTGCTGCCAACACTGTGATTTCCCCATTCGTGTCCAGAGAAGAGCAACAAAGCTGGTGAAGGGGCTGGAGAACAAGTCTTATGAGGAGAGGCTGAAGGACCTGGGGGTGTTTAGCCTGGAGAAGAGGAGGCTGAGGGGAAACCTCATTACTCTCTACAATTACCTGAAAGGAGGTTGTAGAGAGAAGGGAGCTGGGCTCTTCTCCCAGGTGTCAGGGGACAGGACAAGGGGCAATGTCCTCAAGCTCTGTCAGGGGAGGTTCAGGCTGGACACCAGAAACTAATTTTTCACAGAAAGGGTCATTGGGAACTGGCAGAGGCTGCCCAGGGATGTGGTTGAGTCCCCGCCCCTGGAGGTGTTTAAAAGACAGGTAGATGAGGTGGTCAGGGACATGGTTTAGTGGTTGATAGAAATGGTTGGACTCGATGATCCTGGAGGTCTTTTCCAAACTAGCGATTCTGTGATTCCAGGTACAGAAAAATATGTTTTAAACCATGAAACATCCCAGTTAACACTTAAAACTCATATAAGTTTATGCCATGGAGGATGCTACACACTTCATCCCTGAAACGCCTTCTCCACATGCTTTTTAATGAATCCTTCCCGTCCTCCTCAGATTCTGCTGCACTGACCGCTACCCTCACACCTGCAGCTGCAGGAACTCAGTGCAGCGATTGAACGCCTCACCACCGATAACCAAACGTGACATCTACTGGCTGAGCTGTGGAAGAGCTTGCAGTGCTCTTCTCTGTAATTCCTTCTCCTTCCAACATGGGATTCACAGTAAAAAACGGTGTTCCTTTTCCCATCTGGAGCAGATCTCACGGAGAACTAAAGACAAAGCTGATGGGCTTTAAGGTCCCTTCCAACACAAACCATTCTGTAATTCTAATGATTTCAATTTGTTTGGGCTTAACGCATCATGTTTGTTGATGAAAAGCTTCAATACAATTCGAATTTGTTTTTTAACATGGTACAACATATTTGGATTTCCTTTCAAACAGGCCAGGATAAAATGTAAGCTGGGCATTGACATTTGGAAGGATAAATAAATCCAGTTCAAAGCGGTCTCTGAAGCTGGCTGATTCACCCAAGCTCACACACACACTTGTCATAATTTCACATATTAATTTGTCTGAATACACCCAAATGCATGCTCTTATGCACATCCTACACGCGTGCATCCATGTTTGCAGACACGTGTCTGTGCCTGACTAGAAAGTTTTTCCTAAAGCAAGCTGAAATACAGCTCAACAGAAAGCGAAGCGAAGCATCTTGTTGAGGGGGAGGCAGTAATTTTGCTGTCACCAAAGTGAACTCTCCAGATCCCCCGTGGGACCCGCAGGCGCGGAAAGAGGGGAGCAGCGCCACTTGCCAGGTAATCTGGAGGCCTGACAAGACGAAGGATGGGAAAGGAAAGGAAAGCCGTGTCATGCAGAGAGCAGGATGCTGTTGTGAAATCGTAAATAATAACATGTCATCACATGCACATGAAGAAAAGGGCGGCCTCCAAGAAGGAGGTGAGGTGGGGAAGCTCTGACAGCGCCTGGCAAAACACAGATCTCGGGATCAGAGCATAGCACAGAGTCACAGAAGAAGCATTTGCAGCTGGGAGATGATGTGGCTCTGTGTAGTCCTTAGGGAGCAATGCAAGGGACAGGCAGCAGCCTCTGGATGGGCTCCATCCCTCCTGCCCTGCAGCTGAGCTTGGGGCCATCACCTGAGGTACCCGAAGGGGCTACAAGAAAGCTGGGGAGGCACTTTTTGCAAAGGCATGGAGTGACAGGATGAGGGGAATGGCTTTAAATCAGTGAGGGGAATCTTTAGACTAGGCATAAGGAGGAAATTCTTCACAATGAGGGTAGGGAGGCCCTGGCCCAGGTTGCCCAGAGAAGGGGTGGCTGCCTCGTTGCTGGAGGTGTCCAAGGCCAGGCTGGACGGGGCTTGGAGCAACCTGACCCAGTGGGAGGTGTCCCTGCCCATGGCCAGGGGTGGAACAGGATGGGTCCCTTCCAACTTAAACTGTTCTATGATTCTGTGATCACCCCATGCCCTTCCAGAGCACCACTCATGCTATGGGTACGCCAGGTCTTCCTCTGCACCTGACCCATGGTCATGCCCGCCTGCGGCTCCATCCATCAGTCTCAGCTCAAGCCCTGCTACTTGTCCAGGCTCCCCTGCTGCTTTCTAAGCTTATCAGGACTTCCTGAAGGCAGCTGTAGGCTCTCCCCTGTTGGCAATCAGAGCAGTGCAGCTGCCTTAGCCCCATCCCTTCCCTACCGTGGGCTCCACAGTCCCTTTTAAATACAACAGCTTGTGGCTGCTCCGATGCACACCAGAATCAACAAGCAATGCTATTACATCACACAGACATACAAGCATTTTGGAGGAAGAAACTAAACAAAATGCCCAGCCAGCACCTGAATGGCCTCTGCTTCCCACCAGCACTACTTAAAACCAGCCTTTTACTCCTTGCTGGGCACTCCTCAGGTCAGCTCTGCAGTGACGATGCTCGAGAGCTCCCTGCTAAATGGTCTTTAGTGCAATTTCTTCAGGCTCTGTGGGACTGAAATACTCCGTAATTATTTGCAGCAAACACAGCAGGCACGTTTTTTTCAGGGTAAGGGTCTGGTTCAGCTCCAAGATTAACTGAGACTTGTTCACTTCCATGTACCAGGATCATGTGCAGGGATAGGATGAAAGGGAATAGTTTTAAGATGAAAGAGAGGAGATTGAGCTGAGATCTTAGGAAGAAATGTTTTGCTGTGAGGGTGGGGAGGCCCTGGCCCAGGTTGCCCAGAGCAGTGGAGGCTGCCCCATCACTGGAGGTGTTGAAGGCCACGTTGGATGGGGCTTGGAGCAACCTGATCCAGTGGGAGGTGTCCCTGCCCCTGACAGGGCGTGGAACTGGATAGGCTTTGAGATCCCTTCCAACTCAAACCATTCCATGATTCTATGATCCCCAAAAGCACACCCTCAGCACTGCAGTACAGAGCAGTGAGCCCATGGAAGGAATGTGTTTTGTTCTCTTGCTGCCCAGATCACTCATTGTTCTGCTTATCCAACATAAAATAACTATCACAAGCCCTGAGCATTACCCACTCAAGCTCTTGCATCATACAGGGAGGCAGCTGCATGTTGTCTAAGTCTTGGAGTCACCGGTTTGGTCCCAGACATAGACTCACAGCCTACAGCTCAGCTACCAAGAGCTCTCTAATACAAAAGCTGCATCACTCCTGTTCATTATTCTAGAATCATAGAATTGTTAAGGTTTGAAAAGACCTCTAATATCACCAAGTCCAACTGTCAGCCCAATCCCACAGTGCCTACTCAACCAACTCAAGTGGGTCCACCACTCTTCACCACTCTTTCGGTAAAGAAATATTTCCTAATATACAACCTAAGCCTACCCTGACACAGCTTGAAGCCACTTCTTCTTGTCCTACCGCATGTTACTTGGGAGAAGAGACCAACACCCACCTCACTACAACCTCCTTTCAGGAAGTCGTAGGAAGTGATAACATCTTCCCTCAGCCTCCTCTTCTTCAGACTAAACAACCCAGTCGCACAAAGCACCCTGTGTTCAACGAGAAGGGAGACTTTTACTCCTATTAGGCTGAAAGGACATCAAGAAGAAGTTCGGACACATTCAGGGAAGCAACATCCATCAGTGGTGAGAAACAGCAATGCCCCTAGGACAGCAGCTTGGGAACCATCTATGGTACTGCTTGCCAGCTGACCACAAAGCAGGAGATAGCAAGGTCTCTACTCTAGGCTCACACTGAGCATTTGTGAGTGTTCACTGCTGAAAATCAGAAACACATGCCCAGGGCTTGGCTTAGCACTGTAATTTGCCTTGTATCAGCTCCATTGCACAGCAAAACGAGAACCAAGCAAGGCTTGTCAGGTCCTTCCGTGGCTCTCAAGCAGCAGCACACAGAAACACAGCTAAACCTAAGCAGTCTGTGCAAGCAGTGGTTTCTCAAGTGGTGAAATCCACTGCTGCATTCACAACCCTTTCCTTTTTTGGGTGAACTACTTTTATTTTCCTTCTTCCCCTGAGGCAGACTTCATTAAACGGAGCAAGTCTGAATCACAGTGAGAACCTTGGATAACCCCTCCCTCTACTCCACAAATTAGAGACTTCAGCCTTAGGACACAATTAATTCACTGCATCTCTGTCTTCTTGCCAGATGACAGGGAAAGCATGGTTGAGATCCGGTAATAACACCTTGTCACCCTTGTTAAAAGGTCACATTTGGCACCACCTTCTCCACTGATGACCTGCGAGAAGTAAATATCCCAAACTTCCACACTCTGCCGAGTTGGGAAATTAATTATCAAGAAGGCAGCCTCTGACTCCGAGTCCACTGCCTTTACTGGGCTTTGGACCAGGAGATTGGTGGAAAAACCTGTTACCACAGTAAGAACCGTCTTTCGGATTTGACCGCCCGTGGTTTAAACTGCCCTGGTCAAGCGTGTGGGGCAGGGTTGCAATCTGCTTCCGAGGGGGCTGGCAAAGCTCCTCTTAATTCAGACTCTCCACCAGCAGGAGCGAGTTCAGCGGGAAACAACACAGCATTGATACTCTGCGTGCTTTGGAAATGGGTCTTTCCTGTTGTACATTTTCAGAAGCAGCTTTGGGCACCGTAGCACTGTTAGAATCTCCTCGGCCTCCAAGGTCTTTAATTAAAATCAAACACCTACTGTGCCTGGCAGATGAATGAAAAAATACATTTTTAAATGGTAGCGATACCTCAGTAGAAATTTCAAGACCACGCAGGGCTTAGAATGTAGGTGACATATGGTCTTGGACTATTTTTTCCACTTCCTACAGTTCTCAGAGATCCATGACTGTCCTTAGATTGGCAAACTTGAGGAATATTTAAACAAGTGGGGGGACTAATTACTTATTGTGATATTTTTGGATGCGCTTCTGAGTTAAGCATTGACAAGTTAACATTTAACTAACGCAGAGCCTAACTTCTTACTGCTAAGGGCTGAGAATACAGCAGAATCATCTGGGAAAGCTTTGGTTGGACTACAGAAAGCTCCTGCTCCCAAACCTGGGATGACACAAATCACAGAGACATAAAATGGTTTGGGTTGGAAGGGACCTCAAAGCCCATCCAGTCCCACCCCCTGCCATGGGCAGGGACACCTCCCACTGGATCAGGGGCTCCAAGCCCCATCCAACCTGGCCTTGAACATCTCCAGGGATGGGGCAGCCACTACTGCTCTGGGTAACCTGGGACGGTGCCTCCCCACCCTCATTGTGAAGAAATTCTTCCTAATGTCTAATCTAAATTGTCTGCCATCCAATTTAAAGCCACCCCTCTTGTCCTATCACTCCAGGCCCTTATAAAAGTCCCTCCCCAGCTTTCCTGGAGCCTCTTTCAGTAATGGAAGCTGCTCCAAGGTCTGCCTGAAGCCTTCTCTTCTTCAGGCTAAACAAACCCAGCTTTCTCAGCCTGTCCTCACAGCAGAGGTGCTCCAGCCCTTGGGACACCTTCATGGCCTCCTCTGTGAAGGAAGATGAGGTGGACAGACGTGTCCTGCTCACGAGGAGCAAAAAACACAGTGAGAGACAAAAACCAAACCAAACCTGAAGAGGACACAAGCTTATTTTCCTGGAGGAAGAGATGGTGGTCCATGCCCACCATGCATTTTCCATGCGAAACAACACTGCCACGAGGTGACGTTCTCAAGAGAATGAGGTGCATCGGAATGTATTTTAAGTTTCAGACCAAAGGTGAGAACAAATAAAACCACACACTGCCAGACTTTAGGCATGAAAACGGAATATGAGGCTATTGTAATCAGTGACACAGTAAGACATTTTCTCCCGTCCTTGGGAAAGATATAAATGTTACTGCAACCATCATTAAGCTTTACATGAGAGATTGTAATTTATATAGGCAGTTTATAGCCTGTAACATTCATTTAGACTCACTGGAAAGCTAATAACTTATAGTTCGCTTGTAATCAAATCTTCCTTTGAGAAACAGTGCTACAGACAGCAAGGATTTACAGGTAGTTTGTGTGGATGTCTTCATAAAGAAATAAATTCATCTAACAGCAATTCAAATTGCTCACTCTACCAGCTCTCTCCATATTTAAACCTAACAGCCCATGCGGGCTAAGTGTGGTGGTCGGAGCTAAAGTAGAACCAGTTCTCTAACTTTTCACCCGAGCCTCATCTGAGAAACTTCATTTAATGAAAGTTAACGGCATGTTTTCAGGCAGTGTTTCTCTCTAGCAGCGATCACACTGGGCACTGGGATGAAGAAAGGCCATTGCTCACACTTATTTCTGTGGAATCCAAGGTCATTTTGAGCTCGTGGAACCCCATAATCAAATGGGTATAAAGGGTGGCATCTACAGGATGGGTGACCCTAAACTGAACAGCAAAGGATTCAATCCCACAGACATCATATTCAGTATAAAACTGAGGGATCACGGGGGTCAAGCTCTCTTCTTTGATTGTCCAATGTGGATCTTGCCTGTCTTTTTGCCCTTGATTCCAGATCTGTGCATTTCTGAATCATGTTCCTGAGTTCACCTCCTTCTCCTGCTGAGTCCAGACGAGGACCTTTCCCTGTGCCTGCTCTGCAGCATCTGTGGTGACCTGGTCATGGAGGGAGGGGCGGTGGTTTCATATGTTTGTATATATTTTATTATTTCATTATTATTATTATTATTAATGTTGTTGTTGTAAGGGATCTTAAAGATCATCCAGCTCCAACCCTTGCCATGGGCAGGGACACCTCCCACTGGATCAGGTTGCTCAAAGCCCCATCCAACCTGGATGTTTTAGTTTCCAACCCACAAGTCTCTCTCTTATTTCCCTGTCCTCTTTCTTGGTGAGCAAGACGAGGTTGGGGTCACAACTGCTCAGGTTTGGCTATCAGTCAGGCTGGACCAGAGCTAAACTGTGACGTAAAGGTTCCTCCACCCCATAAAGGCTGTCAAGTTCTTCACCAAAACCCAGAGCTTTTCCCACCAGGCTGGACAGACCCAACCCCGTGACATATATTTTTTCTGAGAAGAGGGCAAACAACACTCTGAGCTATCAGTGCTGTTAAATACCTCGTCATTTCTTCCCTCAGCTTCCCCATGATAATTTTCCACCACCCTCAATCGAGACATTGATATTCACAATGCCACCAGACTTGCAGAGCATCCACACATGGAAGTGGATCCACAGAGCATCCTGGACACCTCCCATAAACATAGTAAACTCCACAGGCAGCACAGAAGCACGTAAGCCCTTTCATAGAATCATAGAATGGTTTGGTTTGGAAAGGACCTTAAAGATCATCCAGTTCCAATCCCCTGCCATGGGCAGGGACACCTCCCATTAGATGAGGTTGCTCCAAGGCCCATCCAATGTGGCCTTGAACACCTCCAGGGACGGGGCAGCCACCATTTCCCTGGGCAACGTGTTCCAGGGCCTCCCCACCCTCATCATGAAGAAATTCCTCCTTTTGTCTTGTCTAAATCTGCCCCTCTCCAGTTTATACCCATTGCCCCTCCTCCTATCACTACAAACCTTTGCAAACAGTCCCTCCCCAGCTTTCCTGAAGCTCCTTCAGGTACTGGAAGGTCGCTTTTTAATAAAACAATCAGTAAAAAAAACCCAGAAGAAACAAGTCAGATGGGGATCAGCTACCCCTGCTGTGCTTGGGAACCTGTCTAGAGGAACCAAGGACTTTGCCTGCTTCTAATACTGCCTCTGTCCTTGCTGCATCCAGGTCTTTAACGTGAGCAGTCCTGGCAAATTATAAGCCATTTGCATGCAGGCAAACGCGCTGCACAGAGCAGCAGTTATGAACTTGTCTGCACACGGTGGCATAAAAAAAAAAAGATCAAAATGCAAATAATGTCAATGTTTTGCATGGTGTAAGTGCTGAATTCCTTCTAAGAAGGGAGGATTTGGAAAAAACAGTCCAGTCTGGGGCACACATCAGGATGGGTCCCACCAAGGTACAGTGACCTGAAAAAACAACCCCATGTCACTCAGCCGCACCCAGAACCCCATCTCTAAACCCTTCCCCAGCTTTGCTGCCCTCTCTGGACACGCTCCAGCCTCTCAATGTCTTTCTTGGAGTAAAGGGTGCAAAAGCGAACCCAGTATTTGAGGTGTGGCTTCACCAGTTCAATTGGTGATGTCTCTTTAATTTCAGAAATCAAAGCCAGTGGTCACTGGCAGTTGTGTGTTGCTGGGGCAGGTTAGGGACCACTGGTGGTCTCTCAGGAATCTTGTATGGGAAAGGCGAGTGCTCTGCTCAAAATACAGATGTTTTCTTTTCATAGAATAAATCAAATCTCCTTGGTAGAGACAGTTCTCTTTCTCTCACACTTCTCCCTCCGTGGGAATTAAGGAGTTATATTTGCTTTGTTCTTTTCAATATTTATCTTTTTTCTTTTAATAGGTGACATTTTCCTCCAAACCGTTTACTGTCAGTATTTTTGGCAGGGTAAAACCCTCAAGTCTAAAGATCCACTTTGGTGAATTCAAACTCTTTAGAGTCAGAAACAGAGGGCTTGAGGGTCGGGGTTCTTTTTTTTTAAATCAAAATCTTCCCTGTTCATGCTATCTGCGTCTCTAATGCTGTGATATCTTCCCAATGCCTGCTTACATCTGTCTTCTGTGTCCTCATTGTCATTTGATCATCTTACTGCAGAGCAGGGGCTGTCTTTGCAGGTGGGCACCTCGGAGGCCACTGATGGAGGGCAGTGCAGAGCTGCTCTCTACCAGCTTTCTGCCACGGTATGAGGAAATTCAATTTTACCCTCTCCCTTAGCGTATTTGTTAGGCACTTAATATCCTTTCCCTCCAGCTTAAGCCAAATTTAGTACTCAAACAATGGGTGACATGGAAGAATGAAAAGAGGAGGACGACTGTGGGAGGTCATGCTCTTGCCTCCCTGCTCTCACCCATCTCATCCTCTCCCTTCCCTGTATAGCCCAGGCTGGTTTCAGAGCATGGAAAAAAAAAAAAAGCCACATGAGGTCAAAGAACGTCCATACAAATATATCAAAAACGCACATGAAAATCTCTTGCTCTGTCAAGTACTTGGATGCTCTTGTCCTTCTGTATTGCATCACAGCTGCAGAGGGACCTGGCCAGGCTGGATTGATGGGCTGAGGCCAATTGTATGAGACTCAACACTTTGACCACAATGACCCCGTGTAGCTCCAGGTTTGAGGAAGAGCGGCTGGAAAGCTGCCCGGTGGAAAAGGACCTAGGGGGCTGGTTGACAGAGGCTGAACATGAGCCAGCAGTGGCCTAGGTGGCCAAGAAGGCCAATGGCATCTTGGCCTGTACCAGAAATGGCGTGGCCAGCCAGAGCAGGAAAAGGATTGTACCCCTGGACTCAGTGCTGGCAAGGCCACACTTTGAATCCTGGGTTCGATTTTGGGCCCCTTGCTCCAAAAAGATACTGATCATAGAGTGGTTTGGGTTGGAAGGGACCTCAAAGCCCACACAGTCAACCCCCACCTGCCATGGGCAGGGACACCTCCCACTGGATCCAGTTGCACCAAGCCCCCTCCAGCCTGGCCTTGAACACCTCCAGGGATGGGGCAGCCACCACTGCTCTGGGCAACCTGGGCCAGGGCCTCCCCACCTCCCAGCAAAGCATTTCTTCCTAAGATCTCATCTCAATCTCCCCTCTTGCAGCTGAAAACCGTTCCCCTTGTCCTATCCCTGCCCTCCCTGATCAAGAGCCCCTCCCCAGCTTTCCTGGAGCCCCTTTCAGTGCTGGAAGGTGCTCTAAGGTCTCCCTGAAGCCTGCTCTTCTCCAGGCTGAACAACCCCAGCTCTCTGATTGTTTTCTCCTATGGGAGGTGCTCCAGCGCTTGGATCATCTCTGTTGTCTCCTCCAGACTTGGTCCAACAGCTCCATGTCCTTTCTGTGCTGAGGACTCCACAACTGAACACAGGGCTCCTGGTGAGCTGCAAAGTTCCTACTAAAGCATTCTGTGATTCTATGATTCCCTAAGGCATGGGGAAAAGGAAGGCAGGAGATGTGAGATCCTCAGGCAAACTGAGCAGACACACCAGCAAAAATGGGGATATGGGTGGGTACATGCAAAACCTAAAGTTTGCTCTGCTCTGCCTTTAATTCAGTCACATCAGGGAAGCTTCAAAGAAAGCAAAAGCTGTGGTCATGCTGGTAGTTAACAATTATAACCTACGTAATTATAAGCTGATTGGCTTGATGTTGCTCTTGGCTAGAAACACTGCAATCGTGACACATGACTGGATAAGTAAATAATTAAAGACTGGCTTATTAATTAGTGCAATATTTCATGGTAAAAAAAATGCCATGAAACAGAACACTACAAAATCCACATTCAAAGCTTCCGAAAAGCGGGATCAGAGGTTAGTTGGTAAAAGTAGATACGTTACATAATGTCATTAGTAGCTTTGTTTAGCACTGTCCAGTGGTATGAATACTACTTTAATTAGTATCTCTCAAATCATGTCTGGCATTACCTGTGGCCAGTGGGTTGAGCAAGGGGATTGTGCCCCTCTGCGCTGCTTTGGTGAGACCCCACCTGAAGTCCTGTGTTTAGTTCTGGAATCCCCATCATGAGAAGGAGATGGAATTGCTGGAATGGTTCCAGAGGAGGCCATGCAGATAATCCGAGGGCTGGAGCACCACTGGTATGAGGACAGGCTGGGAGAGTTGGGGTTGTGCAGCCTGGAGAAGAGAAGGCTGCAGGGAGACCTTAGAGCAGCTTCCAGTGCTGAAAGGGGCTCCAGGAAAGCTGGGGAGGGGCTCTTAATCAGGGAGGGCAGGGACAGGACAAGGGGAATGGTTTTAAACTGCAGAGGGGAAGACTTAGGTTAGACATTAAGAAGAAACTCTTCATGCTGAGGGTACTGAGGTCCCGGCCCAGGTTGCCCAGAGCAGTGGTGGCTGCCCCATCCCTGGAGGTGTTCAAGGCCAGGTTGGATGGGGCTTGGAGCAACCTGATCCACTGGGAGGTGTCCCTGCCCATGGCAGGGGGTGAAACTGCATGGACTTTGAGGTCCCTTCCAATCCAACCCATTCTATGATTACCACTTTAATTAGTATCTCAAAAATCATATATAACATTGTCAAGACAGCACCATAAATGATGGACAGATGTCATGATGTAACATAAACAAGGAATCATGCAAGGCTGCGTATTGTACTCCTTCAATTAAACAGCTGCAAGAATTTAATGTGGTTCAAACAAAATATCATTTCTTTTACCTATAAAAACCTCTCTGGACAGCAGCTCTGGTGAATAATTCAGCCTGAGGCAGCCACCAGCATTGCGCATTTCAGCACAAGAGGTTAAAGCTTGCCAAAGTTATGAGCTGCAGCAGATAAAGATTTACACTGAGACTTGTCAGGTAACCTCAATTACAAATAATCTTAATCCTAAATAGCTCCCCAGGTGTGCAGAATATTGCTAAACAATCCCTGCTGTAGCACCAGCTCTTCTGCCAGCAATGCAAGGGCTTGCTTAATCGATCTGTTGCACATTGGGAACCTAGAAAATGCAGAGTTTACCTTCCCCTGCAGTGATGAGACCCAATATGCTGTGGAAAAGCTGTCCCTGGGGTGGGTTCCTCCAGCACTGAACTCCTTCCTTTGCCCACACGGAGGCTTCTCTGTCATTCATGATATTTCGTGTATCACAGAATCACAGAATGACCTAAACTGGAAGGGACCCACAAGGATCATGGAGTCCAATTCCTGTCCCTGCACAGTACACCCCAACATTCACACCGTGGGGCTGAGGGCATTGGCCAAATGCTTCTGGAATATTGTCAGGCTTGGGGCTGTGGCTGCTTCCCTGTGGAGCTGCTCCAGTGCTCCACCACCCTCCGGGAGATGAACCTTCTCCTGATGCCCAACCTAACCCTCCCCTGGCATATCTTCCTGCCATTCCCTCAGGTCACCAGAGAGGAGACGTCAGCACCTGCTGCTCCTCCTTTCCTTCTGAGGAAGCTACACGCTGTGATGAGGTCCTCCCTCAGTCTCCTCCAGGCTGAACATACCAAGTGACTTCAGCCGCTCCTCACACTCTTCCCCTCCAAATCCTCCACAAACTCTGTGCCCTCCTCTGGATGCCTTCCAGGAGTTTTAGATCTTTTCATCCTATGGCCCCAGAACTGCACCCAGAGCTCAACGTGGGGGTGTCCCAGCGTGGAGCAGAGCAGGACAACTCCCTCCCTTGCCCAGTGAGCAATGCAACTATTGTCCATCCATTATTTTAGTTCATTTACTTCCAGCCTTGGCAGGGTTTTAAGGACACAATGCCTGAAAAAAAGACTTTTTGTTGCTCTGTAAATGTGATGTGCAGTACCAACCACTGAATAAAATACACAGATACTGAAACTGCAAGTACCGTGAAGTCAGCTTTGCTTTCAGCAAATACAATTTTGCTTGTATGTTCTCATTTATTTTGAAGACAGTAGCAGGTTAAATCTGCCTCAGATTGGCCCAGCTGATATAAATCAACCCCCTTTTCCACATGTGATTTATTTTGCTTTCATCTTCTCAAATGTGGCTCAAAATACAAATGCAGTAAACACAGGTTTTGCAAACTCTAGGGCCGCTACAGTTTTTCATCCAGGCTGCTTTTAATACTGTAGTAAAACCCTTTCTCTGAGCTACTGACGCTTCTCCGCAGCATGAGCATTGCAGCATCCACTGCAACATGAAAACCTGGAAATAAAACCACCTACAAATGTGCTACAACAACTCTCATTATTCCACCCAAAAGAAAAGCTCCCTGCTATCACCCGATTCCTGCCACTGGGTTATTTATTTGGCTTTTTTCTCCCTGAGCGTGTCGAAGTGACCCATTTCTTTTCTGTATTCACATTCCTGGTGAAATGTAAGCCTCAATTCCACTCACTTTGTCATTTTTCTTCTATGCATGTTCAGTTCCCCGGTCCTTTAAATCCTCCTGTCCTGATGAGACTTGGGACCAGAATAGGCTGCTGCTCTTTCCTAAGAGCAGTTTTAATTCCACGTGGTAAAGAATCATAGAATCATGAAATGGTTTGGGATGGAAGAGACCTTAAAGCCCACCCAGTTCCACCCCCTGCTGTGGGCAGGGACACCTTCCAATGGATCAGGCTGCTCAAAACCCCATCCAACCTGGCCTTGAACACCTCCAGGGATGGGGCAGCCACCACTGCTCTGGGCAACCTGGGCCAGAGCCTCCCCACCCTCACAGTGATATATTTTTTCCTAAGATCTCATCTCAACCTCCCCTCTTGCAGCTGGAAACCATTCCCTCTCGTCCTGACCCTGCCCTCCCTGATCAAGAGCCCCTCCCCAGCTTTCCTGGAGCCCCTTTCAGTACTGGAAGGCCATTATAAAGTCTTCCAAAAGCATTCTCTTCTCCAGGCTGAACAAATCCAACTGAGCACAGCACGTGGAGGAATGTGAGACGGGGTGGATCATAAAACTGGCTTAGTACTAATTTTCACTTACGTGGTTTGCTTTGGCATGGTAATAAATCACAGAAAGGCACTCAGATTGCCCCACTTTTGCTAAAATAATTGCCTTAGAATAGGTTTCCACAATCTTGGGTCCAAAGTGTGATGAACAGTAAATTGAACTGCATTTACTCATTTGAGAAAAAGACTGTTTCACTGGTTTCCTTCAGAGTCTCCTTTTGGATTAAACTCCAAAGACCTAGAGAAGTCAGTAGTTGTGAAAATATTTCCACGCAGGCTCTGAAAGTTAAGCAGCCAAAGGCTTGATTACATTTTGAAAGAAGAGCCCTCGGTCATTGAGGTGCTTGCTGCATTCCCACCACATCTGTGCCACGTGCCGCTGGTGCAACGCAATCCCTGCCAATGAGATGCCATTCAGCTAAGTCCAAACCAGAAAAATAAAGAATCCACAGGAAAGCAAGCCCATTTTTCTTCCTGTAAAACCAAATTTTGCTGAAAAGCACCAGAGAGCTGAATTGTTTCCTTTATTCCCAGGACAAATGAGTATGGAGCATCTACCCTGATATCCAAGGTTTGTGCAGAACAGTGTCCACAAGAGGTGCTCTGCAGCTCTTCCATTATATCCACACCCTTTCTGCTAATAGGATTAAAGCTGATAATGATTCCCATTTTCTTAAACAATGGCAGGGGTCAGGGAGCTGCCAGCAACCTCAAAAGCAAAACCTCCTTTAGATCTGGTCGTAGCTAGAACCAAATAGGTAAACAAGGAGAAAATCCCAACTATGATGAGGGATCTCCTCTACATATTCTGAATTTTGTGTTTGTTGGATTCTTTTCCAAGTTGCTGATGGGAGGGATTTTGAACTGAAATTATGCTACTATTTCAACATCCATTGGGAGGCTGGGGTTGCTCATGATGGCCTTCAAAGGGAGGAACATAGGGCTTCCAACCCACTACAGACCATGGGAAATTATTCACTTAATAGAGATGCTTTTTTCACTCCAGTGGTCCTAAAAAGTGCCTGGGAAGACCAGCCTTGAGGGACAGGGGAACCTATTGCTGATGTGACTCCAGAAATCAGAGGAGCTCAGCTTGGGCACAACATCTGCTGCACAATCAAGAAGCTGAGTCTTCCAGTCACGGCAGCTCATCTCCCACAGAGGAAGAATCAAGACGTGCATGACTGAACACCCAGTTTAACATTCAGATCCAAGACACTGAAGATAAAAGACATATCAAGTTTGTCTCAACCCAGTGAATTGATTACACAGCGCTGGCAGATCATGGCAGGGGTTGCCCATCCTCCCTGCGCCTGTGATCTTGGGTAATAACTTCACAAAACCCTTTGTTTTTTTGAGAACAGGAACATATTTCAAAGCCCCTCTGTACTCGAGTAGCTTGAAGTTGCTCGAGACTGTGGTCTGCCCACCCTGGTCCCCGAGCACGTTCAATGTACCAGAAGAGAAGAGGAAATTCAAGCCTTATTACAAACTTCAAATAGAAGAAATTCGCTGCCTGATGACTCTCTCAGGCCTCTCACAAAAGCAGAATGACAGATGCCTGCAGAGAAGGGCTATTTATGTTTTGCATGTAAAAATCTTTATATTCCAACCACTGAAAGAAGCTAAATCTCCTGTTTTGTTACCAGCCTTCTCAGAATATAAACCAGGTGCCTTAAGCTATGATTGTGCTTTGAGGGATAGATCTCTTTGGCAATCCATTAGTTAAAGCAGGAATAGAATTACTCAATGACACGCAAACCTATCGCGTGCTCAATCCATCATCTCAGTGCACCAAGACACCACCAAGCCTACCTGTAACAAGGAAGCTGCACCGGCCAGCGCCCGCTTCGTTGATGATGTTGCAGTTGTAGATGCCGTAGCTGTCACGGGAGAGGCTGCTGACGGTGTATTCGGTGGAGTCCTGCATGTCAAACTGGCCAGTGCGCAGCAGCTTGCTGCCCAGGCGCCACTCGTAGGTGAGGACCCGGGTGGGATACGCCCTCAGGACACGACAGCTCATGGTGATGCTCCGGCCTTGGCCTTGCCGAATCTCCAGGAAGGTGGGCTCCACGGCGGGAGGGTCTGGGGGGACAGGAAGTGAGAGAGGGAGATAAATAAGGGAATTAGAATCATAGAACGGTTTGGGTTGGAAGGGATTTCAATGCACAACCAGTTCCAATCCCCTGCCATGGGCAGGGACACCTCCCATTGGATCCAGTTGCTTCAAGCCCCATCCAATCTGGCCTTGAACACCTCCAGGGATGGGGCAGCCACCACTTCCCTTGGCAACTTGTTTCACGGCCTCACCACTCTCATCATGAAGAAATTCCTCCTTATGTATAGTCTAAATTTGCCCCTCTCCAATTTAAAGCCATTGCCTCTCATCCTATCACTACAAACCTTTGTGAACAGTCCCTCCCCAGCTTTCTTGTAGCCCCTTCAGCTACTGGAAGGTGTCTATGTGATCTCTTTGGAGCCTTCTCTTCTCCAGGCTGAACAATCCCAACTCTCTCAGCCTGTCCTCGTATGGGAGGTGCTCCAGCCCTTGGACCATCCTTGTAGCCTCCTCTGGACCCATTCCAAAAGCTCCATCTCCTTCTTATGTTGAGGATTCCAGAACTGGACATAGTACTCCAGATGAGGTTGCATAAGAGAGGAATAGAGGGGCAGAATCCCCTCCCTCGCCCTGCTGGCCACGCTGCTTTGGATGCTGCCCAGGACATGGTTGGTTTCTGGGCTGCAAGTGCACATTGCCAGCTCATGCCGAACTTCTCATCAATTAGCAGCCCAAGTCCTTCTCCTCAGGGCTGCTCCCAATCATATCATTCCCCATCCTGTATTGAAGCCACAGATTGCCCTGACCCAGGTGTAGGAATTATCGTGAGAGACAATTAACCAGCCACTGTGGACAGGCTGGAGCTCACAGCAGAACCCAGCATCCATGAGATGGAAACTCAGTAATGGTAAATACACAGCCCTGGTAGATACCGATCAGCCGGTAACAGGAATGTACACATCCAAAGGGCTGTGTTCTGCTTATTGACATTTCCTGCTGAGTACTCAAAGATGCTCTGCTGCTTCACTGATACTATCACTCGAGATGCAGTCAGAGGTCCTGTGCCCATGTGTGTTTTAATGGACTCGCCAGGCCTTGCGGATGGCAAATACTGAACTGTGCAAAAGGGAGGAACCTGATCCAGTGGGAGGTGTCCCTGCCCACAGCAGGGGGTGGAACTGGATGGGCTTTGAGGTCTCTTCCAACCCAAACCATTCCATGATTCTATGATTCTATTTAATGCGACACTCATCCAGCCCAGGAGGCTCAGCCCTCCACAGCCTCACAGAGGAACCATGGACACACATGGCACTTTCTGGAAGAGGAAGGAGGAGAAACAAGGGCTAAAATCCTTGACTCGGTTTAGTTAAAGTGCACAAGGTAATGATAACCATGGTAGAGCTGAGGCGGTGAGCGGTTCTGTGTTCAGTGGGACCTGACTTTGCAGTAGCAGAAGATGAATTGATGAAGCAGCCACAGAT
The DNA here is from genome assembly GCF_032191515.1 of Phaenicophaeus curvirostris. Classification (NCBI taxonomy): domain Eukaryota; kingdom Metazoa; phylum Chordata; class Aves; order Cuculiformes; family Cuculidae; genus Phaenicophaeus; species Phaenicophaeus curvirostris. The sequence continues at coordinate 65,652,686 of NC_091396.1, read as the reverse complement.
GCCCCTCCACACCCCATCCCAGCAGGTCCTTTCAGGCTTGAACAAATATATAATCATATATTAATCTTTTCTATCCACTCAGGCAGTAGTTTTGATATTCCAGTAAGCACAAAATGGACCATTTTCCCATAACTTGAATTAAACTGCATTTTAAATAATGTAGATTTGCAGCTACAAACTCTGACAGACTTTTGATTCCAGCAAAACACAAAATAAATAAAATATAGGCAAGATAGAGCGTATGCAAAAACCTAACTTCACCCTCCTGTTTGCCTTTTGATAATTTAATCATTGCTGAAAAATCAGGGCAACCTGGACAGAATAATGTTGGCACTCGGCTCTTGTCAGCACAGCTTTTTAGATAAGGTAACGTGCATTTGTTTGCAATCAGATGCAGAGCAGTGAGCGACAAGGCATCCTGGCTCTTCAAAAAACACAGCTCGTTTTTTAGCCCATGAGGAAGAAGAAATCCTGAAAGCCTCCTACGCCAGTAAGAAACATGAAAACTTTGCATCCATATTAAAAGACCTGTCTTACAGATATGAAACGCAAAAATACAAAGCCCCTGATGAGCTCTGCATGAGAATAATCTTCCCAGAGTCAACATCATGCTCCTTTCAGAAGGACCTCTCTTTTACCACTATCTCTCCAAGAACATCTTGTCCTCAGGTTCTCCATTGCTTGGTAACTCCATAACCGATACCAGTCATAAAATGGTTTGTGTTGGAAAGGACCTCAAAGCCCAGCCAGTTCCTCCCCTGCCATGGACACCTCCTACTGGATCAGGTTGCTCCAAGCCCCATCCAACCTGGCCTTGAACACCTCCAGGGATGGGGCAGCCACCACTGCCCTGGGCAACCTGGGCCAGGGCCTCCCCACCCTCACAGGAAAACAGTTCCCTGTTTTTTTTCCTGGTTTATTTCCTTATGGGATACTTTAGCCTTGAAAATAGCTTTTAAATGAAAGTTTCCCCTGCCTTTAAGATGAAAATAGTCTTTAAAATGCAGAATTTCCATCCACGAACAGATGATATCCAGTGACAGAAAAAAAGAATTAAGTTTGGTTGCTCATTTTCAAGTTATATTTTGCAGGTAATAACATTAATGGAAAAGGAAAGAGATGATAAAAACTAATATATATGAATGTAGCCAGAGCTAATGGCTTATTTTTATGCTATTTGTTTTTACAAGACAGTGAGCTTGCAGCCAGAGAATCACAGAATCACCAGGTTGGAAAAGACCTCCAGGATCATCAAATCCAACCATTCCTATCAAACACTAAACCATGTCCCTCAGCACCTCTTCCACCCGTGCCTTAAACCCCTCCAGGGAAGGGGACTCAACCACCTCCCTGGGCAGCCTCTGACAGTGCCCAATGACCCTTTCTGTGAAAAATTTGTTTCGGATGTCCAGCCTGAACCTCCCCTGGTGGAGCTTGAGGCCATTCCCTCTCATCCTGTCCCCTGTCACTTGGGAGAAGAGGCCAGCACCCTCCTCTCTGCAACCTCCTTTCAGGTAGTTGTAGAGAGCAATGAAGTCACCCCTCAGCCTCCTCTTCTCCAGGCTAAACAACCCCAGCTCTCTCAGCCGTTCCTCAGAAGGCCTGTTCTCCAGCCCCTTCACCAGCTTTGTTGCTCTTCTCTGGACTCGCTCCAGAGCCTCAACATCCTTCTTGTGGTGAGGGGCCCAGAACTGAACACAGGATTCGAGGAGTGGTCTCACCAGTGCCGAGTACAGAGGGAGAATAACCTCTCTGGACCTGCTGGTCACGCCGTTTCTGATCCAAGCCAAGATGCCATTGGCCTTCTTGGCCACCTGGGCCACTGCTGGCTCATGTTCAGTCGCTGTCAACCAACACCCCCAGGTCCCTCTCCTCCAGGCAGCTTTCTAGACAGACTTCTCCTAGTCTGTAGCTGCACAGGGTTGTTGTGCCCCAAGTGCAGGACCTGGCATTTGGCCTTGTTAAACCTCATGCCATTGGACTCTGCCCAGCGGTCCAGCCTGTTCCGATCCCTTTGAAGAGCCTCCCTGTCCTGCAGCAGATCGACACTAACTCCCAGCTTAGTGTCATCCGCCAACTTACTTACAGTGCATTCAATCCCCTCATACAGGTCATTGATAAAGACATTGAACAAGGCTGGATGCAAAAAGAAGGTGGCAGTGTCTCAGGCATCTTCCAAGATTAGAATCGTTCAATCATAGCATGGTTTGTTTAGGAAGGAACCTCAAAGACCATCCAGTCCCACCCCCTGCCATGGGCAGGGACACCTCCCATTGGATCAGGTTGCTCCAAGCCCCATCCAGCCTGGCCTTCAACACCTCCAGGGATGGGGCAGCCACCACTGCTCTGGGCAACCTGGGCCAGGGTCTCCTCACCCTCATTGTGAATAATTTATTCCTAATATCTAATTCAATCTTCCTCTTTCAATTTAAAACCATTTCCCCTCATCCTATCACTCCATGCCCTTGTAAAAAGCCCCTCCCCAGCTCTCCTGGAGCCCCTTCAGGTACCTGGAAGTTCACTATAAGGTCTCCCTGGAACCTTCTCCCATATGAACAAGACCAACTCTATCAGCCTGCCCTCAGAGCAGAGGTGCTCCAGCCCTCAGATCATCTCCGTGGCCTCCTCTGGACCCATTCCAACAGTTCTGTTTCCTTCTTACAGCGAGGATTCCAGAACTGGACACAGGATTCCAGGTGGGGTCTTACCAGAGGGAAGCAGAGGGGCAGAATCCCCTCACTAAATGCACTGGCCACGCTGCTTTGGATGCAGCCCAGGACATGGTTGGTTTGTGGGCTGTGAGCACACATTGCTGGCTCATGCTGAGCTTCCCATCAATCAGCACCCCAAGTCCTTCTCCACAGGGCAACAATGCGCTGAAGGAAAACTCACTCTGTTTGGAACTTATACATGGTTAATTCATTTGCATTAGCTCTTCCCCAAGGCTTTTGCAATTTGATTTAATTTACTTTGCTGTACTTACTTCCATTTTTCATAATTCTAGTATTAGTTTTGGAAAAATATATGGAAGAGCCGCAAAGGGAGTAGAGTTCGTTCTCTTAAACAATTATCTTTGGGAAGCAAACAGGCTGAAGTAAAAATGTGCTTTATATTAATATTTAATGAATTTTTTAGCCTAAGTACATTCATGTCTTAAGGATTAGAAAATGGAAAAGGAAGTCTCCCTCTCCATCAAGAGAAATGACAGCAAGGACGCTTGTCTGTTTTAAACCAGACAGCTGCTCTTCATGGCGCAGATCCTATCATGGTCTTTATTGTAAGGTTTGTGAAGTAGAAAACACACCATTCAGTGAGTTTATTTTGACTTTGTAGCCTTAAGCAGAGACTTTACCTGATGATTTGGTTTCTCCAATTTGCATTATAGCCTAAGGAAATTAATTAGTTTCTCTCTCCCTGCTCCAGCAACAGGAATGAATATGAAAACCTGATGCTGCTGCTTCAGTTTCTTTTGTATCCTGGCTGCTTTTTATTTGATTCACTCAACAGGAATGTTACTCTAACACTGAACCTGCCCATAGCAGAGGGGCTGGAACTGGATGATCATAGAGCCATAGAATCAGGGCATGGTTTGGGTTGGAAGGGACCTAAAATCCCATCTCAAACCTGCCATGGACAGGGACACCTCCCACTGGATCAGGTTGCTCCAACTTGGCCTTGAACACCTCCAGTGATGGGGCAGCCACAGCTTCTCTGGGCAACCTGGGCCAGGGCCTCCCCACCCTCACTGTGAAGAATTTCTTCCTAATGTCCAACCTGAATCTTCCAATTTAAAACCATTCCCCTCATCCTATCACTCCACGCCCTTGTAAGAAGCTCCTCTCCTACATTCTTGCATTCTTGTAGGCTCCTTTCCAACCCAAACCATTCTATGAGTCTAACATCTATCTATGTCAGATACAGAGAAGGAGTAACCTTCAAACACTCTTGGGGCAGGATTCGCATCCCAGAAAACAAGACCAGTAAATGATGAATCAGGTGAGGTGGTACCATCTCACGGTGGACAGAGGTCTGGATGGGCTCGGGACCACACCACTGCATTGCAGACCAGACTAGAAAGGGCTAGATGATGCAGGAGAGGGGACTATTACCCTCCCAGCCTGGAATGGTGCTAACCACTGTGTATTTAAGATGCCAGTGAATCTGAGAAGATCTGAGCAAGCACCATTTCCAATGTCTGACTGAAACATAATGTAAAATATTTTATTGCCTGAGGGATGTGATGTGGAAACTCAGAGTCATTCCAGCTCAAAAAGGCAGCCTTTCATCTTGCCTTTTCTTTCTCCCTAGGTTATTGAGGGCATGTTTGCCTGTGAGGGAGAGTTACTTGCTGGGATTTCTCTCCTGCCTGATAATGAAGGCTGCAACTAGGGATTCAATTTTTTTTTTCTTATGTTGTGTCTATGCCTGTGCCTCTGATCTATCAAACCCAGGTTTGGCTGATTACTCTCAGGAACATTGTGTGGCTTCTCTTCAACTTCCAGTAGAGGCAGCACTTTGTCTCCCAGGCCACATCAGCAAGTGTTTTACATCTACAAAGTCGATATTACACATTATGTTATCGGAAATGGGGTTTGTGTGCTTTTATAGCAAAAAAATGACTCATTAATATACATGAGTAAATACACCAGAATTAGATGCATGGAAATTTGCTGTCTGATATCATGGGATGATTTGGTTTGGAAGGGACCTTAAAGCCCATCCAGTTCCAACCACCCTGCCAGGGCAAGGACACCTCCCACTGGATCAGGTTCTATATGTATGTGCTTGTACAGACAAATAGAGTCAATATAATATGGATAATATCTATTCCAATATTCTCATAGGCTTTACCTTCCCCCAGTATGATTTGTTCAGAACCTAAGAGTAAAGGGACTCTTTCATCTGATAAACAGCTCTGGAGACTTCCCTAGCAAAGCCGCTCAGAGAAGCTGCTCTCCTGGAGCCCCTGTACCAGACAGTCAATAGATTGAAAGTAGAGCTCTATTTTTGTTAAAACACAAAAAGCTCTTAAACAAACACCAAGCTTTCATGGATTGGAGTGCAGAGGTGTGGATGGGAGAGTCTTCTTCTGTATTAGATCTGAAGACAGAAGATACAGGGAAAGACGATATTATTAAATATTATTATTCCCTGCCAAGGGAAGTGGTGTCATTTCTGGAGGAGTTGAAAAAGCACATAGATGTGGCACTTCAGGACATGGTTTACTCAGCATGGTGGGGTTGCAATGACAGTTGAACTAGATGGGCTTAGAGGTCTTTTTCAACCTTAATGATTCCATGATTTTAATAGCTGCTGAGTTCACAGCACCTGGGATGTTCAAGGCCAGGCTGGCTGAGGCTCTGAGGAACCTGATCCAGTGGGAGGTGTTCCTGCCCATGGCAGGGGGTTGGAACTGGATGGGCTTTAAGATCTCTTCCAACATAAACCACTCTATGATTCTATGTCATCAGATGCTGGTGTGGTCCCCCCAAAACATCCAAAGACACATGCTGTTCACCTTCACTGGCACTGTGACAGACTGCAACAGTAGATGCATTGCTAGGGATTTAAAGCTCAATCTGGCTAAGAGCAACTGCAGAAGAATACTGCAATACTGAGTAAATTGGTAAAAAAACCCACGTACGTTAATTAATTCATCAGTTGCAATGGAAACCCCAGCTCCTAATAACGTCCAATCTAACAGAGCCTAATGAAGCGGTGCCTTTCAGGAAGGAGATCTTGGAGCTGCTGTGGATATTTCATAGAATGGTTTGAGTTGGAAGGGGCCTTAAAGATCATCTAATTCCAATTCCCTATGTCACGGGCAGGGACACCTCCCAACGGACCAGATTTCTCCAAGCCCCATCCAACCTGGTCTTGAACACTTCCAGGGATGGGGCAGCCACCACTGCTCTGGGAAACCTGGGCCAGGGCCTCCCCACCCTCATGGTGAAGAAATTCTTCCTTACGTCTAGTCTAAACAGAGTGAGAACAGAGTCAGAACCGTCCGGGCACAACTTGCCTACGAGTGGCTGCTAGAAGCGGTGGTGGGAATACAACCTCCAGCAGCTCAGTGGATGCTGAACCAGGCTGGGGAAAGCTTGCTCTATTCATCTGCACTGCAGGACTTATTATGATGCTGGCAAAGCCTTACATTTTCATCTCTCCACAGTTATTCCTATGTCTCACCATCCTCCAGCTGTTCTTTCCAGGCGTCTCCATCTATTCTGAGAATTATCTCCACACGCAATTGAAAACTAAACTGAAATGGCACTTTAAGCTTCCCAGGTCCTGACTTGGTTTTATTTAACGCAGTGGAAAACAAAACACCACCAAGCAAAAATTCAAATCAGGTTCCTTACTGCTGTGGAGAAGCAGCCACAGTGACGGCAAGGGCTGGAGGGTGTTCCCTTCCAAGGGAGTTGTATAAACACTCAACTGGGACCATTAAACTCCTTGTGACCCGGTTAAGCTAAAACAAACTACCCTCTACGAACTCTGTGACGGCAAAGGATGCACCAAACAGCATGGCTGGGAGACAACAGTGACTCTGCCTGCACCCACCCCGCCAAATCCACCAGCCACCCCCAAAGCCCAGGACGCTTTGCCTGGAGATGCAGGAGAAGGAGAAGCACCTTCACCTGTCCACTCGCTCTGCTGGAGCTGCAAGAGAGCTGCCCTCGCTTTGCGCACTGCAAAGACAACACAAGTCACCTCTCGCAGTGCCATTTAACAACCCTCATAGAGAGGAGAATGGTGAAAGCACTGCACAAGTCTAGACAGTTAAATTAGTCAGTCTTTACAACTCTTAAGTGATTTACAGCTGCTGTAAGCCCTTTATATAGGCAAGGCATGATCTTCATGAAAATACCTCCAATGACTCCCAGAAGCAGCTAAATGCGTCTCAACCTCAGCCTGTATGCTTTTGAAGCTAAACACTGTATTTTGCTAGATGAACAAAGTCAAATATGCACACATTTGGAAAAACAATAAGCAGCCCCATAAACTATAAATAGCTTTATGGTTTGAAGCTAACGTGTGGGGGGTTTGGTGGCAGGATTGAGATTATAGGACATAATAGCGACCTTCTGGTATCTGAAAGCTGGGGAGGGACTGCTCACAAAGGCTTGTAGTGACAGGACTAGGGGCAATGGGTATAAACTGGAGATGGGTAGATTTAGACTGGTCATAAGGAGGAATTTCTTCACTATGAGAGTGGAGAGACCCTGGCCCAGGTTGCCCAGAGCAGTGGTGGCTGCCCCATCCCTGGAGGTGTTCAAGGCCAGGTTGGATGGGGCTTGGAGCAACCTGAGCCACTGGGAGGTGTCCCTGCCCATGGCAGGGGGTGGAACTGGATGGGCTTTGAGGTCTCTTCCAACCCAAACTATTCTATGATGATGATGACTCTAAGACAATGGCATCCAATGTCTTTTTCTATTGTCAAAATAATGTTAAATAGCAGCTTTCATGCCTACTGGTCAAAAAGAATGGTCCTATAAACAGCTCAATGAAAAACTGACTTTCCCTAAATAAGTTTCTTTTTCATCAAACTGCTATTTTCCTCCTTGAAAGCCAGGATGAGCTCAAGCTCATCAACTCCTAATTAGTTTTCAGATAAATCTGGTTAAAACAAAGTGGTTTTCTTTGTTACTGAATGCTTGAACACTTCTGTGAAGTGAGTCTAAAAACAGATTCTCACAGCAAAAAACTTTCCGGTTTCTGCTCCAGGACTCCTAATAGGATAAATAAGACATGGCACGTGGCGATGGCATTCAGCAAGAGCTGGAAAGGTGAAAGAGGAGGCCTGAGCTCACAGCAGGGAAAGGTCACACGAGGCACAAATTGCCAGCAGGCGCCTTTTAAGGTGCTTTTCATGCTCCGTTTAACATACTAAAACTGAAATAACAGCAGCCTGGTAGGGAAGTTGCAGTGACACCAGGATGTCACCAGAATTTATCCGACAGGTTTCTGCAGGTCCACAGCAGCTGAACATGAGCTAGCAGTGTGCTCAGGTGCCCAAGAAGGTCAACAGCGTCCTGGCTTGGATCAGCTACGAAAAATGTGATTTACTGAAAGAGTGGTAGAGGATTGGAAGAGGCTGCCCAGGGCAGTGGTGGAGTCTCCATCCCTGGTTGGCTTCAAAAGGTGTGCAGGTGTGCTGCTGAAGATGATCAGGTGATCTCTCCTCCTGGATGCAGACAACGCCTGCATGAAGAAGTTCAAAGACAAGACACAATTTGGTTTTCATTCCTGGCACACAAGGGATTGCATGTCACCTTGTCCATAGGACTGAGTTAAACTATCACACTTCATCCAGACAGGAGACAGAAGGCACCAGAGTTAGATTTTCACAGGATCTAAAGTCTTCCAAGTTGTTCCACCTGGAGAAGAGAAGGCTCCAAGGAGACCTTAGAGCAGCCTCCAATACTGAAAGGGGCTCCAGAAAAGCTTGAGAGGCACTCTTGATCAGGAAGTGCAAGGACAGGATGAGGGGTGGCGGTTTTAAGCTGAAAAAGGGGAGACTGAGATGGGATTTTAGGAAGAAATGTTCTCCTGTGTGTGGTGACGTCATGGTCCAAGTTGCCCAGACACTGGTGGCTGCCCCATCCCTGGAGGTGTTCAAGGCCAGGCTGGATGGGGCTTGGAGCAACTGGATCCAGTGGGAGGTGTCCCTACCCATGGCAGGGGGTGGGACTGGATGAGCTTTGAGGTCCCTTCCAACTCAAACCATCCTATGATTTTATGATAAATCTAAATTTCACACCTAACAAAGTTTAAATTCTAAGTTAGATGGATCTTGAGTAAGGTAGATTGCAGTGGAAATATCTTTTCCATTGGCTGTAGCAGTGCATCTCAGCGTGGGCTTTGCAGGATTTACAAGTGCATAAGCCTCCTCACCACTCTCGAGAATCTGACAACTTTGATTTTGTGGTTCAAACTGCACCCACCGGCTGCAGAAGTTTGCTGGGATTTTCCTGGCTGCTGCCTCTGTCCTGGTTTGGCTTCTTGACAGGTCAATAAATTTTCTTTTCCAACAAGCAGCGAGCATCACCCAGCAGCTCTGAGTATCATAAGATTAAATATTTGTGCTAAAGCACGTGTAACTTTTGCAAGTGAAAAATATTCAAATGAGTAAACAAACAAGAAATAACTTAGAGGTAAAGCTGCAACATTAATTTTCCCCTGTATCTGCAAATCATTATTTGCTTTATTTGACTAGCTCAAGCGAGAACGTGATTGAGGAATAATGATGAGCTGCTTCAAAAAGCCATGAAACCGGTATAATCCATAATCTTTCAAAAGTCTACTCTGCTGATGATCTTTTATGGGCTGTGATCCTGTACCTTGTATTTTGGGAGATGAAAATTGTAATGTCTGAAAATATAAATCTTGAACAATACCATGGCAACAGTTTATATCTTACAAGACATCACCAAGCCAGCAGTGTCCTAACTGCAGCTGTCCCTCCGTCTGCATGGGCAAGTCATGGCACTCAAATTTGTCTCGTACAATCATTAAGGTTGGAAAAGACCTCTAAGCTCATCCAGTCTGCCCAACCCCACCATGGCCACTAAATGATGTCCCCAAGTGCCATGTCTGCATGTTTTTTGAACCCCTCCAGGGATGGCGACTCCACCACTGCCCTGGGCAGCCTCTGCCAGGGCTTCACCACTCTGCTAGTGAAGGAATTTATCCTAATATCCAATCCAAACCTGCCCTGTGCATCTTGAGGCCATTTCCTCTTATCCTATTGCTCGTTACTTGAGAGACCAGCACCCACCTCACTACAACCTCCTTTTGGGCAATTGTAAACACTGATGAGGTCTCCCCTCAGCCTCCTTTTCTCCATGCTAAACAACTCCAGTTCCCTCAGCCATCTCATAACCCTTGTTCTCCAGACCCCTTACTAGCTTGTTTGCCCTTCTCTGAAGGTGCTCCAGCCCCTCAATGTCCTTGGAGTGAGGGGTCCAAAACCGAACCCAGGATTCGAGGTAAGGCCTCATCAATGCCAAGTACAGGGGAAGCATAACATCCCTGGTCTTGCTGGCTACGCTGTTTCTGATCCAAGCCAGGATGCTGGTGGCCTTCTTGGTCACCTGGGCCACTGCTGGCTCATGTTCAGCAACTGTTGACTGGCACTGACAGGTCCTTTTCCACTAGGCAGCTTTTCAACCACTCCTCCCCAAGCCTGGAGTGTTGCATGGGGTTGTTGTGACCAAACTGCAGGACCTGGCACTTGGTCTTGCTAATCCTTACACAATTGGCCTCAGCCCACGGATCCAGCCTCTCTCCACCTTCCCAGGATAGAAGAATGTCTCTAGAGAAGCAGGGACCCACTGGTGGCCTTCTCCAGCCTGCACACCTTGCAGAAAGCTACCTGGAATTAACTGGGTATTTATATTAAAGCATTTTCCAGCCGACGAGATATTGCACACAAGATCATCTGCCAACTTTCCAGGTAGGTCAGAGCTGTGTTTAGTTCTGCTAGCCATGCATTCGGCCTCAAAGTGTTTTATGGATCCATAAAAAGGTCTGCAATCCCACAACAACTCTGTGATGCAAAACCAAAGCTGTATGGCCCCGTCGCATGTCGCCATCGGGCTGTGCACGGCTGCACAGCATGGGAGTTGCCTCTGCTTAGAGTTTCTCCTCACCAGTAGCTGATGGTCATGAATCAGGACTTTTGTTTTGGAAGTGGATGAAAAAGTTATGGAAAAAAATTGCACCAAAGACATGTCAAACCCCAGGAAGCTTCTTTAAGATTCAGATATGAGGGGAAGATTTCCATCTGTCTCTTCTCCACCCTGGAGCAGATTTCCCACAGATAACAATGGTTGACTTACACATAGATCAATTCAAAGCAACACGTAAAGGGAGTCCTAGCAGAACTGCCTTTCTACTGCATCTCAGGGTGGCCTCATAACATCTCATTCCTCCAGACCACCCCAACCCAAAGTGCTGTTGATAAAATCATCCTCTTCCCTGCTGTTAAAACTATATTGTTTCCCCTATCAAATCTCTTCACAGACCTCCTGGATATTTAATCAGGCTCCAAACAAGCTCCACAGCTGGGGAGAAACTCAAGATTCAATGTGACTTGAAAAAAAAACCTGGCAACTTAACTACCTGATTAGCCATGGGAACTGCTATTATTATTTCAGTACCAGACTCAACATCTCTTTCTGATTCCTGTGCTCTATTTGTTTATTTTCTGCACTCTGAGATGTGCCTTTCCAGTTCTTAGGAGGAACTTTCTCCTTAAACCTCAAAACCAGCTTTCTGCCTTGCAAAGACCAGAAAGGTCTCTGCTTCTCCTTTTCAAGCCAGTCCATCATAATATTTGAGCGGCATATTTTCCAAAATCCCTGCAGGAAAACCCCTACCAAGGGAAGCAAAAGTCTGGCTTTACAAAACTGTGTGTTTAGACTTTTGAAGATAATCCAATATTTCTCTTCCAGATTTATTTTAGGTAGGTTAAGATAATTGAAACACAAATGAAAAAACCTAGATCACATGAATATAATTCCTACTTACAGGAAAGCTGGGGAGGGGCTTTCGGTCAGGGAGTGCAGGGAGAGGACAAGGGGGAATGATTTTAAGATAAAACAAGGGAGACTGAGATGAGATCATAGGAAGAAATGTTTTGCTGTGAGGATGGGGAGGCCCTGGCCCAGGTTTCCCAGAGCAGTGTTGGCTGCCCTATCCCTGGGGGAGTTCATGGGGCTTGGAGCAACCTGATCCAGTGGAAGGTGTCCTTACCCATGGCAGGGAGTGGAACTGGATGGGCTTTGAGGTCCCTTCCAAACTAAGCCATTCCATGAAACTATGATAAAAGAACTATTGGAAATAGCAGATGATATTGATTAAAACGTGTTGGTTTAACTCCTATCCATGCCTAGATGCTTTGTAAGAGACAATTAAATAACCATTCAGGTAGCCCATGTAACAATGTTAGTTCTAGAATTAAGAGACCCTTAATTCACACATATTACTTGTCGCTTTAAAAGTCACTTGGAAAACTACTAGAAGAGTTAAATATTTCACTGTTCATAGAACCACAGAATCATTCAGCCTGGAAAAGACCTCTAAGCTCATCTAGTGCAACAATCACCCAAACCCCACTGTGCTGACTAAACCATGTTCCAAAGTTTCACATCTACATGCTCTTTGAACCCCTCCAGGGATGGAGACTCCCCAACTGCCCTGGACAGCCTGGGCTTTGCCTCTCTTTTAGTAAAGAAATTTTTGTCCAATCTAAACCTCCCCCAGAGCAACACGAGGCCATTTCCTCTCATCCTATCACTTGTTAATCAGGAGAAGAGACCAACACCCACCTCACAACAACCTCCTTTCAGGGAGCTGCAGAGAGCAATGAGGTCTCCCTTCAGCCTCCTCTTCTCCAGGCTAAACAGCCCCCGTTCCCTCAGCTGTCCCTCATAAGACTTGGGCTCCAGCCCCTTCACCAGCTCCATTGCCCTTTTCTAGACACGCTCCAGCAGCTCAAATCTTTCTTGTATTGTTAAATATTATAGTGCACCCATGAGTTATTGCTTCAATCAGAAGATGCTAGTATTTAATTGCAAGGGAGAGCGTCCACTGTGGTTAAACAACTACATGAAAGGATAAAGAAAACTTTAACACACTTTAGCACTTATCTATTCAAGTAACATCTAATATTCACTTACTATTTGTCACCTGTTGTACCAAACAACCTTCTTAAAAGCCTAATTATGAATATTGATGAAGTCCTTCCTAGCCTGGTGTCTTTGAACCAAGGTGCTCAGCTCTCCTCCCTCAGAGCTCCCGACAGGTCAGTCACATGCTTGCACTTTCATGAAGTGACTCATACCACTTTCCTTAAAATATTTAGCATCCAAATAATTTTTTTTAGGTCACTCAGTCCCACAAGAAGCACTACGTCATCTGGAGGATTGAATCTAGAATATTGAACAACATATGAACTGTGAGGGTAGGGAGGCCCTGGCCCAGGTTGCCAGAACAATGGTGGCTGCCCCATCCCTGAAGGTGTTCAAGGCCAGGCTGGGTGGTCTTTGAGCAACCAGATCCTGTGTGAATTGTCCCTGCCCATGGCACGGGGTGGAACTGGATGGGTTTTGAGGTCCCTTCCAACCCAACCCATTCTATGATTCCATGTACAGAGCAGAGAGGAGGACAACCTGCCCAACAGCCTTTCCCAGGAACCACCCCTCTGAAAAGCAAGTGCTAAGAAGTGCAATGAATCAGGGAATTTACGATGTACATCACAACTATGCATGGTGCAAAGGCACAACGTGCCAACGGGGAGCTGTTTCACTATGTGCAGTGCTGTACAGCCAATAAATCTGTGGCTGTGTCCCAAACCTGCCTCCCCAGTTCAGCACAGCCTCAAATCCATTTACGACAAAGGCAGGCTTTGGTATCACCAGCATCCACACTCAAATTGAATCCAATTTTGTTACCAAGTTATTTTTCTGATCACCACTTGGTCCTTCAATAAAAGGAAGCTCTGTCTATACATCTTATTTCCTTTATTTTGGTAAGAGAAGTACAAGCTTATTTTGATTATTAGAAGTCTTTCTGCTCTATGTATTTTCAGTTTAGGATCTCTGGAAATATTAGATGTTACAGTAAAAATTACAGGCTACAAAAACGGGAAGGGCAACTCACTCTACTAAGTTCTGCCAGGGAAGGTTTAGGCTGGACTTTAGGAAAAAAAATTTCACAGAAAGGGTCATTGGGCACTGGAACAGGCTGCCCAGGGAGGTGGTTGAGTCACCTTCCCTGGAAGTGTTTAAGGCATGGGTGGACGAGGTGCTAAGGGGCATGGTTTAGTGTTTGATAGGAATGGTTGGACTTGATGATCTGGTGGGTCTCTTCCAATCTGGTTGTTCTATGATTCTATAAAGAAAATTTTGCAGAAATCATCTCCTGAGGATTAAGTCTTTCATGATAAAATCAAGATCTTCCTGTAACAAAACAAGGGAGGGGATTCTGCCCCTCTGTTCTGCTCTGGTGAGATCTCACCTGGAGCCCTATGTTCAGCTCTGGAGTCCTCAGCACAGGAAGGACATGGAGCTGTTGGAATGGGTCCAGAGGAGGCCACGGAGATGATCTGAGGGCTGGAGCACCTCTCCTCTGAGGACAGGCTGAGAGAGTTGGCGTTGTCCAGCCTGGAGAAGAGAAGGCTCCAAGGAGACCTCAGAGCAGCTTCCAGCACTGAAAGAGGCTCCAGGAAAGCTGGGGAGAGGCTCTTGATCAGGGAGTGCAGGGACAGCAGAAGGGGGAAGGGTTTTAAGCTGAAAGAGGGGAGATTGAGATGAGATCTTAGGAAGAAATGTTTTCCTGTGAGGTTGGGGAGGCCCTAGCTTGGGTTTCCCAGAGCAGGGGTGGCTGCCCCATCCCTGGAGGTGTTCAAGGCCAGGCTAGATGAGGCTTCAAGCGACCTGATCCCTACCTATGGCAGGGGGTAGAACTGGATGGGTTTTAGGGTCCCTTCCAGCTCAAATCATTCTATGATTCTGGGGTTCATTGAAAATCATCCTCTTCCACTAGATCTCACAATCCTCAGCAACAACCTTTTGCTCATAGCGCTACCATGATATCACAGCATTTCATGGCATGGCCTTTTCCAACCTTAATAATTCTATGAATCTATGTCCCAAAAATATAAAGCTGCCTTCAACAACCACCTGAGGTATTCTGCACTCAGATACTGGAAGGACAGCTGCTGCTCAACTTCCTGAAGTTAAGATGATGGCCAAAGCCTTCCAACATCAGTGCGTTGTAGTAGCCACAGAATGATTTGATGATCCATGGTGGAATAGCATTTAAAGCCAGTTTTGCCAAGGGGACTTTTATGCAGACAGTAATGAAGTTTTTTTCAGCCTTAACATTCCATGAATAAAAAGTCTTCCCGTTGGAATGATCATCACATTTCAGAGCTATTACTCTCACTGGAGCTACATTTAAGCATTGTTATTGCTCAGCTAAAGCCAATAGTGCTACACCAGCCTATCAATCTGATGATGCTCTGCATTTACTAAAAGTACTCTGCAGAATCAATAAGACATAGTAACTTATTTCATAGAATCACAGAATGGTTTGGGATGGAAGGGAACTCAAGGCCATCTCTTGCCATGGGCAGGGACACCTCCCACTGGACCAGGTTGCTCCAAGCCCCATCCAACCTGTCCTCAAACACCTACAGGGATGGGGCAGCCACCACTTCTCTGGGCAACCTGGGCCGGGGCCTCACAACCCTCAAACGAAAACATTTCTTCCTGAGATCCCACCAAATCTCCTCTCTTTCAGCTGAAAAATGTTCTCCTCATCCTGTCCCTGAAGTCACCAATCAAGAGCCCCTCCCCAGCTTTCCTGGAGCCCCTTGCATTACTGGAAGCCGCTCTATGGTTTCCTTGGTGCCTTCTCTTCTCCAGGCTGGAGAACCCCAACTCTCTCAGCCTGCCCTCAGAACATTGGTTCTCCCGCCCCTGGATCATTTCTGTGACTTCCTCTGGACCCATTCCAACAGCTCCATGTCCTTCCTGTGCCAAGGACTCCGGAGTTGAATGCATTAATAGAAGATCCTAATATGTTTTGATAACTACCTTATGTGCTTGGATTTTGGATTAAAGCAAAGTAAGATGAATAAATAGCATCAATTATACATTTGTGGGACTTTAAACCAAAGTTAAGTCCTGCCATTGTCCTTCAAGTGCTGGCACATGAATAAAAGTTCAGGACTAAAGCAGCAAATCATTCCCAACAGCATGTACTTTATAATGAAATCGCACAGAGCAATTTGGTAGTAATTTATGTCATGTAGCAGCCAGAATCAACCACTTATGTTTAATTTCCAACAAATTAGAATTGTCCAGGGTAGTAATTCCACCTATGAAGCGATTGCATTTAATGTAGTACACGTATGTAGGCAAGATGATACGAGTTCAGGAGCACCTCTGCTATGAGGACAGGCAGAGAGAGTTGGGGTTGTTCAGCCTGGAGAAGAGAAGTCTCCTGGGACACCTTAGAGCAGCTTCTAGCACTGAAAGGGGCTCCAGGAAAGCTGGGGAGGGGCTTTTTACAAGGGCTTGGTGTGATAGGATGAGGGGGAATGTCTCTGAATTGGAAGGGGAAAGATTTAGATTAGACATTAGGAAGAAATTCTTCACAATGAGGGTAGGGAGGCCCTGGCCCAGGTTGCCCAGAGCAGTGGTGGATGCCTCACCCCTAGAGGTGTTCAAGGGCAGGTTGGATGGGGCTTGGAGCAACCTGATCCTGTGGGAGGTGTCCCTGCCAATGTCAGGGGGGGGAGCTCGATGGGCTTTGAGGTCCTTTCCAACCGAACCAATTCTATGACTCCAAACGCACAACCACTGGAATTCAGTTCCTACAGACCCCCACCATGGCACAAACGGCGTTTTATTTGTGCTTGGGTTAATAGATCCTCTTCAGTGAATGAAGATATGCAAATTTTTATCATTGGGAAGATACATTACAAGAATTAAAATGCAATGCCTGCATGAAAATTAAATGGAGTATAAAAATAGCTGCGATGGGTTCTTTCTAATGACTTCTATGACAGACGTAGGCATGATTAATGGCAACGCAATAATGCCTTGGCTGAACTTAATCACTAACACATCGGTTAATATTGACAAAGAGGAAATGAATGATACAGGGGCATCTACACCCAGAATCACCTGAAGAAAGAGCATAACTACTTTCGGAGGCTCAGCATAGGCAGAGGTGATAATGTCATTCACCATGCCAGATCCAACTCTTCTGCATGACTGCTCAACGGGAGTCATGCCATCAACCATGGTCCTCACGGTTTCATAGAATCATGGAATGGTTTGGGGTGGAAGGGAACTCAAAGTCCATCCAGTTTCAACCCCTGCCATGGGCAGGGACACCTCCTACTGGATCAGGTTGCTCCAAGCCCCATCCAGCCTGGCCTTGAACACCTCCAGGGATGGGGCAGCCACAGCTTCTCTGGGCAACCTGGGCCAGGGCCTCCCCACCCTCACAGTGATATATTTTTCCCTAAGATCTCATCTCAATCTCCCCTCTTTCAGGCTCAAACCATTCCCCCTCATCCTATCACTACATGCCCTTGGAAAAAGACCCTCCCCAGCTTCCTTGTAGGGCCTCTTCAGGTACTGGAATTTTAATCACCGTGCCCCATTCCTGCAGGCACTGCTGGACCTCTTTGCAGCTTCCCAGCATGAGGTAGGAGAGCAGCAGCCCAGCAGAGCAGCCAACAGCAGGCTTAGCCATACCATAACTACAGACGTGCCACCAGGCTCATACAGTGCTAGCATGCTCATCCATCCCAGTGTGACCTTCATAGAATCACTGCGCTTGGAAAAGACCTCTAGGCTCATCCAGTCAAACCGCCAGCCCAACCCCACTGTGCCGACTAAACCATGTCCCAAAATGGCACGTCTACTTGCTCTTTGAACTGCCCGAGGGATGGAGACTCCACCACCTCCCCGGGCAGCCTCTGCCAGGGCTTCATCACTCTTTCAGTAAAGGAATGTTTCCTGATGTCCAATCTAAACCTTCTCTGGTACAACTTGAGGCCATTTCCTCTTGTCCTGTGCCCTGTCACTTGGGAGAAAAGACCAACACCCATCTCACCACAACCTCCCTTCTGGGAGTTGTAGAGGTCGATGAGGTCTACCCTCAGACTCTTTCTATCCTGTTTCCCAAATGATAAAGCATGGGCACCCAGAGATGCTGCTGCTTCCTTGCCAGGGTCACGTCACTGTGGCCCTTCCTATGCACCCTCCCAAGCCTGGGGCTCCCTGGGAGGCGTTGGAGAAGGATTCTATCACCCCAGGGTACAAATTGCCACAGAAATAAACCTGAAAACACAGGCCAGTCAAGGCAGCAGCGTAACAACACACTGAGCAAGGAGCCAAGTACATCTAGAAACACCTGGGGGAGATTTCTGCATGATGTTTTGCAATAAAAAGCATTTTTTTACCTGGACAGGGAAAGCAAAGAGATATTCAAGGAAGAGCAGAAAATATATAAATGGGAACATAAAACAAGTGTATGGACTTCAAACCACCCAGAAATCCTTTTTACTGCTGCTCTGGATAGTGTCTGCAGCAACCTTTATTTGTCTTGAATAAGATATCAGTTTCTTCACTCACGTGTTTTATTTCTCTTGGGGACAAGGTCACTTTATAACCAAATGGGGTTTTATTTGGCAGATCTATAGCAGAGTTACCAATACGAAAGCAAATGTATTTATTTCTGTGTCAAGGCTGGCTCTGTCCTTGGGAGATCTGGGCCATTTCATGTGCAAAAGTCATCACATTTAGCTACTTCACACTTGCACCTTTGGGCCAGGTTGGGCTTTTATCTCCTTCAGAGGCCGGGACACATAAACATCAGAGGCTACAGCTGCACTGAAGCTGAATGAACTTGCCCTATTTCTTACACAGCCAAGGTTAACACTTCTAAATCCGGAGGTCAGGAATGTAAACCTCAGAGATGGCTCAGCCTGGGACTCTTGCAGCCACAGAAAATGAGAGGGAATGGGTTTTGCATTAGAAGGCAAATTGTCTTGTAGGTCACAAAGACAACTTTTGGCAAGTTTAAAAGAAAAGATAAGAAAATAAGTAGGTGAGGAATTAGTGCAAGGAGAGAACAGCTCAGGGACACAAAAGCAGGATGGGAGTGGAATGGGATTATTAGAGCAAGTCTGTTCTCAGCCTAAACAGCCTCTTCTCCCCCAGACCATTCCTCACTGCATCCTCAGCAGTGAGAGCCAGACAAGGTGTTATCAGCTGAGGCAGAACAATCAGTTTTCATAGAATCATAGAATCACCAGGTTGGAAAAGACCCACTAGATCATCGAGTCCAACCATTCCTATCAAATACTAAACCATGCCCCTCAGGACCTCATCCACCCATCCCTTAAACACCTTACATACAGTTTTGGGTGTTTTTATTCCATTTGAATTAGTTGTCCTGTGTTAAGCACATCTTAAAGGGTGGCACACAAACAGGAAAAGGTGAAGACGCTGTTTGGTGCCTCTTGCTCAAGGGAGAGAAGCTTAAACCTGCTCTCTGCAATTCTACTACAGGAATTGCACCGCTGAGCAGAATAATCTATGTATTTAACTGCAGCAGCCTAGCTTAGGGACAAGGTGAACGAATCACTTCCCCACTCTGATTAACAAAATTCCTTGAGAACTGGCATGGGACACTCTGGACACTCCTGTTTCTCCCTTAAAACAGAACAGTTCCTATCCCTTCTTCCCACCTTTGTGATTTCCCACTTTGTGACTTTCACAGTTAAAAATCATAGATTCATGGAATGGTTTGGGGTGGAAGGGACCTCAAAGCCCATCGAGTTTCACCCCCCTGCCATGGGCAGGGACACCTCCCACTGGATCAAGTTGTTCCAAGCCCCATCCGACCCAGCTTTGAACATCTCCAGGGATGGGGCAGCCACCACTGCTCTGGGCAACCTGGGCCATGGCCTCTCCAGTCTCACTGCCCAATATCTCATCTCAATGTCCACTCTTTCAGCTTCTATATCATTTACAGCTCTTGCTACACAAACTGAAAAAGCCTAAAAGTTGATTTAGAAGAAGTTTTTCTTCCATGCTGCCTGAAAGGCGAGCATTTGTCCTTCAGCTGGGTATCCTCACTACCTGTCAGGCCACTTCATGTGCACTGACCCACGCTTGATCTTCCAGATCAAGTGAAAGCGGAGAAGAGAGTGTGCTGAATTATAAAAGCGGTGTAGCCTCTACCAATCTGATATTCAATTAACATATGATGATAAGTAATAAAATGATAAATGATATTAATTTCTGAGAGCCCTAAGAAAGTGCATCAGCAGGAAGATGCAAGATAATGACATGCAGCGGGAGAACAGCAACTGTTGCCCTTTCAGGCCAGGGAACTACTTCAGCCCATCTTGACCCTGATGCTTATTTTTTTTTCAGCACATTGATATTCTGGGCTGTCTGTAAATCACCACTGAGCTGCTATGACTTTCAGCTTCCAGGGCTGTAGAACAATGGGAGAGGAAACCAGTACGTGAGCTGAACGTTTTGTTGGATTAAGGAGGAACCTTGCAGGTTAGAGGCCAGGTTTTTGCATTGATGCATGAGACTGCAATCAGAAACAATCAAGGCCAGGGTGGATGGGGCTTGGAGCACCCTGATCCAGTGGGAGGTGTCCCTGCCCATGGCAGGGGGTGGAACTAGAAGGGTTTTCAGTTCTCTTCCAACCCAAATCATTCTATGATTCTAAAAACGCTGTATTTGAGGTCGGTATTCACTCTATGTCAGAATGACCATTGCCCTGCGGCTTGGTGTGAGTCTTTCTGGAATAGTATTAAAAAAAATCCAAACAAAATCAAGCAAAGCCAACCCAGAAATCAGTTTCTAAAGATTTGTGACACTTAATCCACCACCAGTCTTTGCTTTGACAAGTGAGCTGGCTGAAAATATCATATTAGATCATCTAACGAGCTGGGGGCTATGACAGCTCTGCTTGTGGTTTTGAACATACCATAATTCAACTGAAAAACAAACCAGAAGACGTACGGCAGAAAATGTATCTGCTGCCCTCTTTAATGAAATGTGAGGCTCCCTAAAAATAAACCAAAGCAAATGCAGTCACAGCACAGACATTCGATAGTCCTAAAAACTGCAGCATCCATTAATGATCACTTCAAGGAGGAGGAAAATAAGCCAGTCTTGACCGGTATATGCAACAGGTCTACCCAACAACCAACCAGTCGTTGGATTTGAGACATCTTGACTTATCTGTGTATGTATCTTGGAAAGCACAGATGCCAGAGACAGCAGGAATACAGAAACAAAACCTCCCAAAGCCATTTCCACTCCTTACTCATGTGAGGGATTCAAAAGAAAGCAAACTATTTCAAAAGAAGAAACATCGATGGAGAGCCCCACTGATGGAGGTAGCAAATGATGCTGGAGGGATAAAACAGTCCTTGCAGAGGAAAGCTGGAGAATTTGGACAGGTAACAGAGCAAATGTGTGACCAGTGGGTCGAGGGAGGTGATTCTGTCCCTCTGCTCTGCTCTGGTGAGATCTCACCTTGAGCCCTGCATTCAGTTCTGGAGTCCTCAGCACAGGAAGGACGTGGAGCTGTTGGAGCGAGTCCAGTGTTCAGATACAATCTCAAATAAATAAATACTAGTACAAATAAATACACAAATGCATAAATAAAGACTATAGCCTCTAATTCTGGGGCTGGTTTTTGGGCAGCCACATTTGTCTTCTACATCTAGCAATTTTATGCACAAGGGAATGAAGTCCAACATTTAATTTTTTTCCTTCTCCTTTATTCCATAAAATTTTATGTTATTTCTTCTAAGTCTGGGGTGTTTTTTCCCCCAACGTTTTACACATAATTGCCTTTTTGTCTTCAGTAAATGTACACATTGCTATTCAGTCTCTTCCAGCTGTTTCTGCCACTGTTGTAGTTCATCTACCCTCTCAACCAATTTTATCAGGCCCTGTTTTATCTCGAAAATTGAATTTTCAAGGTTATTGAAGAAATATGTTTTTCTCTATTTTCATTTCCTCTCTGAACTCCGCCAGGGCTCGTGTTAGATCTATTTTGGAACTCTGCATACTTAGTGGTGTTGCTGGGTTTATTCTACCTCATTGTAATGAAAAATACACTGGCAAGTCCTTCCTTCCTGCGTTTTCTTTGCCTTTTCAACTATTCTACACATAGAATCATAGAATTGCTTGGTTAGAAGAGACCTTTGAGATCATTGAGTCCAACTGTACCCACCCACTACTAAAACAGATCCCTGAGCACCTCATCTCTCCCTCTCTTAAACCTCTTCAGGGATGGGGATGCCACCACCTCCCTGGGCAGCCTCTGCCAGGGCCTGAGAGCCCTTTTGGTGAAGAAATTTTTCCTGATGTCCAATGTGAACCTGCCTTGGTGCAACTTGAGGCCATTTCCTCTCACCTTCCACAAATCTTGCCTCCCTTTTCCAACAGAGCTGCACCAGCCAAACCACAGGTCCATTACACAAACACCAGGATTTCTTACTGGAGGGGAAAACAAACCACATCTCATTGGAATCTATACCATTACGCCCAGCAGTATTTCCTTTTAAAAGATTAGGTACTTGTAAGGAATTGAGAAGAAGGATTTCCTAAAACAATTAAAGTGGAACATGGTCATGTCTTCAGCCCCAGAGGCCAACTCTAATGACTGAAGACACTGATATCTGAATGGAAGGGGATGCTTAGGGGGAGTTGCTGATAAGAAACAAGTTCTGCTGGAGGTGGGGTATTGTATTGTATACAGCTCTTACCCCACCCTGACTTGCGAAAAGCCCCCTCTAAGTATTGAAAGGCTGCAATAGGGTCTCAGAGTCCTCTTTTCTCCAAGCTGAACAACCTGAAGTATCTCAGCCTGTCTTCATGGGTGGTGCTTCAAGCATTTGATCATTTTAGTGGCCTCCTCTGGACTCACTCCAACAGGTCCATGTCCTTCCAGTGCTGAGACCTCCAGAGCTGGATGCTGTAGTCCATGCGTGGTCTCACCAGAGCTGAATAGAGGGGCAGAATCCCCTCCCTTGCTCTGCTGGCAAGAGTCACTGCCTAGCATCACTCATCTAGGCTAGAAACTGTCTGGAAAATCTCACTGCTGTCATGATTTAAAATGTACACCTATTTATGACTTACTTATATCTGTGTATTCTTACATCCAAGCTGGCTTTTATAACTTTAAACATTTACTTTCCCTCTTTGTTAGCCCCACGATGTACATTCAGAGCGCAATTGCATCTCCTAGTCTTTCCTCAGGAAGATGAAACATGGCAAGTTGCTAGATTCTCCTCCTGTAATATCAAATCCTGCTTCACAGATGCTCCATTTTGTATCCAGCCACCACAAATACACGCTCAACTGCACAGGTCTTGGTGCTGCCTTGCAGAGAAGCTCAAAGAGACACTTCACATTGGGCACTCCCCTGCCAGTGCATCTCAGGAGCAGGTTTCCATGCCAGCTATACCCACGGACCAACTCTGGCAGCCAGGCAGACCTCTCTCTATTCCAAAACACTTGTGGACAACCCACGTCAGCAATATATTCACCTTGGTCCCCAAGAACAGCAGCTTTCATTTTAACATTTGCATTTCCAAAATCACCAAGGTTCTTCCCGTATGATATCTTCATCATGATGAGGGTGGGGAGGCCCAGGTTGCCCAGGGAAGTTGTGGCTATCTCATCCCTGGAGGTGTTCAAGGCCAGGATGGATGGGGCTTGAAGCACCCTGATCCAGTGGAGGTGTCCCTGCCCGTGGCAGGTGGGATGGAATTAGATGGGCTTTAAGGTCCCTTCCAACTCAAACCATCCTATGATATTCCTCTGCAAGAGCAATGCTTCCCAGGCAGATTTTAGTTAAAGCAGAGCAATGTTGGTTCAATGTTTCTCTGCTGCTGGGCTTTGTCTAATTTTACTTTTGAGAATCAGAAGTTAAAGCCTGCACAGAGTGCAAGAACAGTGCAGATAAATTGTTTCTGGCTACTCTAGGACAGCTTCAGTGAGTAACTGGAACTGCCCTGGGGCACGTGGACCTTACTACATGGCATTAACATCTTCCATCAAAACATGCCCATCTTTTGTGTCACAGCCATCACTAAGACATTAAACATAACTGTCCCCAGGACTGCTTTTTGTGGAATTCCTCCCTTCGGAGTAATATTTCTCTTTCACAAACTATCTCTTGCTGCTGCTCGCTGAGTCCAACTGTAAAACTAACGCTGCCAAGCCCACCACTAAACCGTGTCCCTAAGCACAACATCCACGTGGCTTTTAAATACCTCAGAGACAGAGACTTCACCACTGCTCTGGGCAGCCGCTGTGAGGGCTTCACCGCTCTTTCAGTAAAGAAATATTTCCCAATATCCAATCTAAACCTTCTCAGGTGCAACTTGAGGTCATTTCCTCTCGTCCTATTGATTGCTACTTTTAAGAAGAGACCATCACCACCTCGCCATAACCTCCTTTCAGGATTCTACAGAAAGTGATGAGGTCTCCCATCGCCTCCTCTTCTTCAGACTAAACAGCCCCAGGTCCCTCAGCTGTTCCTCATAAGACTTGTTCTCCAAGCTCATCACCAGAAAAAAGAAGAAACTACGCCAATAATAAATATGAGAGATAAAATAAATATGAATAAGCTGCTACACCTTGAGGGAAACAGTCAATTAAAAGAGGGATCAAAATGGCTTTACTGATATGAATAGGTATTAATGGGCATAATAACTACAAAGGAGGCTGGAAAAGTAAGAAATATGTATCAATTGTGAATGCTTTAAATGTATTTTCAAGGGCCTGGACTACCTAGAAATAACAATTCATCTAAAAATGCCAAGGCTATGCCACCTCTTTGTTTACTCCAGAATTTTTATTTACCGACCCAATGAGAAATGAAAGGTGTGAAATTTCCCTTTACTAAGTGGAAAGATTCAGCGCAAAAGAAGGAGAGCATGAGAAATCCTGTTATGTGGAATTTTCTAGCACCAACTTTCCTCAAGAAAGCAACTTGTGATGCTTCCTAACGCTGCCACTGGCCCTCCAAGACCCTCCACAGCAGATGACTGTGGTTCCCACAGGAAGAAACTAAGATCAGAGCAGTGTGCGGCATTGCTGTGAAGTCCCATCCTTGGAGGTGCTCGAGGCCAGGTTGGATGTGGCTTGGAGCAACCTGATCCAGTGGGAGGTGTCCCTACCCATGGCAGAGGGTAGAACTGGACGGGCTTTGAGGTCTCTTCCAACCCAAACCATTCTATGATTTAAATCTCCTTGCACCAAGCAGAATGATGCTCCCCAGAAGGGTGGTGGAGCTGGGCAGCAAGGCAAAGGGAGCACAAAGTTAAACCCATGCCCAACTAAACCATTGACTTAGAAGACACACAACCTAAGTGACCACAACTCTTTGGAACCCTTGTTTCTTGCAATACTCTAATATAATCTTCACTGATTTAACTCATAATGTGGTTTCTTTGCTGGGAGGAGAGGAGCACAAGAGGATCTCATGCAACACAGACAGCATAAATTTTTACAAAGCCTGATGGGAGCGACCCAAAGAATGTGGTTGTCCAAAAAACCATCATCACCTCAGAGCAAGAAAGATTTTCCAAGCTTCCAAGGCATCTCAAAGGCTGCTTTAATGAGTTCAACATCCTCTGGATTAGCTCCATTAGTAAAACTTGATTATGTACCAGCACAATTGAGGTCTAATTTCATTCCTGCTGCTAAGGGAAAGGAATGCAGTTGCTGGCATCATTGTTTTTAATCCACAAGTACAATGATCTGCAAAACTTCCTATGAACAGCATTGGCCAACGGGACTGAATAATAAACATAAAATCTGCCATGAGGCATCACAGAGAAAGGGTCAATCCTTCTTTAAATATGTATAAAGCCTTAAAAGACTCTATTTTATGAGACACTTTTAGTCGCAAAGTCAAACATCTGAAAGTTAGACAGAAAGACAGCGATTTATAGAACAAGATAAATAACCACACAAACAAGTACATGATGTAACGCAGAAGCATTCACAGACAAAATTAGTTGCGTGCCTATGTCAATCCAAATAAGCTTAAACATTGAATGCTTCGCTTTGCAATCATAGTTTTAGTTGAAATGCATATTTCTTTCATTATGGGAATAAGTCTTCTCAGTAATATGGAACAAAAGAAAAAAAAAAGGAAATGTATTAACCTTGTAGCTTCTTCAGTTAAAATGGGCAATGGCAAAACCCCCTGGCTAAACGGCCAAACTCACAATTCACAGAATCACAGAATGGGACCTTAAAGATCATCCAGTTCCGCCTCCTACCATGGGCATGGACACCTCCCACTGGATCAGGTTGCTCCAAGCCCCATCCAACCTGGCCTTGAACCCCTCCAGGGATGGGACAGCCACCACTGCTCTGGGCAACCTGGTCCAGGGCCACCCAACCCTCATCATGAATAATTTCTTCCTAATGTCTAATCTAAATCTTCCCCCTTCCAATTTAAAATCATTCCCTCTAATCCTATCACTCCAGGAGATGGGCAGAAAGAGGGATGAGGGATGTATCTACTCCCACTCCTCCTCTCATTCTTGCTTCTTAAAAAGAACAGAAAACTTTTTGCCTAGAAGACTGTCTTTGGTCTTGCCCTCAGACTCTGCTGTGAACTGCTCTGTGGTGTAAGACTCTCTTCAACATGACCCATTGTCAGAAAGAAACCTCTATGAATAATTCACTTTCTCCCAATAACATCTGTGTTTATGCTCCTGGTTCTGGGGTTCTCGCTTCTCTGTTGTCTTTTGGAATTGTGAACAAGAAAAAGCTGCATCTCAGGAGGTTCTCCCAATGACTACAGTTTTAATATTAAATAAGAAAAAATTCAAATGATCTCATTCTCATTTACAATGTTCCATGTTGCCACAGTTTGCATATTCATTACCTCTCCAGGTCACAAGACGCACACCGCCTTTGACCTTGCTAAATGTCAAAAAGCTCCTACTATTTTGCTTTGCTGATCAAGCCATCAATTATTTCCATATATTTTTCCTCCGTTGCTCCGTTTGGGTACATTACATAGAAAGCCGTAATTGCTTATGGACTATGCTGAAATGGTTCTCTGTCTGAGGGTTTTATAGATGAGATTTTGACCTTTGCTTTACATAAAAGCACTGAGAGAGTTTTTCTGGGAAATTTCTACTCTAAGAAATAAGCAGCTGGGAACTCTACCCATAGGTTAAACAATAGCTGAACTGCATAAGTAAAAATCCCCATAGGGCAAAGTGAATTTTTAGGGTCAGGTAGGCAGCACAGATTCGTGCCACGTGAGAGCAACTCCAGGAGAAACCTGCAACCCAAGGGTGTGGAACCCCTCCGACACAACACACCAGGATCATAGAATCACAGAATGGTTTTGGATGGAAGGGACCTCAAAGCTCATCCAGTTCCATCCCTGCCATGGGCAGGGACACTTCCCACTGGATCAGGGGCTCCAAGCCCCATCCAGCCTGGCCTTGAACATCTCCAGGGATGGGGCAGCCACCACTGCTCTGGGCAACCTGGGCCAGGGCCTCCCCACCCTCACAGCAAAACATTTCTCCCTAAGATCTCATCTCAATCTTCCCTCTTTCAGCTGAAAACTGTTCCCGCCTGTCCTATCCCTGCCCTCCCTGACCAGGAGCACCTTCCCAGCTTTCCTTTCAGCACTGGAAGCTGCTCTGAGGTTTCCTTGGAGCCTGCCCTTTCTCCTATCTCAAACTGCCCAAATAAAAACCACGTCCTTTCTATAGAGATGGAAGTCATTTGGAAATTAATAAAACAAAGAGTCTGGGGATGTATTGGATTATTTCACCACTTGTCATGAATACTAATCAGCTTCTACCACTCAAAACTTCAATCATAACGTAAGGAAGAAAACAGTATCACTGTGATGTAAACAATATAAATTCAGAATGTACATACTATCTTTTTATCAGTTCAATGGGCTTAAAAATTTCACTGTTTATTTAAAAATAAAGTCAACTTCCCCATCCAATTACTCTTCTCACCTACGGAGATTCCCTGACTACTGCCTTTTAAACACAACTTCATAGCCAAAATTTGATAAGCAGATTTGACAATCTAGGAATTTCCACTCTGTGGAGCTCTCCTTCCACTCCTGATCCCCACTCATGAAACAACACCACCATCTCACCTGCCCCTGTACAGTAACATGAAAGAAGAACTTGGAGTGCAAAGTCTTGCTAAGACATGAGCTATTGTCATGGCCCCAGGAGCCACAGAGCATGTTTTTCTGGAGCAGTGAACATCTTCAAACCAGAGCAGTGATCCCGGTCCTCATCCCCCTTCCTGCCCATCTCCAAACCACAGCGATGATCCTGGTCTCCACCCCCTTCCTGTCCATCTCTAAACCAGAGTGGTGATCCTTGTCCTCATCCTCCTTCCTACTCATCCCCAAACCAGAGCAGTGATCCTGGCCTTCATCCCCCTTCTTGCCCATCCACTCCATGCAGGACTTTGTCCACCCAGCTTCAAAACAACTCCATCCATGGGCTCAGAGTGTAAATCTGGCAAAGTCCTGCAGGCATTAACCCCTCCACCTGTTCAAAATTACTCATAATGATTTTTCCTAAACCTCCACAAGCTTATTAATTCAAGCTCTATTTTGGATGGAGAATGCTTGATTCCTCTCTCTCGCAACCTTTTATTTCATTATTAATATAATATATAATATTTACATATAAATATTTCATCAGGCACATATTTAAACAGTCATAGAGTAGATAAGGCAATTTTTCAGAGCTGCCAAATTGCCTGTCTAAAGCATAAAAGATTATTTTCTCCCATCCTCAGCTGCAAATAAATCTACAATCAAACCAAAGTGGACTCAGTTTTGAATTCTCCTGCCAATGTAAAACCTGAACAACTAATTTATGCCTCACTGATGCACTCCAGATTTGCAATGATGCACCTGAGATCATAATTCAGCCTCGTATTTCTTACTAATTAGCTCTGTTCCATTTCAAATACAATCCCTGAAGAACGTTCCCCTTCAACCTGATTTCATTAGTGGTTTAGAATTTATAACCAAGTAGGAATGACAGACAGAATCATGGAATCAGAGAACAGACTGGGTTGGAAGGGACCTCAAATCCCATCCAATTCCACCCCCTGCCATGGGCAGGGACATCTCCCACTGGATCTGGTTGCTCCAAGCCCCATCCAACCTGGCCTTGAACACCTCCAAGGATGGGGCAGCCACCACTGCTCTGGGCAACCTGGGACAGGCCCTCCCCACCCTCAGTGTGAAGAATTTCTTCCTAATGTCTAATTTAAATCTTCCTACTTCCAATTTACAGCCATTCTCCTTTGTTCTGTCACTCCAGGCCCTTTGAAGAAGCCCCTCCCCAGCTTTCCTGGAGCCCCTTTCAGCACTGGAAGCTGCTCTAAGGTCTCCCTGGAGCCTTCTCTTCTCCAGGCTGAACAACCCCAACTCTCTCAGCCTGTCCTCAGAGCAGAGGTTCTCCAGTCCTTGGATCATCTCTGTGGATGATCCAAGGGCCTCTACTGGACCCATTCCAACAGTTCCATCTCCTTCTCATGTTTGGGATTCCAGAACTGAACAAAAGACTCCGGGCGAGGTCTCACCAGAGGGGCAGAATCCCCTCCCTCACCCTGCTGGCCACATTGCTTTGGATGCAGCCCAGGACACAGTTGGCTTCCTGGGCTGTGAGCACACGTTGCCGGCTCATGTTGAGCTTCTCATCAATCATAAATTGGAACTCAAGCAGAAAGGAGAATTCAGAGGTCACAATGGGGCTGACTGTTCTGCCAACCAGGTTACCATGAAATATCTTTGATGTTTTAAGAGCCTTTACAAGTACTTGGAGACCAATGCATTTGGAAAACAGTTTATATTATAAACAATATTTTATATAGCTCCAAAGTAAAACTCGAGCACATAAAATGCGAGCCCAACATGCAGCGATGTCCACTGTGAAAAATGATCCTGTCCTTCCCGCTATCATCGCTTGATAAGGTACACGATGTAAACATTTGATTATATTGTACCTGATGGCATTTTTATTTGCCGAGCATTCTCTTCCAGCAGTAAAAGTGGTGCATTTAAATTATTACTGGATTGCATCCTCGCTGCCAACAGCAGGCTTTGCCTATTTATTCTAACTTTATTTCTCAAAATTTGCACACAAGAAAATGGTTGGGGCTGCAGGCAGGTGCAGGACTCTGAACATTGTCACTACTCATAAATCTCATTGTCTGCTTGGGTTTCTTAGTACCCTTCTCCTCAAACTCAACAGGGACAAGCCGCCTTTAGAAGCACATGTCTAGAAAACCCTTCCTTTTCAGAAACCACCATCTCAATTTAGAGCAAGGAAATGTGCTAGAGACCTTCCTGGACCTACAGCAGGAAGGTTCATGGCTGGTGGAGCTTCTGATCGTTCCCCCAGAAGTAGAAACAGGCTTCAGAATGAATTGGGGCTCCATTTGGACAAGGAACTTTCATCTTTGAGCACCAGCTTTGGGGGAACGAGCAGTGCATCTTGCAGCACCAAAACAATACCAACAGTGCCATTGCAGGAGCACCTTAAGCCACCAAGAGCCAGCGCAGATGTCTACATGATTCTATATTGGATATTAGAAAAAAAATTCTTCACTGACAGAGTGGTGAAGCCCTGACAGAGGCTGCCCAGGGCACTGGTGGAGTCTCCATCACTGGAGGGGTTCAAAAAATATGTCACACAGGTGTCTCCTCTGCCCCACCCAGCATCCCTTTCCCACTCACAGGTATGCAGTGAG
This sequence comes from Phaenicophaeus curvirostris, assembly GCF_032191515.1. NCBI lineage: Eukaryota > Metazoa > Chordata > Aves > Cuculiformes > Cuculidae > Phaenicophaeus > Phaenicophaeus curvirostris. The sequence continues at coordinate 65,622,327 of NC_091396.1, read as the reverse complement.
CCATGCTTGGGAGATGAATAAGCTCAACGCCGGCACTGCTGCTTTGTGAGGCTGATTTTGCAGAGTTAGCCCAGCCCTCCCAGTAAACCACTTGTGTCATTTAGACCTGCTCCAGAGATCCTCCTGGACCCACCAAATGGTCTTGCCTGTGGAAAAAGCTCTCCAAAACATGGAAGGAAGGTGCAGAAGGAGAGATGCCATTCCTTGAAGGGTTCATACATTGACCATACTATAGAGGTCAGCACACTCCAAGAGCCAGATCATGGGTAAGAAGCAGGCAGAAAGCTCCTGCACAGGCAGCACGGAGGAACTGGCTGCAAGCAAACAAAGTTATTTGGAGCTGCCTGCACTTCTCCAGGGCAGAGACCCCAAGATAACATCCACAGGCCCTGAGAAAATCTCTGTTCTCTGCTTCTGCAGCTCCTGGGAAACCTGCACTGTAAGGACTTCGTGGGCCAAGCTCTGCTTATGACTTCTCCACGGTGACAGCCCTCCCTCAGCTTGGTCCCTAGGATCATGACTAGCTTCATCCTTCTTTTATTCTGTGGCAGAAGGCAGAGAAGAGCAAGAAATGAAAGCAAGCACTTTACAGGGAGGTCTTTTACCCTTGTTCTACCCCCAGAGGTCTTCTCCTATCTCCCACAGGAGACAAACACTACAGTAACAAATCCCACCGGAGGCGCTTAGCTCTCCTGGTGCTGTACTTCCATGATCCTAATAAATCTCTCAGAGAAAAGCTAGCAAGGCTCACAAAACCTGCAAACAATAAAGATCAAAAGCAGTAAAGCCCACGGCTTGTGACGAGTGCCAACACACCTAAGACAAAACATGACACGATAATAACAGCAATAAGCAAAGGATACGAGGTTTATTGATCACATCAGATATTGTGTGTCTTTCATAACTGCAGCATCCTCAGAATCTCATCACCAAAATCTCTAGGATAGGAACCGTTATCTCTGTTTTACAGAAAGAAAACTGCAACAAAGAAAACCATCCCAGACAGGTCCTCTGGGGAGGCACTGCTGCTTTCTGTAGATGCTTCACCCTCCAAAGCCACGCAGGGAGCACAGGTACCCAACATTCAGATGGTTACAATTTTCTGTTAAACTCTTCCCTAAGGCCAGCTCATTTAGACCTCAGAATCATAGAATCATGGAACGGTTTGGGTTGGAAGGGACCTCAAAGCCCATCCAGTTCCACTCCCTGATGTGGGCAGGGACACCTCCAGCTGGATGAGGTTGCTCCAAGCCCCATCCAACCTGGCCTTGAACACCTCCAGGGATGGGGCAGCCACCACTGCTTTGGGCAACCTGTGCCAGGGCCTCCTCCCCTCCTCACAGTAAAACATTTCTCCCTAAAATGTCATCTCAATCTCCCCTCTTTCAGCTGAAAACCATTCCCCTCCTCCTGTCCCTGCACACCCTGGTAGAGCCATGCACCCGTGCACCCTCCACAAATCAATGAGTTATTACACAAATAAAAGTGTTTCATTAAATATCTTTTCCCATTTATTACTGATAGAAGCATCTAAAATAAAGATTGCAAAACTACTGAAAAGAACTGGCTTTTATGACAATTGAATAAATGCTGTGCTGGTTACAGAACTGATGCTGAGGTCGATGTAAGCGCACGTACTTGCCTCCCACAAGAAAACCAAATCAAAGCATCGCATAATATCTGCTTTGTCCATTCGTCTCCCAATTGTCACTTGCAAGGATCTGAATAAAGTAAGTAGAAATCTTAAACAAGAGCAGATTAAAGGAAATCTCCTGTAAATACCTGCTGTACTCCTGTTCATTATAACCATTTTCAAGTGGTGTCTCTCATCTCTTTCAGAAACACAAACTGCAGCAGCTAACGCAGCACTAAAAATATATAAAAACTTAGCTTTTTTTTTTTCCCCACCAGTAAAATAAAAGTAATCCAAGCAATGCATCTACCACCCTTTCTAAGTCAGCAGGAGTCATCCCCTTGGGTCCACCAGGGACTGCCTCAGGTCCTGAAGAAGTACAGCCAGTGGGAAGACCTCAGCCCAATCCTGGGAATCATTCCCTAAGACCTGGACTCAACCAAGTACAAATTCTTATGCCAGTAAGGGCTCTCCAGTGCCACCACAGCTCTGAATGAAGGCAGCTCGTGCAAAGTGCTCATGCCCCTTCACACAGGAGCCAGTCTTCCCTACAACAACCCATGTGCTTTAAAATTGCCATTAGTAAGAGACTAAACCCTCAGCAACCTTTTAATGCTCTACTGGGAAAGACAGTGTTCACCAGAGGATGATCTAATCATAGAATCGGTTGGTTGGAAAAGACCTTTGAGGTCATCAAGTCCAACTGCACCTGCCCACTACCAAACCAGATCCCTGAGCACCTCATCTGCCTGGTTCTTAAACCCCTCCAGGGATAGGGATTCCACCACCTCCTTGGGCAGCCTCTGCCAGGTCCTGAGAACCCTTCGGGCGAAGAAATCTTTCTTAATATCCAATCTGAACTTGCCCTGGTGCAACTTGAGGCCATTTCCTCTTGTCCTATCACCTGTCACTTGGGAGAAGAGACCCCCTAAGATCCAAGCTATTTTTTGCAACCTCTAGAAACGGAGCCAAAGCCACCTTTGCTCCCAACTTCGACCCATTAGTGCAGGTGCGATGAAGTCAGTCCTAAGGCAAATGAACCCACAACCAGGAGGAGCCCAAGCGAGAAGGCTCAACCTCACCTGCAGCCTGAACTCTCAGGAAGCTCTTGGTGCCACTTATCCATGTGTCTGCAGGCTGGGACAGAAGCACGCTTTGATAAAAACCCTTGCCTGCACACCAGTAAATAAGCTCTGATGAAAGCGCTGCAGACACCACAACGTATAATCAAGTGCATAAATAATTTGTTACACAACAGACCTTGGAAAAAACAAATCAGTTGATTATTAGTGATAACTATGTATATTCAGCATCCTATCCCTGGAGGCCTCAAAAGAGGTCAGTTGTGCTGAGCACAGAAGGCTGTGAAAAAGCAAATTTGCCATCATATTTGGGCATTGGATACCTGAATAAATGAAAGCTGCACAAGTCACTCTATAAAAAAGTGAAAACAAGCAAAACAACATGATGGAACAGACACATGAAAGTCATTTAGTGAATATCTTTATCAGATACGCGACAGCAACGAGTGGCTCGTTATTCCCCACAAACCACATCAAACCAGATTTTTCATTTTCCAGTAATAAATGCCGAGCATTTCTGATATAATTTATTTCCCCTTATGTTTTCCTTCCCGTTCCTGATGCTGATGGTTTGCATACAGAGTCAGAGCAGGCTACGCAGATCTGCATGCAGATCAGCTAGGATAGAACAGCACTTTCTCTCATTTTCTTCTTGTTTTACACAGTATCAACAAATGAGATCAGTACCAGATCTGCATTTACAGCGATACGTCCTCCTATCTCATGTTCTTATTCCTTTGTCAAGAGATTTAAAGCCAGGCATTGGGAAAATAATGACTGCTTCGTGCTTTTTTTTTAATATAAATGGGACTCCTATGTCATTTTTACTTCTATATTTACATTAAATTCACGGATTCAGGGAAGTAAAGAGCCAAAAACCAAAGCATCAAAGATGTGACAACTATAAGGTCTTTGCTGCTTGCCCAGCAAAACCACATGGACAGAAAATGAGGGTCTACTTACATTGTACAATGAGCTGCACCAAAGCTTCTCTGGGCTTCACGTTAAATCCGTTGTACTGGCTGGTCTGGCACCTGTAGGTTCCCGTCATCTCCCTGGAGACGTTCACTATCCTCAGGATCCCATCGTAGCTCTCCGTCTGCATTGCCCCATCCGGCATTGCAACCTCCTTGTCTGCTCGGGACCAGAGAATGATAGGTTTGGGCTTCCCCGTCACCTGGCACTGCAGCTCGATTGTGTCCCCTTCCCGGGTGACCAGTGGTGATTTTTCTTGAGGAACAGTCAAATTGGGTGGGACTTCAAAGGAGAAAAAGAGAGGGATCAACAGTTAGCATGACAGAGAGGCAGGAGGCTTTCTTTTTTGTTACAGTGTGAGTCAGAGATGTGGATAAGCGTCCAAGAAGGCCAGTGGCATCTTGACCTCTGTCAGAAACAGCGTGGCCAGCAGGACCAGGGAAGGGACCGTGCCCCTGCACTCAACATTGGTGAGGGTGTACCTTGAATCCTGGGTTCAGTTTTGACCCCTCAGTACAAGAAGGATGCTGAGAGGCTGGAGAGCATCCAGAGAAGTGAACGGAGCTGGGGAAGGGGCTGGAGGACAAGGGTTATGAAGAGCAGCTCAGGGGCCAGGAGCTGTTTAGCCTGGAGAAAAGGAGGCTGAGGGAAGACTCCATCACTATCTACAACTGCCTGAAAGGAGGTTGTAGTAAGGTGGGCACTGGTTTCTTCTCCCAAGTGGCAGGTGATAGGATGAGAGGGAATGGCCTCAAGTTGCACCAGGGCAGGTTCACATTGGATATTAGGAAAAATCTCTGTCCTCATAGCAGAGGTGCTCCAGCCCTCGGATCATCTTTGTGGCCTTCTCTAGACTCTCTCCAACAGTTCCATGTCCTTCTTACACGGGGGATTCCAGAACTGGACACAGGGCTCTGGGTGTGTAAAGGCTCATGGGTCTGGGTTGTGACAGGTTGGGGTCTCACGAGAGTAGAGAACTACCAGCCCGTCAGAGCTGGCCCTTCTGCCTCAGTCTTATAGGTGACAACATTTGATAATGACAAAGCACTGCAAGCTCCACTGGTCCTATGAGCACAGCTTTGCCACGTCCAGTAATCATTCCCATCTCATCACACCTTCATTGGGTTTACAGCCAACCTCTTACTCCTCCTTAGAACAACACAAACAACAGTTCCACCTCTGGAGCTGCCTGTGATCACACCAGGTGGCCTTTGCCACCAAGGACCCTCATGCAGGTGGAGGACATGGGCTGTTGTGGGGTGGGTGAAGATACAGAAAAGCCTGATTTAAACACTGCCCATCCTCTCTTTCCTTTTTTGCCTCCTGAAAGCTCAGCTGCCTTTATGGGTCTTCTGTTCTGAACCACGTAGAGAGATGCCTTCTGTTTTATAACAGCCCCTCCGAGGACCATTACCTCTCCACGCTGCCTTGCCCTCAAACTACTTTGCTTCAATGCCAGGACTGACAAAATACAGCCTGCAACGTAACTCGTGTCTGCAGAAAGAAATAATCAAAGGCTATTTTCAGGCCCCCAAAGACAGAAAAAACAGATTTGTACCAGCAAGAAACAATTCCAGTTCTCCCCCAGGATCTACCCCATGGCTGTGGACCTGGGAAACCTGCTAGGAACTGGAGTTACAATCAGGGACGTTCACAGGCACTAAAATGCTGGTTTCAGCTGGTTTTGAAGGCTTTAATAGTCCCTCCTGGATCTGGTGGGACATGCAAAAGTGAAAATCACTTCTTCCATGGGAGAATACAGAAAAAAATATTTTATACTTAAAAAAAAAAAGGACAAAGAATCATTTTCTGCTTAAGAAAACATTTCCAACATTAATAAAACATGTTTATTTTTCATGTACGCCCACACGTGCCATAGCAGAGTTTCAGCACAGGCCGGTGCCCGGGAGACTGGGATAACTTGGAGGGAGCCCAGAGGAGAACCAGCCCCCACGAACATGCCCCAAAGGCCCTGGTGAGGAAGGGCTGTGGGACACGAGATGGTCCACCCTAGCAAAGGGAGGGTGGTAGAAAGCCATGACAGCAGCCTTGTCAGAGCTCTGTCAGAGCTCAGAGGAAAAATACAGAGGGAAAAGGGTGCTGAAGGTGGCTAGGAATGAGACAGCAGGAGCAGATAAGCACTGCTTTGCTGTCCTCTGAGCTATTCTGGCTGCATTTCTCCACCAGCCCTTCCCTCTCCACCATTTCTACATCCCATGCTTTCACTACGAAGAAGAGCTTTTCACCATGACAAAGGTGATCTGAGAGATGAAACACCCCTGCTATGAGGACAGGCTGAGAGAGCTGTCATTGTTCAGCATGGAGAAGAACAGCTTCCAGTGCTGAAAGGGGCACCAGGAAAGCTGGGGAGGGGCTCTTGATCAGGGAGTGCAGGGACAGGATGAGGGGAATGGTTTTAGGCTGAAAGAGGGGAGATTGTCTTAGGAAGAAATATTTTGCTGTGAGGGTGGGGAGGCCCTGGCCCAGGTTGCCCAGAGCAGAGGTGGCTGCCCCATCCCTGGAGGTGTTGAAGGCCAGGCTGGATGGGGCTTGGAGCAACCTGATCCAGTGGGAGGTGTCCCTGCCCCTGGCAGGGGGGTCGAACTCGATGGTCTTTGAGGTCCTCTCCAACCTAAACCTTTCTGTGATTCTATGAAGTACACAGTACTTGTGCTAGATGTGCTTGTGGTGGGACTCCTCCACCTTCTCTCCTGAAAGAGAGTCTAACAAACGTCTATTTCCTAAAGCAATGTTCTATGAAAAGACATACTAACCTGGGAAAGGTGCTTTTTCAAGAAGGAAAATACAGTTTAAAGTGAAACCTTTGCAAGCACACTACACGCTCTGCAGGAAGGAGCATCCTTCTGAACATTTTTTCCAGCTCACCTGCATGCAGCTTCTCAGCTTAGTTCAAATAACACAGCTCTGTCTTGATCAGTGAAACAACATTTACCTTGTCCGTCCCCCGCCCCAGGCAGTGGATCTGCTCGCTGCGGTGAATGTGCTTTGATCAAAGTGTGTCCCAGTTGGTACGGATGTTGCAGGCTCCCTCATAGTTCGCATCTTGCTCCCAACCCCTCCAGCATCTCCACCTGCCCCAGGGAAGCACGACGTTTTCCCATCTCAGGGATTCACTGACCATCAGAACTATGAGAGCTGTGACCATGGGGTCACAGTCCTAAAACAAAATACCTGCTGTCAGGAGGCAAAAGGTCACTATCTGTCATATCCCAGCCTCCAGCGCTGTCTACAGTTCTGCTTGCAATCCCTTGGTCCAGGTGGGTCCAGGATATGAGGTTGGAATCGACCTCTAAACTCATCCAGTCCAAGCCACAGGCCAACCCCACTCTGCTGAATAAACTATGTCCTGAAGTGCCATGTCTACAAGTTTTTTGGACCCCTCCAGAGATGGAGACTCCACCACTGCCCTAAGCAGCCTCTGCCAGGGTTTCACCACTCTGTCAGTAAAGACATTTTTTCTAATATCCAACCAAAATCTTTCCGTTTAGTGGTTGACTGTGTAGACCTATTACTGGACATGTGGTGCTGGTAGCCTGTCCCAGACTCTATCCTTTCTAGACTGCCATCAGAGCAACAGGTCTGGACTATAAAACCACATTCTGCCTTAGCCTAGAAATCACCCATTTTCTGGCTTGGGGAAGGGCTGTAACTTTTCGTCTCAAGCACTGAACCAGAAGCAAGACTTGCTCTGGGCACAGCAAGTGATCCACTGCAAATATGTCCATGAGGTGGATCTAGAGAGGAACAGGCAGCAGAGATGTACAAGTGCAAGTTGGTTCTCATGGTGAATGAATTCCCATGCAGTTTTCAGCCCCCAAGGACATTGAGGGGCTGGAGCACTTCCAGAGAAGGAAATGGAGCTGGGGAAGGGGTTGGAGAACAAGGGTTATGATGACTGGCTGAGAGATCTGGGATTGTTTAGCCTGGAGAAAAGAAGGCTGAGAGGAGACCTCATCACTGTCTACACCTGCCTGAAAGGAGGTGTTAGCGAGGTGGGTGCTGGTCTCTTCTCCCAAATGGCAGGTGATAGGATGAGAAGGAATGGCCTCAAGCTGCACCAGGGCAGGTTCAGATTGGACATCAGGAAAAATGTTACCATGGGAAGGGTTCTGAGGCCCTGGCAGAGGCTGCCCAGGGAGGAGGTGGAGTCCCCATCCCTGGAGAGGTTTGAAAGATGGGACAGCTGACAGGGATGGTTACACTTGATGATCTCAACGTGTTTTCCAACCAAATGATTCTATGAGTCCATAAGCTGCACAGTGGAGATGCAGGAAGGCATGAGCCCCAATCTCCAGCCAGGAACAGCACATCAGACCCTGAGCCAGGGGGAATTCAGAAACTTTGCACATTGGGAGCAAACTATGAAACGTGTAAGGAAGAAACCAGGAAAGAATTTCCCCTCCTTCTGATGGACACATGTAGCTTCTGGTGGCATTTGAAGGGAGGAGAAAGAATGGCACATCTTTGGGGGAAAGTGGAAGAAAAGATGCATGTCAAAACATCCTGCACAGCTGTTAGCAAGTAATCCACCCCCTCTTTAACTCGGTTTTCTTCCTGAAAAATACAGATAACAGTACTGCAAAAACTGATAAGGACCATCGATGATGAGGTCTGCAGGCAGGCTGATAAGATAGACTGTATCAGTACCTGAGATAGAAAGATACCTTAAAATACCCTGACTCATCTTCTCTGGTGGCATTTTACAACACAACCAGTGTCTGTCACTTTGTGTGCCAATATATTATCCTGGTTTACTGTATTTATTTATGTACCATTACTGGAAAGCGAGAAGGAGAGGGGATGGACAAGGCTGTCGCTTAAAAGAAATCATTCGGTGAGCAATGCCATAAATACGAAGCCTGGCTGCAGCTGTAATGTATCAGATTTAATTGGCAGTGCCCAAGACAGGGAGCTCCCTGTATTTTTCTGTCCCACCACAGTGGTCACAGCTACGGGACCCCCTTAACTCAAATGCTGATTCTCTGCTGTCTAACTAGGAAGAAGAACAGCACTGACTCTGCTCAGGTATGGGGTTTGGATGGATTTCCCTTTCTATATCCATCTGTCTGTTTTCACAGACTTTCAGGTGCTTAATTCTCTCTGGGATGTCTATTCCACTGTCAAATATGGCTTAAACTATCAAAGAATCATGGAATGATGGGTTGGAAGGGACCTCAAAGCCATGGAATCATGTAGGTTGGAAAAGACCTTTAAGATCATTGAGTCCAAGTATAAACCTCACACTGCCACCACTGAAACATGTTCCTAAGCACGACATCATTTAAAAACCTCCAGGGATGGAGATTGCCCCACTGCCCTGGGCAGCCTACGCCAGGGATTCACCATTCTGTCAGGAAAGAAATCACAGAATCATAGAATAACCAGGTTGGAAGAGACCCACCGGATCATTGAGTCCTGGTGCATTGAGGCCTTTTTCCCTGGTCCCATCACTCAAGGATGCACAAGCAAAGAAGAATGAGCAAAGGTAGTCAAACAAGGGCACAGAAGTTCAAGTGTAGGAGCAAAGGTGCAAGGGTGCACAAGCAAATGTGCACAGACAGGGCTTGTTGGGGTCTTGCCAGATGTGCCAGGGTGCTGCCAGCTGTGCCAGCCTCCCTCTCCCAGCAGATGCTGCTGTGGCACAAGCAGAGCCTCGGAGGGGCTCAGCCCTCCTCACCGAGGCATCAGCACATCTCCTGCAGCATCAGCTACAGAGCCTGCTGCAAATAAAGGTCAGTTCTGTTCCTGCTGCTGCAGAATAATAAATCAGCTAAACCTTCCATTTGAAACAACAAACATTAACTTATTCATGCAGCAAGTGGCTTCAAAAATAAGGTAAGACGCTTAGCAGATAAATCTGTTTCCTAAAGCAGAGGGTTATCACCTGAAAAACAAATGCATTGGTAACACTGTGGTAGCACCTAGTTTAAAAACACATACTATCATCCTTTGGAACTGGCAGAGGCAGGAGCGTAACACGGGTGATGCTGATGGATGTCCACTCCTGGCTCTTAAACAAAATGATCTGAGACAGCCTTTGCCCCTGAAAACTGCTGACTCACCAGAAGGTCAGATGGCAGAAGGTAGCTCTGTATTCTTGCCCTCTTTTGGTTTTTGTTTAACTGCTCCTTAGGCATATGTGTCTGTCTTTTGCTGGAGACAGGAAACCAGACCGGAGCCTTCCATCTGATCTCCTGTGCAAGTCTTACTGTAATCCCGTAGGATCAATGCTCCAGCACAGTTACCATGTCTACAGGAGATTGGGGACAGGACCAAAGGAACTATTTCATAGAATCATAGAATCACCAGGTTGGAAGGGACCCACCAGATCATCAAGTCCAACCATTTCTATCAAACACTAAACCATGTCCCTCAGCACCTCATCCACCCGTGCCTTAAACACCTCCAGGGAAGGGGACTCAACCACCTCCCTGGGCAGCCTCTGCCAGTGCCCAATGACCCTTTCCGTGAAAAATTTTTTCCTAATGTCCAGCCTAAACCTCCCCTGGTGGAGCTTGAGGCCATTCCCTCTTGTCCTGTCCCCTGTCACTTGGGAGAAGAGGCCAGCTCCCTCCTCTCTACAACCTACTTTCAGGTAGTTATAGAGAGCAATGAGGTCTCCCCTCAGCCTCCTCTTCTCCAGGCTAAACAACCCCAGCTCTCTCAGCCGTTCCTCCTAAGACCTGTTCTCCAGCCCCTTCATCAGCTTCGTTGCTCTTCTCTGGACTCGTTCCAGAGCCTCAACATCCTTCTTGTGGTGAGGGGCCCACAACTGAACACAGGATTCGAGGAGCGGTCTCACCAGTGCCAAGTATAGAGGGAGAATAACCTCCCTGGACCTGCTGGTCACACCATTTCTGATCCAAGCCAAGATGCCATTGGCCTTCTTGGCCACCTGGGCACACTGCTGGCTCATGTTCAGTCGGCTGTCAACCAACACCCCATTTCAAAGAGAAAACCAAAATGTGTTAGCCCAAAATATGTCTTCAGGATAGCCACAGTTTGGTTCTAGTCTACTCTGAATCTCTGAAATCCGAACAGGTCAAGTTCCTGCCCCTGTTTTGGACTTGCCCAAGAGGCAGCGGCAAGAATTTGCATACACAGAAATCATTCAAAGGGACAGAGGAAGGGAGATTGAAATGAAATCCTAAGAAGAAATGTTTTCCTATGAGGGTGGAGAGGTCCTGGCTCAGGTTGCCCAGAGCAGTGGTGGCTGCCCCATCCCTGGAGTTGTTCAAGGCCAGGCTGGATGGGGCTTGGAGCGACCTGATCCAGTGGGAGGTGTCCCTGCACCTCCCTGAGGTGTTTCCTCAGGTGTCTTAGAATGATAGAATAATTAATGTTTGAAAAGACCTCAAAGATCATAAAATGGTTTGAGTTGGAAAGGACCTTAAAGCCCATCCAGTTCCACTCCCTTCCATGGACAGGGAAACTTCCCACTGGATCAGGTTGCTCAAAGCCCCATCTAATCTGAATTTGAACGCTTCCATGGCAGGGACATCCACAGCTTCTCTGGGCAACCTGTGCTGGGGCCTCCTCACTCTCATCATGAAGAATTTTTTCAAGTCCAACAATCTGTCATCGAGTCCAAGCATCCAAACTGAAACAGGCAGAAAAGAAAGCCAGAGCCTTGATGCAATGACTACCAGTCTCAGCAGTGATGGGGAGGCTGTGGGCTGGGAGGAGTTGTAGGGCAGTGTGATCAGGCTGCTTAAAACGTACTAATGGTAACAACCAGTAATTATAGGATAAAGTGGAGTGAAGGAGTGTTTGAGCCTCACATCAAGAAATAATCAGTATTGAAGATTACTTGGAAATAATATCCCAAAAGAAGTGTTACGAACGTGGAGGTCTGAACCTCTTGTATTTATCACCCTCTGTCATAACCATCCATGCACTTTGGTCTCTGTGGATGATTCACAGGGATGGGGGGGGCGCTTTTTAAGACACGGCAGGTGAAGCATTAGTATAGCAAGCTGAGCTGGTACTCAAAATGTATCTGAGCAAGTTCATCCAGCCTTTGAAGGGAGGGAGCGATAAATATTCCCATTCTTTAGGCATTTCTGTAAATCGAGACTAAAACTGCTCAGCGCACACTTAATGTGCACTGCTTTTTGAAGAAGTGTTGGGGAATACCAGGGAGTATAAACAGAAAGTGTCTCCAGAGGTGAGAAAAGAGCCCTGGAGGGGGAACTGTGGATCCAGCCAAGTGATTGGAAAAGCCGCTGAAGTCAGGAGAATTCACTTTAGCCTTTCCTTGGCCTTTCATCACCGTGAAAGAGGATCTATCTAGTTACTCATGCAGAAAGCAAGTCGAGCGACCTGTAAGGCAAGCGTGTCGTCTTTTTTCACATCTGCTTTCTGTTCTTGTTGCCCGTGTGCCATCCTGCCCATACACAAAGAAGAGAAAGTACCACAGCCCACGTTTTCTTGGGCCATTTCTAATCACAAGAGGAGACACAAACATCAGCCCCAGATTTCATGGTGGGAGCTTGTTAACGACAGTAAAACAACTCCAGAATCAGTTCTTATACCTTAACATACTTTTAATACCTTAATACACCACCTCACTCTGCAGTCAGACTCTGAAGAGGCACATTTTAAGCCCTGAACATCCACAGCCAGCGGCAAATTAGCCAAATTAGCTTTCAGTGATCTCGCAGGAGTCCTGCTGAGTTGTTCCACGAGCCGTATGAAACGCGAGATGATGAGCTGACTCCACAGCCCTCCAGAGAAGAATAAAGAGACTCCACAAGACGTGGCTGCTAAAGAGGGTGTTGCCCCCCGAAACCCAGCTGGAGTCAAATCCGCGGTGGAGGAACACATCCAGAGAAATCATATTTCCCAGAGGGAGGCAGCTGCTGGGGAAGGAAGGAGCTGCAGAGCAGAAGATCACCCGTCCTTCCCCCTCACTGCAGCCAAGCAGCTTGGCCAGCCGCGTGCTGTGCGATGGGATGGGACAGCGGCTCCCAGGGAGAGAATTAAACAAGAAAAATCTCTGCACATTAAGTACTAAAATAGAACTATAAAAGAAAAAAGCTTTTTAACAAGATCTGGCGTTTATCTGTCCCTTCTGTTCACCTATTCCGCTCAAAGTTGTCTCCAAAGATAACGGCTCGCAAAAATAATCAATTTACTGCGATAATGAAACATCTGTCTGGTTTCTGCTATGTCGCAGGGTTGGCTGTGAACGATCACTCTGGACAGTGCTTAAGGTTTACAAATATCTTAATTGAGCCACTAATTATCTCACAAAAAGCATTTTTTCATTATGCAAAGAGGCAATACGGTGATTTTAATAAACATTTAGAGGTAAAATGAAGGCCTCTTTTATGTACCATCAAAGGAGGAACAAGATGACCAGAGGACATATAATTCACTAACAAATCCCAGCCACACGTCCTAACACATCAGTGTTTAATTAATTCATTATTTAAGAGATAGTTGATTAACTTAAGAGGGAAGCCCTCTTACTGTACTGTGAGGAGAATGCACAGCCTCACAGAAATGAGTTCTTCAGGAATTTCCATGCCTGCCTCTGGCAGCACTCATGTAAAACCAAATTTACCTGTTGACCTGACTGACCTCAGAGGTGGGACAGCAGCCCTGGAGGCCACCACCCTGCCCCATGCTGACGCTCAAAGCCCATGTTCTTGGGGGAAGTGTCCACTCTAAGATCCTACGTGCTCAGTATGGTTCAGGTTCACCAAGAGATGAAGGATTTGGGTGACATTTGCCATGTAGGACATCTCATTGCGTCTACAATGCACAGGAGAGAAACAGTAGGAAGGACTCCCTTAGGAAAAGAAGGGTCACCACCACCTCCAGCCCGAGATTCAGCCATCTACTCCACCCAGCCCCTCTAGGAGCAATTCAGAGCAAGTGCAGTCAGTGAACAAAGTAAAAGAACCCCCCTGAAGTGACAACTCACTTCACTGCACAACACTACCTCCGGGGGAAGAGGAACAGAGGATAACCCAGAAGTGACAGATGTTACAGCTCTTACTCTACTGATTCTGATTTTAGGGGGATAAAGATAGCATAAGAACCCATGTTGAACAGAGCACACCATACATCACCTAAAGCCTTATTGTTCCTGCTTTGAATACAATATTTAAGGCAGAGAAAAAGATCGCTTACAAAGACTCACACTCGCATGATCCACCTCTCTTTTTTTGCTTACAGTAAGTCCATTTTACTGGGTTTTTTTGTTGCTGTTTTGACATATCCTGCCTTCAGATTCCCCATGATGCATGCACACACACAGAAAAGCATCTTGTCTTTCAGTAACATTTGCCCAGGGTTGGTTTTCTGGATGACAGGGCTTTTATAGGGCAAAGATTCAACATTTGAGTCTTCATTTCCACTCTTCGGTGACCTACTTTACGGAGATGGGCAGGGGGGGAGGCTGCTAGGGGATTACTTCAGGTCCATTTATATAAGATACTCAGGACATAAATCTAAGCTTTTCCTGCTGAAAGTACAGAATGTCAAGGGAAAAATATTGCTGTTAAACAAGTGGAATGTTGAGTATGCCAGGAGGCTGGCATGTCCTCTGCACTGTCATACGTCCCTTTCCAATCTCCTGGAGGAAAACAGGAGACCTAACCATCTCCTTCGTTCCTTACAAGGTGACCCAGCACCTCCTGTGTCCCTTTGCAACTCCGCAGGAATCACATGCACATCAGGAAAGAGAATTCTCCTGTAAACTAGCAAAGAGAGACACAGAGCAGTGTTCACCAACTCATGGAATGGTTTGGGTCAGAAGAAACTTTATAGCCCATTGAGTTCGACTCCCCTGCCATGGGCAGGGACACCTCCCACTGGATCAGGTTGCTCCAAGGCCATCCAACCTGGCCTTGAACACCTCCAGGGATGAGGCAGCCACTACTTCTTTGGGCAACCTGGGGCAGGGCCTCCCCACCCTCACAGGAAAAGATTTCTTCCTAAGATCTCATCTCAATCTCCCCTCCTTCAGCTTAAAACCCTTCCCCCTTCTGCTGTCCCTGCACTCCCTGATCAAGAGCCCCTCCCCAGCTTTCCTGGAGCCCCTTTCAGCGCTGGAAGCTGCTCTAAGGTCTCCCTGGAGCCTTCTCTTCTCCAGGCTGAACAATCCCAACTCTCTCAGCCTGTCCTTGGATGGGAGGTGCTCCAGCCCTCAGATTATCTTTGTGGCCTCCTCCGGACTCGCTCCACCAGCTCCATGTCCTTCCTGTGCTGAGGACTCCAGAGCTGAACTGAACATACATACTAGTATATCCATGCAAGTCCTGGCAGTCAAAAAACCTATTTGTGCCTAGGCCTTATGTTCTTAATTACCCTGGCAGTAATGAATCTTGATGAATCAGTAATGACCTTCAAAAGCACCCTGAAACCCAGCTCCCACTTATGGGGTAATGAAGTCACACAAACAGGCAGGATTTCCTGGAGGATGCTAAACAAGGCTGATCCCAAACTCTAGTTTTTCTTCCTGCTTAATGATTTTCTTGAATTCTACAGGACGGTAAATTTTAGAGCTGCCATAATTCAACATTGCTTGCAGAACTTGTGATGAACTTATAGGTAGGGCCATCTAATGGATGTTTCCAATCAATCCCATTTATTTCCTAAGTGATTCCCCAGTGCATACAGACAACATAGTGTGTTCCAGATGGGCAACGCACGGTTGCACAGACATCATTGTCCGCTTCACCCTGGCAAGAAGCTAACAAAGTTTGCATGCAACTGCCATCTATCACGCCAAGCTCAGCTCTTACCCGATAACAATCCTCTCAGTTCTTTACCTGCCAGTGAAATGTGTAATAATAAACTTGAAGAACATTTTTCTTTTAGCCAAAAGGAGTGCTGTTCCCTTTTCCATGAGCCAGAACTGTGCCCAGGCAGCCAAGGCCACTAGCATGCTGGCTTGGATCAGACATGGTGTGGCCAGCAGGAGTAGGGAACGGATTGTCCCGCTGGGCTTGGTGCTGGTGAGGTGGCACCTTGAATCCTGGGTTCAGTTTTGGGTCCCTCACTACAAAAAGGACATTGAGGGGCTGGAGTGTGTCCAGAGAAGGGAACGGAGCTGGTGCGGGGGGGCGGGCAGGAGTGCAGGGGTTCTGGGAATCTGTCCACTACTAACTGTACCTGTCTACTACTAAACCATGTCCTGGAGCACCATATCTGCCCATCTTTTAAACCCCTCCAGGGATGGGGACTCCATCACCTCCCTGGGCAGCCTCTGCCAGGGACTGAGAACCCTTTCCATGATGACGTTTTTCCTGATATCCAATCTGAACCTGCCCTGGTGGAACTTGAGGCCATTTAGTCATATCCTATCATCTGTCACTTGGGAGAAGAGACTAACACCCACCTCACCACCACCTCCTTTCAGGCAGTTGTAGACAGTGGTGAGGTCTTCTCTCAGCCTCCTCCAGGCTAAATAGTCCCAGGTTCCTCAGCTCCCTCTCATAACCCTTGCTGTCCACCCCCTTCCCCAGCTCCACTCTCTTCTCTGGATGTGCTCCAGCCCTTCAATGTCCTTCTTGGAATGAGTGCCCCAAAACTGAAACTAGGATTTGAGTTGCAGCCTCACCAACGCTGAGTCCAGGGGCATAATCCCTTCCCTTCTCCTATGGGTCACGCTGTTTCTGATACAAGCCAAGATGCCATTGGCCTTCTTGGCCAGCTGGACCACTGCTGGCTCATGTTCAGCTGCTGTCAACCAACACCCCCGGGTCCTTCTCTGCCAGGCAGCTTTCCAGCCGCTCTTCCCCAAGCCTGAAGCTGCACAGGGTTGTTGTGTCCCCAGTGCATGACTTGGCACTTGGCCTTGTTGAACCTCATCCCATTGGTCTCAGCTCATGGATTCAGCCTCTCCAGTTAGATCCTAAACAAAGGCCAAATCATTTCATAGAAGCCCTACCTTTTCTGACAGCAAAATATGACATGTCTGGGTAAATGAGATGTTCCTGTGTCCTTGGGAGAGAGCACCACATGCTGCTTATTCAGGTTTCTGTCCTATAATCAAAGCATCTCAGTTCTGCTCTAGGGTCTGCTTGGATATCCTTGTGGTGAGAGGTGCTTTGTGTGTACATTTTTTTTTGACTGAATAAAGGAAAACCAGAGCTTGCTGACATCAAAGTAAAACTGATATGAAAGAAGTCTCCTCACCTGTGCTGCTGGAGATGTTGACATCAATGCTGATATCTGATATTCCACCTCCTTTTAGAGACGCAACACAAGTATAAGTCCCAAAGTCCGTGAATTTCAAGTCAATGATGTCCAGGTTGGTGGTGCCAGGTGAAACGTCGGGGTCAGTCTGTGTGATCACCATCCTCTCAGAGCTTCGCAAGGGACGTCCATTCTTAAACCAGCTGAACGTAAGCTCTTCAGAAGGGATGGCTTCCACCTGGCAGGAGATTTTCACCTCTCGCCCGATCTGGATGTTGTCGTCTTTGTGATAGGGGTCAGGGGTGATCCAAAACCGTCCTTTTTTTAAGGCTGAAAGAGGTAAAAAAAAAGAAAGTTTACTGTGATAAAGGAGAATTTTTGCATAGTCTGTCTTTGCAAAGACTGATACTCACGCTTGTCATTTTATATCTATATATGATTTTAGTATGGCCTGTAGTGATAGGTAAAGGGGGTTTAAACTAAAGGAGACTAGATATAAGAAAGACATTTTTTACATTCAGGGTCATGAGGCCCTGGCTTAGGTTGCCCAGAGAAGTCTGGCTGCCCCATCTCTGGAAATGTTTAAGGTTGGCTGGAAGGAGCAACCTGAGTTGAAGATGTCCCTGCCCATGGCAGGGGGTTTGGAACTCAGTGGGCTTTAAGGTTCCTTCCAACCCAAACCATTCTACGGTTCTATGATGCTTTGGGAGTAACTCAAGCTTATAATGCACACGTTTAGCACATGGTTCATGTTTTGTAGGATCAAATCTTAACTACCATCACTGAGTATATGTTGCTAAAATATCTGTCATTTCCAATATTTTCCAAATAAAAAGTCATAACACCTAAACTAGGCTGAGCTGCTGCCAGCTGAAGAGTAACCAAAATAATTCATGAACCTTCAGTGTTTGTTAGCTCTCTCTGAAGGTATTTACAAGCCCTTCCTCACCCCCACGCTATCAGAGCAGTGAAAGCAGAGAAAATAGAGATATCAACCTAACATCACTAATACAACCAGTATTGTCGTCTCCACTCTACCTGGAAACAAACACAGCCATGCAAAATAGTTGTGTGTCAGCTGTTAAATGAGAAGTGAGCACATGCCCGAGGCTACAGCCTGCCCTGGTTTACACACAGTTCCTTCCCTGTGGCAGCCTGAAGGTCTTCCTCTGGTTTCATCCAACCAAATGGCAGAGCCAACTGTGCTGCCTTGTTTGAGTATAATGCTTCAGCTCTAAAAGGTGAGGAGGTTGAAAGTACATCTTTAGGTAATAATCAGTTTGAAAAGGCAAAAAAGATCCTCTTCTGAGATGTAATCACGCAGGAAAGCCCATCACCAAAAGCACCTTGGTTGCACTTCCCTCTCTGGGTCTTGTAAGATGAAGGAAACCCATCTTGCACTTGCAGGAGAAACCCAAGGCTGAAGGTCGCACATGTAACTGAAAAGAACAGTTACTGTTCCCAAGTGTGCAATTTAGCCTATTCCAAGGATCTCTACCTGTATCCAAGACTATTCGTGCCTGCAGCACAAATTCAATTAACTCTCTAACCTCCATGAAAGCAGAGATAAACCCCCATGAAAGCAGAGATAAGGTCATCTCGGTGTTTCAGATGGGGACCCCAAGCCAGATGAATTTTTGAGGCCATCTCAACAGCAGGTTCAGCACTCGGTACTGCTCTATACACATGCAGGGGCACAGCAGCTCTGGAAAACATTATTTCCCACCCTATTCCAGGTCAGACCAGCATCTTTAAGTAGCATTCCCTCATCAATCTACTGCACAAGAGAAAAATAATACTGCAACTCACTTTTCACTCTTAAAATGAGCACACAACTCTCCAGAAACCATCACCATTTACATCAATAAAGTGACTGCTCTAAAGCAGTGTGGGTATGACACTTATTTTTGGAAGAGTGCTTCAGAATCAGCCATTAAGTCTTTCAAATACACATATATTTTGATATCCTGACTATAAAATGTTATTTCTGCAATCCCAAGATCCCTTTCCTCCATATATGCCTGCATAGGTATGGATGTATGTTTATATATCACAAAAGGAGCAAGGGGAGGAGGAAGAGCAGGTGCTGGTCTCCTCTCTCTGGTGACCAATGACAGAACCCAAGGGAATGGCAGGAAGATGTGCCAAGGGAGGGTTAGGTTGGACATTAGGAAAGGGTTCTTAACCCAGAGGGTGGTGGAACACAGGAACAGCTCCCAGGGAAGCAGCCACAGCCTGACAACACTCCAGAAGCATCTGGCCAATGCCCTCAGCCCCACGGAGGGAATGTTGGGGTGCCCTGTGCAGGGGCAGGAATTGGATTCATAGAATCATAGAATCACGAGGTTGGAAAAGACCTCTTGGATTGAGTCCAACCATTCCTACCAAGCACTATACCATGTCCCTGAGCACGTCATCTACCCATCTTTTAAATGCCTCCAGGGATGGTGACTCAACCACTTCCCTGGGCAGCCTGTTCCAGTGCCTGATGACACTTTCTGTGAAAAATTTCTTTCTGATATCTAGTCTGAACCTCTCCTGGTGGAGCTTGAGGCCATTCCCTCTTGTCCTCTCCCCTGTCACTTGGGAGAAAAGGCCAGCTCCCTCCTCTCTACAACCTCCTTTCAGGTAGCTGTAGAAAGCAATAAGGTCTCCCCTCAGCCTCCCCTTCTCAAGGCTAAAAAAGCTGGGGAGGGGAATGATTTCCAGCTGAAAGAGGGGAGATTGAGATGAGAACCTGGGGAGAAATGTTTTCCCATGAGGGTCGGAAGGCCCTGGCCCAGGTTGCCCAGAGCAGCGGTGGCTGCCCCATCCCTAGAGATCTTCAAGGCCAGGTTGGACTGGGCTTGGAGCCCCTGATCTGGTGGGAGGTGTCCCTGCCCATAGGATTTGAGGTCCCTTCCAACCCAAACCATTCTATGAAAAACTGTTGCATTAGCTGTGCTGATCAGGCCTGGCATGAACGGTGTTGGTCTGGATGTTGCTATTTAGTTGCAATTGCATGTACAAGAACCCAAATAGTTGATATGTTTTGAAGAATTAATTATTATTTCATTTATTTAAGAAAGCTTCATGACTTTTATCAAGTGTAAATTTGCTCCAAAACACGTCTTTACTGAGCATCTCTCATTCTCTTTTCAAAGCTCCCCTGGGAAGCAGAACAAAGATGTGCTTTGATTCAAGAGGATGAACCACCCATCCTGTGACAGCTGGAAACTGCCACAGCAACTGACTTTGAAACACAAGCTGGACGTTTTTGGTTTGAAAATGGAAGAACAAACAATGCTTATATACGCAAAATCCAGTAAATATATTATGCAAATGATTTTCAGACAGGGAAAAATTAAAAATAACCCATGGTAGCACGTTTCAACCACAATTAGTTGCTAATAACCTCATTTCTGAATTTGTCTCTTTGCTTCGAGCAGTCCTACAAACCATTTCAGCTGTTTCTCACCCACATAATGGAACAACAAGGTCTAAGAGGAAAGTCATATTAACTTCCATCTACCTTCTGCCCTGGTTAGTGCTACAGCACTGTCTGAAAGCTAAAATAAGGTTTACAGAATATAGAATGGTTTGGGTTGCAAGGGACCTCAAAGCCCATCCAGTTCCACCCCCTGCCAAGGACAGGGAAACCTCCCACTGGATCCGGTTGCTCCAAGCCCCATCCAGCCTGGTCCTGAACACCTCCAGGGATGGGGCAGCCACCACTGCTCTGGGCAACCTGGGCCAGGGCCTCCCAATCCTCAGCATGAAGAATTTTTTCCTTATGTCCAATCTAAATCTCCCCTCTTCCAATTTAGATCCATTTCCCATTGTCCCATCACTCCATGCCCATGGAAAGAGACCCTCTCCAGCTTTCCTGGAGCCCCTTTCATTACTGGAAGCTGCTTTAAGGTCTCCCTGGAGCCTTCTCTTCTCCAAGTACCTCAAACTTCGGGCCATAAGCCACTTACTTCATGAAGTCTACTCTCTGGCTCATGGACTAAATTAAAAAACAACAAAGTTCTGTCGTTTTCGCTTGTTGATCGGGTTTTATGCCAGCTGAGTGTTACATACAAGAAATAAGTGGGCTGTATGGTCCACTGTCTTCATCTGCTACCATGCATGCTAACCAACAAAGGCATGTGCAGAGAATGTACCTGAGCTAAGTTTGTTTCTCTACAACCAAATAGAAGGAGTTCAGAGGAGGTCTCTGACTCTGCTCACTGCATCTAAAAAGTTAAGGGAGTTTCTAGAAATTCAGAAGTGAAGGAAAAGTTCTCTTTGCTCTATTCTCCAGATAAAACCTTTTGACATCTCTGAAGCCATGTGAGTGTACACTCTTATAATTCATAGAATCACAGAATCATTGAGGTTGGAAAAGAACTCTAAGATCACACCATCAAACCGTCATCCCAACACCACCGTGCTGACTGAATCATGTGCAAAAGTACCACATCTACATGTTTTTTAAACTCCTCTAGAGATGGAGATGCCACCACTGCCCTGGGCAGCCTCTTCCAATGCTTCACCACTCTATCAGTAAAGATATTTTTCCTGGCACTACTTGAGGCCATTTCCTCTCGTCCCATCACTTGTTACATGGAAGAAGAGACAAGCAACCACCTTACCACAGTCTCCCTTCAGGGAGCTGCAGAGAGTCATGAGGTCCCCACTCAGCCTACAGGCTACACAACCCCAGGTCCCTCAGCCACCTCTCATAACCCCTGGGCTCCAGGCCCTTCTCCAGCTCCATTCCCCTTATCTGGATGTGCTCCAGCAACTCAGCATCATTCCTTGTGTTTGTTTTATTTTCTATGATTGTATGATTATCCAGCAAACTGTGGGAGATGGTGCTGCAGACCTGCTAACCACAGCTGCCTCCCAGGAGAAATTTCAGATCATCATCATCACACAGAGATACAAAATAGCAGTAAATGTGCTAAGAAGTCTGTAACTGTACTTAGAGACTCAGGAAAGTGCCAGTCTTTTTCCAAAAACACCCCAAAGAACTATAATGTGATCAAATAAACAAAGATGAAACACTTTTTGTTCTCAGGCTCCTCACTAAACTGTCTTTGCCCTCCCTCATTAATTACATTTCAAAGTAATAAAATGCATTGCAGATCTCAACCAAGGTCTATTTGCATTCATCAGGTTTAGTCATTTCTTCCCACCCCCACACCGATCAACCCCAAACATTTCTTTAATGCATCAGAACGTTCATATCTCCTCAATGCACCTTTCAAGCGAGTGGCAGCAAACATCATAACTCAACACTTGAGCTGCTGCACTACTTGTAGGCTTTGATGTAATAACTGTTGGTCACTGGCTGCTTCCTAAGTTAATAGAGGACATCGGAGAACAGTTGGCTTTGTGGTTGCTGATGACTGTGTCCACGTGCAGCCCCCAGCAACAGCAATAAAATAGGAGAACTGTGCGAATCATTGATTATAACCTTGACCGAGCAGTTGGATGGCACATGAGGTCCCATCTATATGCAGCCACCAGAAATGGATTCCATTAACTTTCATTATCATAGAAGCATGGAATACTTTGGGTTGGATAGGGCAATGAAGGTCATCAGGTCCAACCCCCCTGCATTGAGCAGGGGCACCTTCCACAGGATTGGGTTCCTCAGAGTCCCATCCAACCTGGCCTTGAACATCTCCAGGGATGGGGAACCCACAGCTTCTCAGGTGGAAGATGTGGAAAGTGTCCCTCCCCATGGCAGGGCGGTTGAAATGGGAAGGGCTTTAATGTCCCTTCCAACTGAAACCATTCTGTGATCATATGATAAAAGGTAGGAAGAGCTCCACGGGAACAGTTTGCTTGGGAAGTGAGCTGCAAGTCCAGCTTCCTTCTCTAGAAATTCCAGTCTGTTAATCCAAATGTAGGTTGCTGGCTTTAAAAGATGGAGAAGCATATTACTGCTGTGATCTTTGTGCCGAAAGATGATTACTGGGATGATTCATTGCTTCTTGAGAGAAAGATATAAGGCAGGCAGTGGGTAAAGGAAGTCAACTCTCATAATCAGCTCTTGCTTCAGTCACACCAGGTCCCTCATCTCTGTAGAGGCGAAAAGCAATCCTGCTTTCACACAACAGCAATTCCAAAGATTCACAGCCTGACAACAAAGGTTTTAGATAGTCCCTAAAAGACTCGTAAAGTATATTTGTAAACCTAAACCTTTTTCCTAATCTCTCCAGACATCTTGAGAAGGCAACTTATTGGATGCTGCTGCTCATACTTGCAGTCTTTGCTGGGTCCCAGATTGTGTAGAGGAAAATAAAAACTCAACTTTCTTCTCCTCCAGGAGCAATTCACTGATTCTGCTTGCAATTACAGAGGTGTTGGACACCGCTTTCCAGTGCCTGTCCAGGTTAAAGGCACTAGCTTTGAAATATAGTATTTCAGCAATCAATAAATATATCAGCTGGTTAAATAAACAAGTCCAACATACATAATGGATGTATTTAACCTGGAACTGGTTTGGTGGATTCCATGAGTAAGGCATGATTATATTAAATCCTAAGCATCCCATCACTGACAATCATAGAATAGTCGGGGTTGGAAAGGAACTTATATCCCATCCAGTTCTAACTCCCCTGCCATGGGCAGGGACACCTCCCACTGGATCAGGCTGCTCAAAGCCCCATCCGACCTGGCCTTCCTGAAACCTTCTCTTCTCCAGGCTGAACAACCCCAACTCTCTCAGCCTGTTCTGGCGTGGGAAGTGCTCCAGCCCTTGGATCACCTCTGTGGCTTCCTGTGGACTTGCTCCAACAGCTCCATGTCCTCCCTGTGCTGAGCACTCCAGAACTGGACACAGGACTCCAGGTGGGGTCTCACCAGAGCAGAGCAGAGGGACAGAATCCCCTCCCTCGCCCTGCTGGTCCCTCTGATTTGGATGCAGCCCAGGACATGGTTGGCCTTCTGGGCTTCAAGAACAAACTGCCATCTCACGTTGAGCTTATCCATGAACACCCGAAGTCCTCCTCAGGGCTGTTCCCAGTCCATTCTTCACCAAGTCTTTATTTCTCTTATTTTGTATTAACGCACCTTAATATTTTCTTTGACACCAGCTTGTCAAAGCTATCATCCAACATTTACACAACCGGGCTGAGTTCCACTGTTTGAATAACTAAATGTATGAATGTATGAAACAAAGGAAGCCACCCCTGAGCCACACCTTGGAAACTGTCTATGTTATTTAATTTTCTTTGAAAGCCTCGCATAAATGGATCTCTGTACAAATAAAAAGTCATTCCCACTGCAGAAATACTCCTGGAAGTCCTTCTCTGATGTTTCTTTCTTCAGAAACATCTTTACCTCTATCAAATCAATAGAAGCAAAAAAAGTTCCTATCATAAGCTCCAAAGAAACATGAAGTCTTTGTTTATTTTGGCCGTGGGCAACAAAGCTGCATTGTATTCCACAGGATATTGCCTTAAACTATATCATCAAACAGCTCAGCAGAGTAGAGGCAATTGAACAACTGTTCAAAATACCTTTTGTCGCCGGTGAGTATCATAGTGTAGTCCATTAAACTTCATTCTGTTACATTAAAATACGTTTTGACATTGTTTTGTGTATAAAGAACATAGAAAATACCAGTTTGCTTTGCCAACCAGAATAAAAATTTTACAGTTCCTCAGCTTAACTCTAAACCAGAAGAACGAAATCATGTCCAAGTAACAAAGCTTGCAGATATCAGCTCTCTATAAGGAAAGGTCATCTGGATAGTGACACCGGTATGGTCTACATGTCAAATCTGGACACAGACGAGCCTGCTCTGAAGCATCCTATGACTAATCCCTTCTGTTCCTTTCTGATGATCACCGTCCACAGTCACCACTGTTATAGACATGCAACTAGGCATGGACACTTTCAATAACAACAGAGACTGCATTTATAAACAAAATGCTTTTTAAGGCCATGCTATTCTACTGTGAACTTCATGGCCACATCAACACCTGAACCATAGAACCATGGAATCACTTAGTTGGAAAAGACCTTTGAGATCATCAAGCCCAACCGTACCTGTCCACTACTAAACCAGATCCCTGAGCACCTCAAGCAGAGTAATGCTTCAGCTTAGCCTCAAGCCTCAGCTTAGCCTCAAGTCCAAACATACCTAAGATCCAAGTTGGACATGTGCTTCTTGCCATACTTGAATGAAGCAACCTGCAGACAGGGGTAGAAAACCCTGCTTTAGTGAAACTGCCTCATGATGCTTTGGTGGTTTTGAGTTTGGAGCGTGGTATGACTCTGGGGAATTACATAAATGGGGGGGGGGGGGAAGGGCAGGGGGTGGTAAGGGAAGTAAGTCCAAATTCAGTGTTACTGAAAGAAGATGCATTTAATAAAGGTTGAAATACATGGATATGGGCTCACGCATCTGCTGATGACTAATTAAAATAATGGACAAAGCAAAGTGAAGCCACAGCTTACAGTTCCATCTGCAGCTCCTCATGTGGTTCAGTAGTGGACAGGTACAGTTGGACTCAATGATCTCAAAGGTCTTTTCCAACCAAACGATCTGATGATTCTCACTGGGTACTAAGCACTTCCAATTAGCACACTGGGAGCAAAGTGAGCTTCCTAAGTAGCTGCCTTGGGTGCCTAAGCTATTCCCTCTGGATATGCCAAGATTTCTTCAAGTCCTTCTGCTCCCCTCTTTCCACTGCTCACCTCTGATTTTTTGTTCTATTCTAATGCTCGGCTGCTCCAACGACAGTGGTTTGATCAAAGAGTGATTGTGAGACAAGACACCTCTCTCCATCCAGCTTTTGCTTTTTGCCTCTGAACAATCTTGAAAACCCTCCCGCACCACAGATCACAGGCAGCCATTGTCTCCTGGGGTGTTTAAACTGGGTTTTGAACAATAAGGCAAGGGAGATGTGGCCTTGGCAGGGTTTGCAAGACAATATCAGTGCACATTTCAATGTCTTTCAGTAAGAAGTCACCCTCCCTGGCCATTCTTGAATTGAACAAAGCAATAAAGCCCCCAGAAAACCAAAACTGTGGAAACCTGCCAATACCTGTTTCGACTTCCAGCCATTCTTAAGACCTAGAAATGCCTTGAGTTGTGTGGATCTTGTGTCCAGCCACTGGCTTCACCTTTTCCTCTTACAGAAATAAAAACTGCATAAGAAAAAAACA
Organism: Phaenicophaeus curvirostris; assembly: GCF_032191515.1. Taxonomy (NCBI): domain Eukaryota; kingdom Metazoa; phylum Chordata; class Aves; order Cuculiformes; family Cuculidae; genus Phaenicophaeus; species Phaenicophaeus curvirostris. The sequence goes on along the minus strand of NC_091396.1, from coordinate 65,596,314 downwards.
AAGTGGATGGGATATAACCCTCAATATCTTCGGTGCAGCACCACCTCACAGCATCTTTTGAATTAAGCACTCAAACCCTTGCCAGCTCAGCCACACAGGAGCTGGGTCTATTTTGCATTCTGCCATTTCTACTTCTGCTAGTCTGATGGGGGACCACCAGGTCTGCAGGGTCAGCATAGAATCATGGAAAGGTTTGAATTGGAAAAGACCTCAAAGCCCATCCAGTCCCAACCCCTGCCATGGGCAAGGACACCTCCCACAGGATCAGGTTGCTCCAAGCCCCATCCAACCTGCCTTTGAACACCTCCAGGGATGGGGCAGCCACCACTGCTCTGGGCAACCTGGGCCAGGGTCTCCCCACCCTCATTGTGAATAATTTCCTCCTAATGTCTAATCTAAATCTTCCCCCTTCCAATTTAAAGCCATTAATAATTTGGACAAAATTATGCTGCCTGCATGTTCCCTTTAGTCACCTTCCTCTCCGAAGACAGACTTGTCTTGCTAAAAAAAGATACATTCTCTGCATTTTAACAACAATTCATTTTGCTTCTGTCAACAATGTTTTAGCTTAAAGTTTTTTCAAACCTTAACTTCCAGCAGCTATCAGGACAATTAAGTTGTCAAGCACCTTCCACCAGAGCATCTCCAAATTTTTTAATATTGAGTAATTATTTTGCACTTACAAGACCAGATGCATTCACACTTTCAATTTAAATGCAAATACTATGCAGAGATTTCAGGACCTTCTCTCTTATTTTTATAAATGCTTCTTATTTTTAAAAGAAAAGGATTTATTATTCTGGAGGTGTCATGTGGCAGGTGTCTGGATTTACGTGTGCTCTAGTTAATTAGCTCCTACTTCTTCCCCTGCTTTACGTTTGAAGGAAGGGGAGGTAAGCACTCCTCTATAATGAAGAATATTCCAGTTTACAAGTTACTCAATACATGGTCCATTAAAAGTTGAAGCCAAGATCAAAGTATGTGAAATACAGCAGAGTTTCTCTTTTAACGGCTTTCAGAAGTAAATATGCAAGAGAAATAGGCACCATCACAACAGGAAAGACAAGAAACCTATGTTCACGGAAACCTGTTCATGGAAATACGTCCAAGTTCATGGAAATATTCTGGTGCTGAGAGATCTGAAGAGGTTTCTAGACCAATCTCGTGCTCAAAGAAAGGCCAGACATGATCACAGACCAGGTGGTTCAGGGCTTGATAACCTCCAGGGATGAAGACTGCACAACCTTCTGGCTGTGGTTCCCTGCTGATGAATAGCAGGAGTTGTCCCAGTAGAATCACAGCAGTATAAAGCTGGTCTGGGGACAGAAACTGCAGCATCCTGCAAGCAACCAGCACACAATGCGCTGCCACCTGCTTAGTGCAAGGCTGCCCTCACCTCCAGTTTTAAGCAGACATGTATTGAGGTGGGTAAATAAGGGTGAAATATTTAAAAAAATTGGCTGAATCATAGCATCACAGAATGGTTTGGTTTGGAAGGGACCTCAAAGCCCATCCAGTTCCACCCCTGCCCTGGGCAGGGACACCTCCCACTCGATCAGGTTGCTCTAAGACCCATCCAGCCTGGACTTGAACACCTCCAGGGATGGGGCAGCCAACACTGCTCTGGGCAACCTGGACCAGGGCATCAGTACCCTCAAAAGAAAACATTTCTCCCTAAGATCTCATCTCAATCTCCCCTCTTTCAGCTCAAAACCATTTCCCCTCTTCCTATCCCTGCGCTCCCTGACCAAGAGCCCCTCCCCAGCTTTCCTGGAGCCCCTTTCAGTACTGAAAGCTGCTCTAAGTTCTCCCTGCAGCCTTCTCTTCTCCAGGCTTAACAACCCCAAATCTGTCAGCCTGTCCTCCTATCGGAGGTGCTCCAGCCCTTGGATCATCTCCGTGGTCTCCTCTGGACGCACTCTCCACCAGACTGAAGATTGATCAATAAGCAACAGAGATGAATTAGCAGCTGGCATTCATTACTTTTTCATACCCCAACTAGAAGAAAGGGCAAAACCCCCAACCATTCTCCATACTACAAATCCCACACTGGCACAGCTCACCAAGCCAACATGATTGCGATTCTGACCAGATCAGAGGGTGCAGGGCTGCCTCATCCCTCTGGTTGCCCATCTCACTGGCAAACAGGAGCTTCAAGAGCCTTGTCACAAGCCAGACAAGCACTGGGATCTAAATTAAACAATCCAGAGGAGCTGACACAACCCCCAGTGGGCTGAGCACTTGCCAAACCAATTATAAACCCTCGGCACATAACAGCTGGGTGTTTTCCAGGGCCAGTGCCTTTATGAAGTTTAATCCTTGTGCCAAAGCTGTCAAAAAAATAATAGCCTTGCTGAGTGTTCCTGGATGCCAAAAAGCAATGTATTGCAAATCTTTGCTCTTCTCTTTGGCCACACACTGCAAACAACACCCAGCGCACGGTACTTGCCTTTCTTAAAAGCCTGGAGCAAACCCCCAGTTTCCAAAGGTTGCACATCAGATTGTCCTCATCTCCTCCTTCTTGTGTGGCTCAAGAGCTTTATTCAACTGAAGGGTTTTGTTAGAGCCTGGATTTGTTCTAATGTGGGATGCATTTCCCTTCCACGCTTTGTATTTATTCCACAGTTCCGTGCCTCAAAAATTAATCCGGATCCCATAAAACTTTCCAAAATGATTTGTGAGTCTCAGCAGAGGCCTCCTGATCTCCTCCACAGCTGCCTGATACAATGCAAGTATCTTAAAACACATTTCAAGGTCATCAAACTTTCTCTATGACATTGAAACAAAACCTCATGCACTGTTTTCTCTTCCTCTCCCTTCAAGATGAGATAAAACTTGGAAAAACACAGTTTTTTTTCTGCCAAAACAATAGGATCATGGAATGGTTTGAGTTGGAAAAGACCTAAAAGCCCATCCAGTCCCACCACCTGCCATGGGCAGGGACACCTCCTACTGGATCAGGGGCTCCAAGCCCCATCCAACCTGGCCTTGAACACCTTCAGGGATGGGGCAGCCACCACTGCTCTGGGCAACCTGGGCCAGGGCATCAGTACCCTCACAGGAAAACATTTCTTCCTAAGACCCCATCTCAGTCTCCCCTCTTTCAGCTGAAAATCATTCCCTCTCATCCTGTCCCTGTACTCCCTGATCAAAAGCCCCTCCCCATCTTTCCCAGAGCCCCTTTCAGTACTGGAAGCTGCTCTAAGGTCTCCCTAGAGCCTTCTCTTCTCCAGGCTGAACAACCCCAACTCTCTCAGCCTCATGTGGGAGATTACTCTAAATCTGTAGTTAATTAGTAGTTGCTGCTGGCACACCAAGTCACAGTGAGGATAATTTTTTTTCCTTGCCCCCCTGGAGAACCAAGAAGGTGGCTATCAAAAGAAGCCACACTGCAAGAGTCAGAAGGAGAGAGATTAAATGAACATTACCTCTTTAAATCCTTTCTCTTAAACCTTTATAGATCCATGGTGCCCAATAGGCACCATAAGATGCTTTGCAGAGCAGCAAACTTATTTAAAAATCTAATTTCTGTGCACAACAGCGCTGGCAAGCCCTAATGAAAGGGCAGAAGAATCAATAACCCATCTACATTTTTATATGGGACTGGTTTATGAACTCGCCCATGATCCAGCCCAGCCTGGGAGAGAGCACACATGCCTGTGACTGCTATAGGAGATAATAAAAATAAATGGACTTATTAAAGTCTGAGGCTCAACTTTTTTACACATTCATTCTCAGAGCAGTAAACTTTTAGGGTAGCGCACAGGTAACTTATGACAGCAGTTGGATGTGCTGTAGGATCAAGTTTTCAAGGCTAAAATCTCGTCTCATTGAAATCTCATCCACAGGGTGCAGTTCTAGGTGGAAGAGTTACAAGCGGCTGCATGTCTTTCTTTTTCATGGACTAAACTGCACAAGTGATAGGTCCTGCACCTGAGTGAGGGCAATCCCAAACACAATTACAGGCTGAGCACAGAATGGATTGAGAGCAGCCCAAAGGAGAAGGACTTGGGGTGCTGAGGGAGGAGAAGCTCAACAGGAGCTGGCAAAGTCCACTCACAGCCCAGAAACCAACTGTGTCCTGGGCTGCATCCAAAGCAGTGGAACCAGCAGGGTGAGGGAGAGGATTCTGCACCTCTGCTCTGCTCTGGTGAGACCTCACCTGGAGGCTTGTGTCCAGTTCTGGAGTCCTCAGCACAGGAAGGAGATGGAGCTGTTGGAGTGAGTTCAGAGGAGACCACGAAGATGATTTGAGGGCTGAAGCACCTCCTATATGAAGAGAGGCTGAAAGAGTTGGGGTTGTTCAGCCTGGAGAAGAGAAGGCTCCAGAGAGACCTTAGAGCAACTTCCAGTGCTGAAAGGGGCTCCAGGAAAGCTGGGGAGGGACTCTTTATCAGGGAGTGAAGGAATAGATGAGGAGGAAGTGTTTATGGCTGAAAGAGGAGAGATTGAGTTGAGATCTTGGGGACAAATATTTTTCCTGTGAGGGTGGGGAGGCCCTGGCCCAGGTTGCCCAGAGCAGTGGTGGCTGCCCCATCCCTGGAGGGGTTCAAGGCCAGGTTGGATGAGGCTTTGGGTAACCTGATCCAGTGGGAGGTGTCCCTGCCCATGGCAGGGGTGGAACTGGATGGGCTTTGAGGCCCCTTTCAACCCAAAGCATTCCATGATTCCATGATCCTGTGGTTAAAAAGCTAGAAGAAGCCCTCGGAAGATGCCTGCAGAGGTGCTGGCTCCCACGGGAGAGCTGGGGATGCTTTTGCGGGGTAAGAGTCCAGGCTGGTACCCAGTCTCCAATTTACAGAGCTGTTCCATCCAGCACAGAAGTCTCTCCCAAAGCCCGTTTGCAAACACTTTTGAAAGGTCCATTTAAACCCCACGCTGGAGGAAGGTAGTTTCTCTTGTTCATCAAGACATTGCAGAAAGTAAGGAGGGTGGTGAGTGTTAAAACAAGGAGGAAATTAAGGCTTAATATTCTGATAAAAAAAACTCCACAGAATAATTATGGTTGGAAAAGACCTCTAGGCTCATCCAACCTGACTGCCAGCCCAACCCCACCATGTCCTGAAAAGTCACATCTACACTTTTTTTGTGCCCCTCCAGGGATGGAGATGCCACCGCTGCCCTGGGCAGCCTCTGCCAGTGTTTCATCACTCTTTCTGCAAAGAAGTTTTCTCTAATGTTCAACCTAAACCTCCTCTGTTGCAACTTGAGGCCATTTCCTCTCCTCCTACCCCTTGTTATTAGGGAGAAGAGACCAACACCCACCTCACCACAACGTCATTTCAGGGAGCTGCAGAGAATTATAAAGTCTCTAACTTGACACAACGCAAGAGGGAGGGCAGGGAGAGCCCCCACGGGGTGAAGGTCCCTGACTGTCAGGGTGGTTCAGCAAAGGCAAACCCCAGCCCTCCATCCTGACATGGTTTTGCGGAGGTTGCCTGAATCCATTCCAAAGCTGCTTACAAGGGATGGCAAAGCCACCACATACGCATTATGCTGGTAATGAGAGAGAATTTCAATGTCAGAACAGTGAAATATGGGGAGAGGGCCCTGGGATAAACTGAGAGGATGCCGGAGGGCAGATATTGAAAATGCAGGTGGATGTGGTCATTTTACAAGGAAAGATGATACAAGAGATGAGATGAAATGGATGCCTGGGATAAAGACAGCTGGATTCGATGACCCAGGAGGACCCTTCTAGTCTTATTCCAGAATACGAATTTCAAAACCTTAGCACTTTCATGAATTCACTCTTGCTTTCTTGTCTGCCCTGAGGAAAGCACAACCATCCATGGGTACTGAAAGCCAGCGTGGGGGCTGCCATACTTCCATCTTCCTGAAGCATCCTGGGGAGCTCATCCCCACCAGCCTCCTGGAGCCTCCCGCACCTTGCCTGACAAAGCTCCACGTGCCTGCTCAGTCCCTCATTATAAAGTCAGCAGTGATCGACACTTCTGTGCGGTGCAGCGACGCCTGGTTTATGAGTACGGATACTTGCCAAGGCCTTCAGCTTTCTCCAGCCATGAAATAATCATGAGTATCATCAGTCTGCTCTGAGACCTTCCCAGAACACAGAGAGGGGAAAAAAGGAGGAAGAAGAAAGGTCCTTCTATCTGCATAAAAAACGTAATGTTTTGGACTTGGCATGCTGGGCCCAGCATTCCCGGCCAGCGCTGTCACCATCACAGACGATGCCACCTAACGAACAAGCACGTCAGATGGACCCATCACTCGGCCACTGGTCAGCATCCAGCAGCTGCAAAACTGATGGGTGACGACTGTCATGGGTGCTGCCAAAACCCCGTATCCACCTTCTGGAGAACAGTTGTGAGCCTTGACTCTGCTCTGGCACTCGGCACCAGCCCATGGGGGCCTTGCTCACAGCTCTTAACAGCACTTGCGGACCTTCGAGGTACGACAGCAGAGATGCTGACGCAGAACTAGACAGATTTATTTTTATCCTGCACATCACAGAATCACAGGATGGTTTGGGTTGGAAGAGACCTCAAAGCCCATCCAGTTCCACCTCTGCCATGGGCAGGGACACCTCCCAGTGGGTCAGGTTGCTCCAAGCCCCATCCAACATGGCCCTGAACACCTCCAGGGATGGGGCAGCCACCATGTCTCTGGGCAACCTGGGGAGGGTCTCTCCACCCTTAACGTGAAGAATTTCTTCCTAATGTCTAATCTAATTCTTCCCCCTTCCAATTTAAAGCCATTCCCCCTCGTCCTATCACCCCAGGACCTTGGAAAAACCCCTCCCCAGCTTTCCTGGAGCCCCTTTCAGTGCTGTAAGTTGCTCTAAGGTCTCCCCACAGCCTTCTCTTCTCCAGGCTGAACAACCCCAATTCTCCCAGCCTGTCTTCCAATCGGAGATGTTCCAGCCCTTGGATCATCTCCGTGACCTCCTGTAGACCAACAGATTCGTGTCCTTTCTGTGCTAAGGAGTCCAGGATGGGGTCTCACCAGAGCAGAGCAGAAGGACAGAATCCCCTCCCTTACTCTGCTGGTCCCACTGCTTTGGATGCAGCCCAAGACACGGTTGGTTTCTGGGCTGTGAGTGCCCATTGCTGGCTCCTGTTGAGCTTCTCCTCCCCCAGCACCCCAAGTCTTTCTCCTCTGGGCTGCTCCAAATCCATTCTGTATTCAGCCAGTGACTGTGCTTGGAAGTGCCCCAACCCAGGAATCATGCAACTGGTCTGCATCAACACGGGAAACTCCTAAAAGAAAGCTCAGGGATAAACAGATCCTTTGCAGGGCAGTAGAAGGGTCAGCAGATGTGCCAGACTGGACATCAGAAATACCAAGTTACAGGATTTCCTTCTGTAAATTCATTACAAAGCAATAAAAATTTCATTTATTTCATAATCCAGGTCTTCCCCCTCCCACCTTCTGTTTAGCAGTCACTACCTCACAGTTCACATAGAGTTTTAAAGACATAACGGAATAGGTCCTTCCAGCAATCTCGGCCTTAAAATGCAGTTCCCCAGAGTGCTTTTTGTTCAGCAAAAGCTTTTGTGCTAATCTGGAGCACTGGTCATATAAAATTATTATTTTGTATTTAAGCTGATGGGGAATCCCACCCCTTTGAAAAATTAACTCCAGACACTATGTTTCCACTTCAGGAAAAGTCACACGGAGTCAATTGGCACTAAAATAAATGTTGCAGTCACAATGGGAGAGATGAAAGATCTATTTAAAGAAGGCAACAGGAGAAGGTGCTGATGAGGCAACAAATTCAAGTTGGTGCACAGTGACACCCTTCCAAGTCGTTTCAGTGCTCCCAACTTTAAGATGTGTACAACCTTTCTCTGTTTCCCAAGCTGATGCACAAGTGTCCTTCAAACAACAGCCAAAAATCCACACATCGGCCATGGAGGTTATCAGGGACTTTGTTTATCCGGAGAGGGGTGTTGGACTGGCTGCTAGATAGCGTTTTCTTTGGTTTTTAAAGAGTAGAACATGACGAAAAAGAGCACACAAAGATTCCCTCAGAGCCTCCTCTGCTTTCTAGTGGGTTTGTCTAGAAATACATTGTGGGAAGCTGTTCTAAGTATTGGCCTGAGTGCAGGATGTGGAGATGCCACTGATGAGAACACCCACCAATACTCAAATGCTAGCAGACATGCAATCATTTAAAGAACTCGTTAATCTAAAGAAAACACTCGGAAAGAGACTTTTCTAATTGGAATTGGTGAGCAGCCAGCACTGATGAAATGAGAGAGCATTTATTCTTTCTCTTGTTTTTATAGAATCATAGAATAGTTTGGGTTGGAAGGGACCTTAAAGATCATCCAGTTCTGCCTCCTGCCACAGGCAGGGATACTTCCCATTGGATCAGGTTGCTCCAAGACCCATCCAACCTGCCCTTGAACACCTCCAGGGATGAGGCAGCCACCACTGCTCTGGGCAACCTGGGCCAGAGAACCCACCCTCACAGCAAAATATTTCTTCCTAAGATCTCATCTCAATCTTCCCTCTTTCAGCACAAAACCACACCCACTTGTCCTATCCCTGCCCTCCCACATCAAGAGCCCTTCCTCAGCTTTCCTGGAGCTCCTTTAAGTACTGGAAGCTGCTCTAAGGTCTCACAGCTTTCTCTTCTCCAGGCTGGACAACCCCAGCTCTCTCAGCCTGAAATCAATCAAATCAACCAAGACCAGAATAAAGTCTGTTTTCTCAAAGACAGCTCTTTCCCTCTAACAGAAATAACGGGAAATTCAGAACAGGTAGCAATGGATTGGTGCTGGAAGTGAGCTCTGTTTCATTTATTTAATGGGCTGTTCCACCTTGTGGTCCCTTCTCCGAATTAACAGTGGCGAGGAACAAAGGAAAAAAATCGCCTCAAATGCTTTAATGATATTTTGTTCAACATCTTGCAGTTCCCAGGCATCTCAGGGCACGTTCTATAAATAAAAATGTGAGGCTATATTATTATTCTGCTGTGACTCAGGGAATTTGTATCTGCAGTGGCCTGGGGACTTTGGCTTTTCCTCTGAGCTCTCTGGTGGTGCCTGCCGGGTCAATTAAAACATCGAGATCCCTTTTCACAGAAAGCCTTCCCTTTCCCTTCGCTTATTCTGAGTGTGCGTTTCACTCGCATCTCCACTTCACAGCCTCATCACCACTGTAAATCACAGCAAATCAATGTTGAAGCTCTGTTCTTCAAACAAGACTGCTTTCGCCTCTTGACAACAAAACCCCAAAGCCAAATGTCAAAACTCAAATGGAAATAAAATATTACAAATAAATATGTGGACATCCTGATCAACTTCTGCAGATGCAACGCTATGTCTCTGACCCCCAGAACCAAAATAGCTTCCAATTCCCCATCCTGATGAAGATGACGATACGTTGGGCAATGAGAAGTGAACAGGGGTTATGGCTCTCATAAAATATTCACCCCAGCGGCTCTTCGTGCAGCAGTTCTTCCCGAGTCTGATTAATCACATGCTATTATTTAATGTTCCTATAGTGTTAGAGTTTATGTTTCACCACCATTCACAGATTAGATTATAGAAAATTAGTTTCAGATGAACTGTTAGGTTCAGGGAGATTAATCCACTCCGATGGTGCCTATCGGCCAATCAAACTCCTTCAAACCAAGTGGCCATGTCCCTGAGGTTACTGAGAAAGCAATAAACAACCAGAGAGAGCTTGTCTTGACCTAGCAGTAGTTGTTCTGCAAGGACTCTTCTCTTGCTTTTAGCCAAGACAGGCATTCATCCTGCTATTTATTATAATTACAGCATAGGTACTAATCTAAAGCTCCTACCCAGGGAGCAGTTGTCTGATGGCAGCAGATTCACAGCAGGCACAACAGCCTTAATTTCAGTAACACGTTCAGCTGATGAGGAAGAAGAAAACGGTGAAGTAGGTAATGACATCTCCAGGAGCTCGGGATGCATTCACTGCCAAGACAGGCAATGCCCAGATGACACGGTGTCCCAGGGGAGGTTTTGATGGGATACTGGGAAAGATGCCTTCACCAAAAGGCTGCCAAGCTCTGGCAGAGGCTGCCCAGGGATGTGGTAGAGTCACCACTCCTTGTGGGATTTAAAACCCATGTGGATATGGCACTTCGGGACTGGTTGGCTTGGTAGTGTCTGGTTTACGGTTGGACTTGATGACCTTAAGGGTCTTTTCCAACCCAAACAATTCCGTGATTATGTGATTTGTCTCTAGTTTGGATGGGAACGTGGCCCCAACTAAGAGGTTTCAGCCGAGCACAAGAGCCACTGCATATTTGAAGCCAGAACTAATCCATCTCATACATCATTAGAAATGACCAGAAATACATTTGGAAACACAGGACACATGATGTGAACATGGCTATCCAATCAAGTTAGGACACAATTTATCCTCCAAGGTAAAGGCTGCTTGTTTACCAGCTCATCTTACCTCTTACGATGATGTTGGTGGACTTCTTAGCGGGATTTCCAACATTGTTATTGGCGATGCAACTGTACGTGCCAGCATCTTCTGACGTGATGGCAGGTATTGTTAAAGTGCCACCATTCAGGACTGTCTTCTCCGGAAGGACACCAGCAGACCGCACCCACGTCAGGCTGGGGGTTGGCTCCCCTCCTGTCGTCACACATACTAACGTGATTGCTTCTCCAGGGTTCACCACTATTGGGTCATCCACAAGAAGCTTAATTGAAGGAGATGCTGCAAGACACAAGAGGAAGAGAAAGGTGTAGTGGAGCTACATCTGCAGTATTGCTCAGCCCTGACAAGCACACTTAAGCCAACTGAGATGACCAAAGGCACTTCAGCTACAGCGTTCCGATCGACTGAGTGATCTCCAAGATGGTTTCTCCCCATCCTAGTGTTCCCCTCAATACCACACTTCTCACCATGCTCAGTCATCTTTCATCTTGCTGTTCAAATAGCAGATGAGGATTTTCTACCCAGTGGCTGTACTTGGGAAGGAACATACAATGTAAGGGATAGGTGCCAGCACGCTGGATTTTACACCGTGGGAGAAAGTAATTAATAACAATCTTCTTATTTGGAACGGAAAGCATGTCACTCCCTCCAAGTCAGATCCTACCCATTGAAAACCAGCCCTCTTAAATCCACTGGCCTTCCCAAGTCCCACTCCTTGGGACTTGGCTGCCAACTGAGATAACTGTTGCGTGTCCCCAACAGGGACACCTCCCACTGGATCAGGTTGCTCCAAGTCCCATCCAACCTGGCCTTCAGCACCCCCAGGGCAGCCACCACTGCTCTGGGCAACCTGGGCCAGGGCCTCCCCACCCTCACAAGAAAATATTTCTTCCTAAGATTTCATCTCAATCCCCCCTCTTTAAGCTGAAAATCATTCCTCTCATCTTATGCCTGCCCCTCCTGATCAAGGGACCCTCCCCAGCTTTCCTGGAGCCCCTTTCAGTACTGCAAGTTGCTCTAAAGTTTCCCTGGAGTCTTCTCTTCCCCAGGAAAAATTTCTTCCACTACGAAGAAATTCTTCATAATGAGGGTGGTGAGGCACTGGCATGGGGGTGTGGAACTGGGTGATCTTTAAGGTCCCTTCCAACTAAAACCATTCTATGATTCTACAATTCAAAATCACAGTCTGAGCTGTGACATCCCCTGTTCTTTGTGTTGAGGGATCCACCTGTGCTGGACTCAGGCTTCACTTGAAGGCAAACCCTAAACCACATAAATGATGAGCCAATCTATAAATACAGATTGCTGGGACAGAATGAGAAGTGATGCTAAATGAAAACAGGGATAAAGGAAAAGGGCTGAAATTCTGGGTGAAGAAGACCAGAAAATGAGAGAGCAACAAAATGAAAGGAAATAAAAATATTACACTCAAAAATCATATCAGTATCTTCATTATTGCAGATATTCCTATGTGTTCTGCTTTATAGATGAATCTTATTTTAATATTAAAGTTACACACACTAATCCTTTAAGGCAAATGCAAGTGTCAACTATGAATAAGTTTTCTTACTTTGAGGTTCACTCAAGAGGAATCGGCTTCCTCTGCGTTCAGAACCTGGAGCACACAAATGGGAAGCTTTTTATAGGATCATAGAATAATTGAAATTGGAAAAGACCTCTAAGATTATCCAGTCCAACTGCTAACCCAACCCCATCATGCCTGCTAAACCATGTCCTGAAGTGCCACTTGCATTTAACCTGCCCCAGTGCTGAGAGGACAGGCAACCCTCAGCCAGGGTAACACTTCAAGAGAGCAAAAGAGCAGAGGTTTACAAGCAACACCCCATCTTCCAGCGTCTTCCAGTGCGAGACCCTGCAGATCCTTCCCAGCATGAATTCCAGGGTTCATGTAACCAACTTCAAGGTGAAGAAGCTGGGTGCAGTTATGAACAGAAAACAAGTCAGCCCTGCCGACTGCGTCAGCATTTCTTTGCTCACATCCTCTGACCTTATAGTTGATGCATCCATCAGCTGATGGACTCCTGTTTTGGGCTTACAGGTCTGAAACTGGGCAGTAGATCATGTTTCATGCTTAAGTAGATTTTGCTTGGGTAAAGGCAGCAGAAGTGGGGATCCAGGTCACCACTGTACAAGTACAGCTGAGCTCCAGATCGGTAGGATCATCTCCAACCAGAGGGCAGCACTCAGCTAGCCTCGCTTTCTTTCTCTTCCTCCTGAGTTTAATGATTTTTGCTGAACAGCTCTGGCACGCAGCTGCTCTCTGATCTCACTAAACTTCAGGTCATGAAACAGGGAACAAGAGAACCACAAATAACACTTAAAAACTCAGAACAAAGCATGAAAGCTCCAACATCGTCAACCCAACCTGGTGGTGCTGTTTACCCTGATGGCTTCATAATCTTCCAGATGAAACAGGACCCTTTGCTATCCTTCAGGTAGGGAGACAAAGATAGTGGTTGATGTGATAAAAATGCTGCAATGCATCCCTTTCATCACAGCACTCAAAACACTCAAGTACATGAAAATTATGGTTTCCATAAAGTGATTTCTCTTTGCTTACACCACAAGTTGCACTTAACTACAACCTATCCCCAGACAAACACAAACAAAAATCCAGCAATACACTCAACTACTGCCATTAAAATCCTCCTTTAATCCTAAGGATGTTAAGAAATTCAGAGTGGAGGTTAAGGTTACCAGCAAATAAAACTCAGCACAGCATATAAAGGGCTATTATGAACAGAATATGAATCCACACCTATGATGAGCTGTTTCTGGAGCACCTCCCATAGGAGGACAGCCTGGAGAAGAGAAGGCTGTGGGGAGACCCTAGAGCAACCTTCCAGTACCTGGAGGGGCTCCAGGAAAGCTGGGGAGGGACTTTGTAAAAAGGCATGGAGGGACAGGATGAGGGGGAATGGCTTTAAATTGGAGACAGGTAAGATTTAGATTAGACATTAGGAGGAAATTATTCACAATGAGGGTGGGGAGGCCCTGGCCCAGGTTGCCCAGAGCAGTGGTGGCTGCCCCAACCCTGGAGGTGTTGAAGGCCAGGCTGCATGAGGCTTGGAGCAACCTGATCCAGTGGGAGGTGTCTCTGCCCATAGCAGGAGGTTGGAATTAGATGATCTCGAAGATCCCCTCCAACTCAAACCATTCTACAATTCTTTGTTATTGCTCTGCTTGCAATGCACTGTATCACAATGCACCAGTAACACACAGCCTCTTATGTTCAGCTTTATAGTGCAACCAAGGATAGAAATGGGTTTACCACATTTGCTTGTCTGAATTATTGCCACATGCATGTTGCTGAATTCTTCTCTAGGAATGGAAAGATTAGAAGTAGATTTAGATGAGATCTTACAATGAATATTTTCCTGTGAGGGCGGTGAAGCCCTGGCCCAGGTTGCCCAGAGAAGCTGTATCTGCCCCATCCCTGGAGGTGTTCAAGGTCAAGTTGGACAGGGCTTTAAACAACCTGGTCCAGTGGGAAATGTCCCTGCCCATGGCAGGGGGTTGGAATTGGATGGACTTTAATGTCTCTTCCAACATGTTCTATTACCACAGAACATGTTCTATGAATATATGAAGTTTCCTAGTGGTTATTTGGACTTTGTCCTTCCACCACTGAAGCACATTCAGCTTTGTCCTCACCCATCTCAGAGAGCACAGCCCACTCTCGCAATGCAATCAACATTGACCATTTCTCCTTCCAGTCATGAATGGGGAAAAATGATAGTATCCAGAGGCTAATGTACTAAACACAAGCTGGAGACACGTGGCTTCTCATAACAGCTCTGACTGACTGTTTTATCAAAGAAAAGGGAGAAAGAAAAAGAGAGAAGCAGGGACAGCTAGTGAGGTAACGAAGGAGGCAAATGGCTAAAATCCCAAATACTCGATAAATCCAGCTGAGGCATCATGAGTGGCAGAAAAATGGTTTTATCTCTAAGTAGGAGCATGCTTATGTTTGCTTCTGTACATTAGCTTGGATCTAGATGCAGAAATGAACAAGGTTAAGTTTAGTCACCTGCTGGAAGACATGGAATAATTACTCTGGGTTAATTAACAGCGTGAAGGGCTTCTGCAGGTCTGCTTTAATGGATAGCACATACGCTTGACTCCATCCAGAAATGCTTTCCCCTCCCAAACTGAAGTAACACCTCTAACTGCTCCCAGTAGGATGCTGCAGCAATGCAGATGCTCCTCCCTACAGACTGGGAACGTGAAGCTGTAACACAGAAAGCAGTAATGAAGGCACGACAACAAAACTCCATGTACCAGTAGGGTCAGCAAACCGTGGACTAGGCTGCTCAGCATTGCTGCAGAATCGCTCTCCCTTACAGACTTTCTAAGCAAACTTGTTAGACACAAAATTTAGGACTTGCTACTGTCTGAGCTTGGGAGGTGCCGCTTGCTCTTGTGTGAGATCTCTCCCTGTTCCAGTTTCAATGACAGCAAGAGGTGCTACCACCAGGCAATTCCTCTTATCTACCCTAAGCTATCTGCTGGCAAGAACCTTCCCCTGTGGTATCGGTCTCTCTCTGCTGTCTGCAGACGGAGTCCAAAGATTAGCCTAATCTCGACAGGTACAATTTAGATGGCAGAAGATGGGTGACGTCAATCCCACCTTCAAGATGAGGATTTACAAATGCATCAGGAGCCTAGAGATGGGAATGGGCAGAGAGTGCTGGTTTTAGCAACACACATGTGCCAATCTCCCATCGACCCCTGTGTTTTGCAAATCCTCTTAGATCCCTACACTTTCAGGAAACGGAAAATTTGGCCTAAGCCTCTTTCTGAAATGGATTTGTTGTCTCTTTTATTGATTTCTAAACTTTTGGGGCTAAACTGTTCATACTTCTGCTGTAATTCACTGCTGCACCATATTTTTTGGTCCAGCGTGATTAAAAAATGGAGCAGGCATTTGTAAAGATGGCAAGATGATCCCAAGCAATTATAATAGTTGATGATTATATGCAAATATTGTTGAAGGGTTATTAGAACTCATGCTTCAGGGCAGAAAATGGTCTCTCTTTCTGGACTGGGAGGGCAGACTATCACAGATCTGCCTGCCGCACGCGTTTTCTGCATCCTTCTGAAATGCCTCCTGCTGGCTCTTGTTAAGGACAGACATGAGATATAAGCCTCGAGGACAACGCGTAACTTTATACAGCCTTTGCATTTGTAAAGCATTCACTATGATTGAACTCCAATCAGGAGACACACAATGCAGTCCCAGCAGCTCGAGCTGTGATTGTTGTTTAGATAGAAGGAACTTGTGTCATTGAGTCAGAAGGAAGAGGAGATAAAAGCTTCTACGAATGATCTGACTCTTATTAAAATGACACTATTGTAAAAACTAGTACACAAAGCTATGTATTCCAAGCATAAGCCTGGAATGTGCTGGGTCTGCCTCTCCTATATCTATCGCTTTGGGGAGCCTCCAAGATACAAGTGGTTTCACACCATGGTATCCACATCAACTTGCGAACCGAGTTCGCTTCCACTTCTACAGCCCAGCCTGCCTTCTCAAAACATGGTTGGAGCTAGTACAGACATTCTAACTGTTCAGGTTTTGAAAGGTACACAGCTAAGCTCTTGGAGGCTTGAGAAGGCCCTCACATCCTTTCAAGCACGCTTTCATGTGGTCCCAACCAAAACCACTTGAAAAGATATATATTGCAGTGGCAGTAAGGCAGCAATTTACTCCTCCAGTGTCTAGGATGATAGGAAATAGCCTCACATTCCACCAGGGGAGGTTTAGATTGTATTTTAGGAAATATTTCTTTACTGGAAGAGTGGTGAAGCATTGGAAGAGGCTGTCCAGGGCAGTGGTGGAGTCTCCATATCTGGAGGGGTTCAAAGAGCATGTAGACATGGCAAACGGTTTAGTTGGCATGGTGGGACTGGGCTAATAGTTGGACTGGATGAGCTCAGGAGGTCTTTTTCAACCTTAATGATTCTGTGATTCTGTGATTTTATTATTTAAGTTTTGCAGAATTTAGTCTCACCAGCAAGGGTTGGGTTGAGTGATGTATTTCATAGCTCTAAGTATTGTTCAGTACTGGTTTGGAAAGTTGGGCATCAGAACCCACATAACTGTTCAATACCAGAATTGACAGAGACACAGGAGGTGCTCATGTACGAAAACTTATCAAATGATACAGAATTCCTAACGCAACAAAAATATCTCTGCCAAATGGAGTCAATATTAAACGGAGTGCACTATCACTCCCAAAGCCGGACCCGGCATTTGGCCTTGTTAAACCTCATGCCATTGGTCTCAGCCCAGTGCTCCAGCCTGTTCAGATCCCTTTGGAGCCTCCCTACCCTCCAGCAGATCAACACTTCCACCCAGCTTAGTGTCGTCTGCAAACTTGCTAAGGGTGCACTCAATGCCTTCATTCAGGTCATTGATAAAGACATTGAACAGGGCTGGACCCAGCACTGAGCCCTGGGGACACCACTTGTCTCTGGCCTCCAGCTGGATTTCACACCATTTCCCTCCACTCTCTGGGCCCGGCCAGACAACCAGTTTTCCACCCAGGAGAGTGTGCGCCTGTCCAGGCCAGAGGTGACAGTTTCCGAAGCAGAATGCTGTGAGAAACTGTGTCAAAGGCTTTGCTGAACTCCAGGAAGATCCATCCACAGCCTTTCCCTCATCCAGCAGCCGAGTCACTTGGTCATAGGAGGCGATCAGGTTAGTTTGGCAAGACCTGCCTTTTGTGAACCCATGTTGACTGGGCCTGATCACCTGGTTCTCTTGCATGTGCTTCATGATTGCACTCAAGATCACCTGCTCCATGACTTTCCCTGGCACTGAGGTCAGACTGACAGGCCTGGAGTTCCCTGGATCCTCCCTGTGACCCTTCTTGTAGATGGGCACAACATCAGCCTCTAGTCCAGTGGGACCTCCCCAGTCTTCCAGGACTGTTGGAAGATGATGGAAAGGGGTTTGGCCAGCACTTCTGCCAGCTCCTTCAATACCCTTGGCTGAATCCCATCCGGCCCCATAGACTTGTGGGTGTCTAGCTGGGCTAGCAAGGCTCTGACACCTCCTCTTGGATCATGGGAGCCTCATTTTGCTCCTCTAGCTCCTGGGTTTGTGCACAGAGGGAACAACTTTCTTTACAATTAAAGACTGAGGCAAAGAAGGCATTAAATACCTCAGCCTTTTCCTCATCCCCTGTCACTGTTGTTCCTTCTGCATCCAATAGGGACTGTATGGTCTCCCTAGTCCTCCTTTTATTATTTATATATTTATAGAAGGATTTTTTGTTATCTTTCACAGACTTGGCCAATCTGATTTCTAGCTGAGCCTTAGCCCTTCTGATTTTTCTCTACACAATCTCACTTCCCTCCTGTAGTCCACCCAAGAGGCCTGTCCCCTCTTCCAGAGCCCATAAACATTCCTC
The DNA here is from genome assembly GCF_032191515.1 of Phaenicophaeus curvirostris. Taxonomy (NCBI): domain Eukaryota; kingdom Metazoa; phylum Chordata; class Aves; order Cuculiformes; family Cuculidae; genus Phaenicophaeus; species Phaenicophaeus curvirostris. The sequence continues at coordinate 65,578,483 of NC_091396.1, read as the reverse complement.
TTCTTCTTGATATCACTCAAGATCTCTCTGTTCAACCAAGCTGTTTTTTCCCCCTGCCGGCTTTTTTTCCAGAACATGGGGATAGCTTTCTCCTGAGCTGCTAGGATTTCCTTTTTGAAGAGCTCCCAGCCCTCATGGGCTCCCTTGCCCTTAAGTACTGTCTCCCATGAGACTGCCAACCAGCCTTCTGAAGAGTTCAAAGTCTGCCCTCTGGAAATTTAATGCTACTGTCCTGTTAACCACCCTCTTCACTTCACCTAAAACTGAAAACCCTATCATCTCATGATAGGATAGAGACTTCACCCTGGCTGAGGTCTCTCTTAGATGACCGCCAGGTAGTCTTTCTTTCCATCTATTCCTCTCTCCTGGAACCCCTGTCCCTCCTGGAGTCCTGTGCTCAGTACTGCAATCGCCAGCATAAGATGGAGACGGAACTGTTGGAAAGGGTCCAGAGAAGGTCATGAAAATTATCTGAGCACTGGAGAATCTCTACAATGAGGACAGGCTGAGAGATTTGGGATTGTTAAGCCTGGTGAGGAGAAGGCTCTGGGGAGACCTTAGAGCACCTTCCAGTACTGAAAAGGGCTCCAGAAAAGCTGGAAGGGACTTTTTACAATGGCCTGGAGTGACAGGACAAGGGGGAATGGCTTTGAATTGGAAGGGGAAAGATTTAGATGAGACATTAGGAAGAAATTCTTCATGCTGAGGGTGGGGAGGTCCTGGCCCAGGTTACCCAGAGCAGCGGTGGCTGCCCCATCCCTGGAGGTGTTCAAGGTCAGGTTGGATGGGGCTCAGAGCAATCTGATCCAGTGGGAGGTGTCCCTGCCCATGGCAGGGGGTGGAACTAGATGGGCTTTGAGGTCTCTTCCAACCCAAACTTTTCCATGATTCTATGATAAATGAGATGAACACTGGGCCACCTAGGTTTGGCAAGCAAAGCATGTCCAAGCCAGAACCTTCAGCCTGGCACCGGCAGAAACTCAGCCAGGCAACCTGCCCAGCGGAAACTTTCCTTCACCTCTTTGACAGGAATAGTAAAATTCATTACCAAACAATGGCAAGCTTTGGTAAATATTTCCATGTGTGAGTGCATGGAACAAGCTTTCCAAACATTGTATTTGGACATCGCAATGAGAACAGCTCAGTGTTGAAAAGAGCTCTGCATCTTTACCGTCCTTTAGAAGCAGGGGGTTCTCAGCGCCAGGCCCACATTTGAAAGTCATGGTTGGTTTGCCAGGGAACAAAGAAAGCCGCAGTGCCACCGCGAGCTCTTCCCTGCAAAGAACAAGGCGCTACTCATGCCGAGGGAAACCGTTCAGGTTCCCATTCATATTGCAGCTGCATCCTTTTTGAAGGGACCTCAATTCAGAGGCTTTCGTGGGCAAGTATTGCTTCTGCGTCCAATGTATTTCATCGGGCAGTAGAGCCTGGCTGTGAACTCCACAGCGCATATGACAAAGTGCTCTTGGAAGTGCACCGGGTCACAATCCGCGGCTCTGCAAGCCAAGTCACTACAGAGAATTTAAATCAGAATGGCATCAGTTTTTTAGCAATTATTAATGGATGTGAACAAGAAAAGTTAGGTGCTGACGACAGACAGATAGAGATTAATTAGAGAATGCGGCTACAACATATACTGATCATCACAGAGTAATAATACAGCACGTAATGCTCACCTGGTTTGATTAATGACAGGGACAAAGTTTCTCAGATCCAGCAGAAAGTTGGCAGTCATTCAGTCATCGTTAACACCCTAGAATGCACCCCTAACAAGATTGGTTCACCAAGCACCTTTGACATAACAATGCAGCTCTGCAACAAAATGAATCCTAGAATCATAGAATGGCTTGGTTGGGAAAGACCTTCGAGGTCATTGAGGCCAACTGTCTGTGTCCACTACTAAACCAGATCTCTGAGCACCTCATCTACTCAGTTTTCAAACCCCTCAAGGGATGGGGACTCCACCACCTCACTGGGCAGCCTCTGCCAGGGCCCAAGATCCCTTTTGGTGAACCCTCCCAGTTTAAACTGAGCTGCCATGGGATCGTAGGCAGGGAGACTGGAAACGTCTTCTAATCAAAGAGGCAATATTGATGTTCACTGAACTTGAAAGAAGCAGAAACTCTGCTACTGCCTGGGGTGGGTATCTGAGGCAGATACAGCACTGTGAGGTCAGATATCTGTCATTGATGCTGCGTACGGAAAAAACCATGATGGCAACGTGTGCTATAATTACAGTGAGACAAATATATGTACTTGGAGTGGGAATATGGAATTGAGAAAATGTCACAACTGGCTTCAGGGATTAACTGGAAATGCAAAAGAAAACTAATACTTTAACAGCAATATCAATGTAGAGCCAGAAATTCATGCCCTTGACAACTCACTCATCTATGCTGAATAAAATGAGAAGACATTATTTCCTCCAGTTTTGTGAATTATTTTATATGCAGAATGAAGTAAGAGAATGTAATTGAATTATACCCTCTATATATGTGTGTGCATGCATCTGTTTAATGTACAGCCATGATTTCTTGCAGGAATCATGGAATGGTTTGGGTTGGAAGGGAACTCTAAGCCCAGCCAGTCCCACCCCCTGCCATGGGCAGGGATACCTCCCACTGGATCAGGGGCTCCAAGCCCCATCCAACCTGGCCTTCAACACCTCCAGGGACAGGGCAGCCACCACTACTCTGGGTAACCTGGGCCAGGGCCTCCCCACCCTCACAGCAGAACATTTCCTCCTAATATCTAGCCTAAATCCACTCTCCCTTAGTTTAAAATCATTACTTCTTGTCCTGTCACAAGAGGCCTTGCTAAGAAGTCCCTCCCCAGCTTTTCTGGAGGCCCTTTCAGTACTGGAAACTCCTCTAAGGTCTCCCCAGAGCCTTCTCTTCTCCAGGCTGAAGAACTCCAACTCTCTCAGCCTGTCTTTGTATGGGGCATGCTCCATCCCTCAGATAGTCTCTGGACCCACCCCAACAGTTCCATCTCCTTCTTACGTTGAGAATTCCAGACACAGGACTCCAGATGAGATCTCACAAGAGTGGATCAGAGGTGCAGAATCCCCTCCCTGGCCCTGCTGGCCACGCTGCTGTGGGTGCAGCCCAGGATATAGTTGGCTTTTGGGGCTGTGAGCACCCAGTGCCAGCTCACATCCAGCGTACTATCAAGAATGGAAAATTATGAAGTTGTAAGTAAAGCAGGGAAGGGAGTTAAAGGAAAGAAATTAAGCAAAGGCTGAGATTCTGTTTAACAAGGTCCCTTCTCAGCTTGACTCAGTCCTCCTGCTGTGTAACACCACCCTGGTTCTTGTATGTGAGCAGCAGCCCAGGTAACGGTGCAGGACTCCCTGAGCTCCCCCTCCACTCTCAATAGCCTTCTTTTTTTTTTTTCCTCCTCCTCCTCCAACTTTTTCTGAAATCCTCTGTTTTTTAACCAATAGGGATGCAGCTTTGATGACTCATCTCTTTATTCCCGATCTGCCTGGCTGCTTTTCATCCAGCAGCAGCAGCACTTTGATGACTCGCACTTTGCTCGTGCTGCCGTTCACGCACAGATGTGGCATTGATAGCTCCAACAGGGAGGAAGGGAGGCGGATCCATTTGCTATTCAGAGCACTTCCTCGCTGGTTACGCTCTGGAGACGACGACAATAGCTCACAGCTCCCACACTGTATGAACTATTCATTCTGTGGACATTTTATCAGAAGGGGATGAAGGGAAGCCAGGATCCTCCCTTTTACAGCAGAGCAGTGTTAAATCAACTGAACCCAATCACGACACTGTCCCCTTCATCACTATATTTAGATGCGCTGTTGTACATGTAGGCTTAAATCCATCTTAGGTAATTTCAGCCGCTCGAAAGTCAGGCACGCAACCTAAGGTCATGGAGCTCGATGAGATGGGAGTACCCCTAAAGCATAATTCCTCCTGTCCAAAAATAGATGGGATGACTCGCTTTTCGGAGCCCTGTCTCTACCAAGCACAGTGCTCCCCAACCAACCACTGGACTACAACAATGAAGCTTTCAGACTGCTAGTTAGGTGAGATGAATCCCATCTTGCAACACCACCGATATCCCTCACAATTAGTGGATTAGGGATGACTGGATAACGAAGAGCCGCAGACAAAGGACCCTCAGGGTTCTGGTGGATGGCAATCTGTACACAAAGCAAACATTAGCAATATGCGCTGCCTGAAAGGGAGTCATCCTACAGGGATGCATAAACAAGAACTTTGTTCAGAAATGTGCAGGGATTGTTGGGACTGGGTGATCTTGACCCAAATAATTCTATGATTTTATGTATGAAATAAGTCCTGCACTGAAACCCATGCTTATGGGACTGAAGTAATCTACATGTCTTGAAGCTCCCAACTTCACCAAGGAGGTAGACAGATGAGATGAACAGGAACAGTGTGAGGTAGAGATGATGTGACTCAGAGGCAAAAATTAAGGAGCCAAGTTCATTATCCATCAGAAGAAAACAACCTTCAAAGATACAAAACGTTGCTGCAGAGAAAAAATCTCTTCTTCATGCCATGGTGGACAAGACCAGAGTGATGGCCAGACCACCTGCCAATAACACAGCACCTCTGCTGGTGGCAGCTGGGTTAAATGAACATTGATAGGACAAGCTTCAGATCTAGTGCATTCTGCCACAAAGAATAGTTTGAATCTGAAAGAGGGGAGATTGAGATGAGATCTCAGGGAAAAGTATTTTCCTGTGAGGGTGGAGAGGCCCTGGCCCAGGTTCCCCAGAGCAGCGGTGGCTGCCCCATCCCTGGAGGGGTTCAAGGCCAGGCTGGATGGGGCTTGGAGACCCTGATCCAGTGGGAGGTGTCCCTGCCCATGGCAGGGGTGGAACTGGATGGGCTTTGAGGTCCCGTCCAACCCAACACATTCCATGATTCTATGACCTCTTGGGGTCCTTCTCAGCTTCATTTTCTATCATTCCTTTGCACTAAAGTATTAAACCCACCCATGTCCAGTATTCAGCTCTGAGCATACAACTGGCTGTATTCTTTATCTGAGGATTTCAAGCCTCTTTAGTGCGGGATCACATCTCGCTGTCGTGCTCTGAGATTGCCAGGAGATGCTAAGAGACATATTTTTTTTTTCCAAATGAGATAATTCTTTTAACACAACATTGTCTGAATGAACGGAAACAAAGCAACTTCATCATGACAGAGCATTGCCTCATGGAAAGATTAAAAGTGAATTAATTATTTTTCAATCCATATCCCACCACATGACCCAGACACAACACTAGCTTCAGCTGTGATTTCATCGAAGTCTGTCAGGAAGCTGAAAAATCATGTCTTGAAATACTCATCTTTCTTGGCAGAAGTTACTGCTGCGGATTATTTCTGTTGGAGGATGCCAAAAATCAGCCTCAATATTACATATTAATGATGACCTGCACTAAGCAGCCTGAATTGTCTGCTAATATACAAACTAATACACATTTTCAATTAATTTGTGGAAATAAAAATGCTTTATAGATCAAGATAAAAGTTTTATTTGCTTTTACTGAATCATATTAGAAGAAATACTATAGGAAGTCCAGAAATGCTGTGGTTTTACGGGTAAAAATCATGAATGCTCTTAAAAGAATCAGGGAATCATAGAAAGGTTTGGGTTGGAAGGAACCTCAAAGCCCATCCAGTTCCACCTCCCTGCCATGGGCAGGGACACCTCCCACTGGATCAGGTTGCTCCAAGCCCCATCCAGCCTGGCCTTGAACACCTCCAGGGATGGGGCAGCCACCACTTCTCTGGGCAACTTGGGCCAGGCCTCCCCACCCTCATCAAGTTATTATTAGATCTGGGCATTCAGATGTGCGATTCAGAGTTAGCTGCATCTGAAGTTAACTTTCCCAGCTCTGAAGATTAAACAGTGAGTCACATGAAACTGGTGACAGATTTTAATATCATCTGTCAATAACTCATGTTTGACATGAAGCAGAAATATCACTGGAAAAGCATAATCCATGTATTTCTAGAGGAGATTGCACTAGTTCCTGCTAAGCATCTTCAAGCAAAGCATCTCCTTACCAATGCATGGTCCAGGTTAGGCAGGACGATCAGCATCATAAAATTGCTTGGGTGGAAAAGACTTTTCAGATCATCAAATACAACCGCACCTGTCCACTACTAAACCAGATTCCTGAGCACTTTATCTCTCCATCTTTTAAACACCTCCAGGGACTGGCACTCTATCACCTTCCTGGGCAGCCTCTGCCAGGGACTGAGAACCATTACAGTGAAAAATTTTTCCTGATGTCCAATCTGAACCTGTCCTGGCAGAGCTTGAAGCCATTTCCTCTCATCCTATTGTCTGTCACTTGGGCAAAGAGACCAGCACCCACCTCATCACAAACTCCTTTAAGACAACTGTAGACAGTAATGAGGTCTCCCTTCAGCCTCCTTTTCTCCAGGCTAAACAGCCCCAGATCCCTTAGCTGCCTTTCACAAGACTTGTTCTCAGCCCCTTCCCCAGCTTGATTCCCTTTGTCTGGACACACTACAGCCCCTCAATGTCCTTCTTGGAGTGAGAGAACCAAAAAGGTCTTCAGGACTTTCCTCAGTTCTCACACAGCAAACAATATCCTGGGGAGAAGAGATCATTCTGAATTCAAACAACAACTCCCACATCACTATCATCTTTTAATATGCTTGCTTTTGTCACAGATCTATAGAATGATCTTCATCAGAACGGATATCTGAAGGCCTCTGGTCAGAGCCCTGCTTGAAGAAATGCCAATTAAATCAGGTTGCTTAGACCTCTTCTTGTCAAAATATGAGGATCTTCCCCAAGGTGAGCCAACCCAGTTCCTTCAGCCTCCTCTCACATGTCACATGCTCTAGATCCAGACCATCCCGGTAGCCTCCACTTGTCTTGCTCCTCTCCATCCATATCTTTCTTCCTCTAGGGAGCCCCAGACTGCACACAACAGTTTGGATGCAGTCTCAGAAGCACTGAACAGTGGGGAAGGAACAATGCCCTGGACACACTGGCTGAAGCCAAGCTCACTGTTAGCTTTTTGGGATGGGCACGTTACTGGCTCATGTTGAACTTGTCTGCAGGTCAACCCAGCACCTTTCTTGTGATGCTGCTTTCCAGCCAGTTGACCCCAAGACATACCATTATACAGGGTGGCCATTCCTCCCCAGGGCCAGAAAGTGGCATGGATTTCACAAGGGTCCTGACTGCCTTTTTGTCCAGCATCTCAAGACCCTTCTTTTAACCACCACTCCCAATTAGTTATTGTCCAAGGACTTAATCAAAAGTGCACTTGGTCCCATTGTTTTGGTCATTAATAAGGATATTGTACTCTCCTGTTCCAAGTTTAGATCGCTGGCAGATTACATGATCACCAGTTAGGCTTCATGCCACCCTTCAAGCCTAAAGGTCCAGTCAGTTTTTCACTAACCATCCACATCTCTCAAACCTGGCTATAAGAAAACTAAATGAGGTCTTGTCAAAGGTCTCACTAAAGACAAGGCAAGAGGATGAGAAGGTATATCATAGAATAACAGAATCACCAGGTTGGAAGAGACCCACCAGATCATCGAGTCCAACCATTCCTATCAAACACTAAACCATGTCCCTCAGCGCCTCGTCCACCCCTAAGAGGAACCAAGAAGATGATGCCAAAACACTCTTAAATGTGAACAGAAGACAAGAAAGGTGTTGGAGATAGCATATAACATATAGCATAAAAGAGGACAAGCAAGGTTTTGAGGGAAACGTCACATGTAAGAACCCTCTGAGGCTTTGGGGAAGAGATTGGACAGGAGTAAACCCACCTGAGTAAAGAAGGAGCCAAAATCAGAACAGTTGACTTTCTTCTTGGGTGCATGGACGCAGTGAGGCAACAAAACTGAGTCACATAGAAAGCATGGGGGTCATGACTCAGTGTGACACCCATCCTTCCAGCTGCTCTTCTGACAGCGTGGATTCAAGCACATACACTGAGAACATTTTCAGGGTTCCTCCTTGTCAGAATAACTCCTTGATTTTGTTGAAAGCCGCTGCACTTGGTTTCACAACTCCTGCTTGCATTAGCTTACCCAAATTAACTTCTACATGCTGATTGTAAAGGGACTCTGTCTACTAAAAACAAATGAGAGCTGCCAAATTGGTCCCTCTGCTGTTCTTCCTCACATCTTGACTTCTATTTCTTCTCCTGCTGCTCGCTAGCAACCTGCCAGCAGGTAAATCACTTCACAGCGCTTCTGTTTCACTTCAAATTTCTCATTGACTTAGATAATAAATTGGCAGAATAATAGCCGTCTTTAAATACAAAATGGGTCTGTGCTCAACAAGTGCCTCTACCTGGTGCTGCACAATATTACTGCTAATTGTCACCTTGGGCTTCAGCATATGCATGGTCACAGTGCTTCTGAGATGACCTCAGCTTTGCTCGTTACAACATCCACTTTGTTTCTTGTATTTATCACTAGTCTGCACTGGAACAAAGAAATGCATGTGTCTGAAAAATGATGCCAAAGCATTTTAACTCCTGCAGAACAGATGATGGCGTGTCCTCGGTCTTCAAACACCACAGAAGTTATCAAAATTCTGTTGATAAATGATGAGGAGGTGACTCTACCTACTAATGAAGGTGAAGGGTCTGGAGACCAAGTCTTATGAGGAGTGGCGGGGGACCTGGGGTTGTTGAGCCTGGAGAAAAGGAGACTGAGGGGGGACCACCACTGTCTACAACTGCCTGAAAGGAGGTTGTAGCAAAGTGGGGGTTGGTCTCTTCTCCCTGGTAGCCAGTGACAGGACAAGGCGAAATGGCCTCAAGATGTGCCAGAAGATATTTAGGTTGGATATCAGGAGGAATCCTACCGGCAGGACAGGATGTCATCCAGAGGGACCTGGCCAGGCTGGAAAAGTGGGTCTGTGAGAAATTCATGAGATTCAACACGACCAAGTGCAAAGTCTTACACCTAGGTTGGGGCAATCCCCAATTTCAATACAGGATGGGACATGATTAGGAGCAGCCCTGCAGAGAAGGACTTGGGAGTGCTGGTTGATGAGAAGCTTGACATGAGTCAGCAGTGTGTGCTTACAGCCCAGAAGGCCAATCGTATCCTGGGGTGTATCAAAAGAAGCGTGGCAACTGGGTTGAAGGGAGGTGATTCTGCCCTTCTATTCTTCTCTTGTGAGACCTCATCTGGAGTCCTGTGTCCAGTTTTGGAATCCTCAACATAAGAAGGAGATGGAGCTGTTAGAATGGGTCCAGAGGAGGCTACAAGGATGATCTGAGGGCTGGAGCACCTCCCATATGAGGACAGGCTGAGAGAGTTGGGGTTGTTCAGCCTGGAGCAGAGAAGTCTCCAAGGACACCTTATAGTGACCTTCCAGTACCTGAAAGGGCTCCAGAAAAGCTGGGGAAGGAATATTCACAAAGGCTTGTAGTGATAGGACGAGGAGTGATGGGTATAAACTGGAGAGAGGCAGATTTAGACTGGACATAATGAGGAATTTCTTCACTATGCATGTGGTGAGGCCCTGGCCCACGTTGCCCAGGGAAGCTGTGGCTGCCCCATCCCTGGAGGTGTTCAAGGCCAAGTTGGATGGGCCTTGGGCAGCCTGATCCAGTGGGAGGTGTCCCTGCCCATGGCAACTAGATGATTTTTAAGGTCTCTTCCAACCCTAACTATTTTATGATTTGATGATTCTATGATTCAATTAATTTCTTTACTGAAATGGTTCTCAGAAGCTGCCCAGTGAGGTGTATGAGTCCCCATACCTGGAGATGTTTAAAAGGCAAGCAGATGTCATACTTGGGGTCATGGTCTGTTGGCGGACTTAGTAGGGCTGGATCAATGGTTGGACTTGATGATCTTCAAGGTCTTTTCCAACCAAACTAATTCTGCCTTTCTGTGATGCCTGTGTAACAGTTTAAATCTGCATCATGTCCAACCTGTACTGATGGATACATGTTCATCTGATGGCATCAGCTTAATTACCTCTCTGATTATTCAAGAAGTTTACAGAAAGTTTCCTTTGGATTGGTTATATCACAGTAACTGATTGTTACTCTGGTGATGCCTTAAGATGCAATCAAATAATCAGGAAGATGGAGAGAACACAGAAAACAGAAAGGTCACAGGGACAAGCTACAAGGCAGCACTGAAGAGAAACCTGAACTCCTCACCCAGAGATGTGCCTGGTGTTCCTCAAATTAGCTTCTCAACTCTGGCGTGTGCAGGAATGTAGATGTATGAAAGACCCTGCGGCATAAATACTAGCAGCAGAGCACCTGGGTCTGCAATGCTTTCCTTGAAGCAAGTGTCTACGTTCACCAACAGTTCTTTGTGAGGAAGGGCGAGGAGACTTGAGAGAGTTTCAGAGAAAGAAAGAGGGGAAAAAACTCTGTTCATATGCCTCTGTCACCATATTCTCTATGAATACGGGAAGATTATAAAGGAGAAGGTTCAAGAGGTGACCTGACTGTCATCTGTGAGAACCTCAACATGGTAGTAGCAGGATACTTAACAGCAGTAAGGATTTCCAGGTATGCAGTAATAGTTACACGGGGTTTTTTTCCACATGTGCTGAGCACACTTCCTCAAGCACAATCTGCCACCAATCATCACATGTGACAAACACTCGTCACAGCGTGCAGAAGTCCTGCTGTGCATCAGCATGTGGTGGCAATCAATCAGGGTCAGCGGGAAGCCAAGGTGCTCCCTGCGGCATCCGAGCTGTTGTGCGCGCATCGTGTCAATCAATCGAGGTGAATGGCAAGCCACCGCGAACAGATGGCCCACAAAACCCTCACCAACCCCATCTGGCTGCTGGGACAGCTGATGTCCCTGAGCAACCCAAGCTTGAGTGCACAGCCATGGCAGGGAAAAACCTTCCCAACTTTGCTCTTGAGTCGATCAGTCAAGGGAGCCTGACAACTCTTGCAACATCCCTGTGTCCTGCAATAAAAGCCTCAACCCAGTGAGCCAAATCATTACTGGAACGCGACGGAAACGCACAGCTGCTGCAAGCCTCAAGTATTCTCCTCAGTCACCTCAATCATCAGTAGCAACCAAGCATCAAGAACTTCCCACACTAGTCATCCTTACTGACCTGACTAATACAGAACAGCCAGACTGCAAGTAATTTTACATTACAATCAAATGATTTGAAGTTAAACTTAAATTCACTTGTAGCCACATCAATTACAAGAAATATTATGCATGTTTAACACCTGAAAAGACCCTTTTCTTTGTCTCTCCTTTGCTTCCATTAGGTAGGCATCTCCATTACACTCCTCCAGCTTTAAATTCAAAGCAGAAGGGCAGGCTGGGAGTGCTCTATACCAAAACAGAGTATCAAGTTCAGATTCTGATTTTCATTACTTTGGATTTATCCTGGATTAAACTGGATTTACAATTTATATAGCTTCCACGAGTTACACAAAGTGAAGTTCTACCAAAGAACTTCCATATGAGATGAAGTCACACCAAATGAGAAAAGTTTCATCTCAGAGTCATCAACACATAGGTCACTGCTTTTAATCAGTTGTTGCAGCAGTTATTAAGTAACTTTGGCCTTATGATGGTTGCCACCAAGTTTTACATGAGAAAGTATGATTTTTTTTTTTTTTTAATTTTTAAGCTGTTTACTTTGTAAATTACTTCAGAAGAGCAATTCTTGTTAATGAATCAAGACACCCTTCTCCCAAAATCAAGGTCAGGTTGGATGGGGCTTGGAGCAACCTGGTCCAGTGGGAGGTGTCCCTGCCCATGGCAGGGGGGTTGTAATGAGATGATCTTTAAGGTCCCTTCCAACCCAAACCATTCTATGATTCTATGAAAATAAACATGACATTTCTAAGGAGGAAATAATTCATTCTTGTTGCAAAATCAGATCATGATCACCTGCCCCCAGTCTGGAATAGTTCTGCTGTTTGATGACCCCCCCATTGCTGCAACACAACTGAACTCCTGTGGCAGATGAGGTCCAACGTGACCAGAGACTCTTCTGGCTCCAGCAGTAAAGCTATTTCTCTGACAAATGGGAATAGTAACAGCTCATCCTTTCTCTCATGGATGAAGGTGGATGTCATTACTGGTGTTGAGAGGAAAGCCACCTAGCAGCTACTCCTCTTCATGGCAGACAGAATGTCCTGCCTCTTCTGGTATGAAACCAGAGGAACCCATGAAGGAAAACCCACACATTGAGATATTTTTTTGTCCTTAGGAAAATTAATGAGTGAGCAAATTAAGGTCATCAAAATCATTTTGCCAGATACCTTCAGAGTCTGCAGTTCCCCTACTGCCAGCAGCAGCTTTAAAGCCAAGCTTTGAATGGGCTTTGCAGCAGGTTGTGCACAGTAATGGTAGATACCACAGGTTTCAAGTTGCTGCCATCAAATATGAAATTCAGAAGAAGCTGAAGGCAACTCCTCAGAATTAAGCTGCAAGATCAGAAATAATGTGAAATGTGCAAGTGCAAATAAAATTCATCATTCATCTTTGATGCATTCAGCATATTAATGCCTCAACTGTTTTGTTCATTTAGGTTTTTCAGTGTCCCGAGGCACATGCTATCACACTCAATGTGATCCAACCTGAAGTCTTCACATATTACAGCACTTGCTGCAGAACTCTTCTCCAGATAATGCTGCTCTGGAAGTCCTAATCCTTCAGAAACCTAAGGTGGGAACGTTCCTTATTGGCATCACATTTGTAAACCATTTCAGTCCCATCCTCTGTGGGTCCTGGACACTGACACTTCAAGGGAGTTAACATCTGTACTTCTCCTGGAAAGCAGCATTCCCAGCTGCACTTGTGATCGAGCTCTAGTATGGGGTTCTGGAGATGCACAGTGATACAGCCACCAGGAGAGGGAAATACCCAACCACGTGCCTTCTTGCACAAGGACAACAGCATAGAAAGAGTGAATACTCAAGAAACGCCATATCATGGAGGCACCCCTTGGTCAGAGACCACAGGCAACCACCTCACAATTCTCCTGCAAATCGTTTTGACACAACTGCTTGAATATTTTCACTTGAACACACTAAACATGAAAGAAAATATTTTTGTTTATATCAATGTAAGAAATCAATGTTGAAATCAATGTAAGAATATATCAAATCAGTAACACAAAATCAATCCTTCAAATTAATGTAAGAATATAAAAACATATATTTTCTTCTCTAACATATTTTGTTGATAAAAACTAACTCGCTGTCAACAAAGCAGTAAGACAAGAATTCGAAGCTTTGTCTACCCAGAGCAGTGAACACCTTGACAACGAGGGGAAAATGCGAATCATAGAATCACAAAATGGTTTGGGTTGGAAGGGACCTCAAAGCCCATCCAGTTCCACCCCCTGCCATGGGCAGGGACACCTCCCACTGGATCAGGTTGCTCCAAGCCCCATCCAACCTGGCCTTGAACACCTCCAGGGATGGGGCAGCCACCACTGCTCTGGATAATCTGGGCCAGGCCCCCCCCCGCCCTCAGCATGAAGAATTTATTCCTAATTTCTAATCTAATTCTTCCCCCTCTCAATTTAAAGCCATTCCCCCCTTGCTCTATGCATCCACACCCTTGTAAAAAGTCCATCCCCAACTTTCTTGTAGCCTTCTTCGGGTACTGTCTGGCCACCGTAAGGTCTCCCTGCAGCCTTGTCTTCTCCAGGCTGAACATCCCAACTCTCTCAGCCTGTCTTCTTGGCAGAGGTGCTCCAGCCCTCGGATCATGTCCATGGCTTCCTCTGGTAGCCTGATATAAATCCTGATATAAAATCCAGACAGCAAAAAGTATTGTGTGCAATAAATCAAAACTCTTCTTCAAATCCTAACCTTGATGAGGAAAAGGAACCTCAAAACCTGAAAGTGGCTTCTACAACTTCTCCTGAATAGCTCTGACCACCGTGTGATTGCATATGGCCAGACGTGTTGTAAGAAAGAGACCACGCAAGATCACGGGGAAATCAAATGTCCAGAGAAGGTTGCTGCTGGTGACCCACCTGTCTTATTGGAGAGTCGGAAGGACACCATCTTGTCAGGGATGCTGCAGACATTCCTCACCGAGGCGATGCAGCTGTAATTCGCGTAATCCTGAGGGCGGAGGTTCTTCAGCTTCAGGATCTTCGTTTCCCCCTGTGTAAGCAAGAGAGAGCGTTAGGAAAGGATGGAGGCAGAGGAACAAGCAGAGACATGGGACACACTCAGACTGACTTCCAGGATCCAGGCAGAAGATGCAGAAGTGGCTAATCAGAAGTGGTCCAGAAAAGACACTTTATTTAATTACCTGAAAGAATGGCAGTTGGCATAATCTAAAATTGTAGCCCCACTTAAAGGAAAAAAAAAAAAAAGAGACCAGCAAGGGGGAAATTGGCTTGACAAAGTCTTTCAAGTTGCAGCATTATTCAGGATAATATATCTTAAGGTACAATCTACGTGATGAATAAAATCACAAGCTACTGAAATCCTGCTGTTTTCCTTTGAAAATGAGCTGCTGATGGATTTTATTTTTAGCCAGCAGCATAAATGATGGAGCAGGGACCTGAACGGGATATGTAATGAAGGAGTTCCTTCCAACACAGTCAAGAGGGAACTGGAAAATATAAGTTTTCCACCACAGTGCTATATGAAATGGACACTGCAGAACCAGAAACTCCAGAGAAGAAGCTGGTGAAATCATGGATTCATGGAATGGTTTGCGTTGGAAGGGGCCTCAAAGCCAATCCAGTTCCATCCCCTGCCATGGGCAGGGACACCTCCCACTGGATCAGGGGCTCCAAGCCCCATCCAACCTGGCCTTGAACCCCTCCAGGGATGGGGCAGCCACCACTGCTCTGGGCAGCCTGGGCCAGGGCCTCCCCACCCTTTAAGAAAAACATTTCTGCCCAAGATCTCATTTCAATCTCCCCTCTTTCAGCTCCAAACTGTTCCCCCTCATCCCATCTGTGCATTTCCTGATCAAGAGCCCCTCCTCAGCCTTCTTATAGCATCATATCCACAAATTGCCCCTTTAAATGCCCCTGGCATATAAGGCCATGCGAAGTATAGTAGTTTGTGAAAAAAAGCTTGTACAGACCAAGCAAAAATCAATAAAAGAGAAGATACAGCAAAGAAAAGTGACAGTCGTGAAATCAAACTTGGGAACTCAAGTGCTTTGTATGTGCAATCAGTCCCATAGAAATTATGTGATTTAAGTACATAATTAAGCACACGCTGATGTAGCGCTTCCAAGACCAGGGCTTTGAGAGGCTGCCTCTAAAGATAAAGATCCTACTTTAAGAAGTACTTTATCTAGGCTGAAGAAGGACCCAGTCCAGGTTAGCTGGAACATGGCTACCAAAGACGTTGTGTTCTGCAAAGACAGTAGCTACATCCCATCAACCCAACCATCAGCTCTGGACTCCAAGTCCAACTTGCGGAGCGAACTCACAATGGCCTCTGGATCATGTCCCCAGATTGCAGAGATTTATAAAAATGTATGTATTTCCTTCATTGGATCAGATAATTAGTTTAATTATGTCTAATTGCATAATTATTGTAAATACAGCAAATTTAATCTTTCGCTCAGGCTGTGCAATTGCAACGTGCAAGGCGAATGATACAAGCTCTTCGGAAAACATGCTGCATCAAGATTTTGGTTTTGAAAATTCCAGATTTCAATTGCTCCCACAGATGAGAATGTGCATGTTTGTCACGTTTTTTTCCCCACGGCAGCTAAAATAAGTAGGCGATCTTACCTGACTCATCAAAAATCATCTGTTCAGAATGCAAGAATTCATTTCGTAGAATCACAGAATGGTTTGGGTTGGAAGGGACATTAAAACCTATCCAGCTTCAACCCAACTACCTTGGGCAGGGACACCTCCCACTGGATCTGGTTCCTCAGTTTCCCAGATGACTTCAATGATTTAAAAGCACAAGAAAACCACTGGAAAAAATTAATTACCATTTTGGGAGTTATAATATTTAATTACTATCTGTTTTCCTTTGCATTTCCTTTCATTTTCAGATTGATCATCCACCTTCAAAGCATCATTAAAAATTGCCACTTGAAACATATCTCTCTTGATCTGAAAAAGACTCCAGGAAAGCTGGGGAGGGGCTCTTGATCAGGTAGTGAAGGGACAGGACGAGGGGGAATAGTTTTCTACTGAAAGTGTGGAGATGAGAACTAAGGAAGAAATGTTTTCCCTTGAAGGTGGGGAGTCCCTAGCCCAGGCTGCCCAGAGCAGTGGTGGCTGCCCCATCCCTGGAGGTGTTCAAGGCCAGGCTGGATGGGGCTTGGAGCAACCTGATCAAGTGGGAGGTGTCCCTGCCCATGGCAGGGGGTGGAACTGGCTGGGCTTTAAGGTCCTTTCTGATCCAAACCATTCCATGATTCTATGCTCTGAAGTCAAATCCCCTCAGTCCCTCCTCATATCAACTCTCACTGTTTGTTACTGTACCAGAAGCTGAACTAATTATGCAGAGACGTGCAGTAGACACTTATGACTCTTGAACATTTAATTCTATCTTTTCCTCCTATAAACATATATCGGATCTTGTAGGCACACCGATAAGATACATTTAATTTAACTTGACCTCCAATAAATGTAAAAAACATTACAGATAAGCTTTCAACTATCAACATGACAATCTGATTTATTCGTTAATTTAACCCCAACAGAGGTAGTAGGAGGAATGCTCCCCACTAAACTAGAAATATATTTGGTTTTGAAAAAATATTGACTCTAATTTCATGTGATGCATTTCATTTGATTGTTCTTGTTAAAGGAAAGGGAAAGTAATCATTAGCATTTGATGGAATCATGGAATGGTTTGAGTTGGAAGGGACTTCAAAGCCCATCCATTTCCACCACCTGCCATGGGCAGGGACACATCTCACTGGATCAGGTTGCTCCAAGCCCCATCCAACCTGGCCTTGAACCCCTCCAGGGATAGGGCAGCCACCACTGCTCTGGGTAACCTGGGCCAGGGCCTCCCCATCCTCACAGGAAAACATTTTTTCCTAAGATCTCATCTCAATCTGCTCTCTTGCAGCTGAAAACCGTTCCCCCTCATCCTATCCCTGCAATCCCTGACCAAGAGCCAATCCCCAGCTCTCCTGAAGGAAATTTTTCTTACTGAAATATGAACCAAACAGCCTATGCACAGGGAGCCTCTGAATTTTTAAGTACAACATTAAAAACCTCCACTTTACACACTTGAGTCCACGGAAATGAGCCACCGATTTGCTAAGCTGGGTCCGTACATGTTAATTTAAGAATAATCTCATCACATTTAGGAAACCGATAACTTGACGATGTAATCTAATTCTCATCTCTGCAAGGTTCCAGGCTACACATTTCTCAGTAAAATACCAAGCCACTGTAGCAATATAAAGCTGTCAAGTACAATAAAAAGAAAAAATGAAGGTGCTCGCAAATCATTAGCTGGAAATTATTTATGAAAGTTGTAGGTTGCTTCCTGCTACAAAGACCAAATTACGAAGGGGTTTTCACCTCTGTCTTTCCTCATTATTGCTTGAGAATTCAAAAAAACCAATTTGATCTCTTTTTTTCTTTTGTTTTTTCTCATTTTGCAAACACTGTAACACACTTTGGCCCATCGACAACAGGTGATGCCACTGTTTTTTTCCAAGGCTTTGCAAGCGATGCTATGGGCAACCTGATCCAGTGAAAGGTTGGTACTGGGACCAGTGGTGCTTAATACTTTCATCAGGGATATTGACAGTGAAATTGAGGACACCCTCAGCATGTTTGCAGATGACACCACACTGAGAGTTGTGGTTGTCACATTGGGAGGACAGGACATCATCCAGAGGGACCTGGATATACTGGAGAAGAGGGACTGTGTGAACCTCATGATGCTGCCAAGTGCAAGGTCCTACATCTGGGTCAGGGCAATGCAGGTTTCAATAGAGGGTGGGGGTTTATGTGATTGGGATCAGCCCTGAGGAGAAGGACTTGGGGTGCTGATTGATGAGAAGCTCGACATGAGCCGGCAACATGCACTCATAGCCCAGAAACCAACCATGTCCTGGGCTGCATCCAGAGCAGCATGGCCAGCAGGGAGGGAGGGGATTCTGCCCATCTGCTTCTGTCTCATGAGACCTCACCTAGAGGACTGTGTCCAGTTCTGGAATCCCCAACATAGGAAGGAGATGAAACTGTTGGAATGGATCCAGAAGAGGCCATAAATACGATCCGAGGGCTGGAGCACCTGTGCTATGAGGACAGGCTGAGAGAGTTGGGGTTGTTCAGCCTGGAGAAGAGAAGGTGTTGGGGAGACCTTAGAGCAGCCTTCCAGTACCTGAAGGGGATTACAAGAAAGCTGGGGGGGGACTATTTATGAGGGCCTGGAGTGATAAGATGAGGGGGGATGGCTTGAAATCAGAAAAAAGGAAGACTGAGATTAGACATTAGGAAGAAATTTTTCATGCTAAGGGTGGGTATGCTCTGGCCCAGGTTGCCCAGAGCAGTGGTGGCTGCCCCATTCTTGGAGGTGTTCAAGACCAGGTTGGATGGGGCTTGGAGCAACCTGATCCAGTGGGAGGTGTCCCTGCCCAGGGGGTGAGACTGGATGGGCCTTGAGGTCCTTTCCAACCCAAACCATTTTGTGATTCTATGATGATTCCATGAAATATGCTAACAATAAATTAAGTTGATCTGATATGGCAGACTTGTTCAATGGCCCAGTCTGCTGTCACGGCTTTGAGAAAGAGTAGGAAGACCTTACAAACCACTTCTTTCCATTTCTGCCACTTCATTTTTTAAGTGTGTAATTCTGGAACAAAAACTTATATTCAAAGAAGGGAAAAGCAGAAAATCAAAAAATACCAATACACGGAGTAGCCATAGAGTTGAGCCTCCTTGAAAAGCTTTTTAGGCTCTAAATTCTTTGCAGAATCACTTTGCATTGTATTGGAAAAGATTAGGAAATAGCAGCCAGATTAGAGGTTTGAGCTTGAAGCGCCCAGGAAAAACAACTTCAAAGGAGCTCCTGCAGGCAGCACTCACTGTGCACCTTCCCAGAAAGTCCTATTTCATAATGACACATAAAATTAAAAGACATATTTGATATTCAGAAGTGCTATAATAACATAGAAACATTAAAGTTGGAAAAGACGCATAAGTTCATCCGGTCCAACCATCAGCCCAACACCACCATGTCGACTAAACCACGGTCCGAAGGACCATGTCTATGTGTTTTTTGAACCCTTCCAGGGATGGAGACTCCACCACTGCGGGGGAGCAGCCTCTGTCAGTGCTTCACCACTCTTTCAGTACAGAAATTGTTCGTAATGTCCAACCAAAACCTCCCTTGATGCAACTTGAATAACAACATATGGGTCTCTTTGTGACAGGATGCATTTATCTGGAAGGCACATCCACATTCCCACATGACAAACCCAGCAGAGACGTGTGGGAAGGTCCAGTTACCAATAAATCTGGTGCAGGCAGTCTAAAGAAGGAAAAATACCATCATTCCTACCTGGGTAAAGAAGGGCTCATAGATCTCCACTCCTTTATCAGACCCTTGCAGCAGCACCTCCTGGCCGCGTCGCCAGCTGTACCGAACAGGTGGATTGGAGTTGGCAACACACCTGAGAAACACTGTTCTCTCATAGTAAAACTGCTCTTTTGCTTCCCCGATGCTCTGGTGGACTGTTACTATCGGATCATCCAAATCTGGAAGGAGAGAAGAAAAAACCCAAATGAAGTCAGTCTTCAGTTGACTCTGCGATGGTTCTGTGATTGGAAGTGTGTGCATCGTCGTCTCTATGAGTCAACTGCAAAAGAGAGGTGACACAGCTCTACAAGCCACTACTGTAAACATTAGCACTTCTGCAGCAGAATCCAGTGTTGGAATTTGCGATCATCGGCACAGCACCCAGCACCACTGGACTTTTACTTACTCCTCAGCCTTGTGGATATAACAAAATGTGATAACAGATAAAGCAATGTCACAGAATCACAGAATGGTTTCGGTTGGAAGGGATCTCAAAGCCCATCCAGTTCCACTCCCCTGCCATGGGCAGGGACACCTCCCACTGGATCAGGTTGCTCCAAGCCCCATCCAACCTGGCCTTGAACACCTCCAAGGATGAGGCAGCCACCACTGCTCTGGGCAACCAGGGCCAGGGCCTCACCACCCTTATTGTGAAGAATTTCCTCGTATCATTTCATCTAAATCCTCCCTCTTCCAACTTAAAGCCATGCCCCCTCATCCTGTCACTCCAGGCCCTTGGAAAAAACCCTCCTCAGCTTTCCTGGAGCCCCTTTCAGCACTGGAAGCTGCTCTAAGGTCTCCTCACAGTCTTCTCTTCCCCAGGCTGAACAACCCCAACTCTCCCAGCCTGACCTGATAGCAGAGGTGCTCCAGCGCTCGGATGATCTCTGTGGCCTCCACTGGAACCGTTCCCACAGTTCCATCTCCTTCTTATGTTGGGGATTCCAAAGTCAATTCTGTTTCTTTTCAATGTCACTTCCATTTCTGTTGTTTTCACCAACATTCCACTTTCATTTGGTTTCAAACTCTCCTACTGGTTTCTTACAATTTTAACTCAAATGAGGCTTAGACAAAATAGTTTATAAACTCTGGAAATAAATAGACTAATTTGCATCCTAATGGTAGGATCCACTAGAACACGATCATGCGCATGCAGCTGTTTTCCTTTAAAGTGGCAACTTAATACAGTAATTTACTGCATATTCCGTTCTTTCAGTTACAAGCATTTAACTTCAAGCAGGTAAATTCATCACTGGCTCAGAACACGCTTCTCTTGATTAAAATACAGATGTGCTATAATTACTCCCACTGCAGCAGCTCCAAGAAAATTAGATCCTCACATTAGAATCTACTCCTCTCATACAGGGAAGAAATAACGATAGCCCCTGGAATGTGAGTATAATTAATTAATCTGGGTTTTATTCCATCAGGAATGGGTAGATTCCTTTTTGCGTGGTTTTACTATTGGTTTTAATGAGTTTTCCCTGAAGGTACAATTAGGCTGAAAAGGACACCATCACTACCACCCCCAAAGCCAACAACTAAAGAGATGCAATGGCCATTTTCACCAACTTCAAACTCCAAATAACATGGGCAGCAGCTCTCAAGGGAGCTTTAGGTAGATGCTATGCAACCTGGAGGGCTGGGAGTCAAGGGGAAGGTGCTTCTCTAAGTCTAGAGCTTATGTTTCAAAGGTACGGCCAGGTACAGTAAAGGCACCGATGCTGCTACCAAAATGAACAGGAACAATTTGCCTAATTATACCTGCACCAACCTGGTCTGCATGGACACAGCAACAGCATGTTACCCCGTGTGACTCAACCTGGGCTGAACTAATGTCAGAACCTTATCAGCAATTCTTCTTCATAGAATCATGGAATGGTTTGGGTTGGAAGGAACCTTAAAGCCCATCCAGTTCCAGCCCCTGCCATGGGCAGGGACACCTCCCACTGGATCAGGTTCTTCCAAGCCCCATCCAACCTGGCCTTGAATCCCTCCAGAGATGGGGCAGCCACCTCTGAGCAACCTGGACCAGGGCCTCCCCACCCTCAGCATGAAGAATTTCTTCCTAATGTCTAATCTAAACCTTCCCCCTTCAAATTTAAAGCCATTTTCCCTCATCCTGTTACTCCAGGCCCTTGGAAAATGCCCCTCTCCAGCTTTCCTGGAACCCCCTTCAGTATTAAAAACTCAAGTTCTTAAGGTCTTCCCACAGCCTTCTCTTCTCCAGGCTGAACAGCCCCAACTCTCTCAGACTGTCCTCATAGCAGAGGTGCTCCTGTCCTCATATCATCTCCATGACCTCCTCGGGACCCATTCCAATTGTTCCATCTCCTTCTTACGGTGAGGACACAGGGCTCCAGGTGGGGTCTCACCAGAGTGGAGCGGAGGGGCAGAATACCCTCCCTCACCCTGCTGGTCCCACTGCTCTGGATGCAGCCCAGGACTGTGCTGGCTTTCTGGGTTGCGATCACACAGTGTTGGCTCATGTTGACCTTTACTACCAGCACCCCTAAGTCCTTCTCCTCAGGTCTGCTCTCAATCCATTCTTCCTTAAAATAAAACATATATGAAATGTAAGTAATTTTTAATTAATTACTCACCCAAAGATTTAACCCTATATTTCAAAGTCTCGTGTGATACACTACCCAGATCCAATTCATCAGTTTTATTTGACGTCACTCTTTAGAGAAATGCAGATCAAGGATCAAGGTTCTCAAATCTTAACGTGACCATCAATGTCTAATGGAACACTGTCATGCTCAAAGGCACCTCCACACCTCAGTCCCTTTCCAATGGTGATGAACACGGGACAGTAGTTCTGGGGGTAGCACCACACGCATCGGCTCCAATGTCCTTCCTCCATGTGCCACCACTGTAACCACCACCATGTACTGTGTGAGATGAACCATCAGCATCACAGTTTTTGGGATTTTAGGGGTTTGATAGTTTCATAAATCAGAGGTGTAGTGCAGATACTCAGGATTGTTAAAGGAAGCCTATCGTTAACAAGCTGAATAGATTGGCTTGTTTCAAACGTCCACACTGAAGAACACTTTGCTCTTAAAATTATTCTTTAGATGCTTACATTTTGATTTGCATAACAAGAACAAAGCTTGAGAGTCTCTTGATAAATTGGAAAGCAACTATGTTCCAAAATTTGGAATAATTCAAGCAATAATATCTTGTAATAGCACATGGATTTTAAATAAATGTTACCTTCATTCTTCTCCACAAAACATTTAATTTAATATCACAGAAACAAATTATGGAACTGTTGCTCCAAATTAGGATGGCATTTCCTAATGAGATTTCCTTTTTGTTTTAAAGGTTATTTTAAATCACGGTAGCGTTTGAAAAGGCATGAGATCGCTGAAACATTATGTTTTTGACTCACGCAATAGAAAATAAAAAGAACTAAATTAGCTTGCTTTAATTTCTAGGCCGAAACACCTGTTCTTCGTGTTTTGATGAACAACAGAACATTTCACACATGAATGCTTCCCAGCATCTCCTTATTAAAGCACATCCTTAGACCACAAACAAGGACATCTGGCAGCTAGAGCTCCAATATTGAGTCAGGAGACCCTCAGATGAAGGTTCATTCTGTTAGGTGAAAAACATAAGAAGTCCAAGTCTTGACTTGGCTTCATTATAATGAAGTTAATCAAGACTGGACAAAGTAAATCACTTAAAGCCTACAAAAAAGGACTTGGTGAAGGCCTGACAGTATAAGGTGGCAGTCAACACCCTGACACATGGCAGGCTGAGGCTGGCCGGTCAGAAGACAGCTTTGCTGAAGAGGCCTTGAAGGTCCTGATGAAGCTGAACATGATGTGGTCAACTACATCCCAGGCTGCAACAGCAAGAAGGCAGCCAGCAGGTGCAAGGAAAGAATTCTTCTCCTCTACCCAACATCCTGAGTGCACTGTCCAGATAAAGAGATGGACACGCTAGACTGAATGAAGAGGAGACCACCAAGATGATCAGAGGGATGGAGCAGGTACCATACAAGCTGGGTTTGGACAGTCTAGAGAAGATAAGATGAAGGGGTGAACTAACTTCTCTCTTCAGCTGGGTACTGGGAAGTTAGCAAGAAGATGAAGAAAAACTCTCAGAAGAGCAGAACAAAACACCACAAGCCAATAGGTATAAGCTGCACCAAGATAAATTCCTCCTGGTTATAAAAGAAAATCAAGTTCCTCATGCAATCAGACAAGTGCCCAGAGAGGCTGCAGGATACCACCCTTGGAGACATTCAAAGCATGACTGGACATACGTCTGAGAGATCCTACCTGACTGTGAAACTGGCCCTGGTTTGAGCTGCAGGTTGGACAAAAGTTCCTTCCCAACCATAATTCCTCCATGATATCCTAAGCTGTGATGCCATCGCTTGCTTACACTACCTGCTCTCTTGCAATGGGTCCACGTTGGATGCCTGCTCATCCCTTGAAAATCTGATACTCTTCTACAACAGGGAGAACCATGGTGCTGGACTGTGACAGGAGATGGATTTTGATGAGAGTGTAAGGAAACCTCCAAGAAGTCCAAGTTAGGTATGCAAATGTGGGGAGCAATTTGCCAAAGCACTTCATAATCATAGACTCATAGAATGCTTTGAGTTGGAAGGGACATTAAAGATTACCCAGTTTCAACCCCTGCCATGGGCAGGGGACACGTCTCGCTGGATCAGGTTGCTCAAAGCCCATCCAAACCGACCTTGAACACCTCCAGGGATGGGGCAGCCACAACTTCCATGGGCAACATGTTCCAATTCCTCACCACCCTCATTGTGAAGATTTTCCTCCTTAATTGTCATTTAATAGCAAATCTGCACTGCAGAACCAGACTGGTTTTTTCCCGTGCCAGAAAGATCTCACAAACTGCATCAAAGCAAAAGAAAGAGCACTAATAGGAGACAAAACAATGCTTGCAATTGTGATATTCCACTGAACACTCCAACTGCTGTTGGGCAGGGCTGGACCGGTGTTTGACAGGATGCTTCTTCAAGGCTGTGTTTCACTCAGGCAGAGCAAGATCTGCAAGCGTAATGCAAAATGAGCTTTTTTTATGACACTGCCATGGTGTTCTGGAGAGTTATCACCATAGAGGCGTACAACTGCCAAAGTCATTGCCTTTACATAGGCTGTTTGAAAGTCATCTGAACTTGGTGGCATTAATTAGAGCCAGCAGGGGCCCAAGTGGCCAAGAAGGCCAACAGCATCCTAGTCTGTACCAGAATCAGCATGGCCAGCAGGACCAGGGAAGGGACTGTGCCCCTGGACTTGGCACTGGTGAGGCCACAGCTCGAATCCTGGCTTCAGTTTTGGGCCCCTCACTACAATTAACACATTGAGGGGCTGGAGCGCATCCAGAGAAAGGAACGGAGCTGGGGAAGGGGCTAGAGTACAAGGGTTATTGTAGACAGCTGAGGGACCAGGGTTGTTTAGCCCCGGAGAAGAGGAGGCTGAGGGAACACTGTCTACAACCGCATGAAAGGAGGTTGTTGTGAGGTGAGTGCTGGTCTGTTGTCCCAGGTGACAGGTGATAGGATGAGAGGAAAAGGCCTCAAGTTGCACCAGGGCAGGTTCAGACTACATACTACGAAAAATTTCTTTTCTGAAAGAGAGCTGAAGCACTGGCAGAGGCTGCCCAGGGAGGTGGTGGAGTCCCCATCCCTGGAGGGACTGAAAAGATGGGTGGATGAGGTCCTCAGGGGTCTTGTTCAGTAGTGGACAGGGACGGTTGTACTCAATGATCTCAAAGGTCTTTTCCAACCAAACGATTCTATGATTCTAAGGCTCACTTGGGAAAGCTCTCCAGAGCTCTGGTTTCAGTGCCTAATGGAATTGTTACTAATTGATATTCAAATTTCTAAATAGACTTTAAAAAAACCTATTTAAAGCTCTGTGCATATGTGTTAGCATCTATGGGTGGTTGTTCTTCCCTAGCAGCACTGGAACAGTTAGAGACTCAGCAGACTGCAAGGGAAGCTATGGGCTTCGAATATTGCACAGAAAACAACCTGGGAGGAAGAAGCAGCCTACAGGGAAGGTGGAGAGGGGATCTTGATGAGGGATTGCATGGACAGGATGAGGGGGAGTGGTTTTCACCTGAAAGAGGGGAGATTGAGATGGGATCTTAGGAAGAAATGTTTTGCTGTGAGGGTGGGGAGGCCCTGGCCCAGGTTGCCTAGAGAAGTAGTGGCTGCCCCGTCCCTGGAGGTGTTCAAGGCCAGGTTGGATGGGGCTTGGAGCAACCTGATCCAGTGGGAGGTGTCCCTGCCCATGGCAGGGGGTGGAACTGGATGGGCTTTGAGGTCCCTTCCAACTAAAGTCATTTCATGATTCTAAGGAGAGGAAATCGCTGAAGAGACAGGGAGATCTTACTGCAATAGAGAAAGATTTAACATTGGGAAGCTCAACAAGATGAATTTCTGAAGTGTTTTAGAAGAGGAAAAAAACCATATATCTTTAATTTGGGGCTGATCAAATTATCAAGAGTTAACTGGCTAATCATTCTTTCAATTAAATGGAAGTCATGGGTGTTGCTATGTAGATAAAGTCTATTAATCAAAATGAAAATAATTACAGAAGTTTGTTTTCCACAGAGGTTTATGCCACCGTCAGGTTCAATTTTTCAGTATTTAATCTTTGAATTGAACCAAACAGTTTCCAAAACCCAAATGGCAAAGGCTTCGTAAACACTGTATTGGAAAAATTGCCTTCACACAACCCTGTGTTCCTGAGTGCCAAGCGATAGGACAAGAGGAAATGGCCTCAAGTTGCACCAGGGGAGGTTCAGATTGGATATTGGGAAACATTTCCTTAGTGAAAGCATGGTGAAGCCCTGGCAGATGCTGTCCAGGGAGGTGGTGGAATCTCCATCTCTGGAAGTGTTCAAAAGATGTGTAGATGCGGCACTTCAGGACACAGTTCAGTCGGCATGGTAGGGTTGAGCTGACAGTTGGACTGGATGTGGTTAGAGAGCTTTTCCAACCTTAATAATTCTATGAAAATCCATTACAAGCTGTTCAAAATGGGTCTAACCCAAACGCACTGTGAGTCTCCTCATGATGATCAGAGATATCGGTGTGGAAGGTGCACAGAAGAGTGGCAGATGCTATTAATGTCCTCTCTGTCCTGAACCTGCAAAGCAGTGGAGGCATCACACCGTCAGTGAGTAGGAAACACAGACCATCTCCTGCAACCATCACCTGAGCTCCAGGGGAGATTCACACATACACACAGAGCAGAATCACTGGCGATATTTGCTATCTCATCTTTTTTCAGCTGCTGGGACTACACAGCTTGCTGATTTCATTTGTTAATTAGCTGCCTTTGTCTGCAGAAGTTCAAAGCAAGCGATGCTTGGAAGTTAGGATAATAATAAAACACGCATCTGGTAAACTGATTGACACTGCTTCATCAAGACGCCCAGAGAGGAGACAGCAGCGAGGAATATATTTAGGCTGCCTAACACAGAATTTATGCTGAAATATAAAAGTATAATGGTTTTCATGCTATTTTCCTTACTGTAGCCTCCTTGACCTAGCATAAACTATCAGTAATTATGCAGGTTTGAAGCGCTTCATGGTCCTGCACGATACAAAGCAGTTACACGTGATTCAGAAATGCACAGAAATTCAACAAATAACTACACATCTACAGGAAGGACGATGAGCTGCCATGCATGGAATCCATTAGTACACACAGCACAGAGCACAGAATTGCTTTGCTGGAAAAGACCTTTGAGATTATCAAGTCCAACCATACCTGTCCACTGCTAAACCAGATCCCTGAGAATTTCATCTGCCCGGCTTTTAAACCCCTCCAGAGACGGGGACTCCACCACCACCCTGGGCAGCCTCTGCCAGGGCCTCAGAACCCTTTCATGAAGAAATTTTTCATGTTGTCCAATCTGAACCTGCCCTGGCGCAGCCTAAGGTCATTTTCATTTGTCCTATCACCTGTTACCTGGAAGAAGAGACCAACACCCACAGCTCTACAACCTCCTTTCAGGCAGTTGTAGACAGTGATGAGGTTTCCCCTCAGTCTCCTCTTCTCCTGGCTAAATAGACCCAAGTCTCTCAGCCATTCCTCATAAGACTTGTGCTCCAGCTCCTTCCCCAACTTTGTTGTCCTTCTCTGGATGTGCTCCAGCCCCTCAATGTCCTCCTTGTAGAGAGGAGCCCAGAACTGAACCCAAGATTTGAGGTGCAGCCTCACCAGTGCTGAGTTCAGGGGAAGGATGACTCCCCTGGTCTTGTTGGCCACATTGTTTCTGATACAGCATGGAGAGACAAGAGCTCCCAACGAGCTGGAAACAGGGGACATAAATTACCTAGAGCTCCACGTAAATATTTTCCCCATACAGTCCTTTAAAAGAGATTTATGATGCATTTATGGTGCCACATTGCGTGTGCAGCACGGATACAGCAGTAGAAAGCAACACCATTTTCAAGGCCAGATCCCCCAACAATGCAAGCCTTTCTTCTTCCTTGCTCTCACCAGACTAATAGTGACCCTGGGAGACCCCTGATGAGCGCCTATTGATTTCAAACACCACGTGGAGAAGATCAAACACATTCCAGGAGACTGTTAATGTGCTTAAAAACAAAAGGACAAATAAAATGACCTTAGTAGTCAACAATACCCTGCACTGCTTGAGACTGCTCTCATGTTTTAAGGACCTCAGTCTTACCAACAAAGAATCGAAGAGGAGAAACCTCCCAAATGCTTGGTGACAAAGTGTTATGCAGAGAAGGTTTACTTTATTCTTTTAACGAGTTTATAAATGTACCTGATCAAAACTTCTGTGAACCATTCATGCCAGCACGTCCTAATGACATCAGGAGTACAGCACAGGGTATGCAGCCCTGCAGGAGGGCAGAGACTGTTTTGTTCATCCAAGGACACCAAACAGAGTCAATGCTCATTATTTATGAGACTGAGTTAGCATTGAAGTTCTTCTCCCAAGTAATAAGTGATGAGATAAAATGGCCTCAAGTTGCACCAGGGGAGATTTAGATTGAATATCAGGAAAAATTTCTTTACTGACAGAGCAGTGAAGCCCTGGCAGAGGCTGCCCAGGGCAGTGGTGGAGTCTCCATCCCTGGAGAGGTTCAAAACACGTGTAGCTGTGGCACATGGCTTGGTGGTCATAATGGTGTTCGGCTGACGGCTGGACTGGATGAGCATAGAGGTCATCTGCAACCTTAATGATTCTATGAGTCCCTAGAAAGTAGATAAACTTGTGCCGAGGGGTTTATATTTACAGCAGCAACATCAGAAAACAGCCACACCTCCTCCAACACTGAATTTCTATGTGCAGGATCAACCGTGTGCACATAGGAATAAAGTTCGGTGGGTTTTCCAAATCATGAAATCATAGAATCATAGAACCACCAGGTTGGAAAAGACCTCTGAGATCACTGAGTCCAACCATATCTATCTGCCACTAAACCGCACCCTTAACTACCTCACCTACCTGTCTTTTAAACCCCTCTAAGGGCAGTGACTCAACCACCTCCCTGGGCAGCCTCTGCCAGGGCCTGATGACCCTTTCTGTGAAGAATTTTTTCCTAACATCCAGCCTAAACCTCCCCTGGCGGAGCTTGAGGCCATTCCCTCTTGTCCTGTCCCCTGTCACTTGGGAGAAGAGCCCAGCTCCCTCCTCTCTACGACGTCCTTTCAGGTAGTTGTAGAGAGCAATGAGGTCTCCCCTCAGCCTCCTCTTCTCCAGGCTCTTCTCTCAGCCGCTCCTCATAAGACCTGTTCTCCTGCCCCCTCACCAGCTTCGTTGCTCTTCTCTGGACTCGTTCCAGAGCCTCAACATCCTTCTTGTGATGAGGGGCCCAGAACTGAACACAGGATTCGAGGAGCGGTCTCACCAGTGCCGAGTCCAGAGGGAGAAGAACCTCCCTGGACCTGCTGGTCATGCTGTTTCTGATCCAAGCCAAGATAACATTGGCCTTCTTGGCCACCTGGGCCACTGCTGGCTCCTGTTTAGTCGCTGTCAACCAACATCCCCAGGTCCTTCTCCTCCAGGCAGCTTTACAACCACTCTTCCCCAAGCCTGGAGCTACACAGGGTTGTTGTGTCCCAAATGTAGGACCCAGCATTTGGCGAGTTGGATGCTCTCACAGAACGATACACATCCATGAACTCTTCATAGAGGCTAACAAAGCAAGACTGTACCCTGGCACGGTCTGAGAGAGACACCGGCACAGTCCTGAAATGGATGGGGCTCTGCGATCACTGCATGCAGGAAAAGCAAGGATAGCATTTTCTTTTGTATACAGAATTGATGACCTGATACAGGATTCTAATCTGGCATCGCCTACTGTGAAGCAACATTAAGATATTAAAGAGCAAAGAAAAGGGCAATAGAAAACTGCACTGGAGAAAGTACTCCTGATGTGCGCTCACAGCGGCAGAGTCACTGTCAGAAGCTGCCCAGGGAGGTGGTGGAGTCCCCCTCTCTGGAGGTGTATAAAGACGGGTGGATAAGGTGCTCAGGGCTCTGGTTTAGTAGTGGACAGGGACGATTACATTCCATGAACTCAAAGGTCTTTTCCAACCTAATGATTCTCTGAAAGATGCAAAGAGCAAGACACATTTAATTTCTCAGCAAAGACAACTGAGCAGTAACTTTATTATAGGATGGAAGCATCTCATGGTGGGAAAACAGCAGGTACAAAAGAGCTCTTTAGGCTCCTGGTAATATATACAAGGAGCAACAACAGCTGGGAACTCAAGGAAGCCCAATTTAGTGTGGGAAAGAATCAGACTTGTCTCTTTGAAGATAAAGTGGTTAAAGAGAGGAACAGACTACCCAGGCATATAAAAGATTCCTCACCTCCTCAAACCAATCCCATATGCTTTTTAGTGAAATATAAATTATTACATTAAGCCAACAACAGCTGCGAACAAACCCCAACCAGACAGGGCTGTGAGATAAAGGAGGTCACGCCAGACTGGTGTTGCGGTCAAGTCTAATATTAACTCCTATGAAAAAAGGTAATTGGAGTTGATTAAAAGAATTCCAGATTGTTATCATTCCATCAAGTGCACTTGAATCAAGAAATGGAGTTATTTAAACTATCTTTTCATTCTGCTTGCATCAGAGAGTACTGGAGGGTCAGCACAGTGTGGACATGGCTGGGGAAAATGATGAGCCGTGACTACCCACAAACAAAGCGAGTACGAGACAAGAGGCAAAGCCAGTCTGACACCACAGGGACTGAAAGGCCACCGAGATAACAAGACAGGAGCTACCAAAGAACTCCTAGCGGGTGACTCTGCTCAAAGATTTTCACTTCCCAGTAATTCCTCTTCAGAAGAACTAAGATTAAGACATTAAGACGCAAGTATTCAGGAGCTGGAAAGCCTTCAAAAGACACAAATTCTTATCCCAATAAGATAGCCCAGACCATGTGCAGCCCAAAATCGAGGGCCAATCATGTCCTGGGCTGCATAAAAAGAAGCAGGGCAGGGGAGGGGATTCTGCCCCTCTGCTCTCATGAGATCCCATCTGGAGTGCTGTGTCCGGTTCTGGAATCCCCAGCATAAGATGGAGATGGAACTCTTGGAATGGGTTCAGAAAAGGCCACAGAGGTGATCCAGGGGCTGGAGCATTTCTGTGTGGCCAGGCTGGGAGAGTTGAGGTTGTTCAGCCTGGGAAAGAGAAGGCTATGGGGAGAACGTAGAGCAATTTCCAGTACTGAAAGGGGCACCAGGAAAGCTGGGAAGGAGCTTTTTACAAGGGCCTGGAGTGATGCGACAAGGGGGAATGGCTTTGAATTGGAAGCAGGAAGATTTAGATGAGACATTAGGAAGAAATTCTTCACACTAAGAGTGGGGAGGCCCTGGCCCAGGTTGTCCAGGGAAGTGGTGGCTGCCCCATCCCTGCAGGTGTTCCAGGCCAAGTTGGATGGGGCTTGGAGCCCCTGATCCAGTGGGAGGTGTCCCTGCCCATGGCAGGGGTTTGGAATTGAATTGACTTTAATGCCTCAACCGACCCAAACCATTTTGTGATTCCCTGTCCCCTCAGAACAGCAGCAAAGCCTCGCATTGTCAAGAAGTAGATATGAAACAACCTGTAAGCCAGGGAAGTTTGCAGACATGTACAGCTGGTAGTAGCACTTCCAGTAGCAACAGCAAATTTGAAAGACACCATAAGCCATAAACTCAGCACTTTATACAATCTCAGCCTATTCCTATTATGGCTCAAATCAGATTCCTACAAACAGACCGAATTGTCAAGCCATTAATAGGGTCTGTCTTTCCTCTGGAGTGATATTTACAGCATCAATTATCTCGAGCCTCATCTGACACGTACTCATCTCCGACTGATCTAACTTCAGCTATTACCCTTTGTTAGATACAGTTTTAATTTAGAAAAGGAATAGCGTAAAAGCCATTGAAATAACCTCACAGCACTCTTCCTAGAGTTTGTTCAAGGAGGAAAATAAAGCTGCATCCACAGCCAGGTAATACTATGGAATTAATACTCTGTAATTAATTGTAAGCTTTCTTCTTTAGTTAAAAACACCGATGTCTGGAGTGTTTTATTGAACAAACCCTGCAAAGTACTTCCTCGGCAGCTATTCAGGGCTAATTAAACATCACTGAAATGAGCTCAACGTGAAAATACAAATCTTCCTTTGCTGATCCTAATAGAAATCTTACATTTCCATTCCTGCATGCATGCATATTTAATCTTCACTACTTCATTTCCACCAGTAAGTCTGTCAGTATGTACTACACAGTGCTTACTGTAAAAGATCTAGGTCTTTGGACACCAAGAAATACCAGGTAAGGCGGGTGCACCATGGGCAGGGACACCTCCCACCGGATCAGGGTGCTCCAAGCCCCATCCAACCTTGCCTTCAATACGTGAAACTGCCAGAAACAAAAAAACTTTTTCCCACCACCAAACCACCTTAAAACCTTTTCTTTGTGTGGCTTCCATAATCACCAGGTACCAGTCCCACATTTACAAACATATACAAATAAATAGCCCTTAACAAGTGCCTGGGATGCAATCAGAGTGATGAAAAATGGCAATAGGCAAGTCTGAGAGCCCTTTTGTGGAGCTAGATGCTCGCCCTTGCATTCGCTTTATTATTATTGGTTTTCTTTTATTGAAATTGCTGTAATTTTAATAATATTTACTAAAGGCTGTGAACGTCTGCTTTTACAGCTAGTTCGTGCCTTCTGTATCTTCCTGATATCCATCACTTTGTTAGAAACAAGTACACACGAAAAACACCTTCTACAAACCTGGATAACCAGCAACACTGTGTTTGGATGATGTTTCAGGAGAGCAAACCGCGGATTCAAAAAGCACAGCATATTTATTGCCAAGATCAATGGTCAAGACAAATCAGAGACTTCTTGTAAGTGGAGTGATTGCATCTGAAAGCCTGGTAGAGCAAGCCCTGGAATATAGACAAGTTCTTTGGTGTAAGTAATCAACAGACAAACTGCTCTTGACAGATACAAGTCACATCGCTTAGCGCCGTTGTGGGAAGCACCAAACACCACGGCATTCACACAGAGTGGAAAGGATCTCCTCTTTTGCAGGAAATATGGGCATGAGCATCCCAAAGTGATGCCATTTCAGTAGTCCTGAATCACAGTGTCACAGAGTCATATCACCTGAATACAGAATTATAGAATCATGGAGTGATTTGGGTTGTAAGGGACCTCAAAGCCCACTCAGTTCAACCCCCTACCATGGGCAGGGACACCTCCCACTGGATCAGGGGCTCCAAGCCCCATCCAACCTGGCCTTGAACACCTCCAGGGATGGGGCAGCCACCTCTGCTCTGGGCAACCTGGGCCAGGGCCTCCCCACTATCAGAGGAAAACGTTTCTCCCTAAGATCTCATCTCAATCTCCCCTCTTTCAGTTGAAAACCATTCCCCTTCACCCTATCCCTGCACTCCCTGATCTAGAGCCCCTCCCCAGCTTTCCTGGAGCCCCTTTCAGTGCTGGAACCAGCTCTGAGGTCTCCCTAGATCCATCTCTTCTCTAGGCTAAAAGTCCTACATCATCAGATCTTTTGATTCACGTTCCTTCTATCAACTCCAGGAGTCTCTCCTGGAATAGCTGAAGGTTCCCCAAGGAACTGCTGCATGTATGGCAGTGGCTCAAGCAGCAGGGCTGAACTGTGCCCTGCCCAGGAGGTCTGTGAGCTCAGAGATCCAGGCTGTGCCAGATACAAATTATCACAAACAAAGGGTCCATCTCATGAGTGGGATGTACAGGATTTGACTCTTGCCTCTGAACACACAAACCAACAATTATCAGATGGTACAAGTTCGTGTAAGCACTGAGACCTGAAGATTTAGCCTGGCTACCTTGAAAAATATGTGCTGCCCGAATGTACTGTCCTCTGTGTCACCACCCTTGCAGGGGTGTTTAGTTATACATGAACAGTGATGGCAACACTGCTCTCCGTGGCCATGAAGACCCAGAGTGAAGCATCCTGCTCTTCCCCATCTAATTGGGGTACAAAGAGAGCAAAATACATATTCATTATGCTTTATCTCATGTGAATTTGGCCAGGTTTATTGAACCCCTGGCAGGGAGCATGCCAGGATGGAGCCCCTGGTTTACAGGCTGCCAGAAAGATACGGTAAATGGAAGAGGTTTATAAGTAGAGTCTGTCACCTTCTGTTCATAGAATCAGGAATCCCTGAGTTGAAAAACACCTTTGAGATCATCAAGTCCAACTGTACCTGTCCACTTCTAAATCATATCCCTAAGCACATCATCTGCCCATCTTTTAAACCGCTCCATAGATGGGGACTCCACCACCTCCCTGGGCAGCCTCTGCCAGGGCCTGAGAATCCTTTCAGCGAAGAAATCTTTCCTGATGTCCAATCCGACCCTGCTGTGCTGCAGCTTGAGGCCATTTCCTCTCCTCACCTGTCACTTGGGAGAAGAGACCAACACCCACCTCACCACAACCTCCTTTCAAGCAGTTGTACGTAGTGATATGGTCTCCCTTTAGCCTCCTCTTCTCTAGGCTAAACAATTCCTTTGCTTCCCAATCAAAGTCAACACAGATTTCCATCAGGATGCTCAATATCCACGTGCTGAGAATAGAGGGACATGTTTATTTTAAAGGCAATTCTTCCACCCATCCCTCTTTCATGGACTAAGAGGTGACACAGAAAGGGACACACTGCACGATTACATGTTCTTGAAGAAGGAAAGTCATGTTGTCAATTCCTCTTACTTCCATGGCTGACTCTGAGCGAAGGTCTCTCACGCTAAACAGCACACGTCACGCATGCAGAAGCCCTCCAGTTTGCAAGATTGATTCCCTTTGATGCTATGTAAAAAAACAGGGAATCCAGTCCATCAGGTACTCAATATATGATCGGTTGAAGCTACCAAATGCAAAGCACCTAAAAGAGAAGGTTGCATAGAAACCTCTTTGGTCTACTGAGAACTGACAGGTTGTGAGCTGGGTTTGGATATCATTACTCCTCTAATCTGCCCTGTATCATAGCCATTTCACTTCTCTCCCACTCAAGGAATATGGAGAGATCTGAGTAACCAGTGAAGATAAAGATACTGGAAAGCTTTTCATATAATCACTAAGGTTGGAAAAGACCTCTAAGCTCATTCAGTCCAACCATCAGCCCAACCGCACCATGCCGACTAAACCATGTCCTCAAGTGCCACATCTACACCTATTTTGACCCCCTTCAAGGATGGAGACCCCACCACCGTACTGGGCAGCCTCTGCCAAAGCCAGCAAGAAGCAAATCTTCAGAAATGGCATCTTAAAATCTCCAAAGACAGTTCAATTTGTTTTCAATCTACAACTTAGTCTAGTTTAAAAACAAAAGAGGAACAAACATTGTGCAGTATATCAGTAATTATAAGTCTTCACTGAATCCCCAGACAGTCGAGCTGGAAGAGGTCTCTTGTGATGACCTGATGCATGATCCCTGCTCAAAGTCAGGTAACCTAGAAGTGTGTTGCTCAGTACTGTGTCCAAGTTTCTCTAAGTTATCAGTTCCAAGAGGACCTTGAAAAGCAAACATACACTTAAATCCACATGTACTTTTGAGTAATTGATTCCTCTATCAACTTGCATCCTCATGCCATATACACCATGTAATGGTATCCAGTGACAGGATGAGTGGGAATGGTTCAAAGCTGCACCAGGGGCGGTTTAGAGAGAAGGAAGAATTTATTTACTCAAAGGCTGGTCAAACCCTGGAACAGGCTTCCTGGAAAGGTGGTCAATGCCCCAAGCCTGGCAGTGTTTAAGGGGCATTCGGACAATGCCCTTAACACAATCTAATTGTTGGTCAGCCTGAAGTGGTCAAGGAATTGGACTGGATGACCCTTGAGGGTCCCATTCTATCCTGTCCCACCCTATCCTATCCTATTCCAAAATTAATCAGGCAACAGATTAATATTTATTTTTCCTCATTTATAATAAAAATAATAAAATATGCTTAAATAATGCTTAATAAATTCTTTGACAATAATGAATATTCATTAAAATGGCCAGCAAACACTCATGAGCCGCACTGGAGCCTTTATGAAGTGACTGCACCATTTTAATGGACTTTCTCTTTTTGTTCAGCATTTTCCATGTAAAAGGAGCGAGAGAAAGCAGGAGCAGGAGCAAGCGTAGCCACTAAGACATCTTTGACAACGGGAGGTGAGGGAAACCACAGAATTTGCAGAAAGGCTGGAGAAGCAGCACCGAGAGCCGTAAACCCCATTGCTGAAACTAAATAAGAGGTTAATTCTAATGCATAGCCAGTTGAATTGCTCCAGCATTTCCTTTCAAGATCCTGATTTCATTGAGTTACAGGGATTAAAAGAGCAACCCTGTGAAAGCAGAGTGTTTTTGACCAGCATTGACTTTCCTCAAGGTGACTTTCCTTTCACCAAATTCCTCCATAATTAAGTTATGGAATTAAATAAAACCATAGTCCAAGAATATGGCAAATATTTTTCATATATGCCATTAACATTAAAACCATTGAGAAAGACTCTGTTTCTTTTTGTTTGGTTGAGTTTGTGGGTTCCATGGTTTTTGTTAATTTTTTTTTAGCAAAGCCAGAGAACAAATGGTCACGCCAAGTCAGCGTTTCCCTTAAAATATCAATAGTGCAGTATCCTTATTATTCCAGACCAGTCTCTGAAGAAGTAAAGCTCTTTTTAAGATGCCATGTGTTTTTCTTTGTTCCTCACGCACAAAAAAGCAACAGAAAAGGTCACAGCTTGTTTCCAGAAGATCCCAGATTAACGGAGGAACTCTAAACACACCACACTCTCAGCTTTTGTTACCACCTGTACTTCCAGTACTGAGTGCATAACGGCTTAATTAACAAGGTAAATCCAACACCGCTCTAGTCCAGAAAATAATGACCCTATTCATAGAAATCAGGACATCAACAAATCACATGCATCACAAGCGGATGAGGATCGGGCATGGCTGAATGCTTTTCATAGAACCCTAAAGTGTCCTGAATTGGAAGGGACCCGCAAGGATCATGGAGTCCAACTCCTGCCCCTGCACAGGACACCTCAACGTTCACACCGTGTGGCGTTGGCCAAATGCTGCTGGATTATTGTCAGGCTTGGGGCCATGATTGCTTCATCCAACCTGGTCTTGAACACCTCCAGGGATGGGGCAGCCACCACGTTTCTGGGCAACCTGGGCCAGAGCCTCACCATCCCCACAGGAAAGTATTTCTTCCTAAGATCTCATCTCAATCTCCCCTCTTTCAACTGAAAATCATTCCCCCTCCTCCTATCCCTGCATTCTCTGA
The DNA here is from genome assembly GCF_032191515.1 of Phaenicophaeus curvirostris. NCBI lineage: Eukaryota > Metazoa > Chordata > Aves > Cuculiformes > Cuculidae > Phaenicophaeus > Phaenicophaeus curvirostris. The sequence goes on along the minus strand of NC_091396.1, from coordinate 65,541,161 downwards.
CCAGGAGCCCCTCCCCACCTTTTCTGGAGCCCTTTTCAGTGCTGGAAGCTGCTATAAGGTCTCCCCACAGCCCTCTCTTCTCCAGGCTGAACAACGCAAACTCTCTCAGACTGTCCTCAGAGCAGAGGTGCTCCAGCCCTCGGATCATCTCCATAGCCTCGTTTGGACCCATTCCAACAGTTCCATGTCCTTCTTGTGTTGGGGATTCCAGAACTGGACACAGGACTTCAAGTGGGGTCTCACAAGAGCAGAGTAGAATCCCCTACCTTGCCCTGCTGGTCCTGCTTCTTTTGATCTCCTAATACAAGTACTGCCAGTGCACATCTGCTGGGAACTCCAGCAGGAGACAGCGTCAAAAACAACGAACCAAATATCTGGCACCCACTGCTTAAAGTAATTACTGAGAAAGTGGGATAGCAACTCACAGCTGCTGTTTCAGATTTAAACCTCCCCTTCCCATAAGCCTGCCAAAGGTGGTTCTGTGAAGCAGCACCTCCCAAAACAATTCCATTTACCAGAAGATAATAAAATATCAACTGATACACAGAGATGGTGAGTAAGGGTGTGAGTCTGTAGCTCAGCAATTCTTTTGGAAGGGGAAGATCTGTGTCCCTGTTCCAACAAAAAGGCTGCTCACACAGTTTATGGTAATGGTGAAGCTCTCACTCAGGTTGCCCAGGGAAGTAGTGGCTGCCCCATTCTGGAGGTGTTCAAGGCCAGGCTGGATGGGGCTTGGAGCAACCTGATCCAGTGGGAGGAGTCCCTGCCTAAGGCAGGGGGTGGAACTGGGTGGGCTTTAAAGTCCCTTCCAACTCAAACCATTCCATGTTTCTATGAAACCACTGGATCAAATGCTGAAATGAGGGAGTGTAACTTCTGAAAGGCAATGGGTACCTGCAGGAGGGGATGACAAAGATTTATTCAAAATTGGCTCCCCAAGACATGACTAGAACCTGCAGATAAGCACCCAGGTAAAACCCAAATGGCACGTGAACAAGTCTCAGCTCAAGTCAGACTGAAAGCAAGCAGGGTGTTTATCTTCCCCTCACCACGGCATCTGAATTCAGCTTAGAAACAAAAATTTTGAGCAGAAATTTTCCTGGAAACTGTGTATTTCTTATTTTGGGGTAAACCACTGTGTGAGGACCCCATTTAAAATTCAGTGGCAAAGAACTTCTCTGGGTGCAAAGCCAGTGGTGCAAGCGTTTGGTTTTCAGGGGGATGGTGGAGATTGGGTCAAACCATCCCTCTCTTTGCAGAGAAAAGGACTAATTTTCCCCTTAACTCTTCAGCACAGCTCCAAGACCCAAACCCACCACTGTCAGTTTTACAGGCCTATGGTTAACCTGAAGCAAGGGGGCAAGTCTGAATCAAGTAACACCCAAGATGAGCTCCAGAGACAACACTCAGCCTATTCCTCCATCTCCCTCTGTCATCTGCAGTCCCAAGCAAATTACAATTACAAGGTGGGCAAAGAATGCACCGAGAGCCGCCCTGAAGAGAAGGACTTGGGGATACTGGTGGATGAGAAGCTCAACAGGAGCTGTGAATGTGTACTCACAGCCCAGAAAGCCAACCAAGTCCTGGGCTGCATCCAAAGCCGTGGGATAGGCAGAGAAAGGGAGAGGATTCTGTCCCTCTGCTCTGCTCTGGTGAGACTTCACCTGGAGTCCTGCGTCCAATTCTGGAGTCCTCAGCATGGGAAGGACATGGATCTATTGGAGTGAGTCCAGAGGAGGCCACAATGATGATCCAAGGGCTGGAGCACCCCTGCTTTGAGGACAGGCTGAGAGAGTTTGGGTTGTTCAGCCTGGGGAAGAGAAGGTCGTGGGGAGACCTTAGAGCAGCTTCCCTTGAGAATCACCCTGTAAAGAGCTGGGTGCACTCAGAGAGTCATCCCACACTGCTCCGTGAGCTCCATGCACAAAGAGGTTCTGGCTATGGATGCAAATGATAGGCGAAGCTCATTTTAAAATTGCCTGTCCTTCAATTTATTATTATTTTTAAGACAAAGAGGGAAAAATGAATGCATCCAGCTCGTTTAAGCTGACACTTCAGTCAAGGATACAGGCTGGCTGTGTTATGAGGAGGATGGTAAACAAGCCTCCTTTTTTGAAACCGAACCTGCTTTGCTATTGTCCCTATTATTGCTTCAAATGTTTCTCCTTCAATGTGCCTTAATTAAAATGTTAGCGGTCAATATTTCCTTGAAAGCATCTCAAGAAGTTTTGATTCAGGCATAATTGCTTTGCAGATAATGCCAGAGGAAAACAATCAAACAGCTGGCAAATCAGCCCTCAGTTGGGATATTTTCACACACTCCATGTTCATCTCTTTAATATAAAATCAACCCATGCCATTCACAGCCTTGCAGGCTGCACTGGTGATGGGTTGTGCTCTTTCATCAACACAGTGGGTCCATCTCTGGTTTAATTTATTTTAGGAGACCTCTTGGATCCGGCAGGAACATAATGAGCAAATGGGCAGTGGAAGAGCACAGGAATCCAAGTGCAAAGCTTCAATATTTTGTACAGATTTCTCTCAGCACTGAAGAATTTATGCAAAGACACAGTAAATAACGGCCCCTGAGCTGGTTTGCATTTTCTGCTTTATCATAGAATCACTTGGTTGGAATAGTCCTTTGAGTTCATCAAGCCCAACCATCCCGATCTATTACTAAACCAGACCCCTGAGCACTCCATCTACCCAACTTTTAAGCCCCTCCACATATGGGAACTCCAGTACCTCCCTGGGCAGCCTCTGCCAGGGCCTGAGAACCCCTTTCTGTGATGACATTTTTCCTGACGTCCAATCTGAACCTGCTCTGGTGCAGCTTGAGGCCATTTCCTCTCATCCTATCACCTGTCACTTGGGAGAAGAGACCAACACCCACCTCTCCACAACCTCCTTTCAGGCAGTTGTAAACAGAGCTGAGGTCTCTCCTCAGACTTCTCTTCTCTAGACTAAACAGCCCCAGGGCCCTCAGCTGTTCCATATGAATCTTGTTCTCCAGCCCCTTCCCTAGCTTCATTGCCTTTTTCTCTTTAAAAAGACATAAATTACTATTTCAAACACACACACACAAAAAAAATCCCAGCTGTTCTATCTGCAATGCTCTGGAGCTGTGTTTTTAATAACATAATATTTACTGCAATCCAATATCATACTTATGATATACTTACGTTTTTTGAGTGTTGGGTTGTTTTGGAGACCCTGGAGGCCCTGGCCCAGGTTGCCCAGAGGTGTTCAAGGCCAGGTTGGATGTGGCTTGGAAGAACCTGATCCAGTAGGTGTCCCTGCCCATTGTAGGGGGCGGGACTGAATGGGCTTTGAGTTCCCTTACAACCCAACCCATTCCATGATTCAAGTCCTGGTTATGCAGTATTTCAGATTTCCCCTAATATCTAGCTGTTTAATTGATGAGTAGAGCCTCCAGTGCAATGGAGCAAAAAAAAAAAAAACAGGCAACATTAAATTTTGACATTACACATGCTCTTACATTCCTTTAAAAGTCATGAGTTGCTCCAAATTCCCAACACACAGCATTAAGGCTTTGCACAAAGTTATATTACACCTCATTTTAACTACAGTTATATTAAGCATAGGCAATGCAGATATTTCTATAAAAAGAAAGGAAATGTGAAAACCAGAGGAATTCCTGTAAACCAGAGTGCGTTATAAGCTCTATTTGAGTGTATGTGTAAACTGAAAAATATCTGGAGAGAACAAGCAACAAAGCATATAATACACAAGGACATTTGCATGTCCACAGATGCTCTCCAGCCGGATTCTCCTTTATTTAAGGAGAGGATCATCACACAATCATAGAATGGCTTGGGTTGGAAGGGTCCTCAAAGCATTCAGTTCCACCCCCTGCCATGGGCAGGGACACCTCCCACTCAATCAGGGGCTCCAAGTTCCATCCAGCCTGGCCTTGATCTGCGGGCTGTCCACAGGACAGAAGGCATGCATCAGCTTGTAGTCCCATTTTTCATCTACTGAAGTTTCCAGGCATAACGCCCTTACACCCCTCCTTCTCCCCGCCCTTGGCACAGGGATGCTGCCCAAAACGCATCCATTAAGCGCTGGAGGCCAGGACATCTCCCTTGTGCGTGGATCTCAAGAGGGTGATGATGGCCAAAAAGAGGGGACACTGAAAAGGAGTGAAGGAGCCTGACTAGACTTCCCAAAACCTGCAGTGAGGAGGCAGCCATGAGGCAGCCAGGATCCTCTTTTACTGGGAAATGCAGCTTACAAGAAAGCCTGCTTCAGTGCTGGAAGGGTATTTAAAAATCCATCAGAACTCTCAAATATGCTGTTAGGGACTCTGCAGTCCCAACACCTACTGCATAAAAACCCTAGCTATTAGGCAAACCAACATCATTTCGGATCAGGCCATTAGCAGGTTGCCAAGTCTTAAAATAGCAGCTGCATTTACAATTAGATTTAAACAAGGGTAGCGGGAAATTCAGCTCTGATGAAACCGAGCACTTGGCCTTCAAAAATTAAGGTGAGATGAAGCTGCCAGGCGTGTTGGCATTGGAGGGATATCTAAAATCTTGTCGTGGACTCAAAGCCAATGGGGCTGCAATTAGCACCTGCAACACACCTCAGTGCAAAGGTGCAAGGAGATCCCGAAGCTATGCTCCAAGAGCCTGCTCTCCAGATATAGAATCATAGAATAACCAGGTTGGAAGACAACCACCGGATCATCAAGTCCAACCATTCCTATCAAACACTAAACCATGCCCCTTAGCACCTCGTCCACCCATCCCTTAAACCCCTCCAGGGAAGGTGACTCAACCACCTCCCTGAGCAGCCTCTGACAGTGCCCAATGACCCTTTCCGTGAAAAATTTTTTCCTAATGTCTAGCCTAAACCTCCCCTGGTGGAGCTTGAGACCATTCCCTCTCGTCCTGTCCCCTATCACTTGGGAGAAGAGGCCAGCACCCTCCTCTCTACAACCTCCTTTCAGGTAGTTGTAGAGAGCAATGAGGTCTCCCCTCAGCCTCCTCTTCTCCAGGCTAAACACCCCCAGCTCTCTCAGCCGCTCCTCATAAGGCCTGTTCTCCAGCCCCATCACCAGCTTTGTTGCTCTTCTCTGGACTCGCTCCAGAGCCTCAACATCCTTCTTGTGGTGAGGGGCCCACAACTGAACACAGGATTCGAGGAGCGGTCTCACCAGTGCCGAGTACAGAGGGAGAATAACCTGGTCACGCCGTTTCTGATCCAAGCCAAGATGCCATTGGCCTTCTTGGCCACCTGGGCCACTGCTGGCTCATGTTCAGTCACTGTCAACCAACACCCCCAGGTCCCTCTCCTCCAGGCAGCTTTCTAGACAGACTTCTCCTAGTCTGTAGCACTGCACAGGGTTGTTGTGCCCCAAGTGCAGGACCCGGCATTTGGCCTTGTTAAACCTCATGCCGTTGGACTCAGCCCAGTGGTCCAGCCTGTTCAGATCCCTTTGCAGAGCCTCCCTACCCTCCAGCAGATCCACACTTCCACCCAGCTTAGTGTCGTCTGCAAACTTGCTAAGGGTGCATAGTCATGGAATTCTTTAGTTTGGAAGGGACCTCAAAACCCTTTGAATTCCAATCCCCTTGCAGAAGGAAGGAGATCTCCAATTCAGTCAGGTTACTCAGAGCTCCATCCAACCTTAACTTGAATGTTTCCAAGGATGGGGCCTCCACCACCTCTCTGGGCAACCTGGGCCAGCGCCTCACCACCCTGACCATGAAGCACTTCATCCACCTTTCTTTCACACCCCTCCAGGGATGGGGACTCCACCGCCTCCCTGGGCAGCCTCTGCCAGGGCACAAGAACCCTTTCTGTGATGACATTTTTCCTGATGTCAAATAGGAACCTACCCTGTAGCAACTAGAGGCTATTTCCTCTCGCCCTATTGCTGTCACCTGGGAGAAGAGACCAACATCCACCTCTCTACAACCTCCTTTCCAGGAGCTGTTGATGGACAACTATCTGTACAACCTTTCATCAATGGAACAACATCAGGCTTTTCTTTTTTCTTCTTCAGGCTTGTACAAAGACTTTCATTGCAGAAAATAAAAATGCATACAAGCAGGTAAGGAACTGATAACATTTAACAGTCACTGCAAAGCTATTTAATTCAGTCTGAGTCGTGTGTCTTATGGGGGTGTGAAAAGGTATTGAAAGCACTGCAAGAGCTCCACATTTGCATTCATATTTTATGGTAGAGCTGCCTCACTTGTTCCACAGAACACAGCTATGTCCTTCCCAATTTCTTTCATACTCTTGCCATGGACCACTGCAGTCAATAACATCCACCTGCACTGTGCCAGGCTTTATTAAACCCTCTGAATGTGTTTGCTCTCAGCTTCTCACCACTTAGGTCAGGAAAACCTCTTCTACTGCTAGGACAAGCACCAGAGGTGCAGGTGTCATTTCTACCAGTACTACCCAGTCTACAGTAGGCCACGAAGTTCATTTAAAGGTTGGAACACCTCCCATCTGAGGGCAGGCTGAGGGAGTTGGGGTGGTTCAGCCTGGACAAGAGAAGGCTGCGGGAAGACCTTTGAGCAACTTCTAGTACTGGAAGGGGTTCCAGGAAAGCTGGGAAGGGGCTCTTGATCAGGGAGTGCAGGGACAATAGAAGGGGGAACAGTTTTAAGCTGAATGAGGGGAGATTGAGACAAGATTTTAGGAAGAAACGTTTTCCTGTGAGAGTGGAGAGGCCCTGGCCCAGGATGCCCCGAGCAGTGGTGGCTGCCCCATCCCTGGAGGGGTTCAAGGCCAGGTTGGATGGGGCTTGGAGCAACCTGATCCATTGGGAGGTGTCCCTGCCCATGGCAGGAGGTTGGAACTAGATGATCTTTAAAGTGCCTTCCAACCCAAACTATTCTATTATTCTATGATTCTTGGGAACGTAGAGCGAGATCTTGTTTCCCAACAACTCCATGAGAGTTGAACCCCATGGTAGAGAGCCCACCCTGCTCTCCCACTCTAGGGATCAAGACTTCAAAAAAAAATATCAACATACTAGCAAAGAACAATAATTTGCCATAAAGGGGAAGCAGAGACCTCTACTCGAACATGCACCAAGTGTTTAAAAAGCAGGAATAACCCAAATCTGAGGCAGTGAAAAGTAGAGTCTTCGATCCTCAAACTCTCTTCCATTAAAAACAAAGGATGAGATGTTACAGAAAGGTGTCTGGAAAAAAACACATGCAATGAAAATAAATAAATAAATAGATAAGAGAGCTAGATAAATAAACCAAAGACAAATCTTCACAAAAGGCATTTCTGCTTGTATGCCTGAGGCAAATCTCTTTTTGGATAATTAAGTGTAGCTTGCTTACTTACTTTCCATTGTCCTCTGAAATCCTTCAACACTCCCACCCTTGGCTGGGTGTTCTTTCTTACCCTCATGGATGACGTGTGCATGCTTAGTAGGAAACTATTTTCAGTCCGATATCACTAAGCAGGTTCCAATTTATTTGTGAGATACCTTCAGCTTCCAAAAACACCCTCCACTGCAAGCTTGCACCTCCTAAGGCCACAACGAGGCAGAATTCACTGTCATCCAACTGTCCAGCCAAAGATTCATCAGAAAGATGTTGTGGCTGCCCCATCCCTGGAGGCATTCAAGGCCAGGTTGGATGGGGCTTTGAGCAGCCTGGTGCAGTGAGAGGTGTCCCTGCCCACGGCAGGGGTTGGAACTGGATGGGCTTTGAGGTCCCTTCCAACCTATCTATGAAACTTACTGTCCAAACACATTTGCAGCTCCAAAATCCAGCTGCTAAGGATTGAACCTAAATATACATATTTCTATAAGCTAGGAAATGAACCAGGGTGTGATGAAGACACATCATGAGACACCACAACTGCTCTTGTCCACAGTCCAGCACAGATCCAAGCTCCAGGGCTCTTCAGAGCCTCTACCACCCTCACCTCTCCCACCACTGGGCTGGGTATTGCTGAAAGCCACCCTCTGCCAGTAAACACCAAGCGCAGCCTTTGCAGTGACTGCAACGTTTGTAACGCACAAATTTGACCTCAGAGAGGGAATAATCACATACCCACAAATTAAATTTGTATTTCTCTCATGTTGAAAGATCACAATTATCAATACTAGAAAGCTTTGAAATACTTTCCATCTGCATAATATCTCATTTCAAAGTGTCTTCTTTTATTGTATCATGCAGAAAAAGTGATGAAGGATGAATATATTTGCTTTCCTTTTATGCCAATGGTTATGCTATTGCTTTATATTATTTATTTTAAATTTGCATTCATTATTTCTGGTCTTTCATCCAACCATGTGAATGAGGATTTAAGCATGTCACTGGGCTTCTAATAAATGAAAAGTCAAAAAAGATGATCAACTAACACATCAATGAATATCGGTAGATACCAGAGATGGAAATTAAAACTGTCATTGCAATAAGAACACATGATTCACTGCAGCCAAACACAAGGCAAAGAGGCAGCACAGGAAATAATGAAGCAGCTGAACTACATTTTCAATCCCTGAATTAATTGCTGTGGCCAGGAGACTGATATAAATATCTGCAGAGGAGCATGCATAAATAGGCACCAGGAAGGTGTGGGATTAAAGTAGCATCTAAGCCCAAGGAGGAATTATCCGCAGTGCAAAACCCAACCGGAGCTGAACGCGTGCGATGCACATCTGCAACCAGCATCTCGACCAGCCCTGCTAACATCATGGGAAGTACAGAGCCAAGTAGTTCAGCACCCAAGCATCACCCATAGCACAATCAGAAAGTGCCAAAGTTGTAGGGGAGGTTTAAACTGGATGTTAGGAAATCTGTCTTTACCGAAAGAGTAGTGAAACTCTGGCAGAGGCTGCCCAGGAGAGTGGTGGAGCCTCCATCCCTGCAGGGGTTCAAAAGCGGTGCAGATGTTTTTTCAGGGTGCACTTTGGGAGATGGTTTAGTAGGCACAATGTGGTTGGGCTGGCAGTTGGACTGGATGACTTTTGAGGCCTTTTCCAACCTTAATGATTCTATGAAGTCTACTGACTTCAGATACTCCGTGTGTGCACTTCAGGGCAACAAGAAGAGTAAGCTGTGGTTGCCCCATCCTTGGAGGTGTTCAAGGCCAGGTTGGATGGGGCTTGGAGCAACCTGATCCCACGGCAGAGGTGGAACTGGATGGGCTTTGAGGTCCCTTCCAACCCAAACCGTTCCATGATTCTATAAGCTGCTACTCAGGTATTCTAACCATACAAATATTAAGTCCAACAGCTTCGTGTTATTCAGAACAAAAATTATTATAGGAATATTAACACGGACAGGACAAAGGTTCAGCTCACATACGCATCACTCACCCTCCTAAAAAGCATACTAGCAGCAACAATAACATCCAGGTCTAAAGAAGATGCTGCCATGCCTATAATTTAAAATATAGAGATTGTTTAGGATGGAAAATTTTAAGTGAGTTGAATATTTGAACAGAGTTTAACACACTCATGAAACAGAAACAGGAAAGCATAGAATTATGGAACAGTTTGGGTTGGAAGGGACCTCAAAGCCCATCCAGTTCCACCCCCTGTCTTGGGCAGGGACACCTCCCACTGGATCAGGTTGCTCCAAGCCCCATCCAACCTGGCCTTGAACACCTCCAGGGATGGGGCAGCCAACACTTCACTGGGCAACCTGCTCCATGGGATGCTGAAAGACTGGTGCATGGATGTTCTCTAAGGAGGTACTTTAGGTCTTGCCAGAAAACACCATATTCAATACTCCCTTTTACCTCTAATGCTATGTGCATAAAACAGCTCATTGCTATAAATCCTCCCCGTGAACTCTGGCTTTAATTGTTTCAGTAGAATTAGTGTAGAGTGACCATTTTTTAATACTTGTCCACATAAAATTACCCCCATGCCTCTCTTCCCAGTGCCAGGCAGACTTGGTCACACACTAGCAGAGGGAATTGGAGGGCAGCCTTCTTATCATTCAAGAAAAGCACGTAGTTATCTCATCCAGACAAAAATAGCACTCCAGGAGAAAGCATCACCTCCTCCTCATGCCAGCAAGTTTAAATCCAGCTTCTCTGCCTTCTTAGGACTGCGGTGAACCAGGGAAGGCTGAGGACATGGAGCAATCTGAGGAGCAGCTGGCAGTTTCAGCTAATTCCCCTCCCTGTCGCCAGCGCTGTATCTTTGTTATCATGTCTATTTTGCTCTATATCAGCAAGCGTATCATGTTAGTTGAGCACACACTTGTGTATGTGTAATTTATGAAGAGATAAAGCAAAACTGTGGCTTCCTGACAGGCACATTCAGATCCTACATCACTGAAGAATTTGAAGTGCGATGCAAAGTAATTCTACAGTGGCCCAGCAGAACAATTAGTGGGAGTTAAATCATTATTGAAGTTGCATTTGATTCTAACAATAGGATTTGTGCAAGGGGCATAAAACAAGGAGTGAACATGGACTGTGAGTGTGGGACAGAGCAGTCAAGTCCGTGATCACTAATGATGGAAATGGAGAGCAAAGCAACTCAACCTCTCTGCATGCCACTCAGCGTTGCCCTGCAGCACCCTCTTCCAGACTGATAAGAGAAATGAGCATCTCTGAATTAGAGACCCTGTGTTCCCTCTGAATAACACTTCTCTTGCAGGCTCATGCTTGCAACGTGTTACCAGGAGACACACGCCAAGGCTGAAGAAGATTAGCAGTTTGATATTTGTGTCATTTGACACGTTATCAGCAGCACTTGTGTCATCCCAAGCCAGGAAAGCTGTGATGCTCCTTGGTTGCTGAAATAATCTGTCAACACTGAACACGTTTCAATCAATCCCACACGGCAAATGTTGAAGTTTAGAGGTCCCATCCCTCCTGACTCCAGGACTGAGTTGCATCAAAAAGCCTGAGAATCACCTACAGCTGCAGGAGATGTTTTGTCAAACAAAGTCTCTGGTCTGAGACAGGAATTTAATGCACAACAGCTATGAAAATACCAGAATAAAATGATTCCTATTGATAAGGGCATCAAGGTTGAGCTTGGAATTGAGACCAGAAAGAGGAAGCTAGATCTTTCTCTTCTCAGACTTGTTGATACCTCTACAACTGCCTGGAAGGAGGTTCTGGTGAGAGGGAAGTTGGTCTCTTCTCCCAAGTAACAAGTGATAAGACAAGAGGAAATGGCCTCAAGTTGTACCAGGGAAGGTTTAGATTGGCCATCAGAAACAATTTCTTCACTGAAAGAGTGAATAAACCACATTCAGGCTGCCCCAGCCTCCCTCAGATTGTAATGTTTTTTCACTGCAAAAACAAGTCAAATCTGGGCTCACAGAAGCAGTTTATGTTGGATGTTTCACGTGAACAGAATACCCTACGGTGGATCTGACTAACTTTGCGTAAAGGGTTGGTTTCTGGAAACAGAGCTGTAAGCCAAACTTTAATGAATCTCAGAGCCAAAGAAATGGTTGCTTCGCCTAAACCTCCAGATCAATCTCTTAATCCTGAAATTTATTTGTGCAACAAATCTGTCTGATAAACATTTGTCACAGTGACTTCCAAATTAATTTCTTAATCTAAACCTGACATTTTGCTCCTCCTTCTTTTACTCAAGCTGTGCCACCTGTCCTTGTGTCCATAAGGGCTGTGAAGCAGGAAGAATAAAAATGTATATTTTCAATGAAGCAATTAGTATGCTTTTGTTAAAGGTCTGGCAAATTGCCCTTCAGGAACAAGCAAGAAAGCTTTCTTGTAGGAGTTCTGCTTCTTTAAATCAAAATATTTCATTTTTACTCTAAGTTTCCTTCCTTATAAAAGGAGAAAATGTCCTCTGTCAGTCAAGCAAAAAATCTTCCTAGGAGTCAAGTATAAAAGCTTTTCTTCAAAGAGGAAAGATGAGATGCACTTTAAAGAGACACTTCCAGAGAAAGAAAAAACAGAGTTCAAGTCTAGGATGAACACAGCTCAGATAGATGAGGCAGTTTCTTCTCCCGGTGGCTCGACATGAACGGAAGGTTCCCTCCTGAGAATACGCTGCCAAGAGGACCGAGGGCATTTGTTTCCATCTCACGGCAGATACGAGGATCCTCAGCCAAAGCTGGGAGAGCAAAAACCTATTTTCTTAGACAGATAAGGAAGGACAGAAAGTTTTCTTCTAAAGAAGAGGTTATTACCAGTCTATTTCACAGAATCATAGGCTATCTCAAGCTGGAAAGGACCCATAAACATCATTGAGTCCATCTCTCTGCTCTTTCCAAGACTACTTGAAACTAAACCAGAAGACTAAGAGCATTGTCAAGATGGTCCTTGAACTCTGACAGGCTTGGTGCCATGACCACTTCCCCGGGGAGCCTGTTCCAGTGACCAACTGCCTCCTCAGGGAACAGCCTCCTCCTAATGTCCAATCTGAACCTGCCCTGATGGTGCTTCATTCAATTTCCTTGTGTCCTATCACTGGTCACCAGAGAGAGGACATCAGCACCTCCTACCCTGTAGCACCTCATGAGCAATTATTCAAGCAAACACACCCAATATTCTGGCTCAGTACTGCCCAGAGTTCTTGACACAGAAAACACCACCTGATCTACAAAGTACTCAGCAAACAGAAAATCAAACCGAAACCTTCAATTTAAAAAGGACAAAATTATTTTAAGCTACTTGGAAATTTCAACAGCAATATTTTAATTCCCATATACTTTTGATTTCTTGTGAGTTTTGTGTGGCACAGGCTTGTTGTTTTTTCCTGTCTTTTTCAAAGCTAGATCCAATCTTTGGTGGCACCCAAGCTTGCCACAGCTGTACTGTCTGCCTGCAAACAATTGATCATGAAAATCCCCTTTGAAATAGCAGCCTCCATATGAAGGGAAATCACCTGGGATTTAATCACAGCCGGAATCTGACATGTGTCTTGTTCCAAAAAGATATCATCTGTATCTGAGGTATGTTGGCAGCCAGATCCAGTGGGAGGTGTCCCTGCCCATCACAGGGGGTTTGAACTGGATGATCTCCCATGTCCCTTCCAACCCAAACTAGTCTATGATTCTATGTTAAGAAGCAGCGTATGATGTAAAAACCAGAATTACACCCATAATAAATCCCAGGCAGCAAATCTGAGAAAACATTAACAGCTAAACAAAATATGATACAAGGAACCAGATCTATTCCAGAAGAAAACTTCAATGAAATTCAAGAGAAATCAACATTTCAAATCATGTAGCAGCCCAGGCTTGAGGCTGCTTTTCTTGACAACAGAAGTTTCATAGCCAGGCCTAAAATTAAGAATTAATGAGAAACTGACACCTGGGTGCTGAGGTAAGAGAGAAGTGTTTTAAAGGCATCCATAAAATAAGCTTAAATGTTTCCTCTTGGGGTTTTATTGACCAGGGAGACCTTAGAGCAGCCTTCCTGTACTGAAAGGGGTCCAGGAAAGGTAGGGAGGGGCTTCTGATCAAGGAGTGCAGGGATAGGATGAGGAGGAATGGTTTTCAGCTGAAAGACAGGAGATAGAAATCAGATTTTAGGAAGAAATGTTTTCCTGTGAGTGTGAGGAGGTCCTGGCTCAGGTTGCCCAGAGCAGTGGTGGCTGCCCCATCCCTGGAGGTGTTCAAGGCCAGGTTGGATGGGGCTTGGAGCCCCTGATCCAGGGGGAGGTGTCCCTGCCCATGGCAGGGGTTGGAACTGGATGGGCTTTGAGTTCCCTTCCAACCCAAACCTTTCTATGATCCTATGACTTACAAAACGCTTTCAGCAACCACGTGCATGCAGAGGACTCTGGGGCTCACCAGGGCAGCCTAAGCCCCAGCACAACCGGAGTGGTGGGACCTGATCTGCACCACTGAGTCCTGAATGTTGCCAGGACCAGGTGTACAGCTCACCCCTTGCAGCAAACCTTGCCTGGTGCCATTACATTCATGTTTTGCATCGTGTGCTTACACGCAGTCATTACGGTTGCCTGTTCATTTATTGGGCTCCAAGCTAATGAGCAACAACTTCCTAATTCAGTTATGGTTCATAACAGATTTAGAATTTCGGCACTGTTAGAGCTCCTTAAGCACATCATGAAGCCAACAGAACACACTGGGCATGAAAATATCCCACAAGGCAGCTGCCCCTCTCCACCAATCCCATATCAAACCCACAAACACCACTTGGGGCTCTAAATTAGCATCATATTGAGGTTTGGCTGACATAGAGAAAATTAGGGGAAACACAACCCCAGTGCTTGGAAGTTATAAGATAAGCAGGTTTCTTGTTGAGGGACTAACAGGCTAATTTCAAGCTCTAGGTATGTAACTACACGTGCGGCATGTAAGCATATATGTTTACACGACACTACTTGCATTAGAAGAGACTCCAAGTGTATAATGCAAAGACTTTCTGTCTTTGGAGCATTCAAACAGATTTTGAACACTTAGTGTACACAAACCCACAGTGTGTGCGGTTTTCCTACACAAATCAGATGCAAAGTCTATAAATCCATTTTGTGCATTTGTTGTACCATGACATTTTCAATTGTTTCCTCTTTTTCCATCAGCTCTGGTGACCAATTGCATTGCAATCCCAACGCTTTATATTTTTCACGAGCACCACCTTTCAGCAGCAACTGAAGCAAAACAGCAAAGCCCATCTGTACTTATTCCCACACCAGTTTCAAGGGCGATTTTGGCCATAAAGGGCCGTGCTACATACTGGGCCTTCACCCAACACAAGCTGCAGACCGATCTTCCTCTGATATCAGGCTGAATTGTACCTGAACATCATCCTTCTTACTGAAGTATTGTGGTTTCCTTCAAAGATATTTCCACATGGGAGCAGCCCCACCCGACGTCACCGGGGGCAGCAACAACTATTCTAAACATAAACACTCCCCAAAGCTGCAGTCTGACCCTAAGCACTGTTTAAACTGGTCTTCACAAAGAGCTGGCCATTTTTTCTAACGTCAACTCTTATAATTAGTAAGTAAAAAACAGAGTAAAGACTTCCCGAAGGGTTTACTTACAGTACACATCCACTCTTATAGACTTGATGGCTGGTGAACCTAAGCCGTTCTCAGCCTTGCAGTAGTAGCGTCCTCCTTGGTGGCGCTGGATGTTGGATATCCTCAGGGTTTCATTGAAGACGCTCGAATCTTGGAATCTGTCAGAGGCACTTCCTGCTGTTTTGGTCCACCTGATCTGAGCAAGCACCAAAAAAGATCGTTACTTTAAATCTGTAAAAGTGAGCAGAGCACATATTTCACCAAAATGAGAACCATATGATTTTATGTGGGAGGACTCGAGGAACTTCTACAGAAAACTGAACAGTTTCATGCTTACAATGAAACACTTCATTCGAGAGCCCCCAAAAAGCAATCATGTGTTTACCATCGTATCTTAGAAGCAGTTAATTACTTTTGATGGAAATGCTGCCAAAAATAAACACCTCTAGAAGAGACATGGAGAGCAGCTCCAGCCGTCATCAGTTACACAGAGCTGGAATGGCTGCAGAATGTCTGCCCACTAGTAGCAAGAAGCAGAGTTCACCAGAAAAGGTGCCTGCACCCATGTACTGAACATAGTTTTCATTGAAATCACATTTATAGAATCATGGAATGGTTTGGATTGGAAGGGACCTCAAAGATCATCCACTTCCAACTTTCTGCCATATGCAGGGACAACTGCACAAATAAAGGTCCTATGACTGTGCTGCGAAGTCCTTGGTGGACACCAAAGTGGCCCTAAGGGTTGCCTTAGTTGAAGGAAGATCATCCCCCTAGGGTGCAGAGACACTTGAGTTCCACCTTTCCCAGTCCTGACCCAAAACTGAGGTCTGGATCCCAGTAAATGGCACAGAAGCACAAGGTGGGCAGGGGTCAACCTTCCCCTCATTAGGAACTTAGAATCATAGAATGGTTTGGGTTGGAAGGGACCTTAAAGATCATCCAGTTCCACCACCTTGCCACAAGCAGGACGTTCTCCTGGGCAGGAGAGATCTACAAAAGGCAATGAACTGAAAAATGCATGACGAGATCTAGCTCGTGTAAATTCTCGCTCCTCTTGAATGAGAGCAGGCGTGGGCTTCTGAGGCTGAAAGTACAGCAAACAACACATTCCATGCATGTTCATCTCTTTCTGGCTTATTGAATTCATAACCCCAAGTGACTTTGCCTTCTTGCCAGTTGATCTGCACAACTCTCACACCATTCCGCTGCTCTGGGATAAAGAAAATCAACCAAATTCCACATCCACAACATACAGTCTGTGTGTGAGAGAGATGCTATTAGTGCTGCTATATTTACCAGTCTCAAGCTGTCTGTACATCTATTCTAAACCCTCGGTTCTGGGGCTCTTGAAATCATCCCTATCAATGTGCTGCAGGATAATTTTGGAACACACACTCGGCTTCTCCATGCTGCAGGATACAATTTCATCACATGGATTTCAAATGCTTGGGAAGTATTTTAAATCAGAATTTCTTATGTTCACTGAATCTCTTGTGTGTTTTCTCTCCTTTCATGTGATCAGAAATGTAAAACCAGCTCTGTTTGATGTTCAGTTGGAAAAAAAAATTAATTCCACCACTTATATCTTCTTCCACTTCCTCTCCCACAAAAAGTTTCCAGCGGAAGGCAGTCTGTCTTGTCAAACGAACTAAATAACGTGCTATAAGTATGTGCAACTGCTGATATCATGTAATTTGCACAAAAAAATACAGCAAAGTGTATTTAGATCATAGACTCATGAAATGATTTGAGTTGGAAGGGACCTCAAAGCCCATCCAGTTCCACCCCCCTGCCATGGGCAAGGACACCTCCCACAGGATCAAGTTGCTCCAAGCCCCATCCAGACTGTCCTTGAACACCTCCAGGAATGGGGCAGCCACCACTGCTCTGGGCAACGTGTTCCAGGGCCTCCCCACTCTCATGATGAAGAAATTCCTCGCTATGTGTAATCTAAATCTGCCCCTCTCCAGTTTATACCCATTGCTCCTCCTCCTATCACTAGAAGCCTTTGTGAACAGTCCCTCCCCAGCTTTCTTGTAGCCCCTTCAGGTATTGGAAGGTCACTATTTTTCTTCCCTTTTCTTTTTTTTACCTTGCTAAACATGCATAAGTAAAAATGATTCATGAACAATTCAATTAAAAATTAATCAACTTCTAAAAATCAGTAAGTTATGACCCATCCAGCTCTGGAATGACCTACGTTCTGGTCAGACGTGTGGATGCCCATAAGTTCTCCAACCATCAATATCTCTGACAGGATTTTATTGGCTTAAGCTGATGCCCGGAGACACGCAGTCATATTTCACCCTACAGCTTTAGTTTTCTGTGAGCATTCCTGCAACTTCAGTACGAGTCACTTCATTTTTAGACTAAAAAAGCAGATTAAAAAAAAACCTCTGAGAACATTTTGCCCAACTTTTCACAGCTTCGAAACCTGCTAATTTCCAAAAAGAGAGCAGCAGAACAAGAAAAATATTTGACACTATAAAAGTGAAATACTTTCTTTTACATACTTCTTGATGATACAAATGCCCATTGTTATGGGAACAGATATTGCTGCAAGCTATTGATATGCAAGTAGTATGAAAACTTCTCATCGTATTTTGTTCCTACTATAATGTCTGAAATACTGGGCTTGAAAAAAACCTCAGGTAAAAGAACCATTCATTGTTCAAAAATCTGTACATGGAATATTAGAGCAGCAAAGCAGCGAACCCAGAGCAAGCCCTGCTTTCTGTCAAAAATGAAGAACCTGTGTCCTGGATGGGGCTAAAAAGCCATTATCAGTGCAAAACCGATACAGAACTGTTGCGTCTTTCCTTTCCAATTGTATTGCTTCAAGTTTGTGGTGGCCAAAATGTGATCACCAGGGAAGACTGGGTTTCACTGGTCCACACTTGAGCTGCTCAAACTTCACAGAAACAGAATCATAGGATGGTTTAGGAAAGGACCTCAAAGCCCATCCAGTTCCAACCCCTGCCGTGGGACATCTCCCACTGGATCAGGCTGCTCCAGGCCCCATACAACCTGACCTTGAACACCTCCAGGGATGGGGCAACAACCATCTCTGGACAACCTAGGCCAGGGCCTCACCACTCTCAGCATGAAGAATTTCTTCCTAATGTCTGATCTAAATCTTCCCCCTTCCAATTTAAAGCCATCCCCCCTCATCCAGTCACTCCATGCTCTTGTAAAGAGCCCCTCTCCAGCTTTCCTGGAGCCCCTTTGAGTCCTGGAAGCTGCTCTAAGGACCTCCTGGAGCCTTTGCTTCTCAAGACTGAACAATCCCAACTCTCTCAGCCTGCTGGAGAAAAGTGAGTGCTGTCCCAGGCAAGGCACGTGCCTGATGCTGTTGCCTTTAAGAGACAACTCATGTGCTCATGTTTACACACAGACTGACACTTCAGTAGGCTGGCATGCAAAAGCATGAGTTTTTACTCATCAGACTAAAAGGAGCCTGTGACAGTAACTGTTAACATGCAGGACATGGTCCATTGACCAGGACATGGTCCATGATTCGGTGCCAGAGATCACAGAGAAATTGTTATTTTCCAGCTGATGGCTATAAAGCATAGGAAAAAAAAATCCTTCCTTTTATTTATTAACAAAGGAAAAATTACGGTTATTTATTACAGAGAAAACCAGCATTAAACCCACAAAGTTCCAAGCAATCAAGTCCTACCAGAAAATCTTTTTAGCCAAAAGCAGCCACGCAGCACTGAAAGGGGCTCCAGGAAAGCTGGAGAGTGGCTCTTCATCAAGGAGTGCAGGGATGGGATGAGGGGGAACAGTTTTCAGCTGGAAGAGGGAAGGTTGAGATGAGATCTTAGGAAGAAATGTTTCACTGTGAGGGTGGTGGCTTTGAAAGTGCAGAGAGGAAGGATTTCTTACACTCAAAGGCTGAAAACCTAAATATTAACTGGATATAAGTGAAGAAAGTTTAAGTGATCACTGAACAGTTAGAGAGGAATCCATGGGTAGATGCTGAAGAAAGGAATAGTGCAATCACTAGGTAAACTGGTCAAACACCTCTCTATTAGATCCTTCTCATACCACCTCACTTAGTTGAACCATTTTATTTCTTTATGAAAAGGTAGTGTTTGGGTAAAAATCCATACGCCAGTTCTCCAAACATCTTTGAGAAACTCACTAAATGATTAATTGAAGCAATTTATCCTGGTTTGACTATAATGTTTTTCCTTATGACTTTCAGATGTTTCACTGCTTCCAAAAATTAGCACTTTTATACTGAATAATCAATATACATTTTACTATAAATATCACACTGAAGGATAGAGTTTTTTGCATTCTGCATGGCAGGCAAATACCTCTTCTAGCACTGACTGGGAAGGACTGAACTCAGCGTCCCAGAGCTTTCTTTTTACTGAGATCAGAATCATTTTAAAAAGGGAAATAGCTGCAGGACATAAAAGCACCATACACAGTTATGCCTTCCTGATAGGAAATTTTTTAGTATCACAGAACAGATTGCATTGGAAGAGACCTTAAAAATTACCCAGTTCCACCCCCTGCCACGGGCAGGGACACCTCCCACTAGATGAGGCTGCCCAAGGCCCCATCCAACCCGACCTTGAACACCTCCAGGGATGGAGCAGCCACCACGAACCTGTGCAACCTGGGCCAGGGGCCTCACCACCCTCATAGTGAAGAAATTCCTCCTTATGTCCAGTCCAAATCTGCCCCTCTCCAGTTTATACCCATTGCCCCTAGTCCTATCACTAGAAGCCTTTGTGAACAGTCCCTCCCCAGCTTTCTTGTAGCCCCTTCAGGTACTGGAAGGTCACTATAAGGTCTCTTCTTCAGGCTGAAGAATCTGAACTCTCTCAGCCTGTCCTCATACGGGAGGTGCTCCAGCCCTCAGATCATTTATTCACGGAGATCCATGCAATAACCCAAATATCTGTGAAGGTCATAATTCTATTATTCCCTCCACTTTTTTTATTCAGAGGCATTAACTTGCTTCAAAATGAATTCACCTTCATAATAAAGAACCTAACTAGGGCACAATGAAGCAGCCATAGCACCATTTGAATTCCTAATTATTTACTTTCATGGTGGCCTTCTGATGTCGGTAAACAATGTGAAAACATAATTCATAAATACATCCTCATAATTTCAAAGTATGGGAATTTGCAGGCTGGGCTGGATGGGCCTTGAGCAACCAGATCCAGTGGGAGGTGTCCCTGCCTGTGGCAGGGGGCCTGGAACTGGACGGGTTTTAAGGTCCCTTCCAACCCAAAGCATTGTTTCTATGACTCTATTAATTTTTTTCATTATAGTTCTTAAATGTGATCCGGGTGATCAGGCCCAGTCAACATGGGTTCACAAAAGGCAGGTCTTGCCAGACTAACCTGATCGCCTTCTATGACAAAGTGACCCGGCTACTGGATGAGGGAAAGGCTGTGGATGTGGTCTTCCTGGACTTCAGCAAAGCCTTTGACACAGTTTCTCACAGCGTTCTGCTTGAGAAACTGTCAGCCTCTGGCCTGGACAGGCGCACACTCTCCTGGGTGGAAAACTGGTTGGATGGCCGGGCCCAGAGAGTGGTGGTAAATGGTGTGAAATCCAGCTGGAGGCCAGGGACAAGTGGGGTTCCCCAGGGCTCAGTGCTGGGTCCAGCCCTGTTCAATGTCTTCATCAATGACCTGGATGAAGGCATCGAGTGCACCCTGAGCAAGTTTGCGGACGACACTAAGCTGGGTGGAAGTGTCGATCTGCTGGAGGGTCGGGAGGCTCTGCAAAGGGATCTGAACAGGCTGGACCACTGGGCTGAGTCCAATGGCATGAGGTTTAACAAGGCCAAATGCCGGGTCCTGCACTTGGGGCACAACAACCCTATGCAGTGCTACAGACTGGGAGAAGTCTGTCTAGAAAGCTGCCTGGAGGAGAGGGACCTGGGTGTGTTGGTTGACAGCCGACTGAATATGAGCCAGCAGTGTGCCCAGGTGGCCAAGAAGGCCAATGGCATCTTGGCTTGTATCAGAAACGGCGTGACCAGCAGGTCCAGGGAGGTTATCCTCCCTCTGTACTCGGCACTGGTGAGACCGCTCCTCGAATACTGTGTTCAGTTCTGGGCCCCTCACCACAAGAAGGATGTTGAGGCTCTGGAGAGAGTCCAGAGAAGAGCAACAAAGCTGGTGAAAGGGCTGGAGAACAGGCCTTATGAGGAGCGGCTGAGAGAGCTGGGGTTGTTTAGCCTGGAGAAGAGGAGGCTGAGGGGTGACCTCATTGCTCTCTACAACTACTTGAAAGGACGTTGTAGAGAGGAGGGTGCTGGCCTCTTCTCCCAAGTGACAGGGGACAGGACAAGAGGGAATGGCCTCAAGCTCCGCCAGGGGAGGTTTAGGCTAGACGTTAGGAAAAAATTCTTTACAGAAAGGGTCATTGGGCACTGGAACAGGCTGCCCAGGGAGGTGGTTGAGTCACCTTCCCTGGAGGTGTTTAAGGCACGGGTGGACGAGGTGCTGAGGGATATGGTTTAGTGTTTGGTAGGAACGGTTGGACTCGGTGATCCGGTGGGTCTCTTCCAACCTGGTTATTCTGTGATTCTGTGAAATGGTTTAAGAGCAAATAAAGAGATTGCCTATGGAGGTAGTGGATGCCCCATCCCTGGAATCATTCAAGGTCAGGCTGGATGAGGCTCCAAGGAACCTGATCGAGCTGAAGATGTCCCTGCTCCTGCACGGGGGTTGGACTGGATGACCTGTAAAGGTCCCTTCCAACCCAACCCATCCTATGAGTCTATGCTCAATGCAAGACACTGTGTAACCTGTAGCTACTGCCACTAGCACAGAACTAAGCTTGGTGATGACACCATCAGAGAACTCTATGAAATTCACATCTAGAGTCTTCTTTTCCCCAAAGAGCATAATAAGTTGCTGTTGTTGCCATACAGGTACAGAAATTATCCAAAATCCTTACAGTTTTCAAGAAGAAAAATTCATATAATCTAACACAGATGAGTTACAAGAGCAATGCTATGGTATGAGAGTCAATAATCTGTAGACCAGTCACTGGAAGAGCTGCAAAGAGGAGAACTGCATCCATGGATGACATATTTCCAGTGATGCTCTGCAAAGGTTACCTCCTAGGGAGGCAATTCTCAGAAGCTGCAATTGCTTAAAAGGATCAGGGACAGGAAGGCAGTATCTCAGTAACCATGTGCTCCATGCCAGTCCCACCACTGCACTGAACTACTGGTGAATCATAAAGATTAGAGCTTTTTTTGGTTGTATGAAGCAGGAAATAATCAGATAGATTAGGTTTCCATGGTCTTTCCCTGAAGCTTCTACAATTGCCTTTGGAATAAAAACTAAGGTGACATTGTCAATCTGAGGGTTAAATGTGAAGACGATGGTGAAGAGCAGCCAAGGGTATGGAGAAAAGTCACAGCACACATTGAAGTAGCAGGAACACACTCAAGAGTGCGAGCGTAAAGCTCAGCAAATTCAGTATCAAATGAAAAATCAGGGGAAAGCAATCAGCATCTTTAAAACATACATGAGAGACCAAAATCTGATAGCAGATCGATTTTCAACATAAAAAGCAAACTTGAAGCAGTAGCAAAATGGATTCAAAATCACTTTCTATTTTCTCAGCCTAAAATGTTTATTCAAAACATCTTCTATCCAAGATGTCTCATGGAATCAGAGTCAGTGGTACCAAAGGACTTTCCTGGGGGATGTGAAGTACCCTCCTTGAGCTCACCACCAGGAATCGGCTCTACTGCCCAAACCATCACCTTGTTCTGGACCTCCATCACCCAGTACTTCTGCACAACTGCAACCAATGCACTGTCCTCACAGTGCTCAAAGACGTAAAACTCCAACCTTATCCTAAAAAACTCTTTATAGCCAAATTTTCTTAGCCAAGTGCCCTACACGGCTGTTGGTCTTCCCTGCAAAACTTTTCAGAGCCCAGTTTTACCCAAAATTCAGTGTGGTTACGCAGAACAACCCTCACCTCATGGCACCCAGAGGTGATGTGGGAGGACTTTAGAGAAAAATGGAGCTGATAAGCTGCTGTTTAACCACTGCACAAGCAGCAGTAGGGAGCCAGAAGCCACCTTCACCAGAAGAGTGATGAAGCCCTGACAAAGGCTGCCCAGGACAGTGGTGGGGTCTCCAATCCTAGAGGAGTTCAAAAACCATGTAGATGTGGCACTCGAGGACTTGGTTTAGCAGGTACAGTTGTGTTGGGCTGGCGGTTGGACTGGATGATCTCAAAGGTCTTTTCCAACCTCAACGATTCTATGATCGCCTCCCTTTTTCGCAGAACTACTTTCCCTCAAAGGCAAAACTGCATTAAAAAAGTGTTTCTGTCATTAAACTAAGAAGACCAGAGTCTAAACAGAGAGAAAAAAAGCAGCTGCTAAATGGGATTTTTCTACTTTAAAGCCACTCTTCATAACAGAATCGAGTTAAAGTGACAAAGCCATCTTGAAATCCAGGCAGTTTAAAATCTACGCTTTTTTCCTTTTTTTAACAATTCTTTCAGGTGTAATTTCTGTTTCTCATTCTCTCAGTCTCTACCCACTTCATCCCCCTGAAAGACTCCTGGGAGAAACAGTATGTGAGGGAAACAGCTTTAGCAGAGCACACCCAAAGAGCTGTCAGAGACGCACAACAAGTAAATTGATAAAGAAAGAAGAAAATTTATTTCTTTCGGTCTTTCATAGAATCGTGGAATGGTTTGGGTTGGAAGGGAACTCAAAGCCCATCCAGTTCCACCACCTGCCATGGGCAGGGACACCTCCCACTGGATCTGGTTGTTCAAAGCCTCATCCAACCTGGCCTTGAACCCCTCCAGGGATGGGGCAGCCACCACTGCTCTGGGCAGCCTGGGCCAGGGCCTCCCCACCCTCACAGCAAAATACTTCTTCCTAAGATCTCATCTCAATCTCCCTCCTGTCAGATTAAACTCCTTTGTCCTATCCCTGCACTCCCTCATCTAGAGCACCTCACCAGGTTTCCTTTCAGTACTGGAAGCTGCTCTAAGGTCTCCCCACAAGCTTCTCTTCTCTGGGCTAAATAAGCTAGCAGAGAATTTGCCAGTCTCCACTTCGATCCCCTTGCAGCCAAGAATAGAGTGAATGAAGCAAGATCCATTGAGATTCCCCCTGAGATGTAGAGACACCTGGACCTTTGAATTCCATAGCGCCACTAATATACCACACCTTGCTCAAAGCCATGCTGCAGTCTAAATCAGTAACATAAACCTCGATTATTTCCTCCAACATTCATGAGGGGCAATATTTTGGACAGCCGTGCAGCCTTTAAACTGACTGATAAGTGTCACGAACAAACGTTTCCACAAATGAGAAAACAGAAGCAGCAGTCACTGACACCAGCACAGCAAAAACAGAATTGTGACTGGAAGCTATTCATGTGCAGATGGAGAAGGCTACGAGGCAGAGACCAGCACACTCTTCACACAGATGATCCAACAAGAGAAAGAAAAATGATCTTATTTTCCACCTGCATGGAAACTAAACAGCTAACTCTCAGTTTCCACAAGGTGCTTGCACCTCCAAGGGCAAAGTTTTATGAGTCTTTCATTGCTGCAGGAGCAAGCATGGCTCTGCCTTCCTTGCACCGGCACAGCCTGAAGCTGCAGAGGTGCCACCACTCATTCCACGTGGCCACCATGTGATCTTGGACACTCCTACAGTAACACAGGCACGTTTTTGGCCCACCTCTGCATGAACAAATTAAATCCACTTAACTGAACATCATAAAACGCTGGCTTTAAATGGCTCTTTTTCCACTACATTGTCTTCTGCAAATAGCAGCGAGGTTATTGATTCCCTGCAATGTAATATCGCTCTGTTTACTTAAACTGGTTCCCATTTTAAAAACTTCATAAAACATAATCCAGAGAAATCATGCCGTACTTCAAACACCACTGAGAGCAGACTTGGTGCATGAAGAGACTAAGAGGAAAATCCATCCTGAATATTGAAAGCTGATGACCACCAGGCTCTGACTTTAGGTTTGCATTAGACCTTACCAGCTCTTCCTACAGCGCACGCTGTGTTGCACCCTCCAAGACTGATAGTGCTCACCTGCCTCATTTCATAGAATCATGAGATGGTCTGTGTTGGAAGGGACCTCAAAGCCCAGCCAGTTCCACCCCTGCCACGGGCAGGGGCACCTCCCACTGGATCAGGGGCTCCAAGCCCCATCCAACCTGGCCTTGAACACCTCCAGGGATGGGGCAGCCACCCCTGCTCTGGGGAACCTGGGCCAGGGCCTCCCCACCCTCACAGCAAAACATTTCTTCCCAAGATTTCAACTCAATCTCCCCTCCTTCACCTGAAAACTCTCCCCCTTCGTCCTATCCCTGCACTCCCTCATCAAGAGCTTCTCCGAGACTTTTCCAGACATCTTTCTGAATTGAACCTTAAATCTCAGCAATCCACTAACATCAGCTGGGCTCGTCCATCTTCCTTCAGTCGTGCCAACACTCATACATGTGGAATTACATCTTACAATCTCATCGAGCTAAAAACAAGGGTGAGATCCTGAGGTCTAACTTGATTTAGCTGTGATGACAAAGAAAGGAGATGACATTTCATTTTGCTTGAAAGGTGGAAGAATTGGGAAGGGAGGTAGCAGGGAGAAAAGGAGAAAGAGGAGGAATCTTGACAAGCAAGAGTTGGCAGCTCAGCTGAGAAGGCAGCTTGGTACGAAATGCTATCAACAGAACTTAAGGCCAGAAAAGATCAGCAGCTGCTGAGCACAAGTCACAGATGCTGCACCAAGCCCACGATTTCCTGTAACATAAGAAATCAGAAGCAATGACTGAAATTATCAAACCAGCATCTTTTTCCCCAAAAGTACACCTTTTTTATTTTCTAAACAGAGCATAAAATTGTGCTGTGTAACCAAGAGGGACAAATTATTTACCAACACAATGACATGAAGTCTGG
Source organism: Phaenicophaeus curvirostris (assembly GCF_032191515.1). NCBI lineage: Eukaryota > Metazoa > Chordata > Aves > Cuculiformes > Cuculidae > Phaenicophaeus > Phaenicophaeus curvirostris. Next base: position 65,515,266 of record NC_091396.1, on the reverse strand, counting down.
GGCTGTAAACTGATTCCGAAACAGAGAATACTCATTCATGAGAGGTCAGTGTGTCCATATCTGGCTTCCACAGTCACCAGGCACAACCCTTTAATCAGGTAGTCCCAAAACAACCAACACCCAGCGGCTGGATGATAAAGCACATCCTATCTACAACCTCCAGGGGTTGGGCAGGAGACACAGCAAGGGACATCAGGGCTCAGCCTGCGTAGAAGTTCAGAGAATCATGGAATCATTGAGGTTGGAGAAGCCCTCTGAGCTCATCCAGTCCAAGCATCAGCCCAACCCCACCGTAACAACCAAACCATGTCCTGAAGCATCACATCTACACGTTTTTTTAACCCCTGCAATGAAGGAGGTGAAAGATAAGAGGGAAAAAACATTGAGAAGAAAAAAAGTCCCAATATAGGTAAGGTTGAACCAAAAAATAAGATCTTTACCAGCCAGCCTTCTGTGAACAATCAGAAGTACAAAAGCCCAGTCTGTGCCAGCTCTTTCAGAATCACAGAATCATGGAATCACTAAGATAGGAAAAGATCTCCGAGATCATTCAGTCCAACCATCCACCAAACACAACCGTGCCCACTAAACCATGTCCCCAAGTGCCACATCTACACATTTTTTGAACCCCTCCAAGGAAGGAGACTCCACCACTGCCCTGGGCAGCCTCTTCCAATGCTAAGTCCTTAGGTTTCTGTTTGAAGTTACCGGTGACAGACACCAAAACACACTCCTGCTGTCATGGTTTTGCTTCCATGTACTCTTTTATTTGTCCTTTGTTTCCAAGGATGAAGAAGTGGCAAAACCTGCTTCAGACAATCTAAACCAATATTAAATACCAATGTAAAGGGCTAAATGTCTTCTGTATCTGACACAGGTGAAAAGGGTTCTGCAAGACCTTTGTTCAGGGAAATGAAACCAAGCACATGTTTGAATGCTACTGGCTTCAAGATGATTTCTTATTTTCCATTCAGAACCCAACAAGAAGAAAATGTATGAAGAATCACAAATATCATCGCTCACATCTTGTTGAGCTCTCCTGGCATTCCTTTGAGTGACTCCCACGAGTGCTAAGGAAAGGGATCTGGGAACAGTTCCCGCAGATCAAGAGAACTGCAAATAGACATTGAGAAAAACCAGAACCTGGTTCAGCTCACAACCAGAAATAAAAGGACAGGGCTAAGGGATAGGATTAAGGATTTGTATTGGGAAGGCTAAGGAAATCATCACAATATTAAGCAACAGTGAACCAAGATGATTTCCAAAGACAAGATAGCTTCAAATCAGGGAATATTGAAATTGGAGAAGTCAATAGCACAGGGAAAAGGAGCTACAGCCAGTTTAGCATTGCCTAAAAGAGTAATGATCGATCCCAAACGCAGACCTGCACTGCGGAGGTTACTGAGGCTCCAGACATTTCCACTGCATGAGGTATAGCAAATTTTTGCAGTTGGACGGGATGTGGAAGGCAAGCTGGTGCAGAGGAAATTGCACTGCAGGGGCAACGATGAGGGTTTAACACGTCTCCACCCTGCAGCCTCAGTAGGGCCCTAGCACCACTGTGAGTCTGCTCCTGGTGTATTATGGTTGCACTGTTCCATTAAAACAAGATCAAACTGACTAGGTTTGAGCTTTCCCTCCCTTATATATTAATTACTAACAATCATAAGACCGTATCCCAGGATGCATCAAAAGAAGTGGAACCAGCAGGGCAAGGGAGGGGATTCTGCCCCTCTGCTCTGCTCTGGTGAGACCCCACCTGGAGCCCTGTGTCCAGTTCTGGAGCCCTCAGCACGGGGAGGACACGAGCTGTTGGAGCGAGTCCAGAGGAGGCCACAGATATGATCTGAAGGCTGGAGCACCTCTGCTATGAGGACAGGCTGAGAGAGTTGGGGTTGTTCAGCCTGGAGAAGAGAAGGCAGCAGGGAGACCTTAGAGCAGCTTCCAGTGCTGAAAGGGGCTCCAGAAAAGCTGGGGAGGGGCTCTTGATCGGGGAGTGCAGGGATAGGACTAGGGAGACTAGGGGTTTCAGCTGTAAGAGGGGAGACTGAGATGAGACCTCAGGAAGAAGGTTTTGACTGTGAGGCCCTGGCCCAGACTGCCCAGAGCAGTGGTGGCTGCCCCATCCCTGGAAGTGTTCAAGGCCACATTGGATGGGGCTTGGAGTGACCTGATCCAGTGGGAGGTGTCCCTGAATCACTAGAGATGGGGGTTGGAACTGGATGACATTCATGGTCCCTTCCAACCCAAACAATTCTTTGATTTTCTGAAAACAACTCCACCTTGAAAACTCCCAAACCTCAAAGAACCACCAAAGCCCAGCCTATGGAGGTCAGAAATTCCCTGCCAGAGACAGATATGATGACAGCACAGCTTTATCATTTAATTATTACCTTCCTTTTACACGAGGACTATAAAGTAGGATAGGCAGCTAAACTGAGCTTCAGCCTACCAGCAGCTAAACAGCCAGGTCCTCTCCAGCTCCACGTCTCACTGGCTCTTGGAGTTTTCAGACTGGAAGGGTTATTTACTTTCTATTGTGATTTGACTTTCTTTGGCTGTTGTGCCCATTGCCTCGATTTTACAAGAGATTTTTAGTTAATTATGTATTTACCTAGTTAGCATAATTGTCTCCAATTATGTAATTAGTGTTCATATGTGTAATCATTTGAACATATAATTATACCTAATTACACCATTAAAACGTGCAAGTCATAAATATCTTTACCAGTTTGATTGATAGACATATAGGGAGGGGGAAGAAAAAATCTCACTTGTTATTTTTATCTCCTGGATGTTGAAATCCAGAAGAGGCGAAGGATTCAGCCTATAATGTTGCTATAATTATTTATAAGGACCTATCAAGACTATACCAAAGTTATAACTTTCAGGCAGGGGTAGAATCAGTCAAACCACTCAAAACTAAGGAGGGAGGAGTCACCCAGGGCAGCAAAATCTTTCTGTAAAACACCACTAATAAGAATAATGGGAAAAACTGATTATTTAAGGTCTAATAATGCACTTGCTGTTAGGAAGAATAACAGCCCATGCAGAAAAAGCTAGCACAGAACAAAACATAGAAACACTGAGGTTGGAAAAGACCTCTAAGCTCATCCAGTCCAACCATCAGCCCAACATCACCATGCCGATTAAATCATGTTCCAAATTGCCATGTCTACATGGTTTTTTGACCCCTACCAGGGATGGAGACTTCACCACTGCCCTGGGCAGCCTCTGCCAGGGCTTCACCACACTTTCAGTAAAGAAATGTTGCCTAATGTCCAATAGGCACTGGTGAGACCGCTCCTCGAATCCTGTGTTCAGTTCTGGGCCCCTCACCACAAGAAGGATGTTGAGGCTCTGGAGCGAGGCCAGGGAAGAGCAACAAAGCTGGTGAAGGGGCTGGAGAACAGGCCTTCTGAGGAGCGGCTGAGAGAGCTGGGGGTGTTTAGCCTGGAGAAGAGGAGGCTGAGGGGAGACCTCATTGCTCTCTACAACTACCTGAAAGGACGTTGTAGAGAGGAACATGATGGGCTCTTCTCCCAAGTGACAGGGGACAGGACGAGAGGGAATGGCCTCAAGCTCCACCAGGGGAGATTTAGGCTGGACATTAGGAAAAAATTTTTCACAGAAAGGGTCATTGGGCACAGGCAGAGGCTGCCCAGGGAGGTGGTTGATTCACCTTCCCTGGAGGGGTTTAAGGCACGGGTGGACGAGGTGCTGAGGGGCATGGTTTAGTGTTTGATAGGAATGGTTGGACTCAATGATCTGGTGGGTCTCTTCCAACCTGGTTATTCTATGATTTTAAACTTCCCCTGGTGCGACTTTGGCACCTCCTGAGCGTGCTCAGGGTGATGCTCGGTGCTGAGCTATGGGCTCCGTGGTGAGAGTGGGGCTGGTGCAAGGGGCTGGTTGCAGATGTGAGTCACACATTCAGCTCAGGCTTTGCTCTTCTCCAGGGGCTTAAGTGGCACCATAATCCCACACATTCCTGGTGTCAATCTAAACCTCTCCCACACAAGCTGTTCCTGTGTGTTCTAATGAATGGCACTGTTGCACCCTAGAAATGAGGTTTAAAGCTCCTTGTACTTTTAGTCACCTCCAAGACAACCAATGCAGCCACATTTTGCAGAATAGTAATATTTTTAGTTCTGTTTGTCTTTATTTCAGCATCTCTGCTGTGTGCCCTGTAGTACAGCACCAAAACAAACACTTTGCGCATACCAAATGAATCAGGACAGTGACAGTTGAGTTCCCTTCTTAATTGCTTTTGCCTGGGAAGGCAAACGTTTACACACAGATTAAAGAGTTAAGCATATTTAAAGTTCATATTCCCCTCTTCAGGTTTAGATTTCTTGCCTTTAGTAACAGGCAGAACAGGTCTATAAACCAAATCAAACCCTAAATCAACTCCAAAAGGTGGGTTGGGGGGTGGATGGGGAAGCCTAATGTGCCACCAAACATATTCCCACTAGGGAATAAGCCTTGATTCCAGAGCATCCCTCAGCAAAAGGCAGATGGATTTTCCAGCCTGATAAACTCACTTGCGCTCTGCAGAGCATCCAGATCCAAGCGCTCAGGTGGACAGCAGCAAAAATAAACCCAGTACTTCCAAAAAACAGCCACTCCCAGCTGCCAGTGCCTGAAGGAGAGCTCAGGCTAGAACATCATTTTAAGTACAAGAACAAGCTGGCAGCAGCACAGAGAATGAAAACATACAGGAGGATCACAGAAGGGTCATTTAGCAGCCAGACCAGAAACAACCTGATTTGTTCAAACTTTTATCACTATCAGACAGGTCAGATGGACTCGGGTTTGTGAGTAGCATTTCTCTCCTTAAAATGCAAACCCAACTATCTCAAGAGCCTGATTTGGTAGTTGAAGATGTAACTCCTGGCATCCAGATGCCATCAAATTATTGCTCTGGAAGCACTGTTTTCAAGACAGGTGGAAAACAGGACAGTTAAGTTCACAGTAACTAGAACCACAATGTGCTACAGAACTAACTTCCCTCTGCTCCCTGACTGCAGTGGGATATAAGAAAGTGGCTCTGAAGAACAATCATTCAGTGATGGAACTGCCAATCATGGAAGCACATGCTGGTATTCTCCCCTTCAAGGGCATCAGCTTCAGAGACAAACTCTGGAATCAAGCATAGAAGGCACCAGGGTCAAGTTTGTAGTCAGACCACACCTTCTCAGGAAAACTAACATATGTCTGGACTTTTCAATCTAACATGCATCATGTTTGGAGAACTCAAAAGGGCAGTGAAACAAATGTGGTTTTGATCCATGAACACTTCTTGATGCTATGGTTTCCCATGCAAGGAGCTCGCTGATCTGAGGTTCCCTTCATAGATGTGGGAGAACATATCTTTATGTCCACAGCAATTAGGATGAATCCCTATTCTGTTCCATAAAAAGAATCTTTGAGTGCTTCCTTAGGCTGTATCTTTTCACAAACCAGCTACTAGAATGTAGCTATGGGAACAGGTCCAGACAAGGACCAAGAAGATGATTGTGAGGGCTGAAGCACTTCTGCTATGAGGACAGACTAATAGAGTTGGGGTTGTTCAGCCTGGAGAGCAGAAGGCTGCAGGGAGACATAAGAGCAGCTTCCAGCACTGAGAGGGGCTTCAGGAAAGCTGGGGAGGGGCTTTTTACATGGGCCTGGAGTGACTGGATGAGGAGGAACGGCTTTAAATTGGAAGGGGAAGATTTAGATTAGACATTAGGAAGAAATTCTTCACACTGAGAGTGGGGAGGCCCTGGCCCAGGTTGCTCAGAACAGTGGTGGCTGCCCCATCCCTGAAGGTGTTCAAGGCCAGGTTGGATGGGGCTTGGAGCAACTTGACCCAGTGGGAGGTGTCCCTGCCCAGGTTAGGGGGTGAAACTGGATGGGCTTTGAGGTCCCTTCCAATCCAATCCCTTCCGTGATTCTATGAATGCAGCTCTGCTTAAGCCACAGCTGATCTGCAGATGCTGCCGGTTTCCCTGGGTTACTAAATCATCTCTTTACTCATCAAAAACATTCCTTTTCAGCAAGTTAGACCTCACAGCAACAGACCTCATTCCAAACCACCCACCTAATTTTTGATGATGAGATTAGCATGCACAACAGTAATGGAAAAACAGCTACTCCTGCAGCATCCAAGAGACACTGTCCATCCCTTCAGTCAATATTCCAACCCTGAAGGACCATCAGAGAAAAGGAAAACAAAAGCTGACCACAGACAGACAGAAATCAAAGACTGCAGAGCACAGTGTGGGGAGAAGATCCAGGGGAAAGGGAGACGACAGATGCAATCCACTCAGAGGAGAAATACCTATGGCTCTGTTAACAAGAAAATATTGCTGTTCCTCTTCCAATGATGGGAAATTCATGCTCTGTGTTCACTAGAAACTTTCTATAGGGGATTTCTTATAGCTTTTATGCTTCCACGTAGGTCAGTATGAAACTGGTACAGTGAAAAACCACCAACCTGGATTGTCATTTCCTACTCCACGTGATTCTCTGATAGCCTCATTTCAATGATTGCAGATGCTTTAGAAAGCTTGATATTCTCAACTGAGAGAGTGTGACTGAAATACACAATTTGCGTGCCCTGATTTTGGATTTATCTTGATTTAAGTTGACCTCTTTCCCTTCCCACTTCCCAGCCCTATTTAGAAAAATGCAAATGTATTTTTTGTTCTGGAATCAGGACAATCACTATGATATGACTGGCTAAGTTATTCTGAATAAAACAACTGTGGAATGTAATTCTGCTATCAGCTAGCAAACCGTGTGTCTTCTAATCCAGTGTCCTGCAGATGATCAGCTGAATCATCATCACCACGGAATGGATTTACATTTCTTTCAGTGGCGAATTCACAAATTATTCAGTGGGACTACACGCTGTTTGCACCATACGACTGAGTTACCATTTCAAAATGATGGCATTTGAGACAGAATTACATTTTTAAAGTCATAGAGGGAACGTGGGCAGTCTCTTCCAGTGCTTCACCACTCTGTCAGTAAAGAAATTTTTCCCAATATCCAATCTAACCCTCCCCTGGTGCAACTTGAGGCCATTTCCTCTCATCTTACCACTTCTTAAAGTAGAAAGCAAAGGAAACTTTTCAAACACCCAGGGTACATCAGGATATCACAGAACACAGCAAAACTCCAGCTCATGAGTGTCTGGAGTTGACAAGCAGCTGATGTGCACCACACAATGCTTCACTCACCTCTCCTTCCAGCTTCACCACCTCAAAACTCACCAGGGAACAGTTAGATTGGGCATTTTACTGAAAGAGTGGTGAATCATAGAATAGTTTGGGTGGGCAGAGATCTCAAAGGTCCACCACTTCCCTGGGCAAGCTGTGCCAGTGCCTTAACACTCTCATCGTGAAGACATTCCTCCTTATATCTAGTCTAAATCTGTCCCTCTCCAGTTTATTCCCATTGCCCCTCATCCTATCACTTCAAGCCTTTGCTAACAGTCCCTCCTCAGCTTTCTTGTAGCCCTTTCTGATACTGGGAGGAAGCCCTGGCGGCAGAGGCTGCCCAGGGCAGTGGTGGAGTCTCCATCCCTGGAGGGGTTGAAAAAGCCATGTAGGTGTGGCACTGCAAGATATGGTTTAGTAGGCATGGTGGAGTTGGGTTGATGATTGGACTGGATAAACTTAGGGGACTTTTTCAACCTTAAGACTATGACACACAAGCTCATTGCCTAGCAGCAAGGTATCTCCATCAACAGACACCGTTACAGAAACACCTTTGTTATTTAAAATGCATACCATCGTGATTACTGAGTGTGATCAGTGTAGCCTCCTCTAAAGTCTCAGAGCAGAATCCTACCTTCGCCTTATTACCGTGCACAAAGTATAGCATTTTCTGGCACTTCATCCTTTAAAATATAAAAAAAAATCAGCATTTCAGGAAAACAAAACAAAACCATCACGTGATGTTCACTTTGATCAGCTGTGAGTGAAACATAAAAGGCTCCTTTGAGGTAAAGTGGGTGCTACATTTTCAATATTAATTGATAGGAAGTCTTACTAAAAGCTGATGTGGTCAAAGCAAGCAGTTTGTGAGGAGAGGGGGCTCACACAGGAACAGCTGTTTTCCTACTGCCTTCTGCACATCCTTATTACAATAATTGTGCTCTTGTTAGGAGAATTGATGATGATTTCATACGACACTCCTCAGTTCACGGGAAGGCTTTACAAATGTTCAGTGAACACCTGACAAAATCCAGCCTGACTCATGACTAAATTAGCCTGCATTTTATGCTGAAAAAAACCCTTTATAAACATTTGACTGAAAAAAGCTCATGTTTAACTATGCACGGTGTGTATTTCCATCGTTCTGCCGCATCGGGGCAATCCCAAGCACAGTTACAGGCTGGGAGGAGAACAAATTAGGAGCAGCCCTGAGAAAAAGGACTTGGGGTGCTGGGAGAGGAAAAGCTCAACATGAGCCAGCAACATGTGCTCACAGCCCAGAAACCAATCATGTCCTGCGCTGCATCCAAAGCAGTGGGACCAGCAGGGCCAGGGAAGGGATTCTGGCCTTCTGCTCAGCTCCCAGGTGACCCCACCTGGAGCCTTTCATTCACCTCTGGAATCCTCAACACTGGAAGGACATGGATCTGCTAGAGCAAGTCTAGAGGAGGCCACGGACATGATCCAAGGGCTGGAGCACCTGAGAAGAGGCTGAGAGAGTTGGGGTTGTTCAGCCTGGAGAAAGCTCCTGGAAACCTTAGAGCTGCTCCCAGTACTGAAAGGGGCTCCAGAAAAGCTACGGAGGGGCTCTTGATCTGTGAGTCCAGGGATAGGATGAGGGGGAATGGTTTTCAGGTGAAAGATGGGAGATTGAGATGAGGTGTTAGGAAGAAATGTTTTTCTGTGAGGGTGGGGAAGCCCTGGCCCAAGTTGTCAACATGAGCTGACAATGTGCACTCACAGCCCAGAAAGTCAACCCTGTGCTGGGCTGCATCTGGGGCAGCTGTTGCTTCTAAATCCAGTGTTCGAAGGGTGAGCAAAATTGCTGCTGACCTGGGCTGCGCTGGGCTGGACAGGCTCTCTCAGAACTATGGTTTCGCTCTGAGGAGGAACAAGCCAGCCCTTTCCCCACCCCTACGTTCTCCTTATTGATCCTCTGTTTAGGAATGGTTGGACTCGATGATTCGGTGGGTCTTTTCCAACCTGGTGATTCTATGATTCTCTAATTTATAACTTTGCTCTTGTTCTTTGAACATGTTCTGCCTTTGTTTGGAGAATACAGACATCCCATCACACAGGAAGATGCTGCCAAGTGCCTCAAGAGGAGCCTCATCCATCCCACCTAAGCCTTACCATTAGGTTCAGCATGCTTGCTTTGGAAAGGAAATAAAAACCCCAAACCCAACAAATCAAATGCAACTCAATACATGGCTTTCCCCCACTGTGACACCACTGCTTCCCTGTCTTGCCTACTGCTTCCTCCACTTGTTTATTCAACCCCACTGTAGCACTTCACACTAGATGATAATTAAAATGAAACCAGTCCTTCCTCTGAAATATAAATCTACAGTTTAAACCCTGTCATCCACACACTGTGGACAATACTAGTGTAAAATGGGGCAGCTCTGGTAACTCCAGCTGGTCCTAACGTGGCTTGCCCAGGTCAGCCCATGCACCTCAAGCATCAAGCCTACCTTGAGAACATCCCTTGCCAGCCACCACCCCGTTGCTGTAGGACAGGCTGCGTGCTCAGTGCCTCGTTGCTCCCACCAAGCTGGTGCACAGCCTGAGTCAGCTCAGCACCCCCACTGGGTCTCTGCAGCCCAAGGAGGACATCAGGGCCACTACGACCACCTCCTTAAATCACCCATGTTCCCAACAGAATGGCGCATGTCCCCAGGGCCCCACAGGAGCCACGGTCCTGGCTCTGCTCAGGGTGTGCAAGCACTGAGCTTGGGAAGCAGAAGGTATCTCCTAGCAGCCTCTCGGTTGTGAGGGGAGGATCTGCTTGTTGACAGAGTGGCCATCAGCACAGCACTCCACTCCTACAAGTGGAAGGAAAACACAGCAAAACAGAGGCAGGGAGCAAATCTGGGGGTCTTCCGAAAGTAAATCCTCCCATGCGTCACTTCCCATGACAGCCAAGATATCTGCTGCTCTCTTCACACACCACCAGCATGAAGGGCACGTCTCATCCTCTTGATTTCAAGGGGATAAAATGACATAATCTGATAGTGCTGCAGAAAAGAAGGGGTGGCAGAAGGACGTGAGGGGGAGGAATCTGCTATAGTTCTGCAGAAGAAAGCCTCAGTGCCATCAGGACATGTTCCATCCCCAAAACAGGCAAAATCCCAGAGCACGCTGGGACCAGAGATCACAGACTTCTCAGGTGGCTGGGACTTCATCTGTCAGCAGCAGCTGCTGCCTCCTCTGACTCCTTAAGCTTGGGCAGTGCAGGGGGACATTTGTGGGGATCAAAGAATCATAGAATAACCAGGTTGGAAGAGACCCACCGGATCATCGAGTCCAACCATTCCTATCAAACACTAAACCATGCCCCTCAGCGCCTCTTCCACCCGTGCCTTAAACCCCTCCAGGGAAGGGGACTCAACCACCTCCCTGGGCAGCCTCTGCCAGTGACCAATGACCCTTTCTGTGAAAAATTTTTTCCTAACGTCCAGCCTAAATCTCCCCTGGTGAAGCTTGAGGCCATTCCCTCTTGTCCTGTCCCCTCTCACTTGGGAGAAGAGCCCATCATGTTCCTCTCTACAACGTCCTTTCAGGTAGTTGTAGAGAGCAATGAGGTCTCCCCTCAGCCTCCTCTTCTCCAGGCTAAACACCCCCAGCTCTCTCAGCCGTTCCTCAGAAGGCCTGTTCTCCAGCCCCATCACCAGCTTCGTTGCTCTTCTCTGGACTCGCTCCAGAGCCTCAACATCCTTCTTGTGGTGAGGGGCCCAGAACTGAACACAGGATCCGAGGAGAATAACCTCCCTGGACCTGCTGTTCATGCCGTTTCTGATCCAAGCCAAGATGCCATTGGCCTTCTTGGCCACCTGGGCCACTGCTGGCTCATGTTCAGTTGGTTGTCAACCAACACCCCCAGGTCCCTCTCCTCCAGGCAGCTTTCTAGACAGACTTCTCCCAGTCTGTAGCACTGCACAGGGTTGTTGTGCCCCAAGTGCAGGACCCGGCATTTGGCCTTGTTAAACCTCATCCCATTGATCTCTTCACAGGCCAGAGAGCATTGGGCTATGCTGCTGGAGACAGAGAACACTCCACCCTGCAGACACAGTGAAGCAACTGCATGAGGACTTGGGCATCACCCTACCTCCACTCAGCATATATCACATCTCAGAACATATCACTTGTGACAGGAAAGCGTAACCTGAGGTGTGACAGCACGCAGAGATGAAAGATATGAGGGAAAAACATACAGAGAAAAAAAAATCTCTGACAAATAAGGTCTTTATCTGCCAGCCTTCAGTGAACAACCAGAAATCCAGAAAGCCAGCCTGTGCCATCTCTTTCAGAATCACAGAATCATGGAATCATTAAGGTCGTAAAAGACCTCCAAAATCATCCAGTCCAGCTATCAGCCCAACACTGCCGTGCCCACTAAACGATACGTCCCCAAGTGCCACATCTACACAGTTTTTGAACCCCTCAAGAATGGAGACTCCACCGCTGCTCTGGACAGCCTCTGCCAGGGCTTCACCACTCTATGGGTGAGGGAATTTTTCCTAATGTCCAACCTAACCCTCCCCTGGTGCAACTTGAGGCCACTTCCTCTTGTCCTCTCACTCCTTGGGAGAACAGACCAACACCCGTCTCACCACACCTCATTTTGGGGATATACACAGAGTGATGAGGTCTCCCCTCAGCTTCCTTTTCTCCAGATCAAACAACCCAAGTCCCTCCACCACTTCCAGACCCCTGGGCTCTAGCCCCTCCATGTCCTTCTTGCACTGAGGGGCCCAACACTGAAGCCCTTGCCCTGCAGGACCCACCACCAGCCCACAGAGTCCCACACAGACCATGGGCTCACCTCAGCCAGCCACAAACAGAGCAAGAACTGCCGTGTGCTTTCCTTCCCAAAGGACTTCGCAGAATTTTGTTCAAAAATCCAAACCAACCTCTGGGCAAAACTCTGCAAGCAGTAATTCAGGAAAAAAAAATTGCATTTGCCCACCCACCATTAGCCTCACCTGAGCAGGGATGTGGCATTTGAAAAACTTAATCAAGGAAAATTAGTTTCCATGGTAACTAATGGCACATTTAATAGATGAAGTCATGAGGGCTGTGTATAAGAATGCTCCAAATTATGAATAGCACTGATACATCGAACACATCACAGTCGGTACACAGACAGAAAGCAGCCATGCAAGAATGTGTTGGGGTGCTCAGAGCTTTCTGTCTGTTAGGGGGGAGGCTACATTGCAGTTCTCTTCCCCTCCAATCACAGAATTATGGAACAGTTTGCATTGGAAGGGACCTCAAAGCCCAGCCTGTTCCACCCCCTGCCATGGGCACGGACACCCCCCATTGGATCAGGGGCTCCAAGCCCCATCCAGCCTGGCCTTGAACATCTCCAGGGATGGGGCAGCCACAGCTTCTCTGGTGAATCTGGGCCAGGGCCTCCCCACTCTCACAGGAGAACATTTCTCCCTAAGATCTCATCTCAATCTCCCCTCTTTCATCTGAAAACCATTCCCTCTCATCCTATCCCAGCACTCTGTGATCAAAAGCCCCTCCCCAGCAATCCTAGAGCCCCTTTCAGTGCTGGAAGCTGCTCTAAGGTCTCCCTGGAGCCTTCTCTTCTCCAGGTTGAACAACCTTAGCTCTCTCAGCCTGTCCTCTTATGGGAGGTGCTCCAGCCCTCAGATCATCTCTGTGGCCTCCTCTGGACCCATTCCAACAGCTCCGTCTACTTCTCATGTTGGGGATTCCAGAACTGCACTCTGGGCTGCAGGTGGGATCTCACCAGAGCAGAGCAGAGCGTCAGAATCTATTCCATCCCTGCTGATTCCACTGCTTTGGATGCAGCCCAGGATATAGTTTGGCTTTCGGAGCTGAGAGTGCATGTTGCTGGCTCATGCTGATCTTCTCCCCCAGCACCCCAGATCCTTTTCCTCGGGGCTGCTCTCAATCCTTTCTCCCCCCCAGCCTGTATTTGTGTTTGGCACCGCCCCAACCCAGGTACATTAATTACTGTAGCTTTACATTATTCTCCACGAAGGCCTCACCGATATTGATTAGACCTCAAAAAAAACCACAAATCAAGTTTCAAAGCTGTTTCCAGTTTGAAAGTGCAGCCCACCACTCTGGCTACTGGACAATCCCTAGTTCCACCTGCCTGTAACTCCTTTTAGGGGCAATTTTGCAGCACGCGGTGTGAAGGCAGTAAAGCCGAGGACAGATTTTCAAAGAGAGGCCCCTCTAGAGCAGCATCATTTCAACAAGACTCAGAGCTGATCACAAAGAGGCACACACAAGTCATCAACCTCTTTGAGAGCTGCATCTATTGATCGAAGACTTAAAAGCAACGCCTGGAAAGACAAAAAGGCATAAACGTGCGCTTTGGTAAAGCACGCAGGAGCACTGACATGAAAGGGAAGAAAACTTTCATTCCTCCTCCCAGGCTTACACCAGCAGCAGACACCGACACCGGCAGCCTCAGATCACGTAGCACAGCATGCACACCCACACCAGCTTCCATCAGCTTTGGTTTTAAAGCCAGGAGCACACCCTTAGAAGAGGAACCCCACAAGAAGCTCCTTCTCTCTGCCTTTTCCAATCTGTGAAGGAAGGAGAAGAAAATATGGGTCCCACCTAATTTGAACCAATTCCCCATTGCTACAATCTTCCTGCTACGGTTCCTCATACCCGGTGTAAAATAACACCAAAGTCCAACAGACACAAGCAGAAGGGGCTTACACAAGGTAAGCTGAAGGCACTCTCATTCCAAAAGGCACTCTGGCTCTAGGAGTTCCAGCCCTGTCCTCTTCCCCAGGAGGAGCTTTCAGATCTACAAGCACTCACTTGCAGGCACTAACGTGCACAACAAAGTTATCTTCATATGTAAAAACTGTCCCAAACACAAAACTTGGGTATTCAGGAGGCACCTTGCAAAACAAAGGAGAAGGACACATATGAAACCTTCTGAGAAAGCCTGTTTATGCTCTTTCTTTGTACCCCAGTAGTAGGGTGGGTGCTGCTCTTGATGCTGAAAATGCCGGCAAATCAAACTCTTAAGAGTTTTAGAAAGCAAGCACCCTTTATCAGGCCTGGGCAACATTTATCATAGAATAGTCTGGGTTGGAAGGGATCTTAAAGATCCTCCAGTTCCAACCCCCCTGCCTCGGGCAGGGACACCTCCCACTGGATCAGGTTGCTCCAAGCCCCATCCAACCTGGCCTTCGACACCTCCAGGGATGGGGCAGCCACCACTGCTCTGGTCAACCTGTTCCAGGGCCTCCCTGCTCTCATTGTGAAGAAATTCCTCATTATGTCTAGTCTAAATCTGCCCCTCTCCAGTTTATACCCATTGCCCCTCTTCCTATCACTACAAGACTCTGCAAACAGTCCCTCCCCAGCTTTCTCATAGCCCCTTCAGGTACTGGAAACTCGCCCTAAGGTCTCCACATAGCCTTCTCTACTCCAGGCTGAACAACCCCAACTCTCCCAGCCTGTCAAATGCAGAAGTGATCTCCATCAATCATGTGCAACGAGCTGTTACTGAATATATTTCCCTCTGATTTAAAACACTGCTTTAAAGAAAACATGCTATCAGAGGGACATTCTATCTAACTTTCAAAAACCACAACTGCTTAGATGAAGCTTTACTGTACTTCAGCTTAAATCAAATTATTCCACTTTGAAATATTCCACATACTGTATCAGTCTATTCTCTCAAGTAACAAGGGATGGGATTAGAGGAAATAGCTTCAAGTTGCACCAGGAGAGGTTTAGATTGTATATGGGGAAATATTTCTTTACCAAAAGAGCGGTGAAGCCCTGGCAGAGGCTGCCCAGGTATGTGGTGGAGTCTCCATCCCTGGAGGGGTTCAAAAAGCATGTAGACATGCAATTTTGGAACATGATTTAGTCGGCACAGCGTGGGTTGGCTGGTGGTTGGACCTGATGATCTTCGAGGTCTTTTCCATCCTTAATTATTCTACAGTTCTTCAAAGGAAGGATGCACAATGGATCTTATCATCAACTACACACAGCACTCAATCACCACTTCATTTTCTCCTCTGTTATTGCATGTTTTCTGCCCACTCATGACATTCAGGAAAACAGAGTGAACACCAATGGAGACTTTACAAATGCTTAGCGTAGGGTTGCTTACTTTTTACAGTGTTAAAAACAAAATGAGTTTCTATGCCTGTCAATAATGACTGAAAAAGTTTGAGAAACACAAGCGAGTTGAAGATCATTCTTAGAATACATACATAATTACTGATTTTATAAATTTCCTTCCCAGCGCTTGATAAATATCATTTTGGGAAAAAAAAATCCATATAATTTGCAAACTAAATATGATCACCTCCTGTGCAAAAAAAAATTGAAATACTTAAAAAACTGGTAATTACCACAAAATGTGGATGGAAGCCACTTGGAAATAAAAAGAAAAAGAAAAATGTATTTTCACTACTACCACCTGCAAGGAGAACAGAGCCATGGAATGGTTTGGGTTGGAAGGGACCTCAAAGCCTATCCAGTTCCACCCCCTGCCATGGGCAGGGATTCATCCCACTGGATCAGGTTGCTCCAAGCCCCATCCAACCTGGCCTTGAATGCCTCCAGAGATGGGGCAGCCACAACTTTGCCCCACTGTCACAGCAAAACACTTCTTCCAAAGATCTCATCTCAGTCTCCCCTCTTTCAGCTGGAAACCATGCCCTCTCGTCCTGGCCCCGCACTCCCTGATCAAGAGCCCCTTCCAGATTTCCTGGAGACCCTTTGACTTTCCAGAGCACTAAAACTGAATGGACATTTAATGGGAAGGTGATAAAAAAGGTTATGTTCAAACACAATCCTGCCAAGCCTCCTGCATTTTGCTGTAGAATCACCCATCTAAGCCCACCAAAACTCTCCATGCTCCCAGGTAATTAATCTGCTAGAGGGCAGCAACACTGTGGTTCTGATGACATCCAAGACCCAAGGGCACATCAAGACTCCCCCCAGCTCTCATGTGCCCACTTTCCAGGTCTTCACTCTGCTCCACACTGCTCACTTCCAGTTGTCCCTGTCATCGTATTTGTTTTCCCTTTCCTTCTATCCACGTATGTGGATCACTCACATCAGGACTCTATGTAAAATTTTTGAGTTTA
Organism: Phaenicophaeus curvirostris; assembly: GCF_032191515.1. Taxonomy (NCBI): domain Eukaryota; kingdom Metazoa; phylum Chordata; class Aves; order Cuculiformes; family Cuculidae; genus Phaenicophaeus; species Phaenicophaeus curvirostris. The sequence goes on along the minus strand of NC_091396.1, from coordinate 65,498,942 downwards.
ATATCACGTTCCTAGCCAGACACCCAAAAAAGTCATAAGACCTCCTGCTGTTGATATTTCTTCTGCAGCACCCCAATACCAAACCAAAGGCCTGAACAAATCCTATTGCATTGATCTCGATCCCTCTGCACCAGTTTAGTCCTTAGCAGAAGATGAAACAAACCTACTGAGAGTCAGCACAAGCACAGGAAAGGTGCGGTGACCAGTGCTAGGCTGCCACTGGGCACGGTGGGGGCTCACCTGTGGCCGAGGATGGCCGGTGACCAAGCAGGTCAGCTCCAGCGTCTCGCCCTCGCGGATGGTGTACACCCTCTCTGAGTAGCGCTCCTCCTCAATGTTGCACGCCAGGCCCGAGTGCACGATCCGCACGGTGGGGGGAGCTGCAAGACCCAGACAGAGAAACCAGGTGAGCATCAACACAGAATTGTGGAATGGTCTGGGCTACAAGGAATCTCCCATCCAGTTCCACCCCTTGCCATGAGCAGGGACACCTCCCACTGGATCAGTTGCTCCAAGTCCCATCTCCGTGGACTCCTCTGGACTTTCTCCAACAGCTCCATGTCCTTCCTGTGCTGAAGACTCTGCAACTAAACACAGGGCTCCAGGTGGGGTCTCATCAGAGCAGAGTAGAGTGGTAGAACCACCTCCCTCACCCTGCTGGTCACAATTCTTTTGATTCAACCCAGGACATGTTTGACTTTCTGAGCTGCAAGAATTCATAGTTGGCTCATGTCCAGCATTTTCCCTCTACCAGCACCCCCGAGTCCTTCCCAGAAGGGCTACTCTCGATCACATGGCCCCCCAGCCTGGACTGAAGCCATGGATTACCCTGACCTAAGTGCACGACCTTGGACTTGGCCTTGTTGAACCTCATGAGGCTCACGCAGCCTCACTTCTCCAACTTGTGCAAGTCCCTCTGGATGCCATCCTGGTCTTCTGACGTGTCACTTGCAAACATGCTACAGGTGCACTCAATCTCACCATGTCGTTAATGAAGATAATAAACAGCACTGGTCCCAATATGGTCCTTAAGGTCCAGGCCCAGCGTTTGCTCAGACCCATTTCCATCACAGCAACCTGGGAGAACTGCATCCTATTAGATGGGAGAACTGGAGCCGAGTGTTTTCACCACAGGGAACACTCCCTCGCTTACTCAGCACGTGCACGCTCAGTGCCAGAAGAGACTGCCACAGAAGTTATTAATACCCAGCAATCCCCAACCAAAACCTTCCCAAACTCATTTGCATTCCAGTTATTTTTGTTTCAATTTCCAAATGAACTTTGCATTATTGCTGGTTGGGTTTTTTTTTATTATATATCTTCCTAAATGTATTATCACACTCATTATGCAAATCAGAAGGCTTAATTAAACCGCTAAAATTAAGCAAGAGAAACAGTACAGTTGATGCTGCTTCTATTCAAAGCAAACACCAAAACTCTGTTGCTGTCAGAGGGATCAGGGTTTGGACCTGAGGTTGAGTTCAAGCAGAACCTTTATTTTAATTTTCTTGTCTTTCCAACCCGAATGACAGGAACTTGAGCTGTTTTACACATTGTACGTGTAGGAAAACTGCACTGTTGTTGCTAATAAGGCAGCTACAAATTACAGCTCTGTTACAGCAAGTCTCCAAAGCACATTTCTAGCTCTCCAGTTTTATTTCTGAACCGTGAAATTCACCACTATTCACATTTTCAGAGACACAACTGGGAGGATAAGAAAGTTGAGTTGAAATCCTACTGTTACATAAAGGAACACAAACTAAACAACAGATGAGATAAAATGTAATCCTGATTTTAAAGACCCAGGATTTCACTTTCTGTGCCGGCCACTGCACTGCTCCCGTTCAGTGAGAGGATCATGGAATGGTTTGGGTTGGAAGGGAACTTCAAAGCCCATCCAGTTCCACGCCCCCTGCCACGGGCAGGGACACTTCCCACTGGATCAGGTTGCCCAAAGCCTCATCCAACCTAGATGTTCCCTGTGTCACTGGTGTGCTCGCAGGTCTAACAATACAAGGCAATGCAGGTCTGGATGACCACCAGATCAGCAGAGAGAGCAGCAGCACTAACGCTCTTTGTACTGAGATCAGACATTAGGAAGAAATTCTTCACACTGAGGACAATGAGGTCCCGGCCCAGGTTGCCCAGAGCAGCGGTGGCTGCCCCATCCCTGGAGGTGTTCAAGGCCAGGTTGGATGGGGCTTGGAGTCCCTGATCCAGTGGGAGGTGTCCCTGCCCACGGCAGGGGGTGGAACTGGATGGGCTTTGAAGTCCCTTCCAACCCAAACCATTCCATGATACTATAATTCTTAAATAATAAAATACTCCAACGCTAAAGCAGAGCCACGCAGCACAAAGGTAAAACAAGGTTCCATACTGAAACTCTAAAGCAGTCATGGAGCAGAAAGGTAAAAGAAGGTTCAGCACAGATCATGAGCCTTCTGATAAAATTAGAAGAGTCAGCAACATTATGCCAACATCCTGCTGCTTTTTAAATCTATATGACATTAATATTACATTTTCACTCATATTATATTCATATAACTTCAAATTACATTTGAAGTGTCCTTCATTTTAGTGTCTCAGCCACTGTTCCACATCCATTAGGGTTTGGGAAAGCAATATAGAAAAGAAAAAACACCCCCCTGGGTATTATTATGGGAAAAGAATACATTGCTTTAAGAGGAGATCAAAGGAATAAAGGAAAATAGAAAATATTCTTATTTCTTTATGTTTAAAGCATTATGGTTCAGAAACCATTGCATAATTATGAAATGTCACCTCCCTCTCTACTGCAGGAATATTCATTAACAACCACTTCTGAAATGTGCCCCCAAGGATTTAATACCAGACAAGCCATTCAAGCAATATATCCTTGCCATTTATTTTGTTTGTGGCGTTTTAGAAGAATTTGCCTTGTGTTTATCCACAGTAACTATTGCAAGGGAGAGTCCACCAATGCAACGTTTGAGGCAATGCGCACACACGATGTGAGGAAAGCAAAGTATCGGGTCAAAGGGAAAAGCCACAACATCAAAGCAAAGAAAACTCTTGCCTACATTCTGCTGCAAAGAAGTTGTGTGGCACCACACACCCAGGTGACCAAGAATACTAAAAGCTTCCTGGCTGGGATTAGCCATGGTATAGCCAGCAGGAGTAGGGAAAGGATTGTCCCCCTGGCCTAGATGCTGGTGAGGCTACATCTCAAATCCTGGGTTCACTTTTGGGTCCCTAACTCCAAGAAGGATATTGAGGGGCTGGAACACATCTGGAGAAGGGAACAGAGCTGAGGAATGGGGTGGGGAATAAGGGTTGTGAGGATCGGCTGAGGGACCTGGGGCTGTTTAGCCTCTAGAAAGGGAGGCTGAGGAGAGACCTTATCGCTCTCTGCAGCTCCCAGAAATGAGGTTGTGGTGAGGTGGGTGCTAGTCTCACCTCCCAAGCAACAAGTGATGGGACAAGAAGAAATGGATTCAAATTGTGCCAGCGGAGGTTTAGATTGGATATTAGGAAATACTATTTTTACTGAAGCAGAGGTGAAGCCCTGTCCGAGGCTCCCCAGGGCAGTGGTGGAGTCTCCATCCCTGGAGGTGTTCAAAAAACATATAGATGTGGCAGTCTGGGACATGGTTCAGTCGGCATGGTGGAGTTGGCCTGTTGGTTGGACTGGATGAACTTAGAGTTCTTTTTCAACCTTGATGATTCTCTGAGATTTCTTCTATCAGGTGAAAAATGGGGCCAGCCTGACCTTTCACTATATCTCATTACACACTGATGTTAGGTACATCCCCTTTATTGGTTGCTTTCTTCCAGCCATTTTCATTTATTTCCTTTCCCTGTCCCTTGCACACCCTTCCACGCCTACAGAAGCAATTTCCTTTCAACTTGTAACAAGTTCTCCAGACAGTACAGACCTGGGGAAAAATTGCCATAAATATTCTGTGAAGGCAAAACCAGAAATATCCAAAATTGAATATGTAGGCAGGTACCGAGACACACTTAACAAAAAGAGACAAAGGAGAAACCAGCTTCTGGGCTGAATGCTAGTCAGCTTTGAAGGGAAACATGCACAACAACATTTATTTTCTAAAGCAGTACAGGAGTAAGGAGAAAACTAGGGGGTTTCAAATTGAGCCAGTCACTCTGATGCAGGAAATGACAGAATCATTGAGCATTAAGGGTGGAGAAGACCTCTAAGATCATCCAATCATCAGCCCACCACCACTACGCCTATGAATCTGAAGTAGCACATCTATATGGTTTAGAACTCCTCCAGGGATGGAGACTCCACTACTGCCCTGGGCAGCCTCTGCCAGGGCTTCACCACTCTGTCAGTAACGAGAATTTTCCCTAATATTGAAACTAAGCCTCCTGTGGTGCAACGTGAGGTCATTTCCTCTCATCCCATCACTTGTTACTTAGGAGAAGAGACCAACACCCATCTCTCAATGTCCTCCTTTCCAGGAGCTGCAAAGAGTGATGAGGTCTCCTCTCAGCCTCCTCTTCTACAGGCTAAACAGCCCCAGGTCCCTCAGCCACCTCTCATAAGGCTTTTTTTCCAGCCCCTTCCCCAGCTCCATTCGCTTCCAGCCTCCAGCAGCTCACTGTGATTAGAAAGAGAGCAGAGTATGCCAGCTCAGGAGGTGCAACAGTGACCACTTCAATATTCCAAATCCCTTTGAATAAGAAAGAAGTCCTTAAAGGAGACAAGGCTCTTAGCCCATCTTCACATCTAAAGGGTTATCACGCCTTTTTTCCCATGACCAACTGGAGCATATTCACCATTCCAGAAGCAGATATCAACAGACACAGACCATATGCCACAGCTCATAAGTTTTTAATGCTGGCACAGCAGGAGGAACAATAAGCACCAGCATAATGGGTTGTAAGGGGAAGAAAACCCCAAATCTATCTTTTCCTAGAAACAGCGTTGCGGTTCCCTTCACTCAGTAGATGCTCTGCTGATAAGCCGGGTAGTGTCAGAATGAGGTCAGCCCGTGACAGTCGTGTTGGGAAGTGGCAGAGTGATTTAATTAGCTCGGTGCCTTCTTATGTTAGCGCTATCAATCAAGGAGGCTTCCTGAACTCCAGAAAACTCTTAAAGTCACAGAGGTACAGGTGATATCAAACATCGGGGCTAACCATCGGGAGGCACTTCTTAAAAGGCTTGTAGTGATGGGATGAGAGGCAATGGTTATAAACTGGAGAGGGACAGATTTAGACTAGATATAAGGAGGAATTTCTTCACAATGAGGGTGGGGAGGCCCTGGAACAGATTTCCCAGGGAAGTCATGGCTGCCCCATCCCTGGAGATGTTCAAGACCAGTTTGGATGGGGCCTTGGGCACCCTGATCCAGTTTGAGTTGTCCCTGACTGTGGCATACTGTGGCAACTGGATGATCTTCAAGGTCCCTTCAAACCCCAAATATTCTATGATTCTAAAAATCAGTCCAAGCAAAGAGGAACAAAAGCTGACTTCATCCTTCTCTTGCTGGTCTGGTGGGTAGGGGTTGAGGGAAGAGAGTACATGATGGGTGCTACCATGTGTATAAAATCAACCTGGGTAGGAAACACCCAATATGTATCTACGGGAATATATGAACTGCTATTTATAGCACATGGTAGCCTTCTGAACTATGACCTTTCCTCCCTGCTGTCACTGATCTACTGAGGCTATTGAAGGTGACACAGAGCCATGAGACCATCTAAAACATGAAATTAAAAGATATATTAAAGAGAAGATATCGAAGAGGTTTAACCATAAGTAATCATTTCAGACATATGCCCAAGAAGAGTACTGCTTGCTCAGTAGTACTTTCCGTGATATGGTTTACAACTGGACAAGAACTACACTGGCTAAGGCTGCCCACAGAAGTGACCTTTAAGATCATCAAGACCAACCATTGATCCAGCCCTGCTAAGTCCACCACAAGACCATGTTCCCATGTGCGACATCTGCTCTTCCATTAAACCCCTCCAGGGATGGTGACTCCGCCACCTCCCTGGGCAGCCTCTTCCAATGCTTGACAAACCTTTCAGTAAAGAAATTCCTCCTAAAACCTAAATCTCCCCTGGCATATCTTGAGGCCATTTTCCCTTGTCCTGTCACTGGCTACCAAGGAGAAGAGACCAACCCCCACGTGGCTACAACCGCCTTTGACTCAGATGGGACCTGAAATGAAGAATGTAATCAATAACCTGAATGTTTATTTAATGAAAGAAAAATTGTATAACAATTCCCATTCCCCATTCTTCCCCACAGAAATAAAGCTGGTCCAATAATGAATATATTAGTGGTCTGAACCTCACCTCCAATTGGAAAAGGATGCCACAAATCCCACATCATCGTCAATAAACAACTCTAAACTCAGCATTGATGAGAATTATTGTCACAGGGCACTGCATTCATCATGGCAACAGCACTGAGATCCCTGGTCACTTTGTTTGCAATTAGCAGAAATAAGAGCTGATATGAGTACAGGAAAATCTAGTTCTGAGAGTCACAAACACATTTGCAATTACTTTAAACACTCTCTTCCTAAAAAAGAAGATTATTTCCTCCTTATTATACAATCATAGAATCCCTAGGTTGTAAAAGACCTTTGAGATCATCCAGTCCAACCATCCCTGTCCACTACTAAACCTGGGAGAAGATCCCAGCACCCACCTCACCACAACCTCATTTCCATGAGCTGCAGAGAGTGATAAGGTCTCCCCTCAGCCTCCTCTTCTCCAGATTAAACAGCCCCAGCACACTCAACCACTCCTAGAACCCCTGGACTACAGCCCTTTCCCCAGCTCCATTCCCTTCTCTGGATGCGCTCCAGCCTCTCAATACCTTTCTTAAAGTGAGGGGCCCAAAACTGAACCCAGGATTTAAGGTGTGGCCTCACCAGCCCCAGATTTAGGATCACAGTCCCTTCCCTGCGCTGAGTCCTGATACTGTTCGGAGTTTAAGTCTCTCACCATTGTTTCCCAAGATCCTCTTGATCAAATCTCTGGGTGTGTAAGTGAAACTTTCCACCAGCAAATAACCGTGGTCAGAGATAATTACATCTGGGAGGAACTGCAGCGCTGGGGCTCTCCATGCTCGGCAGCAGCCCCAAAGCAGATGGTTTCCACTCTAACCACTGCTGTATCAGCCTTCAGTTAATTAAGGCAGCACAAATGTAGAGCATCGTTTGCAAAAAGCTCTTTAAATGGGAGTTTTCTATGAAAATCAGAGAAGGAAACCGTTCCTAAAAGCACAAGAACTTGGTTTCTAATTGGCTCTAACCAACTTCCAACCCAAACCATTCTGTGGTTCAACATCTCTATACTTATTAATCCTCAGCATTTATTTGTCCCTAAACATTTAACCTTCTTTGTTTAGTAGTAGGTAGCAAAGTTGGTCAGCAAAGCTGCTGTCTTCCTAGATGAAAGAAGGATCCAAATAAGCCAGAGAAGATCCAACATTGCAGTCTTTTCCCTGCTCATCCTCCTAGAACAGCCACCAGGTTCCTCCTGGTGGGAGAGCTCAGCTTTGAAAGGCTTCAGTACAAGCCCAACCACCATACCTATTTCTGCGTGGACAGCCTGGAGAAGAGAAGGATCTGGGGAGACCTTAGAGCAGCTTCCAGTGCTGAAAGGGGCTCTGGGAAATCTGGGGAGGGGCTTCTTAGGAAGGCCTGTTATGACAGGACAAGAAGGAAAGGTTTTAAACTAAGGAAAGGCAGACTTAGACTGGATATAAGGAAGAATTTTTTTTTTACCATCAGGGTGGTGAGACCCTGGGCCAGGTTGCCCAAGGAGGTCATGGAGGCTTCACCCCTGGAGACACTCAAGGTCAGGTTGGATGGAGCTCTGAGCAACCTGATCAAGTTAAAAACATCCCTGCTCCTGCAGCAGAATTGTACTGGATGACCAGTAAATGTCCCTTCCAACCCAAACCATTCTATGATTCCAACTCTGTCTCTCTCTGCTTCAGCTGAGCCATCAGACAGACCTCACTGCAATACCATCTCTGTCATCTTTTCGCAAAAACAAAGGGCTGCCAACACAACTGCCACAGCTGGGTCGTGCACATGTGGCCCTGCAAAGGCAAAGAATTAAGAATAATTTCCCCTATGCTCTTGCAAGTATTTATCTCCTGACTTACCCCTTGCTCTTTCTTTCACCCATCAAAAGGTCATCTAATTCAATTCGAGGAGACAGACTGCTCTTCTGCACACTGTAGGACAGCTAATGTGCACACACTCTGATAAAACTACAAGTTCTCAGTCAGGGAGTGCAGGGATAGGAAAAGGGGGAACAGTTTTAAGCTCTAAGAGGGGAGATTGAGATGGGATCTTAGGAAGAAACGTTTTCTTGTGAGGGTGGGGAAGCCCTGGCCCAGGTTGCCCAGACCAGTGGTTGCTGCCCCATCCCTGGAGGTGTCCAAGAGGTGTTGGATGGGGCTTGGAGTAACCTGATCCAGTGGGAGTTGTCCTCGCCCATGGCAGGGGGTGGAATTGGATGGGCTTTGAGGTCCCTTCCAACCCAAATCATTTGATGATTCTACAGATTTTGGCTGTCAAGTTACTCTTCCAAACGAAACAGGAGGACAACATGGGTAACTCCATTTCAGCTGCACACGGGGCATAGTCATGGAAACAGTTTCTCTCTTGATCCTGGAAAAAAAAATGAATCACCTGGAGTGTCAGCACTGAGAATCCATCCCTCTGGAACAGGATTTCCAGATAGGATTTCTGAGAACAAATTTCTTTGGAGAGGTTTGTTTAGTTTTTAAACTGGGTCTTTGCTGCAAGCAAAGTCATTGAGTCTCACTGCCTTAGAATTCTTGTTTCTTCTTGACACCCTTAAACTGGTAATTAAGGCTTTGCACTCATGTTTTCCTAGGACTCTTCTCCCAAGGGCCAGGCAATAAGATGAGAGGAAATGACCTCCAGGTAGACCACGGCAGGTTCAGATTGGACATCAGGAAATATGTCATCACAGAAAGGGTTTTCAGGCCCTGGCAGAGACTGCCCAGGGAGGTATTGGAGTCCCCATCCCTGGAGTGGTTTAACAGAAGGCAGATGAGTCTGGTTTCGGGTGATCAGGCCCAGTCAACATGGGTTCACAAAAGGCAGGTCTTGCCAGACTAACCTGATCGCCTTCTATGACAAAGTGACCCGGCTACTGGATGAGGGAAAGGCTGTGGATGTGGTCTTCCTGGACTTCAGCAAAGCCTTTGACACAGTTTCTCACAGCATTCTGCTTGGGAAACTGTCACCTCTGGGCAGGACAGGCGCACACTCTCCTGGGTGGAAAACTGGTTGGCTGGAGGGCCCAGAGAGTGGTGGGAAATGGTGTGAAATCCAGCTGGAGGCCAGTGACAAGTGGGGTTCCCCAGGGCTCAGTGCTGGGTCCAGCCCTGTTCAATGTCTTCATCAATGATCTGGATGAAGGCATCGAGTGCACCCTTAGCAAGTTTGCGGACGACACTAAGCTGGGTGGAAGTGTCGATCTGCTGGAGGGTAGGGAGGCTCTGCAAAGGGATCTGAACAGGCTGGACCACTGGGCAGAGTCCAGTGGCATGAGGTTTAACAAGGCCAAATGCCGGGTCCTGCACTTGGGGCACAACAACCCTGAGCAGCTACAGACTAGGAGAAGTCTGTCTAGAAAGCTGCCTGGAGGAGAGGGACCTGGGGGTGTTGGTTGACAGCCGACTGAATATGAGCCAGCAGTGTGCCCAGGTGGCCAAGAAGGCCAATGGCATCTTGGCTTGTATCAGAAACGGCGTGACCAGCAGGTCCAGGGAGGTTATCCTCCCTCTGTACTCGGCACTGGTGAGACCGCTCCTCGAATCCTGTGTTCAGTTGTGGGCCCCTCACCACAAGAAGGATGTTGAGGCTCTGGAGAGAGTCCAGAGAAGAGCAACAAAGCTGGTGAAAGGGCTGGAGAACAGGCCTTATGAGGAACGGCTGAGAGAGCTGGGGTTGTTTAGCCTGGAGAAGAGGAGGCTGAGGGGTGACCTCATTACTCTCTACAACTACCTGAAAGGACGTTGTAGAGAGGAGGGTGCTGGCCTCTTCTCCCAAGTGACAGGGGACAGGACAAGAGGGAATGGCCTCAAGCTCCGACAGGGGAGGTTTAGGCTAGACGTTAGGAAAAAATTTTTCACAGAAAGGGTCATTGGGCACTGGAACAGGCTGCCCAGGGAGGTGGTTGAGTCACCTTCCCTGGAGGTGTTTAAGGCACGGGTGGACGAGGTGCTGAGGGATATGGTTTAGTGTTTGGTAGGAACGGTTGGACTCGGTGATCCGGTGGGTCTCTTCCAACCTGGTTATTCTGTGATTCTGTGGTTTAGTAGTGGACTGGTATGGTTGTGCTTGATGATCTCAGAGGACTTTTCCAAGAAACAATTCTCTGAAAGCTCCTATTCCATAATTGTGTCCTCTGCCATTGGATATTCTACATTTCCAGCCTCTTATTCCAGCACACTCAGAGAACACCACTCTCATGATTCCTTGGTTAGTTCTCAACATGCCAGGTTGAAACATGCTGTGCACCCAACAAATACGGCATCTTTCCAAGATCGCATGGATTTGGGAGGGAATTCTTCAAGACACGCATAGAGGGAAACCTTCCCACACTCCATCTTCCTCCCTGAACCACTCTTCGTGCAGTTTGCAACCCACAGATTGCAGGCAGTGGGTTCAAGGAGTCTTCTAAAATAAGACATGATCTACAAGCAACAGGCTTAATTGAAGCAACACTTTGTTGCTCCTGGCACCACAAAACAGATGATGATGCCAGACCTGTTTCAAGAGTATTATAGTCTAGCAGTAAACACGTCTCACTTATTTAGCTGTTCTGAGCATACAGTAGTATGTTGACTTTTCCCCACCTAAAATGACACAGACACATGAAAATCAAACACATTAAAAATCACCACTTCAAAATCCTGAATTCTTAACCAGTATGAAAAAACACCTTTCAGAAATGTATTTTTAACCAAGAAACCTCCAGCCGGACACTTCATGACAAACAGCACCATGGGCAAGGAAACCATAAAATCATGTAGTGATTTGGTTTGGAAGGGACTTTAAAGCCCATCCAGTTCCACCCCCTGCAGGGACACCTCCCACTGGATCAGGGGCTCCAAGCCCCTTGAACACCTCCAGGGATGGGGCAGCCACCACTTCTCTGGGCAACCTGGGCTAGGGCCTCCCCACCCTCACAGCAAAACATTTCTTCCTAAGATCTCATCTCAATCTCCCCTCTTTCAGCTTCAAACCATTCCCCTCATCCTACCTCTGCACCCCTTGACCAAGAGCCCCTCCCCAGCTTTCCTGGAGACCCTTTCAGTACTGGAAACTGCTCTAAGGTCTCCCTGCAGCCTTCTCTTCTCTGGGCTAAACAAGCTGGTGGAGAATTAGCCAGGCTCCATCTCCCATCCCCTTACAGCCAAGCACAGAGAGAATGAAGCAAAGTTCATTGAGATTCACTCTGAGATGTAGAGACACCTGGACCTTTGAATTTCATTGTGCCAGTATTACGCTGCACCTTGCCCACAGTCGTGCCCAAGGTCTACATCCTGGCACATCTATAATAGAGCATTTTCTGATGAAGCAATGGAGTGCAACCAAGGAAAACAAGGTTAAGGCTGGCAACCAATAAGAAGATCAAAATGTGTTTTCCCAGTCTTGTGCTTTAACACAATGTTAGGACATAGTGAGCTAAAAATCTGCTCTGCAGACCTGTACGCATCTTCAGCATCAACAATCATGTCAGCTGAGTTCAGGTGGAATAGCTCTGAGCTCCAGCATCTCTGGAGCTAAGCCCAGTCCATCCTGGTTTGTCATCGTGAAGCATAGCCTGGCAGAACAAACACTTGGAAGAACAATATTCAGGGATGCATGCTGAGACATTTCACCAAGAGGGCCAGAGATGTGCTCCACCACCTGCAGATGGGCCATGGGCCTCTCATTAGGGGAAGGATGGAAATAGTTAAATGGTGCAGAGCTTAAACTCAACAATCGGTACTTGTGTGGGTGGTGCTGGGTGCCTGAACCACCAGCTGTGAGATAAAAGACAGTCCAAAAGGGAAGAAATCGTAGAATTATTTAGGCTGGAAAAGATGTTGAAGGTCATTGAGTCCAACTGTTAACCTGTAACTGCCAAGTTCAGCCATGTCCCTAAGCGCCACATCTACACATCTTGTAAATCCCACCAAGGATGGGGACTCCACCACTGCCCAGGGCAGCCTCTGCCAGTGCTGAGCCCAATCCCAGCGCTGCCCCCAAAGAGCCCAAGGACTATTCCCAGAGCTCCTCCTCCTCTTGGACTCTTGGCCCCACAGGGCTTGCAGATGCAGAAAAGTGGGTCAGCCTTCTCTCAAAGCGCTGCCAGAATCACACTTCAAACACACACAGAGTCCCCTGCGTCCTCTGAAAGCCTGGTGCAATGCTGAACTTCTCATCCGCTTAGGCAAAAGCAACCAAATTCCAGTTCATAAGGACATCCCAATATAGAAGGAAGAGCTGTAGGTGCTACAAAACCCACACAATCACCAGCAACAGGGATCCTGCTGTCCTGAAAGGAGCCTTTCTTGCCTGGCTCAGCAATGAAGGTTTCCCTCAATGCTGCACAGCCCTCAGCAAAGGTTTTATTTGAGTTTGCTGACTAAAAGAATCACGGTTTAATATTAAAAAGGGATTTTAAAATACATACCCTTACATGAATGCAAATGAAAAGGATGCTGCTTTATAGTGTTAAGCAAGAATAAACAGCTTTTTAAACAGCAATTTGCATTGCTTGTGAGCTAGCACCAATCTGTCCCAGCGACTATTGAACAAACAAACCTCCTTTCAGGGAGAAAAATGATTCCTTGAATTAAAATAGGGTTTCCTGTGCTTCTGTCTCACACCTAGTTTTCACGTTTTTGTTTTGAAACACTGGGTGTAGGAGTTGTTGCTGAATGACTGGGAGATGTTCCATTATATAAAGCTAGGAACCTATTACACCAGATTTTATATATTCCAGGCACTACCAAAGCTTGTGTAATTCTGAGTAGCTTCAGGTAAAGAGTAACACAGTTAAAACCAAACAAACAAAATAAACCAACTCAGACAGCAGATGGACCAAGAAAATGACTCATTGATCTATTAGCTTTGAGATCATTGAGCCCAACCATCCCTGCCCACTACTAAACCAGATCCTGAGCACCTCATCTGCCCAGCTTTTAAAAACCTCCAGGGATGGGATTGCACCACCTCCCTGAGCAGCCTCTGCAAGAGCCTGAGAACCTTTCTGGTGAAGAAATATTTCCTAATATCCAATCTGAACCTGCCCTGATGCAACTTGAGGCCATTTCCTCTCGTCCTGTCACTTGATATTTGGTAGAAGAGACCAGCACCCCCCTCACCACAACCTCCTTTCCAGGAGCTGCAGAGAGGGATGAGGTCTCCCCTCAGCCTCAGCCCCAGCTCCACTCAGCCAGCCCTCATAACCCTTGTTCTCCAGACCCTTCCCCAGCTCTGTTCCCTTCTCTGGATGCGCTCCAGCCCCTCAGTGTCCTTCTTGGCATGAGGGCCCAAAACTGGGCTCACAGGAAAACAGTTTTTCCCAAGATCTCATCTAATCTCTGCTCTTTCAGCTTAAAACTCTTCATCCTATCCTTGCTCTCCCTGACAAAGTGAAGCAAGAGAGCATCTTCCTTCCCTTCACAGGCTGTGCTGTACAGAAGAACCTGCAGAAGAGCACTTACAATGGAGAGGACAAAGGTCCTCAAATGCTGTTTGATGCTTGCATGATTTTCTGCACCAGCTGCCCACACACGACTGATAGTTGTACATGACTGTCAAAACCCACCACTCAGCCTGCTTGGAAGAGCTACCAGGAATTAAGGAGATGTTTAAAACAGCCCAGTTTGCAGTGGCTCATCCTCTAGGGAGAGGCTCTGTGTGGGCCAAGTTCACAGAATCACAGAATAATTTGGGTTGGAAGCAACCTTAAAGCCCATCCAGTCCCAACACCCCCGCCATGGACAGGGACAACCACTCAATCAGGTTGCTCAAAACCCCATCCAAGTTGTCACTGATGGTCTCCTGGCACTGGGGAATTTACATCATCTCCCTATCAGTCAAACCTTGCCTTCTCATATTTGTGATTCATTGATGCCTACTAGGAGATGAGCTCACACTGCAGTTTTCCTCCTAGAAGAAGTACTGTTAGGATACTCCTTTGTGTCCAACCATTCGAAATTAAATTAGTACCAGGAGACCTAGCAGCTGAATAGTCTTTGAGGCTCCTCCATCAAGTGTGCTTCAAACTGGCCCAACCCTTTTCATCGTAAATGAGACTTGGATTGACAATAAGACTAGCCAAAACAGAAACCACTTCCCAATGGATCCCATTTGCTTGGGAAGTCAAGCTAATAGCTCAGTATTGATGTGTCGTTGAACACACAACTTGCCTTCGGAGTTAAGTTTGCAATCAGCATTTCTGCGAGTTATTTGAATCGGCATCAATGAATGATCAACAAATCAATACAAATTAATGATGGAAATTAGTGAACTCCCACCTTGGTACTCAGGCAACATTAGGTTGTGTATGATTGTTGATATGATGCACCAGTCTCTTCTCAGTGGCTGATGACTTCTCCAGTTTTATTAACACAGCGCAATTAGCCATTAAGTTTCATTACAGAGTCGCTCGCAGAATCGCATAAGTCTGTTAAAGCATTCAGAGTGGGAAATAGAGCTCATTTCTCCTAGCCAAAACTAATCAGTGGTGCTAAGCACGATCCTTACCATCAACACCACGCAAGCCTCAAGTTCAGCAGCACCATATGCTCCAGCAATGCCACATCTGATCCCTGGTAGAGTCACCAGCAGTGACCTCCCAGGGTTGGGGCCAGCAGAGGGACTCCCAGCCATTGAGACACTGTTTGGGCATTTCTGCAGATGAACGCGAGAAAAATGTTATCAAGCAGAAGAGCTCTGCTTTAGTCATCACATTCTCAGTGTAATGATAAAGATCAGCATTGAGGCTCAGGCTTTAAAAACAAAACCAGAGAGATAAGGGAGAAAAGATGAGTATAAGATGGAATGACAGAATCATGGAATGGTAGAACAGTTTGGATTGGAAGGGACCTCAAAGCCCATCCAGTTCCACTCCCTTGCCATGGGCAGGGACACCTCCCACTGGATCCGGTTGCTCCAAGCCCCATCCAGCCTGGCCTTGAACACCTCCAGGGATGGGGCAGCCACCACTGCTCTGGGCAACCTGGGCCAGGGCCTCCCTACCCTCACATGAACACGTTTCTTCCTAAGATCTCATCTCAATCTCCCCTCTTTCAGCTGAAAACCGCTCCTCCTCATCCTGTCACTCCAGACAATGGTAAAAAGCTCCTCCCCAGCTTTCCTGGAGCCCCTTTCAGCACTGGAAGATGCTCTAAGGTCTCCCCGGATCCTTCTGTTCTCCAGGCTGAACAACCCCAACTCTCTTAGCCTGTCCTTATATGGGAGGTGCTCCAGCCCTTGGATCATCTCTGTGGCCTTTGCTGGACTTGCCCCAACAGATCCATTTCCTTCCTGTGCTGAGGACTGGACACAGGATTCCAGGTGGGGTCTCCTGAGAGTGGAGCAGAGGGGCATAATCCTCCCCTTCACCCTGCTGGTCACAGTTCTTATATTCCTTGCAGCATCTCTATTGTCAATAATACCCTCTAGCACAGAGAATTTGTGATTTTCCTGTATGTAACTGAAACACAATCTGTCTCTCTATTTCTTCAACCTTATATTCTACTGTGAAATTGTAGCTATGACCTCAGCAGTGCAAAGGTAAAATGCCCAGAGCGTATCCCTGTCAGACACGCTGACCTGCTCAGCTAACCCGTATCGCACGGCTGTGACTCTGGCTCACTCTGTACTCTGCCCACTAAAGCTTCTGACCTGGTGGTGAAGCAGGAGTTGACGCCACTGAAGCCTTTGGCCCAAGAATGACTTAGATTCCTTGCAAAAGGCATTTGGGAAGAAAAAGGTCTTATAGCAATCACTAGAAAGAGTTTTTAACTATAGAAACATTAAAATTGGAAAAGCACTCTAAGCTCATCCAGGCCAACCATCAGCCCATCCCCACCGTGCCTACTAAACCATGTCCCAAAGTGCCACAGCTACATGTTTTTTGACCCCCCCTGAGGGATGGAGACTCCATCACTGCCCTGGGCAGCCTCTGCCAGGGCTTCACCACTCTTTTGATAAACAAACTTTCCCTAATATCCAATCTAAATCTCCTTCGGTGTAACTTGAGGCATTAACCTTGTTGCTTAATAAAACACCGTGGCGAAGTCAATCACTTCCCCATCGTAAAGTCTCAAAGTTTGGCTTCACCCATTCCCACACTTAAAGAAAAAGTACGAAAATATTGAAAGCTCCTCTGTCAGCTGAGCTCTGCTCAGCAGCACACAGCAAAATCATATTGTTTATGAGCAGAGGGAAGACAACATCAGCCAGCACCATAGAATTAATTTGCAGATCCTGCGAGCAGCCTGCACTCCCCATTATCCTTTCAATTCAAATGAAAAAACACTTTTTAGCTCCTATCCTGACATTGTTTACTCATGTAAAAGAGGTGCTGAGGGATCTGGTTCAGTAGTGGACATGTACATTTGGACTCAATGATCTCAAAGCTCTTTTCCATCAAGTGATTCTATGAATCTATGACTTCAATGTGCAAGCGTTCGAAGAGTTTTATACAAGAAACTACAGCAGATGAATTCTTGAGGGCAAAATTTGGGGACCATATCCTCAGCTGGAGCAATTCAGCAGCATCTAAGCACTAGGTACTTTGATTTCCAGCAGCCGACAATCCAGCCCTGACAGTCTTTCTGTGATCTCGGAAAACAAAACGCTTAAGAAATGAGAATGGAAAAAAAGCATAGGCTGATTTTTTCAAAACTATTAGATTATTGGCTCTTAAAATGCATTCCTAATTAGTGCATTGTAAGCTGTCCTTAATACATTTCTCAGCGCAGAAAACTCTGTCAGATTATATGGACTCCAGGAATTTCAAATTAATTGAAAGCACTAAAGATAGCACTCAGTAATGAAAATACCCACATATGGCTTAAAATGTTTGTAATAAAAAGAATGACTGGAGAAATTCGTCTTCCAACCTCAAAAAATAAAAATATGGCTAATATCCTCATTACGTATGTCTTGGTAAGTCACAGTTTTATATCTTAATTTACAGCTGATTTCCTAAGTGTCTTTTTAATATGAAGAACAAGATCCAACAGGCTTAACATCATGCCACACATGCACACAAGCACCCAGTCTACAGAGGAGGACGGAGGCACCAAGAAGGGTTTAAGCAATTGCTCAAAGAGCAGCGAAGGCTTTGATCAATGATATTAAACTGCAATGAAGAATAATACATCAAAGGCAGCATTAATTCCCCTCTGAGTGAGCTGCTAGGATGGTGGCACATTAGGGGACAGCCTAGGTCCCCCACACCTAAGCTGCAGCACCAGGGCTGCCCTAGTGGGGCCATCTGTGGGCTGCTGCACCCCTGGGCTAGGCTGCTCCTTGCATGGAAGAAGCAGCACCACAAGAAGGTTTTTTCTGTGTTTTCTTTCCCTCTGGAGCAGCACCAAGCGACTCCAGACGAGGTCACAGAGATGATCAGAGGGCTGCAGCACAGATCTGGCAGGCCAAGAGAGTTGGGGTTGCTCAGCCTGGAGAAGAGAAGACTCCAGGGACACCTTAGAGCAGCTTCCACTGCTGAAAGAGGCTCCAGGAAAGCTGGAGAGGGGCTCTTGGATCAAGAAGTGCAGGGATAGGACAAGGGGAATGGTTTTGAGCTGAAAGAGGGGAGACTGAGATGAGATTTTAGGAAGAAATATTTTCCTATGAGGGTGGAGAGGCCCTGGCCCAGGTTGCCCAGAGCAGGGGTGGCTGCCCCATCCCTGGAGGTGTTC
This sequence comes from Phaenicophaeus curvirostris, assembly GCF_032191515.1. NCBI lineage: Eukaryota > Metazoa > Chordata > Aves > Cuculiformes > Cuculidae > Phaenicophaeus > Phaenicophaeus curvirostris. The sequence continues at coordinate 65,480,995 of NC_091396.1, read as the reverse complement.
AAGGCCAGGCTGGATGGGGCTTGGAGCCCCTGATCCAGTGGGAGGTGTCCCTGCCCGTGGCGGAGGGTGGAACTGGATGGGCTTTAGGGTCCCTTCCATTCATTTACAATTGGACTCAATCATCTCAAAGGTCTTATTGAACCGAACAATTCTATGATGATTCTAATTCCATGACTCTGTAAAACCAATTCGGCTGTTGGAGATCTAAGTAGAGAAGATGAAGGTTGATGAAGAGTCTGAGACCGAAAAGGAAAAAAGCAAAGCAAAGCCTTTTTGGTTTGATTTAAATTAAATATGCACTGAAAAAATCAGCTCTATCAAAATTTGATTTAGCAAAATTTTCCACCAACATTAGCAGCAAAACTCATTGAATGGTTTGAGTTGGAATTTAAAGCTCATCCAGTTCCAGCCCTTCCCATGGGCAGGGACACCTCCTGCCTGACCAGGCTATCAATCAACATTGTTCTTTTCTTAAGGGAAAAGTCACCCAGACCATTTTATTTGCATGCAGAGAGCAGGGGATGAAGGAAGAGTTGAGAATTACTGCAAGGGTCAGCTAGGATAACATAAGCTATTTTCAATTACCTACTAATAAGGACTCACTCTTTTGTGATTTACAAGAGGAATAAATGCCTATAGAGTAAAACTGGCATAAAGAGAAAGAAAATATAGCCTCGTATATTTAACATAACAGTCAGCATAAATTCACCTGCACAAGAGCATCTTCATCAGATTTCAGTAAGGTCTGAGCTTGTGGCAAAAGGATTAGGATACTCAGCTGTCTCCACCACCTGTGACCCCTCTTTGGGCCCTCATGGGTTGATTTAAATTATAAATTGCAGAGCAAACTAACACTCTTTGCTGATATTCAGCTGAGACTCGAAAGATGAGATCCTTGCTCCTGGCTTTTGGGCCCCTCAGAACAAAAAGGGCATCATGTTGCTGGAGCGCAACCAGAGGACAACCAAGTTGGTGAAGGTTCTGGATCATAAGTCTTATGAGAAGCAGCTGAGGAACCTGGGACTGTTTAGCCTGGAGAAAAGGAGGCTGAGGGGAGACCTCATCGCTCTCTGCAGCTCCTGGAGAGGAGGTTGTGGTGAGGTGGGTGCTGGTCACTTCTCCCAAGTGTCAGGTGATAGGACGGTTGGACTGGATGATCTTAGAGGTCTTTTCCAACCTTAATGAGTCTATGATTCTATAAAGCATGTTCCAGGGTCCTGAGTGGGACATGTCACCTGAGACATGCAACAATCCTGCAAAACTCCCTGCCTCACCCCGTCCCACTGAGCCTTTGGAGGATGCAGGTACCTCCATTTCCACTCTCACCACCCCACGGCAGCACAGGGGTCCTTCCAAGAGGTGGCTGCAAAGTTCTTCAGCAACTAGAAGGTAACAGTGACTTCATACTGAAGCCACCAAAAGCAAAGCAAGAAGATGGATGATACCACAGCAATATCTTGCTCTGCATTGCTGCCTGGCATCAGCGGGGAGCTGCTCTCTTGCCATGTGTTGAGAGAGGGGAAGAGGAGGGAGGGTGCAACCACATCTAAAAACCTGCCCAAACCAAAATGGAAGAGAGCCTTCCTTCCTGTTTGTGACTTCTGCTTCAGAGCTTTTATTGAACTTCTGTACAAGAATATGGAACATTTCCCCAAGCTAACAAGACCATTAAGCAGGTGGAAAGAAGGAGAAGGTGACAGAAGAGGCAGTGACTTTTAAGCTGTATCAAGCATCTGTGCAGCTACAACCACAGTTCATCTGAAATCAATTCCAAATCAATTAAACTAAACCAAACAAAGTTATTCTTAAACTGGGAGAAAAAAAATTGACCAAACTGATTTCTGCTGTTAGAAAACCAACTCAAATGCAAAAAGATGGATTTCTGGCACAGGAAGTTTCTACAAGGCATATGACTCTTGCCTAACAGACGTTTCCAAGCTCAAATAAGCAATGTTCTGGAAGCTCAGATGATGAAACCACCCATGTGGCCTAGGCATAAAAAAGCTGAGGGGAGACCTTATCACTCTGCAACTTCCTTAAAGGAAGTTGTGGTGAGGTAGTTGTTGGTCTCTTCTACCAACTAACAAGTGATAGGACAAAAGAGAATGCCCTCAAGTTGCAACAGGGCAGGTTCAGATCAGACATCAGGGACATTTCCTCACTGAAAGGGTTCTCAGACCCTGGTGGAGTTTAAAGAGGTAGTGGAGTTCCTGTCCCTGGAGGGGTTTAAAGACAGGAAGATGAGGTGCTCAGGGGATCTCATTTAGTAGCGGACAGGTACGGTTGGACTCAATGATCTGAAAGGTCTTTACTAACCAAGGGATTCTGTGATTCTGTGAAAACCGAGAGGCTGGTGGAGCTGGTTCTGCAGGTTCCACAGGATCTATGAGCCCAAATCTGCAGCTGCTGTTGGGCCAGATCTCACTCTGCTCCGTGCTGGCTCGATGGCAGACACGAAGCAATGCCTCTGAACCGGACAAAGCAACTAGAAATCAAGCTGAAGCTCATCTGACAGCAGCCTCAGCTTGACAGCCAAAGTGCTGAAGACAAGAGCAGCCACTCTGTCACCCAGCAGCCGCTCTCTGAAGGGATACTCTTGCCATAGACATTCACCTGAGGCATCTTGTCCAGAACTTTCTGTATTAAAAGGCAATATTTATTTGCTAGGCAACACTGAACAATTTAATATGAACATATGTTTGCTTGTGTTTCTTCCTGGCAGGAAAACCTGCCTGACTTTTACAGTAAAAATGCCATTCACAAGACTCTTGGTAAAAAAGAACATAATCTACTGAAATATTAATATTAGCCCTCAAGCACCCTGGGCTAATAAGGGGAGGCAGAGACAATCATATAATCATGGAAAGGTTTGAGTTGGAAGAGACCTCAAAGCCCATCCCCAGAAACCTGGGGAGGGGCTCTTGATGAGAGAGGGCAGAGATAGGATGAGGGAGAACAGTTTTCAGCTGCAAGAGGGGAGACTGAGATGAAATCTTAGGAAGAAACGTGTTCATGTGAGGATGGGGAGGCCCTGGCCCAGGTTGCCCAGAGCAGTGGGGGCTGCCCCAACCCTGGAGGTGTTGAAGGCCAGGCTGGATGGGACTTGGAGCAACCGGATCCAGTGGGAGGTGTCCCTGCCCAAGGCAGGGTCTTTGAGGTCCCTTCCAACCAAAACCATTCTATGAGTCTATGATTTCAGCCAGAGCATGACACAGATTTTCACAGTACAATTTAGTTCCCACGCTACGCAAATGTGCGAACATGGTGTCAACCTACAGCCTGTTCTTACGCTGTGATGTTCTCCCACTCCTGCCTTTGCTTTTTTCTATTTCTCTGGGTGCATTGAGGCCAAAGAACAATTTACAACACATGACATAAGACACGAGCATAGAGTCCTTCAGGACTAGAATTGTAAATATTAGGTGTTAATACAGAAAGCCCTCGAGATGCTCAAATCCAGTGTCTCTGTTTATACCTATTGACAGCAGAAATCCATACTTTCTCTTTCTGTTGAAATAACCAAGCATGTTTTCATTTGAGCCTATTCTCTTTCCTACAGCGCTTCACTGATTTTTTTATGTCCTCTCATCCCTCACCCTGCGCCACTGCCGTGCGGAGCTTGCTCCCTCACTGACCCTGTTTACCAATGCCTCCACTCCTCACCTTCACAATTCATCCAGGCGTGCTTTTTTGTGCTTCTCAGCAGTATTTCATGTCAGGTGTTGAAGGCTTCTCTTCCGACAACCTTAACACAACAAGCGCTATTTATGAACCAATTCTGCATACATGGAACCTGCTTGTGCCTCATCTTCCCTGCCACCTCAGATGCCTAAATGTTTATAGCCACTCTTGAAATCAACTGAACTTCTCCTCCTTAAAAAGAGAGCTCCAAAAATCTGAATGCCAGAGACACCAGCAGATACATATTTTAGAAGATGACACACTATGATATGCAACTTTGTGTGGGCAGGATCAGTCTAGAAGGATTCCTGCCCAGATACTTTGGTATGGGCTGAAGCCAAATGGCACAAAATCCCTTTGAGCTGCATAATTTTAGACCATTACTGTCTTTGAGGATGAGTTAAGCAAACTTTAAAGAGAGCAACTTTCTGCAACCATGGGAGAACTGCCATCTGGCTGGCACCTACAACCTCCACCAGCCTTGACTACAGCCGAAGTCAGCAGCAGAATTTGCCTTCCCATATTGCCAGTCCTCTCAGCTTTGCAAGCCAAAGCACTCACACAGACCAGAACCATAAAGCACAAGCCTTAAGTGAAGAACATGATTTTGCGAAGGGTAACCTGTGTGTGGCTCTTCAGGGGTTGCACACATCCCTGATGAGACTGTGTGGGCCAAGCAGGTGGGCTCCATATCACATGGCGTGAGCAGCACACCAGGCTCTGCTCTGTGCTACAGGCACTAGAACCCAGTGGCTCACACTTCCCTTCCTTCTTTCAATGCAGCATCAGTACCTGAGCACTCACCCATCTTCAAGCGTCTGTGGCCCACAAAATGTTTAGAATCATAGAATCATTAAGGTTGGAAAAGACCTTTAAGCCCAAGTCCAGCTGTCAGCCCAACCCCATCATCCCAACTAAGCCATGTCCCAAAGTGCCACATCTCCATGCTTTTTGAACTCCTCTAGGGTTGGAGGCCTCCCATTGCTCTGGGCAGCCTCTGCCAGGCCTTCACCACCTGAAAGTTTTTCTTAATATCCAATCTAAACCTCCCCTGGCACAACTTGAGGCCATTTCTTCTTGTCCTTTCACTTCTTATTTGAGAAAAGAGACCAACACCCACCTCACCACAACCTCCTTTACTAAAGTAGGATAAACCAGAAACCCCAGAGTCACTTCCTGATTCTGCATCACTTTGAACATGAAAAAGGAATGCCAGAAAACATGCTTTGATATCAGAATAACGTCAAAAAAATCAGATATGCATATCAATAAATATTTAAATTCTTGAAAACATTAAAAGATAAGTCTTGAAGTAGATTTCCTGCTCCACACTGATGTTACATGGACTGGGAACTTCAACCTCTCTGCTGCAATGCTCATTGTATAAAGTTCCAAGGAAGATAATTATTAGTCATTTGTGATTTTACAGCTCATTAGGAAGATAAACCCAACAACTGCTCTGTGTGCTCATTATTTAAACATCTATAATACAACTGTTATCAAAGGACACACTCGGCAGGATTGAGCTTTGACCAGACTCAGCACAGCAGGTCAGAAGTTCACATGAACTTAGCCACAAATGCGTGGAAAAGCAAGTTTTCAATCAGTGAATCAGGATGCTCACAACAACTCCTCAGGATGCAGAACAGAGCGTGGGTGAGAGCTGCAAATGCGAACAACTGGAAGCATCTTCTTCAAACACGACACGCCCTGCATGCTCAAGAAGAAATGAATTCCCCAAATTAACCTGCAAATAAATTCAAATAAACAGATTTTTGATGACCCAAAGCTGTTTACTCAGAATTAACAATCAGAAAAAAAGAAGAGCAAGCAGAAGAACTTTCATTAACGTCAACAGGCTCAAGATAAGGCCCCATGAATCATAGAATCATAGAATCACCAGGTTGGAAAAAACCCATCAGATCACTGAATCCAACCATTCCCATCAATCACTGAACCATGTCCCTCAGCACCTCGTCCACCTGTCCCTTAAACACCTCCAGGGAAGGGGACTCAACCACCTCCCTGGGCAGCCTCTGCCAGTGCCCAATGACCCTTTCCATAAATTTTTTTTTCCTAATGTTCAGCCTAAACCTCCCCTGGCAGAGCTTGAGGCCATTCCCTCTTGTCCTGTCCCCTGTCACCTGGGAGAAGAGGCCAGCTCCCTCCTCTCCACAACCTCCTTTCAGGTCGGTCAAAGCCCCATCCAGCTAGCCATTATTTGATTCCTTCCTCCCACGGAAGATGGATTTACTCACACAAAATTCAGACCGCCACCTTCAAGCAGTAACACGCTACCCTGTCTGTTTGGTAACGCATTTTCTGTATTGAAATTGAGTCACCTTGGCTCGATTTATTTTAGGTCTGGTTGTCTGGTTTCAGTAGTCCTAAAGCTGACACAAGCATCATAGGATATTGATGAAGAGAGAGATTTTAATCCAATTGCTGTTACTTATTTTGGTCTCTTTAGAAATGTAATGGCCCAGTTTGAAGTCTCAATTGTTTGCCAAAAATACAACCGTAGAAAAAAACCCGTCTCTATCAGAGGTCAACAAGGACGTGTGCTTGTCTGTCCCTTGAGGATAAACACCTTGGAATCCAGAGTGACCTATATAAAGGCTATAAACAGATCCAAAACACACTTATGATGATAAAACAAAATGAGACAGCATCAGTGCAACCAGCAGAATTCCCTGCTGCTGACCCAGTTGTCACCTTGGTTCACATGTGATGTCTGCAGTTGGATGCTCAAGAAAAGGGACAGACAGTTTTAAAAGGAAAGACTGTTTTAGCTTGTTGAGCTACCGAAGCAACAGTCAAGCAGGGACACAATTAATGCCTACAAAAATCCACACAGGAGAAGTACAGTAGAGAGAATTGGGTTGGAACAGGTTGCCCAGAGAAGCTGAGGCTGCCCCATCCCTGGAAGTGTTCAAGGACAGGTTGGATGGGGCATGGAGCAACTGTATCCATATCTGGGGTTGGAACTGGGTGGGCTTTAAGATCCCTTCCAACTCAAACCAGTCTATAATTTCATGATTCCTTTCAGCGTACAAGAACAAATCACAACAGATTGGCTGGAAATTACCTCAGGCTGCAAATGGGAAGAGAAGGTTCTGGAATATCGTGGCAATAATGGGAACAAGCATAACAGAAGCATAACAACCTTCTGGTTGAAGTTATATCTATTTATGAAATTAATTATATGAGACAGCCGCCCGCAATAAAGAGTCACAGGATTTGGTAACCCAGAACCACCACCGTGGTTCCATTTTCCTCCAAGTTCCATGTTTGTGTCCTACAAAGCAGCTCTCCAGGCTGCTCCTTCCCCTCAGTGCAAACACAAAGACTGCCGAGGACCAACAGTCATCCTGAAGGATTCATTCTCCTACCTGGCACCAACACCAACGCTTGGCTCAGTGCTTCCTTGGAGTCTCTCCGAATGTGCCTCCAGGTTCTCCTAAATCAGATTGGCTGTTGTTGCTCTAATGGTCTTGTTATACATCACGGAGAGCTGAGATGCATTTTGTTGCCCTTCCAAAGGCAATTCTTATTCAACAGCAAAATTTACATCTCTTTAAAGGAGTAACGGAATAAAAGGAAAACCATCTCAGATGGCCGATTACATTCAGCTGGCAGGGTTGAAGAGAAACACTGGTTTGACTTTTATAAACTGTCGTTCCTGATTTCTTTCTCTCCCTCATACATAAAACTTTCATTTTCAAAGTGCAACTCGCACTTCAATACCAAATCCAGATCCTGCTGTGCAATTACTCAACAGGATTTAATCCCCCTTCTCAACATAATCCAAACACAACACGTCTATGTACATCTAGAGAACTTGGAGATAATTTATCCTGGTGATCCTTCATGAAAAGAGATGAGAATGTTCCAAATATATTACTGTGGCATAAATACAAATTAATCACTGAGACAGTTGTTTGTATGCTTAAATTTATCATATGCAATTAATTTATCTTTAAGAGCCAAGCTCTCTCTCAATTGTCATTGGCTCCTGCTCTCCACATCGCGTGAGGGCATCCTGTACTTACACACTGGTGTAAGACATGAGATTTGTTGTTATAGAGATCTATAATCAAGATCTGAGGTTGCAGTACTGTTTTTTATTGTAATACTTTGCTATTCCCAGCATTATAACTTGTACTATTAAGTCATTACTCTTTCTCTTGGTGTTCATGTGATCACTGAATCATAGAATCGCTTTGTTGGCAAAGCCCTGTGAGATCGAGTCCAACCATATCTATCCGCTACTAAACCAGATCCCTGAGCACCTCATCTGTCCGTCTTTTAAACACCTCCAGGGATGGGGACTCCACCACCTCCCTGGGCAACCTCTGCCAGAGCCTTAGAACCCTTTCCATGAAGAAATTTTTCCTGATATCCAGTCTGAACCTGTCCTGGTTACACTTAAGGCCATTCCCTCTCACCCTGTCCCCTGTCACTCGGGAAAAGAGACCAACAGCCACCTCACTGCAACTTCCTTTCAGGCAGTTGTAGACAATGATGAGGTCTCCCCTCAGCCTCCTTTTCTCCAGGCTAAACAACCCCAGGTCCCTCCGACGCCCCACATGAGGCTTGTTCTCCAACCCCTTCACCATCTTCGTTCATCTGTTTATCTACTAGATGAATATTTTATGCATATCTTATCACATAGCATAAGTTTAATGGAAGAAAGTCATATTGAGGGCATCCTCCTAAACACAAAAGATGTCACCTTGACTCAGGGAGACTCAGCAGTGAAGGTTTCTAGGAGCTGGCAGATGACAGTCAGCAAGCATCCCTCTCTGCCTGCTCTGCCCTGTGTATTTCCACCTCATAAATTGCCTCCTTTTCTGCGTCTCCTCAAAACTGCAGTGGTCCATGCTCATCTCAGTAGCTGACAAGCAAATCTGTTATAGAATCACAGAAATGTTTGAGTTGGAAGAGACCTCAAAGCCCATCCAGTTCCACCCCCTGCCACGGGCAGGGACACCTCCCACGGGATCAGGTTGCTCCAAGTGCCATCCAACTTGGCTTTGAACACCTCCAGGGATGGGGCAGCCAAGACTTCTCTGGGCAACCTGGGCCAGGGCCTCCCCACCCTCATGATCAAGAATTTCTTCCTAATGTCTAATCTCAATCTTCCTCCTTCCAATTTAAAGCCATTCGTCCTCATCCTGTCACTTCAGGCCCTTGGGAAAAGCCCCTCCCCAGCTTTCCTGGAGCTCCCTTTCAGTGCTAGAAGCTCAGGAGACCTCAATATGCTCTGATAATGTCTGGGTCTAGCAAGAGCCCTTTGTTACTTGCCACATTAGTTCTCTCACTCCACCAGGGTGGGAGAACATCACAGGAGGGGGGAACTTATAATAACCACCTAGAATTAAATGTGTTTGAAGCATCTGGATGATGCATTAGAGAGTAACAATTACTACTTCCAATGGATAAAATACACCTACACACAATAATGCAACCTCAAAAATCAGGCTTAAGCCTGAGACAAGCTACAGCATTAGGCAGTAAGACTCTCCTGTGCCAGCTTCTGCCCAGTGCCACATAGAAATGCTCCGGTAGAAGCATATCCAGACGATGCTAAGCTCCCAGCCCACTGGGACCCAACCTTCATTTACTCCTCAGCCTGGTAGGGACGAGTGCCAGCATAAATTTAGCTGCAAATTCCTTCTCGGCAGCCTTGCTGCGTTACTGTGCCACCACCTCCAGCCTCAGAAGAGGGCACTGCTCCCATTTCGATAGCACCGGCTGAAAAGGTACCACTCCTAATGGGATTATCCATTTCAGCCCATTTCAAGTAACGAGGAGCAATTATAAAACACTATCGACAACGGAGCAACTTCTAGAGCATCAGCTTAGCTGAAGAACGTTCCTCAACCTGAACAGTTTAACTGAAACGTGACTGAAAAGCTGAATGATTTAATTATTTTTAAACAGCTCCCCCAACATCTGCCCAAGTATTTAAAGACCTGAGGTTTATCAGACTTGCTCAGGTTTTGCCTTTTCCACATCAGATTATTTCGATGAAACACATGCACGTTAATCATTCAGGGGCTAAAGTCAATGGCTGGTTAATCTAATTAAGGTAGGGACCTGAATTCTGTTTGGTTTGTTTTTATCACGTTTGAAAGTAGTTCCAGCTTCTGGAACTTTTCTTGCAGGATTCACCATGCAAACAGCTCTTCCGTGCAGCCACAACGGACCTGTGGGCGACTGATCCTTTCAAGCAGCATTTGTTAAGTACTCCCCAGCATTTCCCTCAACACAAACACTTTTTGCTCTCCAATACAGTAGGAAACTTCTTTCCTCATTTCTAAAGCTGAAAATTCACAGTGCCTGAGCAATAGCATTGGTCTGCAGGGCTGGGAGAAGGTGCAGGCAGCAGGATGTAGGGCTTCCACTGCTCACCATGGCCATCCTTAAAGATGGAATGGTTTGGGTTAGAAGGGACCTCTAAGCCCATCCAGTTCCACCCCCTGCCATGGGCAGGGGCACTTCCCACTAGATTAGGCTGTTCCAAACCTCATCCAACCCGGACTTGAACACCTCCAGGGATGAGGCAGCCACCACTGCTCTGGGCAACCTGGGCCAGGTCCTCCCAGTCCTCAGAGCAAAACATTTCTTCCTAAGATCTCATCTCAGACTCCCCTATTTCAGCTGAAAACTGCTCCCCTCATCCTATCCCTGCACTCAAGAAATCCTCCCCAGCTTCTCTGGAGACCCTTTCAGAACTGGAAGCTGCTCTAAGGTCTTCCTGAAGTCTTCTCTTCTCCAAGCTGAACAACCCCAACTCTCTCAGCCTTTCCTTATACTGGGGGCTCTCGAGCCCTTGGATCATCTCTGTGGCCTCCTCTGGATGCACTCCAACAGATCCATGTCCTTCCTGTGCCGAGGTCTCCAGAACTGGACACAGGACTCTATGTGGGATCTCACCAGCACAGAGTAGAAGGGGAGAATCCCCTCTCTTGCTCTGCTGGTCCCACTGCTTTGGATGCAGCCTAGGACATGGTTGGCCTTCCAGGCTGCAAGTGCACTTTGCTCACATTTTGCTCATCCACCAGCATCCTTCTCCACTCAGCCTGAATCTGTGCTTGGCATTGCCCCAACCAAGATGCAGCACCTTGCACTTGGCCTTGCTGAACTTCAAGAGATTCACCATTGATCACTCAAATATTTTAGACACGATGGCAGACAGTAGATGGGATAAAAAGCAGATAACAGGGATAAAAAGGACTATCCCAAGATATACCCTGAATTCTTCTGACAGCTGATGTATGTGAGAATCCTATCTAATCCATACCTATCTAAAATCAACACAGCCTGCATCATAGAAAGTGTTGTGAACTGAACTTTAGTGGGCTTTAATATCTATAATATATTAAAACATAAATATTTATATCTATTAAAAACAAATGCAAACTTTAACACTTCAATGACTAATCACTGGCCAAGGAAAAGCTGTGATAAAAATAATTTTCCATGTTTTTTCTACGCCAAGTTAAAAAACTATACATATATTCTTCTGTGTCATGGGTGCAGTTAAAACACACAACCTGCTCCTTCAGCAACTGCAGGTTCTGCAGAGAGCAAAAGGTGGCACAGACCATGCTGACCCACCCTTCGATCCCAAAGTCGGGGCTGAGCTTGTTCACATCCATGCTATAGATTTCCCCAACAAGGTGAAGACAACCCATCATGATAGAATTACGGTGGCTTAATCATCACCACTGATACTCGCGTGCCAAGTCACTCGGGTGCTCAGTAAGGGTTGGATGGGGCTGGGAAGTGACGGAGGAAGGAAGGAAGGGCTTTGTTTTTTTGCAGCCACAATGAAGAGATTATCTGTGCAACCTTCTCAGGAAAGCCATTGATGTTGGCTGGAGAGGCAGCTGCTCGCCCATCTTTGCGAAGCAGGAAAGGTCTTGGGCTGGAGCCATGAAAACATGTGACAGTGTGAAAATGTGAGTGAAGGAAATAAAGGCAAGACTGTTTCCAATGATCCACCAGAAACAGCTTAATAAGGAGGTCCCTGTTCCTCGGAGGAGTCTGATGACTTCAGGAAGCTGCAATGAGGAAGGTTGGGGTTGTTCAGCCTGGAGAAGAGAAGGCTTTGGAGAGACCTTAGAGCAGCTTCCAGTACTGAAAGGAGCTCCAGGAAAGCTGGGAAGGGGCTTTTCACAAGGGCCTGGAGTGACAGGAAGAGGGGGAATGGCTTTAAATTGGAAGAGGAAGATTTAGATTAGACGTTAGGAAGAAATTCTTCACGCTGAGGGTGGGGAGGCCCTGGCCCAGGTTGCTCAGAGCAGTGGTGGCTGCCCCGTCCCTGGGGGTGTTCAAGGCCAGGTTAGATGGGGCTTGGAGCAACTGGATCCAGTGGGAGATGTCCCTGCCCGTGGCAGGGAGTGGAACTGGGTGGGCTTTGAGGTCCCTTCCAATCCAAACCATTCCATGATTCTATGACTGACGACAGCAAGGTGAAAAGGGATCCAAGAGGCATTTATGTTGCTTGGGGATGTGAAGGTAGCCCTGGTAACATTCACAAACTCTACAGCCAGCATAGGAGGAACAGCTTTGAGGAAGAAGCACCTTCAGTGGTGACTTCTTCCACATGTGCAGGGTTTGAAGACCCCCTCACAGAGAGCTGCCCTTGTTTACCGTACAGGAAGCAAACACTAGCTGCTCCTTTACTAATATGTTTGTCTCCTGCTTGAAGAATACAAAAAGTGTTTTAAATAAGCTTCTGCAAGAAGCTGTGAAGAAGCAACAACTCTGGAGGTAATGGGATGCCTATTTGTGAAGTCCCATAGTCAGGTCAAAATGCTGGGATGTAATAAGCCTGCACTTAAACCCATGGATACAGCAATATTTGAAGGGAAGAGATATTATAGATAGAGCTGAAAATTGAAATATTAGAGGAAAAACACTGCTGCTCAGTTACTTTTCTCGAGATCTTCAGGGAAAAACAACCTTTATGTAGTCCAAAGCCAGGCTTTAACACCTAATAATTACAGAAAACAAAGTCAAGACAGAACATCCATGAATCTCAAGATTTTGAATGGCTTACTGCAAAATTTTTTGTCTGCCCACAACTTTTGGTTGGGCTCAGTAGTTTATTTAGGAGTTCTAACTGTTGAGCATGGGCAGAGCAACAGCAGCAAGTAATAACCATGACCAGATGTCTCCCCAGGGAGGGTGGTTTGTTCATGTTCATGTTCTCCTCAGCCCTGCTTAGGCGTACTGCAACAACAAATCAAGCGCTTTGAATCTCTAAAACCCATAAGTGGGGAACATTTCCTACAAACCCATTTTGTGTTGGAACTGGATGATCTTTAAGGTCCCTTCTAACCTGAAGCATTCTATGATCCTATGATTTTAAGGTCTCTATGGAGTCAAAACCCATTTTTAAAATGCTAACAACTAAAACAACGTGGAAAAAAGTGGTTTAGTGCTATCCTCACTACTGACACAAACGGACATGCCACCACCCCCCAAACCTCCTCATACTGCCATGGTGAAGCATTAGCAGCTTGTTTTCAGTTAGAACATTGCTATGAATCTCAGATCTTCACAAGAAACTTCCCTCCCCAAACCTCCTCCAAGACTACAATATAACCCCAGGACTCACCTCCCCCCTGCATGTCCTGCAATCACCATCTCTACATTTATTTGCAAATTTCACCAAACCTATTTCCTTCCTGACAGAGTGGTGAAGCATTGGAAGAGGCTGCCCAGGGCAGTGGTGGAGTCTCCTTTGCTGGAGGGATTCAAAAAAGCATGTAGACATGGCACTTGGAGACATAGTTTGGTAGACATGGTGCTGCTGGGCTGATAGTTTGACTGGATGATCATAGAGCTTTTCTTCAACCTTAGTGATTCTATTTTCCCCAACTTTCCAGCCTGCACTACACAAGTGGCCTGTCTTGATCATAGCATGCTCACGTTTGTTTCCAAATCATCATGTGGAAGCGGTAATTGGTGGTGAGTGAACTAGGTCACTTCCAGCCTTTGCCACCCCATTAGCACCAATTCCCACCACTGACCATCCTCCATGAACTACTCCTGCTCGCAGGAGCTGCCCGTCTTAAGCCTTTCCATATGCCGGGTTTTGATAGGCTGCAGGGATCGCTTTTTAATTAGAATGATATTTAGTTCTAGGTCAAATGGTTTGCAATAATCTAAGTTCAGTGTCTTGGTGAATTTAGCTTTGCAGGATAAGCTTGAGACCTCACAGAGGGAGGAAATTAGGTCTGCATGACGAGACTGCTTTTCCACAGCCAGGTAAATGCCACGGATAACGCTCCTAACCTGTTCATCACCAAGTGAATGCCACGGTAGAACTACAGAGCTAAACAAACTTTGATATCATGTTCAAAAACAAGTATTTTCCAGAAAACACAGAATTTTATCAAGAAGATATGAGCAACATTCAGTGAGAAATATCTGTAGAACAAAAGCAAACCAAAACCAAGTCCATTTAGAGAAAACAGAATAATTATTGTGCTGTCCCCGACAACAGATTTATAGAAATACATTTGTTAGCCATACTAAATCATGGAATGGTTTGGGTTGGAAGAGACCTCAAAGCCCATATGGTTCCCCCCGCCTACCATGGGCAGGGACACCTCCCACTGGATCAGGTTGCTCCAAGCCCCATCCAGCCTGGCCTTGAACACCTCCAGGGATGGGGCAGCCACCCCTGCTCTGGGCAACCTGGGCCAGGGCCTCCCCACCTTCAACGTCAATAATTTCTTTCTAATGTCTCATCTAAATCTTCCCCCTTCCAACTGAAAGCCATTATCCCTCATCCTATCACTCCAGGCCCTTGTAAAAAGCCCCTCCCCAGCCTTCCTGGAGCCCCTTTCAGCACTGGAAGCTGCTCTAAGGTCTCCCTGGGGCCTTCTTCAGACTGAACAACCCCAACTCTCTCAGCTTGCCCTTAAGGCTGAGGTGCAATAAATAGTGCAAAGATGTTCACTTTTATACAACCCTCTTCCATATTTACAGTTCTGCAGCAGGAATAGTTACATTTTTTTATAGAAACAGTGTCAGTATTAGAAAAGCCTCCAAACACATAACATTTGTCCTTAGCATTTTCATTATTAAAATCATATATTGCCTACTTCTAGCCCAAGATGTTGGCAGTGGTCAGAGCAGAGATCTTTGCTGCCGTTTGGTGGATGAGAACTTCACCGTGAGCTAGCAACATGCACTTCCAGCCCAGAAAGTGAACCGTGTCCTGGGCTGCATCCAAAGCAGTGGTAAAAGGGGGAGGGAGGGAGTTCTGTCCCTCTGCTCTGCTCTGGTGAGACCCCACCTGGAGTCCTGTGTTCAGCTGTGGTGTCCTCAGTGCAGGAAGGACTTGCATCTGTTGGAGAGAGTCCAGGGGTGGCCATGGAGATTACCTGAGGGCTGGAGGAACACCCATACAAGGACAAGCTGAGAGAGTTGGGGTTGTTCAGCCTGGAGAACAGAAGGATCCGGGGAGACCTTAGAGCATCTTCCAGTGCTGAAAGGGGCTCCAGGAAATCTGGGGAGGGGCTCCTGATCAAGGAGTGCAGGGACCGGATGAAGGGGAACAATGTTAAGCTGCAAGAGGGGAGATTGAGATGAGATCTTAGGAAGAAATGTTTTCCTGTGAGGGTGGGGAGGCCCTGGCTCAGGTTGCCCAGAGCAGTGGTGGCTGCCCCATCCCTGGAGATGTTGAAGGTCAGATTGGATGGGGCTTGGAGCCCCTGATCCAGTTGAAGACGTCCCTGCTCACTGCAGGGGGACTAAACTACATGACCTTCACAGTCACTTCGACCCCAAATCATTCTGTAATTGCTCACAAATTAAGGGATTTAAACTTAAAAAAAAGCCCAGCACAGTTGAAAAGTGATGCACGAAGAACAGCAGCACATGAACTTGGACAACCCCTGAGCCACTGCGAGCGCTCTTCCAGCTGTGGCACCATCGGACCCAGTGTGCCAGGCAGGTACGCACGAGAGAGCGGGTCTCTCTGTGGAAGAAGAGGAAAACTTATCTGTACTTTCCGCCAGCCCTTTGAGCAGCAGGTATTACTTTTCATCGCTTGGAGGCATTTCATTCAGACTCAAACATTTTCTCTTCAAAAATCTTATCTGCCCGCTTCGAAGAACTAAAATAACAACCCAGCAGTTCAAAACCGGAATTTTTACAAAGATATGAGCTCACGCTCTATTTTACATATAAATCATACGTGTGTATTTATAGATATGCTCACAGCCATGAAAACAAACTATTTTAATGGTTGTACACCAATAAAATGTGTTATTTCATAATCAGTCTATTTCCAACCAAACCTGTCAGCCAAACAAGACCTACAGATTTTCAGGGCAAAGCCTAAAGAACTGACTGGCCTTACTCTTTCTTGGGGGAATAACTTGGATTGTTATTTTAAAGATTAAGCATCACTGGGGTCAGCAAGGAAAGGGAAGGGATTCTCCCCCTCTGCTCCGCTCTGGTGAGACCCCATCTGGAGTCATGTGTCCAGTTCTGGAATCCCCAACACAAGAAGGATATGGAGCTGTTTTGACAGGTCCAGAGGAGGCCACAGAGATGATGCAAGGGCTTGAGCACCTCTGCTATCAGGGCAGGCTGACAGTTGGGGTTGTTCAGCCTGGAGAAGAAAAGGCTGTGGGGAGATCTTAAAGCAGCTTCCAGTGCTGAAAGAGGATCCAGAAAACCTGGGGAGGGACTTTTTGGAAGGGGTTGGAGTGATGGGGTGAGGAGGAATGGCTTTAAATTGGAAGATGGAAGACTTAGATTAGATACTGGGGAGAAATTCTTCACACTGACAGTGGGGAGGCCCTGGCCCAGGCTGCTCAGAGAAGTGGTGGCTGCCCCATCCCTGGAAGGGTTCAAGGCCAGGTTGGATGGGGCTTGGAGCAACCTGATCCAGTGGGAGATGTCCCTGCCCATGGCAGGGGGGTTGGAATCAGATGAGCTTTAATGGTTGGACTCGATGATCCAGTGGGTCTTTTCCAACCTGGTGATTCTAAGGTCCTTTCCAAGTCAAATCATTCCATGATTTCCTATGTGTTTTCCATAATGCACAAACTATTTACAGGCTACATATGCTCTGTAAAGACTATGGTGCCCAAAAAAGTCTACTCATCTGGCATGCCTGCCAGCATCATGCTGCCTGGACCAGACAAATGTGTGCTCATTAGTTTTAATATTGACTCCATGGTCTGAAAGCGTGGTGAGTGTTGCATGAGAACTGGGATAACTGGACTGAAACCAAACCATCCTATGATTCTATGATTGCAATAAATACTCCCATCCAGTGCATCAAGGGCAGGAAGAACCTCCTCTCCTCACCCTGTCTCTTATAGAGGGAGACAAAATTCCTCAGCTAGTAAATTAAAAAAACAGAATCGTAGAATCATGGAATGGCTTGGGCTGGAAGGGACCTCAAAGCCACCTCAGTTCCACCCCCTGCCATGGACAGGGATACCTCCAACTGGGTTGCTCCAAGCCTCATCCAACCTTGCCTTCAAAATCTCCAGGGATAGGGCAACCACGACTTCTCTGGACAACCTGTTCTAGGGCCTCTCCACCCTTAACGGGAAAAATAACGCATCCACTTTCAGCTTTTCCCATCCCATGTGTCTGTCACATAATTACACATAATCCTCCTAGGATTTGAAGCCCTGTACAATAGAGGAAGGACTTTAGAATATAAATACCTAAGGTGAAATAATGACACGGAAAGAAGTGGGTCGCATTTAATCTGTGGATTAATTTATCAGCACTGGAAATTCTCCAAAATATCCATAAAAAAGCATCTTTTCTAATCAGCATTCGTAAGAAACTGAAGGGTAAACAAAACATTTAGAGATTTCATTATTAATACTCTTTCTCAGTAGATTAATAATTGTAGAAAATTAACAGGCCGCTATTGCAGATGATCCTACAGACTTGGCTTAGAGAGGAGAAACAATTTATTTCACAGCTTGCCTTCAGCTTCTAAAGCATCGAGGTTAGCACTCCTGCATGGCAGAGAGGCAGAGACTGCGTGGAAGAGAGAAAAACACATAGTTCTGCTGGTTACCTTAACCTTTTCCAGCCCAACCCAGGATATCTCTATTCCTTAAGTCTGATGAGCCCACAAAAAGAGCTATAGAGAAGATCATTCCAGATACACGTGATTAGGTACACATTGAACCCAGAGAAGTCATGGCTACCCCATCCCTGGAGGTGCTCAAGACTAGGTTGGATGAGGCCTTGAGCAGCCTGATCTGGTGGGAGGTGTCCCTGCCTGTAACAGCGTCGGGTGGAACTGGATGGGTATTAAGGTCCCTTCATCCCTAAACCATTCTGCGAGTCTGTGAAGGGCCACCTTCCAGCCCCTGGCTGCTTGGTGGCTGGATGAGGTGATTGTAGACCATCCTCTTGGACATAGGGATCTGGAAAACTGCCTTTACCCTTCTAAGCAAGGTTTAACTATTTCCCATGGTGTCTACATCTAGCATCTCCCAAAATGTTGTCTAACAACCAGAAAGCAAACCAAGCTCCCACATCAAGCTAAAACATCTGCTCCTGACTTCTTCCTGCAGCTTCTCCTAACCCTCAATAACCCACCAAGTCTTTTTCTCTTCTTAATGCCTCAGCAATGTACTCAAATTTCCTTCCACATCCCCTCCTTCTCTATGGAATTCTCCAAACACAAAAACTTCCCCTTAGCTTGTGGTTTTTAGGTGCTTTTTCAGCTTGCGATGAACAGAACTACAGCTGCTCAGACCCGTGTGAACAACACGCACCAACAAGGAAAGTCAACCCCTGTTTGCCACCCTCGTCTCACCGAAGAAGTAATGAAAAGCAGCACAAGGTTTCCCCTATTTTTAGCTTGGCTCAGTAGGTACGGTTTCCAGGAAGCCTTATGCACCGTGACGCCCCAAAGGGCCTGCCGGGCACTTATCTCAGAACTTATTATTTCACTTCAAATGCGTGGGATGAGGAGAAGGACACATGAAAAGCAGGTCCTTTTTTCCCTCTGAGGCACCATTTCAGCAGACAGACAGCACAGCTGAGGTCATGCAAAGAGCAGAGAGAAGTTACCGTTCAAGCTACCCTTCCAGATTCAGACAACTAAAATGTCTCCTTAAAGACACTAATTAACTTCAAACACAATGAAGCATTATCACCTTAGAGCATTTAAACAGTTTCATTTGCTTGCAGGGAAGATTTAATGATATTGTGTAACTCTTGCACCATTTCACAGTTGTGTGTAATGCGCGTGTCCTGGAAATTCTGGAGCCCCCAGCAGCGGAAGGACGTGGACCTGTTGGAGCAAGTTCAGAGGAGGCCACAGACATGATCGAAGGACTGGAGCACCTCCTGTATCAGAACAGGCTGAGAGAGTTTGGTTTGTTCAGCCTGGAGAAGAGAAGGTTGAGAGGAAACCTTAGAGCATCTTCCAGGTACTGAAAGGGGCTCAGAAAAAACCTGGGGAGGGGTTTTGTACAAAGGCCTGGAGTAACAGGATGAGTGGGAATGATTTTAAGCTGAAAGAAGGGACATTAAGGGGAGATCTGAGGAAGAAATGTTTTCCTGTGACGGTGGGGAGGCCCTGGTCCAGGCTGCCCAGAGCAGTGGTGGCTGCCCCATCCCTGGAGGTGTTCAAGGCCAGGTTGGAGGGGGCTTAGAGCAACCTGATCGAGTGGGAGGTGTCCCTGCCCAGGGCAGGGGTGGAACTGGATGGGCATTGAGGTCCCTTCCAACCCAAACCATGCTATGGTTCTATGAAAAAATTTACAAATCCAGCTCTTAGCTTCGAAAAGGTTTCACAGCAGCTCTTTGCACCAGTGGTTTGATACCAGATCTGTTCCTGGCTCAAGTCTGGGTTTGCACTACTAGAATAAAAAGTTATATATTTTACTCCAGAAGCAGAAAGCCCATCAGGCTCTGCCAGTAAGACATTAATCTCTTGACCATTCCATTACAAGCATAAATGTTCATGAATTACGAAATTCCTTACTGTCCCCCCCAAGATGTTCACTGTATGTCACAAAGAGAAACCAAAGTAATGGGATAGAAGTGCCATAGAAATTCAGCCAGCAAAAAGCTGAGAGGAGCCCCTCAAGAACATGGAAGATGAACACTGCAGGGTCCTCAGAGTACAGCTCTGGCTGAGCTGGATCTCCAAAGGCTTTGCCAGCACCCTTTCAAGACCAAACTGTGTTATCACTTCTGGGGACCTTCAGGATACGTAGATGTGATGGTCCATCATATCTACATCTTTAGATATTTAATCAGGGTGGTTCATTTTGTGACCTGATTTCAGCAATTGTGAGCACATACCCTCAAAGTCAGGCCTCCTTTGTTAGACAAGAGCTAACACTGAAAAAGCCAAAGAAATCGCTATTTTGCTGAAAAAATACACACTTGGGCACTGACAGGATGGAATTAAGAAGAGAAATAATTAAGGAATAGGATGGACACTTGATAACAGCTGGTTGGAGAATCACGATACCGTGTGGAGCTCTCCTACATTTCAGGCTGATTTTTAATTACTTCGCTCAGGCCACAGTTAATTGTGCATTTCAAACATGTGCCTTTCAACATTTGGCCATTATTACATTTTGATGAAGTTCAGCCCTGACTTAAATTCACAGACATTAAAAATCCAGCAGTGCCGCAGATGCAATAAACCAGATGCTGAGGGAAGCCAAAAGAAAGTTAAAAAAGATAACGTCATTAAAAGCTTACGTAACTCTTCATTTACGGGCCTTACTCTGAAAGTTATCTTGATTTATAACACTGTAGCCTTGCAGAGATCAAAGATCAGGTGGGGAGGCCCTTTCCCAAGTTGCCCAGAGCAGTGGTGGCTGCCCCATCCCAGGAGGTGCTCAAGCCAGGTTGGATGAGGCTTTGAGCAACCTGATGCAGTGGGAGGTGTCCCTGCCCATATCAGCGGGGTTGGAACTGGATGGGCTTTAAGGTTCCTTCCACTCCAGACCATTCCGTGAGTATATGAAGAGCCACCTTCCAGCTCCTGGCTGCTCAGGAGACAATGAGGTGATTGTGGATCATCCTCTTTGACACATAGAACTTTATGACCGCTCTATTGCATTTACTCTTCTAAGCAAGGCTTGCACATTATCAGTGATGTCTGTTTCTAGTACCTTGCAAAAATATATCTAACAACCAGAAAGAAAACCAAGCTCCCACATCAGGCTGAAACATCTGCTCGTGATTTCTTCTGCAGTTCCTCCTAACTCTCAATCACTTTTTCTCTTCTTACTGCCTCAGCAATGTTCCTGAATTTCCTTCCACATCCTCTCCTTCTCCTTTTATATGGATTTCTCCAAACAGAAATGCTTAAACTTATGTTGAACCATTGGAGACGGCAGTGTGTTTAGCCTTCTTTTCAGTGACTGGTGAAACTCCTCCAGGAATTAGAAGTTTTGGTGGACACTTGCATAACATACTTTAAGGAAGGGATCTAAGATGGGGCTTTGAGCAACCTGATCCAGTGGGAGATGTCCCTGCCCATGGCATGGGATTTGGAACTGGATGGGCTTTAAGGTCCCTTCCAACCCAACCCATTCCATTATTCTATGAAAAATCATTTGCTCCTAGAAGCTCAGAAAGGTTTGCACCTGATTTGGGGTTGGTTTTGAGGGGGTTTGCTCGCTGAAGTTTTTTTACTAATCTGGAAAGATGAAATTTCTGAAAGAAGACCCCAAAATTAACAGCACATCTCCAAGGAGAAGGGGTAAAATTATTTGGCATTACAGGAGAGAAAACTGGAAACAGAACAAATTTAGCTGGGCACCAGGCAACAGGACTATCCTATGATAAGTCAAACTACACTGATCCTAAAATAACCCATGTGAACAAATAAACCCTGAAAGCGATAAAGCCCTTCCCAGCAGTGCCCAACTATAACCGGGGGGGATCAGGAGCAAGCTCGTCAAACGTGAAGAACCTCACACTGTCCTACCTCCCATTTCCAAACACGAATGCCACAAAGGGTTTTACAGGTATGGTTGGACTCAGTGATCTCAAAGGTCTTTTCCAATCAAATGATTCCATGATTCTACTCTATGATTCTGAGTTTCTGACTCAATCTTCGCTTCCCTACCCATGCACTCAGAGCTACAGAAAGCTCAGGGAGGTATTTTGGCTGCAATCCCTACTAATGCCCATCCAATACTGCCACGCAGTATCAGGTAAAATGCAGAAGAAAGAGGTGATCAAAAAGACCTAATGAGACTCCTTGCATGCTGAGCTAAGCCTGCTCAGTAGGTTTTGTGCAAGCCTTGAGAAAAGATCTGCACTGGCGAAGTGTCTGGGAACGTGTTATGAGGAGCAGATGAGGGAACTGGGGTTATTTAGCCTGGAGAAAAGGAGGCTGAGGGGAGACCTTATTGCTTTCCACTGCTCCCTGAAAGGAAGTTGTAGCGCAGTGGGTGCTGGTCTCTTCTCCCATCTGACAGGCAGCAGGGCAAGAGGAAATGGCCTCAAGCTGCACCAGGGCAGGTTCAGATGGGACGTCAGGAAAAATTTTTTGACCAAAAGGGTTCCCAGGCATGGGCAGAGGCTGCCCAGGGAGATAGTGGAGTCCCCATCCTGGAGGGGTTTAAAAGACAAGTGGATGAGGTGCTCAGAGATCTCATTTAGTAGTGGACAGGTATGTTCGGACTTGATGATCTCAAAGGTCTTTTCCAACCAAACGATTCTACAATTCCGCTGGGCTCAGAGCACATAAGAGTTACACAAAGATGCAGGACATGAGAAACACAAGGAACAGGGACTGAGCATGGGAGGAAAGAGAAATGGAAATCCTAGGGAGCAAGAGAAACCTTGAGAAGAGAAATGCTAAGCTTGAAAAAATGAATTATTCAAGAGAACAGATTGATGGAAAGAAGGAAAAGAAATGGAAACAGTGAAGGGAAAGCAGATGATGCAGCTTTAAGATTATATATGAAATACAGATTATTTATTCATGCATGCTTTATTCATTCTGTGTCCTGATACAGAACATGTATTGATACTAAAGCCATCCACACTTACACGAACACATGAGGAGCTGCAGGCCAGCATGCTTGATACAGATCCAGCGTGGGGCTGGGGCTGAACTGCAATACCTACACCGTGCTGGGTACAAAACAATCTGCTGCTTCCCGAGCTCAGCACTAAGGTAATCTTCTCATCTCCAGAGAGCAAAGTATCCACTGTACTCTTACTTGTGTACCAGAACTCAGGGAGCAGCTTAATCCCTCAGGCTAATCCTGCCAGGAGCAGTGCCCAGGCTTGAGGGCGATGCCAAAGTGCTGAACATGAGATTGCTCTGCTCCAGTGTAAGACAGAAGCTGGAATGCTGTTCAGTCCTCACAGATGCTCAAACTGCCTTCCTCTTCATCCAAGGTTTCATTTTTTAAGCGGTCTACAATGTGGTGCCCTGGCTCCAGAGAATCATAGATACAACATGATGATCATCATAGAATGGGTTGGGTTGGGAGGGACCTCAAGGCCCATACAGTCCCCCCTGCCATGGTCAGGGACACCTCCCATTGGAGCAGGTTGCTCCAAGCCCCATCCAACCTGGCCTTGAACACCTCCAGGGATGGGGCAGTCACCACTGCTCTGGGCAACCGGGGCCAGGGCCTCACCATCCTCATCATCAAGAATGTATTCCTAATATCTAATCTAAATCTTCCCCCTTCCAATTTAAAGTCATTCCACCTCATCCTGTCACTCCAGGCCCTTCAGAAAAGCTCCTCCACAGCTTTCCTGGAGCCCCTTTCAGTACTGGAAGCTACTCTAAGGTCTCCCCACAGCTTTCTCTTCTCCAGGCTGAAAAATCCCAACTCTCTCAAACTGCCCTCATAGCAGAGGTGCTCCAGCCCTCAGATCATGTCTGTGGCCTCCTCTGGACCTGTTCCAACAGTTTCATCTCCTTCTTCTGCTGGGGATTCCAGAACTGGACACAGGACTCCAGATGGGGTCTCATGAGAGCAGAGCAGAGGGTCAGAATCCCCTCCCTCTCCCTGCTGGCCGTGCTGCTTTTGATGCAGCCCAAGACACGGTTGGCCTTCTGGGCTGTGAGCACACATTGCTGGCTCACAGAACCATGATCATCATGCATCATGATCATACATGACCTCTCCCAGCACTGATCACAAATTCTCAAACGCCTATTTTCTGCAGTAACTTCTCATTTAGATATTTCTTCAAAACACTTTCCCAAAAAAACTCAAAAGGTCCTGGATTTTGAGCTGGTTTTATAGGAAGAAGAGTACTTTACACAACACAGACATATTTCAAGATAGCACAATGGTGACATGTTTCTCTCTTGTGTTCTCTTCCCTCTTTCTCCTTACAGCTGAGCTTCAGCAACAGTGCCAGATAATCTTTTTCTCCCTCAGCACGCTGAAGCCAACACTTAGCATCGCTTCCAAATTCAAATGTCTCCAGAATAGTCAGGTTTGCCAAACAGGAAGACAGAAGATCTTGAGATCAAAGCCTGAATCAAACCAGAAACTACTGTAGAGCAGAGCTCCTTGCAAACCAAGGTGTATTTGGGCTGTGCCTAAGGAAAGCAAAGTACTGGGAAGTCAACTCTACTGAATTCAATCAGGGCTTCTCTGAGTGGAGGAAAACCTGATGAAACCTCCATTCTAAAGCGTTACACTGGATATCAGGAAAAATATCATTATTGAAAGAGTGTTGAAACCTTGGCAGAGGCTGCCTAGGGCAGTAGTGGAGTCTCCATCCCTGGAGGGGTTCAAAAAGCTTGTAGATGTGGCTCTTCGGGACACGTTTTTTTGGCATGGTGGGCCTGGGCTGACGGTTGGACTGGATCTTAGAAGTCTTCTCCAACCTTAATGATTCTGTGAAAGGAGAGGGAACTAAGGCACAGTTGAGGAGAACACCCTCACTTTCTTCTCCTAGATCTTAACCCTGTTGTATCTGGCACTGGCTACCAGCATCCTATAATTATATGCACACTAAACCAGGCCAGTAGTACACTTGCAATTACTTCAAAGACTTATTAAGAACCACACAAAGATCATAAATTATTGAGGACTTCATTGCATGCAGTAGATCTGCACTCAGGTTTAAGGAACTGAAGCAATGAGTTTTACCACTACCATGCCCTAAGCTGAAGGAAAACTTTGTTCTATGTAGGGAAGAGATTTGATCCTAGGACAGACCTCCACCCTGCTGTATGAATATCATGTGTAGGACTGCTCTGTCACCCCAGCGTTGAAGAGGCTTTTTAAAGGGTGAGGAAAACATGAAAGCTACAGCATACAATCATTTGGTTGGAAAAGAACTTTGAGATCAGCGAGTCAAACCATCCCTGTCCACTACTAAAACCAGATCCCTTAGCTCCTCATTTGCTCAGCTTTTAAACACCTCCTTTTACACCTATTTTAAACACCCAGGATTCAAGGCATGGCCTGTTCTGAGTCCAGCTTAACTGCTCTTAATTCTGCCAAACCAAATGATCAACCACCCAAAACCAGTTTCACACTTTCCAATGGGCTTCCATTAACACAATGGGGGTTTTGACATATTATTTTGCTTGCTGGGAAGCAGTACACATGTTTTCATCTACTTTTAATTGCTTATTTCCATATTTTAATTTTATTTGTACCATTATCCAAAATATTTTTCTTTAAAGCGACTCATTTTTTTGTGTGCAGCTTTGGCAAACCCAGTTCGCACAGATAACAAGCTTTATTTCTTTCTGCTGTTCTGTTCTTCGTGGCAGTTATTCCAATAGAGTCACTCAGTGGGACACCTTCCAAAATACAATGAAAGTGCTTCACAGTTTGGGTGGCACTACAGGAACTGGGATGGAAGAAGGCCAAGAAGGTAGATGGAAGTGAAGGGGATTACATAGCTCCAGTCCTTTTCACTTAAGTGGAGATAAACTATAGCATTACAGAAAGGTTGAAGACTGGAAGAACATTTAGAATCATAGAATTGCCAGGTTGCAAAAGACCCACCAGATCATTGAGTCCAACCATTCCCATCAATCACTAAACCATGTCCCTCAGTGCCTCATCCACCCATCCCTTAAACACCTCCAGGGAAGGTGACTCAACCACCTCCCTGGGCAGCCTCTGACAGTGCCCAATGACCCTTTTCCATGATTTTTTTTTTCCTAATGTTCAGCCTAAACCTCCCCTGGCAGAGCTTGAGACCATTCCCTCTCTCCTGTCCCCTGTCACTTGACTTGAATTAAAGATCAACTGTTCCAACACCCCTGGCTCTAAGCAGGCCAGCTAGAGCAGGTTGCTCCAGGGAACAGTCATGTCTTAACAGTCCAAAAGGATGAATACACCTCAGCTTCTGCGGACAACACACTTGACCTGAATGTGGAACATTTCCAGCATCTCAGCTGGTAGCAGCCTTCCCACCCTGAAATTCACACATTCTCAACCTACATAGGCTCATCAACACAAGCTGAGCTACCTGTATTTACAGTACATCACAAGAAGAAAACCACCTACAAAACCGACCTCCTGAGCCACACATGAGCACCAATCAGCAACTCCTGTTTCTGTTCACAGGGCTGTACGGCCTTAGAGAAAACCAAGAAACAAACTTCACCAGCTGATGTTTCCTTGAGTGGAAATACTTTCTCAGGAATTTCTCTTTTTTTGCAGTGACAGAATAACACAATCATTTCTATTTTTCTGGTGAACTCCATTTAGCCTTAGCTTCTCATCCAAATAAAATATACCCAAGTCTTCCTTTTTTTCCCTTTCATTTTCATCTGAAGATTCCCTCAGCTCACTTCTGTCACAAAAACACATCCTGCCTCGCGGAGCCTGGCTCCGATTCAATTTACACTTACACTGAGATCTCAGCCACGTGTGGCTGAGGCATTTGGTCTGTATTTTATTCTATTTCCACCCTTAGAGCTCTCACATGATGAGTAAAGTAGCCCTAAAGCCAGAGGATTATAATGTTCCTGGAATTCGTGGTCATTTGGTGCTTTATGGTGCCCTCAAGCATATATCAGAAAGGGAAGGTAGAGGGGCGATGAATCTCTTGGTATAATGGGATTCTGATGAGGTGAAAAAAGTGAGGAACTCATCATTAGGATCATCACTCAGAGGCTGCTGCATCAAGACATAGATGAGGCACTTAGGGACATGGTTTAGTAGGCATGGTGGTGTTGGGCTGACGGTTGGACTGGATCTTAGAGGGCTTTCCTAACCTTAATGATTCTATGACTCTATCCATTATACAAATTCAGTTAGTTTAAATATGAAAAGTTCATGGTCATATTCTTGTCCAGCATTTCCAGCTCAATTTTGTACCATCTTGGTGATGTCCCAATTAAGATGCAGTAGGAATATGGTGAACCACAGAATCATTTGGTTGGAAAAGGCTATTGAGATCATCAAGTCCAATAATACCTGTCCACTACTTAACCAGTTCCTTGAGCACCTCATCTACCTGGCTTTTAAACCCCTCCAGGGATGGGGACTCCACCACCTCCCTGGGCAGCCTCTGCCAGTGCCCGAGAACCCTTTCAGTGAAGAACTTTTTGCTGATGTCCAGTTGGAACCTCCCTTGGTGCAACTTGAGTCTATTCCCTCCTCTTTCCCTGTCACTGTCACTTGGGAGATGAATTGTTGAATCCTACAATCAACCCTAAGCTCTTCATGGAATCTGTAAATCTATAAAAATGTAAAACACTGGAAGAATGAGAAGTCAGAGAAGCCGGATGATGATCAGAGGTGCAAAGTACTTGGAAATCAACCCCACTGATTTCAATCAGGGTTTCTCTGAAAATTAATTTCTTCATTTTCACCTTCCTCAGGAGAAAAAGACGAGCAGAGTAGGGGAGATGCAAGGATTTCACATATTCTGCAAAGGAGAGTGAGTCATAATGCGCCAAACCCACATTCAGCTATATGGGGGGAATCGGGACCTGCTGTTAGCTCCAGAGACTTGGCAATTACCATTCCGTACATGCTCGCTATATCTCTCCAAAGTTCTTGAGCTACAAGCTCCAGTTCTTCTTTCTTAGAACAGAAGGCAACATATAAATCTCTGCATGACACAAAACCCTTTTGGCCCTCTGAAGTTACCTGTGGAAAGAGAATCATAGAATGGGTTGGGTTGGAAGGGACCCTGAAGATAATCCAGTCCAACCACCCTGCATTAAGCAGGGACATCTCCAACTTGATCAGGTTGCTCAGAGCCTCATCCAACCTGACTTTGAATGTTTCCAGGGATGGGGCTTCTACCACCTTTCTGGGCAACCTGGGCTAGCATTTCACCAACGTAGCCAAGACACGATCTGGCACAGGGAGCTGCCTTCTATCCTTCCTTTGATGAGCTGTCAGCAAACATGGCCCTGTGCGTCCACGTAAAATCCTCATACAGCCCTCTCAGCACTTTCTAAAGCAATAAATTATAGACCACAGCCTTTCCTGTACAAGAAAAAAACTCCACGGGCAAAAGCAGAAACACAAAGGCTGGCGCTGACCTTTCAAATCATTTCTTGTCTCCACGGCCATGCCAGATATCTTGTATTCTTTTAAAAGGAGCCCTAATAAGTAAAGTACTATGTAAAAATGAGACCACCTCCCACGAGGCGTTATTAGCGTGCCCCCAAAACCTCCAGGTGCCTGAAGCTGAGATGACCTCTTCTGCAAATAAAGCAGGAGTCCTGAGAGTGTTTGGAACAGTGTCGTCAAAGAGAAGCAGCAGCCTGAAACTGCTGCAAGCAAAGGGACAGCCCGTCAGGGAGCAGTTGGTGTGTTTGGAAGAAGATCTGCGATACTTTCGGATTAGCACCAACCTGCTGCATGTTCCCGATGCACCTGGGGGCGATATTGGTGGGGAGAGGCAAGAATGAGGGCAGGTACCTGGTCCCACCACCTAGCATCTCACCACATGCGGCTTCTTCACAGATGCCAGCAGGTGCCAGTTCGTGAGGCAGCAGGGCTTACAGATGCTTTCTGGTGCAGAAGAAAGCAGATGATTACAAGCCTGTTGCTATGGCCACCTAATAATGGAAATTCTCAGCCCTGCAGAGAAGGACTTGGGGTGCTGATTTATGAGAAGCTCAACATGAGCTGGCAATGTGTGCTTGCAGTCTAGAAGGCCAACCGTGTCCTGGGCTGTATCCAAAGCAGCATGGCCAGCAAGGACACGATTCTGCCCCTCTATTCCTCACTCCTGAGACCTCAGCTGGAGCTCTGTGTCCAGACCTGGAATCTCCAACACAAGAAGGAGATGGAACTCCTGAAACAGGTCCAGAGGAGGTCACAGAGAGATGATGTGACGGCTGGAGCACCTCTGCTCTGAGGACAGGCTGAGGTTGTTCAGCCTAGAGAAGAGAAGGCTCCAGGGAGACCTTAAAGCAGCTTCCTGTGCTGAAAGGGGCTACAGGAAGGCTGGAGAAGAACTTTTTTGAAGGGCCTGGAGTGGTAGGACAAGGGATAGTTGATTTAAACTGGAAGGGGGAAGATTCAGATTAGGCATTAGGAAGAAATTCTTCACACTGAGGGTGAGGAGGCCCTGGCCCAGGTTGCCCAGAGCAGTGGTGGCTGCCCCATCCCTGGAGGTGTTCAAGGCCAGGTTGGACGGGACTTGGAGCAACCTGATCCAGTGGGAGGTGTCCCTGCCCATGGCAGGGGGTGGAATTGGAGGGACTTTGAGGTCCCTTCCAACTCAAGCCTTTTTATGATTTTAATAACACAGGAGGCAAAATCCCCACCTCAGCCATCTCCTCCTAACTTGAACATAGTATTCCCAGGGACAGGAGAATAAGAGTAATTTCAGGGTAATTCAAGGAGAGGAGCAGGCAGGACTGGAAGAGGCTCTATAAAAGATAGAAACACAAGTGAATCTACCTTCCAGTAGAGATTAAAGCTAACACCAGAAGATGCTATTTTGAATCTAATGGACTCGGAGCTGTGCATCAGCAGTGGGTAACTGCAAGGTACAGATGTGCCTCCAGGAGGTCAAGTTTTCCTCAACTGATTTGCATGGCAGGCTCTAGAAATGCAGTTTTCTCAGTAAGGTGAACCTTTTGCTCCAAGAAATAGCCAGTCCTTATTAAAAAATAACATACATGTTCTCCTTTGCTGTTGTACTGGTTTCATTTCATGCCTGTGGAATGTTGGAGTTTTCCAGAGGATGACTCGGATATAAAAACTGCAATTGCACTTTGATAAATGGGAGCACAGACAAGTTTTCCATCTAAACAGAAACTGAGGATACATAATAGGAGTACAATTACTATTTACGCTCAAACAGCAGCACATATCCCTCCCCTGGGGAAAGGAAGAGCTGACACAGTACTGTTCCAGCTGCGTGGCTTCATTTAGGACAATTTAGGGCCTTCTGAGTGGAAAACTTGGAGCTATAGAGAGCAGATGCCTACATTCACAGTGGGGAACACCATGTACACAAGACAAATTCATGTCTAAGTACCCAAATATAAAGTCAGTAGGAATAAAAGATGTTGGAACCTCTCTATTATGGGCTTCAACTTGCAATCATAGAATGGATAGGGTTGGGTTAGAAGGGACTTCGAAGCCCACCCAGTTCCAACCCCTGCTGCGGGCAGAGACACCTCCCACTGGATCAGGTTGCTCAAAGCCCCATCAAGCCTGACCTTGAACACCTCCAGGGATGGGGCAGCCACCACTGCTCTGGGCAACCTGGGCCAGGGCCTCCCCACCCTCATCAGGAATAATTTCTTCCTAAGATCTCATCTAAATCTTCCCCCTCCCAGTTTAAAGCCATTCCCCCTCATCACTCCACGCCCTTGGAGAAAGTCCCCTTCCTCACCCTGCTGGCCCCGCATCTTTGTATGCAGCCCAGGACACAGCTGACCTTCTGGGCTGCACAGGTTGCCTGCTCATGTCCGGCATCTCAGAAACCAGCATCCCAAGTCCTTCTCCACAGGGCTGCTCTCAACCTCTTCTATAAACCAGCCACCTGTGAAGTCCAGAGCTGGCTTTCACCCTCCTACCACTACTGAGAAATTGTTCCCAAGCCGCACTGTCCCCTTGATTATAAACCTCATTCTTTAAGGGAACCTCAAATATCTTCTAGCTTTGTTTTGTATTGATTTGTTCCTGTGCAAAGTGCTATTCTCTGGCTAAAATATCTAAACAACTACTTTGTGCCTTTTTTCTGCTAAGACCACTGGATCCCCTCTCAGCTTGCAATTTGCTGTGGAGAAGAAGCAAAACCCACAGAACAAAAAGGCTTTCCAGCTCCTAGCTCTTCCCAGTCATCTTTCTCTCCCAAACAAGCTCAACTCCCATTTTGCATTAAGCAAGGGCAAAACTTAGTAATAATATCTAGATGGAAGATGGATGAGATTTAGTGGGAGACCAGATGCATCTCACTGTAGGTGGCCCCACCATTGGCTAAAACCCATTGAAACCTGCTCAGAGGTTTCATAACACAAGTAGGCTTGGTGCATTCCAGCTGAGGAAGGAGACGGATAACTCATTAGGAATACCGCAGATCCCTAAGAGAGAGTAAATTAACAGAAAGTGATCTGCAGGGTCTAGAACTTCATCCAGTTACCCAAAATGCAGAACTATGACTCGCCAGTATCAGTGCAGGGAAGTACGACTGGGAAGTTCCATCACATAGCCCAGGACAGCCATGAGGCATCTAAGCCATCCAGGCTATATGTCCACCATGGCATGAATCACAGAATGACAGGTTGGAAGGGACCTCAAGGACCATCTAGTTCAACCTTTTAGATGATCTATAGTTTAAATGAGATGGCTCAGCACCCTGTCAAGCTGAGCCTTAAAGTGCCCAGTCTAGAGGAATCCACCACCTCCCCGGGGAGGTTATTCCAACATTGAGCTGTTCTCATGATGAGAAATTCCTTCTGGAGACCAATCAGAACCTCCCCAGGAGCAACTTATTCCCACTATCCCTTGTCTTTTCCATGTGACTCCTCAGAAAAAGGGAGTCTCAATCCTCTTGGCAGACACTCTTTATGCACTGGCACACAGCAATAAGGTCTCCCCTAAGTCTTCTCCTCTCCAGGTTGAGCTGCATTTGCATCCAGTAAGCGGTGACAAGTCAGCTATCTGCATTCCACCCATCCCAGCAAACCGCTCCGATGGCAATCTCCCTTTGGGAAGGCTGCCAGCCGGTGAACGATAACGAGAGGTATCTGTGATGATCACACTGTTTCCCACCTTGGCCAGCTTTAATAATGACTGATAAGCTGTTCATTGAGCGTGGCCTTTTTCATGCTGTTGGAAGCTTCAGCAGATTTCAACATTAGCACCTACGTTAGCTTGCTTCACGGAAAGACAAGAGACTTAAATAAGCACAGAAAGCTCCAACCCTGCTGTGAATGACAAACAGACAGTTTAATTTCCCCCCCCAACCCACCCAGAACGCCTGCAATGCAAGAATGTGGCTTTGTTCACATTTCAGAGGAGGAGGATGTAAATGAGTGTCAGCTCCGATTCTCCACAGACCTCACCCTGCAACGCCAATTCCTTCCACAGCTTTAGCTTCCCTGGTGTCACAACAGCCACACATAGAATCATTTGGTTGGAAAAGACCTTCAAGTCCAACCACACCTGTCCACTACTAAACCAGACCCCCGAGAAACTCATCTGCCCAGGGATGGGGACTCTACCACTCCCCTGGGCAGCCTCTGCCAAGGCCTAAGAATCCTTTCTGTAAAGAAATTTTTCCTGATGTCCAGTCTGAACCTGCTCTGGTGCAACTTGAGGCCATTCCCTCTCATCCTACTGCCTGGCATTTGGGAGAAGAGACCAACACCCACCTCACCACAACCTCCTTCCAGGCAGCTGTAGACAGTGATGAAGTCTCCCCTCAGCCTCCTTTTCTCTAGGCTGAATAACCCCAGGTCCCTCAGCCACCTCTCATAACCCTTGTTCTCCAGCCCCTTCCCCAGCTCCATTCCCTTCTCTGGACATGCTCCAGCCCCTTAACATCCTTCTTATAGTGAGGGGCCCAAAACTGAACCCACGATTTGAGGTGCGACCTCACCAATGCCGAGTCCAGTGGCACAATCCCTTCCCTGCTCCTGCTGGCCACACTGTTTCTCATCCAAGCCAAGATGCCATTGGCCTTCTTGGCCACCTGGGCCACTGCTGGCTCATGTCCAGCGGCTGTCAGCCAACACCCCCAGGTTCTTCTCTGCCCATTAGCTTTCCAACCACTTCTCCCCAAGACTGGGGCAGCGCGGGGTTGTTGCATCCCAATTGCAGGACTTGGCACTTGGCCTTGTTGAACCTCATAGATTATAGTCTTCATCTCCACATCACCCAACAGCTGTATTTAAGAAGACAAAAGCATATTTTGTGGAGAAACAACACAGAAAGACTGAGATTTGTGTCTCTAATAAAGTAATACCCGTCCATACCTGTAAGGGCACAGCACAGAATGGGATTCGTACTGAATGTTATTGATATGCTACGTCGCTCTGGTATCGTCTCCAAGGTAGTATCTGATTTAGAGAGGAGCATAGAAAGGGCACCACTGTTTTTACTGAGTGAAAACCACATTCAGAGGATTTAGATGCATCTGGGCTACTGTGCTGCAATCAGGGCTGCAGAACAGAAACCATCACTTAAAAATCTGATTGCAGAGGCAGTATTACTAGATAAATCAAGGCACAATTTTGCCTTCCCGTCTGCATCCTTGCAACCAAAAGTTGACAAATATGAGGAGGGATTCACACCATCTTATCTCCCAGCTCTGGGGTCAGTCACCACTGGTGTCGCTGGTTTGAGAAGGATGGCTGCTGCTGCTGCTTGTGCTCCTCATACACAACCTGTAACCCTCCCACCTGCAACTCTTCCAGTGCTGTGGTTTTGAGAGGATCCAGCCCTGATCAGAGCGATTGCACCTCCAGGTCAATCCTCTGAGACAGCGCATGTCCTTTCATCACCAAGCATCCAGCCAGATATTTTCTTCTCCAGCTGTACAGCCAAGCAGAGCATCCTGCTGCCATCGTCACTCAAACCACGATGCTTCAAAACTGCAGCAGCATATTGGTTCTGTATGCAGCTGCGCTTATAAAAACAGAACCTGTGGAAGCGCTTTCCTGACCCTCACTTCTCTAGACTACTCTGGATGAAAGTCTATCCCTTTTCCAGCATCAACAGAAGGGTTATGGCTAAACCCTCGTGTCTGCAACAAGCAACAAAAACCATTTGGTGTGCTCTCACGCTGGCTTAATTAAAAGTGCAAAGGAGATCAATTGCATTGATATTTGGAGAAGGGTTTCTTCCGAGATATGACTGCATATTTCAGTTAAGAGGCTGATGTGGATAGGGTTAGACCTCCTTGAAAAAACCTCAATCACAGGTTACCCCGCTGAGTGTGCCTGAATTTGCAAACCTGCATTTAACTGCTTTCTTATAAAGGCAATAACCAGGCTTGCAGGCACCATGGCTGTGCCAGGAAGGCAGCTGAAGGGATTAAAATCACAGAACCGTTAAAGCTGGAAAAGACCTCTAAGCTCATCCAGTGAAACCATCAGACCAACCCCACCTTGCCTGCTAAACCATACCCCAAAATGCCATAGCTACATGTTCTTTAAAACCTTCCAGGGATGGGAACTCCCCACTGTCCTGAGCAGCCTCTGCCAAGGCTTCACCACTTAGACACTAAAGAAATTTTTCTTCATGTTCAACCTAAATCCCACCACAGTGCAACTTGAGATCATTTCCTCTCATTGTACCGCTGTCACTTGGAATGAGAAACCAGCACCCAGCTCACCACAACCTCCTTTCAGGGAACTGCAAAGCGCAATGAGGTCTCCCCTCAGCCTCCTCCAGGCTCAACAGCCCCAGGTCCCTGAGCCACCTCTCAGAAGCCTTGTTCTCCAGCCCCTTCCCCAGCTCCATTCCCTTCTCTGGACATGCTCCAGCCCCTCAATGTTCTTCTTGCAGTGAGGGGCCCAAACCCAGGATCTGAGGTGCAGCTTCAGCAGTGCTGATTACAGGGGAACAATCCCTTCCCTGGCCCTACTGGCCACACCATGGCTGATCCAACCCAGGATGCTGTTGGCCTCCTAGGCCACCTGGGACACTGCTGGCTCCTGTTCAGCTGCTGTCTACCAGCACCCCCAGGACCTTTTCTGCCTTTCAGCCTCCCAGCCACTCTTCCTCAAGCTTGGAGTGTTGCATGGGGGTTTTGTGACCAAAGCGCAGGATCCAGCACTTGGCCTTGATAGGTCTCATACAATTGTATGACCACTGTTTGACCAAGCACTCCGATAACGCAAGGAGAGGTGCTGTTATGAAATCATAGCAGCACCCAGACATGGGTAAAACCACACAACCTCTACAAGAACAGTGGAAGGAATGAGAAGCAGAAGGGTTGGGTTTTCGTTATGAACTGTGGGCAACAGCCAGTGTAGGGCTCTGAGATGCAGGACACCTTATTTCTACAGGAGCTGGTAGCTGAAAGGCAGTGTTGCACACCATCCTGCTTTAAGGTTTATCAAAACACTACTCAGATCATCAATTACACTTCCATTTGGAGAAAGAACAACCACGCTAATGAAAAATGAGGAACAGGAGCAACAATGGGAGAGAAAGAAAGAGGGGGCTCAAATAGATTTGTAACGGTCTTCCAGAAACGTTAATTAAAGAATGAATGCTCTCTGCAGGTAAGAAACAGATATATTGCAGTTTTCATAGTGTCTCAAGTGGAGGAGTGTTAGTTAGTGAGCTGCTATGTAATTATCCTTTAGGTCCAGGTACTTCAAGTCTTGCTAGAAACAGTAATTAAAAGCAAAGTAGAAAAGTACCTGGAATGCCTAATTAGACAAATTTGAGATAGGCAGAGCATGGGCACTGGGCACGTAAACTGTGAGCAGAGACCTCTCTGCTGCTCCACCAGCCTCTGGTTTATGTCACTCCACGCAAAAAGCTCATCACTTATAGAATCATGGAATGGTTTGAGTTGGAAGGGACCTTAAAGCCCATCTAGTTCCAATCCCCCTGCCATGGGTGGGGATACCTCCCATTGGATCAGGTTGCTCAAACCCTGTTGACCTCCCCATGGCTTTGCTTAGCTATTGGTGGGATGTCTTGCAGGACCTCTAAGACACAAACCATCATCATCGCTGCAGCAGCCCTAATCCTCCACTAGAAACAGAAGCAGAACAGAATCCTATCACAGAAAAGTGCTGGAGATGACAAAAACAAGCCCTGTGAAAAGCCAGCCTATGAGTAGGCTCCAGGAATCCCAGAAGCTTCCAAGGAGCATCCCGCTGTGTCAGATCCCCTGCTTGTCCCTTGTGGCATTCGGTTGATCATTCATCAACAGGAATGGGGGTCAGCATGCCCCAAGCTGAGCTAGAGCAGCTCAGAGACATCTCAAGCTCCAACGCAACCTGTTATGGTTCATGAGGAGCTGCCACATACAAGCTGATCCATCACAGTAACCCTCTTCTGGGCTTGGCAGGGACTTGTTAAGCCACAGTAATGTGGTCACAAGGATTATTTTACAGGCTACCCTGAGGCTTGCTGACTCACAGGCTGAATCCATGTCTAAGCTTTGGTCTGTCTGTTCTCAGATTCACCCCACAGAAGTGAACAAAAATAACAATATCTATTCATTTTAAGAAATAATTCCTTATTCCAAAAGAAGCACATTGTCATGGAATGGTTTGGGTTGGAAGGGACCTTAAAGCCCTGGAGGTGTTCAAGGCCAGGTTGAGTGGGGCTTGGAGCAGCCTGATCCAGTAGGAGGTGTCCCTGTCCATGGCAGGGGTGGAACTGGATGGGCTTTGAGGTCCTTTCCAACCCAAACCATTCTATGATTTCTCCACATTCCTTTTATTCATCTATGCTGAAAGGTGGCATTTTATTTCCATGGCCACATTTTCCACTATAAAAAGATATTAACAACCTTGTGTGGTCTTTTCCCTAAGATGGTGACTCTGTAGTTGATTAAAGCTGAAATTTAAAGGTACATGGAGGTGTACATACTTATCTAGATGTGTCCAACTATTCTTCCATTGAAATCGATAAAGACTGGATGGCTCAGTGCTTCTAAAATTTCTTTCTGTACCTATGTGAATCTTCTTTGGGCCAAATCCAGAAATTCATGTTCAGTACCTGGTCCACAGAAACCAGAACCTTGCCCCAAATTCTTTTGCTCTGGAAAAATACACAGGGGAACATGAAGATCTCTGCATGGGGTATGAGAAACAGCTCTCTCTGGGAGCACCTGCTCAGCTGCACAAGATGATGCTCAGTGTCTTACCAGATAGTCCACATCCTCTAAACACCTCCTGGCTGCTTTTCTGGTCCTCCCATCCTACTCAGTACATTGAATAAGAATTTTAGGATGCTTGTTCTCTTACGTTGAGTTACAAAAAGTTCCCCTAAGCTTCTGATCCGATGTTTAGATTTTCAGGCAGTTTAACTTGGACAAATGAGTGTCTTCTACAAGAAAAGCATTATCTGTCCCTTAACCATCAAGGCATTGTTCTACAGAATGAAGGTGCCAGAGATGCCTGAGGGAAAGGGCTCCAAGAGCGTCTTTTAAGATGAGCAAAATAGGACCATTTTCCATACTCTCATTTTGTCAAATGGTTGAAAGATACTAGCAAAAACATTCCCAAATCCCTGAGTTCTAGCAGGACTCTCTAAAAGTGAAAATTGAAGCCTGAAGAGTTGAAAATGTCCCTCAGTTATAAGTTACATAAACTCAGACGTTATAAAGGGATGTATCAGGCAAACTCAACCATCTAGGCACCATAAACCCATCAGGCAATCAGTCTGGAGAACACTCCTAAGAACACATTCTGGACCATTGCAGTGTGTTTTCAATGGAACCAGTCTGGTTTATTCCTCTGAGCACGCTGGGAGCCAAATGCGGAGATCTCAGCTGGAGTTCTGCGTGTTGCAACATTCCATCCACCTAGAGGAAATCAACAGCCATTTTTCGGAAAGCATATAAAGATAAAAAGTATATAAGGTCATCTGCACGGTTTCATATCCATCACCTATGTAGTCACGATGGATTATATTTAAAAACAGCAGCCACGGGCTTTTATTCCCAGAAGCATCCTTGATACACAGGTAATGCCTTCCTGAAAACCCATATCTGGGTCTTAATAAATGGTACTCAGGCATATTGACTATATATCAGACTTAGAGCAGCCCAGCTGAGCCTGGAGAAAGCACTTCATCCTCCTTCATTAAGCTTGCCTAGATGGCTCCCAAGCACACTCACGCAAACCTCAGTACAGCCTCGTACATCACAGATTCAACCCCTCTGCCACAGGCAGGGACACCTCCCAATGGATCAGGCTGCTCCAAGTCCCATCCAACCTGGCCTTGAACACCTCCAGGGATGGGACAGCCACCACTTCAAAGGGGCACAAGAATTTGAAATTCCATGCTCCGTCGCCAGCTGGCACAGGGGCTCTTTTCACTGAGTATATACAGTAACAGTCATTTCTGGATAAAAATAAGCAGGACCAGCTTTGTGGAGGCACATGGGAGTAAGAGTTCATCTCAGAGAAGTTCCTAGCAGGGGAAGACAGAACTTGTTTATTCCATTATTGGGCATTTAATTCCTTTTGCAAGCACATGAGGGGAGAGACAGAACACCATCTTGTTTAAGTACCAGCACATGAAGCCTACAATCAACACATCAGCACTGGCAGGTACACAACTATGGACTTGGAGCACTCAATGCATGGCTAATTTAAGACCTTAAATACTTTTTTTTTCTCCAACAAGTACACAGCAGATATTTCTGGAAACAAAAGTCTGTCACAAAGATGGTTTCTGAAGCACACTTTCCATATTTTTTAAAACAGCTTTTAGACAAGCTTCACAGGACCCAGATTGCCCAGAGAAGTCACAGATGCCCCATCCCTGGAGGTGTTCAAGGCCAGGTTAAACGGGCCTTGGAGCAACTGGATTCAGTGGGAGGTGTCCCTGCCCATGGCAGGGGATGGAACTGGATGGGCTTTAAGGTTCCTTCCAACCAAAACCATTCTGTGATTCAGTGATAACCTGGGCTACAACTGGACACTGCAGGGAGAGCTTCAACAACTCCTTGCTCTTATGTAGGCCAGAGGAGAATTTATTTCTACTAATCTTAGTACCCTGCACCTTGATCACCTCAACTCTTCAGGCAGAGAAATGACTTTCAAATAAATTTGTCACTTCAGGGAAGCATAAGGCTTCTGTTCTCAAAGTCCCCACAGTACGCGTGTCCCTTTTTCAGGATAATGTGCCCACTCCGTACACGCCAACAAAATCTTTCTACATGACTAATTTTCAGGTTGAACTGACTTGATAAATAGACTGACTCACCACAGAATTTAACTATGCATTAGGTCCTATTAGTGAATTAGGCCCTTTTGTTTTGCTCCAGAGTGCTGTCAAGAGCTGTAACGGCTTTCCTGATTAATGAAGAAGAGAGAAAAGTTATTTCAAAGACAAGGGCAGATAGGAATTTTCTTCTCTCCTGTTTTCTTAGTGGTAGTTTTAGAAGGATGGAGCATTCCATCAGTAAAAGCAGCACAAAATGCTGCAGGCTTTGCAACTGGCCTGAGCCGTGTTGCGGATGCAGGCCAGAATCGAGTGGGACATCTCTTCTTTCCAACCATCCCAATGCTTAAGCTTTGATTTATATGTATAACCATGGCCTGGGTGGGCAGCAGGACAAGAGAGGGGATTCCTCCTCCTCTACTCCTCTCTCCTAAGACTCCACCTAGACCCGTGTTCAGTTCTGGAATCCCAAACATAAGAAAGAGATGGAATTGTTGGAGCGGGTTCTCAGGAGGCTGGAGCCCCTCTGTTATGAGAGCAGGCTGAAAGAGTTGAGGTTGGAGAAGAGAAGGCTCTGGGCAGACCTTAGAGCAGCTTCCAGTACTGAAAGGGCCTCCAGGAGAGCTGGGGAGGGGCTTTTTACAAGAGTCTGGAGTGATAGGTCAAGGGGGAATGGCTTTAAATTGTAAGGGGGAAGATTTAGATCAGACATCAGGACAAGATGTTTTCCTATGAGGATGGTGAGGTCCTGGTCCAGGTTACCCAGAGCAGTGGTGGCTGCCCCATCCCTGGAGGTGTTCAAGGCCAGGTTGGATGGGCCTTTTAAGCAACATGATCCAGTGGGAGGTGTCCCTGCCTGTGGCAGGGGGTGGAATTCGATGGGCTTTAAGATCCCTTCCAACCCAAACCAATCCATGATCCTGTGTGAGCTCTGGCCTTGAATCCCTGGTGGTTTCTGACAAATGACTTGTGCTGCCCCCTGCCCTGAGCCTGGCTTTATGTACCCATAGGATATATCATGCTGTGAAGTAGTTCAAAGTGGCTTATTGGTATTGCTTATTTCGGAGTTATTAGCTCCCAAGGACACCCTTAAATAT
This sequence comes from Phaenicophaeus curvirostris, assembly GCF_032191515.1. Classification (NCBI taxonomy): domain Eukaryota; kingdom Metazoa; phylum Chordata; class Aves; order Cuculiformes; family Cuculidae; genus Phaenicophaeus; species Phaenicophaeus curvirostris. Next base: position 65,440,932 of record NC_091396.1, on the reverse strand, counting down.
CCTTTACCACATTTCTGCTTTGCAATACTACCTGGTTTTTATATTTGCTTGCAAACCAATAACTTGACATCTAACGCCTTCCAGCATTTATTTTCACAGTGGAGGCTGTTTCAAAGCAGTAGCGTACTTTACGGATTGCACAAAGTGGCTGGTTCCACAATACGACGATAGCATTGATCTTCAGGGCTCTCTGTATTGAAGGAACTCCATTAGCTCTATCAATGGCTTCTTTGTCTTGCTTTATTTTTAGCATTTTCTCAATTGATCCGATAGCAACTGGACGAGGGTCGTGTGTCTGGGGTTTTTCTTTCAGAAAGAAAGGGATTCTGAACTTGAGTCTTAAAAATACACTCAGAACGTGACCATATTGTGTAGCATTTATAGAGCCATAGAATTGTTAGGGTTAGAAAAGACCTCTAAGATCATGGATCCAACCACCATGCCTATTAAACCGTGTCCTAAAGCACCATATCTACACATTTTTTTAACCCCTCCAGGGATGGTGACTCCACTGCTTCCCTGGGCATCCATCTCCTGTATTTGTGATGTGCTGAAGAAGAATGGGATGAAACTCAAACCCATGAAATGCAGCAAAGCTGATCTCCCTCCAGAGCTCCTGCATGAGGCCCAAACCCAGACTCAAAAGGGACTAAATCCATCCTGAACAAGGAACCATAGGAAAAAGGGCGGGGGGGGGCTTCCTTCCCCTATTTCAAACATGCAGTACGAAAAATAGACAAGGCACAAAAGTGCATAGTGAAACACAGAAGGCACCAAAGGTTTCTCAGAACTACAGGTCTCTCCTCTTGGGACTTGCTTTGCAGCATCTGCAGCTCATTAAAAACCTGCTTGTGAGATGTTGCTAAGGACACTGCTCCTTACAACAGATTTCACTTGTCATTCACATTTAAAGTGCAAGGCATTTGAAGCCTGTTGCATGCAACAGCAACATCAGGCACATCATGAAGCACCAGAGACCCCCAGCTACATCACACGCAGGCTCCTGCATGACTTGTAGGTAGAACTTGGACCATTTAGCCTTATGAAACCCAGAGGGGTATGTTTCCAGAGCCCATGGTTGACATTGTTGGGCATCACCTCTAAAGGTCTCAGCATAACCTTATCTGTGGACAGTTTTGCCCACTTAGATATTTACCAATTGTGGCCTTTTACTAAAATTCCTCTTTTTCCCAACACACATTCACACTGAGATGTTTATAGACATCAGAGAGATCTTCCGCACATAATAATCATAGGCTCTAATTCAGAAATCTCTCACCTCTCACTTTGCAAACCCTAGTCTAAAAGTCCACAGATAGAATCAAAGCCTTCATAACAGTGTGTTAATTAATTTGATTGGGGAAAAAAAAAGCTACTAAAGAGACCAAAAGTGTCCACATTTTCCTTCTTCCCACTTCAGGAAAAACAACATTTCAGTAAGAACATGGATGTGTTGGAGCGAGTCCAGAGGAGATCACAGAGATGATCTGAGAGCTGGAGCACCTCCTGTATGAGGAAAGGCTGAGAAAGATGGGGTTGTTCAGCCTGGAGAAGAGAAGGCTCTGGGGAGACCCTAGAGCAGCTTCCAGCACTGAAAGGGGCTCCAGGAAAGCTGGGGAGGGACTCTTGACCAGGTAGTACAGGGAGAAGACAAGGAGGAAGTTTTCAGCTGAAAGAGAGGAGATTGAGATAAGATCTTAGGAAGAAATGTTTTGCTGTGAGGGTGGGGAGGCCCTGGCCCAGGTTGCCCAGAGCAGTGGTGGCTGCCCTGTCCCTGGAGGTGTTCAAGGCCAGGCTGGATGGGGCTTGGAGCCCCTGATGCAGTGGGAGGTGTCCCTGCCCATGGCAGTGGGGGGGACTGGCTGGGCTCTGAGGTCCCTTCCAACTCAAACCATTCTACGTACACTTCTGTACAGACTGTGCCAATCCACATTCTGCTGGTGTGTTTTGTGTTCAGTCTAACCTGTGTCTGTCATTCGTGTTTAAAGTGCCAGGCAGAGCTCTGGCACTACATAAATAACAACAGGGTGACATCAAATCAAGCAAGGGAAGAAATGCAGCTGACAAGGTTTTCTCCCTTGACATTCATACTCTGAATTTCTTCGCCTTTGTCATTTGACTTAATGGGTTTGCAAACTACATAATAGAAACTAAAATGTAACTAAAGTTAAGATATAAGCTTGATGTTCACCAGGATAATACGTGAGAGAGGAGGGAGGAAGGAAGGAGGAAAGAGGCTTTCAGAGCCAGAGTGCTTTCTTGTAGGTGGCTATAATAGTGACAAACAAATAGGAACTGCAAAGTAAAGAGCAAGAAAAAAGGAATTCAATTTCTTAGTCCTGTGACAGAAAGGTACGCAATAAATAGAAAGGAAAGGGGAAGACAAACAGGATCTAGTTATGCCCTGAGCATGTAATTATAGACAAGCAATCATAGGATGGTTTGGGTTCAAAGGGACTTCAAAGCCCATCCAGTTCCACCCCCTGCCAGGGGCAGGGACACCTCCCACTGCATCAGGGGCTCCAAGCCCCATCTAACCTGGCCTTGAACATCTCCAGGGATGGGGCAGCCACCACTGCTCTGGGCAACCTGGGCCAGGGCCTCCCCACCCTTACAGGAAAGCATTTCTCCCTAAGATCTCATCTCAATCTCCCCTCTTGCAGCTGAAAACTGTTCCCTCTCATCCTACCCTTGTCCTCCCTGATCAAGAGCCCCACCCCAGCTTTCCTAGAGCCTCTTTCTTTACTGGAAGCTGCTCTGAGCCTTTTCTTCTCCAGGATGAACAACTCCAACTCTCTCAGCCTGTTCTCATACAGGAGGTGCTCCAGCACTCAGATCATCTCCATGGCCTCCTCTGGACTCGCTCCAACAGATCCATGCCCTTCCTGTGCTGAGGACTCCAGAACTGGACACAGAGTTCCAGGTGGGGTCTCACCAGAGCAGAGGGGCAGAATCCCCTCCCTCACCCTGCTGAGCACACAGCTTTGCATGCAGTGCAGCTCAGGCTTTCTGGGCTGCAAGCACTCATTGCCGGCTCACATTGAGCTTCTCATCCACCAGCACCCCAACTCCTTCGGTGCAACATGGGGATCTTCCAGTCCTAAAACTTTCCAGCACTCAACAAAGTGCCTGCATTTCTGGGTCCAGGTTGAGCACAGCTCCCCAGAGTTAACATCTAACTCTTGTTAACCTACTCTGACCCAGATCCAAAATTACTCAACATATTTTAGAGACCTCCTTCTCACCAATCATCACAGTAAATCATTCTAAACCCTAGAGTGCTCAGAAATCTTCTGCCCAGACAGAATTATTGCCAATAGCACATCTGAGCTGTCTGGAAACAGGAAGAAGCAGGTACAATAGGAGACTACCGTGAATTTATGTATGTGGCATTAATTTATTATCGGAAACGAAGCTACGTTCTCATTGGGTTCAATACAACAAAACATCCATTGCACTGGAGTTCTGCCACTACAGAAGAGAAAAGGTTTGGTCATGAGAAATGGTCCTGTAGTTATCAGCATGGAGAGACAAACAAAAACTTTGTCCATCACCCTATGCAGCACTAGTAAGGTCAGCTGTTAGGACTGCATAAACTGAACCCAAAACAACGTTCAGCTGAAGACGATGAAGGATTACATGCTTAGGCTTCAGCACCTACAGAGGTTATGTATTTTTGGTTTTATACTAATTAGAATTATTCCTATGGACCTATGAGCCCACTGGTTTCAGAGAAGTTGTTCCTGATTTAATTCAGGAATGGAAACTTGTCTTTCTGCTTCCAGGATTTGATCTAAATGTGTGTATTTTTCCACCTGCATCATTTTCACAACCTAACTTTTCAGATTCCTATTTGCCACCTTTTTCAAGTGGACAAGGATCATTTTGACTTGCAGCACTGCTCTGACAGAGAGGATTTAGGGGGGATAACAGCAAAGCACCAGTCCCACAGAAGTATTGATACTCATTCTTGGAAGAGACTTGGTGGAAAGTCCTCAGTCTCCCTCAATGCAACCAACACTACTGTTAGTATCTTATCTCCTGAGATGCCCCATTGTGAGACAAACATGGACCTTGTGACTTCTGACACCCTCGTTCAGACATTTATTGCAATGGTTTTAGCTCCTTGAGAAAAGAGTCTTCTCCCCAAAATCAGGAACATCAGAATACTTTGAAACCATAGATGAAATTCAGGCCCTGACTGAGGGGCAAGTGGAGAACAAGCAAACATCCATCACAGAATCATGGAATGGTTTGGGTTTGAAGGGACCTTAAATCCACCCAGTTCCACCCCCCTGCCATGGACAGGGACACCTCCCACTGGATCAGGGGCTCCAAGCCCCATCCAACCTGGCCTTGAACACCTCCAGGGATGGGGCAGCCACCACTGCTCTGGGCAACCTGGGCCAGGGCCTCCCCACCCTCATCCTGAAGAATTGCTTCCTAACATCTAATCTAAACCTTCCCCCTTTCAATTTAAAGCCACCCCCTCTCGTCCTTTCACTACATCATCACACCAACTGTAATAATGGATGATTTCCAGAAAATAGCACAGAACATTTTGTAAAAATATGGCATTTTCATGCACTTCACCCTTGTCCTGTGGCAAGGTACGTGTCCTTATTGCACCTCCTATGCTTAAGACAACAGGGAACTCACCAGATAAAAACAACTCAAGCCAAAATGATCAGTCAGGCAACAATCCATTAGCTCATGGAAGTGCTGCCTGTTCCAGTTTTTATTAGTTGTTTAGCAGCAAGTATCACACCCCAGCCTCTGGTTTCAACTCTCTCTCTGGTTCTTGCAAGGGTTTTTCTGCAGATGTTTTCTCCACCGTGTCAGGCTGTGTTTGCTACTAGTTGCAACTCCTGTTGTTGGTCTCTGCAAGACTTTCACCCCAGGATATTACTGCAATCGGTCCTTTGGTGTGAAGTGCCACACAGCCTGTTCCCAGCTTGGAGTAGCCTTGTCCCCCTCAGATGAGGCTCTCCAGGGTGGTTATGTACAACATGTTTGAGTGAAGTACGTAGATGTTATTTCTCTCAGACCCTCGGTCACCTTCAGACTCTGACGTAAGCTGGTGGGTAAACGCAATTATCAAAGATGGTGAGGGATGCTAAAAAGAGTCTGTACAGGACCCATCCCACTTAATTTTAGCAATCCAAAAAGAAAGGGTCTAACCCAGCTAGGTGCCTGCTCCTATAACTAGCGTAGAAAGAGGAGAAATGCCAGGGGATGCTTCAGTCCATCTGTTTTAAACAGGAACATGGTCCTGTTAAGAGACTCCAGAGAGCGAAAAAGATGAGAGCAGATGCCAGAGCAAACTGCCAGAAAGCCAGCCATACCCTGGGCTGCTACAGAAGTGTAACCAGCAGGTCAAGAGAAGTGATTCTCCCTCTCTACTCTGGTGAGTCCTCACCTCAAGCCATGTGTCCAGTTCTGGAGCCATCAGCACAGGAAGGAGATGGAGCTGTTGGAGCAAGTCCAGAGGAGATCAAAGAGATGATCCAAGGGTTGGAGCACCTCCTGTACAAGAACAGGCTGAGAGAGTTGAGGTTGCTCAGCCTGGAGAAGAGAAAGCTGTGAGCAGATCTTAGAGCAGTTTCCAGTAAAGAAAGGGTCTCCAGGAGAGCTGGGGAAGGGCTCTTGATCAGGGAGTGTAGGGAGAGGACGAGGGAGAACAGATTTCAGCTGAAAGAGGAGATTGGGATGAGATCTTAGGGAGAAATATTTGCCTGTGAGGGTGGGGAGACCCTGGCCCAGGTTGCCCAGGGAAGTGGTAGCTGCCCCATCCCTGGAGATGTTCAAGGCCAGGTTGGATGGGGCTTGGAGCAACCTGATGAAGTGGGAGGTGTCCCTGCCCATGGCAGGGTGTTGGAACTGGGTGGGCTTTAAGGTCCCTTCCAACCCAAACCATTCCATGATTCTATGAAATACATTAGAGAGACTCAAGAGGTATGAACACAGCTAAAGAAAATGAAAGGATCTAATTATTGCAACAAGAACAAAAAGAAGGAAAATTAAGACACGGTCTTGCAGAAGAACCAGAGCTGGCCCCTGCTCTTTGCCTCAGGCTGCACCCATAACCTAGAAAGGATAAAGATGCTGATTTAGTCATCCTATGCTAACCAGGGTCTCCCCACCTTCAAATATCTACACATTTTTGGCACCATAAGTATGTTACAAAGGGACTGATAACAAGATCCCACCTACTACTTCTTCAGACTCAGCCTTCATCCTCCAGGTCCTGCTAGTTCTTAATCCCTTTAAAAGTCTTTTTGCTCCTGGAGGAGCAACTTGAAATTTCCTTCTCAGATGTTTATAAACTGTTCTCAAATAGAGAACAATCATCTAGTGAAATTAGGGACCCAGGGAGAAAACAATCCCTTCCACAACCACCTCCCACAGGCCAGGGAGACATTCCCTGGCTTGTTTCTTTCATTTATGCAATCCCAACAGAGCTGGATATCAGCCACAACCATGCATTAGGTCACTAAGCACAAAACAGAAGTGCTACCATCAACCCTGGCTTCTTATCTTTTAAGGATATGAACCTCCTCTGTCTCCAGCAAAGCAGCACTCAGTTATTCTTTACAAAAAAGGAAACAATTTGTCTGCAGCTATTTTTTCCCTTCCATTGCCACTTCTTCTAGCTTTTCGTATGGCCCCATGGGATCCTCATATCTTCGCATCAAAGGAAAGAGGCATGAGATGATGCTGAGTGCTCCGAGGTAACATTTGGGGTGCCTGTATATTGATGTTTTGGATCTATTTATCTATATCTGTACTCAAAATATGATTTTCAAGGACAGAAAGAGAACTCATGGATGAAGTTGAGCAACATGTCATTTATCCTGCTGGGTTTCCTTGAATCCATTAAAATGTGTTGCCCTAAAGTGAAAATAGCTCATTCCTTAAAGAGCTTCATATCACTTACTGAAGACCATTCTCTGCTTTCCTACCATTCCCTGCCACAAAGCTTTTAACAAACAGCAGCACCTCAGGCTTGGGGAAGAGCAGCTGGAAAGCTGACGGGCAGAGAAGGACCTAGGGCTGTTGGCTGACAGCAGCTTAACATGAGCCAGCAGTGGCCCAGGTAGCCAAGAACGCCAACAGTATCCTAGCTTGGATAAACTTTGGGGTGGCCAGCAGGAGCAGGGAAGGGATTGACCCCTGGACTCAGCACGGGTGAGGCTGCACCTCAAATCCCGGGTTCAGTTTTGGGCCCCTCACTCCAAGAAGCACATTGAGGGGCTGGAGCACATCCAGAGAAGGGAGCGGAGCTGGGGAAGGGGCTGGAGAACAAGCATTCTGAGAGGTGGCTGAGGGACCTGGGACTGTTTAGCCTGGAGAAAAACAGCCTGTGTTGAGACCTCATCACTGTCTACAACTACCTGAAAGGAGGTTGTAGAGAGGTGGGCACTGGTCTCTTCTCCAAAGTGACAGGCGACAGGATGAGAGGAAATGGCCTCAAGCTGTGCCAGAAGAGGTTCAGATTAGACATGAGGAAAAATTTCTTCACTGAAAGGGTTCTCGGGCACTGGCAGAGGCTGCCCAGGGAGGTGGTGGAGTCCCTATTGCTGGAGACATTTAACAGACGGGCAGATGAAGTACTGAGGGATCTGGTTTAGTAGTGGACAGGTACAGTTGGATTCAATGATCGCAAAGGTCTTTTCCAACCAAGCAATTCTGTGAAGTCTTTTCTATTTTTTCCTCTCTCTCTCCTAGCACATATTGGATGCTTCATAATTTCCTTTATTTATTTTTAAGCTTAGAAGTACTTTTTACACTCCCATATTTTCAGAATAAATTGACTTCTGAGCTCAAGAGCTGCACATGGGATTCATGGACCTCTCTTGCCAAAACTATTTTCATTTCTATTTCAATGCCATCTCATTCATCTTCCACTGAAGATGCCCTTTCTCTTGGCTTATCGGTCCGAGCATCAGAAGATGTAATACCAGCAGTGCACCACGACAACCACAGAACTCCTGGATAATCCAGTTACCAAAAGCTGGCGCCAGTGCTTCATCAGTTGTGCTAGGAGTGACCTGGTTAGACCCATGAAGACAGTCTTAAAGAGTACAAAAGTTTCCACTCTGATCAAGCTTCTCAAATGTACTAGGTACCCGAGTAGAGCATGAGACAGATTTTAACCATTTCTAAGGGAAAACATTCCTTTTGCATGCTGCCATGTCCAGGTAGGAACATGGGATGCTAAGCAAGAGGCTCCCCAAAGCACAAGACCTCCACCCTGGTATGAGTTCAAGATGCACAGCTTCTTCTAGCAGTGCTGCAAGGCCAACAATGAGCTGGATCTTAGTCCTGCTGAAGTCCCGGACATCGTGGTCTGAGATGGCATTCTGAAATCTCAGCACAAACATAAACCAGAGAGCAGACTAGTTTAACAACAATCACGTTTCTGCTTCAATAGCACACCCTGCATCCAAGAACACCCCCACCAGTAGGAGTTTCACTGTCTCTTCACTTCCATGAGCTCTTCTAACCTCCTCTACACTGCTGCTCATCCCATTTCTCCAGGGTACACCTCTCACCAACAGCTTCTACCCAGTACCACCTGCTCATAGAGACTACACTGATTGCCAATGAATTGGACAAGCAAGAAGGGGAAAGAATGGGTATCTAGGAATAGAATATCTAGAAGAATAACCAGTCAACCAGGAAAAAATGTGCCCTTGGAACAAAGACATCTTCCTGCAAAGGGACAAGCAACTCAGTCAATGTAACTAATATTACCACATTGATCCTTGAATCATCCACTAAATGATGACATGAACAGAAGCAGGTCTGAGATCCTGGTAGAACATCAACAGCTCCCATCTAACTCACTGACACATGGACATTCCTCACCACCTCACCTGCAATTACCAGCAAATCCAGGCTCATGAACCATCCTGTCGAGCAGACTGTCCCACCACAGGCCAGGAAAACCTAAAACACCCTAGTGCTCTGGACACATCAGTAGGACTCAGGACACAAAGGGAATCATAGAATCACTAGGCTGGACAGGACCCACCGGATCATCGAGTCCAACCATTCCTATCAATCGCTAAACCATGGCCCTCAGCACCTCGTCCACCTGTGCCTTAAACACCTCCAGGGAAGGTGACTCAACCACCTCCCTGGGCAGCCTGTTCCAGTGCCCAATGACCCTTCCTGTGAAATTTTTTTTCTGATGTCCAGCCTGACCCTCCCCTGGTGGAGCTTGAGGACATTCCCTCTTGTCCTGTCCCCTGTCACTTGGGAGAAGAGCCCAGCTCCCTGCTCTCCACAACCTCCTTTCAGGTAGTTGTAGAGAGCAATGAGGTCTCCCCTCAGCCTCCTCTTCTCAAGGCTAAACACCCCCAGCTCTCTCAGCCGCTCCTCATAAGACGTGTTCGCCAGGCCCCTCACCAGCCTCGTTGACCCATCTCCTCTCCCAAAACACTTGCTCCCCATCTGGGCTGCTTTTTCTTCTCTTGCCTGCCTTGTTTCTTGGCAAGCAAAGAGTTAATGACTTTTGCACTCAGACAGACTCTCCTTTGTACTCAGCAGTAACACCATCCTTACACAGCGTGTATTCATACCAGACCAAAGGTCTTCGTCTGGGTCGTGCTCTTTGAATATGCTTTGTGACACAAACAAATGGAAGACAAAGCAAAGCAAATGCACAGCCCTGACTTCTGCAGCAGTGCTGGCTTAGGAAGGCATTGCTCCTGGTGATTTCCACCTCCTAGCAGGTGGAGACACCGCAGAAACACAGCCCTAGCATCCACTGTCTGGTCCCATCAGAAATCACTGGATCTGATGGTAAAAGGATTTGGAGCAAGTCTATAACTTTCCTTCTGCTTGGCAAGGACTACTTCTTGTCCTTACATTTTAGAAACGAGTTTAATAGGTACTGTTAATCCTGGACACTCAAGGAAATTCAGTTGTGACTAACTGGCTAACTGAGGACCTATAGATAATAGCCTCATTTTTAAGCTGAAAGAGGGTAGACTAAGATTTTATGAAGAAATGTTTTGCTGTGAGTGTGGGGAGGCCCTGGCCCAGGTTGTCCAGAGCAGTGGTGGCTGCCCCATCCCTGGAGGTGTTGAAGGCCAGGTTGGATGGGGCTTGGAGCCCCTGATCCAGTGGGAGGTGTCCCTGCCTATGCAGGGGGTGGAACTGCATGGGCTTTGAGGTCCCTTCTAACCCAAACCATTCTGTGATTCTATGATTTGGAGACTTCTTGCTTGACACAGACTTTGTTCCCTGTACAACTGCACTGTTGGGATGTTTCACTTTGCCCAAGGAACCACCAGAGCTTTCCATCAAAGAAAAAAAATAAATAAAACAAAAGTCAGACAACTTTGGGTCACCCTCCCTGCAATTCCATCCCTGGAGGGGTTTAAAAGCTGGGCAGGTGAGGTGCTCAGGGATCTGGTTTATAGTAGTGAACAGATATAGTTGGACTCAACAATCTCAAAGGTCTTTCCCAATGAGGCAATTCTATGATTCTATCCCCACCCTTGGGTAAATGAACCCATGCTGACAGCCGCAAGGAGCCTCACACCCTTATGAAAAAGTTTGCACCCCAGTGGCTTTGGATGATGCCTGACCTGCTTTACACCTTCCTTACCCAGACGCAGCACTATTAATTACAGAAAAAGCACTGTTGCTTCCTAGGAGTGCCACACGATCGATTTTACTGATATTCATGGGATTTACTGGTATAGAAGAAAGACCAAGAATTGTTCTCTTTGTGCAGAAAACCATTTATTTGGCCATCCAAAGTATTTATGAGGTATCTGCAACATTATTTAGGATATCTGTATTTAACATTTCTCCTTCACATCATCACTTATGCTTTTTCTGATCCTGTGAGTGAGCTCTCCAGTACTGTTATTGCTGATCCTGAGCTTAAAATGCAATTTTTTTGTTTTCCTGTGTTTTCCATTCTCAAGATTAGGAACCAAGATCTCTGTTCTGCACATATAAACACATCACATGGATATGAAAACACCAAGCACAAGCAGAAGGCTGTGAATGTAATAAATGATAGCAAAGCCATGGGGATATTTCTGTCAGAGTAACTGACGTTAGGGAGCAAATACAGTTTTATGTTTCTTGCAGCTAATTAATTGAAGATACAAGAATACTCTGTGAAGGGCAGAAAGGACTTTGAGGAGAGGAAACACCTCTATTGGTGTGTCACTCTTGAATGTCATGTCTGGAATGTGGATGGGAAAAAGTGTTGCAAGGGTGACAGAAGAGCATGGAACCCCATGATAAAGGCTGTTCTCCCCCAATACCTTTCCTTGCAGCAGCCCTTGCTTTCCCCAGAGCAGAAGGGATGGACCCAAACAGTACAGTTGACACGACAGAAGGCCAGGATGTCATCCAGAGGGATTTGGACAAGAAGGAGAAGTGGGTCAACGAGAACCTCATGAGGTTCAACAAGGCCAACTGCAAGGTCCTGCACCTGTGTCAGAGCAGCCCCTGGCATCCATATAGGCTGGGGAATGACGTGATTGAGAGCAGCCCAGAGGAGAAGGACTTGGGGTGCTGGGAGAGGAGAAGCTCAACATGAGCCAGCAGCGTGCACTCCTCTGCTGTGAGGCCAGGCTGAGAGAAGTTGGGTTGTTCAGCCTGAAGAAGAGAAGGCTCCAGGAAGAACCCTAGAGCAGCTTCCAGCATTGAAAGGGGCTCCAGGAAAATTAGGGACAGATGGCTTAGGAAAGTCTGTTGTAACAGGAGAAGCAGCAATGGAGGCATTGAAGGCCAGGCTGGATGGGGCTTAGAAAAACCTGATCTAGAGGGAGGTGTCCCTGCCCGTGGCAAGGGCTGGAGCTAGATGACCTGTACAGGTCCTTTCCAACCCAAAGCACCCTATGATTCTATGACCTCCACCAACGTAGCATGGGCCTCCACAACACAGTCACCAGCAGTGAACGTGCCAATTGTGTGGGCACGATTGGCAACTGCAGTGGCTCTGATCCACTCCCACCACCCCGGCTCTGCTCCAGCCTCACAAAAGCAGCACAGTAGCTCAGAAAGCTGCAACACAAACAGCCCAAGAAAGTGGTGTTTTGTTCTGCCAGAAAGACAGAGAGCTGGGATTAGGATTGCTCATGGAAGCTGAATGCTCGTTACACTCATCTGAGTACAAGGAGGGAAGTTTCTCACTCCACATTTTGCAGGGAAGCAACATCTGCAGCTGAAGGGAAGTGCAGACAGGCATTTTCACAGCAAGTATTTCATAGAACATTCTGGTTGGAAATTACCTTTGAGATCACCAAGTCCAACCGTACATGTCCACTACTAAACCAGATCCCTCAGCAACTCATCTACCTGTCTGTAAAACACCTCCAGGGATGGGGACTCCACCACCTCCCTGAGAAGCCTCTGCCATGGCCTGAGAACCCTTTCTGTGCAGAATTTTTTTTCCTGATGTTCAATCTGAACCTACCCCGGTGCATCCTGCCCCTGTCACGTGGGCGAAGAGACCAGCACCCACCTCACCACAACTTTCTTTCAGGCAGTTGCAGATGGTGATGAGGTCTCCCCTCAGCCTCCTTTTCTCCAGGATGAACAGCCCCAGGTTCCTCAGCCACCTCTCAGAATGGTTGTTTCTCCAGCCCTTCCCCAGCTCCATTCCCTTCTCTGAAGGTGTTCCAGCCCCTCAATGTCCTTCTTGGAGTAAGGGGCCCAAAACTGAACCCAGGATTCAAGGTGCAGCCTCATCAGTGCCAAGTACAAAGCCAGAATTATTTCCATCTCTTCCCCACAGGCATCACTGCTGCACAGGGTCCGAATTGCTGCTTGGCCCCACAGCAGGGGAGGGAAGCTATTTGTCTGCTGAGATAGGGGAAAGCATCTTAATTAACAACAGCATTGCAAGTAGTGAAGTGGGAGAGCAGAGAAGCAGAAAGCCCAGCACACAGTCCATCTGGCTGCCAGGTTAACATAAACTGAAAAAAAAAAAAAAACCCAAGAAGCTTGGAAACTCCTTTCAAGCAGGAAACTGGAACCAGGAAATAACATACAAAAGCTTAAATGAGCCTTGTAATCAGCATTAGGAACTGCAGCAATTTAAACTGGCAGTGGTGTGCCCTGTCCTGAGAGAAGGTGCCTCTGGCTCCGTCTCTAGAAAGATCCAGACTGGAAAAGTATTCAGGTCCCAAGAACCTCAGCTCAGCCTGCCAAGTGCAGATTTTACCACAGTAATCCATCAAAAATAGAGCAAAAATGTCTAAAGATCTCAGCACTGTTTAGTAACAGCATCACTGTGTTTCAATGCCAGCAATTTGGTCAAATCATATTTCCTTCACGATCGCTATGGTGGTGGACAACACAGCCTCACATCTCTAAAAAACATCACTGAGGTGCCAGCAGTCAAAGAGAGCTGCATTTTACAGATTTAAGTGATCTAAAAATAGCAGCACCTTGGAGATTCGTGCAGCCTGGAAAACAGGTCCTCACCAGCATAACCCAACTGGTTTCAGAGCAACCCAGAGGAAGGAGGACCTACAGGTTAATCACAAAATGCTCCTCTGCTCCATGTTTAGGCAAGGTGGATTGTAGTGATAGGATGGAAGGTAATGCCTTTAATTTAGAAGGGGGAAGGTTTAAGTTAGACATTAGGAAGAAATTCTTCATGATAAGGGCAGGGGAGCCCCTGGCCCAGGTTGCCCAGAGCAGTGGTGGCTGCCCCATCCCTGAAGGTGAAATTGGAAGGGGGGAACATTTAGATTAGACATTGGGAAGAAATTCTTCACAATTAGGGTGGGGAGGCCCTAGCCCAGGGAAACTGTGACTGCCCCATCCCTGGAGGTGTTTTCAAGGCCAGGTTGGATGGGGCTTTGGGCAACCTGATCCAGTGGGAGGTGTCCCTGCCTATAGCAGGGGGTGGAACTGGTTGGCCTTGAGGTCCCTTTCATCTCAAAACATTCAATACTTATATAATTCTATGAAACTGAGGTTTTGGTGGTTGTTGGTGGTTGGACTTTCCAGTCATGTTACAGTTGGATCTTCAAAATCAGGGATGATAGCAGAGTGGAAGTAAAAGTTCAGCAGCTGCAAAGCATCACAGGTGAATCAATGCACCTGCAAAAGTGGAAAGAGATGGAGTGGCAGCTTGAGTGGACCACACAGACTTTTGAAGTCCCCCATGGTCAGGAGGGATGAGGATTGGTACAAGGGTGGGAAACCTACCTGGCAGCACTGCCATCCTGCAAGATACTGCTTTTGAAGCAGTTTACCATGCTGTCCCCACCAAGACCTTGCATCCTTCAGCTCAGTCTTTAGTGGTCCCTACTCCAAAACCACACATCTTAGTTTTTCAAATCTGACTTTAGAAGCAACAAAGGTTGATCACCACAGTTCTAATACCTGGAAGACTTCATTACTTTAGTCTCTTAAGACTTATAGAGCCAGAATCACATTTTGTGGACATGTAAGTGCTCACACATGGAGATCTACTCAAGTTGACACCAGGAATATCATTGAAACATTTGGGTTGGTCCTTCTGGGGACTTCTCTGGTGCTGAACCTGATGGCTCATTTCCAAAGTCCTGTCTGGTGTGCCACACCAGGAGCAACACAGGGCAGAAAGTCCAACAAAGAACATTAAAATGTGACAAAATATATAGAATCATAGAATAGTTAGGGTTGGAAGGGACACCGTAAACATCATCTAGTTCCAACAACCCTGCCATGAGCAGGGACATCCCACTAGATCAGGTTACCCAAGGCCCCATCCAACCTGGCCTCGAGCACCTCCAGGGATGAGGCAGCCACAACATCCCTTGGCAACCTGTTCCAGTGTCTCACCACTCATGGTGAGGAAATTCTTCCTAATGTGTGGTCTATATCTACACTTCTTCAGTTTATACCCATTCCCCTTTGTCTTATCCCTACAAGCCTCTCCAGCTTTCTCATAGGCTCCTTTCAGGTCTCTATAATATCTCCTCAGAGCCTTCTCTTCTCCAGGCTGAACAAGCTCAACTCTCTCAGCCTGTCCTCACAGGGAAGGTGCTCCAGCCCTCAGATCATCTTTGTGGCCTCCTCTGGACCCATTCTAAGAGTTCCATCTCCTTTTTGTGCTATACAGCCACAAATGGGTGTTTGGTTATTAAAGTTCTTTTACCAAGTATTAACCTTGGCATACACCTTCTTTAATACATAACTAGCGGCTTCTCTCATTTAATAATTGTATTAAAATAGAAACTGTGTCAACCACAGATTAACTTCGAAAGCCTCAATGGGCTAAAAATAATGAACTAATCTACATTTACCAAAAGAACAGATTTCAGATGATTATTACCCTTTCAGGATGCAAGGTGGGGGAAAGTTTGATCTTTAATTTTTAACTTTAAATGCAATGAATTTGCACTTAAACCAAGGCCTGCAAGCAACATGACTAAAGCATCCAAAACTCCATCTACCAGAACTGTGCGCAAGGTCTGGGGTTTGTAGAAACCCCAGCCCAGCAGTGATTTGACAAGCAAGGTCAAAGTTCACCAAGTCCAAGCTGGCAGCTACTAATGCGGCTTTTGAAAGGCTGGAGCTGTAAGTAGGGCATTTGCTAAAGGAACTTTTTCCAAGGGCATGGAGAGGTAGGACGAGGGGGAATGGCTTTAAATTGGAAGGGGAAAGATTTATATGAGACATGAGGAAGAAATTCTTCCCTGTAAGGGCGGTGAGGCCCTGGCCCAGGTTGCCTGGAGCAGTGGTGTCTGCCCCATCCCTGGAGGTGTTCAACGCCAGGTTGGATGGGTCTTGGAGCAACCTGACCCACTGGGAGATGTGCCTGCCCATGGTGGGGGCTTGGAACTGGATTGGCTTTGAGGTCCCCTTCAACCCAAGGAATCCTATGATTCTATGACAGGGAGCACCTCCAGCCCACCACCAGCTTTGATGCTTCCCATAACACAGGTCTATGGAGATTCACCCACTTGTCTCTTGACCCACAAGCTCAGCTGATGCACATGGCAGGCAGTAGGAGCAGCTCTGCTGTGCGCTTGCAGACGCTGCATCTGCTGGAGAACTTTAAAGCACAAACCCCCTCCTTAGCCCTCACATGAACCCTCCAATCCTCCACAGCTCTTACGGCTCATCACACACAGCAACTGCTGTGGCAGCTTCTCATGAAACAGGAAGAACTGCTCCACATGTGTTCTGGGACTACAAGGATGCTGCAGGGTGAACAACTTGGACTGACTCCGTGCCTGTGTCTTCTACAACACGATCAACTCATTTAAGAAGTCCTCTTCTTCTAAGGAGAAGGAATCATACGAGTTACGTCTCCAGTGAAGGGGACAGCTCTGAAAGCAGTTGTGCAGTGATTCCTCAAAGTACTGTCTGTAATCTCATGGACCTGCAGGACTTCTAGACCAAGCTTAAACACACAGGACACAAACCTCTGGCTAATCAGCGTTGACAGCAGCTGCATGCATGAAGGGGCACACATGGAGACAACATTTTGTGTACTAAGCTCCTGTTTCAGATCCCGACTTCAAAAGTAAACACTACATAGCACCTCAAAAGTGCCACATCTACATGTTTTTTGAACCCCTCCACAGATGGAGACTCCACCACTGCCCTGGCAGCCTCTGGCAGATCTTCACCACCCTGTCAGGAAAAACAAATTTCCTGATATCAAATCTAAACTTTCCTTGGTACAACTTAAGGCGACTCCCTCTCGTCCTGTCACTTGTCACTTGGGAGAAGAGACCAACATCCACCTCACCACAACCTCCTTTAACAGAGCTGCAGAGGCTGCTCCTCAGGCTCCTCTTCTCCAGCCTAAGGATCAGCTCCCACCAGGTTCTCTTCAGCAGAGCCCTCAGTGACTCCCAGGGAGATGGGACACTGCTGCCCTTGAAGCCCAGCCAGGAACAGCCACACACACCTGCATGTTCTTGTGTGGCCCCCACGTCTGTGAGCCACTTGCAAAGGAGGCCAAGTCCTAGAAGTACTTCTCATCCTTAGCTTCTAGGACAAAGCCACAAGCACTTCAAGAAATCTGCAGCAAACCAGGCAGCCTGGTGACACCTGTAAGAACACAAATACTGGCATCCCATGGCTTTCCAGATTGAATTTCAGTAGGGAAGCAGTGGGGTGCCTATCTTCAATCAGACAGCACTGAAAAGCTTCACCTGAAAGGACACTCTAGGAGAACCACCTCACCTCAAACACTGGCCCCTCTGTCAGGGTTGAGAGAAACAAGGTATTTGTTGGGCTTGACAAGTTTCACCCAACCCATATTTTTCCCAGATACCCAAGTTGAAGTGTCTGGGATAAAAACACCCGCTCCAGCAATCCCCTCGCTCACTTCCCATCTCCAGAGCTGCTCCTCACTCTCACACCTCCTCCACCACAAAGGTGCAAAAGAAAACGTCTGCTGCTTATCCTGAGCTGCAATTAATTAAACTCTTGTTATCAGCTTTCCAAGTGTGAAATATTCCTGATGTAATGCTTTTTATTCCACTGCTGTATCAAGACAGATGGAAAGTAAGGATAACAACATCGATTATTCCTTTCGGGGATCATTCTGGTGCTGAACCTGCTGGCTCATTTCCCAAGTCCTGTCTGGTCTACCACACCGGGAGCAATACAGGGCAGAGAGTCCAACAAAGAACATTAAAACATGACAAAATATATTCCTTTCTTTACTATCAAAAGCCTCAGAAACTCTAGCTGGAGGTGGCAAGTCACCCCACTGCCACCAGCAGGAGCTGGGTGCTCCATCAAGGCATGGTTTGTCAAGGATTGAAATCAAAGGTTGACCCAAGAGGAGCATCAGCCTTGACATAATAGGGGGGAGGCAATTCTGCCCCTCTGTTCCACTCTTGTAAGACATCACCTGGAGCGCTGTGTTCAGTTCTGGAGCTGCTTTCTTGAAGACTTACAAAGTTACCATCACCATAGAATGGATGGTAATGGAGTGGTTTGGGTTAGAAGAGAACTCAAAACCCATTCAAGTTCCAACCCCCCAGACAAGGGCAGGGACACCTCCTACTGAATCAGGTTGCTCCAAGCCCCATCCAGCCTAGCCTTGAACACCTCTAGGGATGGGGCAGCCACCACTTCTTAGGGCAACCTGGGCCAGGGCCTCCCTGCCCTCAGAGGAGAACATTCATTTTTAAGATCTCATCTCAACCTCCCATCTTTCAGCTCAAAACACTTTCCCATCAACCTGTCCCTGCACTCTCTGATCAAGAGCCCCTTGCCCAGCTTTCCTGGAGCCCCTTTCAGTACTGGAAGCTGCTCTAAGGTCTGCCCAGAGCCTTTTCTTCTCCAGGCTGAACAACCCCAACTCTCTCAGCCCATCCTCAGATAGGAGGTGCTCCAGCCCTCAGATCACCTCTGCCGTCTTCTCTGGACTCAGTCCAACAGCTCCCTATCCTCTGACCCCACCTCATGATGCCCATCCCTAACTGCACTCCTGCCACCAGCGCTTGGCCACCCCGTGCCCCTTTCCCCAGTGCCTGGCACCTTCCTAACGTGCCAGACACTCTGTGAGCGCCTTTGCAATAGGCAGGAGACCTGCTCACAGGGATTAACAGACAATCTCATTCCAGCTCGCAGAAACACACAGCACCAGGCAAGGGGTGTCACCTCCCTGATGCACATCCCCATGCAAAGTATGACCTGCTATTCATTCAGAAACACCACGCAGGTACTGAGGGTCATCCCCTTGCCTATCACCATGCAGGACTCATTTGATCCAACCCTTCTTGTGGTCTGTGTTTTATTTCACCTTGTCTGGTAAAAGCATCTTCTCTATTTCTTTACTTTTGGAGACGTTTTTGCATATAATTCCCTTTCTCTCATCATTGGGTTTGGCTGGGATGTGTTCCCCTGCCTGTAGTAATGCTATTTTCACATCTGACTAAATCCTCTGAAGACGACTCAAAGGATGGTTCTTTGATCTTTTAATACCATTTATAGCACTTTTAATTTTGGTTGGAAGAGCTGTTGCTTGTCTTGCAGTGATTCAGCAAAGTGCTCTGCAGGAAAGCACACAAGCAACTTCAACAAGAATGGGCACCCATTCAACACCAGGACTTCCTAAACTAAGACATGAAGTTGATTGTTGCTGATGTAGGACACTGGAAAGCCTTCCAAAAATATTCTCCTTACCCATCTGTCCCCGTGAGTTTCCAGAAGGCTCTGTAGATCTTGGGTATACAGTTAAAAATTATAGCAGGAAAAGCTTCACCAAGGAGATGTTGGAGTAAAATTTCAGTTGTGGGAACCTCTCCTGAAACCTATGAGATGAAATGACCTCAAGTTGCACCAGGCAAAGTTCAGATTAGGCATCTGGAAAAAATTCTTCACCAAAAGGGTTCTCTGGCACTGGAAAAGGGTGTCCAGGTGGTTGAGTCACCATCTCCAGAGGTGTTTAAAAGATGGGTAGATGAGCTCAGGGATCTTGTTTAGTAGTGGACAAGTATGGTTGGACATATTCTCAAAGGTCTTTTCCACCTAAGTAATCTTATGATAATTTAGACTTTTAAGTGGACACCAGAGTCTGAAGAAGTCTTCAGACACCTCCTGGAGTGACTGAGATGGAACACAGCCATCGCTGGAAATCTGTGATTTTATAACCAAATTTATCACTCCCTCAAAAGCTGTGGGAGACAAAACCCTTGGACACCTGAACCTTCGGTGCTGCACGATGGGGACCTGCTTTGTTTGCCAGCCCCTCAATGTCCTTCTTGCAGTGAGGGGCTAAAACTGAAGATGGGATTTGAGATGCAGCCTCACCAATGCTGAGTACAGGGGGACAATCCCTTCCCTTTTCCTGCTGGCCACACAACGGCTGATCCAAGCCAAGATGCCATTGGCCTTCTTGGCCCCCTGGGCCACTGCTGGCTTGTGTTCAGCCACTGTCAACCAACACCTTCAAGTCCTTTTCATTCGTGCAGGTTTTCAGCCACTTCACCCCAAGCCTGGAGCTGCATGGGGTTGTTGTGTCCCAAGTACAGGATGTTCATGTCGTTAACATCTGCTTGTCTCACCCATCTTGCACTAATGTTAGACCTATTTGGAGCCCTGAGGTAAAAGATTCCACAGAAACAATATTTAAGCTATACTGTAACTGCTTGTGGACCAGGCTGCACCTCCAGGCCCCTAGGAAGCATTTCATGAGGACAAGCCATTTTATTAAGGTCTCTGCAAACCACTTAGGGGGAGAATCCGGCTGCTCCAGAGACTGCCAGGCAGTTTGCTAGATTGATCTGACCATACAGAGATAAGACACTTGTAAGCAGTCAATAGAAGCTGTTCCTGCAGATGCTCAAGTGGCCATACAGGACAGCGTTTCTGTACGCTGCTCAGATCGCTGGGAGCTGTTTCACTCACAGTTTACAATCACTGATAGCAGGAGGTCACAGGAGCTGGAGAAGCACTGGGGTGGTGCAGGAACAATGTTTTAGGGAGCCTCACCCACTTCAGGTGCTGCAAAGAGCCTCTTCTCACCCCTATGACAGCAACCTCCCATCCTGATTCCCCACTCCACTCCTGCATTACCCTATGCCAAGCTCCCAGTACATTATTTTTCTCACCTAACTCTCTCCTCCACCAGGCAAGAGGACAGGACCAGCCCCCATTCTGGTTATCCACCAACAAGAACAACCTTTCCATAATCTGTATGCTTTATACCACACTTCCAGTGAGCAGATCACACTGCTGGAGTCCCCAAGTTCTCACTCCCGACACAGCTGCATGGGAACATCAGGACTGACTCCAACTGGGGCTAATGAAGAAGCACTTCACATCTTTACTCCATCCCACAATTGTATCTGTGCAAGAGACAATCACCTGTAAATAGCCACATATTTTTGTTGGGGTTCCTGCCCTGAGGTTTCCCAAGTCCTCCTGTCTCAGGAACAGCTTGCTCTACTTTCATGGCAAGAATACACTGCAAGGTTTACAACACACAATGCAAGATACAGCAAGAAAAAGCACCTCTTCAATGTCTACAATTGCATGAGAGGAGGTTGTAGTTAGGTGGGTGCTGGTCTCTTCTCCCAAGTGACAGGTGATAGGATGAAAGGAAATGGCCACAAATTGCACCAGGGCAGGTTCAGACTGGACATCAGGAAACATTTGTTCACTGAAAGGGTTCTCAGGCCCTGGTAGAGGCTGCCCAGGGACGTGGTGGAGTCCCCATCCCTAGAGGGGTTTAAAAGCCAGGTAGATGAGGCGCTCTAGGATCTGGTTTCGTAGTGAACAGGTACACTTGGACTCTATCTCAGAGGTCATTTCCAGCCAAGCACTTCCATGAACCCTGCTATTTAAAATTCATCTTTCTCCTATGTTTGTTTTCAAAACACTGTCTTGGACAGAAAGAAGTTCTGGGTTGGCAAAAGCCTCATAAAAGGCTCATGACTAATGTAGGCAATCATGCTGGTGTCACCTACTTGTCATGCTTAAAGGTAATTTAGCGAGCTGATGGCTTTGTGCAAAGAACTAATGACATTACTTCAATCTGTAAAAAATCAGGCAGAGAAAAAATAAGCTGTTGGCATCAGACTAAGGAATAAAATTAATGTAGGAACTCTGCACCCAAGCCGAAATAAAGTCTTTTTTTGGATGCAGGATTTTAAGCATTCGAGTATTACTAATACACTTGCAAATTTGGAGTCAATAGGCATTTACGTTTCTCTTTGCTTAATAAAGGATTTCTTTGTGCTGTGCAGTAGGAGTTTGCTGGGGCCAACCCAAGGGGAGATGCATCCAGCAGCGCAAACCTTCAACTCCACACAGCTCTAGCCTGGGGGTCACAAATTCCCCAAGTCTCCACCAATTCCTGGGTCCCAGCTAAGCTGGCAGCTTTAGAGCTGCCTTAAAGTCACCAAGGAGAAGAGAATGGGACACAAATACCCCAAATAAATTGCAACCAGAGTGTATGGAGTTAAACCAAATGCTTGCAATCCCATGGAAAAGCTCTGAAAGAAAACCAAAGACAGACACCTCCCTAAAGAATTTCCTCAGTCTTGGGAGAAAGGACATTATCTGCATAATTCCCCACCTTTTCTAGTTCAATGATTTGCTTGTAAAATAAATACTATTGTATTCAAAGTGAAACATTATATAAAGGAGAAATTTCTCCCTGTTGTTCTTGCACTTAGAATCATGGAATGGTTTGGGTTGGAAGGGACCTTAAAGCCCATCCAGTTCCACCCACTGCCATGGGCAGGGACACCTACCACTGGATCAGGGTTGCTCCAAGCCCCATCCAGCCTGGCCTTGGACACCTCCAGGGATGGGGAAGCCACTTCCCTGGGCAACCTGGACCAGGGCCTGCCCTCCCTCATCATCAAGAATTTCTTCCTTATGTCTCATCTAAATCTTCTCCCTTTCAATTTAAAGTCATTTTCCCTTGTCCTATCACTCCAGGCCCTCATAAAAAGCCCATCCCCAGCTCTCTTAGCGCCCCTTTCAGTGGTGGAAGCTGCTCTAAGTTCTGCCCAGAGCCTTTTCTTCTCCAGGCTGAACCACCCCAAATCTCTCAGCCTGTCCTCATATGGAAGGTGCTCCAGCCATCAGATCATCCTCCTCTGGATCTGCTCCAAGAGTTCCATCTCCTTCTTAAGCATCACATCCCAGCTCAAAGAACATTCCTGCAGCCACAGCAAAGTGACCTGTTGGCTGTCAGCATTGTCAGGCTGTCAGCACACCCAACACATTTTATTCACATTGGCCTGTTTGTAAGTCTTTCCCTTTTAATTGTTTTTCACAGCTCGCTCACTGTGAAAACCTGGATAATACTTATAAAAGACATTACTACAGGCATGTTGTGACTGTCTCTTGATTTTGTTCTTCCCCACTTAACTCTGCTGCATTCCTCCACGATTATTATTATAAAGAAAAGCCGGGGAGGGGTTCTTTAGCAGAGGGTGTGGGGATAGGACATTTGGAATCATCAAATAACTTGGTCAGGGAAGACCTTTGAGATCATTGAGCCCAACCATACCTGTCTACTACTAAACCAGATCCCCAGGCACTTCATCAACTCATCTTTTAAATCCTTTGAGGGATGGGGACTCCAACACCTACCAGGGCAGCCTCTGCCAGTGCCTAAGAAACCTGTTAGTGAAGAACATCCAGTCAGAACCTGCCCTGGCACAACTTCAGGCCATTTCCTCTTGTCCTATCACCTGTCACTTGGTAGAGGAGTCCAGCACCCACCTCACCACAACCTCCTTTCAGGCAGTTCTAGACAGTGATGAGGTCTCCCCTCAGCCTTCTCTTCTCCACGCTAAACCCTGAGCTGCTCCTCATAAGACTTGTCCTCCAGCCCCTTCCCTTCTCTGGATGCACTCCAGCCCCTCACTGTCCTTCTAGTAGAGAGGGGCCCTAAACTGAACATAGGTGCAGTCTCACCAATGCCGAGTACAGGGGCACAACCACTTCTCTGGTCTTGATGGCCGCACTGTTATTGATCCAGGCAAAGATGCCTTGGCCACCTGGGCACACTGAGGGAACTGGCTCAAGCTGAAAGAGTCAAGATTGAGATGAGATCTTAGGTAGAAATGTTTTCCAGTGAGGGTGGGGAGGCCCTGGCCCAGGTTGCCCAGAGCAGAGGTGGCTGCCCCATCCTTGGAGGTGTTCAAGACCAGGCTGGATGGGACTTGGAGCCCCTGATCCAGTGGGAAGTGTCCCTGCCCATGGCAGGGGATGGAACTGAACGGGCTTTGAGGTCCCTTCCAACCCAAACCATTCCAGGATTCTGACTTCTGTGTCTACAAGACACCACAATTTCTCATCAACCCCATTCTCAAAAATTACCTTCAGCACAGAGACCAGAAAAGAAAAAGATATCAATAAACCAATGAAGATGCCTTTAAAGTGAAATGGATGATACTTGGATATGATTTAATGCAATGAAAAGTCTGATATAACAATGTGAAAATTAATCTCAAAATAAAAGAAAACAAATTGTCATTTATTACAAGCTACCAAGAACTTTCAGCTCAGTGACAGCTGACCCAATGGGAGGCTGGCACAGCACCAGGTTCCTAATCATTGAAATAACATAATTGGGTGTTTTTACATCTCCTCAAGTATTTTGGAGCAAGCTTAGTTCTTGGATGCCACCCTTGGCTCTATTTCAAACTGGCCACAGCCTGACACAAAAAACTGCCTCTGCAATGACTTTGCAAACAAAAAAGCTACTGGAAAAAGGCAAGACAGCCTCTTCCAAGGAGATTCTGGCTCCATTCCTGATGCCCCAAATGTAAATAAAGCATCTTTGGGGTTTAGAAAAGGCACTGTTTGATAGCCCAGCCCTAGTGCAGGCACACAGGTTAAACACAACAAGGGAAAAGCCAACTGAATGCAAGAAAAGGCTTCAAATGTGTGAAAACAGGAAGGAAAATTAAAAGGGGGAAGAAAACACGGTGCGAGAGCAAAGAAGAAAACAGCAAGACCACCCTGGAAGAGCAAGAAAGATGACCTTTCAATACTAGAAGTATTTGGTCAACACCCTCAGGCACAATGTGTTAACATTGGGGTTGGCCTGTGTAGGGCAGGAGTTGAGCTCGATGAGCCTTGTGGGTCCCTTCCAATCCAGACCATTCTGTGATATCAAGCTTCACCTGCCACAAAGAGCTACCAGAGTTGCTCAGGCTTGCTTTAGTTTACCATCACCCACAAGAGCTGGAGAAGCAGTCAGAAGCTGGTTTGGTTTTCTCAAAAAAAAAGAAACAATTATGGTGAAAACAGTTTCAGGCACAATGAAATGTTCTCGGCAGCCTCAGATTGAACCTCTATTTTGTTTTCGTTCTTGGGACTTCTTTAAAAATCAAAGCTCATTTTGACATGAAAAATTAATGTGTTCCATCTGAAACAGAAACAAAATATCACTTTTAATTGCCACCTTATTAATTTTGTCTTGCTGTTTGCTGAAGGTAATCTGAATTTGTGAGTAATTTGTTTTGCTTCTCAAACTGAAAGCTCATTGTAGGAAACTGTTCATGTTAAAATTTGCTCAGCTATAACTAAGTGTACAGGATTTGGATCAGAAAGGTGCAAAGCAGAGGTTGGTTGTGCCTTGGAGAAAGGGCTAATAAAACTAAACAATTGGTTTAAATTTCGGAGGTCAAATTGCTGAGAGTTACTGCTGTTGAAATCATATAATTGCTCGGCATGAAAAAAATCTTCGAGATCATTGAGTCCAACCACACCTGTCCACTAGTAAACCAAATCCCCAAGTACCTCATCTACCCAGCTTTCAAACCTCCCCAGGGATGGGGACTCCACCACCTCCCTAGGCAGCCTCTGCCAGGGCCTGAGAACCCTTCCCATGAAGAAATTTTTACACTGGTGCAACTTGAGGCCATTTCTTGTCATCCTATCACCTGTCACTTGCGAGAAAAGACCAGCACCCACCTCACCACAACCTCCTTTCAGGCAGTTGTAGAGCACAATCGGGTTTCCCCTCAGCCTCCTTTTCTCAAGGCTAAACAGCCCCAGCTCCCTGACCCACCTCTCATAACCCTTGTTCTCCAGACCCTTCCTCATCTCTATTCCCTTCTCTTGACATGCTCAAGCCCCTCAAGTGAGGGGCACAGAAACGAACCCAAGATTCAAGGTGTGGCTTCATCAGTTTTGATTACAGGGGGACAATCCCTTCCCTACTCTTCTCCCCCGTGATGGAGGATACCGAAAGCATGGCCAGAAAAAATAAGATTAAGGATTTTTCTTAGGGCAGCTGTCAGAAAAGCTGAGAGAGAAGAGCAAGGCACAAAGCATTTTCCTCTCCTCTCCAGCATTCAGGAGCATTTTCTGTCAATGTGATAACCCTGACCCCAATTGCAGTTGTCACTGCTCCTCTACCAAACTGGGACTCAGCCCGTGGAGAGGAGTCCTTCCATTCTCACATCAAGAGACAACAAACCTGAGAGAGACAGACTTTTTGCAGTTGAAGAGGCTCAAAATGAAACACATTTCCCCCCCACACACAATAATGACAGTGCTGGCTGCACAGAGCCATGTGGCCAGCACAGCAAGGATCAACACTAGAAGGACTGCAAGCCAGGGCCCAAGTTTAAGGCTTCTCAGCTGAGCAAACGTGCTCTGACAGTGTAAAATAAGCTTCATAATTTCCAGAGGGAAAAGAGGAAAGTATATTTAAATTGGACAAAAGTGTCTTTTTGGCTAATTTGTGGGGTTCTCCACATTTCTGGCTACTAAACAGGTTCAGAAGTAGAAATTTAGTTCAGAGTGGCAAAATCAAAATGTTTCCATTAGAAAACGTCAGAATGGAATGAATCCATAAAACACGTTTCTTTTTTCAAGGTGATTTTTTTTAAAATCAGCTGAGTTTAGAATGGGTTCTTAAATAATTCAAAGTGCATTGATTGAAATATTCCACCTCGCCCTCCTCTCAATGTGCTTAAGGTTACGTGTGCAAACGGTGAGCATCAGCCTGACTCTTAACCAATTTCATTAAAGTATCACCCAAAAGGTGAAGGAGGACTTTGAGCCCAGGCTGGGGAAGGGCTGGACCAGCCCCAGGCACAGCACCAGGGGAGCTTCTTCAGCTGGTGCCTCCTTCAGAACATGGGGAGAAGCACCTTAATAGCAAGGACCCTGAGGATGAGGAGGACTAAAAAGAATCTTGCTGTGGTGGGAAAGAAGAAGTAACAAAGCAGTGTCCTAATTAAAGCTTATACCATGATGAGGGGTAGATGAGAAGGTTCATGACCTGCATGACACAGAGCACAGACACAAAAAAGAATATCCATCTTTATCTGGAAAATACCTCCCTCCCTCACTGCTGTCACACCACAGCTTCAAGGAGACATCATTAACACTTAAAGAATTGCTGAGGAAAACCACTTGCTGCACTGGCCAAGCCGCCACTTTGATCCTTTGCATGGTGCACCCATGACCTGCTCGCTACTTGGCATCACACAAAGGGTCAACACCTTTTAAAAAAAGGACAGGGAGGTTTTTCCATGCCTAATTTTGACACCTCCTCATCCACTGGGGACGCTTGAGGCTCCTGCTGGCAGGAAGAGTTGTGGCAAGGGCACAGCAGGGTTTGGGGGCTGGAGCACAGTAAGCATGAACCTTGCTAAGGGTTGTAGACAAAACACTGCCCATATGGCCAGGTACATCTAACACACACATACAAGGAAATAAAAAATTAACTAAAACAATAGTTTTACTTACTGAAATTATCTCTGCCTTTCAAGAGCCAGTGGCACAAGCGATTTAGGAAGAATTGCCTTGATTATCAAGGAGTGCAGGCATAGGACAAGGGGTTTTGAACTGAAAGAGGGGAGATTTAGATGAGATCTTAGGAAGAAATGTTTTCCTGTGAGGGTGGGGAGGCCCTGGCCCAGGTTGCCCAGAGCAGTGGTGGCTGCCCCATCCCTGGAGGTGTTCAAGGCCAGGTTGGATGGGGCTTGGAGCAACCTGATTCAGTAGGAGGTGTCTTTGCCCATGGCAGGGGGTGAAACTGGATTGGCTTTAAGCTCCCAGCCCAAACCATTCTATAATTCTATGATCTAAGGAGACAGAAAGGCCATCTCCATCCATACAGTGGACAATATTTCAACTGCAGGCACAAATTCAGACCTGCAGTCCAGTGGTTCCGTTGAGATGATCAAGTAATGCTGAAATTATTGCTATCAGTCTCTCTGGTACAGGAGATTCCCCACCACCTGCATAATGCACCATCTCACCAAACAGGTGTCCCTACCTAAGGCAGGGGGGTTGGAACTGGATGATCTTTAAGGTCCCTTCCAACCTATACCATTCTATGGACACAAAGGAACTGACCACCTTCAAATTGGTTAAAGAAATGAAGAGGTCACATATGTTTCACCTCACTTTTAACCAACGTGCCCCAAACATCCACCAAGCCGTGCACGTTCCTAAGTCAAGTCTTGAAAGGGCAGTCATTTTTACAACAATGCTGACAAAAGACCTAACAGGAACTTATATTTCTCATGACTAAAGCAGAGCTATTTCAAGGGTAACTGAGGAACATAATCAGGAATGAATGAGTCCCAAGCTGTCTTAAATAGGAGGCATTTAGTAAAGAAAACAGCCCTAACTAGAGCTGCAATGAAATAGGCTTTCCTTCATTTACATCCCAAGAGCCTCCTTTGCTCACCAGTGGCCACGCTCCACACCCAGCTACCCAGCTCAGAGCAGAAGAGCTGATGGAAGTGCTTACAGATGCCATTAACACAAAGTTCTGGCTGGAAAAAGTTGCACCTGGAGAAAAGAGACAACAGGAATCCACTCCTTTTCCCTCCCTAACCATCCCACAGGCCACCTCAATCTCATCTGATTTGTCTGCATAAGATTATGTGCATCTTCTGCTCCTCCCAGTGCCTCTTCCTGTTATGCTGGGGAGCCAAAGGAAGGACATATATGGAGACCGACTACAAATACACCACTCTTCCCACAAGCACTACTAAAAAACACATCATTGGCTGCTATCATCAAGTAGATTTGCTTCTCTTGGAGTTAAATTATAGCACATTGGACTTACATCTAGAGGTTACCAAATGAAATCCAAGACCTTTCAAATTTACGTAGTAACACCACTTCACACCTAGAATCACAGAATGTCCTGAGCTGGAAGGGACCTACAAGTCTCATTGAGTCCAACTCCTGTCCCTGCACGGGACACCCCAACATTCACACTGTGGGGCTGAGGGTGTTGGCCAAATGCTTCTGGAATATTGCCAGGCTGTGGCTGCTTCCCTGGGGAGCTGTTCCAGTGCTCCACTACCCTCTGGAGGAAGAGCTTTTTCCTGATGTCCAACCTAATCCTCTCCAGCACATCTTCCTGCCCCTCCCTCACGTTCTGTCACTGTTCACCAGAAAGAAGTGCTTCCTTGTGAGGAAGCTGTAGACTGGAATGAGGTCTCTCTTCAGTCTCCTCTTCTCCAGGCTGAACAGACAAAGTGACTTCAGTCACTCGTCACGTGGCTTCCCTGTATAAACCCCTCACCAACTTCATGGCCCTAATACACATCTAGGACATGAGGAGAAACACAAGCCTCAACCTTTCAACCTCTCTGACTTTGTGGTATATTCCAGCTGAAAAAAACCACAACATGCTCTAAAAATATCCTTTCTCATACTCTGCCAATCCAAAAATTCATCCTTATTCCCACTCATGTCAAGAGAAATGATTCTCATGTCAACTACCATAAGGGAAAAATCAACACAAGGACCCAGAGCAGAAGGAATTCACAACCAGGGTGTCTACAAATCGTCAGCACAGCTCAGATATCAGCAAATAACCTTCAAACATCAACATTTTCCTAGCTCAAGCCTGCTGACTACTTGTCAGACCAAGCAAGCATCAAGGCTCAATCACAATTTGTTCGGCAAAGGACTTGGAGTAGATATGGGAAGGAGTCTAGAAAGGGTGAGTAAATGTGTGTATGCACACGTTGATGTGTATATATATATTTACATATAAAAAGCATGTCTTCTGAAAGTGTGCCTGCAACTGCATTTTACAGATAACAGAACCCAACAAATGTGGGAGTCTCACCAAAATCAAGAGAAGTCAGGTTAAAAACCACCGAGCAGATGTGTAAGGAAATTACAACATGCAAACACATCCCTCAGGATGATGATGGGTGAAATTGTTGAAGGTAAAAATGCAGACACTCCCAACAAGCTTTTTTAGTCCTATATATAAACCTCAAATACAAGAGGAGAAGAAGAAAACTCAATCCAAGGTGGCAAAGGAAACACAACTGAGCAGCTGAGGGGAAAATGCAGTTATGGGCTACTGATATCAAATCATTGACTGCTTTGGGTTGGAAGGGACCTCAAAGCCCATCCAGTCCCAACACCCTGCCATAAGCAGGGACACCTCCCACTGGATCAGGTTGCTCCAAGCCCCATCCAACCTGGCCCTGAACACCTCCAGGGATGGGGCAACCACCACTGCTCTGGGCAACCTGGGCCAGGGCCTCCTCACCCTCGCTGGGAAGATTTTTTTTTTTCCTAATAAGATAACATTTTCATTACATTTTTGCCAATCAACTTCAAAAATGGGTTGCACATCACCACTGCAACTAAACCACTTCTCTATATTTCATGCAAACCATATTTGGCACAAAACACACCCTCTATGGGGATATCCAAATACACAAATAAAAACCACAATCACCAGCAGCAATTATCAGAGCATCTTGTTCTTCTACAAGAAAACCATTGAGGGAGTTCTTCCATGGGCTTGTAGTAAGAAGACCTCGGGGGGGATGGCTTTAAATTGGAAGGGGGAAAGTTTTGATGAGACATTAGGAAGAAATTGTTTATTCTGAGGGTGGGGAGGCCCTGGCCCAGGTTGCCCAGGGAAATCATGGCTGCCCCATCCCTAGAGTTGTCCAAGGCCAGGTTGGCTGGAGCCTTGGGCAGCCTGATCCACTGGGAGATGTCAAGGGGTTAAAACTGGATGATCTTTAAGGTCTCTTCCAACCCAAAACATTCCATGATTCTTATGAATCCCCTGAACGATGTGCTACCTGCTGCTTAGAAAACTTATGCAGGCCCATGATTTTGAAATACAGGGATCTAAAATGTATTGATTCATTGGATTTATGGAGCATTAGGTTCTTACAGACCCTGGTGGGCATCACCCACATGGTCTGAACTGCTTGGGACATCAACATCATTGAGGTTTCTAGAGGAGTTGCTCTCCTACTGTCATCAAGAGTTTCTTGGAAAGTCCTAGGTATTTTCCTTGACCAATTGTGTCAGAAATAAAACTTTAAACTAAAAATAACTGTGCTGGATTACTTGCTAATTTTGGAGCGTGCATTTGTGGAGACATAATGAGAAGATCAGTAAGCAGCACAAGTGTGCTTCACTCATGCTAACAACCAAGTAGAACATTACACAGAATGACAACCATGAAATCCTTCAGCTACCTTCCCATATCCAGCACGCAACCTGCTTCTCCAGATAACATATATTCATTTAAAGCTAAAAATACCCATTGTTATGCATGACTTTTGCATGAAAATAAGACTTAGTTTGTTGACATTGTAAGAATTTTTCACGACTTCATCCAAACTGTATTTCTAGCAAATGTTCCCCTTATACATCTAGGGCCAGCTGCAGAGCATGCAGTGTCATGATATTCTTGTGAGACCCCACCTGCAGGCCTGTGTCCAGTTCTGAAATTCCCAGAAGAAGAATAAGAATATGGAACTGTTGGAACAGGTCCAGTAGAGGCTCCAATGGCTGGAGCACCTCTGCTGTGAGGACAGGCTGAGAGAGTTGTGGCTGTTCAGCCTGTAGAAGAGAAGGCTCTGGTGAGACATTAGAGCAGCTTCCAGTATTGAAAGGGGCCTCAGGAAAGCTGGGGATGGGCTTTTTCCAAGTGCCTGTTGTGACAGGATATGGGAGAATGGCTTTAAATTAGAGGGGAAAAGATTAAACATTAGAAGAAATTATTCATGGTTAGGGCAGGGAGGTCCCAGCCCAGGTTGCCCAGAGCAGTGGTGGCTGCCCCATACCTGGAGGTGTCCAAGGCTAAGTTGGATGAGGCTTTGAGCAACCTGATCCAGTGGGAGGTGTCCCTGCCCGTGGGAGGGACTGAACAGGTTGAACGTGGTGGGCTTTAAGGTCCCTTCCAATCCAAACCATTCTATGAGGTGGCATTGTTCCCATCTGTCTCATTGAGGACAGAATTTCACCTGCTGCACTTTAGAGGATGAGAACAGCACTGAGGGGTGCTACAGGACCACACAATATCCACCTTCAGGAGTACCACTTTGCTTGCTCACTCTGCACGAAGCACGAACCCCTTTGGCTGCCCTCTCCATTCCCAAGATACTTGCCACAGCCAGAAAAGTGTGAGGAATGTTTCCTGCACAACTCAAAGAGCCCAAATCTTCCATTGCCTTGGTACCCATTGCTGCTCCTCCAGCCAACACTGGTGTCTCTCTGTATGACTTGTAGAGCCACATCCAAGAGGCATAGGATGGTAAAGGGCTGCATCCACCTCCTCCAGGGGGCATTTACAAAATACCTTTGATCTGTGAGCTGCATGAACCATCTCACTGGGAGAATGTTTGCTCTTTAGAGGCATGTTTATGATGTAAGCAATCAGATATAAAACATCTCTTGCAGTGACAGTTCAGAAATGCACAGAAGAGAAACGGATTCTTGCCCCAAGTAGAGAAATTACACGGAACTCACTTGTGGCTGATACTGTCCCAAATCTGGCTCTCCTGCCCTGTTATCTGGCTCCTCAGCAAAACAAATAAATCCAATCTCATAGAATCATTAAGGTTAGAAAAGATCTTTAAGCTCATCCAGTCCAATCATCAGCCCAACACCACTGTGCCTGCTAAACCATGCCCTGAAGAACCACGGCCACACATTTTTTTGAACCCCTCCAGGGATGGAAACTGCACCACTGCCCTAGGCAACCTCTGCCAAGTGCTTCACCACTCTTTCAGTGAAGAAATCTTTCCTAATACCCAATCCAACCCTACTCTGGTGCAACTTGAGACCATTCCCTCCCATCCTATCACTTGATACTTGTGAGAAGAGACCAGCACCTATCTAACTACAACCTCCTTTCAGGAGCTGCAGAGACCAATGAGGTCTCCCCTCATCTTTCTCTTCAGGCTAAACAGCCCCAGCTCCCTCAGCCACTCCCAGAAGCCCTTGTGATCCAAACCCTTTCACAGCTCTGTTCTCCCTCTGGACATGGTCCAGACCCTCAATGTCCCTCTTGGGGTGAGGGACCCAAAACTGAAACGAGGATTTGAGGTGTGGCCTCACCAGCGCTGAGTCCATGGGCACAATCCCTTCCCTGCTCCTGCTGGCTACACCATAACTGATCCAAGCCAGGATGCTGTTGATCTTGTTGGCCACCTAGGCCACTGCTGGTTCATGTTCAGCCACTGTTGACCAGTGCCCCAAGGTCCTTCTCTGCCAGGCAGCTTTCCAGCTGTTCTTTGCTAAGCTTGGAGCACTGCATTGAGCTGTTGTGACCTCAGTGTTGTACCATATAGTGGGCCTCAAGCCCATCGATCCAGCCTGCCCAGGTCCCTCTGCAGAGCCTTAACCACACAGCAGCATCTCGAGGATAAAACCCATACATAGGTGTACGAAGGTCAGATGTTCCAGCGATGATGGATTCAGCTGAGTGGGGTGGTTTGGTTCAGCTGGCTCTGCTCTGCATGTACAGTACCTTATCCCACTCTACTCTCCATCTTCTTGTGCAGCAAAAAAAGAAGAGGCATCATTACATACTACAAGTTAACTCCAGTTCTAAAACGAGCTCTGGTAGCAACTGGCTAATAGGAACGGCATTTCCAAGCCCTTTGTGTCCCTTGCCAGCTTCCAGCTGACACAAAGAGATTTGCTTCTGCCTCTGAGCACTATCCAGACACAATCAAATGGACACAAAGCCACCAGCTAAAAAGGAAATGGAGATGATAATAAAGAATATTCTTTGGATGATGAAATTCCCTATATTGTGCAATAACATCAAGGTGCTGCAGCACACGGCGCACCCACTCAGGGTCAAAACTGACTTCATCAACAAGCCCAGGATTATTTGCTAAAGCAGCTCAGGACCAGAGCATCTGAAAGTGCATGTGCCCTTGTGAATTCTGATTGATCAGCACTGCACCGAATTAAAAGCCAACCCAAATAACCCCCCGGATCATTAACTAATTTGCTGTTAGAGTAAATCAAGCTGTGCTACATTATACTGCTGCTTTGGCAAAGGAGGACAGGGATTTCTAAAGAAACAGCCATACACACTCATTCCACTTGCTCACTCATTTTGCTGTAAAGCAGGGAGGCCCAGTTTGGGTCTCCAACATTCATTAATCATCTTCTACTGACGTTCTTCAACAGAACGCTGAACGATTAAAACTTGAGCATTGCTCTTTTAAGCACTCGGGCATACTTTTCATCTGCCAAGGAGGAACAGTTTGGCTGCCAACTGAGGTTAAACAAAGCAATGGGAAGATTTTAGGTAGGCAGAATATAATGGCTCATCGTGGAATTTGGCCAAATTGCCAGAAGTGACCCCACTGCATTTCTAAATTGCTATCTGATCCCACAAGCTAGGACAACACGTTGATCTTCCAGGCCAGAGTAAAATGGATGGCACAGAGCCTGCACTTAACATGCAATTAAATTTTCAGTGGCTAATGAAGCACTACTGCAAACATAAGCACCAATGTTCCCTGTCTCGGCAACGAAGAGAGCAAGAAGTGCCTCCAGTGGAAAACCCCATTAGAAAGGTGGCTTTCAGAGCCATAGAATCATATGGGAGTTGGAAGGGAACTCAAAGCCCATCCAGTTCCACCCCCTTACCATGGGCAGGGACACCTCCCACTGGATCAGGTTGCTCCAAGCCCCATCCAGCCTGGCCTTGAACACCTCCAGGGATGGGGCAACCACCATTGCTCTGGGCAACCTGGGCTGGGACCTCCCCATCCTCACAGCAAAATATTTCTGCCTAAGATCTCATCTAAATATCCCCTCTTTCAGCTAAAAAACCTTTTCCCCCTCATCGTCTCCCTGCACTCCCTGATCAAGAGCCCCTCCCCAGCTCTCCCGGAGCCCCTTTCAGCACTGGAAGCTGCTCTAAGGTCTCCACACAGACTTCTCCAGGCTGGACAACCCCAACTCTCTCAGCCTGTCCTCTTAGCAGAGATGCTCTCAGATCACAGAATCATTTCCTCTGGACTCACTCAAACTTTCAACAGGCATCTCTTCACCCGTCTGTTCAGGGATG
Source organism: Phaenicophaeus curvirostris (assembly GCF_032191515.1). Lineage (NCBI taxonomy): Eukaryota > Metazoa > Chordata > Aves > Cuculiformes > Cuculidae > Phaenicophaeus > Phaenicophaeus curvirostris. The sequence goes on along the minus strand of NC_091396.1, from coordinate 65,406,179 downwards.
CTGACATCACCAGCTGAGTGTGAAGAGATTGGTTGGTTAGTTGTGATCAGACATCTCGCTTTCTCAGCTGACAGCTCTCATTTTCTCAGTGATAGAGGTTGGCTGAGGCAGGGAGTCAAAGCTGGTTGGCTCAGATGGAGGCAACTCAAGTTAGATGGGAAAAATTAAGACAAACTCAAGCACCCAGAAGCCTTCCAGTACTTTAAGGGGGCCTACAAGAACGATGGGGACAGACTTTTCACCAAGACCTGTTGTGTCAAAACAAAAAGTAATGGTTTTAAACTAAGGGAGGGAAGATTCAGATTGGATATAAAAAAGCATTTTACAGTGACACTGGTGAAACACTGTCATAGGTTGTCTGGAGAGGACCCCATCTCTGGAAACATTCAACAACAGGTCAGATGGGGCTCTGAGCAACCCGATGAGTTAAAGTTGTCTCTGCTCATGCAGGGATGTTGGACTGAATAACTTTTAAAGGTCCCTTCCAACCCAAAGCATTCTCTGGTCCCGTGATTCCAGAGTAAATTTTGGATGGACATCAACCTCATGAAAGCTTGCTGCATAGAACACCTTCATATTCATAATAAACACACTGTAATATTCACAGCAAAGGTGCACAGCCTACCCTACGACACATTTTCTATTTCCTGCAGTCCCTGCAGACCATACCCAACCTCGGGCACAGCTTTCCACCCCAAGAGCTCAGCAGCCACCCCCGAGGTAGCCCAGCTCCATCGGAGCCGAAGGCACCAGGGAAGCCATCACCAGCTTTGGCTGGAGGCACCGAGGTGCAGTGAAAACCTGTTTGTGTCAGCAACACCAGCGGGTCTGAACTGAGCACAGAGAAGGTGCTGATCCAGATAAAGAAAACATTTTGCCTTTTGCCAGATCAGCACGCTAAATATTCTCTTTATTGTCAGCAATGTCAATAAAACTTGCCGGCTAACTGGGGCAGAAGGCGAGAAAAGCCCTCTAGGTCTGCATCCCCCACTTCAGAGGTGCTGAGGTGCAGGTCTGGGACAGGCACTTAACGAGCCACACGGCTCGCATTTGCTTGCACTGACATCGCAGCCATGAACCCCATCACATCATGATTTTAGTGTCTGAGCAGAACAGAGACATGACCCAGCCTCGTACCAAAGCCCAGCGAGATACAAGAAGCATTTTGCTTTGAAAATGAAGTGTCACCATTTCTCCCTTCTGCAGCTTAAAAACTGAGAGGTATAGTGAATGGGAACATGATCAACGCTGTGAGGACAGGCTGAGAAAGTTGGGGTTGTTGAGCCAGGAGAAGAGAAGGCTCCAGGGAGACCTTAGAGCAGCTTCCAGTACTGAAAGAGGCTCCAGGAAGGCTGTGGAGGGGCTCTTGATCAGGGAGTGCAGGGATAGGATGAGAGGAAATGGTTTTAAACTGAAAGAGGAGATTGAGATGAGATCTCATCTCAGAAATATTTTCCCATGACGGTGGGGAGGCCCTGGCCAAGGTTGCCCAGAGCAGTGGTGGCTGCCCCACCCCTGGAGGTGTTCAAGGCCAGATTGGATGCGGTTTGGAGCAACCTGAGCAATTGGGAGGTGTCCCTGCCTATGACAGGGGATGGAACTGGCTGGACTTTGACGTCCCTTCCAACTCAAACCATTCTATAATTCTACAATAACGCTGCCACAAAATATCTACTTCCCTGAAAACAGCCTTCACGCAGTGGAACTGACAATGGTTTCCAGTAACACTCAAAGGACAGATGAAAAAGAGATGCAGCAACTTCTTTCTTTCCCCCCTCTTCCTCTACCAGAAACTAATACCTTCAAATGTAAAATATCTACTTCACCAACTTTGTTATATGAAGCATATTTGGGAAAAAAACACGTCATTATCATTTCAAACCAGGATAAGTGCAAAGCGTTAATCTTGGGTTATTAGAAGACGCAAACAAAGGTTTGCAAACACTACAACATACAGAAAGCATTTCTACAATGAATATAATTGTAAAAAGATCTGCTGAGGAATGGCAGGCACACAGATCAGTGCACCCTAGAGTCTTGCTGGGTCCTGCCCTTGGGACAACAACCCTGTGCAGCACTCCAGGCTTGAGGAAGAGTGGCTGGAAAGTTACCTGATGGAGAAGGACCTGGGCATGCTAGCCAACAGCAGCTGAAAATGAGCCAGCGGTGGCCCAGGTGGTCAAGAAGGCCAACAACACCCTGGCTTGGATCAGCCATGGTGTGGTCAGCAGGAGCAGGGAACTGATTGTGTCCCTGTACTCAGGACTGGTGAGGTCATACCTCAAATCCTGGACCCAGTGTTGGGTCCTCAGCCACTCCTCATAATACCTGCTCTCCAGATCTTTCAGCTCAAAGCAGCACGAGGCTTCTCTAGCCCTCTTCCTACCACACAAGAGTGGAAAAACTCCTTTTGGGAAACTTCTTCCTCCTGCACATCTCCAGGCTTTCTCACTCAAGCTGTGCCAAGGACAAAGGATCTTTAAACAACCTCAACAAGAAGGATCCTCTCCCCCATCCATCCACAGTGGTTCTCATTAATCCAAAGCCATCTGGAGAGAGAGTTCCAATGCTGCCATGGATAAGAAGATGCCACCAGCCACTCTAGGAGCTGCGAACACATGCTCAGGGAAGAACGAAGGCATGCTTGGTGCGGTGATACTGCCAGCAGTGGAGGAGGCAGCTCAGCACCAGCCGATGAGACACAAACAACTGCCCACAGGCACCCAGCTGAGGAGATCAGCATCCTTGTGGAACCAAGGCTCCCCTAGCAACAGCATTTATCCCTGCTCATGCTGCAGAGAGCTCCAGCACTTCACGAGCATCCTTGGAGCAACCCACTCCAGAGAGAGGGATTTGCTTTGCCTCACTCAAGAGATGGTTTTTAGAGTAGAGACTGCGTAACCAGAGAGAACTGGTGAATAAAGAAATCAAACTACGGAGAAAACTTGATTTGGAGGATGATGTCCTCGTCACAGACCTAAGGCAGGCAGAGCTCAGACACTGCCCAGAAGCGTGCTGCACAACTGCTTGTACTCACCACGGGCAGATGGCTGATTTGCCTAAACCAGCCTTAGTTCACCCTGAAACCGATCCACCCATCCTGTGTCAGAGTTACGGCTCGTGTTGAATTGAGCTTTATTACTCCATAAATTTCAAGACAGGGAATCTCAGGAGCATAATGCTTGCTTTTCAACCACATTCCCTGTGCAGGAACTGGACAGGAGCAGCCCCACACAGGACAACATGCAGGAATATGTCAAGGATGGCAGGTGAAGGATGAGAAAGGAGAGTTCAACGCAATAGGGAGGGACTCCAATTAAACCAATGCCTTCAGAAGGTACCTCACATGCGATAACACAGCTCAGGTTTGGCTCCTCTGCCTGCTGTTTGCAATTTACATCACAGAGCTCAGCTATGCAAATCCATATGTAAAAGAGGCAAGAGATAAACAAGTGTTACAGAGGCTCTGGTGGAGCATCTTGAAGCTTTGATAGTATGTTTTCAGTGTATGCAGATATGGGAAGAAATGATGTGGTGAATTTGCATATAGAGGTGGGACTGATGCAGGTAGTGTTTGCACTTCTATTTTCTCACTTGTTCGCTGACCGGGAGAACTAATTGCGTAAAGGGATGGCTGCACGCTTGGAGTCCTGCATCCAGTTCAGGAATCCCCAACAAAATAAGGAGATGGAACCATTGGAACAGGTCCAGAGGAGGCCATAGAGATGACCCAGGGACTGGAGCAACCCTGCTACAAAGACAAGCTGGGAGAGTTGGGGTTAAGCCTGAAGAAGAGAAGGCTCTAGGGAGACCTTAGAGCACCTTCCAGTGCTGAAAGGGACTCCAGGAAAGCCAGGGAGTAGCTGCTTCCAAAGATCTGGAATGAAAGGCTAAGGGGGAATAGCTTTAAACTTGAAGAGGGAAGATTTAGATGAGACATTAGGGAGAAATTCTTCACAACAAGGGTGGGAGGCCCTGGCCCAGGTTGCCCAGAGAAGTGGTGGCTACCCCATCCCTGGAGGTGTTCAAGACCAGGTTGGATGGGGCTTGGAGCCCCTGATCCAGTGGGAGATGTCCCTGCCCATGGCAGGGGGGCTAAAATAGGTTGGGCTTTAAGGTCCCTTCCCATCTCAAACCATTCCATGACCCTGTGACAGGGAGGGATGTACCCCAGCAACATCCTTCACCTCCCCAAATTTCCAGTCCTGTTTGGTTTTACACTATTGTCTTTTGAAGTTATTACCACAGACACAGGCAGTGGCCACTGTAAGCTTCAAAGAAATTCACATTTGGTGGAAGTATTTATCTCACTGCTTCTCCTTGTGCTCACCAGTAATCACAGCTTTTGTTATTCAGCATCAGCAACCAAGGAAAGACCCTGGCATGTCAGGATCTCCTGCGCAGCCCCAGTGAGCCCTGAGCCTGAGCCCTATCAATAACTGCCCCTGGCAACAGTTTTCCTGCTTCATAGAATCTTTACAGTTAGAAAAGACCTCTAAGATCACCAACTCCAATCATTAGCCCAACACCACAGTGCCTACTAAACCATGTCCTGAAGAACCACACCTACACACATCCAGGGAAGGAGACTCCACCAGTACCCTAGGCAACCTCTTCCAATGCTGATAACTTCTGGCTATTACAAGTCCATGAAGTTCTCAGCATCCCTTACCCACTCTCATTTCCAATATGCCATTCAAGCTTCCAACTAAAATTAACTTGGAATTACGAAAATCATTTCCACAGCCTTCTTAACACCCCATGGCCAGCGTGCTCAATGCACTCCTAAAGCTGGGACAAGCTCCCCTCATCATCCCAGCTATAAACGATTGCTGGACCAGGAGAACAGTCAGCCCACCCAACTATGTGAAGATATTAGACATAGCAAAAAGATGACATCATACCTGCATTCAGAATTATAAACCCCACCTATTAATCCCATAATACATTTTAGAGGATATACAATTTTTTTAATTTAGACTAGACATTTGGAAGATTTAGACTAGACATTAGGAAGAATTTCTTCACCATGAGAGTGGTGAAACACTGGAACAGGTTGCCAAGGGATGTTGTGGCTGCCCCATCCCTGGAGGTGTTCAAGGCCAGGTGGGATGGGGCCTTGGGTAACCTGATCTAGTGGGATGTCTCTGCCCATGGCAGGGGTGTTGAAACTAGATGATCTTTAAGGTCTCTTCCAACCCTAACTATTCTATGATTCTAATGAAGTGAGGAGCCACTTAACACTGGTTTTCGAAAGCACAAAGTCCAGTCCAAAGTCCAGTGGACATTCTGCAGGTCTTAAGAGTTTGTTGTTTCCAGCTCCCCCATCCCCTGGGAGATGCTCCAGGAGAGCATCAAACCTGCTCACAGAGCTGTCAGTGCTGGGAAAGTACACAGCCAGAAATGCCACTATGTTAACAAGGATGGAAAGCGAGATGGCATCTGCTTTCCACTACATAAGGTAACAAGAACTACCAAAAATCTCTCTCACAAAAAGCAAGACAGACGTACAGTTTCTTAGGGAAACAGTGTCACCACAGCAGGCTGCTGGCTGGGGATACATTATGTGCTGAAGCCGCCTCCAGCTGCATTTAACACCCAAATCCTACCTAGGAGCAGGAGAAGATCTATGGAAAAGCTGATTTCGGAGATTTAAAATGCATTCCTGGCACTAACATGATGGGCTGGAGAGACAGTTTTAGCTACAAAACCATAAAAATTAATTTTTTTTGCTAGAAGAAACAAGAAGTGCTTGCCGGGTAGGGCAGTCATTTCAATTTATACCACTCCGTATAAACAGATTAAACGAGATTACAGGGAGTGGCTGCGGATGTGCAGAGCGATAACCTAAGGGAACTTGGATTCTTCACTCATTCGAGCATCAAACTGATATTACTTGCTTAATGTGTTTGCATAGAAGCTGCTGTTCGCTTAGATACAAGGTCCGTGGCCTCCAAAAGTCTTTTTCTGCGTATTTGTGGTTTGCTGTGTACACTGAGAATTTGGGTCTCATGAGCTGTAGGAATAATATTTAGCAACTGTTATCAGAGTGATAAATAAACCAGAAAGCTTAAAATCCCAGCATCTTTAAATGCAAGAACTCTGACCTCTAATCAGGCACTGAATACTAAACACGTTCCCATCATTGGAGTGTGTCAAGTCAACACACTAGAAGCAAAGTCAATAAAAGAAGCCATAGCAGCCTAAAGCAACTTCTTGGTAGAATTCAGAACCCCCTTCAGAAGGTCCAACCCCAAACACACTGGAGTCAATAGGGCCTGGCCAATCCCCTCGTGTTCCCAGCACAAAGGAATACGCAGAAACACACGCCAGCATCCCACCTGGTGAATCATAGCATCATCTCAACCCTGGTGAATCATAGAATCATTTGGCTGGAAAAGACCTTTGAGATGGAGTTCAACTGTACCTTCCCACTACTGAACCAGACCTCTGAGTACCTCACTTCCACATCCCTTAAACCCCTCCAGGGATGGGGACTCCACCACCTCCCTGGGCAGCCTCTACCAGGTCCTGAGAACCCTTTCAGTGAAGCAGCTTTTCCTGATGTCCAATCTTAACCTCCCCACTGGTCCTGCACTGCTGAGACCTGCAGGCAGGCATGCAAACTCCCCACAGTCTCCCCAAGAAGATATCACAGTCCTCCTACAACCATGAATCTAAGCATTAAAAATAAATTCAATTATACCAGCAGTTTCTGTAGCTCTAAATTAGCAGTTGCTTGCCCAGCATCACTTTATTTATTTGTTATTGGGGGGGAATAACATCACCACCTTGCAGCACTGCCTGTTGATGGATGGATTTATGGCTGTGACCAGTGGCCAGGACAACTCAATGCCTCCAAAACCAAAGAAGAAAGGCAAAAAGTGTTACATGGGAAAGTTAAGCAGAACCAAAACTGCAGATGCTGCTCTTGGAAGGTTGCTGAGGTTTTTTTTCTCCTCCACAAGTCATTAATGACAGTCTGGATCCTACAGTGCCAAGAGGCAGGAATTACCAGCCATGTATTTTAAGCAGCATCGTGGTTCCTGTGGTGTGTCTGAAGAAAGAGGAGCACCTGTGGCTACGCAGCCAGCTATGTTCCTACCCAACAGCCACTCCAATGCCACCACCATTTATTTATTGTGCTACTAATGATGCAACAGAGCATGCAACCTGGATCAAACGCTTTACTCATTTTCTGTTCAGGTTTAAAACAATAAAAGAAAACATAACGAGATGGAGAAGATTACACTGAAATCATAGAATGGTTTGGGCTGGAAGGGACCTTAAGGCTCATCCACTTCCAATCCCCCTGCCATGGGCAGGGACACCCGTCCACTAGATACTCTGTTCAGATGAGTGGGGATCTTTAGAAATCAATTTGTCTATCAAGTTGGAGGGCCTGATCTAAGGCTGCTCAAACAACCCTCCAACCCCAACTTATTAGATTTCTTACACTGGATATCAGAAACAATTTCTCTACTGAAAGAGTGGTGAAGCCCTGGCAGAGGCTGCCCAGGACAGTGGTGGAGTCTCTGTCCATGGAGGGGTTCAAAAACCATGCAGATGTGGCACTTGGGGACACAGACTTGGGGGACAGTGGGGTTGTGGTGACAGTTGGACTCCAAGATCTTAGAGATCTTTTCCAGCCTCAATGACTCTACAAGGCTGTGATTCCAATTCTTTACGCAGCTGGCTGGGACTGCAGAAGGCCTCACCTGTTGGGAGTGGGTAGAATCCTAGAGTAGTTTGGATTGGGAAGGACCTTAAAGATCATCTAGTCCCACCCTCTAGCCTCCCACACCTCCAGCTAGATCAGGCTGCCCAAGGCCCCATACAACATGGTCTTGAACGCCTGCAGGGATGGGGCAGCCACAACTTCCCTGGGCAACCTGTTCCTACGCCTCACCACACTCGTGGAGAAGAAATTCCTCCTTATGTCTTACTTTATGGGTAAATTCATGCTGACAAACTATCACACATTGCTGAGGTGCCATTAGGGGAAAAGAGGACTTTCACAACCTGGAAGAGCAGTGCCACCTCCATCAGGCTCCCAGCCCAGCCTATTACATTCTTCTAGTAGCAATCAGGAAGCGGTAAAAGCACCTCAGCAGCTTCAGCATTAGTCATGAATAAATAAAGCACTGCCTACTTCAAGATTTGGCAGCACTGCAGAGTAAGGCTAATCCCCAATATTTAGAATCATAGAATCATTAAGGTTGAAAAAGACTTCTAAGCTCATCCAGTCCAACCTCCCCTCAGTCCCTGCCAACTAAACCATGTCCTAAAGTGCCACGTCTACACACTTTTCGAACCCTTCCAGGGATGGACACTCCACCACTGCCCTGGGCAGCCTCTGCCAACGCGTCACATAACCAAGTCATCAGCTCAGTTTAAAGGGGAATAATTGTTTTAGCTATATTTCTTCCCACCCCCAGCTCACCAGCGCCGAGTCCAGGGGCACAATCCCTTCCCTGCTCCTGCTGGCCACGCTGTTTCTGATACAGGCCAGGATTCCATCAGCCTTCTTGGCCACCTGGGCCACCGCTGGCTCATGCTCACACAGAGAGCCTCGCATTTCAAGTGTTACAGCTATGGAAAGGAACAAATGGGATTAAGAAGATAAACAGCGAGGATGCTCCATCACGTTCCTCCAGCTGTAGGTGCCGAGCACCAACAGCTCCAGGGCAGGGCTGCTTGTTCCAACACGCAGCCACATGCCTCACCCAGTCTTATTTATTAATGTAGCTGCAAAGTGATTAATACATAGAAATCTCCCCTTCCAGCCCTCAATTCTAGATATAACAAACATAAACAAGTGTTTAGTTATTCAGGAGGAGGTGGGCGCGCTCCGCACGTACATTCAGCTCCCAGCACTGCCACTGACTATGTCAGGGAAATAATTTAATCTCTTTTTGACCCAATTCTGGAGCTGGGCAAATATTGATTTTTTGAGTTCACTTGCCAAAGTGGGGAGGGGAAAAATGATTTAGATTAAGCTGAAGTGAAATGGTGTTTGTTGTTATTGCTAGGTTTTCAATTTTGTCAAAACATTACCATTTCGGATCCTCTTACTCAACCCCAAAATATTTATGTAGCTGTGCTTGGATTTAATCTCTTTATTAAATATGAAGAAAAAGCCAAATAAAAATATCGAGCCACAACGAAATCATTTTAATAAGAGATCAACTGAAAGGGACTCCTGCAGTTCAAGTTCTTTCCCCATTTCTCAGACACAGCTGTAGCCAAGAGCTATTTTCATGGGAATAAATTATTCATGTAAAATAAAACACAATGAGAGCTGAACTCTGCCCTGATGGGCAGCTCCAAGTGAAGGCAGCAAAGCTGCCAGAACCTTCTCCTACCAATTTTGGTTTAGTGCCTTTAGAGGGATACGCACTGAAGATTTGAACAAATGCACATGTAGATGCTTATATTTTACATACATATCACCAGGCTGCCCAGAGCAGTGGTGGCTGCCCCATCCCTGGAGATGTTCAAGGCCAGCTTGGATGGGGCTTGGAGCAACCTGATCCAGAGGGAGGTGTCCCTGCCCATGGCAGTGGTGGAACTGGATGGGCTTTGAGCTCCCTTCCAACCCAAGCCATTCATGATTCTATAAATATCCTGGGCGTTTGTTTCCATATCAGCAGCGTGAGACTACTGTGATCAAACCCCTCCAAAACAACCCTCTGGAAGCCGTTCGATAAATATTCATTATTGTGACATTCAGCTAAGAGGGAAAACTGCAGAATAATTAACGATCCTTGCATGCAAGCTCAGGATGTCAGGCAAGATGCACAATTATAGTTTTGCCACGGCACTCAAGGGGTATTTAATGAATTTATTTGGTTGAGCATTTGTTATTTTCTGAAGCAGATGTCAACACTTCTATTTCAAGAAAATAATTTCCCCCCTCCCCATCATTATCAAAATGCCTTCACTTACTCCATATGCCAGGAGGGAAGTAACTGTCCTGCTCAAAGTTCCAGGAATGCTTCAAGAAGTAAGGAGAGGACGCTGAAAACCAGCATCAGAGTTCCCACTGCACCACCATAGTCAGGGGAAGAACAGCTTTGGAAATCACAGAAGCTTGTGGGTGGGAAAACAAGTTCTGTCACTGGTCATTTAATGTCATAATTACTTTTCACATTGATTAATTGCTGTGGTAGAGTTAGAGAAACCACACAAGGCTGCCAGAGTGTTCTGAGCTCTCTTATTGCAATTATTTCCATGCAAAAAGAAAAAAAAAAAGAAGAATCAGAACAGAAACATAGAATCACAAGATCACTAAGGCTGGAAAAGACCTCTGGGATCATCCAGACCAACCATCGACCCAACCCCACTGTGCCTACTAAACCGTGTCCCAAAGTGCCACCTCTACACACTTTTTGAATATCTCCAGCACTGAAGACTCCACCACTGCCCTGGGCAGCCTCTGTCAGTGCTTCACCACTCTGTCAGTAAAGGAATTTCTCCTAATATCCAATCTGAACCTCCCTGGTGGAACTTAAGGCCATTTACTCTCAGCCTATCACTTGTTACTAGGGAGAAGAGCCCATCACCCACCTCATCACAACCTCCTTTCCAGGAGCTGCAGGGAACAATGAAGTGTCCCATCAGCCTCCTCCAGACTAAAACCCAGGTCCCTCAGCCCCTCACAAAACCCCTGGGCTCCAGCCCCTTCCCCAGCTCCATTCCCTTTTCTGGACATGCTCCAGCCCCTCAATATCCTGCTTGGAGTGAGGCACCCAAAACTCAACCCAAGATTTGAGGTGCAGCCTCACCAGCACCAAGTCCAGGGGCCAATCCCTTCCCTCCTCCTGCTGGCCACACCATGGGTGATCCAAGCCAGGATGCTGTTGGGCATGTTCAGCCACCACCAGCCAGCACCTCCAGTGCCTTTTCCATCAGGCAGCTTCCCAGCTATTCTTCCTCAAGCCAGGAGCACTGCACGGTGTTGTTTCTTTCCTTGATTCTCCAGTCATTTCGATTTTCAGCTTTTTGCTCTGTCCTTTGACCTCAAGCTCTCACCAAGACCATTAAATCTGAGTTGATGTGTTTGGGGGGCAATACTCCACCCATGGGAAGGGCCAATACATCATGAGTTCTTTGAAGTCAATTCAAAGTTCTTGTTTTTCAAACCCGTAAGAATCATATTGTCAAGCTCTTCTGTACTATCATGAGAACCATAAATTCACTTTAAAAGTAACTGAAAGCACAGATGCCATCTGAGCCAGTCTTGAACTTTTCACATGGAGCTGACAAGGTCTTAAGTAGAAGAAATACTACTGGTCCTTCAATGAATTCCTGTAAGTTCTTATCAACAAAAAACACTCACACATTTTTTTCCTGCCCAGGCACCAAAACACTCCACAAACGTAACTTCAGAACTCAGGTTCAGGAGGTAAGACATGCACACAGACGTGAAACCCGTGAGCACTCTTCCTTCACCCCTTCTTCATCAGCTGATACAACCAATGCAACCAATTAAAACAGCAGAAAAGTCTTTAAAACCAGAACAAAAAAAAGTGCAAAGAACTACAAAAAAATGTACTGAAAGCATCACTCTGCAGAATAAGGGTTTTCCATCTCCAACCATGGAAACACACACACCTCTTTAAAGGCCTCCATCCTGCATTAGAAATAACCAGAGGATTTCACAGGTTGCTTCTAATTGAGGCCCAGAAATCCACAGAAAGGATACAGATCTGTCAGAGCAAGTCCAGAGGAAGCCATGAAGATGATTTGAGGGCTGGAGCACCTCCCATATGAGGACAGGCTGAGAGAGTTGAGGTTGTTCAGCCTGGAGAAGAGAAGTCTCCAGGGAGACCTTCCAGTACTGAAAGGGGCTCCACAAAAGCTAGGGAGGGGCTCTTGATGGGGGAGTGCAGGGAGAGGATGAGGGGAAACAACTTTCAACTGAAAGAGGGGAAACTGAGATGAGATCTTAGGAAGAAATGTTCTCATGTGAGGGTGGGGAGGCCCTGGCCCAGGTTGCCCAGAGCAGTGGTGGCTGCCCCATCCCTGGAGGTGTTCAAGGCCAGGTTGGATGGGGCTTGGAGCCCCCGATCCAGTGGGAGGTGCCCCTGCCCATGGCAGAGGGTGGAACTGGATGGGCTTTGACATCCCTTCCAACCTGTGATTCTAGAATAACGTGGAAGAACTCAGTCCCATTCAGACACACACAGTTACAAACCATCCACTGTGGTACACGAGCACTTCCATTATCTGCAGGAAGAACCAGCATCTGAATTTGTCATATTTGTACTGCAAAGAAAAATGGCAGCAGTAATAACATAAAACATTGTTCTTCCACTCAGCTTCTCCTGGTGCTGCAGTCTCTCATAGAATCATTAATATCATGAGAAGCTGGCAGAGTGAGCTTGCACTGTTTTTTATAACACAAGATCCATGAGGCAGCAGTGAAATTGTGTGGCTACTGCTTCACACCAGGCAAGGAAATTGTAGAGCTTGCTCCCAGAGAATATTTTGGAGACCAAAAATAGAAAGCGTTTCAGAAGAAGCCCAGGGAATTGAAGAAGGAAAGGCTTATTTCAGACTCTGAAACATACAGATGTGTTTGCAACCTTCATTTCAGGCAATCCTTTAGAGGTTGTAGCAGTCGGGAGGGCACATGGGGGACGCACCACCTCCAGAACAGACCTTACCCTGCTTATGCCCATGGTTAGGCTTAAGTCACAACTTCTGCTCTACCTGCAGCACATTAGCATGGAAGAGACCCTGCTGGACAGGTGTGATGTTTCCTAGATAGGATCATATAATCATTAAGGTTGGGAAAGACCTCTAAACTCATCCAGTCCAACCATCATCCCAGCCACCGCTGTGCCCACGAAACCCTGTCACCAAGTGCTAGTCACACATTTTTTTTTAACTCCTCCAGGGATGGAGACACTACCACTGACCTGGGCAGCCTCTGCCAGGGTTTCACCACCCTTTCAGTAAAGAAACTTTTCCTGATATCAAATTTAACCCTCTCCTGGCACAGCTGGAGGGCATTTCCTTTCATACATAAAAGCACTAGCCTTAAAAAAATAATTCAAAGTCACTCAATCCCAGCACCTTTCCACATTGCACCAAGAGAGATGATGCTAACTCATCACCCGCATCAGATGTTCAATCATCCTCCAAACCTACCCTGGCCATGAGTCAGGGGGGACAAAGTACTATTAACAAGTCTAGATGGCACATTTAGGTGAGCTCATCAAGGTCCTGCAACATATCTGGGTCCAAGAGCCTGAATTTCAGGAAGACCTTGAAGGGTTAAGAGTGTTGACCCATAAAAGCTCGAAATCCTACCTGCAGCTGTTCCATGAAGTCCTACTTAGCATGGCCAAAGAAATGCCCTACCAATACAAGCATAATCAAGAGAATTAAAGGCTTTATGCCTCGGAGAAGTGAACCTGTGCTTCTTGCAACCACAACAAGCATAACTGCTTCAAACCCAAAGGCAAGTCATTGACTGGGAAGGGCTGGAAGAGCTTCCAAAGAAGTAAGAAGTGGTTTTCCTGACAGGGCACATGTATGGAGGATAACCACATTGTGTTTAGACAGCCAAGTGTCTGTGGGAATTCAAAGAAACTCTTGCACTCAAACTGATGATCTGAACTCTTTTCCTGTAAAGTCTTGATTATAATCTTTATTTAGCTCTTATGTAACAGGATGGTAATTTTAATGCTCAGCCTCCTGAGCTTCATAGCCCCGTGCTGCACTCCATAGCAAAAAACAATGTGCCTTAAAATAACCTTCACTTTGACTTTTTTCCTTGCTTGCTCATTCTCTGGAGACTTGAAGAAAGGACTTTTCAGAACCCATTTACCTGAAACATGCATGGTTAAGAACCCTTCCACTCACAGCTGCTCTAGCAAGCAAATTCATTCATGGGCTATAAAAGGCCAACATGCTGAACTAGTTCAACTTTTGTCATTTGCTTGAGCAACATGATGTCATTGTGCATGTTTTTATTCAATTAACAGAAAATGAAGGCTATCTCCCCATGACGGAGCATGTCACACAACTAACTCCATAAGACCCACCACCTTTCCAGTGATGGCAAAGAGGGCTCAGGTACCAGCCCGACAGTAATAAGAGAAAGCTTTATTCTAGCAGTAATTGCCCCTCCTACGTGAACTTCTAGCCATCTCTACCGTATGTAGGAACATGAACTGGTAATTGCTGTGCATCTTGAACTGTACTGGGTTCAGAAAGCACAGCCCACATGAAATGAAGACCTCTCCAAAACAACAGGAACACAAGTTGCACAACAACCATTACAAACAGTTATAACCAAAGGCCTCTTTGGCCACTTGACTTCTTTGCACCTGCAACCTTGCTTTTAAGACACCTAAGGCCACACCACTGACAGCTCTTCAAGGAAGCAGAGGTCAAGTGCTTTGAAGCCTTATGTTCCCCTGGGGCAGGTAAAGGCTTTTCCTAAACCCAGTCCTGGAATTGCAGAGGATTTCTGCAAGGGACAGGACACAGGGTGGCCAAGTTGAGCAGCCTGTTGGGATGTTGCCTCAAGGCAACACCACATTTAATTGCAAGGTGAGAACTGCCCCAAATGATGCAGGATAGACATCTGCTGGGTTAGTCAACATGACTTGCAGTTCACCCAGCTAACTAACCTGAGCAGGACAGGCATGGGGCATGTTGAGCCCTAGGAAGCAAGCTTGACTCCTCAAGCAAAATACTCTGGGAAAAGCTGCTCTGCCTGCTCCCTGTAGGACAGTTCTGGTCTGACCCTAATGCCTAGACCACACTGAAATGCCACGTGCACACTTGCAGTGAATCCCTGGCAGAGCTTCTCCATAGCCTGAAGCTCTTCACTGCAACAGCCTAATTAATAATAATCCTCAGAGATGCAGAGCTCTCAGTACTTTACATCTGCAAATCTAGAAGAGCTTTCCAAAAGAATTTAACATCCTTCTTTGTTTTCACAAGGGTACTCAGCCACATCCTTCAAATCAGGCCTACACCTAAGTCTCTTTTCAAACAGACCACAGACTACCTTCCTCTTTCACCAGAAGTGAGCCTCAACTGTGCCTATGCAGCAAAATTAAACAGCTCCAGCCTCCCCTGCTCCATTTGCTGCTTTATTAGTGGACCAAGCCTTTGCCCAAGTCAGCACTAACCCACCTTCCCACAGGGCTCCAGCAAGAGAATCATAGAATAGCTTGGCTGGAGAAGACCTTTGAGATCATCAAGCCCAACAGTACCTGTCCACTACCAATCTAAACCTCCCCAGCACAACATGAGGCCATTTCCTCTTGTCCTATCACTTGTTACTTGGGAGAAGAGACCAAAATTGAAGCATTAAACTGCTGCAAATTGAAGCCTTCAGTGACTTCACCCAGAGCTCCAATGAATCCAGATTCTCAGCACAAGAATATATAAAGTGTATGGGTTGTGTTTTTAAAAGCTGTCCTTGACAGTAAAAGTCAAACGAGCCACATGTACGGGAATGAGGGCACAGGGTGGGATGATTTCAGGTTTCCTGCTCTTGGAGGACACCCTGAGATGAGCAAGAGCACTTCTCCGGCTCTGAGAGTCAGCAGTGAGGAACAGACAGACAGCACGGCTGAGTAAGCCTCGCTTTTCTAGGACACTGAGCCTATAAATCACTTGGCCACTATGGGCATTAAAACTCAGACTATTGCTTCTTATCCAAACATAATCATTGCATTGGTTTGTGTTCCCTTCCATATTCCCACGGATACTGCAATGTTCTCAAAGAATCCAAGATTGCTGTTGCCTGACAGGCTGGCTAAAAGAAAGGTTTCTGCTTGAAAACTCTCTTTAGCATCTCTAAACTGAGAGGAGAAACAAATCTCCATGTATCTTCCCTTCAAAGACGGAGAGCTGAACCAGAAGTTTCCATATTCCTCTAAATGCCACAGCACCAGGTCCTGCCATTCCCCTCACCTCTCTCCACCCTAGAATGACCCATTCATTGACCTCCAGCAGCCACAGCTGAACGATGCCACTTCCCCTGGAGTTCTTCCACATCACATCCTTGACTTACGGCTGGGTTCAAGCACACCTTTAGAGATACCCTGAAATTGTTCCCACAGTGCTGCCCTTCATCTGGGGGGACACAAGTGACCACCTCTGATCCAAAATCCCTTACAGAAGCCTTCCAGTACTGAAAGGGGCTACAGGAAAGCTGGGGTGAGGCTCTTGATCAGGGATAGGACTGGGGGGAATGGCTTTAAGCTGAAAGAGGGGATGTTAAATCCCTTTTTGCCATGGAGGTTTGGGCAAAAGCTTCCTATAGTGTCTGAGATGCTGTCAAAGTGGAACTTCTTGCCCATTTTTCAGACCAGCTTTGTCCCAGTAGAGTTGGCTCTGTCACTATGTACTCCCTCTCAAGACCCCATTCCACCTTGTGCAGGCTCAACACCATTTTCTCCCCAAATGCCATCAAAAGAAATATGCAGTCCAAGAGAGACAAGACTTGAAAAGCTGTTTTCCTAACACACACCATTCCTTTTGCTGAGGCAGAGCTCCCTCCCACAGGGGCAAGAGGTCTGTGGGATGGGCTAGACACACATGACACTAAGTCTCTGCTAGACTGCAGAACAAAATTGAATCAACTCAATCCAACAGTCCCAAAACCCTTGCAGAGGAGCTGGTACTCACAGAAACAGAATTGCTTGATTGGAAAAGACCTTTGAGATCATTGAGTCCAACCGTACCTGTCCATTAAACCAGATCCCTAAGCACCTCATCTGGTAACTCGTCTTTTAAACCCCTCCAGGGATTTTAAACTCCACCACCGCCCTGCACAGCCTCTGCCAGCACCTGAGAATCCTTTCCATGAAGAATTTTTTCCTGATGTCCAATCTGAACCTGCCCTGGTGCAACTTGAGACCATTTCCTCTCATCCCACCACCTGTCACTTGGTTGAAGAGACCAACACCCACCTCAGCAATGAGCCTCCTCTCCTCCAGGCTAAACAGCCCCGGGTCCCTCAGCCTCCTCTCATAAGACTTATTCTCCAGACCCTTCTCCAGTTCCATTCCCTTCTTCAGACTCACCCCAGCCCCTCAATGTCCTTCTTGTAGGGAGGGGCCCACAGAACTCACATACTCAACAGAGCTGTGCTCAGAGACTAAGGGAGGAGGATGAACTTCACGATTCATCTTAAAATAAAAACATAAGCAAACCCTAAAGTTATTTTCTAAACAGATCTCCTAGACCTGTTTGAGCTCCCACTATTGCAGGGATCAGACAAGAGATGTCACGGACTTCCCTCTGAAGAACACGCACCGCAATACCTCAAAGCAAGCAATAAGACAGCTTTACTGTTCAGATTATTTGGGTTTCATCATTTCATAACCCTACAAATGCCCAAAAGCTTAAGCATTGCTGTTCCTGGGCTGCTTTTTTTATCCTACAAAAAGCCCTGACCACACTACACCAATTCCTTATGTTATTGTATCACTGCAGTGATTTACTGTTCTAGTCACACGTGTAACACCCCAAAAGAAGTGTGCAGGTAATGGAAAACCAAATGGAAAACCAAAAAAAGTCTTTTCTCCCAGGCAAAGGTGAATGGATTCTGTTGAGTTACACTATCAGCCCACAGCAAGAGCAGGTTTCTCCTCCCATAAGAGCATGCATAAGTCATTCTATCAGCTAATTAGAGGCCAGAGCCAGCACTAACCATCCATGAACTGAATCAGATGCCCACACTGCTTCCTTGTTTCCCACCTCTTACTCTGCTCAGGAGCACCTCCTACATGAGGACAGGCTGAAAGAGTTGGGCTTGTTCAGCCTGCAGAAGAGAAGGCTCTGAGGAGACCTTAGAGCAGCTTCCAGTACTGAAAGGGCCTCCAGGTTGGATGGGGCTTGGAGCCCCTGATCCAGTGGGAGGTGTCCCTGCCCATGGCAGGGGGTGGAACTTGATGGGCTTTAAGGTCCCTTCCAATCCAAACCATTCCACGATTCTATGATTTGCTCCGAGCTTTTTTGATGCGCCTAGAAGGTACTTCTAAGACAATTCAGAAAGCCATCACCATCCATCCTTCGATTCCAATATCAACTATCCATAAACCTGATTTTCACCTTCCTGTTTTAAAAGGCAACAAGCCAGCAAGCCTTGCAGAGCCTGCTGTACTTTCCAACTTTGCAGTTTCTTTGGGTTCTTTAGAAATATACACAAAAAGAAAGTGTTCCACGGGACCTTCTAGAAATTACTGTCAACTTGGACACCAGCTTTCAGGTCACCCACCTCTGGGGTCACACTGCTCCAGCCCTGTCCTCAGCAGCTGTAGGGATGGGGCCAGCACAGGTCCAATAGGATTCACACTAAAACGAGCTCCTGGTATCAGATCTCCTGCATTCACCCTGCCTTTGTGAAAGGCAAATGAGCCTTTAATAATTCTTACAGTAATTAACATTTCTCCTTTTGTTCCCCGCCCCCCAAACTCCACACTGCCATAACTGCTTCATAAGGACCTGCTAATTATTATTATTTACATGGCAATAAAGCCTTGGAAATCCTGCCAGGAGCCTTGATCCCACTGTGACAGGTGATGCACAAGCAGCACAGACCTACCCTTAAGGCTTCACAGTAAATTTGTCTCAAAAGAAGGGAAATTAGCTCTTCATTTGCTGCCCCCTGGAAATCTCTTTGTTTCACTTACTCATTTCTATCTCTCTCCATTTTCCCATCCTTCATAGTTCCACAGGGACCTGCAGATCACACCCTCCAAATGGCTTTTGTATTGGTGAACCAGCCTCCACTTTCAAGACATTGAGGGCTTTCATACTCTGAGAACCTTTTTTTTCCCCTACACACTGCTACCAAGAGCCACACCTCTAAGGGAGCATCCAGAGTCACAAGTTAAGATCCATACACAAAATATCACAGAATTGTAGAACCATTAGGTTGGAAAAGACCTTTGAGATCAAGTCCAACTGTACTTGTCCACTGCTAAACCATAACCCTAAAGCACCTCATCTACCCATCTTTTAAACACCTCCAGGGATGGTGATTTCATCACCTCCCTGGGCAGCCTCTGCCAGTGCTTGAGAACCCTTTCCATGAAGGATTTCTTCCTGATGTCCAATTTGAACCTGCCCTGGCACAGCTTGAGGCCATTGCCTATTGTCCTATCACCTCTCACTTGGGAGAAGAGACCAACACCCACCTCTCTACAACCTCCTTCCAGGCAGTTGTAGACTGATGAGGTCTTCCCTGAGCCTAATCTTCTCCAGGCTAAACCACCCCAGGTCCCTCAGCTGCCTCTCATAACCCTTGTTCTCCAGCCCCATTCCCTTCTCCAGACACACTCCAGCCCCTCAATGTCCTTCTTGGAGGGAGGGGCCCAAAACCACACCCAAGATTCAAGGTGCAGCCTCATCAACACTGAGTATAAGGCAGAATCACTTCCCTGCTCCTGCTGGCCACACCATTTCTGATAGAAACCAAGATGCTATTGGCTCTCTTGGCCACTTGGGCCCCCATGCTTTAGGTCAGTTTTATTAACATTTTAATGTATAATAACACTCTTACAATTATGTAGTTAGTGGCACAACCATAGTCTTAAGTGGAAAAATGCATTTCCTGCTATAAGTGCGCAGCTGTAAACTCAAGATTTTAATTGAGGAAAATGAAACCTAAGAGGATCTCAATTCCACGTAAGATCTTGTTCTTACTTCACAGTGATCTCAAACTAGTTAAAACCAGAAGCTTTCCCCGCACACATAATAGCGTCTCTCAGCAACGCAGGAGTCAGTCTTTTGGGGATACTTGACGTATCTTGAATCATTGAATCACTGAGGTTGGAAGAGACCTCCAAGATCATCCAGCCCATTTGTCAGCCCAGCACCACTCTGCCTGCAAAACCATGTCCCCAAGTGCCGCAGCTACGCATTCTGTGAACCCCTCTGGGAATGGTGACTCCACCACTGCCCGGGGCAGCCTCTGCCAAAGCTTTAATCACTCTTTCAGTAAAAAAAAAAATTCTAATATCCAATTTAAGCCTCCAGTGTCACAACAGGCCATTTTCTCTCATCCCACCACTTGTTACTTGGGAGAAGAGCCCAGCACCCACATCACCACAGCCTCCTTTCTGGGAACTGCAGAGAGCCATGAGGTTTCCCCTCAGCCTCCTCCTCTCCACACTGAGGAGCCCCAGGTCCCTCAAGTGCTCCCAGAACCTTCGGCTCCAGGACCTTCCCCAGCTCCGTTCCCTTCTCTGGACACTCTCCAGACCCTCAATGTCCTTCTTAGAGTGAGTGGCCCAAAACTGAATCACCACACCATGGGCATCTACAGCCTCACATTTCCCACTACAATACAGGCACCACCCAGGGCCACCTTTTCCACCTCCACATCAGCACTGAGCTCTGCCCAGGCTCAGCACAAGCACCAGGAGATGAGCACCACTGCCACCCAGCTGGACCACAGCTGGCAGACACTGCATACCACTCCTCTGCAAGCCACAACCACCTCCTCAACAACCTAAAACTGGTGAGAGACATCAGGATTAGCCAGTGTAAATGTATATTCCAGTGCACAACACAACAAACAACAGCTTCTCTTAAGCAATACCTTATATTTAAGGGTATCGGGGAGCCAGGGCAGAAACTTTAAGAGCTATAATAAATTGCTTCTAAAAAACCCATAAGACCACAATCATGGAATAGTTTGGGTTGGAAGGGACCTCAAAGCCCAGCCAGTTCCACCCCCTGCCAGGGGCAGGGACACCTCCCACTGGATCAGGGGCTCCAAGCCCCATCCAGCCTGGCCTTGAACACCTCCAGGGATGGGGCAGCCACCACTGCTCTGGGCAACCTGGGCCAGGGCCTCCCCACCCTCATCATCAAGAATTTCTTCCTCATGTCTCATCTAAATCTTTCCCCCTTCCAACTTAAACCATTCAAGATCATTCTTATCGTCCATCTATACCACATCTGATTTGCTCCACCAACAAACTGAGACTTTGAATATGGCTGAACCAGACAGATTCTCACACACCTGATTTTTGTGATACACCTGTATCATTGCTGTAACAGGAGAAATCGTGATGAAGCATTATCACTGCATGTGTAACTGGAGAATATGAGCAAGGAAAGGCTACACCCAAAAGCAGAGATGCATTTTTGGAAGGCAGCAACCCAAAAGCACTTTTCCATCAAGGAGTACAGTCACACGTGGGAAGAACCCTCTCCACCAAGGCCTACTCCATGCAGTCACACAGTACAAGCCTCAAAGAAAGCTCCTTGATTTGGGAGTATGTTATACAACAGCCTTTCAGGTAATAGAAGTCCAACTCTTTTATGGACCTCAGCTCCTTCTTGTGCTGAGTGGCTCTTACGCGCATCAGCCCTTCTGAGAGGGATACGGCATAAACTCTACAACAGGAGAACCACACAACTGCCATTCTCAGAAGGACTGGTGCTAACAGTTAACATCACTCAGAAAGAGCCAGTGATTTATTTAACATCCTTCCATATGGTGCTTTATACGCTAATAACCCCCGAGCAAGCAGCCAAGAGCTGTACATTCCCTATCTGAAGGATGTGAGGAAGGAAGGAGCAAGATAATCATTCCTGCAAGAGCAAACCACTGGTGAGTCATTACAGGCTTATGAAATAGAGACAGTCCTGGCTACAAAATCAAATGTGCAAGCCAAACGCCTGGTGGGTTTTGCCCACATGATGATTGGAGAATTGATTCCTTCATAGGCAGCCCTTGGCTCTCACCACCCTTCGTGGGAATGGCACAAGCAAAGCCCTGTGCAAGGAGCTGACTGACCATCAGCCTGACCTGCACACCAAACCCCATGGGTTTAATGCTACAAGCACATCGCCATGCATGTAAGCACATGCAGTGTTTGCTACAGACTTGTGTTAGCCATGTTATGAAGCCTAACGGAGAAGAGAAGGCTCCAGGGAGAACTTAGAGCAGCTTTCAGTGCTCAAAGGAGCTCCAGGGGACCTGGGGAGGGGCTTTTGATCAGCAAGGGCAAGGATAGGACAAGGAGGAAGGGTTTTCAGCTGAACAAGGGAAGACTGAGATGAGATCTTGGGAAGAAATGCGTTCCTGTGAGAGTAGGGAAACCCTGGCCCAGGTTGCCCAGAGCAATGGTGGCTGCCCCATCCCTGGCCACACTGGATGGGGCTTTGGAGCCCCTGATCCAGTGGGAGGTGTCCCTGCCCATGGCAGGGGATGAAACTGGATGAGCTTTAAGGTCCCTTTCAACCCAAACCATTCCACGATTCTATGATTTCTCTACCTTTCTGGTTCAATTTCCTTCCCATTGATAACCTTCTTTTTCTTTCCCAGTCTAAGCATGCCCACCAAATGCAACTGCGAACACAACTGGCAACCTGGCAGCAGCAGGAGCCACAGAGCACCCACCAGCATCCACCCACCACAGCCATGCAGTAAAGCATCCCTCAACGAGCATGTCCTCAGTGGCCTCACAACAGCATCTTCTTCGGATGGGGCTCAGCCACAAAGTACACTCACTTTTAGATTTGCTTTGCAGCTCTTGCTCAAAAAACATATGAGAGCATGTGGTTAGAATTAGTTTGCCGGGGTAATTTTAGCCATAATGTTTTGACAGCATGACAAACAAAGCAGGATTTTCCAGTTGTCATCCTGTGCCGCAGTAGAAAACATGCCACTACCTCTTCCTTCATCTCTTTTCTTTGGTTTTCCAACTGGAACGTGGACATTACCTGTATTTGCTGGTTTTAGAAGAAACAGAAGTGAAGATGATGGAAGAAAGAGGAAAGCATTGTGGTTTTTAGCTGCCAGAGAACTGTCCTTGTAAGACCTGCAGCTCCTGTTGGAGCCCATGCTGATGGAGAACAACAGAACATTTGAGTATGGAAGGGACCTTTGGAAGTTACCTGCTCTGACCCACCTGCTTGAGCAGGGCCAACCAGAGCTGGTTGTCCAGCATCTCGTACTCCGATTATCTCCAAGGATGGAAATGTCACAACCCCTCTGGGAGAAGAATAAAAGGGCTTTTCTGTACTGAATTCTCCCCCGTGCTGGCACTGTGATAAGTTAATGAGGTTTTAACCCCTTTTTAAACACAAGGCCCTAAAGCTAAACAGTGTTTTAAATAGGGACAGTGATAGACAGGTTCCTCTCTGGACATATTTCACTGCACAGCCAATTTGCCAAGCAGGCTTTCAACACCAATCCCAACTACTGTTGCAATTTAATTTATTCCTGTATTAGCTACGGTTCTGCAGCTCTCAATGGTGGAGCACTACTGACCCGTAGATTAATCTTCCGCTGTCCTCATTACCACACGCTCCCATCTGCTTTATTTCTGCCTGCCTGGATAGGCACACACATCCCCCCGCGTCAGAAACCAAGAAAGAGCCCGACGAAGGTCAGCGCAGCTCCGAGAGGGAGCCCTGCAGCCAAAACTGGGGGTGCCCCACATGAGGTTTGATGCTCTTAGACCATTTAAAGATGATGGACCACCAAGCCGTGAGGATGCAGGCGCATTCGGTAGAAGCGCAGCAAGGCTGCTCAAGCCTGCAGGGCAGTGTTAGTAGCAGGATATATCTGTAGCAGAGACTATATATAAATAAATCAGTGCAAGGGCTGAATCGTAGCCCCACAGTTAAGGAATTTCCTCCTCCCATTCACAACAGTTGCATTTCCAGCACGGCCGCTGCCCACCACCTTCACCGAAGCCGCCATCCGCTGCACCAGCACAGTCATGCTTCATACTCAGAGTGAAAAAAGGAAGCCTGGGCTCCTGCCTCCAAGGAGAGATGTCATCTAAAAATACCAGCTGCCAGCACTGACAGCTCCCGCAGCGGGTTCACAGCACAGGCTGAGCTCTTCCACAGCCACTTTTGCCTCCAATCGAGACCGTGCCTCCCACCCTACTTTCCTCTCCCCCTCTGCTCCACTCTCATGAGACATCACCTGGAGTCCTGTGCCCAGTCCTGGAATCCCCAACATAAGGAGATGGAACTGTTGAAACAAGTCCAGAGGAGGCCACAGAGATGACCTGAGGGCTGGAGCTCTGAGGACAGGCTGAGAGAGTTGGGCTTGTTCAGCCTGGAGAAGGGAAGGCTCTGGGGAGACCTTAGAGCAGCTTCCAGCACTGAAAGGGGCTCCAGGAGAGCTGGAGAGGGACTTTTTCCAAGGGTCTGGAATGATAGGACAAGGGGGAATGGCTTTAAATTGCAAGGGGAAGATTTAGACTAGACATTTGGAAAAAATTCTTCATGGTGAGGCCCTGGCCCAGGTTGCCCAGAGCTGTGGTGGCTGCCCCATCCCTGGAGGTGTTCAAGGCCAGGTTGGATGGGGCTTGGAGCCCCTGATCCAGTGGGAGGTGTCCCTGCCCCTGGCAGGGGGTGGAACTGGATGAGCTTTAAGGTCCCTTCCGACCCAAATCATGCCATGATTTTATGAAAAACAGAGGTGAGAAACCCTGCTTGCTTGTTGCATCAGCATAGGAGAGACTTTGAGATCACAGCAATGTCTCCTCCCGTGCACTGTGGATACTGTATTTTCAACCAGCACTAAGGAAAACATGAATGAAACCAGCCAAGCCCAGAGCTCTGAACTTCTGTTAGCCCTGGAAGATGCCAAGAGTAATGGTCATGGCACTCAAAGCACCTCTGCACCATCCAGCTGGTTTGACTCAGGGTCATTCATTAAAAGAATGATATCAGAACAAGATCATGACTTTATTTACATCAAACCTTGAGTCACTCGTTTGTCCATCTGACTTACGGCAATGCCAAGAGATCTCAGCCCTCTCCGACCCTTTCCTTGGCTGACTCACTGCACTGACTTGGGTGGCTTCAAGGTTTCCCACCTGTACCCTACTGCACTGGGACAAAACTCAGGCCTCCCATGGGATGCAAGACAGAAGGACTTACAGCTTCAAGAGCACCTTGCTTACAGTAGGATCTCTGAACACAAATTGAGCCATCTCATAACAAAGCATCTCAGCAAAACCTCTCCCAGCCTGGTGGGCTGAACACCATGTAGATGTGGCTCTACACAAGAGAGCAGATGAGCTGTAGTCTCATCTAGAAGAGTATCATAGGCAGCAATGGGGAACCAAATTCTGAGAGGAGAAGTCTGTTATGCATCTTCCTCACTCCCAGCTACAAGCAGTTTTCCTGCAAACAGTGAACATGCCACTTGCACCAAGATGACCAAGGTTGAAACTGGAAGCCTCATATGCAAATCCCCTTTGTCATGTGAACAGCGGGTCTGTCCCACCTTTGCAACACTTGAGCTGGTGAACAAGACTGCACTTGTCCTTACGGCTCAATTGGCCATATTCACCTCCAATGCAACAAATCCAGCTTCCATGCTGAACGAGTCACTGAAGAAACCTGCCAACTAAGCTTCAAGTACTTCTTAGCCGCATCACTTGACCAAGAGGAAGAAGGTCTTGGCAAACAGCAACACCCCCATCTAAATAACATACTGTTGAGTTTCCACATTTGACATTCACCTGGCCTGTTCCAGGGTTCACCAAACAGCTTCTCATACTGGCAACACGACACTGTCTGCAGATAAAGTATCCAGATTTCTGGCTTTTCACATTCACTATTACCTGAACAGCTCAAGGAGAGCACATGGCATCTCCAGAGCATCAGCTGTCAAAGGAACATCAAGAGTGAAGGAATTCAGACTTTGTCTAGTGGGCACAGAGGGAAAGGACTCCCACCTACTACTTAAACACACTCATTTCTCATGCTTGCCCCAAGTCTCAGCATCCCTCCTACAACTCATCATAATCCTTAAAGCAAAAATACCCAGAAACACCACTCCCTTCTCCTTGACTCATCACACCTCGCAGGGAGAGGGCTCCCAGGGGGCTCCTACACGAATGCTGAAGGGGGTAGGAAAGCCCATTAGTGAAATCCCATCAGACTTGGCTAGATGGGAGTTGAGTTGCAGGGTATTGGTATTACACTTCTAAAAGGCCCTGAAGAGCGAGGACTACTTGCTTGAGCGTAGAGCAGCTGTGGGCAACAAAACGTTCTCTTTATATTTAGCCACAACAGTAAAATTCCTTTTTTAATTTTTTTTTCAGGCGCCTGAGGTAAAGTTAAGCTTTCCTATAAGGTAAAATAGATACATTAATTAAACTAACTCAAAAGTGTGAGAGCTTCTGCTTCAGATAAGCACTTTCATTGGTTATTAGAAAAGCTCTTTGACTTGGCAGACCACAGATTATGAAGACCTTCTTTTTGTATGGAAATATGCATTTGGACAAGAGCAGGCATCATATGAATATTCACAGCATCCCAGGAAGGCATCAATATCAACACGAATTAAGTCTCATCCCACAAAAAGGATCATTCATACACATTAATCACTTCAGTCCTGTTTTCTGCTGACACAGCTTCTACATGGAAAGGGACACCTCAAACAACTGTTCACCCCTGTTATCATTTACCATCATGTACAATGGATTAACTGATAATCAATTCATTTACATTGCAATACAACAGGACACAGCAGGCTAGACAAAACCCAGCTGGCATCAGGAGTTGGATCTGGCCTCTAGCCACAAAGAAAGCCAAGTAGTGACAACAACTTTGCTCCTTTTAATTCATAAATCACTAAGGTTGGATAAGATCTCTAGGATCATCCAGTCTAACCATCAGTGCAACACCACCATGACCACTAAACCATGTCCCTAAGTGTCATGTCTACACAACACCCCTGGGACGGAGACTCCACCACTGCCCTGGGCAGCCTTTGCGAGGGCTTCACCTCTGTCAATAAAGAAATTTTCAGGGAGCTGCAGAGAGCCATGAGGTTTCTCCTCAGCCTCCTCTTCTCCAGGCCAGACAACCCCAGGTCCCTCAGCCACCTCCCATAACCCTTGTTCTCCAGCCCCTTCCCCAGCTCCATTCCTTTCCCTCAATATCCTTCTTGGAGCAAAGGGCCCAAAACTGAATCAGGATTCAAGATGCACCAATGCTGAGGACAGGGGAAGGATCACTTCCCTGGTCCTGCTGGCCACACCATGGCTGATCCAAGCCAGCATGCTTTTGGCCTTCTTGGCCACCTGAACCTCTTCTGGCTCACCTTCAGATTACTCCAAATATGAGCATGAAGGAAGCTGACAGTACATACACAATCATATTATAAAGGAAGAATTTACTGAAAGAGGACAAGTTCTAACACATGACTTGGGATCAGCTCATTTCCCATTGCCCCAAGACCTAGGACACAACACACCAGACACAGCCCACTGCTAAGTAACCTCAAATGAGTCATTACCCCCTCTCCTCCCACAAAACATTTCTCCAGAAAAAAAGGTAAATTCCAAAGCCTGACTTACTCCATAAATTCCTGACAGTATTTTTCTAATAGCTGGAAAATATTTAAATGTTTTGACATTTCTGAAGTGAAACAGTTCAATTTTTCCATTTTGAAATGCCTGTTTGAAAATTCAGTTCTGTTTTACATTAAAACATTCATGGAGGTATAATAAACAGGCTATTCAGTGTTTTGGCTTGAATAAAGGAACATGAGTGAGGGTCAAAGGAGGCGGAGATCTAAATGTATTGATCCTGATCGAGATACCTGAGTTTAGGACTAATGCTTAGGTCATGGGGTGGAATGTCTTCACTGATAGAGGACAGACGAGCAACTGCTTTCACATCAAAAAGAAATGTATAAAAGAAGAGGGGAGCCAGGACTGGGCACGCTTCTGGCTGGACGCAGCTCTGCCTCAGTGTCCAGCACCCTGTGCTTTGCTTTGCTGACTTCCACAATAAAAGAAATGTTTTAAACTCTCAGAATTTTAGTTTCCAGAGTGTGTTTATAACAGAGGTAAACAGAAAACAAAACAAAAAAAACCAAAACCAGAACAACCCCCAGCACATTCCCACTTCCTAAAAACACTCTGATCACCTTCAATGACCCCTGCAATATACAAAAACCACATTTTTCCTCTGTCCCAAGGTCCAGCCTCAGGAAACTTGAGGCCAGGCACATCCCAGAGACCCATGTCTCCTTCAAGCATCATTTTCCTTTCTTCCTCACTGGGATTCCATCAAATAATAGACATGATAACCTGGAAAAAAAGCACTAATCAGATCAGGCCCAGAGGTGCAGAAGCAACACTGGGACCACAACAGCCCTGGCTGAGGCCACCACACCCCTACAAAGCTGCTCTGAGACCTTTACTCAAGAGCCCACAGAACAGCTGAGGACCACAACAAAGAAGTTAGCTCGTTGATCATGTCTTAATGTATCCATATAGCGCATACAAGAAAGTTTCTCCCCCAAACCTTCCCCTTTCCCCACAAAGGAGTCATTTTGATGAAAAAAGCATTCTATTTTTTCATTCTAAAAAGCCTGTTTGAAAATTCCATCCTGTTTTAATATAAAACACTCATGCAAGAAAACAGAAAAAAAACCCAACCTAAAACAGAAAAGCCTTCAGCACACTCCCAGTTTTTCAAAACACTCTGATCACCTGCAATGACACCTACAACTCTTGGAAGTTACCATTTACACAAAAAAACCCCACCATTCTTCCTTTGCCCCAAGGTCCAATCTCAGAGACCTTAGACCAGGCACATCCCAGAGACCCATCTCTCCTTCAAGTGTCATTTTTCTTTCTTCCTTTGCAGGATTCAGCCAAATATCACACACGATAGCATGGAGAAACCCAGGAGATGGGACCCAGAGACAGAGAAGCAATGCTAGGGCCACCACATCTCTACAAACCCACCACAAAGCTGCTTTAAGACCTTTACTCAAGAGCCCACAAAACAACTGAGCACAACAACAAAGAAGCCCCCTCACTGATCACGTTTTCATTCTCTTATACTGTGCATATCAGAAAGCTTCTCCCCGCAAACCTTCCCCCTCCCAAGCAAATGAGCCATTCTAATGAAAAAAAAATTAAAAAAAGAGAAGAAAAACTTACATTTGGCTTTGCCACCTCACTTGAAGACTGCTCCTAACAGCTCTGAGGAGAAACCCAAACTGCCCCTCTGGCCTGGCTTTAAGTAATTACCAGAATTAATTACAGGTGTGGGGCTGCGGGGGTGGCCCTTGCAAACAGCTCTGCAAGGCTTTGCATTGGCAGCTTTGCTTTTGCACAGAGGGAAAAGGGAGGTTGTGCTAAATTTGGGAGCAGATAGCAGGAAAGTGTCGGATTTCTAATATTCCCTTTTGCAATGTTTAGCAGCGATGTGGAGGGGAAAGGGAAGAAAATCAGGGAGTAGGGAACAATCCTGGAGACTGAACTAATGAGGTGAATGAAGAGCAGTTTGGGGCATGGGATGCTGTCAGCTGCATGAAATCAGGGTGTTTGTCACCTGCATCTCATCACTCTGCCAGAGGAGACACAGCACCACGCTTGGAAGGACCACGGAGATGATCTGAGGGCTGGAGCACCTCCCATCCAAGGACGGACTGGGAGAGTTGGAGTTGTTCAGCCTGGAGAAGGCTCCAGAGAGACCTTAAAGCAGCGTCCAGTACTGAAAGTTTGTGAACACAGAATCATAGAATGCTTTGGGTTGGAAGAGACCACGAAGGTCACCCAGGGACAGAGACTCCACTACTGCCTTGGGCACCCTCTGCTAGGGGTTTGCCACTCTTTCAGTAAAGAATAATATCCAATCTGAACCTGCCCTGGCACAACTTGAGGCCATTTCCTCTCATCCTATCACTTCTTACTTGGGCAGATGAGGTGCTCAGGGATCTGGTCCAGTAGTGGACAGGTACGATTGGATTTGATAATCTCTTTTTCAGACCATTCCCCCTCACCCTATCCCTGCACTCCCCGATCAAGTATTCCTCTCCAGCTTTCCTGGAGCCCCTTTCAGTGCTGGAAGCTGCTCCAAGGTCTCCCTGCAGCCTCCTCTTCTCCAGGCAGAACAACCCCAACTCTCTCAGCCTGTCCTCATAGCAGAGGTGCTTCAGCACCCAGGCTTGCTCCAGGGCTGATCCTTCTCTTCCGCCCCCTTCCAGGTGGCTTCCATTCATCTCTGCACCCACGTTCCTCAGTTAAAACCCAGGCTGGTGATGGGGAGGGTTGGAGCAAACATTTTGCAGCAAGGCAGGGAGATTCCAGCTCACCAAGGGCTGCATCACTTTCTCATCCTTGTACACTCCTGGCATGAGGTTTCCTGTGCCTGGCACCCTCCTTCTTCCACCTCTTCAGACTCTGGCCATGTTCCAGCAATTCCTGATTTTTTTTCTGCCCCAGTCCTGGCCCCAGTATTCCCTCAGCTCCACAACTCATTTGCCCTGCAGAGACTGCATCTTCCACCTCACATGAGGGATAACCAGCTATTTTGTCTTGTCAAAAAAACACATTTCCAAGTTATGAAACAACTTTTCAGGCAGTGGGATTGCTCTGTTTGCTGGTGCCATGAAGCACAATGACGTGGCAGCGGCAGAGCAGCCAGCGATTGGAGAGAAGCAAGCCAGCTTCTGCCCAGCCACTGCGTTTTGGAGTTTCCACTCTCACTTGGAAGCTACTGGGAGTCGGGCATCTTGGCACTCAGAAGATGCTGAACAAAATCCTGGCTGTGAACTCCTGCCACGGCTGGAACACAGCACAGTACACATCAGAAAGCGCATGGAAAGTGATACTGCAGGAGCAGAAGGAACCTCCTAGTCCCTTGATCCCATCTCCTCCCCCCTTCCCACAGTGAGAGTTACCAACCAGCATATTTCATATACAGTGTTTTAATAATGTAATGCATTAATAACATAATTGCCTAAGTAACATTTATTACTGTGATCACTGCTTTGATATATTCAAAAAGGATTAACTACCTTCTCCAGTCTGAGGCCAGGAGAGACGCTGGGTCTTGTCTGGACTGACCTCCCATGCATCCACCAGCCAGCAATTTCCCTCAGCAATCCCCACCTGGATCAAGCTCACCAATTTAAGAAACAACATTCGATTATACATCAAAGATGCCGGACACCAGGGAGTCCAGCACATCTCTCAGCAAGCTGCTCTGACCGCTAATTACCCCAGCTAAAAAACTCATCCTTATTTCCACTGGGGGCTTTGGTAACTTCAAGTGATTGCTGTTGGCTTCTCCAACACAACACCTTAGGTGGATGCTTGGAGCTACCTCTTCACCACTGCCTGCCTCTTCATTCCTGATAATTGTAACAGACATTTATCTCCTTTTTTAGCTACCTCAGTCAGTCTTAACCAGCTTAACACATGGAGCTTCTCTGGTCATCCTTGTAGATGCCTTCAATCTCAGGACATTCTATGATTCTGTGAGCAGAAGTCCTCTTCCCAGAAGAGCCAGGCTTCAAAATCCATCAGAGAACAGCAAACCGACTTCCTTCCATTTGCAGCTATATTTAGCAAGGCCATTATTTATGGAGATGGCAGGAAATAATTCAGCTGGATCCAGACGTAGCTCAAAATTGGAAAGAGGATCTATAAAAAGATAAACCGAAGGATCTAACAGGGAGGCAGTCATGAGGACTTGGCAAGGCTACACTGGAAGGCTCTCCTGGTGGTGATGAAGTGGCACTGCCAACACCGAACCTGTGCACTGGGTCAGACCTGGGTAGTGGGGACTGATGGAGCTGTCTTCCCTCAAAACGCCGCATTCCAAAGCCCCTTTCTCTGAAACTGAGTCTTTTCCAGGTTTAAGAAACATGGTTTAAGAAACATGGTTTAAGAAACAACTTAAGGTCCCGAGCCCATCTGAGTGGGGCAGAGTGACAGGGTCCTGGCACTGGCAGAGGGAGGCAGGGAGCATCCTCCCTGGTGGCATTCGCTTCTTCATGGCCTGTGGTCGAGCACCTCCCATCCAAAAGCATTTTTTCCACTGGAGGAAGGGGATGAAGTGCAGAATAGCCAGTGCCCCACAGGAGTAGACATGCACATAGAATCATAGAATGCTTTGTGTTGGAAGAGACCTTTAAAGATCATCCAGTCCCAATCCCCCTGCAAGAGCAGGGACATCTTTAATCCCATCAGGTTGCTCAAGAGCCCCATCCAACCTGACCTTGAATGTTTCCAGGGATAGGGCCTCCATCACCTCCCTGGGCATCGTGTTTCCCCACATAGGCTGGCACTGCAATGCATGCAGGGAGAGCTCATCCCTCCACCCAAGGAGGTCCCAGAATATATTTGAGGAGGACAGAAGACAGAACTGAGCTTTAGTCATTCATCTGTTTCCTTCCTCCCCAGCAATTCATCTGACAGATTCTAATTAAACAGGATTTTGCTCTTCTGAGCCAGGAGAGCTTTTTTTTTGTCTGTTTAAGGACTGTTTCCTTGCCACCAGTTTTCCTCTAGAGTCAAAGACAACATTTTGACCAGAACTTCAGAGCTGCCCAGAGCATCAGCTGCTACTGGGAAGATGGGACATGCCACAATGCCACCCAGCAGAGCACGAAGGCAACTCGCTGCCTGCCAGAAGGAACGTGTTGAGCTTTCACAGGCGTCCCAGGACATGCAAAACCTGATGGAAGTTTCTGCATTGATTCAGTCAGGTTTAATCTCCGTCGCTGCTCTTCTCCCGCACATTGACTACGGCGCATTTTTAGTTTGACTCTATCCATTGGCACCCCTCAACCCCAAACTGCCGCACCCCAGGGCGAAACCAGCCCCCCCGAATGCACAAACCAGCGCACTCAGACCCCAGAATCCCTCGCTGCCACAATGCCAGGTGCTGCACAACCCCCTTACCTATGGCACAACTAAGAACGGTGGGAGAAGAGTTGATCCCGGTCACTCTGGGTCCATAAGAGGCACGACAACTGCTTCCCCGCCTCGGCACTCTCCCAGGTTTAGCTGGTGAAGCCGAAGTTCATCTCAAACCGCTGCCGAAATCCCACTGTAAACATCTGCGGTGCGAGAGGGAGGAGGAGATCCCTCTCCGGGGCTCAGTTAAGAGTTAAAGCTTTCAATGATCCGTTGGCTCCTGCAAAATCTCCTGGAGCGGGCGGCGGCAAAGCGCCCAGCTGCTCAGAAACGCCAACCCCTGCAGCATCACATAATTCCTCCCCTGTTCTCAGGGCCGCCACGCTTCCCTTGCACAATGTCCCGAATTGTGTGGGGTTAAACCGGCCCACACAACACCCACATTCACACCCGGCCGGGGCGAGCAGCGCCGCGGAAATGCCCTGCGTCCCTGCGCTGCCATCTGGGGCTGGTGATCCAGAGGCTGCCCTCGCCAGCAGAAACGGGCAACCGGCCCTGCTAATAGGGAAAACGCTCTTGCTCTGAGTGGGTTTGGGTTTCCCTCCCTCTCTCCTTTCATCCTATCAATGCACTTCTTTGACCAGGACAAGCTCAAGGGAAAGGCCAGGTCAGACAATCCCGGCTCCGAGCCAGCCGTCATTAATCCCCCCAGGGGAGCTGAGCAGACCACAAAGTAATCATCATCCTTATAAAGAGGCAACAGAATCGCAGAATCATAGAATCACTACACTGGAAGAGACCTTTGAGATCATGTTGTCCAACCATACCTGTCCACTACTAAATGGGATCCCCGAGCATCTCGTCTTCTAAATACCTCCAACGGATGAGGACTCAACCACCTTCCTGGGTAACCACCTCCCTGGCAAGATCTTTCCCAACAATGTCTGACCTTTTTCCAACTTCCCTGGGATCTGAAACACTTCATCAGACCCCAATCAAGCTGCCACCTGGGGTGGAAGGAGCAGCTCTGGGGTTTGGGTTCCCCATTTCCAAACCTGCTTCTCTATAAAACGCACAACTGCAATGAAAATTAAGTCCATTTGATGACATTTGACACTCAGCACAAGGAGCAAAGACGATCTCTGTGGCAATGAAAGGGGGAAGATTTAGATTAGATTTTGGGAAGAAATGCTTCATGATGATGGTGGGGAGGCCCTGGCCCAAGTTGCCCAGAGAAGCCGTGGCTGCCCCATCCCTGGAGGTCTTCAAGGCCGGGTTGGATGGGGCTTGGAGCCCCTGATCCAGTGGGAGGTGTCCCTGCCCATGGCAGGGGGTGGAACTGGATGGGCTTTGAGGTCCCTTCCAACCCAAACCACTTTATGATTTAATACAATAAAAAACCTACACTTCCACATTACGCTGTCCCAGCAATGAAAAGCTTGGTGGTTCCCTCAGCCGTGATTTCTTCTCCCAACACTTTGCACATTGAGTCCCACACCCCAACTTGGTCCAGAGCCTCGGGGAGACTCTGAGATGTCTGAGCACAATGGATACTCATCACACTTGTGATCACTTGTTTCATGAGGCATTTACAGCCATCCTAACGTTATCTACATCCACACTAGGATGCTTTGAGTTCTTTTTATTACAGGAGTCAGTACAAAACTCAACAGGGGGTGCACAGAGGGGTGAACACTGCACGCACACACTTCCACCTAT
The DNA here is from genome assembly GCF_032191515.1 of Phaenicophaeus curvirostris. NCBI lineage: Eukaryota > Metazoa > Chordata > Aves > Cuculiformes > Cuculidae > Phaenicophaeus > Phaenicophaeus curvirostris. The sequence goes on along the minus strand of NC_091396.1, from coordinate 65,371,821 downwards.
GAACCCGGTGCTTACATACATGAAAAGCTTGTCCTCAGTAGCTTCCCCACTTGTTTTCCAGGGGAAAGTAATTACAAGCTCTGCAAGGAGTGTGTAAAATGCACCTAGTGACCATGGGGAAATCGTGCCACAGGGGGGCTGCACCTCTCCATGCACGACACCCCCATGGGTGCAGTGACACCTCGCCCAGTTGGTACTGTGGCTGCTCCCCATTGCTGTGGAGACTTCCATGTTTAGGGAACACTTTCCCAGAGTCAGAAATTGTTGGCTGTGACACCAGAGCAATCACACCCTGCGGTCCACCCACCGCCAGGTCCCTACAGCTCCCTGGGCATCCTCCCAGCCCCTACCCAGGAGGTGATGGCAGTGCTCAGGTTCCTTTCCAAGCATTCACTCTGCTGCTCCTCACTCCATGGGACACAAGATGAGACCCTGGAGACCCCACACATCTCAACACCTAAACCCCAAGCCCACAGCAAGCTGCCTAGCCAGAACAGTTCAGCACTGGAGAAACATATGGGGAAATCCACTCTTCATCCCTGTGAAACTCCCACATCTTGATGAGCCACCCCTTATCAGCTCAAAAACACCTCGTGCCCACACTGGCATGCTCATTTAGCCATTTCTTCCCCTGTAACCTGATGTTTGGTGAAAAGACAACCATCATATTCTGAATACCTGCATTTTCTGCTTTATTAACCATGCAAGCCACGCATAATTAAAAGGGGAGGGCAAGTGCCTACAGCACTTGAGTTCTTCTCAAGATGATTTAGCCAAGAAAACAAGCTGGGCACAGCACAGATGAGGAATTGTAGGTCTTGCTGTGGGGGATTTAGGAGCTCTGCTCTCTTCCCATCCCCTGAAGAAGCAGCGTGTGGCACAGAGGAGGGGACAGCGGGCACTGTCCTGGCTCCAGCCCTGACATCTTCTTCAGCCCTGGGAAACTGTCCCCAGTGTCAGCACCTCAGTTTCCAGCTATCCAAGCAACTGACTTTTTCCTCACAGCTTTATTATTGGGAAGCAACAGAGGGAAGTTAGCGGTGAGATGTACAACCAGACTCTGCGGAATGTTAACTTTCTTTTTTTTTATACAAACTGGAAGTAAGCAAATGTGGACCATTTATTCTGCATTTAAAGGCCCAAAGCCAGCTCTGAGGTGCTACTGTTCTATGTGGCCACGCATGCCGCTGTGCCAAGCACTGTGTCCATGCAGGGAAAAGCTGAGCAGTCCTTCTCTGCACCTCCCGCAGCATCAGAGAGGAGCATCTGTGACAGAGAGGAGCATCTGTGGCAGCGGTCAGGCAGGCAGGGCCAAAGAGCAGCCCAGAGGTGCTCGGGCTCACAACCCCAGCGAGATCCCACCCCGAGGACACAGGTCCTCCTGTGGAGGAGACACAACCCCAGTGGGAGGGACAGTGAAGTCGGAGTGGCAGATGGCACCTGAGTGATGACCTGCAGAGCAGCAAGTTCTCCGTGCAGGGCTGGAGAGGGCAGCAGGGCTCGGAGAGGATGGACACCACGGCATGTTCCTTCACCTTGGCAAAGTGGAACAACACCCCAGGCCTTCCTTACAGAGCTAGGACTCTGCCCTCTCACAGAAGGGACACCGGCATTCCCAGGTGATCAGCACAAAAGCTGGGAGCAAGTGGGTTAACTTAGCAAGACACCCTCCTAACTGCACCACGCTTGGAAGCTGAGCTGTGAGGATCCTGAAATCTTCAATAAGAGCCAAAAAAAGTTGTTCAAATTCCACAAAAAGCTATTTTTTTCCCAAGCAGGAAGGCTGTGCAGGCTCCCTCTTCCCAGGCTGGGGCTCGCTCTTGCGATGCAACTCAGATCATTCCCTTCAAAACCTCCTTTCTCAAAATGGCCTTGGAGCACAGAGAGGGCTCTTCAAGGCTGCTGGGATGCATCTCCTGGGCTTGCTTTTTTTTTTCCAGCTTTCTCAAACCAACCTTTGGGAGTCAATAAAGACACACAAAGGCATGCGGAACAGGTTTCAAACCTAGCTCAGCTACATATGACTGATTTCACACCACTCCCCCATCCCCGATCTGCTCCCCAGCCCTTCACCCATCGTCCTTAACCTAAATACGACGTTACATTTTACGGGAGGGAAAAGGCATCACTGCTAAACAAAAGTCTTGCTACAAACCTGCCTGTGACATCGCCTGTGCATCGATGCTGAGAGCTCCCTTTCCTGTAGGCCCCCACAAACCACGCTCTGCCTGAACAAGCCCTCTCCTATTCACGCCAGCAGTTGCTATTCCAGCACATCCACAATCGTGTGCCTGTGTGTCAGGAGCCCCAGCGCTGCCGGAGATCCAGCCACTGCGAGCAGAACCCCTCAGACATTTCCAATTACACAGAAATCCTGCAAAATTAAAGGAAAGGAGGGGGAAATACGTCTCTGGTTGGGGCTGACAGGCTGGTGGGAAGCAAATATTTCAGTGCCGAACTGGAGCAGATGTCAAATGAAGCATTTACTGGTAAATTCATAAAGTCTCTCCTCTACACCAAGTGCCAGAGCCAATGCTTCCAGCAGCACCGCACAGCACCGCACCGCCACACCGCTTACATAACCCCACCGCCGGGCAGCACCGGGGCCGGGGCATCACAGAGACTGGGGTAGCACTGGGGCTGGGACATCACCGGGGCATCACCGGAGCCGGGGCTGCACAGGGACATGACCAGGGCCGAGGCATCACCAGGGCCAGGGCATCACCAGGACATCACCAGGGCTGGGGCATCGCTGGGGCCAGGGTATCACTGGGGCCGGGGTAGCACTGAAGCATCACTGGGACTAGAGGATCACTGGCAGCAGAGCGTCACCGGCAACGGAGCATCTCTGGGGCCGGGGCATCATCAGACCCAGGGCATCACCATAGTCGGGGATGCGCAGGGACTTCAGTGGGGCCAGGCCATCACTGGGACCAAGGCACCACCGAGGCCAGGGCAGCAGAGAGGCATCACCAGGATGGGGGCATCACTAAGACCGAGGCATCACTGCAACCAGGGTATCACTGGGGCAAGTACATCACCAGAGCTGGGGCATCACCAGGGTATAAGTGGGACCGGAGCATCACCGAGGCCAGGACAGCAGCGGGGGATCACCAGGGAGGGAGCATCATTAGGACCAAGACATCACTGCAGCCGGGGTATCATGGGGACCAGAGCATCACCAGGGCATCACCAGGGCATCACCGTGGATGGGGCATCACCAGGATTGGAGCATCACTGAGGCTGGGGCATCAATGGAGCATCTCTGGAGCTGGGGCATCACGGGGGCATCACCAGGGCCAGGACATCGCTGGGGCATCACTAAGCACGGGGCATCACCAGCACCGGAGCATCACCAGGGCATCACCGGGGCTGGGGCATCGCCAGAGCATCACCACGGATGGGGCATCACCGGGACTGGAGCATCACCGGGAAGCAACAAGACCCGCATCCCGGTGCCGGACACCCCGCAACCACCGGGATCCGTTGCCTCCGCCCCGCTCCGCGCATCCCCCCGCGCCCGATTTGCAAGTCACTGCCTGGGGATGGAGGGGAAGAGACAGCGGGGAGGGGGAGCGGGGCTGCGCACCCACCCGCGGAGGCTGCGCACCCCCGGCAGAGCCCCGGGAAGTTTGCTTCTCCCCCCACCCCATCCCTCACTCCGCGCCCGCGGAACGGGGCGGCAGCGCTGCTGGTGACAAGTGCGGGCGCGGAGAAGCGCGGAGAAGGGAGGAGAAGGGGGGGAAAGGGGGGAGAAGGGAGGAGAAGAGGGAGAAAGGGAGGAGAAGAGGGAGAAAGGGAGAAGGGGGGGAAAAGGGGGGAAAGGGAGAAGGGAGGAGAAGAGGGGAAAGGGAGGAGAAGAGGGGAAAGGGAGAAGAAGCGCGGAGAAGGGAGAAGCGTGGGAAAGCGCGGAGAAGGGAGGAGAAGCGTGGAGAAGGGGGAAAAGGGAGGAGAAGCGCGGAGAAGGGCGGAGAAGCGTGGGAAAGCGCGGAGAAGCGCGGCGAGGCGCAGGGAAGGGTGTCCAAGGGGGGAAGCCGCGCGGAGAAGCGCGGAGCTGCGCGGCCAAGGCGTCTCCGCGGCCGCGGGCATCCCCGGCGGGGACAGTCGCCTGTGTGTGTGTGTGTCCCCCATCCCCGCCCCGCTGCCCCTCGCCGTCCCCCCCCATCCCCGCCCCGCTTTCTCCGCCGTGCAATGTCAGCGTCTCATGGCAACGGCGCTGCCTCCGCTCCTGCCTCCGCCGGCTCCCGCGGCCCTGGAGGAGGAGGTCACCCCCCCCCCCCCCCACTCCATCCCCTCTCCATCCCCCGGCGACAGTGGCGACAAGGTGACCCCCCGCACTCACCGTAGACCCCTTGCGCGGAGCTGCCGTCCAGCAGAAGCGTCAGCAGCCCCAGCAGCCCGATGGCTACATCCATCTTCGCGTGAGCATCCACATAGCCAGCGCGGGGGCCGCGGGGGGAGGCAGCGCAGCGCCCGCCGAGCCGCGCAAACCCGCGCAAGCAGGGCGGAGGGCTCGGGGGGGGGCGTGCAGGGGGGAGGCAGGCGTCGGGCACCGCTCCGGTCCTCCTCCTCCTCCTCCTCCTCCTCTTTCCTCTTCCTCCGCCTCCTCCTGCGCAGCGGGCGGCGCGGAGAGGCGCGGAGGGGCGCGCAGCGAGCCGGCCCCCCCCCCGGCTCAAAGCGGTCGCCGCCGCCGCCGCCTCCCGGGGCCACCGAGAGCCGCGCGGGGCCACCGCAGCCTCCCTCGCCCCGTGGCCATCAGATGCCACCGCAGCAGCGCCCAGGCCCCCGCATGATGCGCGGGGCGCGGAGGTGGGATGCTGCCTTGGGGCGGGGGGGGGGAGGATGCCCGCGGAGGTGTGTCCTGCTCTGAGCGCAAGGAGCAGCCCTCACCGCGCCTGCGGATCCATGGCCGGGGGTCCGGGGGGCCCCCCCTGTGCCGTGCGGGAGGGTGGGTGCTGGTGCGCGGGTGCGGAGTGAGGATGGAGGGCGGCGAGGAGCCGTCACGTTGTGCTCTACGTGCCGGCAGCCGGAGCCGCGGAGCCGCAGCACGGCGACGTCAAAGCTGCGTGGCTCGCTGCTGCGTGCCTTCCTCCGCCTCCCTCCTCCTCCTCCTCCTCCTCCTCCGCGCCGCCTCCTGTGGCCCCGCCGCTGGGCGCGCAGGGATGCGGGCGGGGCCAAGAGCGGGCGCCGCGCTCCGTTCGGAGCCGGGATGCGCGGAGCTGAGCGTCCCGATTTGTGTAGGGATGCGCGGAGCTGAGTATCCCGATTTGTGTAGGGATGCGCGGAGCTGGGCATCCCGATTTATGTAGGGATGCGCGGAGCTGAGCATCCCGATTTGTGTAGGGATGCGCGGAGCTGGGCATCCCGATTTATGTAGGGGTGCGCGGAGCTGAGCATCCCGATTTGTGTAGGGATGCGCGGAGCTGAGCATCCTGATTTGTGTAGGGATGCGCGGAGCTGAGTATCCCGATTTGTGCCAGAAGACGCGGAGCTGAGCATCCCGATTTGTGTAGGGATGCGCGGAGCTGAGCATCCCGATTTGTGCCGGGAGGCGCGGAGCTGTGTATCCCGGCTGGAGTCAGGATGCGCGGTGCTGTGCGCCAACTCTCTGAGCAGGGATGCGCGGAGCTGGGCACCCCGATTTATGCCAGGATGCGCCAAACTGTGCGCCCTGCTTGGAGTCAGCATGCGGGGTGCTGTGCACCCTCTCAGAGCAAGGATGCGCCGTACTGTGCACCCTCTCAGAGCAAGGATGCGCCGTACTGTGCGCCCTTCTCGGAGCAGGGATGCGCGGTGCTGTGCGCCCTGCTTGGAGTAAGGATGTGCGGTGCTGTGCACCCTGCTCGGAGCGGGGATGCGCGGTGCCGTGCGCCCTGCTTGGAGTCGGGATGAGCGGTGCTGTGCGCCCCTCTCGGAGCAGGAATGCGTAGAGACATGCATCCCGATTGGAGTCAGGATGCGCGGTGCTGTGCGCCCCACTTGGAGTCAGGATGCGCGGTGCTGTGTGCCTTGCTCCTCTCCAGGACGCGCGGTGCGCAGCGCCCCTCTTGCAGCTGGGATGCGCGGAGCTGCGCGCCCCGCTCCGAGTCAGGATGCGCGGGGCTGTGCGCCCTGCTTGGAGCCAGGATGCGCAGTTTCTTTGCGCCCTGCTTGGAGCCAGGATGCACAGTGCTGTGCACCCCCCTCTTGCACCAGGACATGCAGTGCTGTGTGTCCTGGTCTGCTCCAGATGCACAGTGCTCTGCACGCCGCTCGGGCCTGGATGCGCGGTGCTGTGCAGCCCTCTAGGAGCCAGGATGCACGGTGCTGTGCGCCTCGCTCTTCTTCGGGTTGCATGGTGCTGTGCGCCCCTCTCAGAGCACGGATTCTCAATGCCCAGCACCGCGCTTGCAGCTGGGATGTGCGGTGCTGCACGCCCTGCTTGGAGACGGGATACGCGGTGCTGTGCGTGCCGCTCCACTCCAAGATGTGCGGAGCTGTGTGCCCCGCTCAGAGCGAGGGTGTGAGGTGCTCTTGGAGCCGGGGTGTGTGGTTCTGGGCACCCCGCTCAGAGCAGGAATGTGCAGTGCTGTGCGCCCACTCCACTCTGGGATGTGTGGTGCTGTGCATCCCACTTGGAGACAGGATGCGTGGTGCTGTGCATCCCACTTGGAGATACGATGCGCAGTGCTGTGCATCCCGCTTGGAGCCGCGATGCACGGTGCTGTGCGTGCTGCTCAGAGCAGGAATGCACGATGCTGTGCACCCCACTCCACTCTAAGATGTGTGGTGCTGTGCATCCTGCTTGGAGACAGGATGCATGGTGCTGTGTTCCCCACTGAGAGCAGGAATGCCTGGTGCTGTGCGCCCACTCTGCTCTGGGATGCACAGTGCTGTGCATCGCACTTGGAGACGGGATGCACGGTGCTGTGTGCCCCGCTCAGAGCAGGAATACGCAGTGCTGTGCACCCGACTCCACTCTAAGATGTGTGGTGCTGTGCATCCCGCTTGGAGCTGAGATGTGTGGTGCTATGTGCCCTGCTCAGAGCCAGGATGCATGGGGTTTGGCACCCCACTCCGGGTTCCGAGGAGTTTTGACCTGGCAGAGCCCGCTGTCCCCTCCTCATCCCCCATCTCCACTCTGCTCCCTCTTCCCAGGGCTGGGGGACGCCCAGGGGTTCAGACCTTCTCCCAGCATCGTTCTGCACCACAGGTGGGGCGTTGGGGCAGCAGCGCTGCTTTCCCCATCCTCTAGTGACTAAACACACTGTACTTGCCCAAGCTCGAGTGCCCCAGGGCATAGAGTCACCATCCTGGGGGGGTCCCACACCCTGGTGACAAGAGTTGATGCAGCAAGGGGACACAAAGGAGCTGCTCCATGTGTCTGGGAGGCAACAGTGTGGCTCAGCACACCCCAGCTGCTGGGTTTTCACCTGGTCATTCCCCCTTTCAGTGGTGTTTGGCCTCCATTAAGTATCTGAGAGACTTCAGAGGCTCCCCATACCTTGCCAGGCTGCACTCAGGCTGCCTGATGTCCTTACATTTTGGGGTCTCAGAGGACCCTGGGCATTAAGCACCCTGTGTGAGCAATGCTGTCTTGCTAGCAATTCTGCTGCACTTCTTGGTGCAACGACTATATTCTTCTGCCCTCATGAATAAGGAGCCATTGGCAAAGTCCATCTCAATGAGCAGGATTCCATTGCCAAGTACTCAGAGGACTGTATACTTTTTGGTTGCCCCACGTGTGGCCAGCAGAAGCAGGGAAGTGATTGCGCCCCTGTACTCAGCGCTGGGGAGGCTGCACCTCAAACCCTGGGTTCAATTTTGGGCCCCTCACTCCAAGAAGGACATTGAGGGGCTGGAGTGTGTTCAGAGAAGGGAACAGAGCTGGGAAAGGGGTTGGAGAAAAAGAGTTATGATAGGCAGCTGAGGGACCTGGGTCTGTTTAGCCTGGAGAAGAGGAGGCTGAGGGGAGACCTCATTGCTCTCTACAACTACCTGAAAGGAGGTTGTAGAGAGGAGGGAACTGGCCTCTTCTCCCAAGTGACAGGGGACAGGATGAGAAGGAATAGCCTCAAGCCCCACCAGGGCAGGTTCAGACTGGCATTCAGGACAAATTTCTTCATGGAAAGTGTTCTCAGTCCCTGGCAGAGGCTGCCCAGGTAGGTGGTGGAGTCCCTGTCCCTGGAGGGGTTTAAAAGCAGGTAGATGAGATGCTCCAGGATCTGGTTTAGTAGGGAACAGACACAGTTGGACTTAATGATTTCAAAGGTCTTTTCCAACCAAACGATTCTATGATTCTAAGTGTGTGTTATCGGCCCCTCTGTTGCAGGAGGAAGCGAGGTAAATAAAATGAAATGAAATCAATCAAACTGAATTAGGCTAACTGCTCAGGTAACAAAAGTTCTGGGACTCGAATGCTTCCCTCACTCCAGCAGCCTTTTATTTCAAAAGCTCTTTTCTTAGCAGCTTTTTCATTTCATCCAACACCAGACAGAAGCAAATTCTTTTCTATCTCATCATCGGGAGCAGGTCTACAAATAACTGAGATTTGACTAAAGGAGACCATTAAGTAGCATTAAAATTCTGAGTAGTTTGGCAATGCCAGTGAGTTGTACTGATACTCCAGTGCCTCCTTTATGAGCTTGAGATTTCCAGCATTCAACAAAAGTAAGACAAAACTAAATAATTCACCTCGGTCTCATAATTCTGCTGAATTGGGGTGCACATATAATGTGAAACATATTTAGAGTGTGAACAGATTATACATAATTAGCAAATCATAGACTAGACTCATAGAATGGTTTGGGTTGGAAGGGACGTCAAAGGCCATTCAGTTCCACCCCCTGCCATGGGCAGGGACACCTCCCACTGCATCAGGGGCTCCAAGCCCCATCCAACGTGGCCCTGAACACCTCCAGGGATGGGGCAGCCACCACTGCTCTGGGCAACCTGGGCCAGGACCTCCTCACCCTCACAGGAAAACATTTCTTCCTAAGATATCATCTCATCTCAGTCTCCCCTTTCAGCTTAAAACCATTCCATGTCATCCTGTCCCTGCACTCCCTGATCTAGAGACCCTCTCCAGCTTTCCTGGAGCCCCTTTAGTACTGGAAGCTGCTCTAAGGTCTCCCTGGAGCCTTCTCTTCTCCAGGCTGAACAACCCCAACTCTCTCAGCCTGTCCTCATACAGGAGGTGCTCCAGCCCTCGGGTCATCTCCGTGGCCTCCTCTGGACTCGCTCCAATAGGTCCGTGCTCTCCCTGTGCTGAGGAACTGAATACAGGGATCCCAGTGAGATCTCATGCCAGCAGAGAAACAGGTTAAGAGTGCAAACATTTAGTGCTCTCCTTTTTAAACAGCACAGGCCCTTTCCAACTTCATCCTTAGTCATGGATTTCAGCTGCTGTATCTGTGAGGCTTTCCCTTCCTTGGGTCAGGTGCTCGAAATGAAAAGAGCCACTGAAGGCTGGACCCACATCCTCCAAAGGGCAAGGCAGCATCTGCCTTGCGCTTTGTCACACTCTCTGGATAAGATGTAGTTTGTTCTGAAAATTGAAACAGGTTCATTTAACAATGTTTAGGGCCAAACCTCCGAGGGATGGAGTTATTAGATAAATAACTAAGTGTGACGGACCCTTTTAGACACACCTGTTATCTTCACTGGTGCAGTTTAAGTCTCAGAACTATTATAAATTACATCAAACTGCCTCATTTCAGGCTAGGTCTGCTCTCCAGGAGGGGTGTGAATTGAGAAGAAGCCTCCTGGCATCCAAGGATTTACATGGATGAAAGAATTTGGGCAGCTGGTGGGAGACACACTGCTCTGAGGCCAAGCTAAATGTCACTGCGTGCCCTGGGCTTGCTCTCTGTGGTGGGTTTCTCGTTTGTTGAGGTCAAACACTGTTACATTTTGTATCTTTGTACCCCAGGATAATGTCAGTTAATGGTCTGGATGATGCTTTGTGGCTGAAATTTATTGTCTCGGTGATTGTTCTGGATCCAGAGAAATGGCTGAAAAGAAGTGACTCCAATGTAAGTGCCATGGCAGTGGCCGCAGCCCTCTTACCCTTCACCCTTACACAGAGGGAGACCACCCACTGGGCACTAACATCTACATTAAGATCCATCTTCTCCCCGACTGTAGCCCAGCCCAAAAAACCAGGCAAAATGCTGCTTTCCACTGATTTTCAGTAAAAAAGGCTTCATGCTGTAAAGAGATGGAAAGAAGCAGACCAATCCACTTGGCAGGGCTTGCTGGGCTTTGCAGGATGCTCCTGTGCTCACACCCACTGGTGTCTGTGCTCAGCAAAGGGAAGCACTAAGCAGCCTCTGCCTTCATCTGCTGGTCTCACCTACATTTTACCCCCACCCTTATCTTGCACCATGAGCCCTTAACAAACAGCTCACTTTGTTGATAAGCTTCATCTCTTCATGATGTTTCCACGAGGAGCTGCAGCTTGTAATAGAATCATAGAAACACATCAAAGAATCATTCAGTTGGAAAAGACCTCTAATCTCATCCAGTCCAACCACCAGACCAATCCCACCATGCCTGCTAAACCATGTCCCCAGGTGCCACATCTACAAGAATTTTTAACTTCTCCAGGGATGGGGACTCCACTACATGAGGGACAGGGGAGATGGAACTGGATCTTGCGGAGGAGCAGGCCTCTGCAGTGAGCGCTAGGCACGCCAGCTGTAACATGGAAACTAAATACCCTCCAGGTCCTTTCACTGTGAGAGGCTGAAACAAACCCTGTCTTAGTCCACTAGTTTTCCTTCATCGTCCCGAAGGGCTTGTGGTAAACTGGCAGAAAAACATAAGATTGACTGTGAGACACTACGTCTGCCTGGCCCGGCAGTCCATCTGCCAGCTAGGAAGAGCAGCCGCCTGGATGCTCGCTGTCCCCAGAGCTGCAAACCAGCAGTGCCTCTCCTTGCAGCAGGTCCAACAGTGCCCACGGGGTTGGGTGTGGGGTGGCCATGAAGGAGGAATAACCCTTGGAAGAACCTGGTAGACACACACAATTAGCTGCCTCAGTGCTGCTGCTCAGAGGCAGCATTTCTTTTCCTCCCTGATTCTGTGACTTCTTGCATGCACTTTGTTAACCTGTAAAACACATTTAGGTCCCATATCTTTGGACTTAGGAGGAAAGAAAAAAAAAACAAACCCTTGTAGGACATTATTTACAGGGACACATCAGGAGGGATGGGGGAACTCTATTAGTTTAAACATGCTGTGCTCTGAGATGTAGAATCATGGAATGGTTTGGACTGGAAGGGACCTCAAAGCCCGTAGAATTCCCACTCCACTGCCATGGGCAGGGACACCTCCCACTGGATCAGGTTGCCCCAAGCCCCATCCAGCCTGACCTTGAACCCCTCCAGGGATGGGGCAGCCACCACTGCTCTGGGCAACCTGGGCAAGTGCCTCCCCAGCCTCACTGGAAAACATTTCTACCGAAGATCTCATCTCAAACTCCCCTCTTGCTGCTTAAAACCATTCCCCCTCATCCTATCTCTGCACTTTCTGATCAAGAGCCCCTCCCCAGCTTTTCTGGAGCCCCTTTCAGTACTGGAAGCTGCTCTAAGGTCTCCCCAGAGCCTTGTCTTCTCCAGGCTCGGCAACCCCAGCTCTCTCAGCCTGTCCTCACAGCACAGGTGCTCCAGCTCTGGGATCATCTCTGTGGCCTCCTCTAGGCTTGCTCCAATTGATCCATGTCCTTCCTGTGCTGAGGATTCCAGAACTAATCACAGGGCTCCAGGTGGGGTCTCATGAGAGCAGAGCAGAGGGGCAGAATCATTTCCCTCCGCCGCATCCGCTGCCAGGTTTTGACTTCTGACAATGACAATGTTGTTGCACCAGCAAGATGTGTGTGTTCTTGTTTATGTGTATGCACACACATAAATTTTGGCTGCAAAATGTAGCACTGTTGTGGCAAATAATCAAAATAATATTCTGCCTTGCTGTGTTAACACTGCCTGGCATGTGAACAGCGATTCCCTGGAGTGGAAGAGAAGGGCAGTCTGAAAGAAACGGGACACGTTTAATTAAGCAATGACAAATGGGGCTGCACAAGTTCATATTCTGCGGTTTTAATACAGACTGGGGGAAGACGTGATTGAGAGCAGCCCCGCAGAGAAGGACTTGGGGTGCTGATTGATGAGAAGCTCAATGCGATCCGGCAATGTGTGCTCAGAGCCCATAAGGCCAAATCGCGTCCTGGGCTGCATCCAAAGCAGCGTAGCCAGCAGGGTGAGGGAGGATTCTGCCCCCCTTCTCTGCTCTCATGAGACCCCACCTGGGGTCCTGTGTCCAGTTGTGGAATCTCCAACATAAGAAGGAGATGGAATTGTTGGAACAGGGGATGCCACAGAGATGATTCAAGGGCTGGGGCACCCACTGTATGAGGACCGGCTGAGAGAGTTGGGGCTGTTCAGCCTGGTGAAGAAATGGCTCCAGGGAGACCTTAGAGCAGCTTCCAGGGCTGAAAGGGGCTTCAGAAAAGCTGGGGAGGGGCTTTTAATCAGGGAGTGCACGGAGAGTATGAGGGAGAAATGTTTTTAGCTCAAAGAGGAGAGATTGAGATGAGATTTTAGGCAGAAACGTTTTCCAGTGAGGGTGGTGAGGCCCTGGCCCAGGTTGCCCAGAGCAGCAGTGGCTGCCCCATCCCTGGAGGTGTTCAAGGCCAGGTTGGATGGGGCTTGGAGCCCCTGATGCAGTGGGAGGTGTCCCTGCCCATGGCAGTGGGGTGGAACTGGATGGACTTTGAGGTGTCTTCCAACCCAAACTGTTCTGTGATTCCATGTGCATTTTATATTGTGGCCACAAGCCACAAATTACGGGCAACTGATGAAGTTGGACATTCTGGCAATAATGAACAAAACACTAAAAATGCATCCATTCCCAGAGCCCGGCTGCTTCATAAACAAGGATTGCACAAGGAGCCCTCTAGTATGGTTGACATTCCCAAAATAATGTCTCATGTCTCGTCAGCAGAAAAAAAAAATGTTAAGTCTTGTTAAGTTTGAGGGAAATATTAATACACACCACTCCTGCTGGTGAAGTTGCCCCTGTTGCACTATGGAAATGAATCCTGGGAATTATTTAAAATAACACAATCAGCCTGAGTTTATTTCCCTGAATAAAATGAAATCCCATTGGAGCATCTCTATTCTTCTTGATAATGCAGAGGGAAACGATTAAGTTTGAGTAGCTCGTCACTACAGCAACTACATATTAAACACAGGATGAGTTTTAATAGCAGGAGAGGTTTGTGTGAGTAGAGAACGTCTTTTGAGTGCACTCTGCTGGCCGTGGGCTGAGGGATGAAACAGCACCAGTTTCTGCTTTGCTATCACTCCCCAGATCCTTGCAGAAATCAAAGAATCATAGAATGGGTTGGGTTGGTAGGGATGTCAAAGCCCATCCAGTTCCAACACCCGTGCCATGGGCAGGGACACCTCCCACTGGATCAGGGGCTCCAAACCCCATCCAACCTGGCCTTGAACACCTCCAGAGATGGGGTAGCCACGGCTTCTCTGGGCAACTTGGGCCAGGGCCTCCCCACCATCAGTATGAAGAATTTGTTCCTCATGTCTAATCTAAACCTTCCCTCTTCCAGTTTAAAGCCGTTCCCCCTCATCTCATCGCTCCACGCCCTTGTAAGAAGCCCCTCCCCAGATTTCGTGAAGCCCCTTTCAGTGCTGGAAGCTGCTCTAAGGTCTCCCCACAGCCTTCTCTTCTCCAGGCTGAACCACCCCAGCTCTCTCAGCCCGTCCTCTTACGGGAGGGTCTCCAGTTCCTGGATCATCTCTGTGGCCTCCTCTGGACCCTTTCCAACAGTTCCATCTCCTTATGTTGGGGATTCCTGACCTGAAGACAATTCCCCTTCCAGACAAACCCACTGGAGCTTTAAACTCACTGTGCTTAAGAATGTAAATGAATTTGCTCATTTTAATTCAGTTTTGAGGCTTTGAGTGGAGCTGATGGGATGCTGGGCACCGCCTGCAGGGTTCAGACAGGTTTACTCCTGGATTATGTGGGACCAGACCTCTGGGGAAGGTGCTAAGGGATTGTCTCTGTGAGCCTCACACTTCCTGGGTCCCTAGAGGTGAACAAATTAATTTTCCCTGGGCTATTACACCGTGAGTTTCGCTGATGATTCGTGGCCATGGAAAGGGAGCTTAGATGTGTCTGGAGGAAGTGGTAATAATATTTCAGCAGGGTGAGCACTGCGGAACTGCACTAGAGCTTAGGAGAATTTTTTTGCTGAGAGGACAATCTTGCCAGGTGGTGCAAATCCGTGTGTTCTCATTTACCCCAGCAAAGCAGCTGCTGGCATGAGGGAGGTGAGGTGTGCTTGGCATGGCTGAGCCTGGACCTATCTAGTCAAAGCTGCATGGCCTCTGCTTCTCCATGCTTTTTTCTCAAAGGTGTTGAGTTGCTCATGATGGAAAGTTGGGTTACAGCTGCATTATGTTTTCTACCAGCTCCATGTTGGAGATGCTCAGAGGATGTGTACTGTGACCAGCAGTGTACGGGAGGGGATTCTGCCCCTCTGCTCTGCTCTCATGAGGCTCCACCTGGAGTTCTGTGTCCAGTTCTGGAGTCCCCAACATAACAAGGAAATGGAATTCCTGGAATGAGTCCAGATGAGGCCACAAAGATGATCCAAGGGCTGAAGCACCTCTCATATGAGAACAGGCTGAGAGAGTTGGGGTTGTTCAGCCTGAAGAAGAGAAAGCTCTGGAGAGACCTTAAAGCAGCTTCCAGCACTGAAAGGAGCTCCAGGAAAGCTGGGGAGGGGCTCTTGATCAGGGAGTGCAGCCATAGGACAAGGACATTTTTAAGCTAAAGAGGGGAGATTGAGATGAGATCTTAGGAAGAAATGTTTTGCTGTGAGGGTGGGGAGGCTCTGTCCCAGGTTGCCCAGAGCAGGGGTGGCTGCCCCATCTCTGGAGGTCTTCAAGGCCAGGTTGGATGGGGCTTGGAGCCCCTGATGCAGTGGGAGGTGTCCCTGCCCATGGCAGGGTTGGAACTGGATGGACTTCGAGGTCCCTTCCAATCCAAACCATCTGAAGATTCTATGGTTGTGCCCAGCATATATTTCTGGAAGTAAAGTTCCAGCCTTGGAGCTGTGTTGCACCTCTCCATGCTCCAGTGGCCACAGAGCTTCACATCTCTCCATGTGATGCAGCACCGGGACAGTCACCATGCAAGCTGTGAGCACAACATCACATGGCCCGTGGATAACGTGTTTGCTGTGGTCACAGCTTTGTGTGCCTATGGTTTTCTCCCAGTCCAACCACTATCTCCGTTGCACCACTGGGACATGAGGTCCTGCACTCTTCCCAAGTCAGGGCTGTGATGTATTGCCCCCTCTTCGAAACACAAGATTTTGGCAGCTGGTGTCTACTCTATCTGGACCTAAAGCAGCCAGTCGAAACTGCTGATATTAAATGGAGGATTCTTAAGGGGAAAAAACGTAGTTTTCAGCAGCTTGGACACCCAACTTGATATCATCCTCTTTACAGTGATAGCTCCCATCTGGTAGCAGGGCAGCATCTTGAGAACACAGACACTTTGAAGATCTCAATCCACTAATTGTTATTCATGTAAAAGAACAGCAATCAAGCCAAGACCTCTACTTAAAGGCTTATATTGATTTTTTCTTAAAGTATTGCTGCTGTGGAACTCACTTTGAGGGTCCCTGATTGCCTGCCCCTCCTTGAACCTTTGTCTTCTTGTGGAATTTCATGTGTTTTTGTTGACTCTTAAACTGAAAAACTATGCTTGCCTTGATTGGTGCTAAGAAACCCCAGTGAAACAGGCTTTCAATAACTAGGTGATGTGCTTTTTTTTGCCTGAGAAGTCTCCTGCTGGTGCCAAATGTGTCTTTGCCTATGTTGGAAGATCTCCTGAGAAAGTCTGCTTGGACATGTTTGGTTCTGAGACAAAATTCATGCCTGAAACATGAGTCTAGAAAATAGCATGACGAGCTTGAGAGAAGAAAAAAGCCTAGGAGATGCAGTGACCTTAAATTACTTCCTCAACACAAGAAGGACATGGATCTGTTGGAGTGAGGCCAGAGGAGGCCATGGAGATGATGTGAAGGCAGGAGCACCTCTGGTATGAGGACAGGCTGAGAGAGTTGGGGTTGTTCAGCCTGGAGAAGAGAAGGCTGTGAGGAGAGCTTAAAGAGGCTTCCAGTGCTGAAAGGAAAAGCTGGGGAGGCGCTCTTGATTGGGGAGTGCAGGGATAGGACTAGGAGAATGGTTTTAAGCTGAAAGAGGGGAGATTGAGATGTGATCTCAGGTAGAAATATTTTCCAGTGAGGTTGGGGAGACCCTGGCCCAGGTTGTCCAGAGCAGTGGTGGCTGCCCCGTCCCTGGAGGTGTTCAAGGCCAGGTTGGATGGGGCTTGGAGCCCCTGATCCAGTGGGAGGTGTCCCTGCCCATGGCAGGGGGTGGAACTGGCTGGGCTTTGAGGTCCCTTCCAGTTCCATGATTCTCTGATTGTCCCACATGGTGATAGTTTCACTAACTGGGACCTTATATTCATCAAGTGCTTAGAGCATAACTATGGGGACAAACAGGTTGGAGTAATCCCCACTGTTTAGCTGACTGATACTCCATGGACTGCACCACAGAGATGTGCAGTGTCTGGAGCCGTGGCGTTTGTGCACAGGTTAACAGGCAATGGTCTGTGCCAACCTGGAGTGATGTTAGCAACTTATCCATCTTCCCCAACCCAGCCCCTTTTGGTAGAGTTTCTAGGAAACATTTGTTCCAGTTATGCTGCCCCTCCACAAGGGTAATAAACGCAGTTGCTCTGGCTTGGTGGCCACGTGCTTTTGAAAGCAGAGTATTCCTGCACCTATAGGGCTTTCCCTCTATGCACAGGCAACGCTGCAGTGTGTTTGATGTCCAGCTCCTGTTCAGGGTCTTGCTCAACGAGAACTCGTGTCAGACCCTGAAAACCCTTCTGCATTATGTGTCGAATTATTTTTTCCCAATTCAGGAATCAGAGACTAAAACAGGGTGGAATTTGGGAGCAGATGCTTTTAGAGGTTCAGTCTGGGTGAAATCAAAGGAAATGTCTCCTGGCTTTTACAAGGGGTTGTAATTGTCTAATATTGCAGTAAGTTTTCTCACAAATCTGTCTTTTAATTTACATCCAGTTTATTAAGTGCTTCACACACCTTTCTAATAATTGCTGTTCACCTCAATAATAGCTTACAGCTATGAGTTTTGCAGGTGAATTCAAGACAAAAAATGATTCCTTTTTAATCTGTTCTCAGACAAGATGCTTTTCTATTGCTGTTTGGGTGAGTCAGGCATTTATTCCACTCCTGTTTTTTTTCTGATGTCTCTTTTTCATCTTTGCAAACTGCTTAGCAAGGTGGGCTGAAAAGTGGAAATTATCTGAGCTGAACCACAAAACTATACCTATTCAGTTTGGATGGAACAGCCATGTGGCACTTGGGAACACGGTTTAGCAGGTACGGTGGGGTTGGGCTGGTGGCTGGACTGGATGATCTTGGAGGTCTTTTCCAACTCAATGATTCTATGGAGTTGCTCCATTTGGAGCATCCTCTTGCCTGTCTTGTTTTACCACTTCTCCAGTGGGAAGAGCCGAAAGCCAGAGATAGGAGTGGGGATACATCCCGTGCTGAAACCCTGGTGGCTGTTGTTTATCTCCTGCTTGTGTCAAATTTGATTTTCAGTCAGGATGTCATGGCTAGGAAAAAATCAGTCAAACATGGGCTGTCCCTCAGCATAGATCACAACAGTCTTTGGGGTGCTCTAAATTCACCCAGCACCTGATGTCTCTTCTTTCTGGGGTGCAAAGACATCTCCTCACAGCAGACGTCAGAGGGCAGATGAGCATTTGCAGAGCAGCAGGCAAAGTTCCTCAGGTGGGAGCTAAAATGAGGGTCCAGCACAGCCTCAAATCACACAGCAACACCTTTGGACTTGTCCATGAAAAGATAAGCTTTTGCAAAAGCTGAAACCTCCCACCTAACAGATCCAAACACTGCAGACAGCAGGGCCAGGTGTTGAGCTGTGAGCCTGGCGGAGCCCTAGTCCCACCAGCTTGCTCCTCTGAAGCGAGCAGGACTCTTGCTCTGGAGAGACAGGGATGCAAACAGTGCTGCAATGCTGCTGTATGAAAAAAAGGCTTATGTTCACTTCAGGTCCCCTCTTTGTTCCTGCTCCTGCATACCCGAGGACAAGTCAGAAGACAGAACAAGTCCTGAAAACCTCACAGCAATGGTTAAAGACACAAGGGAAATAGGCATAGAGTTATAGAACCATGGAGTGGTTTTGGTGGGAAGGGACATTAAAATTCATCCAGTTCCACCCCTCTGCCATGGGCAGGGACACCTCCAACTGGATTGGGTTGCTGCAAGACCCATCCAACCTGGCCTTGAACACCTCCAGGGATGGGGCAGCCACAACTTCTCTAGACAGCCTGGGCGAGTGATTCACCACCCTCATAGTAAAAACATGGCATGAGCTGGGGGCAAATGTGATAGAGGGCCAGGAGTATGAAGTCTAGCTGAGGACTTGAGCTATTCTTGTAAGAAATTGTCCAATAAATTAAAATATCAAATATTCATCCAGTAATCTGTTTGACATTCCATTCAAATTCATGCATTTGGAGGGGAATGCATATTTGGCCATTTTATTAATAACTTATCTATTATTGATGTATTTCTGTATTATTCATAAAACAGAAAAATAAAGAGTGTTTTTCTATTGAAGTGCACATGGGGGAGTAGAAAGGAAAAAAAATAAGTCTACCGTACAATAATTATACGAGGATTAGTGGAACTTTTAAAGATGTGCACTGTAGATCAGATTTCAGAGGGGTCATCTCTTCACGTCTCAAGAGATGGGTTTGACTGTTTTCAGTTTGAACCAAGAGTTTCAAACCAGTTGCTGGGATGAAAGGCTTTAATTTAGGATTTCAGCCAACTCTCAGAGGAAAAGGGCTCATAGCTTGCGATCCTTATTTCACCATTCAGCCTTTGCTGTTATTTCAGAGTATCCTGAATTCCTTCTCAGACTTTACACACACCAGTGAGGTCAAGTCTGCACTTCTAATTGGTTTGGTGGGGATGGGTCAAAAATGTAGAGGGGCATTCAGTATGAATACATTTTCAAAGCTGAAATATTAGCTCTTCCAACAAATGTTTTTCTTATTTGTTTAGATTAATACATCAATATTCTGAAAAACAAATCAACAGTGAAGTGTGGGATTAGGTCGGGTCCCACTTTTAGTGCTGCACCATGTGGGGAGGCTCTCAATGAGTCACTTTAACAGGTTGCAGTTTCACCCTCACAGAAAAGAATATGAATTTCTCCATTTCATAGAATACATTCATAGAATCGTTTGCTTGGAAAAGACCTCTGAGATCAGCAAAGGCTGAGCACCTGAGTTGAAATACTTGGAACCAATGGTGGGTCCTGCACTTTGGTCACCACAACCCCATGCAATGCTCCAGGTTTTGCTTCCCTCAGTACAAGAAGAACATTAAGGGTCTGGACCGTGTCCAGACAAAGGGAACTGATCTGGGGAAGGGTCTGGAGCCCAGGGGTTCTGAGAGTGGCTGAGGGATCTGGGGTTGTTTAGCCTGGCTGAGGGGAGACCTCATCACTGTCTGCAGCTACTGAAAGGAGGTTGTGGTGAGGTGGGTGCTGGTCTCTTCTCCCTAGTGATAAGTGCTAGGACAAGTGGAAATGGCCTTAAGGGGAGGTTTAGATTGGATATTAGAAAGAATTTCTTTACTGAAAGAGGGGTAAAGCCCTGGCAGAGGCTGCCCAGGGCAGTGGTGGCGTTTCCATCCCTGGAGGGGTTCAAAAAGCGTGTTCCACTTTGGAACGTGATTTAACAGATTCTGTGATGTTGGGCTGACGGTTGGACTGAGTGAGCTTAGAGGTCTTTTCCAGCCTCAGTGATTCCATGAAAACCGAACTTAACCCCAACCAGGAATGTCCCCAAAATTGAGCAAATAATGTTAGTGAAAATACAGAGAAGGATAAAGCAGTAAGGGAGGTTTTGAAGGAGATGGTGACTTAGCCATGGGGTGGTTTTGCCTTGTCTGTCTTTGTCTGAAAGGATAACAAAGGATTTTCATAAAAGCTGTTCTCAGGCTAAGACTGATAAATAATTGTATTTCACTGTATTCTGCACTCGTGAATTCCCCATTGCGACTCACAGTGGAGGCTGTGATTTTCTTTTTTGCTTTAATTATACAAATATGATAAGAAGCGCTTGTTCTCCTCTTCCCCAACAGGGAGAAGGAAGAAGCTCAGAAAGTTAAACAGTTTACTAAAAGTTGCACCTTTGATTGGCCTCAGGAAGCTACAAGACTACATCCAAGATTAAAATACTGTAAGAATTAGAAAACAAGCTATATGTTTAATAAACCCCCCCCAGAAGTTGCTTTTCAATTGCACGTTTAAAGCAATCCAAAGCATTTAGCTACATACATTGGTGTGGAACTGGAGACCTCACCAGGTTGGCTCAGACAATGGGTGCAAACATAGAATCGTAGAATCCTTAGGTTGGAAAAGTTCTTTGAGATCATTGAGTCCAACCATACCCGTCTGCTACTAAACCAGATACCTGAGCACCTCATCCATCCACCTTCTAAACCCCTCCAGGGATTGGGACTCCACCACCTCCCTGGGCAGCCTCTGCCAGGGCCTGAGAACCCTTTCCGTGAAGAAATTTTTCTAGATATCCAATCTGAACCTGCCCTGGTGCAACTTAAGGCTGTTTCTACTCATCCTATTGCCTGTCACTTGGGAGAAGAGACCAACATTCACCTTTCTACAACCTCCTTTCAGGCAGTTGAAGAGAGTGATAAGGTCTCCCCTCAGCCTCCTCTCCTCTACACTAAACAGCCCCAGGTCCCTCAGCTTCCTCTCATAACCCTTGTTCTCCAGCCCCTTCCCCAGCTCTGTTCTTTTCTCTGGACACACTCCAGCCCCTCAGTGTCCTTCGTGCTGTAAGGGGCACAGAACCTGTGTACTCAAAAGAACCATGCTCGGAGGATAAATTAAATTAAAGTGTAAGCTTTCTTGGCTTCTTGCTCCTGACAGAGTCTTTCCGTGTGACGTCGAAATGTCCCTCTGCCTTCTGGCTCAGCAAACCAGGCACAATATTTCTTCCCCTCCCAGGGTAAAAATCACACAAAGCACATTAACGTTAATGAATTCATTAATGATACCACTCAGGTAGCTATGGTGATGAAGGCCATGTAAGTACCTAAATAAATTAGAGGGGTTGTGCCAGACCGTGGCCCTTCTCCTAACATTTATAACAGCATTCAGGCATATTACGCTCCTCCAGGACTGATGAATTGTGCTTTGCAACATTAAATCTACAGCAGAACACAAGGAGATTAAATAATAAAAGTGGTGTTCATTATACTGAAATTATACAAGCATCAAAGCCACCAAATTCTAGAGCTGTGAGCAATTGAAAGCAACCATAGTTCTGCCAAAAAGCCAGCTTGGTCCCATGACTTGGAAAATCAAGATGACAGCTTCCTAGCTTGTTCTGCTGCTCATCTGGGAGCTGAGGTTTGGGGAATGCTTCAGCCCCCATCTCAGTTTTGCTCCCCTCGTTCACAGAATCATAGGATACTTTGGATTGGAAAGGACCTCAAAGCCCATCCAGTTCCAACCCCTGCCATGGGCAGGGACACCTCCCACTGGATCAGGGGCTCCAAGCCCCATCCAACCTGGCCTTGAACCCCTCCAGGGATGGGGCAGCCACCACTGCTCTCAGAAACCTGGGCCAGGGTCTCCCCACCCTCACAGAAAAGTATTTCTTCCTTATATCCAGCCTAAATCCTCCGCACCATAGTTTAAAACCATCAGTCCTATTCCTGTCACAACAGGCCTTGTTAAAAATCCCCTCCCCGGCTTTCCTGGAGCCCCTTTCAGCACTGGAAACTGCTCTAAGGTCTTCTCAGAGACTTCTCTTCTCCAGGCTGAAAAACCCCAACTCTCTCAGCCTGTTCTCATATGGAAGGTGCTTCAGCCCTTGGATCGTCTCTGTGGCCTCCTCTGCAGAGCTCCAACAGATCTATGTCCTTCTTGTGCTGAGGACTCCAGGACTGGACACAAGGCACCAGGTGGGGTCCCACAAGAGAGGAGCAGAGGGGCAGAATCCCCTTCCTCAACCTCCTTGTCCCACTGCTTTGGATGCAGCCCGGGATGCATTTGACTTTTTGGGCTGCGAGTCTATCTTTCTGCTTCATGTCGAGCTTCTCATCCTCCAGCACCCCAAGTCCTCCTCCTCAGGGCTTTTCTCAATCACATCCTCCAGCCTGTATGGATACCAGGGGTTGCCCTGATGCAGGTGTAGGACCTTGCACTTGGCCTTGTTGAACCTCGTGATGTTCCTGTGGGCCCACTTCTTCAACTTTTCTAAGTCCCTCTGGGTGACATCCTGGCCTTCTGGTGTGTCAATGGTTTCATCTGCAAACTTGCTGATGGAACACTCAGTCTCACTGTCCATGTTGTTGATGAAGATATTAAACAGCACTGGTCCCCGTACAGACCCCTGAGGGACAATACTTGTCACTGATCTCCATTTGGACATTGAGCCATTGACTGCTGCGCTGCTGTCCTGCTTCACAGATCCCAACGCCAATTCATAGAATCATAGAATCATAGAATAACCAGGTTGGAAGAGACCCACCGGATCATCGAGTCCAACCATTCCAATCAAACACTAAACCATGCCCCTTAGCACCTCGTCCACCTGTGCCTTAAACACCTCCAGGGAAGGGGACTCAACCCCCTCCCTGGGCAGCGTCTGCCAGTGCCCAGTGACCCTTCCTGTGAAGAATTTTTTCCTAATGTCCAGCCTAAACCTCCCCTGGTGGAGCTTGAGGCCATTCCCTCTTGTCCTGTCCCCCGTCACGTGGGAGAAGAGGCCAGCACCCTCCTCTCCACAACCTCCTTTCAGGTAGTTGTAGAGAGCAATGAGGTCTCCCCTCAGCCTCCTCTTCTCTGTCCTTACGTGTGTCTGTCCTTACCTTTGCAGAAATACTTTTTGGACCCAGCAGCCAGAACCTCTCCAACTACAAATCACAGCATTTATCAAACCTCATTCTGCAAAGCACTAAACTGAAAACATGCCCCTGAGCACCAGCCACAGCACCAGGAAGCCTGGAGAGGACTGCAGCCACCAAGCAGCCGAGAAGGAGATCAGGGAGGTGGTGTCACAGTTGCACCTATTGTTTATGACCCCATTCCTGCTGACTAGATACAATTTTGGTGTCTACACTGAAAACCTCAGAGGTGTCAGGAAAGCATGAGACCTGGGCAACCTGCTCATAATGAGACTCAAGATGGGTCTGTTTATAGAAGGCGTAGAGGGGACTTGTTCATCATTACAAGTGCCTGCATGTGACACATTATCTGATGAGAGAGGGCTCTTTCATCCACCAGGAAAAGGAATAATTAAGGATAACACGTAACACCCAGACCTGGAAAAATTCAAACTTGAAACGAGCTGAAATTTTTAATAAGAAGAGTAGTTACTCACTCGAACACTTTATTTAAGCCTCCACTGGTTCTTACACTACCCGAGGACCCTAAATCAAGATTAAATCTGATTGTGGGAGCTCCGACATCAGCAGAAGCTGCAGGCTGATTGCGAGCACTTTGGGCACGGGGCTCTGACCAGCTCAGTCCAAACTGAAGGCTTTCAAGTAGTGACTTCTCTGCTCCCCCTGAAATGGCACATCTTTAGCAACATGAAACAACAGGGAGGAAGTTTTATACAATACAATAAATATTTAAAACCAGAGACCTGCAAGGCATCTGTGACTGAGAGGGCGAGGAAGGGGATTCTACCCCTCTGCACTTCTCTGTGGAGAACCAGCCTGGAGTCCTGTGTCCAGTTCTGGAGTCCTCAGAGAAGGAAGGACATGGAGCTGTTGAAGCGAGTCCAGGGGAAGACACAGAGTTGATCCAAGTGCTGGAGCATCTCCCGTACAAAGACAGGCTGAGAGGGTTGGGGTTGTTCAGCCTGGAGAAGAGAAGGCTCTAGGGAGACCTTAGAGCAGCTTCCAGTACTGAAAGGGGCTCTAGGAAAGCTGGGGAGGGGCTCTTGATCAGGGAGTGCAGGGATTGGGTGAAGGGGAGCGGTTTTCAGCTGAAAGAAGGGAAATTGAGATGATATCTTAGGAAGAAATGTTTTGCTGTGAGGGTGGGGGGGCCCTGGCCCAGGTTGCCCAGAGCAGTGGTGGCTGCCCCATCCCTGGAGGTGTTCAAGGCCAGGCTGGATGGGGCTTGGAGCCCATGATCGAGTGGGAGGTGTCCCTGCCCATGGCAGGGGGTGGAACTGGCTGGGCTTTGAGGTCCTTTCCAACCCAAATCATGATTATATGATCTAAGGAGCTTGAGTTTTGAGGGAGAAAAAGACTTGTGTATTTTTCTGGGGTTTCAATGTTACCCAGGACCAGAATCACATTTTTACTGAAGAGTTCAGCTTCTAGTTAAAGGTCACTATATTGGTAAATTCCCTAAAGCCCTTGGCCGGTTAGTTGCATCCAAAGTCTGCGACCCTTTGACCTTCAACCTTTCAGAGTATTTCCACAATTTTGTTGTCTAAAATAACTAGCATTGATTTGCATCAGTTAAACACCTGGCTCCTGGTTTTGCCTTGCAGTTGCACAAGCTGTAACATTACTTAGAATCACAATTTTACACTCAGCTGCTGTGTAGCAGGCACGTACCATTAAAAGACTTTTACCAGGAAAGATTATCCATCACTTTAAATAGGTCATGCATACACTTAGCATATGTTACATTAATTCTCTTACACGCAGCCAATCACATTGGCTAATTGAAAATTTCTGTAGTCACAACCATTTCTCTGATGATTAAAATCCAGGGAGCTTAGGAAAAGAGGAGAAAAGAGAAGCAGTGGCATGAAAGACGAACCAGACTGATGGGAGGTTCAAGAATTCTGTCCTTCAATGATCCCTCTGGTTGCTGATGGACTTTAAAATCAAGGTGCCATCTCCCCACTGCACCTGGCAGCCCTGAGCAGGAAAAGCATCTCAGCATCTTCTCCCTGGTCCTACCATCAGCTTGGGAACATGAGCACTGAGGTTCTGGTTGGATGGGGCTCTGAGCAACCTGACTGAGTTGGGCTGAAGGCATCTTCCTGACAGCAGCTGAGTCGTTACCTGGCTTATAAGGAAGCACGAAGGCCAAACCAAAGTGGGATTAATGTGGTGCTGGATGCAGAGTCACAGAACCATTGACCAAACCCAAAAACTGGCAACAGAGCAGAGCCTGGTGGGACTGGAAATGGCAGGTGCTGCTTCCAGGCTGGCCAGGATCATTCTAGGATTATTGCTGATCCTGGAGAATAGTGGGAATCCCCCTGAGTTGGGCCACGCAGTTTCATTTTAAATGATTGCTCTGTCTGATCGAGCCTTTCTACACTGAACGAGGCTGCTCCTTCCTGCTGCTTTCAAGCATCACAGATTTAAAGCCAGTAAATAACAACTGCGTGATGGTAGGTCTGGGGTGGGGTGTATTAAAGCTCTTTAACCTTTCCCTTTAAGGGGATTGCTTAACAAATCCAGTCCCACTCACCACTTCACCAAATCTTTATGCTAAAGGGTACAAGTAGCCCAGAAAATGATTTTAGAATACAAAGGAGCTTTATTTCTGGAATGTGCTTCTGATTTTTCTCATCCATAACCACTGAGAGGGAAGATTTCTGGTTGGCAAGAACAATCTGATGCTGCATTCCCTTCTAGAGAGATAGAACACAGTGAAAGACATCCTTCTGACAAGATTCGCTGAGGAATGGTGCATGGAAAGCATTCAAGGCAATGTGGGAAGAAATGTGAGACCATGTTTCAGCCAGGTTCTAAATCATCACATCCTGGCAGTTGCACCAGTGACTCAAAAATGAAGAGAAAACAGAGACCTGAAATCAGTGGCAGCTTTAGTTCGCTGCAAATACTTTACACAGCCTCCCTTCACATTCCAGCTATTCACACAGGTTGGTATTATTTAACTCCATGGTTTGTAACAGCATTTGTGGTTGCACCCTTGTTCCTTCCTGCTTTCCAGCCAAGAAAGCTAACTGTCCTGGGCTGCATCCAAAGTAGGGACACCAGCAGGGCAAGGGAGGAGATTCTGCCCCTCTGCTCTCATGAGAACCAGCCTGGAGTCCTGTGTCCGGTTCTGGAGTCCTCAGCACAGGAAGGACATAGAGCTGTTGGAGTGAGTCCAGAGGAGGCCACGGAGATGACCCAAGGGCTGGGGCACCTGCCATATGAGGACAGGCTGAGAGAGTTTGGGTCGTTCAGCCTGGAGAAGACAAGGCTGCAAGGACACATTAAAGCAGCTTTCAGTGCTGAAAGAGAGGAGATTGAGATGAGATGCTAGGAAGAAATGTTTTGCTGTGAGGGTGGGGAGGCCCTGGCTCAGGTTGCCCAGAGCAGTGGTGGCTGCCCCATCCCTGGAGGGGTTCAAGGCCAGGTTGACAGGTCTTGAAGCAACCTGATCCAGTGGGAGGTGTCCCTGTCCGTGGCACGGGTTGAACTTAATGGTCCCTTCCAACCCAAAACTGTCTGTGATTCTATGATATTTTCCTTGTGTTTCTGTCTTCCCCGGGCATCCACTTTGGCCACCATCAGGGACAGGACGCTGGATTATCTGGACCTTTGGTCTGAGAACAAAGCTGCTGTTCCCAGGATAATGTGCGTTCTGCAGAGTCTCTTACAGATGGGCACATTGAGTGCTCGGGTGGGACAGCTCTATCCCACCTCATCTTGGGGCTCCTCATCCTGCAAGCAGGAGTAGCAGCATCCAAATGTCTGGTTCTTGCTTTGTGCACTTGACAAAAGCATCGCATGTGGGACAGTTTTCCTATAGGAGGGTTCAAGGGTTTTAATCATTTAAGTACAGCATGTGAGACAATGTGAGTAATGCTCTTCAAGAGACCGTCCATGCTGGTTGCAGGAGAAGCTGGGACCATTGGCTGTCTGCTTAAACAGGGAAGATTTCTGTTTCTCTGACATTGGACAAATCTACACACTTCCTTCACAATTTCTTTCCTAAAGGACAAAGTTAACTTTCAAACAAACAACCAAATTGCTCTAGTGGGATATTAAATTTCTACCAATATGAGAGAAATAAAACAACTGTAACTGTGGCAATTTATTTCTGTGTTATTGTTATTTCCCTTTACTGTGTTAAGGCTTCTGTTCTGGGAACCGATTGCACCAATTTCCAGTGTTACCTCCTGATGTTCTAAGTACCACGTTACAAGCAGATGATGAAGGACTTATCCTCACTATGAATATAATAGATGTGCTCTTGGCTTTGCTCCAGTTAAATTTCCAGTGAAGACAAGGCAGTTTTTAGCTGTTGTGCCTCTTTCCAATGGCATTTTTGCGCAACCCTAAAGAGGTGAGTCTTTACCACCAGGCACCAAGAAGCATTAGTGATCCTTGTGTGAAATAGAGGTGAGACATGGCTCTGTGTTTGTCACTGCCATGTAGTCGATCAAAGCTATAGCTAGTGGTATGGTGTGTATGTGAAAGCACTGTGCATCACGCTGATGGAACTGCTTTACTCCTTCAAGATAACACAAAAAGTGGACTGAGACTGTGGACCTTTCAAGAAATCACAGAATGGTTTGGGTTGGAAGGGACCTCAAAGCCCAGACAGTTCTACCCATGTGCCACGGGCAGGGACACCTCCCACTGCATCAGGGGCTCCAAGCCCCATCCAGCCTGGCCTTGAACACCTCCAGGGATGGGGCAGCCACCACTGCTCTGGGCAACCTGGGCCAGGACCTCCCCACCCTCACAGGAAAACATTTCTTCCTAAGATGTCATCTTAATTTCCCCTCTTTCAGCTGAAAACCATTCCCTCTCATCCTGTCCCTGCACTCCCTGTTCAAGAGCCCCTTGCCCAGCTCTCCTGGAGCCCCTTTCAGTAATGGAAGTCTGCTCTGAGGACTCCCAGAACTTGTTGATTGAAGAAGACTGTGTTTGGTGGCATAAGAAGGTAGAGGTCCTGGCAGGGTGCTAAACCTACGCATTAGGAGCTGAGGTCAATGATCCTTGTAGGTCCCTTCCAACTCAGTCACTCTATGATTCTGTGATCTCTTGTTTAATGCATTTCATCTCTCATTAAGGGAAGGCTCTGTTGTCAAAACTCAGTGGTGTTCAGGTTGGTCCCTTTCCACTAGGTCATTTTTAAGATGTCATTTCTAAAACTAAAGTTATTTAAAACTTGTGCACTGGTTTAACACAAGTATAATCTGCTCCTCGAATGGTGGCTTCCTCTGGAAAGCAGGAAAAGCTTTGTTTGTATTGAGATATTATTTTGGGTTGATTAGCTCATTTTAATTATACATTAAATCAAGTGAAATTATGGATGTTCACGTGGAAACTCCAGACTGGAAAACAAAGAATTGTTTTGTGAAAGGACAGATTGCCTTTGTGTTAATAAAAGAAAAGAGAACAGACATAGAATTAGGTTTCTGCGGGATCTCAGGATACTCTACTGATTTCTTCTCCTCTCCTCTCCTCTCCTCTCCTCTCCTCTCCTCTCCTCTCCTCTCCTCTCCTCTCCTCTCCTCTCCTCTCCTCTCCTCTCCTCTCCTCTCCTCTCCTCTCCTCTCCTCTCCTCTCCTCTCCTCTCCTCTCCTCTCCTCTCCTCTCCTCTCCTCTCCTCTCCTCTCCTCTCCTCTCCTCTCCTCTCCTCTCCTCTCCTCTCCTCTCCTCTCCTCTCCTCTCCTCTCCTCTCCTCTCCTCTCCTCTCCTCTCCTCTCCTCTCCTCTCCTCTCCTCTCCTCTCCTCTCCTCTCCTCTCCTCTCCTCCTGTCCCTTCCCATCAGTTGATATTTCACAGACAGCCTCTCTCTCAGCCATGCTTTGCCTGGCCTTTGTGTTAGAAACATGTTTAACAGCAGAAAAGGGAAAGCAATGAGCCTGGGTGGGAGGTGAAAGACAAATTTCAGTGTAGAATGAGACCCATCCTGAGGGCAGTCGCCCTCTGGAGCAGCTCAGCAGCGATGTGGGTGATGCTGACGTTTCTTTTTCTCACGCCTGGGCTCCTGCAAGAGGCTTTGGACAAGCCCAATCTGTTGGTCACAGCATGAGGGCAACAGAGGATGATTCATGTGTCCCGCAGGAGAAAGACACTGATTAAGCATCATCTTTATTGGCCATTTCCTCGCGGGAAGTAAATCAGCGTGGCTCTGCTGACTTCATAGATTTATGCTGGTTCAAGGAAATCGATCTGATGTATTTATGTTACTTTCTGCTCGAGGTTGTAAGTTCTGCACAGCAGGCACTGAAGTGACATCTCATAATGCAGCTGCATGGTCTGGGCTCAGCACACCAGGTTCACGGTTGGTGGCTCCAGGTGAACGATGCTCACTTTGTCCTCAGGGCTCTGTTGCCTTCCCTGGCCTCACTGTCAGGGGCCACGGTGACAGCTCAGGGCTCATTTCATAGTCATGTTTCCTCCCATTTATCAGACATTTCCACCCTGGTTATCTTCCTTTCTTCCTGCGTCTGTCATGCTGTTCGTTACTGCTTAATTAATTGCTTCACCTAAGTGCTGAGCCTGCCCCAGCCACAGCCATTTTTAGCGTGTCATCATAGAATCATAGAATCATTAAGGCTGGAAAAGACCTCTAAGCTCATCCAGTCCGGCTGTCAGCCCGACACCACCATGCCTGCTAAACCGTGTCCTCAGGTGCCATGGCCACACTTATTTTTAACCCCTCCTGGGATGGAGACTCCACCATGGACACCCTCTGCCAGGGCTTCACCATTCTGTCAGTGAAGATGTTTCTCCTAATATCCAATCTGATCCCACCCTGGTGCAGCTTGAGGCCATTTCCTCTTATCCAATCACTTGTTACTTGGGAGTAAAGACCAGACCCCACCTCACAACAACCTCCTTTCAGGCATTTGTTGGCACTGATGAGGTCCTCCCTCAGCCTTCCCCCTCTCCAGGCTAAAACAACTCCAGGTCCCTCAGCTCCTTCACATAACTCTTGTTCTCCAGCCCCTTTCCATCTCCATTCCCTTCTCTGGACCCTCTCCAGCCCCTTAATGTCCTTCTTGGAGTGAAGCGTCCAAAACTGAACCCAGGATTTGAGGTGCAGCCTCAGCAGCACCAAGTTTAGGGGGACAATCCCTTCCCTAATCCTGCTGTCTCTGTGCTGCAGAGCTATGCTTCATGGTGCCTTTTGATATATAAAGGGGGGCTTATGAGAAAGATAGGGAAATATTTCTTAGCTGAGCCTGTAGCAATAGGACAGGGAATGATGGTTTTAAATTAAAAGAGGAGAAGTTTAGACTAGATCTTAGGATTTCATGCTGAGAATGATGAGGCACTGGCCCAGGTAGCCCAGAGAGGTTGTGGATCGTAGTATCATAGAATCGTAGAATAGTTTGGGTTGGAAAGGACCTCAAAGCTCATCCAGTTCCACCCCCTGCCATGGGCAAGGCCACCTCCCACTGGATCAGGGGCTCCAAGCCCCATCCAGCCTGGCCTTGAACGCCTCCAGGGATGGGGCAGCCACCACTGCTCTGGGCAACCTGCCCCATCTCTGGAAAAACTCAAGGTCAGGTTGAATGGGGCTCTGAGGAACCTGATTGAGTTGAAGATGCCCCTGCTCACTGCAGCAGCGGGGATTGGCTGAGTGACCTTTAAAGGTCCCTTCCAACCCAAATTGTTCTGTTTCTAGGGATACAGTTCTGGTACCAGCCTTAGCACCTATTAGGATGGTCATCACCTTGCTGCAAATCACTGTAGGTTTGGGGATGGATTTTACTCTACTAGAATCTCCCTGAATGAGCATGGCCATGCACTGAATCCATTCCTCAGTTTCTCACTGAGGTAGCAAAGAAGATGCTCTTATGCATCTGATGTTCTTCCTCATCATTTTCATAAAGTAAAACCCTCAGGGCAGGAGCTGCTTTCTAATGTGCATTATGGTACCTGACCCATCCTTAGGGAACAATGTTTTTTAATAGAATTAATTACAATTAATGTTATTTTGTGATATTTCAGGTGAAAGCTGCTGAAAGCAATCAGTTATGCTGGGTTTTTCCCTTTATTTTCAAAGAAAGGTGGATCAATTTTTATTATTGAGGAATGAAATCAGACAACTGTAAAGCAGTCTTTAATTCTGTTTCATGTAAGCAATGTATTGATTTCGGATTAAGTAAGAGTAACTGAAAATGTTTCTTCACAATTGTTTGTCTTCCACATAAAATCTGATTCTAAGACATTTTATCAGATTAAATCTGGTATTTCAAAATGCTGAACATCTTTTCCATGCTGCCAGGGTAGTGAGGCACTGGCACAGGTTGTCCAGAGAGGTGGTAGATGCCCCATCCTTGGAAACCTTCAAGGTCAGGTTGGATGATGCTTCGAGGAACCTGATCCAGTTGAAGACACCCCCACTCACTGCAGGGGGATTGAACTGGTTGACCTTCATAGTCCCTTCCAATTTAAACCATTCTATGGTTCATTCAGTGATGGCATAGATGGCTGAGCCATCCATCTTTGCTCTGAGCAGTGGGCACAGGGATGGTCCCTCAATGGCTTTATCCTCATCCTGATGCGGGAAAAGCAGATCCAGATCACAGCCTGGTCTCCAGACAGGTACATTGTGTGTCCTGTGGATGAGTGTCTGAAGCCATAGAATCATAGAATCATAGAATCATAGCATCATAGGATGGCTTGGGTAGGAAAGGACCTTAAAAATCATCCAGTTCTAAACCCCTGCCATGGGCAGGGACACTTCCAACAGGACCAGGCTGCTCAGAGCCCCATCTAACCTGGCCTTGAACACTTCTCTGGGCAACTAAAGTCAACTGAAGATACTGATGGTCTTTGATGCGTTTTAGGTAAGGTTGAAGCCCGTGGCCTTCTGCCAGCACTGCAAAGCTTTACAGCTCTGGTGTTTTCTTGCCACAGGGAGGAGACTCCCCATGACTTGTTTGCACTTGGTCTCAGAGCTCCCTGTCTCAGCTTCAGGAAGCAGCAACATCCAGTATGTGGCTGCAGTTTGCTCCTCAATCCTCATTAACAGCTGTCAAGTAATTGTGTCATTTCTGCACTGAATGCCCCCTCCATTAATGTTATTTTCCTTAAACAATGGCAGCACACCTAATTGCTCACTGCAGGAATTAGGGGTGAGCCAGAGAGGTGCCAGGGTAGACCCTCCTGGCTCCTGCCCACCCCTGAACCCTTAGACAGAGACTTATTTACAGAAAGCCTCTGAATTGGGAACAATTTCTTCACCAACAGGGTTCTCAGGCCCTGGCAGAGGAGTGGTGGTGGAGTCCACATCCCTGGAGGGGTTTAAAGGATGGGTAGGTGCTCAGGGATCTGGTTTAGCAGTGGACAGATAAAGTTTGCCTCGATGATCTCAAGGATCTTTTCCAACCTTGTGATTCTATGATTCTATTCTATGAATAATCATGTCCTAACACTTCATTGCCACGAGAGTCCACAGCAGCTTTACAATGAGGTAACATTAGACAGGAGGTGCCTGTAGAGTTACTCAGCATATTTATGACACAACCAGCAACTTGGACAACAAAGAAGGGAGACACTTTAGGTGCTGGCAGTCATCACTGCCATTGCTCTGCAGCAGAGGATAAAAACAGGAGTTGCTAATAATTTCCACGCTCATAAATGTGTAGGCTGTAATGAAGCCGTGAAGATTGTACCAAGGCGAGGCATGAGGGTAAAATCAGATAAAATGGCAATTCAATTAACTCTCCCGAGGAAGAATGAGTCTGGTGAAACAAATCAACGTATCACTGAGCTGGTACATTTCAAATGTCAAGACAGGTATAAACAGTCTGAAGCAATGTTTTATTTATCTTCTCCCAAACCTCTGAAAGAAGCAATGTGTTTCACTGGAATTAGTAAGTAAGGTGAAAAGAAGGTGAGAGCTCTGATGAAATTAATTAGCTTATTAACGCTGGTAGTGCCACTCAGGGCTGGTACCGCTGAAGGGGTCTCACACCTGATCATCAGACACAGAAAAGCTCCCAAGAAGAGCAAGGAGAATGGTGACATTGCTGAAAGAGAAGCACACGTCAGCCTATGAGTCAGGATAGCCACAATGCAGATGTTCAGACCAATGCTTTGATGGGGTTGCAGGACAGGGTGTATGAAATGCCTGGAGCAAACTCAGCTCCTGGGAGGTGTTCAAGGCCAGGTTGGATGGGGCTTGGAGCAACCTGATCCAGTGGGAGGTGTCCCTGCCCATGGTTCCAACCATGGTAGGTGAGGTTGGAACTGTCTGGGCTTTGAGGTCCCTTCCAACCCAAACCATTCCATGATGCCATGACAGCCCCATGTCAGTTCTGCAGCCCTGAGGATGGTGCTCCTCAGTGTGGTTTAGTTCTTGGAGGGGAAAAAACCGTGTGCCAAGTCTCTAATCTGAACCTACTCTGGAGCAACTTGAGGTCATTTCCTTTCATCCTATCACCTGTCACTTGGGAAAAGAGACCAGCACCCACCTCACCACAACCTCCTTTCAGGCAGTTGTAGACAGCGATGAGGTCTTCTCTCAGCCTCCCTTTCTCTAGGATAAACAACCCCAGGTTCCTCAGGCACTCCTCATAAGACTTGTTCTCCAGACATGCTTTAATTCAGTTCTGGTTAAAGCAGCTTTGCTTAAACACATGTGCTAACTCCAGCAATATCTTCAAGGAGGCTGTGCTTTCCTCTACTTCTGTCGTGTAAATGTGGATTGCTTTGGAATATTTATGTGCAGTAATGGCTGCCCTTTAGATGGTGCCCCGATATGCAAAACCTCTGCGGTGCATCTCGCTCCAGCGCTGCTTGAGCGCCGGGAAACATCACAAGATAAATGTGAAGTGCCAGCACCCCAGCCCCGATCGCTGCGTTAACTGAAAGGGAGCTGATGAGTCTGATAGAAAACTGTTTAAGACACGTCTCTCTGAAAGATAACATACCTCCCATGACAGACACAAACCACAACCAGATGCTCAGAGTTTTTCCTGCTGCTTTTTCCCATCTGCCTCTTCCATCCCTAAGGGTCTTCACTCCTGGTTTTGCTGCAGTTTTGTGAGTCACTACTTTGGATCCAGGTGCCGTGAAGAAGCACACCCTGTAACTGGGTGACACTGACAGGCACAGGGAATCCGATGGGATGCAATGATGGGGCTGCAATCTCCCATGGCAGAAGGCTGTGCACTGCAGGATCAGACTCCCGTCAGGTAGTGGTGCTGGCAGATGTTGGAGAAGCAAACCTGTTTTGGTAACCTCCTTGACAGGGCAAGAGGAAACAGCCTCAAGTTTCACCAGGGCAGGTGCATATTGGACATCAGGAAAAATTTCTTCACTGGAAAGGTTCTCAGGCACTTCCAGAACCTTCCTATGTAGGCAGTGGAGTCACCATCCCCAGAGGGGTTGAACAGACAGGTAATGTGCTGCTTAGGGACATGGTTTAGTGGTGGGCTTGGCAGTGTTAGGTTTACAGTAGGATTAAATGATCTTAAAGAAATTTTCCAACCTAAATACGTCTGTGGTTCTGTGGCTGAGTCTCCACCCCTGGAGGTGTTTAAAAGATGGGTAGATGAGGTGCTCAGGAATCTTGATTAGTAGTGGACAGGTACAGTTGGACTTAATGATCTCAAACGTCTTCTTTAACCAAACAATTCTATGATTCTATTATCTCAGAGATGCTACTGCCATCACAGACTGTCACTGTTGTGCTTCCAGCAGTAAAGCAGTGCCACAGATTTTTGGAGGTCAAAGAAGACCATGATATTCCTTCCATGCTCCTCTGTCCTCACTGCTG
Source organism: Phaenicophaeus curvirostris (assembly GCF_032191515.1). Lineage (NCBI taxonomy): Eukaryota > Metazoa > Chordata > Aves > Cuculiformes > Cuculidae > Phaenicophaeus > Phaenicophaeus curvirostris. Next base: position 65,336,959 of record NC_091396.1, on the reverse strand, counting down.
TCATTTCTTCTCCTGCCTCGTTTACCCTACTGTCCTCTGTCAAAGGCTTTTCATGGGTTTTGCACTTCTACTGAATCTCTCCTGACATGAAAACTGGTCCTGTTCTGCACCAGGGTGGTTCTGCACCACCCTGAGACATGAACTCAGGGACTGAGATGATAGCAGATAGTGATAGCAGAGCTGTCATCCTCACAGAAAAACCATCTACTCTCAGGAAAAAGAGGACACCAAGTACCCAGTAAGGAAATTTCCTGTATTCACCTGGTTCTTAGGATGAGGAAGACATAAATCCTAGATGAAAATCCATTAGGGTCTTCCAGCAGTCTGAACTAATGAGATTAATTAATCTCGTTATCCTATAAATAGGTTACTTAAAGTGATGATGAGGAGTACAATGACAAAATTACTCTCTATAGATGGCATTACAAAAATCACAGCAATAACTGAACAGCTCTTTCTAAAACCTCCATAATTCTGTCTTTTCATTGCGTCTTCAGTTTCGATTTATATGTTTTATTTCCCTTGGAATCTTTGCACTCGGCAAAGTTTAATTAGAGAATTGAGACAAGCTATTGTGCAACATCTCTACAGCAACTAGCTCATCTGGTCCCTAGAGGGGCAGCGAGCAAGGGGTCAGCCTGCCCTAACAATAGCACAGTGACCTGCTCTGTTCATGACAATGACAAAGTGACAAAGCTGATGATCAGGTTTGAGTTGTTAAAGTCATTGTCGAAGGGCTAATTGCCTTTGCCCTCAACCAAGCTGCAGAAGAGACTAAGACTTCCCCAAGCCCTTTATTGCCTCACTCTGATAAGTAAAGGCAGCTCAGTCACAGCGAAGGCTGTGGTGGTTCCTCAGTCTGGCTGTGAACAAGCACCCTGTAATTTCTACCAAGAGCATCAGAGGTGGCATCACATTATCTGCAGAGAAAAGCCATCATAGCCTTCTCATGGCAGGGTCAAACTGAACAGACAATACGACAAATTCCACTTCGAAATATCCTTTTAGCTGGGGAGTAGATGTTGGAGAGGGTGGCCCCACATCCTAGCAGGGACCAGCTCTTTATTTTGAACCCTTGTGAAAAATATTTACACTCCTGCCACAGTTAAATGTGCCAGCTATCAGATTGTATCCACATACATGCCTAATTATCCATTACGCATGCAATTACATGATTTTAATGTGCTCTCATCGTAATTACAGCAGCAAATTAGGGGGCATAATTGCCCACGCAAATGTGCATGCCTGGCTTGCTTGCTTTCTATTCTTCTCCAAGATGCTACAATCACAAAGAAAATAGAGAAAGGTCAGGGTTAAATTTCATTACCTGTTGTCCAGGAATATTAGAACTTCGAGAAGCAACTCTTAAATATTGAGAAGATCTGCTACCCAACTCTTAATATGGAACCACACCTGCAATGGAGCAGATCACAGAATCATGGAATGGTCTGAGTGGGAAGGGAAATTAAAGCCCGTCCAGTTCTAATCTCTTGCCATGGGCAGGGACACCTCCCACTGGAGGAGGTTGCTCCAAGCCCCATCCAACCTGGCATGTTTTTATAACCTTTGCTTCTGTTTTGCTTTACCTGCTGCTCACTGTGTGGTTATAAAAAGCCTGTATGTACCACAGGGACTGCTCCTCTCTGTCCTCCTGGCAGCTGGGTCCCAGCCTGCAGTCCTGCTTCTGAGTGATGACCTTTTAAAGTCCTCTTGGTAAAGGTTCCTGGTTTTTGCCACAATTCTGTTTCAGATCCCAGAATAACAATTTTCCAGATTAAACTGGAGTTACTGGGTGAAACATTTTGTTTATTTGTTTAAAATGTATTTGTTTTGTTTTGTTTCCCTAAATTGAAGGATGAAGAACAAGGATTAGCAGATTATAATGCAGGATATTTTTATTCCTAGAAGGAGCTTATAACACAAATTTTGTTGTGCTGCAGCTCTGTGAGATTTGGATGCCGTACATTGCAAGTTGCGAATGGAAGTCACCAGCTCTGGTGACTGGTCAGCAGACCTTCTCTTCTCCAGGCTGAACAAGCCCAACTCTCTCAGCCTGTCCTCGGAGCAGAGGTTCTCCAGGCCTTGGATCATTTCCACAGCCTCCTGTGGACTCACTCTAACAGTTTCATCTCCTTATGTTGGGGATTCCAGAACAGGACACAGGGCTCCAGGTGGTGTCTCAGGAGAGCCAACTAGAGGGGCAGAATCCCCTTCCTCACCCTGCTGGTCCCACTGCTTTGGATGCAGCCCAGGACATGGTTGGCTTTCTGGGCTGTGAGCACATCTGCACTGAGAAAAATTGAGGGAAGGGGCTAGAAGTGGAAAGTGCAGACAGAGGTGGGTCCCTGCGGGAGTCCAGAGGGGAGCTGCGTTTCAATTCTGGCAGGGAGCTGTGGTGTGGAATGTGTCCTGCTGAGGTCAGGGGACAATGAGTGGCATGACCTGGGTTTCAAAAAGCTTTCTCTTTTACAGGGGAGTCTCCCAGTCTTGTGGCAAAGCAGAGAAGAGCCGCTCCAGAGGGGCCTCCAGACCTGGCACACCTTTTCAGGGCTCTTTTTAAACTGCAGCTATGTGAGACAGCTTTGCATCCCCCAAAATCCTGTCTTTCCCTCCTCTGGGACATCGCATCTGTCTAACCGATGTAGTTCTCCTCCTTTTAATTCTCAGTTTTGGACACTTTTTTAAAAGAGAAGACCTTTTCTACAGTAGCCATAGCACTGAGCACAGCCTTTACATCCTTTTCTGGTGTCCTTTCTGACAGCAATGTTAGTCACTTTCCTGCTAATTAGAGAATATTAGCATCATAATTATTTTTCTCATCCCCATAAGGATCTCTTTTTGCAGAAAAGAGATGTTTCAATGTACTGCTTTGTAGAACACAGCACTCGGGGAGCTCCTTGTCCTTCCAGAGCTCCCATTCATGCTGGGTTGCTTCTGTTAGAAGGTTGGGTTGAGAATGTGCGAGCTCTCTTCTCTAACGTTCATCAATGGGACCCATTTTGGTTCATCATGGTAATGAGGATAAAGCAAATGCTTTTGTGGACTTCAGAAAAGGGTCCCTCAGTACAGGAGGGGCATTGATTTGCTGGAGCCTGTCCAGAGGAGGGCAATGAAGCTGGTGAAGGGACTGGAGAGCAAGTGAGGGACCTGGGGCTGTTTAGCCTGGAGAAGAGGAGGCTGATGGAAGACCTCATCGCCCTCTGCTGCTCCCAGAAAGGAGGTTGTGGTGAGGTGGGTGCTGGGTTTTCTCCAGAGTAACAAGTGATAGGACGAGAGGAAATTGCCTGAAGATGCTGCAGGGGAGGTTTAGATTGGGTATTGGGAAAAAATTCGTTACTGACAGAGGGGTGAAGCCCTGTCAGAAGTTGCCCAGGGCAGTGGTGGATTCTCCATCCCTGGAGGGGTTCAAAAAACATGTAAACTTAGTACTTTGTGACATGGTTTAGAAGGCACAGTGGTGCTGGGCTGAGAGTTGGACTGGATGAGCTTAGAAGCCTTTTCCAACCTTAATGACTCTATGATTCTATGATGCTGCTTCCTGCTTGGTTTTCACACTCCATTGGCTTCAGCTGATTGTAGATTTTATTCTTGATCTGTGCAACAGAGACCTGACCAGGCTGGTGGCGTTTCCTGTACACAGGACTAAAAGCTCCTAACAGCTTGTTAGTGGCATTTGTGAGTAAATAATGCTGCTCAGGTTCTACCTAAACAACTGAATCCCCACCAGACAGAGAGCTCGGGCATACAGGAGGATCAGAGCGTTCAGTGAATGACATTTAAAATCCCGGATGGAGTAGGGTTTATTGCTGAGCTAATTTTAGAGCTGCTACAGCTGGAGCAAGTAGAAGACCAGAGCCCAGCCACTCTCCCAGCCACAGAGCATGAGGGGCTTGGAGGAAGAGGCTGCCTCTAGAATGCTCTTGAAAATACTTCATTATTAGATTTATCACCACATTTTCCTGTGCAAGACAGTGCATTTCTCTGATTGACTGCAAACAGTCCCAGCCCTCACTCTGTGCTGGATTTCAGTCTCATGAGAGGCAGATTTTCCAATCCACATATGTGTCACCAGCTGGAAACATCTCAGACCATTTGTTGCCAAGGTTTGTAAAGGGCTGAGACATCTTTTATATAGAATCATGGAATGGTCTGGATTGGAAGGGACCTTAAAGCCCATACAGTTGCACCCTCTACCATGGGCAGGGACACCTCCCACTGGATCAGGCTGCTCCAAGCCCCATCTAACCTGGCCTTGAACACCTCCAGGGATGGGGCAGCCACAGCTTCCCTGGGCAACCTGGGCCAGGGTCGGATTTCCCCATACCTGGCAGGAGCCAGCAAACTCACCTGTACAGCAGATTTATGCTAAAATAAATCAGTAAGTAAGATGAGACATCAGCTCGTAGCATCCAGTGTTATAGTGGAAAACTTATTTAGATGCATTTATTCAATACATTTAAATATAAGTTAGAGCAAGAAAGAAAAAAAATGGCATTATAAACACAGTGTTTTTGTCATGTTTTCTGTGCATCAGTTGTTTGTTTTATTGCAGAACTTCATGGGAAGCTTGCTGCAAGCTGTCAGTGAATTGCCAGCAATTATTTCCCTGGTATTTGCTTAAATAGCCAGGAGATTTAACATTGTCTGATGCTTTCTGAGATGCTCTGGGAAGACAGAACTCAGATCTGTGCTTCTGCCCAGAGATAAATCTTATTTTCCAGAAGATGGGGAAATAATGCCACATCACTCACTCCTGCCAGCACCAGGAGAGCACAGCAGCAGGGGACCTTCTCCAGCAGCCACATTGTCCATGTCAGGAGCACGTTGAAGGTGGGACTTAACGGTGTCTGTGTGAGACAACCTGAAAGGAATGGAGAGATCTGGAAAAACAAAGGAAAACAAACAAGCAAACAAAAACATGGTAAAACCCACCTGTAGATATTTATTCCATCAATATCCCCTCAGGGGTTTCTTCCTCCCTTACCCAGAGGCATCTGGCCCATTGGGTGGATAAAGTTGTCCCCATGTTGCCATGTGGAGATCTGACCTTACTGAGGGACCTCTGGAAATGGTTCTGCATCCTCTGCAGAGACTGGTGAGATCCTGGGGCAATGTCACACTGCTGAAGCCGTGCATGCACACACATGCAGACAAAAATAGAGTGGTTTGGGGGAAATTCTCAATCTGGAATTTGCAGATGGAAATGACTTTGGGTGAAATGATGAACAGAGCTGATGCTGAGAGAGGAATCAGCCTGAAATAGCAGTACCATGTGTTTAATACACGTAGAGTTGGGAATAACTTCCTGAGCTTTTCTTCCTCTCCAATTTAAACTATTTGTTCTTACCCAAAAGGGTAGTGAAGCACTGTCAGAGGCTGCCCAGGGAAGTGGTGGAGTCACCATCCCTTGAGGTAACTAAAAGACATGGAGATGTGGTGCTTAGAGATAGCATTTAGTGGTGGGCTGGGCAGTGTTGGGTTAACTGTTGGACTCAATGATCTTAAAGGTCTTTTCCTACCCAAATGACTCTATGATTCTATAAATGATGACTTTGCTGCCACTGTTTTAACTTTATAATTGAGGGTAGGACAATGGAGAACATTATATCTGTGTGCTGGAATGAACTTCTCACATTTCCTATTCAGGGGTTAATTTTTTTTAATGTCTTATTAGTATAAAGACAATAGGTATAAACAGTTAATTTTAGATTAATCTAAATTCATTATTTAATTTAGACTTAAGAGTACAAAGCATTAAATATATAAAGTCAATGCAACTGTGGCACCTTTGGGGCACCTCAAAGCCCATCCTGTTCCACCCCCTGCCCTGGGCAGGGACACTTCTTACTGGATCAGGGGCTCCAAGCCCCATCCAGCATGCCCTTGAACATCTCCAGGGATGGGGCAGCCACCACTGCTCTGAGCAAAAATTTTGAGCACCCATCCTCAAGAGGAGCCAGGTATGGGTGCAGGCATCTTTTAGCTTGAAAGCACACAGCTGGGCTTTGAATTCTCTTTAAATAGCAATAACTTAAATGTAATCTGTTGAACATTATAAAAATGTATCTTTACTTGTAATTGACCAGAACTCATTTCTGTTCCCTCAACCATAGCCTGCTCACATTAATATTTTAGAGTATTAACATAAAAAAAAACCCAATAACTGCACACAGATCTGAGATTTCATCGGCAACCTGAGGTTTATACTTTCTGCTATAAATTAAAGCCAATCCAGAGAACACATATTTATTACTGTCCTAAGAACCATTAGCAGTGCTTCAGTCAATAAAAGATTAGAACTCCAAGCCTAGGAAGTGGTTTAAGATCACAACAGATGATTTACTGGGTTAGGAGGGAGGAAAACAATGTCTGGGAGGGAAAAATCTCAGCGAGATGCTCTCACTGAAGTCTGTTCTACCTGGAGGAGCAAGTGTACTGGGAGATTCAGCCTTTATAATTCAAAACAGATAATTGGCATTTTATGACATGAACCTCATAGTGAATACATGAGATCTGAGAATGGATAGTGTTCAACACACTTCCAAAAACCAATCACACATGAAATTGCTTGTGCTAACACAACACTCATGAAAGCATGAACAAATGGAGGGAGCTGGAGGGAGCACAGGGATAAGGCAAGTGGAGAACAGTTTTCAGCTGCAAGAGGGGAGCTTGAGAGGAGATCTCAGGAAGAAATGTTTTCCTGTGAGGGTGGGGAGGCCCTGGCCCAGGTTGCCCAGAGCAGTGGTGGCTGCCCCATCCCTGGAGATGTTCAAGGCCAGGTTGGATGGGGCTTGGAGCAACCTGATCCAGTGGGAGGTGTCCCTGCCCATGGCAGGGGGCATTGGAAGTGGATGATCTTCCCACCCGACACTGCAATTGCTGTAGCCGTGCAAAGCTCTCGTTGCACAGCATGAACCCCTTTGACACCAGCTTGTTTTCAAGTTGGTGGGTACATTTCTGAACCAGCTGAGATTTAGCGAAGCGAGTTTTAATCCTGTTAACTTGTCTTCAAGACTTGAAATGGCATCTGGCTTGGTCTGGAGAGATGCCAGTTGCAGAGGCCAACAGTTTCACTTGTTTTGCATGAAACAGTCCCTGCCTCCCCACCTTTGCTCTACATGCAGTGCTGCACTACACCTGACCTCTATGCTCTACTCTTTTTTATCCTATGTTCTCCACCAGAACCGTGTAAAGAAATTAAGTTTCTTCTTTCTTTATGTTTTAAAAATGCTAAGAATCTCTATGTTGAAATCCTAATGAGTCAGACACTTAACTCCACTGGGTTTCTGTGATCAATGGCAGCACGAAATGGCCATGATACAGCTTAATTGGACAACTCATTAAACACCTGAATATTAAAGCCACTGAACTGCTCCAGCCTGCTCTACAGTTGGTGGGGTTGTCACTGATGACACATGTCAAAAGCAGGTTGTTGCACAGATACCGGAAAATGGATTCAGCACAGGAGGGACACGGATCTGTTGGAGTGAGTTCAGAGCAAACCACAGAGATGATCCAAGGGTCTGCAGCACCTTCTGTATGAGGACAGGCTGAGAGACACCTTCAGTTTTTCCAGAGGTGGGGCAGGTTGCCCAGAGAAGTGGTGGCTGCCCCATCTCTGGAGGGGTTCAAGGCCAGGCTGGATGGGGCTTGGAGCCCCTGATCCAGTGGGAGGTGTCCCTGCCCATATCAGGGGGTGGAACTGGCTGGGCTTTGAGGTCCCTTCCAACCCAAACCACTCTATGATTGTACAGTTATTTTATATTAACATTGGAGTCACACAGCATCAAATCCTCAGTTTTGTGTAGAAAACACAGACTCCATTTTCCAGAACTGAATGAAATAAAAACTGCCTTCTGATCCATGTTTCTGGGTTTGTGCTCTTTCCTAAACCCACTAATTTAACCAGCAAACCAGAGATCTCACAAAAACAGCCTGGGTGCCTGGAACAGGAGACTGCCAGCCATCCTGAGAAGCAGAATCTCATGTGAGGCTCCAAAGCAACCTGGCAACCCCAAAACCACTTTGTTTTGTGTTTGCTCCTCTGCAAGGAAGGGGTTTGTATTCATCAACAACCCACGTACCAGTTGCATGTCACAGCTATAGAACAGAAGCAGCCCTTGAATAACTTCAGTTTTTCCTTTTCTAACTTGACTTCTCACAGAGATTCCACTTATTGACTGCAGCTCTTTGGCTCCAGGAAACCTCAAACGCATGCAATGATTTTTAGCTAAAAGCACTTGCAGGTCTGGTTCCTGCATGTGAGAAGAGAAGCAGACGAATACTTGAACAGCTCAGAGAAACACAGAGCCCTTGGCACTAGCCTGAGCAGTATTTATGGACATGTCAGCTTACCGTGTCAAAAGAGCTTGAGATCATTAATGGTGCGATCTTGCCACTGTTTAGTTATCCATCACACTGTCTCCTTGCCCTGCCAGCTCACTCACAAGCCCCCTGAATGGTTTCTAAGGGAGAAAGCTGCTCACCATGGGCTGTAAGCCAGAAGTGGCTCTGCCTTCTCTGCGGGGACAGATCCCTGGGTCAGAGCTGTGGGTGATCATGGATAAGATGATCTGGCTGCTGGTGACCGGCCTCCCTGCCAGCTGTGAACTGGTTTTGTTGGCTGAAAAGAGAAACCCAAACCACTACTGGGAAACAGCAGAGAAAACAGAGAGACAATAAACAAAGAGCCAGGGGGAAGCTGCCACATACAGGAATGTGTGGAAATAAAGTCCATATCACATTTTTCGCGAAGGGACTACATACACTACTGAAGTACCACCAAGGCCAGTGAGATGTAGGCACCACACTGTCAGCTACTGACAGAAGGATACATGCTCCTAAGTTATAGAATCATAGAATGGTTTAGATTGGAAGGGACCTTAAAGGTCATTCAGTCCCACACCCCTGCCATGGGCATGGACATGTACCACTGGATCGGGCTGCTCAAAGCCTCAAAAAGTCACTTAAAGGATCATTGAACCATAGAATCCTTAGGTTGGGAAAGACCTTTGAGATCATCAAGCCCAACCATACCTGTCCACTATGAAATCACATCCCTAAGGACCTCATCCACCCGTCTTTTAAATACCTCCAGGAATAGGGACTCCACCACCTCCCTGGGCAGCCTCTGCCAGGGCCTGAGAACTCTTTCAGTGAAGTTTTCTTGATGTCCTATATGAACCTCCCCTGGTGCAACTTGAGGCCATTTCCTCTCATCCTATTGCCTGTCACTTGGGCAAAGAGACCAGCACCCACCTCACTACAACCTCCTTTCAGGCAGTTGTAAACAGTGATGAGGTCTCCCTTCAGCCTCCTCTTCTCAATGTCAGCATAACTTCTGGGAAACCTGGAAACCACAAGGAAGCTGATGGAATTAGTTGTGTTGACTTTAGGAGCAATGGAGTCGGCCCAGCATGCCTTTTACCCTCTTTATCTGCTTTATTTCTTCATGTTAAGAGAAATGTCTGAAGGAACAAGCTCTTTAAAACAATATCTGGCATTAATGTTAGTAAATAGACCATGGTCATATTCACTGTCACTTATAGAAGAAACTCCATGTGGACCACAAATTGGTCTGATTCCATCTAGAATAGAATCACAAAACTTCAGGCCAGGGTATGGAGAAAACGTACCCTCTGTTCACAAAGAGGAGCAGACATGGTAGCTTAGAATCACAGAATCATAGAATCCTAGAATTGTTTGGATCCACTGGATCAGGTTGCTCAAAGAAGCATCCAACCTGGCGCTGAACATCTCCAGGGACAGGGCATTGACCATCTCTCCGGGCAACATCAGCTGGTCTCCCCAGATTCTTGGCAGGCTTCCTCAAGTCAGGGCTGAGAGGAAGGACAGTCCCACTGTGCTGATGGAGGAAGACCTGTTGTAATAGATGATGCAAAGAGAACTTGGCTAGGAATTGTGGCAGTTTGAGTAATAAGGCTAATCAGAAGACCATGGCACAAACGATTTGCCACAATTCCACATGTAATGGTATTTAACTTCTTAACTAATCTTGTTACCTTTCCGAAGCAAACTCCTGCTGCTTTCTGGGAAAGTATGCATTGATTTATAGCTGCCATCAAACTGCAAATTCAATCCCATTATGAAAAGATGCAGATTCAATTATTCGCCTCCAAATCATAGAATCCTAGAATCAAAGAAAGGTTTGGGTTAGAAGGGACCTCAAAGCCCAGCCAGTTCCACCCCCTGCCATAGGCAGGGACACCTCCCACTGGATCAGGTTGCTCCAAGCCCCATCCAGCCTGGCCTTGAACACCTCCAGGGATGGGGCAGCCACCACTGGTCTGGGCAACCTGGGCCAGGGCCTCCCCACACTCACAGGAAAAGATTTCTCTTAAGATCTCATCTATATCTCCCCTCTTGCAGCTGAAAACCATCCCTCCTCATCATTACGTTTCAAAAGAGTCTGAAGATCTTAAAGCAATAAATCTGTGAGAGCTTATGTAGATCCACCTTCTTTAGAGAAGGTTTCATTTTCTTTTTAAAACAACTGCCAGAGCCATTCAACCAAGTCTGCCTAAGGAGCTGTTTCAATGCAACGCAAACCTGGGCCATCATTTTGCCCAAGTGACAAAGAAATTGCCCTGAACTGGCAAAAAAAATAATTATTTTGGGAAGATTGAGCTGATCTTCCTGTGACACAACCTCACCAGGATCATCTCACAAGTCAAGCTAAGAGAACGTGAATGGAGATGCTTCTAAACGGATGGAGTCAGCATGGGTCCAGGTCTCTGGGGCCGTGCACACTTACTGCTCCAGCTCCCCACTTGCTTGAGCACCTCTGCAGCACCCAGTGGGCTCCTAGGAATCAGGAACTAAAGGTTGTAAGGCAGAAGCTCACCACTGGATTACAGTTGCTCCTTTTTAACCAGTTGTAAATGATTTCCAAAGCACCTCATGTGTCTTGGGGTCTGGTTTGTGCTATTTGCCTCTGTCCAGAGCTGCTCCTTGGTATGTGAAGATCTGCACAGTAAGGAAAAGGCATTTTAGTCTACAGCAACAGTAGGAGGTATAAGCTCTCTCCACCTTCTTATCCATTTGCCTTCTGGAAGGTCTATGGATCAGATGTAGCCAAGGTCACCGGTCAAGCCAGCATGCCTGGAAGGATTGTGTGGTTGCAGCTGACACACCACTTCACTGGCTTTTCAAGGGAACCAGCTGCTACGAGCAGGACCTCTTATGAATCTGTGAAGAACAAGACAGAAAACAGCTTTTCTTGGCACAGCCTGACCTTTGACTGCTGGAGAGGACTCTTCACTGCTGGCTCCTGGCACACTGGGACAATCTATCCCTCCTGAAGGAACTGGGGCTGCTTAGCCTGGAGAAGAGAAGGCTGAAGGGAGACCTTATTGCTCTCTGCAGCTCCCAGAAAGGAGGTTGTCTTGAGTTGGTCTCTTCTTCCACTTGTCACTGGCAACGGATGGGATGAGAGAAAATTTCCTGAAGTTGTGCCAGGAGAGGATTAGATTGGATACTAGGAAAAAATTCCTTTACTGAGAGAGTGCTGAACCACTGGCAGGGGCTGCCAAGGAAAGTGGGGGAGTCTCCATCCTTGGAAGGGTGCAATAAATGTGTAAATGTGACACTTTGGGACATGGTTTAGTAGGCACGGTGGTATTGGACTGACAATTGGACTGGATAATCTTAGAAGTCTCTTCCAACCTTAATGAAATGTCATCCACAGTCCCAAAGGGAAGAGAGCTTCACTCCCCTAGGGGTTTAAAAGGTACCAACATAGCACAAGACAAGGTGAGACATAGGATAAAAGTCATAGAATGATGGAGTGGTTTGAGTTGGAAAGGAACTTAAAGCCCAAAGAGTTCTACCCCTTGCCATGGGCAGGGAAACTTCCCACTGAATCGGGTCTCATGAGAGTGGAGAAGACAGGCAGAATCCCCTCCCTCGCTCTGCTGATCCCATTGCTTTGGATGCAGCCCAGGACACGGTTGGTTTCTGGGCTGCAAGAGTGCACCTTGCTGGATCATATCCAGCTTCTCATCAACCAGCATCCCAAGTCCTTCTCCTCAGGGCAGCTCTCAATCACATCATCCCTCATCCTGTATTGAAAGCGTGGACTTACCTGACCCAGGTGTAGGACCTTGCACTTGGCCTTGTTGAACCTCCTGAGATGCACCCTGAGTCACTTCTCCAGCTTGTCCAAATCCCACCAGCCTCACTCTGTGAAGCTATGAGCCCTTCCATTGTGTGTCTGCTTACAAATTCACCTTGACTTCCTGCAGTGAATTGTACAGAAAGGTGTGGTTAATCAAATGAATTCTACTGGATTTCTTGCTTTGTTAGGGGAAATAAACATTTACAAAGGCAAAAAAAATCAGAGCTGGCTTGAGGAAACCAGAGACAACAACTTGTATTTGCTGGAGGTTGATGGCAGTTTATTTTCAAATAGCGTAACCTGCCTTAGGCTTCACCGCAAAAAGCAATAAAAACTTCAGTTTTGAGGAGAGGAAAAGAGAAATAGTGTTATTTAAAGCCTTTCACAGTTGGTTTTTTTTTTTTCTTTTGCTGAATAATCCTTCCCTTAAACAGAATGGGGAATGTTGTTTATTTTTCTCCTTCTCTCATTCAGAGCTGCTTCTTCGAGTGGGTGGTAACCCCATTAGACGCCCGCTTGCTGGGGGCAGGGTGGTTCCAAGCAGCTGAGGCTGCTTTTAACATGGATGAACTAATTAGCCAAATAAATAAATGATTAATCTGCTTAAAAAGTAAGAAACGGTCAACCAGGATTCACCACTTCTCAGTATCTGAGCAGGAAAGAGATCTTGACCCTATATTTGGCACCGGTGAGGCCAAAACTCAAATCCTGGGTTCACATTTGGGCCCCTCACTACAAGAATGAAATTGAAGGACTAGACCATGTCCAGAGAAGGGAACAGAGCTAGGGAAGGGGATGGAGCCCAGGTGTTCTGGGAGAGTTTGAGGGACTTCGGCCTGGAGAAAAAGAGGATTAGGTGAGACCTCATTGCTCCCTGCAGCTCCCTGAAACGAGGTTGTGGTGAGGTGAGCACTGGTCTCTTCTTCCAAATGACAAGAGATAGGAAGAGAAGAAATGGCCTAATGTTGTGCCAGGGAAGGTTTAGATTGGATATCAGGAAACATTTCTTTACTGGAAGTGTGGTGAAGCACTAGCAGAGGCTGCCCAGGGCAGTGGTGGCGTCTCCATCCTGGAGGGGTCCAAAAACCCTATAGAAGTTGGGACATGGTTTAGCAGGCATGGTGGTGTTAGGCTGATGGTTGAACTGGGTGATCTTAGAGCTCTTTTCCAACATTAATGATTCTATGATTCTATGAATCTATGATCTTTTACTATGTCAAAGCTACCTCTTAGAGAAAGAAAGCAGCCAGATATGCTGTGTTTCTGAACAAAACCCTTTGGTCGTGTGCTGATGATATCAGACCCTGAGGGTAACCAGGTGGCTGAGGAAGGGACTCTCAAGAGCAACGCTGAAAAAGCAACACAACCATTTCTCATCCGTTACACCTGAATTTATGTGTGTGGTGTCCACAGCTACTCCACTCCCACAGTCTCACCGTCAAATGTGGACAGGGATGGAGTTTGTCCTCTCCAGCCCTTTTTGTAACTCATGAACAGAAGTCATACAGAGCTGAGCAGCACTTCAGAGTCTAGCAGAGAGAAGAGTCCATCTGTGTGGGCAGGACAGTGAGCCACAAATTAAACCGAGTCATTCTGAAATTTCATTCTGACTCATTTTATTTGGAGATGAGAGAAAATAAAAGGTTTCTGGAGGTTTTCAAGATCCAACGCATGCGGGGGAAACCTGGTATTCCCTCAGTAGTTGTCATCTTGGCGTTCAGCATTTAGAAATAACAAAAGCTCATACAAAGCAAAATACAAAATCATAGAATAATGGAATGATTTGGGTTAGAAGGGACTTTAAAGCCCATCCAGTTCCAGCCTCTGCCTTGGGCGGGGACACCTCCCACTGGGTCAGGTTGCTCCAAGCCCCATCCAACCTGCCCTTGAACATCTCCAGGGATGGGGCAGCCACCACTGCTCTGGGAAACCTGTGCCAGGGCCTCCCCACCCTCATCCTGAAGAATTTCTTCTTAATATCTAATCCAAATCTTCCCCCTTCCAATCTAAAGGCATCCCCCCTTGCCCTGTCTCTTCACACCCTTATAAAAAAGTCCCTCCCCAGCTTTTCTGGAGCTCCTTTCAGCAGTGGAAGCTGCTCTAAGGTCTCCTTGCAGCCTTCTCTTCTCCAAGCTGGACAACCCCAACTCTCTCAGCCTGTCTTCATAGCAAAGGTGGTCCAGCCCTTGAATCATTCCTGTGGCCTCCTCTGGACTCATTCCAACACATTCACATCCTTCTTGTGTTGAGGATTCTAGAACTGGACACAGGACTCCAGGTGGGGTCTCACAGGAGCAGAGTAGAGGAGAAAATCAAGCTGAACATGATCTTCAAAAGCCAGTTTGTATAAGGACTAACACTATCTTCAACAAGGAGTGGAGTTTTGTTATCGGTTAAACTAAGGGATTCAGCTGTGCACAGGGGGATTAGAGAGTGACAAGGGGTCCAGTTGTGTGCTTGCAGAGGAAAAGCCAAAATGAAGTGCCCCATCCCCAAAATAAAGAGGAATTTCATTCCTGGCTTCATGTAGGAAAGCGGCTCATCCAGTCCTGACTGCATTAGGGCTTGACTACGCACCGACCACTCCCACCTCCAGCAGTTGGCACTGATGAAATATTCAGCGCTTACAAGTGGTCCCTTGAAATGATCTAAAGGATGTCTCAGGGTCTGAGTCCATGCATGACTGGTTCATTCCCCACTCATCTGGGTTTGTTTTCCTTCTACCCTACATTTAAGCAGGGATGGAATAATCAATTTATTATGAAGTTTGTGCTGTCCAATATTCTCAGTAATTTGGTTTGCCAGGTGGAAGCATCCAAGTCATTAATCATCTGGTTTGTACTTGGTACTCTTTTAATATTTAACAACAGAAGAATGCATTTGTTTGTTTACCAATGTCAGGGACAAACAAGCTGTGATATCAATTCAATCCAGACAAGAAAGATGAAAACATCTTTTCAAAGAGTCCTTTAAAAAGAAGTCTGTTTCTCTAAATGCAGAAGAGCCACAAAGTAACCGGAATAAATCAAGTTAGGCTGAAGCTTCAGAAATGAGAAGAGCAAGTGAGAGAACAGCACTTTTCACATTGCACTGCAAATGCCCACAGCAGCTTTCTCGAAGCCTGAATATGCTGTGTTTCACTATAATTGCATCGAGATGCGATTGCCTGCTTGGGTTGGGTTCATGGTAAGAGCTTTACAACAGCCTTGGATGCACAAATTATGGCTCTGGGGAGAGAGTCCATGGTTGCCCCCATACCATAGAATCAGAGAATGCTTTGGGTTGCAAGAGACCTTTACAGGTCATCAAGTCCAGCCCCCTTGCAGGAGCAGGGACATTTTTAATTCCATCAGGTTGCTCAGAGCTCCATCCAACCTGGCCTTGAACACCTCTAGGGATGGGGCAGCCACCACTGCTCTGGGCAGCCTGGGCCAGGGTCTCCCCACCCTCAGCATAAACAATTTCTTCCTTACACCCAGTCTAAATTTCCTGCCCCTTAGTTCGAAAGCGTTACTTCCTTTCAGTGCTGCAAGCTGCTCTAAGGTCTCCCTGGAGCCTTCTCCTCTCCAGGCGGAACATTCCCAACTCTCTCTGCTTGTCCTCATAGCAGAGATGCTCCAGTCCTCAAATCAGCTTTGTGGCCTCCTCTGGACTTGCTCAAACAGCTCCATGTCTTTCCTGTGCTGAGGACTCCAGAACTGAGAGTAGGATTCCAGGTGGGGTCTCACCAGAGCAGAGTAGAGGGGCAGAATCCCCTCCCTCCCCCTGCTGCTCCCACTTCTGATGCAGCCCAGGGCACAGTTGGCTTTCTGTGCTGCAAGCACGCATTGTTGGCTCATATTCATCTTTTCACACATCGATACCACTGACCACATCCTTCCACTGGGGGTGAAGCACCAAACAGCAATGGTCTCCTCCACCTGGAGAAGAGGGCAGCGAACAAGGGATTGCTGTGCAGGAATTCAAAACTGCACTGCTCCACACTCACCACGTTTCCTCCAGCAAGCTGCTAACCTCCTTGCTTCCACAAAGGAGAGACAAGGCATAAACCTACCTCCTTAATTAGAGAGTGAAATCCTGCTTTCCTCTTGCAAGAAACAGCAAGCATGCAAGAAGGCTTTGGGGAGCTTTTTTATTCTTTCCCCAACTCAAGGAACCCAACTCCCAGTGGTGGATGCTGATCTCTTGTCCCAAGTGACAGGCAATAGGATGAGAAGAACCTGCCTCAAGTTGCACCAGGGAAGGTTCAGGATGGACATCAGGAAAAATTTCTTCACCATAAAGATTCTCAGGCCCTGGCAGAGGCTGCCCAGCGCGGTGGTGGAGTCCCAATCCCTGGAGGGGATTAAAAGATGGATGGATGATGTGCCCAGGGATCTGATTTAGTAGTGGACAGGTATCGTTGGATTTGATGATCTCAAAGGTCTTTTCCAACCAAGTGATTCTATGATTCTACCCATACACATGATGGTGAAAAATGGAATTTCTGGGAGTAATTACACAGAGATTTTTAAATGAAGGCTTCCAGATAGTCTATAATAACTCATGCGATTGCAAACGTGGCAGAAAAAATCTGCTAGATATAGAAGAAAATAGAAAGACTGGGAATATTTAGGGTAGTTTAATGATGAATTAAGGAATTATCATTGTTCTTCCTGGGGATTTTAATTTGAAGCGAGGAACATTCAATGCCCCTGTTTCTTGCCTCATTTAATGCAACCAGGGGTGCTCTGCACACTTGTTTTCTGGCCGCGTTCCCTGCAGTACAACCTATCTTGTTAATTGTATTCGCACATTCTCATTACATTCCTTCTCTCATCCCCCAGGACAAAAAAACTTTCTCCTTTGGAGAAATCAGATGCTCTCCCCTGTGACACGTTCTCCTCCACAGAGCTCTCATTTTGGAGAGTCCCTCACCTGGCTGCTGGGCTACTCCAGGGCAGCCTCCCCAAAGAAGGCACAAAGGGAAAGAATAACCACCAGGGAAAATGCTTTCCTGCAACCAAAATGTCCACAGCCACTGCTACCTATCTTTGTGTGTGTAGAGATTGGTATAGAATCATAGCATCATGGAGCCATAGAAATATTAAAGTTGGAAATGACCTCAAAGCTCATCCAGTCCAGCCATGAGCCCAACCCTGCCTTGCCTACTAAACCATGCCCCCAGGTGCCACATCCATGTGTTTTTTGAACCCCTTTAGGGATGGAGACTCCACCACTGCCCTGGGCAGCCTCTGGCAGGGCTTCACCGCTTCACCACTTTGTCAGTGAAGAAATCTTTCCTTATATCCAATCCAAACCTTCCCTGGCACGCCTTGAGGCCATTTCCTCTCATCCTGTCACTTGTCATTTGGGAGAGGTGCTTCTATCTTCCCTGGGCATCCACTTTTGGCCACCATCATGGACAGGACATTGGATTAGCCAGACCTTTGGTCTGAGAATGAAGCTGCTGTTCCCAGGATGGTGTGTATCCTGCAGAGTGTTACTGACAGGGACATGAGGTACCTGGTGAGCTCAGATGGGATAGCTCTGTCCCACCACAACTCAGAGCAAGCCTGCAAGAAAGAGTGGCACCATCTGATTCTTGCTTTGTACACTGGAAAAAGCTTTGCACACTGGAAAAAGCTTTGCATGGGAGACTGTTTTACCATGGGTACATGTTTTTTGAACCCCTCCAGGGACAGAGACTCCACCACTTCCCTGGGCAGCCTTCTCCAAATGCTTCACAACTCTTTCAGTAAGGAATTTTTTCCTAATATCCAGTCTAAACCTCCCCTGGAGCAACCTGAGGCCATTTCTTCTTGTCCTACATGTTATAACTTGTCTTCTCATCCTGTATGTTATGATGTGGTTAATTGCCTATAGTTAAAGCAAGGGAGGGTCAGCCTAGTGCATGCACTCATCCTCCACGGGCAGCGGGATTTGCAGCAGCTGCTGGCTGGGGCATTGGAGCTGCCTGGTTTCATCTCACCTCTGTTACCAGCCCAGTGTCTGACGTCACACTGATGGGATGGCATTTTGGCACCTGCAGAATCAATTCCTTGCATGCTGGCACACATCCTCCAACCATTGCCCAGACAGCATCTGAAGGACTGTGAGACAACAGGGTCATTCCCATGCAGTGACTAATAAGCAGTAAATTGTGGTGATGTCCTTCATGCCTCCCCAGGTTTGCTATCAGATTTGGAAGGTGTTACTAATTTTACTTCTAGCCTATACATCAGCCTGTGTTCTCTCCAACACTTCTTGATGGGCTTGGCTTGAATTTCTAATCCATAATGAAGTCTGGAGCTGAGCTAATTAAACATGAGCTGTGGTTGCATTTCAAATCTGTGCACAGGTTGTCCTCAGATGAACCACGGTGAAGGCCCAGATTCAACACAACACCTGCCTTGAAGGACCAAAGTCGGTGTGCACAAACATACCCACAGAGGCCGTAGCTCTGCAACGCAGGAGGACTGCTTGCTCTCTGCCATATAAGCTATTGATGCAACAGCATTTTTGATGGACCAACACCCCTGCCACAGGCAGGGACACCTCCCAGTAGACCAGGCTGCTCAAACACGTGACATGTGACATCCTTGGGCAAGAGATAGCTCTCCATCCAGGACAGGGAACACCAAATCCCCTCCACTTCATGATACCCGGGATAGGAAGGGACTTTCAAGGTGACAAGGCTCCTCCGTGGCCTCCAGGCAGTGGGCACAACTGCACGAGAGGTCCCTACTGAGGGATCCCAGGGAAGTTTTGGATGCCCAGGGAAACTGTGGCTGCCCCATCCCTGGAGGTGTTCAAGGCCAGGTTGGATGGGGACTTGGGCAGCCTGATCTAGTAGGAAGTCCCTGCCCATCGCAGAGTGGTTGGAACTCAATGACCTGTAAGGTCCCTTCCAACCCAAACCCATAGTTTTGCTCTTTATAGTCATATAAAAGTGGGAAGGGTCCATTGCACACCAAGAGCCTCAAAGCCCTGGAGGCTGTGGCTCAACTGAGAATGAGCAAACTCAGACTGTTTTGTTTGAATCTTCCTATGGGAGATTGAAATACGGAAAAAAAAGTCCAGAAATTTCCCAGACTCTGGAAATTGCAAATGCTGGCACACAGTCGGAAACAGCCACGCAATACAGGCAAATGCAGTCCACATGAGCATCCCCTTCGTTTCAATTATACCTCCCAGAGCTGGAGAGCAGATTACCCTTTCCCGTATCTCACACACCGCTTTCTTCATTTCAGTGGGAAACCAATGCCCAGTTATCCTGTCGCTATCTGCACATCCCATTACGGTAACGAACAGAAGTCATCAAATTATAATACTCTTAATCACACTAAATAATGCCTCGCACTACAAGTTGCCCCATTAAAATCAATGGCCTATTTGTAGAGCGGAGAAGATCTCAGTGTGAGTAATGACATTAAAATCCCTCCCTGGCTGGGAATAAGATTTAAAACTCCCTGGTGTCTCCCAATCTACCTAACAAACAACAGGGGAAAGGTATTGACTGTTAATGTAGCCATGTAGATGATGTGTGTTGGTAAAATAGACTTGTGACTCCAATTCAGCAGATGAGGAGCGTTTAATAAGAAGGGACGCTCGCCTATGTCAGTCTTATTGATTGGGGGCACAATGGTGTCTCCTGCTGACAAAGTAAATTATTTACTCAGCCACGGCAGCTGGAGGAAAGCTCAAGAAGCCTGTTTGATTTCAACGGGGTTTTCATTTTCCTTGGGGGAGAGGGAAAACACAATGCTGCAGGGTGGTCTTAGGGAGAAGGAAGCAGCATAGTGGCAGATCCTGGTGCAGATCCATGGAATCATGCCATGGTTTTCAAAGACTTATTTTTGACATACGTGGTTCATCAGCATGTTGTGATGGAGATGTGATACCAAGGGGCATTGGAACTGGATGGGCTTCAAGGTCCCTTCCAACCCAAACCCAATCATTCTATGAAAATCAAAGTGGTCACAGGCACGAGATACCCTGAGTGTGGCAGAGGAGAACCAGAGTTGCTGCCTGGTTGTTGTGCTGATTTGAATCATAGAATCAGAGAACGATAGAATGATAGAATCATAGAATAGTTTGGGTTGGAAAGAACCTTAAAGATCATCTAGTTCCAACACCCCCTGCAATGGCCAGGGACACCTCCCACTGGATCAGGTTACCCAAGGCACCACTCAACCTGGCCTTGAACACCTCCAGGGATAGGGCAGCCACAACTTCCCTGGGCAACATGTTCCCATTCACCATTCTCATTGTGCAGAAGTTCCTCCTCATCTCTAGTCTAAATCTGCCCTTTTCCAGTTTATATCCATTGCCCCTCATCCTATCACTACAAGCCTTTGTTTTGTGCTCCAGCCTTCTGATCATCTTTGCGACCTCCTCTGGACCCATTCCACCAGCACCATCTCCTTATGTTGAGGATTCCAGAACTGGACACAATACACCAGATGAGGGTTTTTTTGGAAAGAGAAGGCAGGTTTGGAAATGGTTGCTTCCTCTCATCATAGCTTTCTCAAAGCACAGCAGAGCACAGGGGGATGCGAGATGCATCTTGAACACAGATATAATGAACAGACAAAAAGCTGAAGACAACAGAAGACAGTATTGAAGACAACAGAAACACAGTAAATATCCTTTTTTTTTTGCACACTGGAGCAAATTTCTTGCTGCCCCATATGTGCTGCATCCACTTTTTCCTTTTCTCCTCAGCCCTCTGGCTCTGCTGTGCTGGCGACTGGCCCTGTCCCCAAGGAGTGAGATCTCCCACATCCCACCTTGGACGCTCTCATGGAGAAGAGCCTGACAGCCAAAAGATTAGTGCATGTGGGAGGTAAAAACCCTCATGAAGGGCATGCTTGATATATTAAACACTACCCACTCCCTGTTTTGAATAACAATTTGATTATTCTTAGCTGCATTTGGAAGAGAAGAATGCTTCTAATCCTGTTTAACCTTCTTTGGGTTTTGAATTCATTACCTAAGCTTTCAGGATAATGAAAAGGCATTACTGTCATCAGGCACCATTGCTTTCTGCAGCCTCACAGCCCCCCAACCCTGGTGGTCTCTGAGGCTGCTGAGCATCACTCCTGATGCTGGAGACCCTGGGAACTTGCATGGTGGTAGGAGCTGCTTGCACAGGATGAAGAAACAACCCCTTCTACTACCATAATGCCTTCCAAGCTCTTATTTCCTTGGACTTTATTATCCTTTGTAGCTTGCACTTTAATTAACTTAAGTTAACAAACACACACACAAACAAACAAACAAACCAAAAACCCCAGCACTGGATATTGGAAGTTTGCCCCTTTCCAGTTTTCCCAAGGATTTGACATTCCAAGAGAAGTGGTGGCTGCTCCCTTCCTGGAGGCGTTCAAGGCCAGGTTGGATGGGGCTTGGAGCAACCTGATCCAGTGGGAGGTGTCCCTGCCCATGGCAGGGGGTGGGACTGGATGGGCTTTAAGATCCCTTCCAACCCAAACCATTCCATGCTTCTATGATTATTTAGTGCTTATGAGCTGCCCTGCTGTGTGTGTTTTGCAGGATGGGAAAATAAGTGTGTGCATTTTTTATAATGAGAGGGTGGTGAAACACTGGCCAAGGTTGTCCAGAGAGGTGGTGGATGCCCCATCCCTTGAAACATTCAAGGTCAGGTTGGATGAGGCTTTGAGCAACCTTATCTGCTCCTTGCAGGTGTATTGCACTAGATGACCTTTAAACGTCATTTTTAGCTCAAACTATTCTATGACTCTGTGAGTATATATGTGCGTGTGTCTAACTGGCCAGGTTTCTCTAGGAGTTTTTAAAGATGAAGTAATCTAGTGTTTCTCTCCTGGCTGGGGGCAACATCCAGGCCTGGCCTGACCGCAGGCAGAGCTTAAACATCTGGGATATAGAACCGTTGAATGGTTTGGCTTGGCCTCATCCAGTCCCACCCCCCAACCATGAGAAAGGGCCACCTCCCACTAGATCCAGTTGCTCCAAGCCCCATCCAACCTGGCCTTGAACACCTCCAGGGATGGGGCAGCCACAACAGGGACAATAAGATAGATGTGGAAAAACTTTTTAACAGGGGCTGTAGCAGTAGGACAAGGAGCAATGGTTTTAGACTAAAAGAGGAGAGGTTTAGACTACATATTAGGAAGAATTTTTTTATGCTGAGGTGGTGAAACACTGGCCCATGTTGCCCAGAGAAGCAGTGGCTGCCCCATCCCTTGAGGTGTCCAAGCCCAGGTTGGATGGGGCTTGGAGCAACTTGATCCAGTGGGAGGTGTCCCCGCCCATTGCAAGGGGGTTGGACTGAATGTCATTCATGATCCCTTTGAACTCAGACCATTCTATGATTCTGTGATTACTATGGAAACAAATCGAGGAAGGTCACTGTTGGACTTTATTTGACTTCTTTCTTATGGAAGAGTGAGTTTGGCCTGAAACTATTGGTTTCTTTCCTATTGAAGAACAATCTCAGCATGCCCTTTCACAGCCTTGTGGAGATAGGGAGCCACAGAAAACTTCCTAATTCTGGACCTGGCAATTTCCCTTGATAGATTACTTCTACCTGGCTATAAAACCACACGCTGATCTCCGCAGGGCATTTTTCTGGGGAAAAAAAAGACAGTGGAATCAAGACCACCAGTGAGATATCAGGCAGGCTCTGATTGTGAATGACATCTTCCTCAGCCCAGAGACTGATTAATTTGAAGTCATTGAAAAAAACTCTCCAAAAGTTCTTGGTGTTAGCTGTACAAGCAAGTAAATGATGTCTCTTGTTAAAAATTTATGGCAAAGAAATATTTGTGTTTGATTGTTCACAGCGTGGAGCATCTTGAGTTCTTGGTTTAAGTCTCAAACCGGGGAAACCTAGAATGGTTTGAGTTGGAAGGGACCTCAAAGCCCATCCAATTCCACTCCCCTGCTGTGGGCAGGGACACTCCCATTGGGCAGGTTGCTCAAAGCCCCATCCAACCTGGCCTTGAACACCCTTTAACCAAGTCAACTTATCACTCGAACATGAGTTTTATTGGTAAAATAATGAGCTCAAATGAAAATATTCCAACCTGAAGAACATGCAGAGCTATTTTCTCCCTCCTCATCCCTCACACTCATCTCCCTCTCCTGAAGATCTTTCCTGGTGGACGAGGATAGCTCTGAACAGTCACTCACACATCTCATTGCTTGCCACCATGTCATTCCTGGCCAAGACAGACCCTCGGGTGGGGCATAGTCCTGGGTCTCCCCAGGAGCTGCGTTTTGGGTCTCCAAATTTGTTTTCCAAATGCATAATTAAAGTAATGATGCACTAGCCGTGATCTTTCCTTGATCTTCCAAAGGGAGAAAATCAAACTCATGTAATTCCTGACACAAACCACGTCTCCTGGGGTGCTGGGAGCTAACTCATTCCTCAACGCAGGCTGCTGCAAAAGCCAGGCAGCTGCTGAGCGTTTTCGCACATCCTTATGCTTTTTGTTGAACACAGCAAATAAAGAGACAGATTTTAGTCCCTAATTGACATTAGTTGTGCTGTAATTGGTAGAGGAGCGAATGTATGGTTATTAACGTCGAAAGAAAAAAGAGGCTGAGATTTTTCTGGCCTTTTCTAAATGATAAAACTCTCTTCCTCTTTGAACCTGACCAAACCGAGCTGCAGAGCTGGAGAAGCAGCACTTTGTGAGAGATTAAAAAAAAAATCACAGCCCTAAATGCTAACCTGGTGATTTTTCATTTGAATCCATGCATGATCAGTGGAGCTCAACCCTCCCACAAGCAGGTTGGGATTATAAACAGGGCTCTACAGGAGGTTTCAAAAGCATCTTTGTCAGGGGACAGGAGCTGCCAAAAGCAGAGCCTTTTCCAGGAGCAGAGGAGTTCTGACAGTTTCCAGGTGTGAAGCGAGGACAGGTGTTAGTCCGGCAGCTGATGTGCTGCCAAGAGATGGGAAATGCATTTTCAAGTTTCTGCTTGACCTGATTCATACAGAAAACTTGGCCCTCACTTGTTCTTGTCAGCGGGAGACCAAACTGCAGCCTGGTCTGGGGCGAGCCCCTACCCTGTAAGAAGCCTTTAGCATCTCCACTATTTGTCTTGTTGATGAGCAGGAAAGGTTTTCTAACTGTCAACTCCTCAAAGCCATAAAACTGTATTTCCTCCTCACTCCTTCCTTTCTGTGTGACAGTTCCTCTGCACTTCTCACCAATTTAGAGTCATAGATTTATGGAGTCATTAAGGTTGGAAAAAAGTTTGTCTAGTCCAACCATCAGGCCAACATCACTGTGCTGACTAAACCGTGTCGCCACATGCCACATATAAATGTTGTTTGAACCCCTTCGGGAATGAAGGCTCCACCACTTCCTTGGGCTGCCTCTTCCAGTGCTTCACAACTCTTTTAATAAAGATATTTCTCCTAATATCCAATCTAAAGCTCTCCTGGCACAACTTGAGGCCATTTCCTCTCACCCTATCATTTTTTACTTCATAGAATCATAGAATGGTTTGGGTTGGAAAGGAACTTAAAGCCCATCCAGTTCCACCCCCTGCCATGGGCAGGGACACCTCCCATGGGATCAGGTTGCTCCAAGCCCCATCCAGCCTGGCCTTGAACACCTCCAGGGATGGGGCAGCCACCACTGCTCTGGGCAACCTGGGTCAGGGCTTCCCCACCCTCATAGCAAAATATTTCTTCCTGAGATCTCATCTCGATCTCCCCTCTTTCAGATGAAAACCTTTCCCCTCATCCTATCCCTGCATTCCCTGATCAAGAGCCCAGCTTGGCGGAGGAGACCAGCACCTACCTCACTGCAATGTCCTTTCAGGGAGCTGCAGGGAGTGATGAGGTCTCCCTTCGCCCTCCTGTTCTCCAGGCTAAACAACCCCAGGTCCCTCAGCCATTCCATAAGAGGACACGCAGTCTATTTTAAAACAAAACATTTGGATGCGTTCAAGGCCAGGCTGGATGGGACCTTGAGCAGCCTGTTCCAGTAGGAAGTGTCCCTTCCAATGGCAGAGGGGTTGGAACTGGATGGGGTTTAAGATGCCTTCCAACACAAACCATTCTGTGATTCTAATGATCTAGGAGAGTTTTCATTTCAACATCATTTCAAGGATGTAAAATTGAATATAATATAAATAGGCTCTTCTTCCCTAACCCACACTAGGCTCCAAAGATAATCTTCTTATGAAGTCAGGGTCAGACAGAGGCTGGAAAACAGCTGGCCATAAAATAGTAACAAAATGTTCTTAACTCCCATCCCAGTTCTGCAGAGATTTTTAAAGAGCTGCCTACGCCTGATAATGCTGATGTGTCCCTTAGGACACCCAAAGTGACACAAAAGAGGGGAGGGGAGGTTAAGGTGGGGCTTTTTTGGTCCTGAGGGGTGTGTAGTTGCTTCTCACTCACACAGGATGGACATTCTCAATGTCTGGAAGCTCCTTTTTAACCCATTCTCTTAAAGAGAAGTCAAATGGGTGAATGAATTTGTTTCTTTCCTTGGTTTACAGGGAACAGTTTCAAAAGAAAGCACATCCAGCACTTTCACATGGAATTCAGGTCAGGAATGCAAAGAGATCCATCAGATGATGACTTTCTCTGACATCAGAGAAGTTGCACCAGGTTTTTGACTGAATCATGGTAGACATTTGCTATTTCGGAGAAAAAAAGAAGCCTCATTATTTTCTGCTGCATTCACCTTCCCCTGTGTCCCCATTGGATCCATTCCTATGAAATGGAAATAATTACATCTCACTGCCACCAGAAGTCAAGGAAGTCAGCAACTATAAGGGAATGTGACAAACAGGTTGTGTCTGAAGACCCCACTCATCTTTTGTTCATCTTTTAGGCTTGAGTCACTTTGGCACAGGAGTTAAGCGTGTGCTTCTCAAATCCAGGAGGAGAGGATCCTTCTCAAGCTGTGGGAGCAGAGGGAACATGGATTCAAGCAGTGAACACCCCTCACAGGAGCAGGATGTGTTGCAACCTCTTGTTTTGGTTTAATTTTAGCTTCCAGCGTCTCTTATTACTGATTTTTGGGAAGAAACCTGTCTCCAGCCATCATGGACAGAGATGAGTAAAGCTGATCCCACCTTGGGGTTTTCCCTTTGAAACAGCTGAACACTTCCCCCTGAGAAGAAAACTCACTTTACTCCTCAAAATGTTGCTCACTTGTTGAAGAGTTTCATTTGGGGACAGACCTGGGAGTTTCTGCAATGAGAAAAGCAGCGGCTGTGGCACCTCAGGGCTGTGATTGCACATCCAGAGTGGTGCAAACACCAGCACATCCCCATGTCCTAACACTTCTACAACACAAATACCATGTGGGTGCCTGCACAGGGATCCTGTGCTGCCCCATGGCCCCTCACCCTGTTTAGCTGGGGGCTCCTTTGGAAAATAAACCACCATCACAAGTCCAGCTATTGCTGCAAGAAGGGGATCAGAGGCATTAAATCAGTTGCCAGATCTCAATCAGCCACCAGAGTGGCCGTGCCCCTCAGGGGAACAAGTGTCATTTGGGTTCATCCACATGCAACCGTATGCTGGGCTGCATCAAGAGAAGTCAGGGTCAGACAGAAAATCAGAAGGTATAGGCTGGAAGGAAAAAATATTAGGAAAAAATTCTTCACAGAAAGGGTCATTGGGAACTGGAACAGGCTGCCCAGGGAGGTGGTTGAGTCACCTTCCCGGGAGGTGGTTGAGTCACCTTCCCTGGAGGTGTTTAAGGCACGGGTGGACGAGGTGCTGAGGGACATGGTTTAGTGTTTGATAGGAATGGTTGGACTCAATGATCCCGTGGGTCTCTTCCAATCTAGTTATTCTATGATTCTATGATTCTATGATTCTAAGTGTGGCAAGCAGAGTGAGGAAGGTGATTCTACCCCTCTATTCCTCTCTTGTGAGACCTCATCTGGAGTAGGGTGTCCCGTTCTGGAATCCTCAACATAAGAAGGAGATGGAGATGTTGGAATGGTTCCGGAGGGGGCCATGGAGATGATCCTCTGCTATGAGGACAGGCCGAGAGAGTTGGAGTTGTTCAGACTGGAGAAGAGAAGGCTTTAGAGCAGCCTTCCAGTACTGAAAGGGGGTGTCTAGGAATACCTGGGACAGACTTCTTAGCAAGGCCTGTTGTGACAGTACAAGGAGCAATGGTTTTAAACTGAGGGAGGAGAGATTTAGACAGGAATTAAGGAAGAAATTGCTTACAATGGGGGTGGTGAGGCACTGGCCCAAGTTGCCCAGAAAGGTGGTGGATGCCCCAATCCTCACAACCTTCAAGGTCAGGTTGAGTGGGGCTCTGAGCAACCTTATCGGGTTGAAGATATCCCTGGTTTTGCCCGGGGGTTGGAGTGGATGGTGTTTAAGGGTTTCTTTCAAACCATTCTATGATTAACGCAAGCAACCCATTGTTTCCATGCGGATGTACTGCTTTGCAGGCAGAAGGAGATGGAGTACACCTGGACAGTGCTCTGCCACATGTAAGGGACATCCAGCCAGTGACCCTCTGCTTCCAGAACCTTCAGCTTTGCAGTGGGTTTGGCACAGGTGGGAAGATCCAAGAGTCCGCATTTCAGGGAGAAGTTGTTTTCTCCTGAGAGCTTTTGTAGCTGAACTGTATTGTTCAGCAAAGATCAAAATATTTTGTGGGAACACGTCAATTCTGACACCGTTTCTAAAGAAAAGAGTCAAAATGAATCATTGCAGCTCCCTCTTTTTGATAAAGCTGAAATGTGTCAATAATAGTAAAATGTTTTGATAATCTCCAAAACACTCCTTTGAATGGAATTAAAACTGTTTCAACTCTCTTAGAGAGGATAAATACAGACATTATCCACATACACCTATTGCCTATTTGTTTTTATGGACCTACAATGTGCTCTTCTCTCTTTTTTACCCATGCACCATCGAATTCCACAGATCATTCGAGAAACCCAAATGTATATCAAAACTGCCTACAAAAATAATATATTTTATAGTAGTGAATGGAAACTCAAACTGCACTCTGAAGCTTGGCAGGAGCAATGGTGACTACTTCAATTCTCCTCTCCTCTCCTCTCCTCTCCTCTCCTCTCCTCTCCTCTCCTCTCCTCTCCTCTCCTCTCCTCTCCTCTCCTCTCCTCTCCTCTCCTCTCCTCTCCTCTCCTCTCCTCTCCTCTCCTCTCCTCTCACAATTTTTCCAGTAACTGAATCAAATCTAAGCTGCTACTGTTCTAAAAATACATTCTTATTATAAAGTTATTATGTTTCCCCCTATATTCAGTTTTTAGAAGTAATTTTCATTCCCTGTTTTGTAGCAAATGTCCTGCTGCTTGCCACCTATCCAGGAAAGCAGTCCGATTTCCAGCTCCAGTGGTCCCTCAGCGATAGCCAGCTTTTCTCTTCTCTTTGGAGAGGGAGCTGAAGGGTTGTCAGTGGTAACAAGAGAAAAGAAAGATCGTGGTCTTTAGATTGAATTTGGAGAGTGATTTTAAAGAAATTACCTTAAGTGAAGCATAAGCTTGAGTCAGTAAAGCCATTGTTTTCGATACACGCATAGCTTTAGTTTGGGTGATGGCAAAATATACATGTGTGTATGTGATGCCCAGATAGCCCTGTTCACGGAAAGAAAACATTCTGTGAAGCACTTCAATGTAAACCTGCTGTTAAAAAAAAATGCTATAAGTCTATTGTACGCTTCTGTGTGATGTTGAACACATATCTTTGCTTAGCATAGAGTGGTTTGGGTCGGAAGGAACTTCAAATCCCATCCAGTTCCACCCCCTGCCATTGGCATGGACACCTCCCACTAGATCAGTGCCCCATCCAACCTGGCACTGAATCTGCTTATCGCCAGGCACTTGGCTGAATGGCACCTTTAACCACTTCTAAAAGAAACTATTCAGCCAGGCCCTTACTTGAGCCTCGAGCACACCAAGCCCTTTGAACATTCTGCCTTTACAGCCAACATATCAGTGGTTTCTAAAACCACTTTTGACATCATTGAGTCCAACCATCCCTGTCCACCACTGAAGTAGATCCCTGAGCACCTCATCTACCCATCTTTTAAACCTGTCCTGTGATGGGGACTCCACCACCTCCCTGGGCAGCCTCCGCTGATGCCTGAGGATCCTTTCCATGAAGAAACATTTCAACAACAGTCCAGGGAAGTGGTAGCTGCCCCATACCTGGAGGTGTTCAAGGCCAGGTTGGATGGGGCCTTGGGCAGCCTCATCTAATGGGAGATGTCCCTGCCTATTGCAGGTGGTGGGAACTAGATGGTCCCTTCTATGATTTTCTATGATTTTATCATTCTAATATCCAATTGAAACCTTCCATTGTACAACTTGAGACCAGCAGCCACCTCACCACAACTTACTTGCCAGGAGCCTCAGAGAGCTACCAGGCCTCCTCTCAGCCTCCTTTTCTCCAGGCTGAACAGCCCCAGGTCTCTCAGCTGCTCCCAGAATCCCTGGGGTCCAGACCCTTTCCCAGCTCTGTTCCCTTCTCTGGATGAGCTACAGTCCCTCAATATCCTTCTTGGAGAAAGGAGCTCCAAACTGAAGACAGGATTTGGCCTGAGCCAGGATGGATACAGGGGGACATTTTCATCATGGTTTGTCTCCAAGTGTATGGAGATTAGCGAGTTGCAGCATTTTTATCTTCCTGTCTATGCGTGATGATGAACTCGTGTCTTCTTAGCACGCAATCATGGAACAGTTTGGGTTGGAAGGGACCTTAATGCCCATCCAGTTCCACCTTCTGCCATGGGCAGGGACACCTCCCACTAGATCAAGCTTCTCAAAGCCTCTCATTGTTCAGTACGTCACTGAACTTGTGTTGATGGTGCCGTAGGAATGATGATACAGGACAGTGAATTCCTCATGACATTGGTTTTGTGATCCCATCACTTTTTTTAAAATGTTTTACAGAAGAACTTGTGCTCAGATAAACAAGCAGTTCACGGTGCCTGGATTTCTCTCCCCTTGGGCTCATTGGTAAAGAAGGATTGTTTGCATGAGTGTGGCTTTAATTAATATTTTGTAACCTGCTGAGATGCAATTGCAGATCCCTGGTTTTAAAGGACATTGGTTCCTGAGGAAAGAATGGAAAAGCTATCACCATAGGACTTTTTTTTAAACAACTTCTCTAATTAAGAAACCCGCTGAGCAAAGTGTACAAGCACATGATTAAGTCCATCTGTATTCAGCCAGGCACAGAAGCACATGCAGAAAGTTTGGCACATGTTTTACTCAAGAGTAATTATGTGATGAATTGGGATCTACAAGAACGCAGGGGAGATGCGCTGTGCTCTTCTCTTAATGATGCAGTATTTTACAGTCTAGTAACAAGATAGCTTGATGAAAAGGAGGCTGAGGGGAGACCTTATCACTGGCTACAACTGCCTGAAAGGAGGTTGTGGTGAGGTGGGTGTTGGTCTCTTCTCCCAAATGCCAGGTAGTAGGATGAGAGGGAATGGCCTCAAGTTGCACCAGAGCAGGTTCAGACTGGACATCAGGAAAAATTTCTTCACAGAAAGGGTTCTCAGGCCTTGGCAGAGGCTGCCCAAGGAGGTGATGGAGTCCCCATCCCTGGAGGAGTTTAAAAGATGGATGGATGAGGTGCTAAGGTTTCTGGTTTAGTGGTGGACAGGTATGGTTGGAGTTGATGATCTCAAAGGTGTTTTCTAACCAAGTGATTCTGTGATTCTAATTTATTTCACAGTATGGATGTTTCCCTCTTTCTTGTCCCTTGAAAACACCTCAATATAATATTCCTTAGCACATTTTTGACAAACCTAGTTTTGAATATTGAACGACTCCATGAAGAAAAGGAGCTGCACATTTCAAAATGCCCTGAGCTCTGAGATCCCAGAATTCAGCCCTCCTCTCCTGGCAAGGATGACAAAGAGCCTGCCGGGAGCATCTCGTATGTTTCTATCTAGTATGAGATTTTGCACTCAACATCAAAGCGGGAATTTTGCAAGGAAAAGCATCACAGTGACAACACAAAGTCCTTCACAAGCTAGGTCAATTCTAATTTTTTAAGCCATTATTCTTATTAGGCAGCAAAATGTGTGGTGCATGAATTTCATTCATTACCGTTGGCTTTCGTTTCATGAATAATCAAGCTGATTCAATGCAGGAACAGGCAAAATAAGATAAGTTTGTGAATGTCCTTTGCAAACAGCCACATACAGCATGGGTACAAACCCATTGAGCTGCACCAACTTAATCACGCCCACACTGATTTTCCCCCTTGGAAGATCTGCCCCTGCAATGCAAAAGCCACTTGAAAGGCCAAGGAGAAGGTGCTGCATGTGGATCTGGGTAATTTCAAGCACAAACAGAGGGTGGGTGAAGAATGGACTGAGAGCAGCTCTGAGGAGAAGGACTTAGGTGGATGAGAAGTTCAAAATGAGCTGGTCACGGGCTCTGAAAGCCCAGAAAGCCAAACCGTATCCTTGGCTGCATCCAAAGCAGTGGGACCAGCAGGGTGAAGGAGGAGATTCTGTCCCTCTATTCTGCTCTGGTGAGATATTACCTGGAGTCCTGCATTCAGTTCTGGAGTCCTCAGCATGGGAAGGACATGGATCTATTGGAGTGCATCCAGAAGAGACCACAGAGATGATCTGATCATGGAGCACCTCCCACACGGGGACAGGCTGAGAGAGTTGGTGTTGTGCAGTCTGGAGAAGAGGAGGCATTAGAGCAGCTTCCAGTACTGGAAGGGGCTCCATTTGATCCAGTGGGAGATGTCCCAGCCTATGGGAGAGATGTGGATTCTGATGGACTTTAAGTTCCCTTCCAACCCCAAATACACTATGATTCTATATCCCACAGCGACATCCTGGGCACCCTGCAGATCCTCCTGAATATGAAACAGGTTTTCTTTTCCATGGTTTTTGAAGTCCAATTTTATGGTACATGGTTCAGCCACACATCATGATGCAGATGTGATCCCCCTTGCCAGTATGGGGTTTACGCTCAGCGGGTGCTTTGCTGTGGGGGAGGAGCCCCCAGGACTATACCAAAACTGCTGGCACCATGACCTCCTTCCAACCATCTGATATTCACATTTTATATTCCCCATTTCCTTTTGGACAACCCAATTTCCATAAGCCTGAGTGATTATTTCACTTTTGAGAAATTAAACCATCACCTTCCCAATTTTAATTCCTATAATTTATTTTTATGAGGTGATGCTGAAAAGGGCAAAAATAATGACTATTTTGAAAGATGTGGAAGCCAGATCTGTGCTTTCCCTGAAAGCTGTGCAGGAGATGCCTGGAAGAGATGCAGGAATAATCATTATATAAAAAAATTAACCACTCAGTTATTCTCCTGTAGCCCTGAAAATCCATATTTAAATGTTAAAGCTTCTAGCTTCTACACCGGCTTTTTTTTCCTTCCTCTGAAGGTCTGGTTGGATAGAGCAAACCACGTAATCGCAGAAAACTACAACTGCCTTCTCAGTGTGAGACTGAGATGAGAGGAGACCACTAAAGAGAAAGTGTATGGGTTTCCTGATAATGCTTTTCATTGTTAAACAATGTCTTAAAGCTGTGAAATGCAGCGATTGCGCAGCTGAAGGGAAAGCCTGTAAGTGCAGGTGAGTCCCTCCTCACCCCAAGCGCCGTCTTCCATGTCCATAGGAAACCCTGCTTGTACAAAAGCAAATATGCTGCACAAGGAGGGGAGGGAGAAGAAAAGGCGGCGAGGTCTTCATGTGCATGACTAAGGGAACAGGAATGTGGGATACAATATGCACTCTGTGTACAGCATTCCTGAGACCATTGGTTAACTCTGGGTCCAGTTGGGGCATCTGCACGCTGAAAGGAGAATGGAAATGTCTGCACAGAGCTGCTCTCAGAGGGTCCTCTACAGAGAGACATGAAATGCATTCAGTTGCTTAAAATAAAGTTAGGAGTTAGCTTGTGCACAGTGTATAAAGGATCCATAAAGGGGCAAAAACATTCCTCTTCCTGAGCAGCTGTTTAATTCAGAGCTCTAAATCCAATGACTATAAATAAAAGCCAGAAGAGCTGCAATGGGAGAAGAGGTACTAGTTATCCTAATCTGGTTTTCTTCTTTTTTTTTTTTTTAATTAGGATCTTGGCATAGCTCTGAAAGGGTTGCAAACAAACCTTCATAGTCTCCTAACCAAGCCCAGAAAACTCTTCAGAATCATAGAATCGTATCACAGAATCATAGAATGGTTTGGATTTGAAAGGACCTCAAAGCCCATCCAGTTCCAATCCCCCTGTCATGGGCAGGGACGTGTCCCGCTGGATCAGGTTGCTCCAGGCCCCATCCAGCCTGGCCTTCAACAGCTCCAGGGATGGGGCAGCCACCACTTTTCTGGGATGGGGCCTCCCCATCCTCACAACAAAACATTTCTTCTTAAGATCTCATCTCAGTCTACCCAGAACTGCATTCGGCTCCAAACTCAGAGTAGAGCAGTCCACTGCAATCACTGTCACAGTTTCTCCACCAGTTGCTGCTCAGAGGTGCCCATCCTGGTGGTCCCTTCTTGTTCCAATGTTTATGAATGTGGGAGTCTTTCTGGAACTTTTAGGCTGGGATGTGAAAATACCAATATGAATTGATTTTCTGGCTCATCATTTATGCTATGAATCTTTTAATAGCTCACTTGTTGACTGGGAGATGAAAAACATAAAGAAGTGAAATCACCCACTTCATTTTCAGGGAGCTTCCTTAGACAAATATAATGCAATTCAAAAGCCTCAACACCAGATATAAGCGTGGACTTGACTTAAGGGCTCAAGTCCTGAAGTCATAATGAAATAATAAAACTGACAGTGCCGATAAAACTCTGTGCAGAGTTATGGGATGCTATGATCAGCATCAGCCCACTACCACCAATGTTCTCCAGCTTTGGACTGGGCAGGTCTCAACTGCTGACCCGTTACTTGGAGCGTGGGGTAGGGGTTGCTTATAAAAATCCTCTGGGAACTGGGCTCAAATCCACTGCCCTGAAACAACTCCCCCCAAATATAAGAGAATGGATTAAAGTTGAAGCTCCAAGGAATACTTGGGTTTGGAGAAATCATCTTTGCAGTTTAGGGCTCTTTTATCTCCTTGTCTTAATCACTGACTACAACTACCTGAAAGGAGGATGTAGCAAGGTGGGTGTTGGTCTCTTCTCCCCAGTGACAGGTGATACGGTGAAAGGAAATGACCCCAAGTTGTGCCGGGGCAGGTTCAGACTGGACATCAGGAAAGAATTCTTCATCAAAACAGTTCTCAAGCCCTGGTAAAGGCTGCCCAGGCAGGAGTGGAGTCCCCATCCCTGGAGGGTTTTAAAAGACAGGCAGATGAGATGTTGAGGGATCTGCTTTAGTACCGGACAGGTACAGTTAGACTCGATGATTTCAAAGGTCTTTTCCAACCAAGCGATTCTGTGATTCTGTGATACTTTTGACCATGTTCTCTGTGAGAAACAGTTTCCTGCTTCTCCCTGATATAATTCTGCCAAGATTCATTCTGGAGTGTTGATTGGTGCTGCAGGATTTCACTTTATTTTTGGAAAATGTTTTTCACACCTGGGTCTTGAAAGACCTGCAGATCCAGAGTGGTGCAAGCTGAGCAGCCTCATACAAAGTGAGAATTGAAATGGCTCTATTACTGTTGTGAACATTGTTAGGTGGAGTAGAAGTCCAACAGCTTACAGGTGGCAGTTTTAAAGATGACTTTTAAAGTCCTCAAGTAAAAAAAAAAGAAAAACCCACAACACTAACAAAACAGAGGGCATTATTTGAGGCCCACAAATGTGATGCAAAGGATGGAGCACCTCTGCTATGAGGACAGGCTGAGAGAGTTGAGGTTGGTCAGCCTGGAGAAGAGAAGGCTGCAGGGAAACCTTAGAGCAGCTTCCAGTACTGAAAGGGGCTCCAGGAAAGCTGGGGAGAGGCTCTTGATCAGGGAGGGCAGGGATAGGATGAAGGGGAATGGTTTTAAATTGGAAGGGGGAGATTGAGATTAGGCATTAGGAAGAAACCATTTACTCTGAGGGTGGTGAAACATTGGCCCAGGTTGCCCAGAGCAGAGGTGGCTGCCCCATCCCTGGAGGTGTTCAAGGCCAGGCTGGATGGGGCTTGGAGACCCTGATCCAGTGGGAGGTGTCCCTGCCCATGGCAGGGGGTGGAACTGTATGGGCTTTGAGGTCCCTTCGAACTCGAAGCATTCCATGATTCTGTAAAGAATGAGTACTGCAAGATACAACATCTATTAATGGTTTTGCTGAAAATTTTATAGAATGAGCCCTTTTATTTTGGCAAAGTGAGAGAAGCCTTTCAGATTAAAGGAATGCTGCTAAAATAGACTGTGAGAAATGTAGTCTGATTAATGCACTAAGGAGCAAAACCCTTAGGTCAATAGAAAGACCACTCAGGAATAAGGCCACAAATGAAATGCTAGACAAGATGGAACATCAAATGAGAAACCTAAAAGCAGTGTCTATGAAAAAAAGTAACTGATAAATCACATTGTCTGGTTTTTAATCTGACCATATTTCTGTTAGTCAGTTCATTTCTATTAAGGGGATGGACCTTAGGGTAAATCAGAAGCATCTCCATCAATCTCACTAGAGGAACACCATTGTAAAATTGGTCTGAAATCTGAATCAGATTGAATATCTGCTGGGTAAGCATTAATCAGTTCTTACCACTAATTTCTTGTGCAAAGCAACACATCATCTTGTCCCCTTAGTAAGTTCATGGATAACAAGAAGATGAGTGGAAGTGTTGATCTGCTGGAGGGTAGGGAGGCTCTGCAGAGGGATCTGGACAGGCTGGATCCATGGGCTGAGACCAACAGGATGAGATTCAACAAGGCCAAGTGCCAGGACCTGCACCTGGGTCACAACAACCCTGTGCAGCTCAAGGCTGTGAGAAGAGTGGCTGGAAAGCTGCCTGGAGGAGAAGGAGCTGGGGTGTTTGTTGACAGCAGCTGAATATGAGCCAGCAGTGGCCCAGATGGCCAGGAAAGTCAACAGCATCCTGGCCTGGATCAGAAACAGCGTGACTAGCAGGACCAGGGAAGGGATTGTGCCCCTCTACTGGGCTTTGGTTAGGCTGCACATTGAATCCTGGGTTCAGTTTTGGGCCCCTCACTGCAAGGACATTGAGAGGCTGGAGGATGTCCAGAGAAGAGAACAGAGCTGGGGAAGGGACTGGAGAAAATGAGAGGCTGAGGGACCTGGGAGTATTTAGCCTGGAGAGAAGGAGACTGAGGGAAGACTTTATTACTGACTACAACTGCCTGAAAGGAGGTTGTAGAGAGGTGGATAATGGTCTCTTCTCCAAAGTGACAGGCAACAGGATGAGAGGAAATGGCCTCAAGCTGCACCAGTGAAGGTTCAGGTTGGACATCAGGAATAATTTCTTCACAGAAAGGGTTCATGGGCCCTGGCAGAGGCTGCCCAGGGAGGTGGTGGAGTCCCCATCCCTGGAGAGGTTTAAAAGACGGGAAGATGAGGTGCTCAGGGAGCTGGTTTAGTAGTGGACAAATACGGTTGGAATCAATGATCTCAAAGGACTTTTCCAACTAAGCGATTCTATGATTCTGTAACACCAGTGCTCAGGGAATGGTGAGAACTTCAGTTTTGCTTCACTAAGCCTGCAGCATAAAACCAAACGACAGGTGCAAAGGAAGGCAGAGCAGAAAAACACTGGATGATGAGAGGGTCAGAACATCCTTCAAGAAATATCTAATTCAAGGCTTTGAAATATCACTCTAAATAAATTACGATGTCAGGGTAAAGGATCAGGCAGAATGAACATCGCGAACAGAGGTGGTAAGACGTTCGATTTTTCTTTAACACCTGGGTGCTTAAATAACTTCTGCAGGTGCATTGATTCACCTGTGATGCTTTGCAGCTGCTGAACTTTTACTTCCACTCTGCTATCATCCCTGATTTTGAAGATCCAACTGTAACATGACTGGAAAGTCCAACCATCAACAACCACCAAAACCTCAGTTTCATGGAATTATGTAAGTATTGAATGTTTTGAGATGGAAGGGACCTCAAGGCCCAGCCAGTTCCACCCCCTGCCATAGGCAGGGACACCTCCCACTGGATCAGGTTGCCCAAAGCCCCATCCAACCTGGCCTTGAACACCTCCAGAGATGGGGCAGCCACAGCTTCCCTGGGCTAGGGCCTCCCCACCCTAATTGCGAAGAATTTTTTCCCAATGTCTAGTCTAAATCTTCCCCCTTCCAATTTAAAGCCATTCCCCCTCATCCTATGGCTCTAGACCCTTGTAAAAGTCCTTCCCCAGCTTTTCTAGAGCCCCTTTCAGTAATGGAAGCTGCTCTAAGTTCTCCCTGGAGCCTTGTCATTCCCAGGCAGAACATCCTCAACTGTATCACACTGTCCTCCTAGCAGTTTGGAGAGACTTAGTTTCCCACTGCGCCACTGTCTGCAGAGGCAGCTTCCCAGCAACATCGTCCTCTGTCTGAGTCATCCTGATGGAGATTGAAGGATTGTTTTTGTGCCCAGAACTGACAACTCTGACCTGCAGGGAGCACTGACACAATTAGAAGGTGATTGCCCAAAGATCTTTGGTTTCCCATGACTTCTGTGTCTGTCCATGCTATTAGATTTGGAAAATAAAAGCTAATTTCATTTAGAGAATCACAGAATGGTTTTAGTTGGAAAAGACCTTTGAGATCATCAAGTCCAACCATTGATCCAGCCCTGTTAAGTCTGCCACAACACCATGTCCCCACATAATTGCATCTACTCAACTTTTAAACCCCTCCAGGGATGGGGACTCCACCACCTCCCTGGGCAGCCTCTGCTAGGGCAAGAGAACCCTTTCAGTAAAGAAATTCCTTCTAATATACAACCTAAATCTCCCCTGGCATCTTGAGGCCATTTTGCCTTGTCCTGTCACTGGCTGCCAGGGAGAAGAAACCAACTCCCACCTCACTACAACCTCCTATAGAGTTGTTTAATGAATTAAACTTCTGATTTCAGAGTCAATGGGGCTATTCATAGCAAGTTATCAGATGAAAACAAAATACAATATAGCTTAAACAAAGGCAGGCATTTCCATTTCCACCGGCATTTCCAAGCAAGGTCTTTGCTTTTCTTGCTCCTTCAAGTAGATTCGAAATAAAACTGAAGAGCTGTCAGGAAAGGCAGAGGACTTTGCAAACACAATTGCTTTTTGGCTAATGTTGTACCACAACAGTGGCTTACAGACTAATTTGATTTGATTTTTGATAGAGTTCCAGGAGGTGAAACTCTTCACAGTTCTGGAGCTCTATATGGGGCAGA
This sequence comes from Phaenicophaeus curvirostris, assembly GCF_032191515.1. NCBI lineage: Eukaryota > Metazoa > Chordata > Aves > Cuculiformes > Cuculidae > Phaenicophaeus > Phaenicophaeus curvirostris. The sequence goes on along the minus strand of NC_091396.1, from coordinate 65,298,560 downwards.
ACTGGTATCACAACTAAAATAAAAATACTCACAGGTGAGTCAACATGGACCCAAACTCAAATCGCGTTCAACTTGTTTGATAGGAATGGTTGGACTCGATGATCTGGTGGGTCTCTTCCAACCTGGTTATTCTATGATTCTATGATTCTATGATTAATTGTTGTTGCTACAAGGATTTTCTTCGCAGTATTTTAACAAACACTTCCTTTATGGCTCTACCATAAGGTGAATGAAATAATTGTTGTAGTGACACCCAAAGCCCGGCTCTCCAGGAGAACTTCATTCAACCCATACAACTTAAGCTATACCAATAACTTTCTTTCAATCCAGCATCATCTGATCTTGATTATATATTAGAGATAGATGTTTTCCTGTGAGGGTGGGGAGGCCCTGGCCCAGGTTGCCCAAGAAAGTGGCAGCTGCCCCATCCCTGGAGGTGTTCAAAGCCAAGTTGAATGGGACTTGAAGCAATCAGATCCAGTGGGAGGTGTCCCTGCCCATGGCAGGGGGTGGAGCTGGATGGATTTTTAAGGTCCCTTCTAACCCAAACCATTCCATGATTCTATGATTCTATGACTTCTGTTGCTATTCCTCTCGATTTTTGATCTCTGTGGCTTATACTCAGTTAATTTCCGTCAGGGAATACATTGTGCAGCAGTGGAAATGAGGCACTTTGTGCCCTGAAATCAGAGCTGCATTGAGGGAGAGAATTCCTGTCCTGCCTCAAGTTTGACTGGAGTGATTGTAATGGTTTTGGTGCCACATTACATTGAAAATTTGCATTTAAGAAGATTGTGGAGCAGGTTCACCACGTTAATCCAAGCTATCAACATCCAATCTATTACTTGGTCCTTATGCACAAGACTAAATAAGAATATGCTTAAGCTTTTTGTAGTCCTACACTTCAAGCCTAATTCCCACAAGCAGCTGTCTTGCTCGTGTCAGCCAAGCAAGACCCGTCCAGAGCAGCAGACAGCTCTTGGCATTTCCAGGTAGGGGAGAAGGAACATCTGATGTTTTTCTTTATTTTCTGTCCACATAACCATTTCATATCATCAAGACCTCAAAATGTTTTTCATTTAATTGCATTTCGAAAACACATTTTACTAGGCATTTGGTCCCTTTTTGATTTCTTTGTTTTTGTAATAAGAGGCCAGCGACTTTAATATCATCCAGAGCCTCAAGACTGATTCATCATGTAGATTGGTGAAATATAGATTATTCATCTGCCATGCTGGAATGGCTCTCAGCATGCCTTTATTAATCAGTTTACATCTGTTTAAGGTACTGTTTTGCTTCCTGGTCAATGTTCTAAAAGCAGCAGAATATTCTACCAGAAAATGAGGAATTACTTTGTGCCTTGGACTTTTCCATTTTGTAAATTCCTTTTGAAGACACGCTTATAATATTTGTCATTTATTCAAAAAGCTGGACTGGTTTTAAGAGCTCTGCAACTGTTACACTGTGCTTACAGGTTATTTAAAGCTGGAAAAATATTAGATCAAATTATTGTTCTACTTAACCTCTTCTTGCATGTTTTAGCATCTTGCGTTTCACTTTATACCATGTAGCTCAGAACGCAACATGCATCTCACAATGAGATAAATAAATGACTTGTATTATATGGGGTGGTCCTTCATACCCACTTGGTATCCCTACAGCTGAAATATGGGATGCTTTCTGTTCCGTATGGTAAGAAGGACGTGGATCTGCTGGAACAGTTTCAGAGGAGCACGTGATGATGATCCAAGGGCTAGAGCACGTCTGCTATAAGAATCCTCTTGATCAGGGAGTGTGGGGAAAGGACAAGGGGGATCTGTTTGAAGCCGAAAGAGGGGAGATTGAGATGAGATTTTAGGAAGGAATTCTTCCCAATGAGGGTCGTGTACATTGTTTAAGGCAGTGCTTTTCTGTAGTGCTGGGACCAGTAAGAGCATTGCACAGAGGTGGACGCGGCTCCGATGTCCCCAGAGTTAGTATTGTGCCCCATGTAATGTCCTTTAGATCTCCTTGCCTGGAGGTGATGCAGGAAAGACATTTAGGGTCTTTATGCCATGCAAAGCTTTCTTGCTCTGCAGGGAGACCTATTCTGCAAGCATGGAGAATTTGAGGACCAAAGAAATGAAAAAAACCTCCCCAAACCTAGCATTTAAAAAACCCAAAATTATGAACTGATAAAATGGGAACCTCTGATGGGTTCTTTTGAAAAAAAAAGAAGAAAGTTATAGCCTTAGGAAAACCCACTCAGGTTTCCAAGTACATAGAAATCATTTACTGCTTTTTGCCTTTAAGTAAAAAGTGGTTTATGGTGTCTTCCTCTTTCCACCTATTACTTCACAGTGGGAACTGGGCAACAGCTGATATTTACAGATATTAACCAGATCATGAAAGCAATGGTTCCTGATCCCTCCCTTTGAAATCTGATGGGAATTCATGGTAGTTTAATTAGAAATGTGAAGAAATAAGATCAGAAGAGGCAGTTGACCTCCAAAAATGTTGTGGTAAAAGAATCTCTTTTATTAAATGTTGTAAACCACAAAGATTTTCTGAAAAGGAACAATACTGAGATTTAGGAGATGTGTTTATGTTCCTGGCTCTGCCATAGTTCCCTGTGACCCAGGTCAAAACATAAAGTCTGTGTTCCTTATGCTTTAAGACAGGTAATGATCCGTTCACCCCTCCACAATGCATCTTCTCACCCAGCATGTTGCACACTCTTCAGGACATTCGCTTACTTTGCTTTGTACAGCTTGTATAATTCAGCAGGGCTCTGACATCAGATGTTGGCCACAGGGCTCCCACCACTGACTTTATGGACATAATATACTGAGATTTTTAGTAGCTGAAGGATGTGGAGGAGGCCAAAAAGCATTAGTGAGTTGGTGGAAAAAGGGCTGGCAGATGTGTGGATGTTACATTTAGTAGCACCCAGTCAGGATACAGGCTCCAGCACAGCCACTAACCTAATGGGTCCAGGGAGCTGGAAAGCTCTTATTATCCTTATCTTACCCTAAGAATTCATCACTGGTCAGGTCAAGAACAGGATACTGGGATACATCTGGCTCTGTTTCAGCCCTAGATGACCTCAGATTCTCATTTTACCATGGGGTTGCTGGAAGAACATGTTTGTTTATTGCTTGTTTAGAGGGGGTTGTCTCAGAGATGCATGCAAAGGCAGGAGAATCATAGAAACATAGAATAACCAGGTTGGAAGAGACCCACCAGATCATCGAGTCCAACCATTCCTATCAAACACTAAACCATGCCGCTCAGCACCTCGTCCACCCGTGCCTTAAACATACATGGAGACCTCCAAACCAAGGGTCACCAAAGGGTCTGGAGATCCCTTAGCAGCCAGAGAGAGGCATTAATAACACCGGTGGTCCAGGGAGGAGCGTTGTGTTCCTCTTAGCTGATGTGCTGGGCTGCTAATTGGGTACTGACCAACACAACCTCTGAGCATGAAGCCTTGCCAGTGGAATAAGGGCAATCAAAACTGTGTGCTCTAAGGCGGAGGACAAATCACAGTTACTTCTGGATGCCCATTTCCATGACTTTAGAAGGGGATGGAAAATAACTTAAAGTCTATGGCTCTTAAAGAGATTTTTGAAAAAGGGGACATCCATGTAGGAAATAAAACTCTGAAGGTTTCCATGTTCTTGTCTTAAAGAAAAAAGAAATAATTTTAACTGTATATTTGTTACGGCTCCAGCTCTAGATTGAAGGTAATTTAGATTATATGGTATCTGACAACTGTAAACATCAGCTGCTGAAGGAGGGGAGTTGAGATCTCAGGGAAGAATGTTTTGCTGTGAGGGTGGGGAGGCCCTGGCCCAGGTTGCCCAGAGCAGTGGTGGCTGCCCCATCCCTGGAGGTGTTCAAGGCCAGGCTGGATGGGGCTTGGAGCAACCTGATCCAGTGGGAGGTGTCCCTGCCCCTGGCAGGGGGTGGAACTGGATGGGCTTTGAGGTCCCTTCCAATCCAAATCATGCCACAATTCTGTGATTCCATAATTTTCTGATGTATGGTATTTAAAAGCCTTTTTGGGGTCAGAGTCAGCCTTCACACCACTGCTTGTACTGCCTGAGCCGTGCTGCAGTCAGCAGCCACCCGTGGGCAGACGGAGAAACTCCATGCAAAAGCACAGTGTAATCTGGGTAGCAGTTATTTCACATCAAAACACATTGCATTAATCAGCTGGTATTTGATTAATAAAAAAGATCTGTCTGATTTATTTTCAATTAAGGCCGTGTTTGAAGCAGTGACATTTCAGATGTTGTTGGACAACCTTGCTGACCACACAGATGGCAGACAATGCAAACAGTAGCCAAATATTTTATACCATGACTGGCTGAACAAAATAAAGTACATTCGTTATAACGAGCTGTGTTACTGCACAACCCTCTGTCGTGCAGCAAGCAGTGAAATCACTACCGTAACAGATTGCTGCTCGCACTGGCATATGCTGACTCTTTAACTTCTTCTCTATTTCAGCTCACAAACAAGGATGTACAGATTATATGGAACTGTTGGAACAGGTCCAGAAGAGGCCATGGAGGTGATCTGAGGACTGGATAACGTCCCCTACGAGGCCAGGCTGAGAGACTTGGCATTGCTCAGGCTGGAGAAGAGAAGGCTCCAGGGAGACATTAGGGCAGCTTCCAGTACCGAAAGGGGCTCCAGGAAAGCTGGAGAGGGGCTTTTCTCCAAGAGCCTGGAGTGACAGGATGAGGGGAAGTGGCTTGAAATTGGAAAGGTGAAGATGTAGACTAGACATTAGGAAGAAATTCTTCACACTGAGGGTAGGAAGGCCTAGACCAAGTTGCCCAGGGAAGTCATAACTGCCCCACCCCTGGAGGTGTTCAAGGCCAGATTGGATGGGGCTTGGAGCAAACTGATCCAGTGGGAGGTGTCCCTGCCCATGGCAGGAGGTTGGAGCTGGGTGACTGAAAAATCATAGAATCGTTTGGTTGGAAAAGACCTTTGACATCATCAACTCCAACTGTACCTGTCCACTGCTAAACTAGGTCCATGAACACTCATCTACCTATCTTTTAAACACTTCCAGGTATGTTGACTCCACCATCTCCCTGGCAGCCTTTGCCAGTGAAGAAGTTTTTCCTGATGTCCAATCTGAACCTGCCGTGTTGTAATTTGAGGACATTCCCTCTTGTCCTACCACCTGTCACTTGGGAGATGATCTTCAAGATCCCTTCACATCCAAACCATTCTATGATTTTGTGGTCCATGAGTCTATGATTCTATGGTTCTATAATTCTATGAATTAAGTTCTTTGATCTGTAATGAGTGCCATGAATCCACAGGTTCCTAAATAAGAGCACAGACTATCCCATAGTTACTATATTATTTAAATAAGGTGATTTTTCTCCCCCTCTCTGTCTTTCTAGATTCTCATTAAAATACCATTCCAGAGGCAAGTTATTAAAGACCCTGTTTGGCTCACTCATCAACATGAAAAGAGCAGGCAAAAGAAGTCATGGTACCCTCGGTACTTAGGCACCCAGATGTTCATTGTGGAGACAGAGCTTGAACATAATTCCTCAGCTGTGTGATGTGATGTCTTTATTATATGAAACTGCTTTAATCTGGCTTTGAAATGACAAATTTCACAATGGTTTATTAGAGCACGACTGCTAAATTGTTGATATGACCTGGGTAGGATTCATAACTTCCTAATATGGTTGTACTTTTTTATCCAATGGACATTGCCTTCATCATCATTGGTTTTGGTAGCTGGAAGTTAATGGAGGAGCAGGTACCTACATGCAGCTCATGGAGGTTGGTGGTGGAGCAGAGATCCACCTGTGGTCCATGGAGCAGGCCCAAAGGAGGTTGTGACCCTGTGGGAAGCTTGTACTGGAGCAGGCTCCCGGCAGGACCTGTGGACCCATGGAGAGAGGAGCCCACGGTGGAGCAAATCTCCTCACAGGACTTGTGAGCCATGGAGGACCCATGCTGCACCAGGCTGTTCCTGAAGGAGTGCACCCCATGGAAGGCACTCACGCTGGAGGAGTTCGTGAAGAACTGCAGTTTGTGAAGGGACCATATTGGAGAAGTTCGAGGAGGACTCTCTCCAACAGGAGGGACCCTACAACGGAACAGGGGGAGAATGTGAGGAGTCCTCTCACTGAGAAAGAAAGAGTGGCTGAGACAATGTGTGATGAACAGACTGCAACCTCCATTCCCATCCTCCTGCACACTTGGGAATGAGGAGGTAGAGAAAAGCAGGAGTAAACTTAAGCCTGAAAAGAAGAAAGGAGTGAGGGGAAGATCTTTTAAGGATTGGTTTTATTTCTCATTAACCTGCTCTCATCTGAATCTAAATTAATATGCCCAAATCAAGCTGATTTTGCGCATGATGGTAATTGGTGAGTAATCATTGTCTGCCCTTATCTCAACCCACGAGCAAGAAATTATATATTCTCTCCCCTGTGCAGCTGAGAAGGGGCAGTGACAGAGCGGTTTTGGTGGATGCCTGGTGTCCATCCAGGATCAACCCACCACAGTTCCTGACTATAAACCCATTAAATTTTATTATTTTTTTTAACACAGTAGGCTCAGATGACGCAGTAGACTCAGATGACAGTGGACTGTAAAACTACACAAAGTATCAAATTATTGCCAAGGGCCCTTATGGGATAATTGAGCAATAATGTTAATAGAATAAGAACCTGCAACACTAACAGCCTTACTGCTGGTAGGTAAATGCAGGACAAAGCCATGTAAGCACTTTGAATTCTGGGTTCGGTTTTGGGCCCCTCACTAGAAGAAAGACATTGAGGGGCTGAAACATGTCCAGAGGACAGTATCAAACCTGGTGAAAGGGCTGGAGAACAAGGGTTCTGGTGAAGAGTTGAGGGACTTGGAGTTATTTAACCTGGAGAAGAAGTGAGGTCTAGATTGTGTATTAGGAAATGTTAATACACCATCCCTAGAGAGATTTAAAAGTTTTGGAGATGTGGTGCTTAGGGACATGGTTTATTAGTGGAGCTGGTAGTGTTTGGTTTATGATCTTAAAGGTGTTTTTCAGCCTTTACCTTACTTTCTGTGATTCTGTGATTCATAGAAAATACTTGTGGCTCAAAAATAGCCCATGTACCACTCGCTGCAAGACCAGTCACCTCCTGTTCTGCTTGCACTCACTGCCATCAGTGCCTCCTCTTCCACTCTGGACACTTCAAGCACCACATTATGGAACTTGTGTCACAGAGTCATAGAATCATGGAAGACTTCGGATTGGAAGACACCTCAAAGCCCATCCAGTTCCACCCCCTGCCAGGGGCAGGGACACCTCCCACTGGATCTGGTTGCTCAAAGCCTCATCCAGCCTGGCCTTGAACACCTCCAGGGATGGGACAACATATGGAGTTGGGTGTCCACTGGACACTCCTTTAGGTATCACCAGGGCTTTGCAATGAACATAGAAGGAAAGCTTCTACATGGAGTAGATACAAAACCTCTTGTTATATCAGGTCTACTTTGGCAGCGCTAATTCTATATTTAGTTGAAATTTCCATTGCTGCTGTACCTGTAAAAGAGGGTTCATATCCTCATTATTCAATTAGACATATAAATTGGCAATAAAATATTCATTTTTTGCAGCAGCAGCTGAATGATATTTCCTTGAATACCTGCAGACATATTCCCTAATTGTTGCCTCATCCGTCTTAACTGTATTATTTCTGATTTGCAAGTGTAAATAAATGTACTGCTTGGGATGATCATATTTCACACCAATATATTTGAATGACATTAATGAGTTCTTTCTACCAGCGAGACCTTGCTTTGAGAGCTACACTGTGCTTTGCTACCCATAATTTAATACACGATGGTTTCCCACCATCGTATATTAAACTTTAACAAATAAAGAAAAATCAGCCGTGGGAATGCCTGGAAGGATTTAATTTTGTGAGTTATTTACATTCCTCAGTTATGAGCTTGTGACACTATCAACCAAAAAACCCAAAATATATATATATATTATACATACAAAATACTACAGATTTGAAAGTGATCTTGATCCAGGAAAGCTTGTGAAGGGGCTGGAGGACAAGTCTTAAGAGAGATGATTGAGAGACCTGAGATTGTTTGCACTGGAGAAAAGGACGCTGAGAGGAGACCTCATCACTGTCTACAACTGCCTGGAAGGAGGTTGTAGTCAGGTAGGTGCTGGTCTCTTCTCCCATGTAACAGGAGATTGGATGAGAGGAAATGTCCTCAAGTTGCACCAGGGCAGAGTCAGATTAGACATCAGGAAAAAATTATTTACAGAAAGGGTTCTCAGGCCCTGGCAGAGGCTGCCCAGGGAGGTGGTGGAGTTCCTGTCCCTGGAGGAGTTGACAGGTGGATGAGGTGCTCAGAGATCTGGTTCAGCAGTGGACAGATACGGTTGGGCTTGATAATCTCAATGGTCTTTTCCAAGCAAATGATTCTATGATTCTCTGATATTTGAATGTCACAATTGCTAACAAGCCTCTCTTTGCTGTCAGAAGGATTCCACAGTTGTGGCAAGTTTAATTTTGTTACCCTGGAAGGTACAAACAACAACATTGGCTGGTTTCAGTAAATGACACACATAGAAAGGAGGGTGAGATGTCTTCACTTTGTGTTTACTGTAGTTGATATTTCTAAAATAATAGGATCACAGAATGGTTTGGGTTTGAAAGGTCCTCAAAGTCTATCCAGTTCCGCCTCCTGTGATGGGCAGGGACACCTCCCACTGGATCAGGGTGCTCATAGCCTCATCCAGCCTGGCCTTGAACACCTCCACAGATGGGGCATTAAGGTCCCTTGCAATCTAAACCATTCTATGGTTCTATGATAAATGCATTAAAATTGGAAAGTATCTGTATTTTATATTAATTAGTGTCTGTAACCACTGCTGGGCGGCAGATTGGGTCCAAGGGGTGGGTTCTGTCAAAGGCAGCATTTTTTCCCATTCCTGTTTTACCAGAAAACCACCATCACCATGGGAAATGCTGCTTCTTTTAGAACTGTTGTTGTGAACATCGGCTGTTGGCAGCAATGCCTCAGTGACCTTCACACCATGAGCATAGTCATAGTATCGTAGAATCACAGAATGATTTGAGTTGGAAGGGACCTTAAAGACCATCTAATCATCAATGAGCTGTTCCATTTGCTCCACCGTCCACCTCAGAACTTAATCTGGGGGGCTTTTCTCATGTCTAAAAGTAGCCTTAAATGAACCAATGAGAATCATAGAATCATTAAGGTTGGAAAAGACCTATAAGCTCATCGAGTCCAATTGTCAGCCCAGCCCCACTGTGCTGACTGAACCATGTCCTCAAGCGCCACATCTACATGTTTTTGAATCTCTCCAGGGGTGGAGACTCCACCACTTCCCTTGTTTGTACCTAAAGCCAAGAGACCTTGCTTGACTGAGAGTCCACCACTGCCCAGCCTCTGGGCAGCCACCAAGATTTCAGTACAAATGCAAGACTAGATCTTCCTTTATGGACCTGCAAGGTTGTTCCTCCACTATTGTTTATCAGCGGTGTTTCTGCAGGGTGTCTGCATCAACATTCCTGTGCCACCAGCCTGCCCACAGAAGCATAGTATATTCTCCACTTTATATTCCAGGCAGCTGAGCGATGCTCCTTACTTTGAGTGGCACGCTGCCACCCAGACATTACCGAGCAAGCAAAACTCAGAGGAATCATTGAAGCTAACCCTATATTACACGCATGACGGGCTTACCAGATGTCATTTCTTACATTGTTATGGTTTCATAAACTACGCTGACATTGTCATTATGCTCAAAATATTTGATCCCACTCTGCTGTTCTTAAAAGGGAGGATTCTGAAGGTTGTTGCATTAACAAATAAGAGTTTGCAGGAAGGCGGATTTGCAGCCGGAGTTTGTGAATGACTGGGTTATAACGGTTGCTGGAAAATGGCATGAGAATTGATTCATTGCTGGAGAGAGTAACAAAAAAGGCAATGCTAATTCAAAGGTTAGAGGATCCATAAAGCTTTGAAAACAGATTTATTACAGTAGGTTGACTTATTTTGCTCAGAAACTGGAATTGCAGTTGGCTTCTCTGTCTCTATGAGATATTTAATTAATCAGTCATAATAAGTACATTAAAACTCAATTTCTGTTATTAAGACCTACATTCATCTTGGTGCCTTTTCCATCACAGCTTGTTTGTGATAGCAGACAGTCTTGTTTCAGATACATGAAGAGGGATGTGTCCTATCCAGCAAAGCTTGCAGCCAAGAGCACCCAGGACTTGGGGAAAGAGAAAAAGAAAAAACAGTAGGGCTATTGTTAACGTAGAGTCATAGAGTGGTTTGGGTTGGAAGGGTCCTTAAAGCCCATCCAGCTCCAACTCCCCTGCCACAGGCAGGGACACCTCCCACTGGATCAGGGTCTCCAAGCCCCATCCAGCCTGGCCTTGAACACCTCCAGGGATGGGGCAGCCACCACTGCTCTGGGCAACCTGGGCCAGGGCCTCCCCACCCTCATAGCAAAACATTTCTTTCCTAAGATCTCAGCTCAATCTCCCCTCTTTCAGCTGAAAACTGTTCCCCCTCCTCCTATCCCTGCACTCCCTGATCACGAGCCCCTTCACAGCTTTCCTGGAGCCCCTTTCAGTACTAGAAGCTGTTCTAAGTTCTCCCTAGAGCCTTCTCTTCTCCAAGCTGAACAACCCCAACTCTCTCAGCCTGTCCTTGCATGGGAGGTTCCCCAGCCCTCGGATCATCTTCGTGGCCTCCTCTTTGGACTTGCTCCAACAGCTTCATGTCCTTCCTGTGCTGAGGGCTCCAGAAGTGAACACAGGTGAGGTCCCAGCAGAACTGAGTAAAGGGGCAGAATCCTCTCCTTCACCCTGCTGGTCCCTCTGGTTTGGATGCAGCCCAGGACAGGGTTGGATGCAAGCAGCTGTTGTAGGCTGGCAATGCAGAAAGTCATCTGTAACCTGGGCTACATCAACACTTAGAGGGAAACACTCTGCATGGTTCCATATAGAATGGAAGGTGGAGGTCTGGATGTGGCTTTTTGGTGAGGGGGCTGGAGAACAGGCCTTATGAGGAGCAGCTGAGAGAGCTGGGCTTGTTTAGCCTGGAGAAGAGGAGGCTGAGGGGAACTAAAAGGAAGTTGTGGAGAGAAGGGTGCTGGCCTCTTCTCCCAAGTGACAGGGGACAGGACAGGAGGGAATGGCCTCAAGCTCTGCCAGGGGAGGTTAAGGCTGAACATTAGGAAAAAATATTTCACAGAAAGGGTCATTGGGCACTGGCAGAGTCTGCCCAGGGAGGTGGTTGAGTCACCTTCCCTGGAGGTGTTTAAGGCACGGGTGGACAAGGTGCTGAGGGACATGGTTTAGTGTTTGATAGGAATGGTTGGACTTGATGATCCAGTGGGTCTTTTCCAACCTGGTGATTCTATGATTCTATGATTCTAAATGGGCAGGTGAGGCTATGAGCAGCAGCATGGAGGTGCTCTTTGCTAGAAATGGTGAATATGAAGTATGAAGTTGCAGAGACTCTTTGCTAAGTGGTGTTAACAGGCACCACAGACAACTACAACTGGAAACTCAGTCTTGCTCCAGTTTCCAGTTCTACATCACAGAAACGTCTGTCAACCCCTTGACCTCCATGGAAACTGAAACTACTCAACGTCTCTAAAATAAGACTGAGATACCTGCAGACAACAGGCAAAATCAGAAATAGGGCCAGTTTCTCGACAGGCTTGTCTTTAGTAGAAGCACTGAAGTCTTCCCCATTTACACAGTCAGGGAATTTGGCCTCATGCCTTCGGAGGACAAGTGCTGGGTATTTTGGGTCCTTTTCCTTGACTGGCTTCCTCCCCTACTCTTCTCACAACAAACACACAGAGGACTGCAACAAGAAAAGCAGAGACAATTGCAGACCCCAACGGCATACATTATTAACCATGTCTGCATTCTTTAGTGTCCTTGCTGCTAAAATTAACACGGTCTGCGTGGCACCCTGCCAAGCCGAGCAAAGTGCACGTCATAAACAATACAGGTGGGCAAGACAGCGAAGCGTTTGTCTGTTTCTGTAAATGTCCCATCACGTCCTTCTCCACTTCATAATGCCCTCGCTAACTAAACTGAGTGATAGTTTTCACAGGCTAATAATGACTCATTTGTCACCAAGTCTGACTTTCATTTGCAACAGCATTGTAAATTTTCTGTGCTATATGGCGTGCCTAAAAATCAAATGTCTTTTCCTCTTCCTTTTGTTGCTGTAGAATCACGCAAGCTATTTTTTTTTTCAGATGCCTGAAAGAATCAGATTCTGAAAAATCCTACCTCAAGTGGAGCACAGAAACAAACTCCATCACTTAATCAAGGACGGGATAATCACTGAATCATAGAACCATAGAACAATGGAATGGTTTGGGTTGGAAGGGACCCTAACGCCCACCAAATTCCAACCCCTGCCATGGGCAGGGACACCTCCCACTGGATCAGATACCTAGAAGCCCCATCCAACCTGGCCTTGAACACCTCCAGGGATGGGGCAGCCACCATATCTCTGGGCAACCTGGGCCAGGGTCTCCTCACCCTCATCCTGAAGAATTTCTTCCTGATGTCTGGTCTAAAGCCTTCCCCTTCCAATTTAAATCCATTCTCCTTCATCCTATCACTACAGGCACTCGGAAAAAGTCCCTCCCCAGCTTTCCTAGAGCCTCTTTCAGTACTGGAAGGTGCTCTAAGGTCTCTCTGAAACCTCCTCTTCTCCAAGCTGAACAACCCGAACTCTCTCAGCCTGTCCTCATAGCAGAGGTGCTCCAGCCCTTGGATCATCATTGTGGTCTCCTCTGGATCCATTTCAACAGTTCCATCTCTTTCTTGTGTTGGGGATTCCAGATCTGGACACAGGTGGGGTCTTGTGAGAGTGAAGAATCCCCTCCCTCACCCTGCTGACCACACTTCTTGTGATGCAGCCCTGGATACAATTGGCCTTCTGGGCTGGGGTGTTGGAACAGGGTGATCTTTAAGGTCCCTTCCAACCCAAACCATTCTATGATTCTATGATTCTACACTGAAGATCAGACCTGCATAAGCAGGAAGGAGTCTTTCCCTGGAGCATCTTCCCAAGAGTTGGAGAGCTGTTTCCATCCCAGTGCAAAACCGCACGCTCCTGAGGCTTGAATTACTGCACTCATTTCAGACTCGGTGAACCACAGATAATCGACCTACACCCTCCAGCTCCAGGAGAGTTTATGGCTCCCCAGACAGGCAAAGGACATCTGAAGGAAGAGGGATGTGCTGATTGATGAAGTTAAAGGATTCTGCCCGGCCTTCAGGGGAAGAGAAACAGTCCTTGATCTTTGCTGCAGGACAGGGCGTTATCCAATGGAGGACTCGAGCTGCCAGGCAGTAAATATCAGAATTTGCATTAAATTAGTGGGACAAATATTGATTCCAGTCAATCAAGAAAATGATTTAAAGGTTTCACCATACCATTGCACATCCTGACTGATTTCAGTCAATCAAGAATACGATTTAAAGGGTTTGCCATACCGTTGCATCTCCTGCAGCCTGTGCACGACACAAGGAATAACAAATACCCTACAGCAGTGTGACATTTAGGTACACGATCGCTGAATTATCTTAAGAACACAGAATATTCCACATTCAGGCATTTATTTCTTTTACAGCAGAGCATCAAGGAATTGAAAGAAGGTGAAAATTATGCAAGGTGGCAATCTTTTAAATGGCAACACACCTTGACTGTTCCTAAAATAAGCTTCATGGTAGCAAAGAACTTGGAAGTTTTTAAGACACAGAAGCTAATCATGTAAAAACAGGTAAAGCTTCCCTGAATTCTCAGATGTCCCTGATTTGGAACCATCACATAATAGAATCGTTTGATTGGAAAAGGCCTTGGAGATCATTGAATCCAACCACACTTGTCCACTACTAAACAAGATCCCTGAGAACTTCATCTGCCCAGCTTTTAAAGCCCTCCAGGGGTGGGGACTCCATCACCTCCCCGGGCAGCCTCTGCCAGGGCCTGAGAACATTGTCAGTGAAGAAATGTCTCTTGATGTCCAATCTGAACCTGCCCTGGTGCAACTTGAGGACAGTTCTTCTCATCCTATTGACTGGCACTTGGGAGAAGAGACCAAGCCCCATCTCACTACAACCTCCTTTCAGGCAGTTATAGACAGTGATGAGGTCTCCCCTCAGCTTCTTCTTCTCTAGGTTAAACAGTCCCCGTTTCCGCAGTCATTCCTTACAGGACTTGTTCTCCAGCATATTCACTGCAGCTTACAATGGAAAGAACAAGGAACTCTCCTGTTTAATTTTCTCTATCTCCCTTGCAGAGCATCTCTCAGTCCTTTGGGAAGGAGGAAGAAAGAACACTTCCAGCATTAAAAATAAAAACAAACCGAAAATAATGGTGGTAACAGGAGTCTCCGTTTGTTGCGAGGAATAAAGAGGAAAGGGGGAAGGCTAGGATCTAAACCTTTGTTTTGCCTGGGAAGAAGCTAAGCAGGTTATTCAATAGAATAACCAGTCAAGTGCCATGAAGATGATCTGCAGGCTGGAGCATCTCCCATTCAAGGACAGGCTGAGAGATTTTGTGTTGCTCAGCCTGGAGAAGAGAAGGCTGCAGGGAGACCTTAAAGCAGCTTCCAGTACTGAAAGGCACCCCAGGAAAGCTGGGGAGGCGCTCCTGATCAGGGTGGGCAGGGACGGGATGAGGGGAACAGTTTTCAGCTGAAAGAGGGGAGATTGATCTGAGATCCTAGGGAAGAAATATTTAGCTGTGAGGGTGGGGAGGCCCTGTCCCAGGTTGCCCAGAGCAGGGGTGGCTGCCCCATCCCTGGAGGTGTTCAAGACCAGGTTGGATGGGGCTTGAAGCAACCTGATCCAGTGGGAGGTGTCCCTGCCCATGGCAGGGAGTGGAAGTGGATGGGGTTTGAGGTCCCTTCCAACCCAAACCATTCTGTGATTCTATTAATCATTTACGATGGGTAATCTTTCACTGAGGATGCTAATTTAAAGGCTGCATTTTTGGGGCTGGTGGCAAAGGGACTGTGCTAGGCATGGGATGCAGTTGTAAACTGGTAATCATATAGAAAGGATGATGTGTTCTAATGTCACAATGTTAAGCCAAGATGCCGTGTGAATTATCTGTAAACATCAGTATGAATAATTATGGGCCAAGGCAAACTGGCTGTTGCAGCTGGTGAAGCTCTACACACTGTTTCCAGACCACTATCACCTTGTAAAGGATTTCAGCTGTGGCAGAACTTTAAGTTCATAGGACTACATCAGTCTCTTGAGTTTCTCAAGTGATTTCAGCAAAATTACACTAAATTTGACATTGGCCCATCTTATCTTCCAAATATTCTTCCCTGAAAGATTAGCAAGACCCTGGCTTTATCCTCTTGTCACAAGAAAGCTCCAAGCCCATCTTGTCCAGTAATAGCTGGCAATAATTTTCTGACAGTTGCCCTCCTTGCTTTTGATCTCTTTGTCTGATCATCCCATTAGTCATTTTCTTCCTCTGTAACATGAATGTCCACTTCAATTTCATTCCTATGCAGCTGATACATAACTTTATTTCTTTTTCCATACCGTATTGCCCTTCAGAGCTCTCTATGAACTTCCATGGCCCTCTACCATCTGTAATTGAATACCTCTGAATGTTTTAAAATCCTTCTCTTTTGTGCTGTGGAAGCAAGATGACCCTTGCTGTTGGCTGGAGTGCTTTCCGCATGTGATTTGCACTTGTTCTGAACAAGGAGCTTTGTCTCTTGCAGACTATATGCAATCTGGGTTGAGTTAATCATTGTGGAAGAAAGATTTGCCAGGTCAGCAGGCGTAACCTTTGCAATGTTGCTCTGATTAGAAATTCTCTGAGTTGGATTTCCAAGAAAGTTTTAAATGTAATTCAATTCGGTTTGCTACTTGGCGACTAAAGGTGTCCAGAATTCTGGTATTTACAGGAATCAGATGACAGTGATTTGTTGGCTTTGAAGTTTTGTAGCCCAAAAGCAGGGATACAGAAAAGGCAACATTTCAGTCTTGGAGAAAAAAAAAACCACATTCGGTGAAATGATTACTTGCCCTGTAAACTCCGAAGGAAATTAACCCTGCAAATCATAGAACCATAGAATGGTTAGGGCTGGAAAGGACCTTAAAGTTCATCCAGTTCTATTCCCTAATGTAAGAAGGATAAGGAATTGTTGGAACAGGTCCAGAGGAGGTTACGGAGATGATCTGAGGGCTGGAGAACTTCGATGAGGTCAGGCTGGGGTTGGGTTCTGCCTGGAGAAGAGAAGGCTCCGTGGAGACCTTAGAGCAGCTTCCAGTAGTGAAAGGGACTCCAGGATACCTGGGGAGGGGCTTTTTCCTAGGGCCTGGAGTGACAGAACAAGAAGGAATAACTTTAAATTGGAAGGGGGAGGAGTTAGATTAGACATTAGGAAGAAATTCTTCATGATGAGGGTGGGGAGGCCCTGCCACAGGTTACCCAGAGCAGTGGTGGCTGCCCCATCCCTGGAGGTGTTCGAGGTCAGGTTGGATGGGGCTTTTAGGAATCTGATCGAGTGGGTGATGTCCCTGCCCATGGCAGGGGATGGAACTGGATGAGCTTCAGTGTCCCTTCCAACCCAAACCATTCCTTGATCTTATGATTTTATTCTCTTTTAATATGTAGGCAGTTTTGCTTAGGAACCCTTGACCCTTTCTCAGAGCAAGGGGCTAATCTCTTCCAGCTTGTCGTGTATTTTTAATAAAGCCTGGAGAAAGCCACAGCTGCATTTTGTTATTGAAGAAGGCTGGGTAGAATGATTTAACACAAGATATTTAGGAAATCAGGCCTTGGGAAACAATGGAAAGAACTGAAAAGGGAAGTGAAGGTTGATTTCCACATCAGAGTGTGAAGCAATGAACAATGATAAGACAGAGTTCAATTTAGTAATGAAGAGAAGTTATCAATAACCTCCTGGTTTTACACCAGTGATAACAATATAATTAGATTTGCAATCAAAAGATGGAGATGAAAAAGCTCAATTAGTAAGATAAAAAAATGGAAATGGCAGAAAGTACAGTTTACTGGATTAAAGGATGTATAAAAGGTTAATTGGGAGCGAGAACTGAAGGGAAACTATTAGCAAGAATCTGGCAACGTTCAAAACAGTGTGGGGAAAATTACATGACAAAGCTGGGAACGGCACACCTTGGGAAGATAAGGCAATTACATACAGCCATCCCTCTGCACACAGACGAAGGAAAAGAAGATTATATATAAAAAAAATGTTATTTATGGTGAGCAGAGGGTGGCAAAGGGCCTCCTTCCATCTCAGTTTTGGGCCCCTCACTACAGGAGAGATACTGAGGCCCTGGAGCG
Source organism: Phaenicophaeus curvirostris (assembly GCF_032191515.1). Taxonomy (NCBI): domain Eukaryota; kingdom Metazoa; phylum Chordata; class Aves; order Cuculiformes; family Cuculidae; genus Phaenicophaeus; species Phaenicophaeus curvirostris. Next base: position 65,281,178 of record NC_091396.1, on the reverse strand, counting down.
TGACCAGAGAAGGGAACTGGTGGATGAGGTGCTCAGGGATCTGGTTTAGAAGTGGACAGATACGGTTGGACTCAATGATCTCAAAGGTCTTTTCCAAACAAGCAATTCTATGATTCTATGAACCCCTCAGTGATTCTGTTCCCTGGTCCTGGAATGTGAAACAGCTTCACTGGGGTGTGGGCAGGTGGCTTTGAACGTTTGGATCCATCTGTTTGAAGAAAAACAATGAAACTAGATACTATCATTGCCTTTCCCAAAGCTGTGCAAGTAAACAGTCTTTTCTGAATTGAAACCTTTAATGCAACACTTAAAAATTATTAGGATTTCTCTGCCTCTGAAAAAACTACTTGATGTGATGTGGGAAAAATCCAGGCACAGCTGAACTGATTTGCAGATGATGGGAAAGGCAAAATATGACATCAGTCAAAAGGGATTTGTGTGGGAGAGAAACAACGGCCTGAAAGGAGGTTGAGGTGAGGTGGGTGTTCCCTGGTGGACTTCACAGTGTGAGGTTTATGGTTAGATTCGATTATCTGTTCTCAGCACTGGTGAGGACACACATCAAATCCTGGGTTCTGTTTGGGCCCCTCTCTACAAGAAAGACATTGTGGAGCTGGAGTGCATCTAGAGAAGGGAATGGAGCTGGGGAACGGCCTGGAGCCCAGAGGTTCTGAGAACCGCTGAGGGTCCTGTGGTTGTTTAACCTGGAGAAGAGGAGGCTGAGGGGAGACCTCATTGCTCTCTGCAACTTCCAGAAAGAACGTTGTAGTGAGCCGGGTGTTGCTCTCTTCTTCCAGGTAACAAGTGATAAGACAAGAGGAAATGGCCTCAAGTTGTACCAGGGGAGGTTTAGATTGGATATCAACAAAAATTTCTTTACCAAAAGAGTGGTGAAGCCCTGGCACTGGGGCAGTAGTGGCATCTCAACCCCCAGAGGGGATTAAAAACCATCTAGACATGGCACTCTGGGACATGGTTTAGTCAGCACAGTGGGGTTGGGCTGATGTTTGGACTGGATGAGCTTAGAGGTCTTTTCCAACCTTAATGATTCAGTGATTCTATGATTCTGCAGACATTGCAAATACATTTAAAGAAGAGAGAAAATAAATTATGTAATTATACATGCATACACTGAGCTTAAATAGATGCAGACCCCACTGTGTGATGTAACAGGCAGTTCTTTCATTATTTAGTTGGACCTGTCAGCTATTTACATTTAATTTGTCCTTTTCCTGGCAGACAGTAATTAACCCAAGCTGCCTGGCCAACCAGTGGTGAAGACTTTGTGCTGGAGCCCAGCAAATTAAACTTTGATGCGACAATGATGACTGCCAGCTACTTAAAGGTGAATCTTAAAGGCTTTAAAAACCCTGCTCAAAAGATTCTGAAATGTGAACAGAAGCCTTTGGCTTTTGGTGGTAATTAGTAATGTAGTTAAACTGAATTTGAAATTAAGATGAGCACCCACACATTTTCCTGGAAGTTGATCTTCTCTGGCCAAGAGGACAATTTCACAATAAACCTGTTGGAGGTTGAATAGCTGTTCATTCCCAACCCAGGATTTTCTCTGCCTGTGGAATAAATCATAGAATCATAGAATTGCTTGGTTGGAAATGACCTTTGAGGTCACTGAGTCTAACCATACCTGTCCATTACTAAACCGGATCCCTCAGCACCTCATCTGCCTGGCTTTTAAACTCCTCCAGGAATGGGGGCACCTCCACCTCCCTGGGCAGCCTCTGCCAGGACCTGAGAACCCTTACTGCTAAGAATTTTTTCCTGATGTCCAATCTGAACCTGCCCTGGTGCAACTTGAGGCCATTTCCTCTCATCCTACCTCCTGTCGTTCAGGCAGAGACCAACACCCACCTCACCACAATCAGGTAGTTGTAGACAGTGATGAGGTCTCCCCTCAGCCTCCCTTTCTCCAGGTCCAACAGCTGCCTCTCAGCTGCCCTTCAGCTGTCTGAAATCCTTCAGTTCCATCAGTCCTTGGTCTTTGAGGACCAGTTGCCCACTTCACTTGAGCAGGAGCTCATGGTGCACAGTGATTCTTTGCTTTGTGCTAATGCGTCCTGCAGAACTAGGCGCAAAGCAGTGGATCTTTAAGAGCAAGCTGAGCCCTCTTCCTCTCCCACCTTTGCACAGCCAAGCACCCGACGGGTCCTCTTATCAGAGTACAAGACAGACTGTACAGAAATGACATTTTGACTGCATGAATCCTGTCTGTGCCGCAGTCCCTTTAGATGCCCTCAAAAGCAGCATTACCCATGTGTACATACTGAGGCTCCAGATACAGCAAATGAGGCCATTGATACGCACAGAGTTGCCACAAATAGGAGGTTTACATGTGGGTATTGTACTCATTTTGTCTCTTATGAGAGCAGCACTGCCACAAGGCCTGGATGTTTCTTCCAGGCAGGTTGTTCCTCCATCCCCTTGTGGGGCTTGTAGATTCCTGGGTGGAGACATAAATCTCCTGCTCTTGCAGCTTGATTTGGTTTAGCCAAGCAGGTAGTCTACATAGATGTCACTACTAATGACATTATATGTATAATGACAGCTCACACACTCTGTGACTCTTCTATGAATACTGCTGCCTCTGCTACACAACAAATCTACACTTCACAGTTTGATGACTGATAGCTGAGTGTGCCAAAGGAGACAGCACAGTCAGCTGAGAGACAGCTTGCTTCATCTCCTGTGTGTGTTGGAATTTCCTTTGGGTCTCACAGTCTTTAATATTATCTGGGATTATAATAGCAGATGAGAATATTTTTAGTATTCCTTTTGTTACTCAGTATTGCTTTTTCCTCCTCGCTGCTTCCCATCCAAAACTTGATGCTGGAGGCAGTTTAGAATTAATACTGTGCTTCTTCCTTGAAACTTTCACTAAGATTGTGCCAGGATCTGCCTCATTCCTAGAGGTGTTCAATCTCCCCTCTTTCAGCTGAAAACCATCCCCCCTTGTTCTGTCCCTACACTCCCTGATCAAGAGCCCCACAGCAACTTTCCTGTACATCCTCTAAATATAAATATTTAAAAGTATAGGACAGGGGCAGGGGTTGGATTTAAACTAAAAGAGAGGAGATTCAGACTGAGTATAAGGAAGAAATATTTACCAGTTAAGGTGGGGAAGCCCTGTCCCAGGTTGCCCAGAGCAGTGGTGGCTGCCCCATTCCTGGAGGTCTTCAAGGCCAGGTTGGATGGGGCTTGGAGCAACCTGATCCAGTGGGAGGCGTCCCTGCCCATGGCAGGGGGTGGAACTGGATGGGCTTTGAGGACAGAGCCTAGAAACTTCCACACACTGCAGAAATCTGCAAGAGGTCCCCTTTGGCATCACATCTGTCTTTGTCCCACCTGCTCTTCGAGCCTATTCCAACCCAGGTTCTGCAGTGTCAAGTGGTGCCTCCAAGATATGGACAGGTTGACAAAAGCTTTGCTGCGTGTTGAGGCTGTTGGCTCATCTATACCCAGTGTTTTCCGTGGACCTACTTCTGTTTTGTTCCGGTGGACTTTGTAAAGGAGGCTTTCTGCAGAAGGTAATCCTCAGACTGTTTCCCAAAACAGGCTTTAAATCTGACAAGTGAAATATTCTCAGAGTTATATACCATAAATTTCAGTGTTTTACAACATGTGCTCTAGGCTGGCAGCACTCCAAGAACGTTTGAAAAAGATTAAGGAATATAAAAGAATTAACAGTATTATACGACGTAAGATCTTACTGCTGCCTTGAAGCTGGGGTTTGACACATGTCACCAGGGTTTGGGGTCTTTTTTTTCCCCTTCTTCTTTGCAGTTCTTGACAGTCAGCAGGGTTCTTGCATTATTTAAATCAATAGAAACTGTACTTGGAGACATCAGTGTCCCTAACTTCAACATTTAAGATTTAAACTATATATCACATGAAGAGGATGGACCAGGCGATCCTAAAGGTTGCTTCCAACCCAAACCGTGATGTGATTCCATGGTTCTATGGATGCCAACAGTCTCGCACCAAGGTGGCAGAGTGCCTTGAAGCATTAAACACCCCTGAACAAACACTTTGCAGTTTCTGTCAAGGCAAAACCTTGTTCAGTACATCCTGCTGCAGATTGCAACCATGAAGATGGTTCCAAGAGTTTATTCACCACCATGAGCCCTTCACTCCACTGCTTAGAACATGCACGTTCCAGCTAGAGATCCAGATGTTGGAAAATACAGCTCTCTCCCATTACCAGTTAGAATCATAGAACCATAGTATAGTTTGGGTTGGAAGGGACCTGAAAGACCATCCATTTCCACCCTCTGCCATGGGCAGGGACACCTACCACTGGATCAGGGGCTCCAAGCCCCATCCAACCTGGCCTTGAACACCTCCAGGCATGGGGCAGCCACCACTGCTCTGGGCAACCTGGGCCAGTGCCTCACCACTCTCATGGTTAGGAAATTCCTCCTTGTTTCCAGTCTAAACCTGTCTCTCTCCAGTTACTACCCATTGTCCCTTGTCCTGTCACTACAAGCCTTTGTAAGCAGTCCCTCTCCAGATTTCTTGTAGTCCCTTCAGATACTGGGCTTCCCCCGTGTTACCATTTGCTTTCACGCTGCTCTGCCTTATGATGTCTGCTCTAAGGTCAGTGTTTACAGTTCATTACTGCAGTCCAGCCTCAATTACCCGTTACTTTCACACTAATGATCTTGGCTTTTGGGAGATAAAATACTAGTTTCAATAAATTCCTTTTGTCTGTGGCTCTCAGAAAGAAAAGCTTCTTTGCAATTTTCATTATTTGCCCCCCTCACCCCTGTGAATCAACTTCTGGATTTCCTTTTTTTGCCTCAAGAGTTCGTGACAACTGTAATTTGTGGTTTTAAATGCAGATTTCCTTACAGGTGAAGATCATTTAAAACCTCTATACGAGGTCTGCAGGACTGAATTACTTGTAAACAATAAGTGAGAATTAAATTTATCTCAAGATATCTGAGTTATCTCCCATAAATATAACTTTTGTACTATCTCCAATGTTGCTTTTGCTCAGAAGTGTTGCACCTTTAATTACCATTTGCTCCCTTTTATCCTCATCTTTTACTGGATACACAATAACAAATTTTTATATATGTATATATACACACACACCCCCTCAGAGCTCTTGCCCCTGCTTTCAGTAATTAAAGCACCCTAACAAAAAGAATTAAAAGTATTATTTTTACAAGGGCCTGGAGTGAAAGGAGGAGGGAGAATGGCTTTAAATTGGAAGAGGGAAGATTTAGGTCAGACATTAGGAAGAAATTCTTCACGATGAGAATGGGGAGGCCCTGGACCAGTTTGCCCAGAGCAGTGGTGGCTGCTGCATCCCTGGAGGTGTCCAAGGCCAGGTTGGATGGGGCTTGGAGACCCTGATCCAGTGGGAGGTTACCCTGTCCATGGTAGGGGCTGGAACTTGATGGGCTTTGAGGTCCCTTCCAACCCAAACCACAAATATAGGTGGAAGAGGGTGAGAAGTCACCCATCGCCATGCTCAACACCACTGCACAGGCTGCAAGCACAGTCTGGAGACTCCTCAGATAGACCCAAAGATAAATGGAAACCAAGCTCATTTCCACCAGCAGAAATCCCTCTAGATGACATCTCACCAGCAGCCTTTCCAAGTTCAAACCGAATTTAGATACAACTAAAATAAACCTCCAGAATGACGGCAACATTTCCCAGGGCAGCCCTGCAGCTGAGCTCTTCTGCTTTCCAGCAATAGCTGTTCCCACTGAGAAGACACAGCACCTACCTTCACAAGCCTGCAGATGGGCTCCCTCAATTCTTTCTAACAGGCTTTGTAGCTTCCTCAATCCCACGTCCTGCAGGTTTTATCCAACAGGTGATGAGAGGATGGTTTTCACACAGGTTGCTAATTAACTCTTTGTGAAGGCGGCTTTTTTATTTCCTTTTGTGGCTAAAAATACAAGAAATATATGTTCAAATCCAATGCAAGAGTCACCTTGTCAGCCTCAATTTTCTCTTTCATCAGTGGGGAGAAAAGATGTTTAAAGTGTTCTTTCAGCTCTACTCTCCACATAGGGATGAGATGCATTTTGTGATTCTACAGATTTTAATCGAAACCTAGATGACAAGGTATGGTGATCGTGTGTATGTTTGATAAGGTATATGCATGTGCTTTTGATCAGATGAATTCCACAGCTTGTGGAAAATGGCCTTCTGGGCTGTGAGTGCACTTTGGCAGCTCACACTGAGCTTCTCATCCCCGAGCACCCCAAGTCCTTCTCCTCAGGGCTGCTTTCAATCCATTCTCCACCCAGCCTGTAATTGTGTTTGGAATTGCCCCAACCCGGGTGCAGGACCTTCCTCTTGGCCTTGTTGAACTCCATGAGGTTCACACAGCCCCACTTTTCCAGCCTATCCAGGTCCCTCTGGATGCCATCCCTCCTCTCCAGTGTGTCATCCGTGCCACACAGCTTGGTGTCATCAGCCAACTTGCTGCGGGCACCCTCCATCCCACTGTCCACGTCTGTGTAAAGCTGATATTTAACAGAAAGTACATACTTCTTCCCTTCTATCCACTTTCTTCCTCTTGTGACAAATACAGTTTCCATTTACAGACTTTTCTCTGTCCGAAAGCAGAGGTTCGGGTAATAATGCGACTCCAAAAGCTAGAAATTTGAGGGATAAAAATGTCCTTTCCACGTTCCAGGAGACTCCTATAACTTGTGAACACAAGCAAGGCAGAAGGGCTTCGTGCCAGTGCGCTGTTCGCTGGCAGGTTAATAGCGTTTGGAGACTGAGCTGTGAGATTCATCTGGCACAAATTCAAATTGGATTTAAGGGCTTATAACCAGATAGAGCTGGTGAGCGATCCCAGCCTGGGTCCTTCACACAAGGCCGAATTTAAACTCTAGAGACAAATGCCTCCAAAATTTCAGTCGACTACGAATGTGGGTAATATTGATGTCTTCGGATGCTCTGGTGTAAAGGGAAAGAAATATTCTCTGCTGTGCTTCTATAAAGGATTTCCTCCTATCCTGATGGCATAAAGATCTGTTGAGGCCCATAAAGGAGGATGGATGTGCTCAAGAAGAAGGTAAACCCAGCAGAAGGTTCTGCTCACTGTGCCTCTCAATCTTCTTCTGGCATTGATCACCGAAGGTCGCTAACTACAGCTTAATGCTCTGGCTAAAAGGTAAAGAGCATTGACTCTGCTGGCAGAGGGGTTCTCCTGGGTTTTGAATTCCTGGAATAGTTCAGTGCAAGAGAATTTTGCTGTGTGTAAATATTTACCTGTCTATTCTCCTGCTTGGCAGGTGAAAATTAAACCAGCAGCCTGGGAGTATTCGACAGGTCTCCAGGGTCACACTGTTCATACAAGGATTGTCTGGGAAACAAGTGGCTCATGTAAAGACATTTTACCCACGATGTGGAGGAAGGATGGATTAACCAGCCACAGGAAAAGGTTCTGGGAAGTGTGCCCGGCCCCTCTGTCACCCCTCTGGCCACCAGTGCAATCCACCTCTGCTGGGAGAACAGTGGGAATGCCCACGGCATGGCATCTGCTCCCAAACCTGGTGTCACCTCCAGGCATTGAGAGAAGGTCCCCCTGGGTACAGGCTTAATGAAGGAAACATATTTCCAGCCTCTGGCAAAGCTCAGTAGCATCTCACGTGGGAGAAGCCTGTGAGAAGATGGGATCAGAACTTAGGTACTCAAATCCTTTCAGCACTGAAAGGGGCTCCAGGAAAGCTGGGGAGGGGCTCTTGGTCACAGATTGCAGGGATAGGACAAGAGGGAACGGTTTTCACCTGAAAGAAGGGAGATTGAAGTGAGATCTCAGGAAGAAATTTTTTCCTGTGAGGGTGGGGAGGCCCTGGCCCAGGTTGCCTAGAGCAGTAGTGGCTGCCCCATCCCTGGAGGGGTTCAAGGCCAGGCTGGATGGGACTTGGAGCAACCTGATCCAGTGGGAGGTGTCCCTGCCCATGGCAGGGGGTGGAACTTGGTGGGCTTTGAGGTCCCTTCCAACCCAAACCATTCTGTGGTTCTATGATGCTATGATTCTATAAATGTGAATACAGGCAACAACTTTCCTTGCTTCAGTTTTCCTGTCATTCTTCTGCATGTGAGCCTTGGCATGAGATATCAAAAGCAATAGGAATGGGTCACACAGCTTCCTCCTCCCATCTCCCTGGTGGGTGTCAGAGGAACAATGCCCAGCATCCATCCAGCTGGTGAAACCCTTCAAACGCTCCCTTATTACAGGGAAATAGGAACAATCTGAAGAGAGAAATTCTCATCCATCAGGGATGGATTTTATTCTCATCGTTAGCTATTGGGCTGTGAGCAGGGGAGAACTCTCCTAGCATGTAATGAATTATGCCATAATGATTGCTCAAAAATCATACAAATAACCACAACAGTTCATCCTAGAAATGACAAAATGAGTTGCATTTTCATGTCCTGGATTCCTTTTCATGTTTTGCATGGCTGAAGCTATTTGTTGAATTCAGCTGGAATTGGCAAATAGCTTGGGCTGCTCCGTGACTGTGTTCTTCGCTGAGATGAAATGATAAATGAGGAAATAAAAAAGCATCCGGCTGTGCTAAGGAGGTGAGGTTTATGCTCAGGACCTGGGCAGAGAAGCTGTCCTGCAACTCTGCAGGGTGGGCAGCCTTGCTGCAGAAAGCGTGCAAACTGCTGTCGACAGGCAGGCTCTGGTGGCTGACAGGTACCAGGACTGCACAGTTCAACCTCTTATTTTCATTGCCATGGTTTTTTCCCTCTTGTAATTTCTGTTTTTCAGTATTTGTGGGGAGCGGAGAGCAGACTGGCTGTTAATAGGAGCAGCTTCCTGAAGGTTTGTGCTTGAGCCATGGAAAAAAATGCCTTAAACAATATCAAACCATGATCCTGCTGTTATTTTCAGTACTTATTTAAAAGAATCATAGAGTGACAGAACAGTTTGGTTTGCAAGGGAACCTTAAAGCCCATCCAGTCCCACCCCCTGCCATGGGCAGGGACACCTCCCACTGGATCAGGGTCTCCAAGCCCCATCCAGCCTGGCCTTGAACACCTCCAGGGATGGGGCAGCCACCACTGCTCTGGGCAACCTGGGCCAGGGCCTCCCCACCCTCACAGCAAAACATTTCTTCCTAAGATCTCATCTCAATCTCCCCTCTTGCAGCTGCAAACTATTCCCCTTTGTCCCATCTCTGCCCTCCCTGATCAAGAGCCCCTCCCCAGCTTTCCTGGAGCCCCTTTCCATACTGGAAGCTGCTCTAAAGTCTCCCGCAGCCTTTTCTTCTCCAGGCTGAACAACCCCTGCTCTCTCAGCCTGTTCAAACCCTTACACAGAGGAAATTGCAGCTTCTTTGCCCCAAGAAGTCCAGGCTGTGTTGCCCTTGGGACACATGGCCCTGTGTGGGGACCTGTGCTTCACTCTCCACCAACACAATACTGAGGAAGATTCATGTTCTGAACTTCCCGTAAGACAAAGACAACAGCATACTCCGAACCACAAATATAAAGAAACAATGGAAGAAGGGCTTCAGATTTTGAACTTTTGTTGCTGTTACCAAGTGTGGGGTTTTTTTTTACATATTCCTTCTGATTCACCTGTCCTGCCTGGACAACAGACCAGGATAGCTCCAAGTATTGTACATAGGGTGGGACAACAACAGAGTTTGAGCACCTCTGTTAAAATCCATGTTTTCTTTTATGCTTCACTGGAAATAAACTTGCCAGTTCTTACTGTCATCAACCTGACTCCCTTCTAATCAAGGTTTACTTCTTCCTCCTAAGCCAGTTTGCAATGAAAAATGTTTGCGAGGCTGAGATTTTCATCAGACACTTCTAGCAGCAAGGTATGCAAATCCCACCTAATTTTGTCTAACCTCACCAGAACTGATTGAAAAAAGCAGCCTCACACTGCCCATGCCACGATTCGCATGGTAACACCCAATGGGGTGCTTTTGAATCCATAAATGCAACACTTTTTAAAAGAAGTAGGCACCTCAAGGAAGATCTATGTCTCTATATTTAATTTAAATTTAGAGTTCAGGCAGGAAGAGCCATTTTAAAACCACACTGGGAAAGCAGAGGCAGAATTGTTATGTGTTGTTAGAAAATGTGCGATTCCTTTCCTGGGATTTCAGCTGGGAATGGGCAGCTGGGCAAGGAGACACGTATGAAACAGCTGATCAGTGTCAACCTGCTTCAACCTAGTCATCAGGCTGTTTTTTCTTTCCATTAAGGCTCTCAGAGGGAAGAAAAAATTGTGATCTGTGTGTGATTGGTACAGTTCTACAGGAAACCAACCATCACAAATCCTCCTGCTCATAGATGACCATCATGTCTATTATTGTTACTAGTGATCATGGTCCTATTTTGCTATTATTCCTCTAAGAACTGTAGAAAAATACAGCCCTTGTCTTGTATTTCTTACAATCTTGATGTACGACATGAGAGAGCAAGAAGTGGTGGAACAGGGAAAAGACAAGTCATTAACTACATTAATAAATTGGGACTAGACTGAAGCATCCTCCAAAGCTTGTGCTGATGTACTACAGCTCTTCCTCTTGACTTCAGTGGTATTTCCTTCAGAGCTTTGCATCCATGGGTGGATCCAAGCATGCTTCTGAGTACTCAGAATAATAATAGCTAACAATAGCCAGATTGAAAAGCTATGAAGAATGGCAGGTCATTGTATCCAGTTCTCACCAGGTATTATTAGAATATGTCATAATGATGCAAGAACAGACCTTCAGCTACAGAAGAGACGAAACAAATCTGGATGTGGAAAGGATAAGCATAATACCAAATGCTTACAAGTGTGTTGGAGCCTCATACAAGAGAGAGAGTTGAGGCTGTTCAGCCTGGAGAAGAGAAGGCTCCAGGGAGATCTTAGAGCAGCTTCCAGTACAGAGAGGGGCTCCAGGAAAGCTGGGGAGGGGCTCTTGATCAGGGAGTGCAGGGACAGGATGAGGGGGGATGATTATAAGCTGACAGAGGGGAGATTGAGATGAGATCTTAGGAAGAAATGTTTTCCTGTGAGGGTGGGGAGACCCTGGCCCAGGTTTTCCAGAGAAGCATGTCTGCCCCATCCCTGGAGGTGTTGAAGGACAGGTTGGATAGGACTTTGAGCAACCTGAACCAGTCGAGGGGTTGATGTCAGAGGGTTTGGAATAGGGTGGGCTCTGATCAACCCAAATCATTCCATGATTCTATGAACACCACAGTAATGAACACCTGGAAACTGGCCCTGCTATAAGACCACAGAAAGCAGTGCCACACTAGCATTTGCCTTCCAGGTTTTTTAAGAGAAATAATAGCTGTGTCAGGACTCAGAGCTTAACCACTAAGAGCTGTTTCACTGGCTGTAGCTTGGCTGAACTTGATTGAGCAGAAGGGGAAGGGCAGTGATGCTCCGAGATCACCTGTAGTCCTCAGCAGTCAGTACTCCACAGTGTCAACCCAGCAACCATTGAAGGGACACACCGTAATGTACCCAGTTACAACAAAAAGATGTTTATTACACCTCCCGTGAGACTAGCAACCAGGACTCTGCAAAGTAGGGATTTACCACCTGCAAGTGCTCACATCTCTTTCCCACATACAGATAAAAGGCTGACATTTCCTCAAACCCCGTGATTTTGTACAGATCCCAGGAACTTACCCTTCACATAGCTGCGCTACATGCTGATGAGTCAATCTGTTGCATTGGATGTCTTTGGAGAAGGACAGAAATAATGCTGCCACTGTCCTGTGAAGAGAGTTGGAAGAGGAAATGTCAGCCAACGGCATATGTGGGGGTATTGTGCATGCAGGCACTGCAGCCGTGTGGGGACCAGACGGGCCTGGGCATCTGCTTGCAAAGATGAGGCCAGGCAGAAACGAATCCTGGCAGATGGCTGGATGCGGTGCTCCATCCTCTCCTTGTGCGATGGTCTTGCCAGCCGCTCTGAACCACAGAGCCGAGACTCCAGGAGACCAAGGAATGAAGCAGCTCAGTAGTAGGAACGCATTGCTCCTGCCACAGGCAAAATGAGTCAATTATTTTGCATTCATGTCCTAAGACTGAGCACAAAGATGTGTCCTACAGCATTGCTTAGCTCACAGGATATTGTTTTCTTGAGTGACACATTGAAAGTCATGGGTTTTCAATCATAGACAAGGCAGAGCTGGTACAGTTGGTTGTAGTAGCTTCCACCTGTAAAACACATTCCAGGGGAAAATGATTGTTTGCCATGTTCTGCTGGAAAAGTGATAGAGTAAGATGATTCCATTCCTCTGAATCATGCTTTTAGCTCCTCACTGTCTTCCCAGGTTCATTTCACACTTTCTGTGGCAGCATCCCCTGTACACAAAGCACTGTGTTACAAATGCTTGAATTATTTATCCATGTTTTCTTCTGCACTCATTTTCAAAACACTCTGATTGTCTTGCCTGGCAGTGCCCTACATGATGGTGTAAACCACTCATACCCAGAACAGAACATCAAGTCAACGCATGTGGAGCAGTCAGTAACTGAGAGGGTGAAACTATGAAGCTTAACAAAAAAAGACTCCTTGAATAACTAATTCTAACACAGAGCTCAGAGCCATCCGTGTTCAAGAAGGGAACAATGTGAGAAGTCTGTGTGGTGATGGAAAACTGGGATGGTTACAGAAATGGCAGAGAAATTCAAAGCTCTGTTTGCATTCATATTGCCAAGAGGCAAGAGGATTTTTTTTTCCTGGACCTTTGCTCTAAGGAGCCTTTCTTTGCTTTCAATGTATTCTCATGTGCAGAGAAAAGAAGTAACAATGTCAAAAAGATGATGAACATGTTAGAGTCGCAGAATCATAGAATGGTTTGGGTCAGAAATGGCATTGTCTGTGTGAGTATTTCACCATTGTGGATGCATTCCTATCTCACAGGGACAGCCCAAGATACACCCCCTAACACTGATATCACTCTAGGACTTGAAAAAAGAAAACCCCAAAGTTAGAAAAGGTTCTAATTATCTGACTTAGTGAATATCACAGCTATCAGTTCTTCTTTCCTTTATATCCTATTTGAATCCAGAAATGGCTCTACACTCATGATAGAAATTTGTAGTGATGAGGAATCCAACAAAAATCTTATGAAGTTTCTCCAGGATTAATGACATCGCTGCTTAAAAGTTGTGCTGTGTTTCTAAATCTTCCTTATTCATTTTCTAGTTATAGGAAAAAACAAAACAACTCTTCCATGGAAATTCAACAGCTATCCAACAGGAAGGGCTGGCATCTGTTCTTTTTCCCTTGATGCCTGAGAATTTGTTAGGCTGCAGTATCATAGAACCATAGAATCACTCAGTTGGGAAAGACCTTCGAGATCATCAAGTCAAATCATCTCTGTCCACTACTAAACCAGATCCCTGAGCACCTCATGTGCCTGGCTTTTAAACCCCTTCAGGGATGGGGACTCCACCACCTCCCTGGGCAGCCTCTGCCAGTGCTGAGAACCCTTTCAGTGAAGACATTTTTCCTGATGTCCAATATGAACCTGCCCTGACGCATCTTGAGGCCTTTTCCTCTCATCCTATCACTTGTCACTTGGGAGAAGAGACCAACACCCACCTCACCACAACCTCCTTTCAAGCAGTTGTAGACAGTGATGAGGTCTCTACTCAGTCTCCTTTACTCCAGGTTAAACAAGCCCAGTCCTTCGGTGTTTGTTTTTACATTTTCTAACAATCACTGCAATAGCTACTCATTAGCACCCTTTCCTCCTTGTAGTTTACTGCTCTCATAATTAATCTGCAATCTTAATTAATGGGATTTTTGTTATTGTTTCAAATATTAAGATAGCTGAGAGGGGATATTAAAGAGTTAAGCTAGATAATAGCTTCCTGACAGCTAGAAAGGCTTCAATTCACCTTCTGCCTGCTATGCGAAATGTGCATCATCCCAGTCATTGATCTGAAGGTCAGGTGGTACCAAATTCTTTATGGAAATCTAAGGACAGATCAATATAAGACGTAGTATGGACATAGCTAGCTCAGATATTTCTAGCAGAGAACCTATAAAGCTTATCAAATAGGCTGACTTCTCATCCAGATCACAATTTTCTCTATCTCTAATAGTCTAGCTACTGCTAAAGTATAGTTGGAAGGGAAAATATTGAATTATTATGTGATACCGTGTCAGATTAGCAAGCGATGCTTTGGGTGTGTTTTTCAAATTAATGAAAATTCCCCTACCACTACTGCTGTCAGAAAACCAGGAGGGTACAGGGCTGAAGGTGACTGTAGGTGAGGAAAGTGTGCAAGGTCACAATGGTAGACCAACCATGTGAAGAGAGTTGATACCCCAAATATAGAATCATAGAATCACAGAATGTTTAGGGTTGGGAGGGACCTTAAAGCCCATCCAGTTCCAAACCCCTCTGATGGGCAGGGACACCTCCCACTGGATCAGGTTGTTCCAAGCCCCATCCAACCTGGCCTTGAACACCTCCAAGGATGAGGCTTCCATGATTTCTCCGGGCAAGCTGTGCCGGGGCCTCCCCACTGTCACATCTGGGTACTTGCTTCCAGGTGCTATTAATATACAAGAGTGAAACAGTAATCACTTGAACAAGATGATGTGTTTTCCTTTAAAACCACAAGTGCCTCCTATTTCTGTTCAGGTTGGAAAACCTGATTTGCATTTTTTTTTTCCACAGCTTACTTGAATCTTTATTAAAATTCTCTCCCAAAAGTTGTAGGCATTAATTTCACACACCCATCCACTCCCAGATATGACATTTATCCCTTGGCAAGTCTGGAAACCTCAGGCTGTTCTAACAAGGGGTCCATTTGAGTTCCATGCAATGAGCGAGACATGATGTTGTGGGCCATTTCAAGACAGCCTTGTTTTCCTGCTTCCTAAAGCAGAATGAATCAGTAATTACAACCACCATAGGCACGTGACCCCTTGGAATTTTATTTCTAGTCCAATCACATCACTCTGTGATGAGCAATATAAAATAGTTTCGCCTGTTGGAAAATAAATCATATTACATTTTTGCATGCAAATACAGTTAAAGCTTATCTTCTTTAGTTGTGGAGGAACAAGAATTTCTTCTGGAATTGCCTCTTTCATCTGCATTTAGTAATCTTAATATTTGGGACACGAGATGATTTCCAAGCTATGTTTGCCAGTTGGGTTTTAATCCTTTGAGTTTTTTAGTTTGGAAACCAGTATGATGACGTTAATTTGCAGAAGTGAGATTAAAATAAAAACATCTTTGTGTTTGTACTCAAAGTGCAGAGATTTCCATGCCTGAGCACCAGAATGAATAAATACATATTCATTTGAATTTCTGCTCAATAAATCCTAGAATCATTTGGCTGGAAAAGACCTTTGACATCTTGAAGTCCAACCATACCTGTCCACTATTAAACCAGATCCATGAGCACCTCATCTGCTCATCTTTTAAACACCTCTAGGGATGAGGACCCCACTACCTCCCTGGGCAGCCTCTGCCAGTGCCCAAGAATCCTTTTGGTGAAGAAACTTTTTCCTGATGTCTAATCTAAACCTCCCCTGGTGCAACTTAAGGCCATTCCCTCTCATCCTATCACCTGTGACTTGGAACAAGAGATCAACGTGCACCTCACCACAATCTCCTTCCAGGCAGTTGTAGACAGTGATGAGGTCTCCCCTCAGCCTCTTCTTCTTCAGACTAAACACACCCAGCTCCCTCAGCTGCCTCTCCTACAGCTTGTTCTCCAGCCCCTTCCCAGCTCCATGCCCTTCTCTGGACGTGCTCCAGCACCTCAGTGTCCTTGGAGTGAGGGGCCCAAAACCAAACTCAGCATTCGAGTGCAAGACCTGACACTTGGCCTTGTTGTTCCACAATGGAGAAAGTCTCCTTCCTGGTTAAATTTCCTAAATAGGTCCAATTATCTTTTCAGGCTAGGAGGTTCAAAGTCTTAAAGCTGCATTTCCAAACACAGGAACGATGGGATAAAGAAAGGAAAGACATTACTGCAACCTTCATGCTCAAAGAGAACTGGAAGAGTTGCGAGAGGTAGCGACATTGAAAGTGAGTGACAGGTTTAAATGCTGTATCTATTTCAAATATAGAGAGAATTAATAAGTAATGAAGGTCATTAGTGGAGGGTGCCTATCTCATTTCATTGCCAGAGATAAAGCTCAGTACTACCTACACTGAAACACATTGTAGGAGCCTTAGTGGTCTCCTTGCGGATATCGCCAAGGATAAGGGTATCTGAATTGATAAATGAGTGATGATAACAAGGAAAGAGTGCCATGGCATTGGACTTAGGCTTCAATCCCTGAAAAATATGAAGTATTTGAATGGACAAAAGCACTGATGATGTTTGTTTTCTTACAACAGCAATACTGCAGTGGAACTAAAGGAGAAGGTGGAAACACTTAGGGAACTGGATCTCCAAAACTGAAGCTATAAGAGGCAAAATACTAATATTTGAAAGCAGCTACTCAGAGTGGATTCTTGGTGGCTCAGGCAAGTGTGTTGAGGTCTCTTACCTTTTAAAAAATAGACATGGAATTGTAGAATCATACAGTGTGTTGAGGTCTCTTACCTTTTAAAAAATAGACATGGAATTGTAGAATCATACAATGTTTTGAGTTGGAAAAGACCTTGAAGTTCACCCAGTTCCAACCCCTCTGCCATGGGCAGGGACACCTCCCACTGGATCAGGCAGCCAAAGGTCCCATCCGACCTGGCCTTGAACACCTCCAGGGATGGGGCAGCCACCTATGGGCAACCTGGGCCAGTATCCTACAAAACTCATCATGAAGAATTTCTTCCTAATGTCTAATCTAAATCTTCCCCCTTCCCGTTTAAAGCCATTCCCCCTCGTCCTGTCACTGTCTATGGTGTTAAGGTGTTTGAATAAAATAGATGAGATCTGGTGCCAAACTGATTGATTTGCACATGGGTGGTTAAGATGATTTCCTAAGTCTAGAAAGAATGAATTTTGATGGGAAGGCTGTAGACCCTCCTCATTACAGCTCTTAAATCAATATGTCGCTACGAAGCTTTGGAGTTTTGTTGTCTTCAGGTGACCTCTTAGTCCATGATAAATGTCCTGCAAAGTAGTTTTTAACTTGATATGAGGTGGAGTTTACAGTCTTGGGGATCATCCTTTGTTATTTTTATGAAGGAGCCTTTAAGAAGGGCAAGTAAATGTTCTTTTGACAAGATGAATAGCGGGATTTGCTCTAATTCTCACCTAATCTGGGCTATGCACAATCATTAATGCTATCTCCAAAGCCTTGATTTAATATAGCTTATGAAAAGAAGCTTAGTTATCGATATAATGGGGTATTTTTTCAGTAGATGAAAGCTTTCTGTGCTTCAGGAATATTGCTACATAAATGTTAATGTGGAAGAAATGGTTCAATATCCTACAGCAAGTGTAGGAGCAAGCAATGCCTAAATATTTAAGAAGCAAGAAGATAAGAACACCAAAGCTCGCTAATGTGGTCTGCACATATCCCACATCTGATCTATATTCTTTAAACCTGTACAAACAGCAGTGAATTCTTTTATTTACCAATGTAAGAGAGAGCTTCATAAAACCTGATTTAACTGCAAAATGGTGAATGAAAATCCTTTACAGGGTTATATGTAGAAATTTGTATTTATATTCAGACAAAGAGCAAAATTCCTCTTCTCCATGCTCTCCAAAGGAACTAAAAGCAAGCAGCCTATGTTGTATATTTTTTAAAGCCTTTAGAGTAACTGGGGGTAGGTGATACATGGTCCTTCCCTCAGGGTCTCCACCTGCCCTGGTAGCACTCGAGGATGCTTGTATCTCTCATAATCCTGTTAACACCTTATCTCCCAGCCTCTTCCGAGTCATTGTAATTCGATACATTCATCAGATGGAACATGAGTAAAAGAGAGATTTTTTTACGCTATGTTGATCCTGCCCTTACAGGAAAGGAAAAGTTTTGACTCAAGGAACACACTTGTGCTGTGGCACTGAACTGAGACCCAAAGAACCAAGCAAGAGCAACAGGTTCTCCACCTGCGTGACCTTTGGCAAGTCATTTATTTTCTGCCTTTATCACCCATCAGTGACTGGAGATGACATTCATTCCCTCATCTCTTCTGTGGATCTGATTTCTCTACTAACTCTCGATGCTGGGTTATTATTATGAGACCTCATCTGGAGTATTGTGTCCAGCTCTGGAATCCTCAACATCAGAAGGAGATGGAGCAGTTGGAACAGGCCCAGAGAAGGGCTACAAAGATGATCTGAGGGCTGGAGCTCCTCCCATAGAAGGACAGGCTGAGAGAACTGGTGTTGTTAAACTTGAAGAAGAGAATTTTCCCTATGGAGAGAAGATAATTCAGTACAGAAAGACTCAGGATTGCTTGGTTGATTCTCAATAACATGCAAGGCTCTGTACTCTGCACTGGTGAGGCCACACCTCAGCTACTGTGTTCAGTTTTGGGCCCTCCACTATGAGAAAGATATTGAGGTCCTGGAGCAGGAGTGACTGAGGGAATTGGAGTTGTTTAACCTGGGGAAGAGGAGGTTGAGGGGAGACCTTATTGCTTTCTACAACTACCTGAAAGGAGGTTGCAGAGAGGTGGGTGTTGGTCTCTTCCCCCAAGTGATAGGTGATAGGGCAAGAAGGAATAGCCTCAAGCTGCAGCAGGGGAAGTTTAGATTGGACATTAGGAAATACTTCTTCACAGAAAGGGTTATCAAGCACTGGAATGGGCTGCTCAGGGAAGTAGTGGAGTCCCCATCACTGGAGGTGTTTATAAGGCGGGCAGATGAGGTGCTTGGGGACATAATTTAGTAGTAGACAGGTATGGTTGGAGTTGATGATTTCTTTTCCAACCTAATGATTCTATGAATCCATTCATTTTGTTAATGCATTCCAGCCAGGAAAGGTAGGAGCACTTCGTAGCTACAACAAATTAAAGAGCTTCAAGAAATCGAAGCCTGCTCATCTCTGTGAAAGAAAAATTATGGAGTGACCAACTGGGTGTCTGCCTTCACCCTAGCCCTCAAAGAACAGCCATCGAGTAGTTTCTGTTGTAGTTGCTCACAAGGCTGGAAGATGAAGCAGTGGTTGGTTCAAGACACCTTGGACAGGACCAGCAGCTCACAGTTGAGCTTCTCCCAGAGGCAGGGCTCTTGACCGAGGGAAGGGACGCTCAGAAAACTCAAAGTTTGGTCATCATCTCAGGCTCATTGGGAACCAGGAGCAGATACGACGCATCACTGCTGAAACATATCCCAGGAAAAACAGCTCTGCTTTAAACAGGTACAGCTTTTAAGGATACAGATTTCATCCTAATCGATGGGAAAGTTGCATATTTCATCAAATGTATTGGCAAAAGCTTATAAAGGAAAGAAAAATGTTAAATGAGATTTCTGAGAGGTGCAATTTTTACATTTTTCACACTTACTTAGTGAACAGAATATCTTTGGAAACTCCTGAGTGCTCACAGTTGCCACCTACCACACTGGTTCCTCGAATCTTTGAGAGGCAATCAATCCCACTTTGGGAAATGAGCCCAAATAGTTTGGGTTTTGTTGAAAAACAGGTGCTTGTAAAAAAAAGTAAGCATTGATTCTCTGAGCTGTAAGGTGGTCACAAAGTTTGGAAACTGAACCATACAGGATGCATTTTAGCTCACCATTTTCTTTAAGAATGAAGTCACAGAGATGTGAATAAGGGTCATTTATAAGAAATTACTTCTCCTAATATAGGCTATCTGAGTAAAAAAAGATCAAAAGAAAGGAAATATTCTCAATTTACCTGCTTTTGGAGGACCTTTTTTTTTTAAATGTAGTAGGATTTTTTTTTCTCTTTTTGCTTCCTTTTGATGTTGGATTATTTTCTTCTGGCTAATGTCCTTATTTAGTTAGAGATAATTTCGATATCACTGCCTTTCATTTCCTGAATTGCAAAATTGAGGGAGAAGTTTTGTCTCCATAAATGAAAATGCCATCAGTGTGGTGAGGGACTTGGCTGGGAGCAGGCTGAGCTCATAATTGCCAGACTCTTGTCCCTGCAAGGCGCTGCATGGGGACTTGGTATTCTAATGAAAGTCAGTTTACTGATGTGTCAGGCAATCATCTGTCTGCAGAGGAGGCACAGTGGTTACGACTACTGTGCACAGACCATAGAATCATAGAATGGTTTGGGCTGGAAGGGACCTTAAAGCCTGTCCAGTTCAAAAATACTGCCATGGGCAGGAACACCTCCCACTGGATCAGGTTGCTCACAGCCCCATCCAACCTTCTTCTGATCAAGGTCCCTTCCAACACAAACCATTCTACAATTCCACAGTGGAGCTTCACATGTAGACAGACTTTTTAATTTTAGGAGATTTTGGGGTCTGCTTTAATGTACAGGCAAGAGTGTCACCTGCAAACACTATAGGGTATCCACAGGCTGAGGCCAAAGTACCCAGACAAGTAAGTGGGGTCAAGGTGACTCCAAAAAAACAAAAACTGAGTGGACCATGGTGCAGCTGGGAACACAGCTAAAACCAGGAATTAATTCAAAGACTTACATCTAGAGCATCTGATAATGCATCTCACTGTTTTGGCCTTGATAGATTCTGCCCCTCTATTCTTCTCTTGTGAGACCTCATATGAAGTGTTGTGTCCAGTTCTGGAATCTTCAACAAAAGAAGGATATGGAACTCTTGGAACGAGTCCAGAGAAGGGCTACAAAGATGATCCAAGGGCTGGAGCACCTCCCATACAAAAGGAGGCTGAGAGAGTTGGGGTTGTTCAGCTTGAAGAAGAAAAGGCTCTGAAGAGACCTTATAGCGACCTTCCAGCGACCTTCCAGTACCTGAAGTGGCTACAAGAAAGCTGGGGAGGGACTTTTCACAAAGTCTTGTAGTGATAGGACAAGGGGAAATGGGTATAAACTGGAGAGGGGCAGATTTAGACTAGACATAAGGAGGAATTTCTTCACAATGAGGGTGGGGAAGCCCTGGCCCAGGTTGCCCAGGGAAGTTGTGGCTGCCCCATCCCTGGAGGTGTTCAAGGCCAGGTTGGATGCAGCCTTGGGCAACCTGATCCAGTGGGAGGTGTCCCTGCCCATGGTAGGGGGGTTGGAACTAGATGATCTTTAAGGTCGCTTCCAACGCAAACTATTCTATGATTGTATCATTCTCTATATATCCAGTATATGAACATATGTGTATACGAACATTATAAATATCTATAAAATAATCAAGTCACATGAGTGTCAATATTTATTGCCTGGAAACAGTTTGATTTGTTTTTCCATGTAATGAAGAATTAATAATATTGCAATTGCTTGTATTTGAAAAGCAATACTGATAAAATGTCATCTGTATGTTACTAGTTTAAGTTTTAATTAGGCTAGGCAGAGTTTAAATTAGACTCCAGATACACACAAAGACTGTTTCAATTAGAGAAATCTCTTGTGATCTAACATTCCCAGCTTTAAAGTCATACTGCATTAATATTTTATTACATATTTAATAACACTTCTTCATAACCAAGAAACCAATGCATATATCTGAAATATGTGCATTTAAAGAGCTGCTGACACGACATGGGCAACTTTGAAGAATATTCTATTTGGGAATTGATTCAGCTTGGGAGAAATTCAGAAATAATGTTTAAGTGGGGGGAGCTGAATAGATCACACATTTGCACAGGTCTGGAACAAAAGCCCAAGGTTGCTCCATCACTTATTTTAAGTGTAAGAGAACATTTCTCTGCAGTCAATTCACATTCACAGGCACAAACCACTCCTGAGTACCTTACTGAATCAACTAAAGTGAATTTAAAAGAAAAGACCAAGCCTGGACAATAAAAGGGAGGAAAACCATTAATCATTAAGGGATTTTTATGTAAGCCCTAAGTAGAGTCCTTTTGGAAATCCAGTGAAGTCAGCATTTAAGGTCCTATGATGAAAAATGTAATATTGGGAATTATCAGCTTGGTAAAAGCAGCCATTACATTTAAAAGTGTCTGTTTCATGACAATGTCTTTGGAAGATCTGATGTTATTGTTATCAGTACTAATAATGTACTCTAATATAATAACAGAACCATAGTATCGTGGAATCATAGAATCACTAGGTTGGAAAAGACCTTTGAGATCATTGAATCCAACCATCCCTGTCCACTAATAAACCAGATCCCCAAGTACCTTGTTATTTAAACCCCTCCAGGGATGGGGACTCCACGACCTCCCTGGGCAGCCTCTGCCAGGGCCTGAGAACCCTTTTGGTGAAGAAATTTTTCCTGATATCCAATCTGAACCTGCCCTGGTGCAACTTGAGGCCATTCCGTCTCATTCTATCACCTGTCACTTGGGAGAAGAGACCAACATCCACCTCTCTACAACCTCCTTTCAGGTAGTTGTAGACAGTGATAAATCATATAAGAAGAAGAAAAAAGAGAAAAAGAAGAAGAAAAAGAAGATGATAACCTGAGTGGCCTGATTTAATACAGTAGTAGTAGTAGATGAAAAAAGGTCTCTTTGAGTAGCAGAATTGGTACAAATGGACTGAAAACCTGCAGTGTTGGAGGAATCCAAAGCTTGAGTCCAATTTGCATGCAAGCACCATACCCTTTCAGGTGATAATATTGATGAACGTGGAGATGTGAAGACAAAAACAACAGCCTGGAGAGACGTTTGGTGTCAAAGATATTCACTTTGGCCTGGTTGAATGACACTCACCAGTAATCAGCTGGACTGTGTTGGAGAACAAGAAGCAGGGCTGCAGCTTTTCTTCTCCAGGCTGAATAGACCAGGCAACTTTAGCTACTCCTCATATGGCTTGCCCTCAAAACCTTTCACCAACATTGATGAAATCAGAAATAAAACCCCATACTAGACTCTGGCATTCATCTGAAGTAATAACATGATATCATTCACCAAGAACAAAACATCACAGCTCATAATGGCTTTAAATTGGAAGGGGGAGATTTAGATTAGACATTAAGATGAAAACCTTCACACTGAGGGCTGTGAGGCCCTGGCCCAGGTTGCCCAGAGCAGTGGTGGCTGCCCCATCCCTGGAGGTGTTCAAGGCCAGGTTGGATGGGGCTTGGAGCCTCCGATCCAGTGGGAGGTGTCCCTGCCCATGGCAGGGGGTGGAACTGGATGGGCTTTGAGGTTCCTTCCCACACAAACCATTCAATGATTCATTCAAATCTAAAGAGAAACAGTGGCTGCTTAACCAGGATAAGAGTCTGGAATTGTAGACAGATTGAGTAAACAATGCAGCTTCTTGGTGTAACCAATTGCTGACCCTCATGACTCAGATGAAGCCTTTTCTCCCAGCGAAATGAGATTCCTAATCCCTTGGCAGTCGTGATGTGTAAAGTCCTCTAGTCAAACGCATCATTAATTTAAGAATAGTTTAAATGAATACGTTGGTGTAATTAATTCCTAATGTATTCATAATCTGGGCTAAAGTGAGTGGTAATGCATGAGTCCGTGTCAATTAAGCTGTTTAACTGGATTAAGGAGTGAGCCAAAATCGCTTCTATCAGCAGGAGTCTTTGCTCAGATGCTCTCAAGCTGCCCTTAATTGTTCATTTTAGTGGTAAGGTGAGGACAGGAACCTTTGGGAAGGAGAAAGCAGTTAGCGCGCCACGTAGCTTGACCCACCCAGCACATCAATACTGCAGCAGCTGATAGATCTTGGGGGAATGGGGTTGCCTTGTATAAAAAAAACCTAAAGGACATATTTTCACCCATCTGCAGGTATGCAGAACACTAAGTTTAGGAAGTTTGCCTTGGAAGCTGAAATTTCTACAGATTTCAGTGACCCTAAAAGCTATGCTTGTGGAAATAGGCAAGCAAAGTTAATTCTAAATGATTCTTCCTCTTCCTTAGCCCCTGCGTTTCTTCTCATGACAATGAAGTTATAGACGAAAACATAGCACGTCACCTCTGTGATCATATCTGTCATATCGTCTGCCTCTTATGGAAGGTGCTCCAGCCTTCGGACCACCTCTGTGGCCTCCCCTGGTTCTCCATCAGTTCCATGTTCTTCTTATGTTGGGGATTCCACATCTGGACACAAGACTCCAGGTGGAGTCCACAAGCCACTCACAGTGGCTGAGTAGAGGGGCAGAATCCCCTCCCTTGCCCTGCTGGCCACGCTGCTTTGGATGCAGCCCAGGACACAGTAGGTTTCTGGACTGTGAGCACACATTGCCAGCTCATGTTGAGCTTCTCATCAATTAGTGCTCCCCACATCCTTTTCTGCAGGGCTGTTCTCAATCACATCATCATCTGATGTTGTGACTCTCTTGAACAGCCTATGTAAAATATCTTCCATTTCCTTATTTTCAGTGTCACGCATGGTAGTTTGTGATTATTTTTCTTTCCAGTGTGCTGCTTTTATTACCAGTCTTACTACACAGACATTCTGCTGCAGGGGAAACACAAGGCTGCTCAAAGGGGGCAGATAATCCATATATTTTCATTGTGTATTAAATTGGACAGAAAGAACAATTTTAATGAACATTTTCAAAACATTTCTAGTGCACTCATGAGGCAGGAAAGAGTAACAGGAGTTGGTAGATGTGAAATGACAGACAAGTTGTCTCTGAATGATTATACAGATGTTAGATAAACCATCTTTACTTTAACAAATATTCTGCATTGGGTTTCTATACACTGGATATATACCAATAAACATAGCCTGGAGACAAGAAGGCTAATGGGAGACCTCATCACTCTCTAAAACTACATGAAAGGAGGTTGGGGTGGGGCGGGTGCTGCTTTCTTCTCCCAAGTTACCAGCACTAGGATGAGAGGAAATGGCCTCAAGTTGCACCAAGAGAGTTTTATATTGGCTATCAGGAAGAAGTCCTTCACTGGAACAATGGTGAAGCCCTGGCAGAGGCAGCTCAGGACAGTGGGGGAGTCTCCATCCCTGGAGAGGTTCAAAGAATGCGTGACCATGGAAATTCAGGACATGGTTTAGCTGGAACGGCGGGGTTGGGCCAATGGTGTTGGACTGGGTGAACTTAGAGGTCTTTTCCAACCTTAATGATTCTAGATTCTGTGATTCCATACTCCAGTATGAGTGGTTTGTCATTAGAAAAAAAGCATCGGAGACTGAACAGCTTGCGTGGTAAAATTCCTTCTGCGCCATGGATGGAAAAAGCTATTTGAACTAGACAAATCTAAAATGAGAGTTGTGAGGCAGTGTTTTGAGAAACAGCTATCTTTAGTTTTGTTTCAGTGAGAAAGTTCCGAAAATATCTTGTCACTGCATTTTCTCTTTGTAGGGATGGAAGCATTGAGAGAAATGCCAGGCTGGGGGATTCGTTAAGCAGTACTTTCAAGGTGGGATTTGACTTGGAGCTGTCTGTGTGCTGCCTCCGGCTTTTGGACTAAAGGATGCAGTCTGGATTTTTCAGAGTCTTAAAATACTTTGAATATAGTTAATTTTTTTTTAACATGTTGGATTTCTACTGATGAACAGCAGGAACCTCAGAGGATCAGATGCCCTATGAACAGAGGAATCATAGAATCAGAGAATGGTTTGAGTTGGAAAGGACCTTAAAGCTCATCCAGTCCCACCCCCTGCCATGGGCAGGGATACCTCCCACTGGATCAGGTTGCTCCAAGCCCCATCCAACCTGGCCTTGAACACCTCCAGAAATGGGGCAGCCACCCCTGCTCTGGGCAACCTGGGCCAGGGCCTCTTCACCCTCAATGTGAAGAATTTCTTCCTAATGTCTTCCTAAATTTTCCCCCTTCCAATCTAAAGCCATTTCCCCTCTTCCTGTCATTCCATAGCCTTGGAAAAAGTTCCTTCCCAGCTTTCCTGGAGCCCCTTTCAGTACTGGAAGTCTAAGGTCTTCCCGGAACTTTCTCTTCTCCAGGGTGAACAATCCCAATTCTCTCAGCCTGTCCTCAGAGCAGAGGGGCTCCAGCACTTGGACCATCTTTGTAGCCTCCTCTGAACCAGTTCCAACAGTTCCATCTCCCTCTTACGTTGTGGATTCCAGAACTGGACACAGGACTCCAGGTGGGGTCTCATGAGAGTGGAGTAGAGTAGATAGGATAATGGTTGGTTTTATTTTTTTAAATTATAGTTGTTGAAGTCATTACAGCATTCCAAATTGTCTCATCTTCTTGGTAGCTTGATGAGGACATTACCGGACTTCCCTGCAGTCCAATAATCTGCAGAACAGCCAGGAAAGGGAGCTTCCTTGTAACCAAAATTAGCAGCATATTAACATTCCATTGACATTTGCATTAAATATCAAAACTGAGGAATTGTCCCCTAAAGAGAAAGGTGAGATGGGTTTGCCCCTACCTCTCACTGCTGACCAGTGCCTGCATCCATCCTTGTTTGGAAACAGATGGAAACCCACAAGATGATGGACCTACTTCCCAGGCTGGGGTACCTGTTGCTGGTGTTTTAGGGTAACCCACTGGCTGATCAGGCACTTGAGGAGCTGGATATTGGGCTGTTATCCCTGCTAAGCCCATTGCTGGCTGCTGCTGCTGCAGGCACAGGGACCCCAGGGAGCACAGAGTGTGCTGAACACCCCCATCTTCCTGTTATTTTTCTGCAAAGCTTTCTCTTCAATCAGTGTTCTCCACAAGAGGATTGGGGAGACACAATAAGCACAAGGGCCCCAAGGCTCACAACCCTCAGATAAGCAATTTATGGACTTTCCCATGGACTTGTAACCCAAAATCTGAGACATTGACACTGCAGTGACCACCACTGAGAGGTGGTAATGCATGAACCTCCAGTCTCAAGCACTGCCTGAACCTGTCATGGCCCAAGGTCATTTCAGATATCAGTTTGTTTCAGCTGTTGTCAAACTCTCACTGAATTACCACCAAAAGTATATTTTAGGTTTAAGTTAAATTCTTGTAGTAGAAACTTGTGGTTATTCTACACAGAGTGAACTACCTATGGCCCCTGGATCTGATCCTGGTTTTTTGCCTTCCCAGGAATTCTGGCACAGTGAGAGGACAGAGGGGAGACCCAGTGGTGTCTGGAGTCAGTGGGAAGTCCCAGAATTGGGGAAGAGTGGCTGGAAAGCTCACAGGTGGAAAAGAACCTGCGCGGGTGCTGGATGAGAGCAGCTGAACATGAGCCAGCAGTGGCCCAGGTGGCCAAGAAGGGCAACAGCATCCTGGCTTGGATCAGTCATGGTGTGACCAGCAGGAGTAGGGAAGGGATTCTCCCCCTGTCCTGAGCACTGCTGAGGCTTCAGCTTGAATCTTGGGTTCAGTTTTGAGCCCCTCACTCCAAGAAGGACATTGAGGGGCTGGAGCAGGTCCAGAGAAGGGAATGGAGCTGGGGAAGGGTCTGGAGCCCAGGGACCTAGGGCTGTTTAGCCTGAAGAAGAGGCTGAGGGGATACCACATCACTCTCAGTAGCTCCTGGAAAGGAGGTTGTGGTGATGTGGGTGCTGGTCTCTTCTCTCACGTAGCAAGTGATAGGATGAGAGGAAATGGCCTCAAGTTGTGCCAGGGAGGTTTAGACTGAATATTAGGGAAAATGCCCTCACTGACAGAGTGGTGAAGCCCTGGCAGAGGCTGCCCAGGGCAGTGGTGGAGTCTCCATCCCTGAAGGGATTCTAAAACTATGCATTTGGGGACATAGTTTAGTCGGTATGCTGGTGTTGGGCTGATGGTTGAACTGGATGATCTTAGAGATCTTTTACAACCTCTATGATTCTATGATTTCGGGTGTTCATCTCTTGTAGTGCCCTCGGCTGCCTTAAAGCACAAGGACAACAAGGTCCCACTGAGTTTTCTTGAAGTTTTCAGTTGTTATTTCTTAGCACAAGAAATTGCTGTTCAGCCTCCAGAGAGGGGATTATTACACAAACTCTCAAATCACTAAAAAGTTGTTGTGAGAATAATGTGTTCTCTAATGTAAAAAGTTCAGAAAGTGCAGAGACAACAAGAAATGAATTGAAATGACGTAGCCAACACCCATTCACACATAAAACCCACCCTAAAAATAAATATCCTTAAAGGAGGGTACAATAGAGCTGTTGAATTGACAGGGAATCATTCCACAGCCCTAATCCAGCATCTCTTATCTCTAAAACCCTGCTGCCATGAATTCCCTGTGCTCTGGAGGAAACTCTGATTTGAAAAATACCACTATTAATTGATTCCACAAATTAACTGCTAATCCGAGAGTCCTGATTATGATTAGTCTTCTAATCAATTTATTTGATAGAAAGCTTTTAAAATTTTCCAAATTACAGTTCAGCTCTTTTCTCTTTTTTCACCCGTTTCATCTAATTAACTGTTTTTCCTAGCAGTGAAAAGCAAGATCTTCCTTTCTTAATTGCCTCTTGACCCTTTCTTGCTCTCCAATGTGGTTGCATATAGAGGTTCTTCATCATGAGAAAATTAAAATGCTATCAACGAATTAAAAATATTGTTTGACCCAAAGGCAACTTCCCAGCATGTCTGTGAATCCTTCACAGTTATATTTACAGAGCTTTGCTGGGGAAAGTCTGACTCCCCGGCCCACTGGATTGCCCTTCAGTTAATGCATGCAGATGAACCACCTCCCTGGTGGCTCTGCAAGAACTGGCTCAGTAATTATTTGTTGCAACACCAGGAATGACAAGTTTGCAGTGTAAGAGCGAGCTGTGCTGCCAACGGAGCAGGGCAGATGTCCCCAGCTAGTCGAGGAGCCGTTGGGAAGATGTCTCACCACGTTGCAAGACTGACCTCAGGCACACATTTTATGTTCTGGAGAGCTGGGGCAGCAAGGAGGACTGCCTCGAGACAAGAAGAAATAAAGCACGGTGCTGAGCTGTCACATCCGTGGCTGTTGAATGATGGTTGCTCTTAACTTCAACCTTCATCAGATGGAGGGATTTCCAGAGTGTGCTAAAGCTTTCCTTGCCATTCTTCAAGGTGAGATTTGGAATGGAATGCAATGGAAGGGAATGGAATGGAATGGAATGGAATGGACCTTAAAGATCATCCAGTTCCACCCCCTGCCATGGGCAGGGACACCTCCCACTGGATTAGGGGCTCCAAGCCCCATCCAACCTGGCCTTGAACACCTCCAGGGATGGGGCAGCCACCACTGCTCTAGGCAATCAGGGCCAGGGCCTCCCCACCCTCACAGGAAAACATTTCTCCCTAAGATCTAACCTAAATCTCCCCTCTTTCAGCTTCAAACTATTCCCTCTCATCCTATCCCTGCACTCCCTGACCCAGAGCCCCTCCTCAGCTTTTCTGGAGCCCCTTTCAGTACTGGAAGCTGCTCTAAGGTCTATCTGGAGCCTTCTCTTTTCCAGGATGAACAACCCCAACTCTCTCAGCCTGGCTTAATGGCAGAGGAGCTCCAGCTCTACTCTGGACTCACTGCAGCAGATCCATGCCCTTCCTGTTCTGAGAACTCCACAACTGAACGTGAAAGGAACATGTTATGAAAAGTTAGGAAACAATTATTTTGTTGGAGACACTGTCTATATCACAATATCCTCTCTAGATGAGATCTGAACGATATCTTAAGAAGAAATGTTCTCTTGTGAGGGTGAGGAGTCCTTGGTCCAGGTTTCCCAGGGAATTGTCTCTTCTGAACAAAACCATTCTATGCTTTTCTGATTACTGAAATATCTCACAACTTCTGTATGGTTTAACTGTGTGGTCAGGTTACTTCTACTCTTCTCCTGTTCATCCTCATTCTCCAGGGACTGGTGGTTTTGGGTTCCTCTAAATGCTACCTGCTTTGGGAACCTCCTCAGCTCTCCCCAGCCCTCCTCTGCACTTTCCATCAACACAAGGATGCTTACTCAGAAATCCCACCTTGTTGTGTACACCTTGTGCTCTCACCCCCGCAAGCAGCCTCGTTTTGCCTGGGTCTCACTCAGCAGATTTGAAGAGGGAGTCCTCAACCACAAGGCACCGCTGCGTAATTACACCACGGAGAAACACTGTGGCTGGGATATAAAGTCTTTGCCTGAAGAATCGTTGTTGTTATGCACAGCAGCTCTCCAACAGTGTTGCAATCTTTTGGTGTCAGTTAGATGCAAGTAAGCAGTGACAATCATTGTGATTAAAAGGACCATGGATTTTTACCCAAAAATACGAAGTACTCCCTCCCTTTTCTT
Source organism: Phaenicophaeus curvirostris (assembly GCF_032191515.1). Lineage (NCBI taxonomy): Eukaryota > Metazoa > Chordata > Aves > Cuculiformes > Cuculidae > Phaenicophaeus > Phaenicophaeus curvirostris. The sequence continues at coordinate 65,251,106 of NC_091396.1, read as the reverse complement.
TACAAGTGGTTTTATAGTAGGTGAGCAATTGAAAAGCCACATGAGAACTCTGTTTTATACATAAATACACTTTTTAAAATAGCAGATTTTAGCAGCTGAGTGATGCCAGGTTTCTTCCCATGGATATCCGAATATTTAGAATATTCTCTTAGTGCAAAGAAGAGAAGTCCATGCCATTTTCCTCATGAATGGAGAACATTCGTGCGCTCACAGCTGACGACAGGCACAGTGTTCAAGCACGCTGTGATCATTTACAGCTGAATGGCAGTTGAGTCATCTGATAGCTGTAAAAACCATGAGTTGCAGTAATGTGCCAAAAGGACTTCTTTTCCTGTAGCACACAAAGCAGTGAACCATGACGTACAGGTGAGCAAACTATGGACCACTCTGTATTTACACTTGCCAATCTGAGCCAGCTCTGATACCCTAGGAAGAAAATGGATTTTAGAAACAGTTTTCCAGCACAGATCTGGGGGGCTGCTTGCTATAGGAACAGTGACACAACTGACTTTCTCCTTGGAGCCTTCTCTCTCTGCTTCTCTGGCCACGATTTTGCTTCTTCCTTCTAAACAAAGAATGACAAAGGGTAGATTAAGCATCACCTTTTGTTTCCTTTTCTTCATTCACTGCTTTTCAAATGCTTCTTATTCTTTTGCGCACCTTCCCTACCTTTTCCCTCCCCATCACTGTATCACCTCCCATCTCCTCTCATAGGAATCCAGCATCTCGTCTGGCTCTTCCCCCAGCAATACAAACAAGACTTCCTTTCTCCTGTCTTAGGACAAAGCAAAGCCGAACCGTACCACTGTCTCTGCTCGGTTTTCCAGTCACCACTCTGTATCTGCATTTTGCCACAGCTTGCTATCTTCTTTAGAACTTCATCTGCATGGACAGTAATTTCCTGAGGGCAGATACTGGTTAGTATTTGTATGGGTTCAAGGACAGCAGTGTTGATAGATTTCCTGAGGCAAAGAGGTCCAATACTGGTGGGATACCTCCAGGTTGTGACTCTGTCTTGGTCAGTTGTCACTGACTTCAACTGGAGTTCGAAACTCATCACTTTTACCATGAAAAGAACTGCAAAGAGAAGGCATTGGTTAAATACATTCGTGTAGAGCATGACTAATGGATCATTTAAGATTAACCTACATGCACAACATGTTTTAAAATCCTAGATGAGATCCCCAAACTTGCACTTCTTGCAGGCAACTTTCCACCCATCTACTCGGTGTCACCTCCCCTTAGCTTCAGCTCACAGCCAAACACTAGAGTTGCTCTAACAAAATAGTTACCTTACGTAATGCACAGGCAAGGTAATGGGTTTCCCATTAACATTAGGATTGAAAAGCCACTCATTGATTTAGCTTCATTATGAAGATAATCACTAGGTATTTTTCACTCAGGTGTTTCTAATGAAAAATGGCTTTCCCATTCATTAAGTTGTCAAATTCTAATGGACCTGTAGTTACAAGAATCTCACATACAAAAACTCAGTCCCTGCCTGGTGTGCTTGCAGGTATAAAATACAGAGTATACAACAACAGCACACTCAGCTCCCCATGAGCTTGCTTGGATGCTCGTGCAACAGCACATTGAAAGAAAATCCTTCCAAGGCAAATATACCCTGCCTCATCCTTCTCAGATGACATATTACATGTCCTGTAACCAGTGGGATGAGATTGTAACCGATGTGCCGCAACAGTTCTTGTTGTGCTCTAAATTCAGCTATCCGAGAAAGCAAAATTAGTCTTTACAGTTATTCAGGATTGGAGTGGTTTGCAGAAATGTCAGGAACCTGTCTATCATGCTGTTGCATCACCATATGATGGGTAAAGACATATTCAAGCACATGTTCAAAGTAAAACTAGCAGAAAGATTGGGAACCTAGCAAGTCACAAAATTATTCACCTGAGGCTATAAGGTCCAAACATGCCCGTGTACACCATCTTTCTGGATGGAGGGAGCATGAGATGAAAGACTTGCCTATTCATAGACTCGTGGAATCAAAGAATGGGTTTGGTTGGAAAGGACCTTAAAGATCATCCAGTTCCAACCCCCCTGCAATGGGCAGGGACAACTCCCACTGGATCAGGTTGCTCCAAGCCCCATCCAACCTGGCTTTCAACACCTCCAGGAATGGGGCAGCCACCACTGCCCTGGGAAACCTGGGCCAGGGCCTCCCCACCCTCACAGCAAAACATTTCTTCCTAAGACCTCATCTCAATCTCCCTCTTTCAAAAGAAAATCTTTCCCCCTCATCCTATCCCTGCACTCCCTGATCCAGAGCCCCTCTCCAGCTTTCCTGGATCCGCTTTGAGTACCAGAAGCTGCTCTAATGTCTCTCTGGAGTCTTCTCTTCTCCAGCCTGAACAACCCCAACTCTCTCAGCTTGTCCTCATATGGGAGGTGCTCCAGCCCTCTGACCATCTTTGTCGCCTCTGCTCTAGACTCACTCCAACAGATCCATGTCCTTCCTGTGCTGAGAACTCCAGAAATGAATGCAGGGCTCCAGGTGAGGTCTCACCAGAGCAGAGCAGAGGGGCAGAATCCCCTGCATGGTCCTGCTGGTCCCACCGTTCTGGTTGCAGCCCAGGACATGGTTGGCTTTCTGAGCTATAGTCGTACATTGCCAGCTGTTGTTTAGCTTCTCATCCACCAGCATCCCAAGTCCTTCTCTTCAGAGCTCCTCTCATTCCAGCCTAATGGGATGGTTGTTATTGGCGTCATCGATCAAAGGTGTTAGATTTCACCACCTAGCCTAAAACAGAATAGGGTAAGGGAATTGGATGCAATTTCTCCCCATCATTTCTCTTCAAACCTTTATATCATTAAAAAAAAAAAAACCTCACAAACCCCACAAAATGAACAAAAAAGCCCATAAACTCAAGCCCACTCTTCTCTGCTATTGTCCCTTAGACAAAGAGCTATCCATGTAACGATAATAACAGCCTGGGATGAGGTCTGGTCTTGGTTCAACTAAAACCACTTAGAAGAAGTGCACAGAATATGGGTTTTAATCTTTCAGGCATTTTGAAACTCTAAACCCTGTACCAGCTGCTGCGCTACCTAGAGCAGAAAGCAATTTGGTTTTCAATTTCTGGCCTTTGTAGCACGTTCACTAAAGACCTCTTTCCTTGGAGGAAATCCGTGCTTGTACATACAGGCCCTGACTTTTATGAAGATCAGCGGTATTTCTGCTGAAGTCCCTGGAGCCAGACCAGGCCAGGGCTGGTGTTAACAAGAGAAAAATCCAGCAAAGCTGAAGGAAATGATCCAAATCCTCCCAGTTTCTAAATGACGTTATTGAGAGACCTTAAAAGCAGTGGTTTATGGAGAAAGTTACAATTCTTTTCCTTTCTGTTCTTCCTTTTTCCTTCAGGTGAATCTGTCCCTAAAGAGAAGAGGCAGACACTCTTCTGGTCCCTTCTGGCCAGTCATGAACATCCTCTGTCCTGGACATCCCTCTGGTTCCTGTCTTTTGACTTCATGAAGTTCAACGACACTCAGTGCAGGGTCCTGTGCCTGAGTCAGGGCAATCCCAAACACAAACACAAGCTGAGCAGACAATGGATTGAGAGCAGCCCTGAGGAGAAGGACTTGGGGTGCTGGTGGATGAGAAGCTTAATGTGAGCAAGCAATGTGCGCTCACAGTCCAGAAACCAACCGTGTCCTGGGCTGCATCCAAAGCAGTGGGACCAGCAGGTCGAATTAGTGGATTCTATCCATCTGCTCTGCTCTGATGAGACCCATGACGGAGTCCTGTGATCAGTTCTGGAATCCTCAGCTCAGGAAGGACATGGAGCTGTTGTAGCAAGTCCAAAGGAAGCAACAAAGATGGTCAGGGGGCTGGAGCACCTCCCATATGAGGACATGCTGAGAGAGTTGGGGTTGTTCAGCCTGGAGAAGAGAAGGCTCCAGGGAGACCTCAGAGCAGCTTCCAGCCCAGAAAGCGGCTCCAGGAGAGCTGAGGAGGGGCTTTTGATCCAGGGATAGGACAAGGGGGAACAGTTTTCAGCTGCAAGAGGGGAGATTGAGATGAGATCTTATGGGGAAATGTTTTGCTGTGAGGGTGGGGAGGCCCTGGCCCAGGTTGCCCAGAGCAGTGGTGGCTGCCCCATCCCTGGAGGTGTTCAAGGCCAGGCTGGATGGGGCTTGGAGCAACCTGGTCCAGTGGGAGGTGCCCCTGCCCATGGCAGGGGTGGAACTGGATAGGTTTTAAGATCCCTTCCAACCCAAACCATTCCAGGACTCTATTCTGTGATTCTCTCCTTGTCATGATGGCAAACACCCTCCTGATCTGAAGTGTGAAGTACTCAGGGCTCTGTCATATTTTTCTAGACAATTTTAGAAATCTTGCTGTTTAAAAAGAAAAAAATAAACAAACAGAAAACCACTCCAGGGAAGTGCAACTCTCTAAATAAAAACATTAATTTCCAAATAAGACTGTTTTTCATTTGCTCTGACCTTGTCCTCACTGCAGCCCCTCTCAGCATAATTTCCACACGCGTCGATCATGGTTATCATGGTTACTACCCAGCTGCTTATGCTTATTTTGCATGCAGTCCTTTGCACTGAATTAAATCACTTCTTCCTCTGATTTCTTTCTTCCTCACCTTTCCAGGACTGTCTATTGCCCAGCAGCACTTTTTCCCTCCTCAATTAACCTTATGTTATTTCTTTCCTTGGGCAAAAATACCTTAAGCTGCAAAACACATGTCCCTTCTGATAATGTTTGCTCTTCTAATAATTACTTTATTAAACTTTGTTTTTATTTCATTTTTTATGGAATAGCCACAAAAAAAAACCAACCAAAAAGCACTCTAGCATTATTAATTAAATGTGGCCTTAAAGAAACCCTATAAAACTCTAATAATATTTTTATGTGAAGTGTTTAATTCTTATTGATTTTCAAGTAGGTTATGTCAGCAAGCAAGAGTAACTTGCATGAATTTTAAGAAGAATTTTATTTTCTTGCCATGACAGTGGTCCAGGAACAGCAAAGATTCTAGACAAGATGTTTTGCTACCTGCTGGGGAAAAAGAAAAAAGTATGAAAATGCAAAACAACAACAAACTTAAGAGGGAAGCAAAGTGAAGGAAAGAAATGAAATAAATAATGATGCTGCCCAGTCATATAGGTGAGAACCTACATCATTATTTCATAGAATCATCAAATGGAATCGTCATCACAAACCAATTTGTGTTGGAAAGGACTTACAGAATCGTTTGGCTGGAAATGATCTTTGAGATGGTCAAGTCCAACCACACCTGACCACTACTAAACTGTATCTCTCATATATCACCTCCAGGGATGGGGCAGCCACCACTGCTCTGGGCAACCTGGGCCAGGGCCTCCCCACCCTCACAGGGAAACATTCTTCCCTAAGATCTCATTTCAATCTCCCATCTTTATATGGTGGCACAAGGAATTAAAAGCAGGAATATGATGAGATATTGCTTTTTTTATTTGACTTTAATATTATTTTGGAGGACACATGTAGCAACAAAAATGAGTGAATAAACCAAAAAGAAGCCTGTTGAGAAATTAATCAGATTATTTCATAATGTAGGGAATGATGCTGTAGTATAACTTTTAGCACCAGTAATATTTTCTATTTCAGTCATCTGGCCCTTTATGTGCTGCAGTATTTTTGCTTCCATCTTCACTAATGTCTAAACTCAAGGAAAACAGCAGTAGGATGAGATGTATTTAATGATATGGATTAAGAAAAGCACAGCAAGTGATAGCATAGAATCATAGAACTGTAGAATCATTTGGTCTGAAAAGACCTTTGTGATCATTGAGTCCAATTGTCCCTGTCCACTACAAAACTGGATCTCTGAGCACCTCATCCACCCATCTTTTAAACCCCTCTAGGGATGAGGACTCCACCACCTCCCTTGGCAGCCTCTGCCAGGGCCTGAGAACCCTTTTGGTGAAGAAATTTTTCCTGATGTTTAATCTGAACGTCCCCTGACACAACTTGAGGCTATGTGTCTCGTCCTATCCTTCGTTACCTGGGAGTTACCTGGCTCAGCACCCACCTCTCTACAACCTCCTTTCCAGGAGCTGCAGAGAGCGATAAGGTCTCCCCTCAGCCTCCTTTCCTCTGAGCTTAACAGCCCCAGGTCCCTCAGCTGCTTCTCATAAGGCTTGTTCAGCTGCGGATTTGGTGCTTGAATCGTTAATCCTATGTGCTATAGATAAATATGTATACAAGAGGACAGGGGTGATGCATAATGCGAGGTATAATGCCATGTATATGCATTTATGAAAAGACCTGGATGTTAACTTCACAGAGCGGCAACAATTCACACCAGCGGTGAATCTGCTTGTGGTAATATATGAGAGTACCAAACACCTGAATTATGCTACGGCTTTTCCCTAGAGTAAGCACTTAGGGGACAGCAGCAGCAGACACTGTAAATCCATGGAGCTGTACTGACATCAGGGAAGCTGGCTATTAAAAACTGATCTAAGCTGCAGCATATTCAAGCTTTTAAAGCAAGTTTCCAAATCGGGGAGGGTGGAAATGTCTGACATCTGCAAGCTGGGAATCTTGCTTTGAAAGGCCATAAGCTTCCTTAAGATGTACTGACAGGGTAGCTAATCACATCATAGTGGTTATTAACCACCCACTGATTTATATACATGTACTCACATTGGTATATAAATGCACATACACTTATTTATCAAAGAATCACAGAATTGTGGAATGCTTCGGGGTGGAAGGGACCTTCCCTTCCATCCAATCCAAACCCTGTGCGTGGACATCTTAAACTGGATCAGGTCGCTCCAAGCCCCATCCAACCTGGCCTTGAACGCCTCCAGGGATGGGGCAGCCACCACCGCTCTGGCAGCCTGTTCCAGGGCCTCACCACCTTAACCGATAAGTATTTCTTCCTTATATTCTGTCTGAATCTCCTCTCCTTTAGTTTAAAACCAACCCCCCTTGTCCTATACTTTCAAATATTTATACTTGGGGGGTGTACAGGAAAGCTGGGGAGGGGCTCTTGATGAGGGAGTGTAGGGACATGATGAGGGGGATGGTTTTCAGCTGAAAGAGGGGAGATTGAGATGAGATCTTAGGAAGAAATTCTTCCCAATGAGGGTGGGGAGGCCCTGGCCCAGGTTGCCTAGAGCAGTGGTGGCTGCCCCATCCCTGGAGGTGTTCGAGGCCAGGCTGGATGGGGCTTGGAGCAACCTGGTCCAGTGGGAGATGTCCCTGCCCATGGCAGGGGGTGGAACTGGATGAACTTTGAAGTCCCTTCCAGTTCAAACCATTCTCTCATCTACGTACACATACATCTGCAGATGAATGTCTTAGCCAGTGGGCGTGTTGAAAAGCTCTCACTTGTCTTCATCTGCTGAAAGCTTCCCGCGTGGCTTGTGGGATCTGGGCTCGTGCTTTTGCAGCTGGGGGAACATTATAGCCTTCTTTGTGGCTATAGGTGAATGCTAAGAACCGCATTTCACTTTTAATTCGTACGCGCTCCCATAAAGTGCATGCTGGGAACACGTTTACTATGCAAGCTGACGAGTGATTAGTTATACATGGTTGTTTTTATACTTCTGAAGAGATGTTAGGCAGAGTGGCTGCAACTGCATTTTGATTCGATAATTGGGTTTGAAGGACTCTTAAATCGATGAAAATGCTTTTCTGTCTTTAAAAAGGTGGTTTAAAGGCCCTTTATGTTTGATTTTGACAGCTGCTGGAATCATTGCTGTAAGAGATCAGATAATCAGCTGGGGAAGTTCTGGGGAAGTTTGATACAGTTGTTTACCAAGGAAAAGCTGCCCATCAAGGACGTCACCATCTATGCTGGATATTTAGTCCGTATTACTTAATCTGTAATAAAAATGAGATTATTTTTTGCTATAGAATCATAGAATCATTAAGGTTGGAAAAGACCTGTAAGTAGGTTGTGTGGTAATAAAATACCAAGTCTTTGGAGCTGCAACGTCTCCTGATGCAGTTTTGAATTTGCTTTGTACAGTGCAAACTCACACTGGTAGGTGCTATGGATCTTCATCTAGAACAGCCTTTCCTTTATGGGAAAAAGATGAGATTCTTCTTTTTCCAGCAAGAACAGAAAATGACAGAATCACAGAATTGTTTATGTTGGAAAAGACCTTTATGATCATCAGGTCCAACCGTACACCTAACACTGCAAAGTCCACCGTTAAACCATGTCCCTAAGCACGACATCTAGATGGCTCTTGAACACCTCCAGGGATGGTGACTCCATCACTTCCCATCATTGCTGCTTTCTGGCCGTTGCAAAATGGATATAAAAGCTGCCACCCGATGCAGGGAGACTGAGGAACTTATGATTCCGCAGCTGCTACCTGCCAAATAAAAATTCTGAGCCCACCTAATCCATGGTTGGGCATTAAAACATGAAGAAACAATGGGAGAATCAGAGCGGTAAGTCATATGGGATGGCTGAAATAATTCCATTGGATCCCATTCAGACCAGTTGCATTGGGCTGCTGGCTGTCAGGGAAGGACAGTTACGGGAAGAGCCACCAATGTGCTGTAAACCTAAAAGCAGGCACAGAAACGTGACCTGGTTCCAAATCTTACAGGATCCGTGCCAGATCCTCAGCTGATTAAACTAGCAAAATTTCATCAGCATCACTGACAAGAAGGATGCCTGATGCACTTGAAATGAAGATGTTTGTGAAGTATCTTATGAGTGTTCCCAATGGGTCTAGAGGCTCTGCCTTGGAGAAGGAGAGAAAGATCCTGAAGGTCAATTCGTGAGCCTGAGCCTTAGGGACAAACTCATCTCCCTGTCCAGGGACTTAAGCTGAGGGACAGAGGCCAGTCAGCTTTCAGTGACCTCCAGGAAAAAGGTGGGATGGGGTTAAAGGCAGTGTTTGGGCTAAGATTGCTGAATTGGGTAGATTGGCTGGATGGCTCATTTAGTGCTAAATTTCATGCAAGACCAGCTGTTATTCTTAAAATCAAACATTAAGAAGCAAGTTCCACCCGGGGTAATAAACTGCTTAAATCTGCAGAGAATGGGGTATCATAAATACAATCATAGAATCATAGAATGGTTTGGGCGCAAAAGAACATTAAAAATCATTCAGTTCCATGCCCCCTGCCATGGGCAGGGACACCTCCCGATGGATCAGGGGCTCCAAGCCGCATCCAGCCTGGCCTTGAACACCTCCAGGGATGGGGCAGCCACAGCTTCTCTGGGCAACCTGGGCCAGGGCCTCCCCACCCTCACAGCAAAACATTTCTTTCTAAGATCTCATCTCAATCTCCCTTCTTGCAGCTGAAAACCATTCCCCTTCATCCTATTCCTGCCTTCCTTGATCAAGAGCCCCTCTCCAGCTTTCCTGGAGCCCCTTTCAATACTGGAAGCTGCTCTGAGGTCTCCCCAGAGCCTTCTTTTCTCCAGGCTGACCAGCCCCAACTCTCTCAGCTTGTTCTCATAGCAGAGGTGCTCCTAGTGGGTCCAGTTGGAGATGTCCCTGCCCATGGCAGGGGGGTTGGTACTGGATGATCTTTAAGATCCCTTCCAATCCAAACCGTCTTACGATTCTATGATACTATGATTAATGAAAATAGGGTAACTAAGCAGATGAGGAGACTTCTGGTGGGAAGAAAGACCTAAAAACTTGAATCAAAGCACGTGTTGCAGTCTAAGTGCTCACTTCCCACTGATTAAGAGGACAGCACGACCTTGCTGAATGCCAGTATCTATGATTTTCCTTAACACCTACTCTTGAAATTCCAACCCAGGCTGGCCAGTCAGGGAACAGCTTTTTCATGCCTCATTGATGTCCTTCTGAAGATTGCTGGGTTAAAACCATTCCCCAGACTTTTGACTGTTATTTCCACAGAAAATGGATGTATCGTATCTTACCTTTATCTTTTCTCCAGCCTCGGTAAAGGTAAAAGTCAATACAATCTGTCTTTGTCCTAGAATTTATTGTGCAGTATCACACATATATTAGGTAGAAACAAAATAAAATCGTTCATACATCTCACCTTCTCTGCCCAGTTCTTTCCTAGGTTCCCTCCCTCCTGTTCCCAGCCATGACCAAAGTATTTGCTTGATTTTTAACTAAAGCAGGGCATTAGTCTCCACGCTCCCTCACGATGGATGTCCTGGCTTCATCTTCTTGTCTCATCAGCAACACAAAACATTATGAAACTGGTCTGGTGCTTAAGTTACTATAAACCTATATTAATGTTTTATAGCATATCATGTCAACATAATTATTTATTTGATGCGTGAGAGGTGTTTTAATATTTGAAGATTAAAATACAGAGTGGAAAATCCAGAAGATGATTTCTGAGATTAATTTTTTGGACAAGACTATGACAGTTGTAAAAAAAAAAGTAGCCTGTAGGCTGTGCTTTTAATTCAATTACACTTAACTGGACTCAGCCTTATGCATATATTTGAAAGACTCAACGACGGTGTTAATGAGAACATTCACGTCCACACCATGTTCAAATGTTCCTGCTATTTCATTGTGATAGATCAGTATTTTGCTCCAAAGAATGCTCAGAGATACAGATTCTGATATCTTCACTTTGTATTTTTCAGATAAAATTTAATGCAAGCTCCATTAATTGTGTGGTTTTTTCCTTGAAGTTGATCATTGTCCAAAGAATCAAGGCTGCTTTAATCATTTCATAGCTCAGCGTGAGCCAGCCATCAGCTGTTAGAAACAGCTTCACAAATACGTGCCTTATGCAAAGGAAGGAAATGAGCATATTCTGGCATGAGAAGACTAAAGAAAAGCTTTATGAAATGTTTTTCACAGTCAAAATATCACACCCTGTGGAGCATATGCTCCCAAGAGAACATTCCATTCAAAGCCACTCGGTATGTGCTGCAACTTCAGACTTGTCAAGTGTCAGAACACGTTTCAAGAGAGGGTAATCCAACTGATCCTGGCAATCTGATAGAGATTTTCCTCTTACAAGGATTTTACCACCACTTTAAAATGTCCTCAATGCCAAGGCCACGTCTGACAAAGAAAAAAAGAAAGACATCCCGCCCCTAGCAAAAAAAAAAAAGAAAAAAAAACAAACCAAAAAACAAAGAGCTCCACTAAAATGCATCCTCTAATGGTATTTTACTTAATTATCTGTTGCAAGCTGAAATTCAGGTAATAAAGATGAAGTGTACCTGGTATGGAACCAATACAACAAGAACAAAGCTGTCACTGTTGCTGGAAGTGTTTAAAAGATGTGTAAATGAGTTGCTCAGGGAGATGGTTTGGTAGTGGACAGGTACGGTTGGACTCAGTGATTTCAAAGGTCCATTTCCAACCAAATCACTCCATGATTTCGTGATTCAATGAATAATCAAATGCATACTCAAAACAAACAATATTTCTTGATTAATGCAATATATTCCTCTTCATTTAGATAATAAATTCCCTTGAGATGCAAATCACCCATCTCTCTGTACTCATTCTTTTATCATTTCTAGCCGTGGATCATCTGAGAAGTGACTCCAGACTGCAAATTCCTGATTTCACTGCAATCTGTATGGCGTTGTGATCCCCCAGTGGATTGTATCCTCTAGGTCCAGTATCTCCGAAGCCAAAAAAGAAATCAGCCCATTGATAACTGTTTTAAACTGTCACAAATATTGCTCTTCTTAACTGAATCACTTTCCTTTTTAAGTAACTTGCTTGGTTTCATCCATCTCTGCATCTAAACACACTATCTTGAAATTTGGGACATTGTTAAGCTTACAAGCACAATTAGATTTATTCTTCATGACACTGAACCGATTCCTTGGGAATGAGGAACCATTGTGCATACAATATAGTAGCAAATGTATTCCCAATTCACCGTTGTGATGTACATCACATTCTCCCTTTTCAAAACAGCTATCATTAATATCTGATTTTCTTTCTCTAAATTCTGAAAATACTGAGCGTGCGCAGCTACATTTGTGCTCTTCATCCCAGCAGATCTTTCCCCCCTCCAGTAGTCACAGATGATGCACCTGATTAAGCCAATTCTAATATAAAAACTCAATTTGACTCCAGCAGATCTTTATCTTTTCCATTTCTGTAGCTGTTTTCTCTTTCCCTGTCTGTGTGTCTACCCACATATGCACTTGTCAACTAAGGTGATACCATGATAAGCAAATGCTGATAAATAAGCAGCAAAATAAGGATGATAATAGTCAGCCATGTATTCTGTACGTGCCACTGGCAAGAAGAGCTCGCTTGATTTGTGTCCAGTACCACCCAGGGCAGGGGGTGGCACTGGATGGTCTTTGAGGTCCCTTCCAACCCAAACCATTCTATGGTTCTATGATTCTATGAAATATTGATCCAAATGGATTTATACAAGATTTAAAGATCCAAGTGCTACGTACAAAATAATAACCTGACACTAACACTGCATTAATATCCAGACACCTAAAAACGTCTCTCTGTGTACACATGCATACATGTGTGAGGACGTGCATGTAAATATATACAAATACATCTATGTGTGCATATTTGTATTTACACACATACACTACAGATCCATCTCTGTCCTATTTTGCGTCCACCCAATGCAGTCCTTGCTGCTCACTTGTGGCAGTCTTAGTATTCATGAGTTATTTTCAGGTTTTGGGTACCAAACTAATAACACTCCACCACTTATTCATAAACATTTTGGGTTTCCAAGGAGTTTTATCTGACAGAGATATAGGTAAGAATTTCCCTTTTCTTGTGCCAGTTGGATTTGTTTTTCGGTAAGTCTGAATGTGCTTTTTTTTCTCTCTTCTTTTGATGGTTGAATAAGAAAGAAGATTAATGCCAAAAAGAAAATGAGATTGCTGCTGGTTCACATTTTGTGCCTTATTTAGATTAATAATTGAATACATCTAAGATTACTTTTATTGAGGAAACAATAAATGTTTAATAAGTGAATGAGCAGTCCATCATAAAAGTAAGTGCTGGTTATAAGGCTTTTGAGAGGGGAGCACTGTTTTTGCTTTAAATCATTGTCGGGACACTTTATTACCATTGCTGCATCATTAACACCACACATTATTCCACAGTGGGATAAAGCAACTAGAAAGATAAAATGAGATTTTAGAAGAGACAATATGCAGTATTGTAAAATGTGTGAGTTTCGGTGCTCAGATTGAACTTGGAGGCTGATATGCAGTAATAAAGGTTTTCCCAACCTGTAGCTGCTTCAGCGCTCGTGCATGGATGTGTGGTGCTGCCAATCGCAACTCGAGCTGCTTTTCCAGCTGGAATTAACCAGATGCCTCTTGTCAGGGCATCACATGGAAGGTCTGAGACCTTGATTCAGTGCTACAGCAAGATGGTTAATAATTAAAGAGGTAAGGAGAATGTCAATACCTTGCTGAGGACCAGGCAAGGTGTTTGGATTTTGAACCAGCGTTATTGCCAGGGAACAAAAGGATGAGCTGCAGCAAAAAAAGCAAAATAAATTAAATGCATATTAGCAATGTAAAGGAATGAGAAATACCCAGATAAGGGGAAAGCAAACATATTGGTGTTAAGTCCCTTGCTAATGCTTTGGAATATGCTCTAAAAGGATTTGTCCTGTATATTTATACAACCACATAAAGAAAATACCCACTTTAAACAGCTCTTTGGTTAGAAATGGATTCAGAGAGAAGAGGAGATGGGTGCCATGAGCTCACCCCTCTCTAATAATGAAATACCTAGCCAAGGATGAGTGAAGGACCTTCTCAGGAGGGATTGATGGGTTTCATTAATTGACCTTCAGCATTTCACTTCCTCATATGAACCAAACAGCTCACAAAACCATTCCCCATGCTGCTAAAGGACCAAGGACCTGGGACCACTGATGACTGACTCCTCCCCAGGGTTCAATTTGGTACAGGCACATTTTGGCATGCTCCAAGATGAAATGGTTTCTGCTTTTATGCTGCTGATTCCTCCATGTACAACAGTGGTGTCAGAATTAGGTCTAGCAAGCCTCAGACAGCCTACGCCGTGGCAGCACTAGTGTCCTGTGGCTGAAAGTAGAGATGCATGGTGGCCACGAGCAGCTTTTAACCTGGTGTCTGCATACTGGGGACCAATTTTGTATCTGGTGCCACCGAAATCACTTGCCAAATGTTTTAAATGTCTCTTCTGACCTGACCCCAGGAAAACAAGTATGATGTCTGCTACCAGAGCGAATCGCTCAGGAAGTTGTTACCTAGGTTTGGATAGTTTAGAAAGCCAATAACTTCCCAGACAGAGAGAGAGGGGATAAGAGGAGAGAATAAAATAAAACAGAAGCTTCTCCCTGCTGTGTCTCCTCAGCAAAATGCAGGAAGGAATCAGGTCATAGCGCCATTTGTATTGTGCCTACAGGGAGGACGGGAGCCCATCACGAGAGGACGTGCTGTGAGCCTCTGAGCGAGGCATCGGAAGATCTCTTTACTTGGCACATTCATTACAAGGAGTTCTCTCATGAAAAGGAACCTCTGCGTTATTCCCAGTTCAGAGCTTGGTCTTGAAGATTTTCAAGGACAGGTTCATCCCTTAGTTTGCCAAGACTTTCTGAATGCAGTGACCCCAGCATCACCTCTAAGACAGATCGTTGCAGAAGGCAAGCCTGTGATCAGGAAGATTAAATTCCTTTTGTGGGGGCCTCTGATTCCCAAGAAGCAGAAAATTAGGTAGTGAACCCTTATCTTACTGTCATCAGTTTTCTGATTAGCTAAAGCATTGCTAAAACAGAAGCTTTAGAAGTGAAAAATGTGCTTTTGTCTTATTTAAAGATGATTGCTACAGCCCACAACAGATCCATACTTATAGAACTTCCTCATCTGATTGAATGAAACTCATCTTCTACTCAAAATCCTCTTTGGTCACAGAAATACCAAGTTGTTGGTGTGGCTCTGCAGCAGATGAAATGTGCAATAAGGCCACAGGGCAGTGGTACAGCAATCCCTGTCACCTTTCCACAGTGCTTTTTATCCCTGTGACTCTTCTTCATTGTGAACAAGGACACTTGGTTATGTCCCTTCTGCCTTGTGAGTGCAGTCCTCAGCCTGTGCTCAAACCTCAGATGTGCTGAGTCCTTACTGCCTGGAAACAAACCCACCCTCAAAATATTTGGTGCATCCCTTACCTCTAACATGGGGTATCCAAAATGCCCCTTATTTGCCATGTGGATATCACTTTGAGACTGATGCTGGGAAGCTTGGCTGTGAAACCCCCTCAGAAGGACAACTTGGCTTGCGCAGAGGATCTGTAGAGCCTGGAAGTGCTTTGCACACCCTCAGGAATCTCACCTGAGGAGCAAGCAACCTGCACCTGGCAGAATAGGTGCACAAGTAATGGTAACAGAGCACATAATCCTCAAACCCTGCCTGAGAGCCTGTGTTTTGCCGAACACTGTGTGACAGGGTCTCTCTTCTGTCTGTCAGTCCATCTGGCTATTTCCTACTAGCCTGGAAAGACTCCTGTCACCTGTGGTACCTTCCCTACATAATACATAATACATAAATCGAAGCTTTCTGATGCAGTGGAAACACGAATACTTATTTAAAAGCAAATCTTCACACACGCTTTCTTGGATGTGCTTTGATTCCAGAACACTAATGCCAGATTAGATCTGCTTGGGAGGGCTGAAATTTGTGACAGATGCCTCCTGATGCCATGAACATGAGCCTGCATTTGCTGCACCGCAGGGACTTCTTCAATGCGCTCTCATCACTTATGCCAGGTTCCAGATTTAACCACTGATACAGAGTTTTTAATGGATATCATAAATATGATTTCATGACCATCAAATGCTGCTATTGGTATCTGTAGCTTTGAAAAGTAGTATAAGAGTGTTATGAAGATGATAAATTTGTAAATCTGCTGAACCATCTAAAAAGGCTGGAAAAATCAGGAGATGTGATATATGCCTCCTCTTGCACAAGAGTTTCACTGCCCAGAATAGGTGTGAGTGCTGCTGATGGCTCCTCTTATCACTGCACACTAAGGGAATTACATGGAAAAGGTCCTAAAATTGACACAGAGAGCTGATGTCTCCTGTTTTTTCCAGTCAGCTGAACTTCTCTGCTCTAAGTGCTCTTCTTTTTTGCTGTCCAGTGGCTGGAAGAGAAAGGGAGGTTTTACTACAAGACCTTTCTTTTCCATCATTTTCCTAGGCCAGGCTGGATGAGGCTTTGAGCAACTTGATCCAGTGGGATGTCTTCCAACATCTTCCAACAGTGGGTCTCTTCCAACCTGGTGATTCTGTGATTCTTTGCCCGAAGCAGGGGGTGGAACTAGATGTAATTTAAGGTCCCTTCCAATGCAAACCATTCCATGATTCTAAGTTTGCTTAAACAATTCCTTAATCCAGAAAGAGCTTTTTTAATTGCAGGTATGGACATATCTGGGGTATGAACTCCGCTGATTATGGATGCACAAGAAAGTTCCTGTGGTTGTCAGAACACCTCCTTCAAGCACACATCTTTCATATTCACTGTGTGGAAAAAAAAATTAATTTCTGTTGTTATCTGTAATATTCAGAACTTCCCAGTAATCCAAACAATATGTGGTCTGAGTGTTTATGGACACGAACCCAGCAAACTGAAACCCAACTCAAACCCAACTCAAAGGCAGGTTGGATGGGACCTTGAGCAGCCTGGTCCAGGGGGAGGTGTCTCTGCCCATAGCAGTGGTTTGGAACTGGATGATTTTTAAGGTCCCTTCCAACCCAAATCATTCTATGATTCTATGAAATATTTGCAACTGGTTTGACATTTGCATTTGGCTTTAGTTGCTAAATACAAGCAGTAGAGACATTACAGAAAGGTGCATCATGACAGGTGTCAGCTACCTCAGGGGTGAGTGGAGAACAACGATGGGTGCAACCTGGAAATGAAACTAAGAAAAGGGGTTTTAAGACAATAAATTAAAATTAAAAAAATGCACAGGTGGAAGCAGGATTTGTAGTGGGAGGAGATAGTGAACGTGTGTAATTAAGGGCAGGATGACCTTCTCACCTCCCCTCTGACTCTGTTTTCTAGTACTGTGGAACCAAAGATGATAGAGGCTGAAGTTTCTGCTATTCCTGTTTCTTGCATAAGTATGTTAGTGTAACTCTGACAGTACAGAGTCAAAGTGATGATGTTTTGACACGATGCTCTGTCCTGCATTATCTTTTTTCTTTAAGCTGTGCCAGGAAAACCTGTTATATTGTGGAAAAGCCCACATAAAAGCATAAAGGGAAGAATTAAATTCTAGAAAGGAACTGAATTTAGTGGACCATATCCAGAATGCCGTGTGGTACTGCTTTATGCATAATTTCAGCCCTTCACACTTAGTATGGATTTATTACCCAATACATCTTACTTTCAACCTCTTGGTTTCTGCCTCTGAAAGATGGCAATAAATCTGGCATCGCTACTTTCATGTTTTGTGCTGTGACCATGTATCTTCAGCAAACAGTAACCCAGCTGTGGAGACTGGAGTCTGAAGCCATGGAATGAAATCTGGAGGAGCTTGGGAAGCTGCTTCTGATATAAAGGGCTGCTCAAAAAAAAAGCCTTTTAAAACCCAGCTCTTCCCAACCCCACGTACCCTTTGCAAGTTTTGCCTTCACTGCAGAAGTAAACCAAAAAGCTTCAATGAATTCAGTAACGTGAGGGAATATTTTAGTCAGGATAAAAGGGTATAATCCTCTCATATGAGAAACCGGTCCTCTTAAAAGCTCAACCAGGGCATTCATGTGAAATTTTCAGTCTGCCCATTATTTCTCTGGACTTTAGGCACTTAATGTGAAAAACAATAATTGTGTTGAATATATGGAGAAGAAAGAATTCCTAAGTATTTACTTTTTTATATGAACTACAAGGGCATGTGGTGATAGATCGAGGAAGCATGGCTATAAATTGGAAGGGGGAAGATTTAGAACAGATGTTAGGAAGAAATTCTTCACAATGAGGGTGGAGAGGCCCTGGACCAGGTTGCCCAGAGCAGTGGTGGCTGCTCCATCCCTGGAGGTGTTCAAGGCCAGCTTGGATGGGGCTTGGAGCAACCTGATCCAGTGGGAGGTGTCCCTGCCCATGGCAGGGGTGGTGGAACTGGATGGGCTTGAAGTACCCTTCCAACTCAGACCATTCTATGACTCTATGACTCTCTGATTCCGTGGTTTTGCCAGTCTCCTAGAGAATACATAGGCCATCACCCTAATTTTGAATCAGAAATTCAAGCATCCTGACCCCATTCCCGAATGTGGGGCTGCTGACTCTACTGTAGCAGCTGTATTTTCTCCCAGGAGCTGTTCATTTATCCCATATCACGTAACTTGTCTTGGTTATATCCACATATTATCTTTTCTTCCACAGCACTCACAGTTTTACATATATGCCAAGACCTAGTCCTTGATGTGATTTATGACTTAGTCCTGGGGTATCACTGTTCCACAGTGCCTCACCCTTAGCTGACCTGAGCCAAGAAATCAAGATATTGTCCTCCTAAACTTAACGTGTTTTAAATGCAAATCTTAAGCACCATTCCTCACCCGGGCTTGGTGTGGGAATACAACACGTGCTGTCTCAACAGCATCAGTGATCTGAAATCATTTCTATACAGGTGAATGCTCTTCTCCCTCTTGTTTGCAGTCAAGGTAAAGTTCATGTTTCTCTACTGGGGAATATTTAGTTTCACCGAGTCCATGGTCACTCCAGGACTGTGAGTGCTGGATTACAGAAATACCACAGCTCATGCAGATATGCATGAATCAAGAAGGATGAAGCTCAGCTCATCCTATGGCCCTGATGAATTGATGCCACAAATTGATGACTGGTTTTGGGCTGCCCTCAGAGCAGATATTTAGTCCAGCTGCTGTGCTTAAGCTATTTCTGGAAAACTTAAAAATAAAACTTCTTGGGTGTTTCTTTACATCAAGAAAATTTCCTAAAATTGACACGGAATGACAATGGTTTCTTTTTTTCCCTTGTCCTCCCATTCTGACTTTTTTTGGAAAACATTTCTAGAAGGTACCAATAGGCCCATACACCCCCCCAAGACATCTAACTGAATAGACACCTTTGGACATGCAAGTGAAAATTTAGACAAGTATTTAATATTCATAGAATCATAGATCACAGAATGGTTTGGGTTGGATGGGACCTCAAAGCCCATCCACTTCAAACCCCTGCCACGGGCAGGGACACCTCCCACTGGATCAGATTGCTCCAAGCCCCATCCAGCCTGGCCTTGAACACCTCCAGGGATGGGGCAGCCACCACTGCTGTGGGCAACCTGGGCCAGGGCCTCCCCACCCTCACAGGAAAACATTTCTTCCTAAGATCTCATCTCAATCTCCCCTCTTTCAGCTTCGAACTGTTCCCCCATATCCTAACCCCTTATTCCCTGATCAAGGGCCCCATGCCAGCTTTTTGTCCTCCCATCTTTTACTCATATATCCTACCAACCTTTCCTAAAAACAGCCCTGCTCTTCCTTACTCTATTCAGCAGACGTGATGGCATTCCATCAGTTGCTGTTTTCCGATGGCATTGCTAGCTGAAGCCGCAGATGACTGACAATAACTTACGCTGAAACATTGCTGAGGAACAGTGAATAAATTCACTGAGGAACACTGAGGCGTATAAGCCGAGCTATCCTGTGAGTTTTCTGCCATAATTCAATCTCATTTCAAGAATTTAAGACACAGAGTAACAGCACAGAAAGGTTACTATGTGTTAGGCATGATTATTTTCTTCAAAAAGATTTTTACTGCATCCCTTATCCCTTTTCCTGGGGCTGTTCAGCACACTGGATAAACTCAGGGTAAGTCACTCTTGGCTTCATTTAGTTCACATCACTGCAAAGTTTTCTGTTAAAAAATACTTATTTGTGGGGAAGAAGCATTAGAGTAACCGTATGACACAGGTTAGCACCAAGACAGGCTGGGAGAGTTGGGGTTGTTCAGCTTGGAGAACAGAAGGCTCCAAGGAGACCTTGGAGCAGCTTCCAGTACTGGAAGGATCTTCAGGCAAGCTGGGAAGGGGCTTTTTCGAAGGGCGTGGAGTGATAGGAGAAGGGGGAATGGCTTTAAACTGGGAGGGGAAAGATTTAGATTAGACATGAGGAAGGAATTCTTCACGCTGGGTGTGGTGAGGTCCTGGCCCAGGTGGCCCGGAGCAGTGGTGGCTGCCCCATCCCTGGAGGCGTTCAAGGCCAGGCTGGATGGGGCTTGGAGCAACCTGATCCAGTGGGAGGTGTCCCTGCCCATGGCAGGGGGATTCGATGGGCTTTGAGGTCCCTTTCAACTATGATGTTATGAAACCCATGCTACAGCAGCCACCACAGCAGCACAAAACTTTCCATTAAGTGCAACGAGCACCAAGAGGAGCCTCATGGCAACGTCTTTAACTCATTTTAGGGGCATCCAGTTTCCTTAGCAGGAACATTTTCTCCTAGTGAATACCCTGCGCAATTCCATTTTTCAGTTATGAAAAGATATCCTGTGCATTTTCCATTGCTGATTTACATCACAAAGGTGCAGCTTTCCCTTGTGTCTCCCTGAGATACAGAATTTCAGCGCTTGCAATGTAGGAGAGGAGAGATTAGTCCACATTGTCAGTCTATTTGGCAAATAAGGTTGTAGCTACTCCTACACGGTAAACAATCAATTGTTGTATAATTAGTTGCATTTTGCACCATGGCATTAAAGTTCACCAGGTCTGAACAACTGCCCTGTCCTTCCCTGTTCATTAGAGCCTCATTCACATTCCTTGCAGAACAGCTTAGTTTGCTTTTGACTTTTAATTAAAAAGGCAAACTTTTGGCATCTGCATGCTCTGAAAATGCAAACAGTTCTTAATTAAAGTGCAATATAGTGCCAAAAATAAGCATAATTAGCTGGGCAGTGCAGCAGTCAACAATGTGCTTCATTCTATGTGTACAAAACCATAAGAAACTGCAAAAATTGGAGCAGAGTTTTGTAAGAGGAATAAAATAATCTTAATAAATCTGTGTTGCACAGTTTTTAAACCCTTTATTTCCCTCATTACAACTATTCCTATGAGAATCATATCCATTCTGTCATGGTATTACATTAAAATCTTGATAGTGAGTCTTCACATTCGGTGTTATTAATAATCATACAACTGCATATTTATCATTGCTTATTCACTCACATCTAATAGAAAACCTGGCTGCTGGCTGCATCAGAGCGCTGCATTACATTGCGTTACAGCAATAATCACGGCTGTAATTTTGGCTGTGGAAGATGGATCTGAGTTGCAAAGCTGAGATCTAGGAACTGCATTTACAAAAGCCCCTGATAGATGGATCCAGGGCTTTACTTGGTTGTACCTGTGTAATTTAAACAGCTCCTTTCTATGTTAAAGATTGAGTTGAACTCGGTTATCAAAAGGCTCGGGATAATTGTTCACCTCCTCAAACAGCAAAATCTTGCCAGAAACTCCATTATCTCTAAGCCTCTAAACAGGCAATTTCATTCCTAGGTTCTTCCTACTGCCTCAGCTGCCCCATCCCTAGAGATGTTCAAGGCCAGGTTGGATGGGGCTTGGAGCAACCTGATCCAGTAGGAGGTGTCCCTGCCCATGGCAGGGAGGTTGCAACTGTCTGTAAGGTCCCTTCCAACACAAACCATTCTACGATTCTAATTTAAGGAGCAGCTGAGGGGGCTGGGTTTGTTTAGCCTGGAGAAAAGAAGGCTGAGAGGAGACCTTACCACTGTCCACAACTGCCTGAAAAGAGGTTGTATTGAGGAGCGTATTGGTCTCTTCTCCTAAGTAACAAGAGATGGAACAAGAGGAAAAGGTCTCAAGTTGCACCAGGGCAGGTTCAGACTGGACATTAGGAAATTTTTCTTTACTGAAAGGGTTCTCAGGCCCTGGCTGAGGCTGCCCAGGGAGGTGGTGGAGACCCCACCCCTGGAGGTGTTTGGAAGATGGTTAGATGAGGTGCTCAGGGATGTGGTTCAGTAGTGGATAAGGACAGTTGACTTGATGTCAAAGGTCTTTTGCAACAAAATGATTCTTGATTCTATGAATTCAAACAACAGTAAAAATTATTCTGAGGAATCCTCATTCCTCCATATTATGTCTCTCCTGGATTATCCGGTCATAAAAGAAGTTTTTTATTTGCTTGCAACAAATTCGGTGCTAAAGAGACAAATAAAGCCCAGGAACTGCTGTCTAGTTTGGGCACATCTGTATATGAATCTGTGCTTCTCTCCCCTGACTGCTTATAGACAGAAAAAACACAAATACACCCTAAATTCAGGCTATCCCTGTTTCAGGAGAGACACAATTTGGGAGACATAAACAGGTTAAGTCAGAAGATTTTATGTCCAAGTGCTTTACTTCTTTTTACAAACCCTGAGTTCAAACCCCAGGCTGCTTTTAGAGAAGTTTCCAGTCTTTGAGGGGGAAAAAAGTACATTTAATCCTCTTCTAGGGTTTACTCCAGGGTAGATGCTCCTTTTGTGGCCTTAATCTTCAGATTAAGGCCACCTGCTGATGTCCAGAGGAGCTCTGGCCACCTGCTGATGTCCAGAGGAGCTCTGCCACATATTCAGTATGAGGTCAACATGCTCCAGTGATCCATAATGCTCTTTGAATGATACTCACAGCCTCATCCTCCTGCTCTCCTATTTCTCTTAAAACAAAAATAGCCTTTTTTCAAAACTCTTTTTTCTTCATTTTGCCTTGGAGATGTTTACACACGTGATCCAGTATCTACTGAAGATAATGGAAAGACTTTTAATGAGGGATAGACCCAGGCTTGCAAATATCCCATGACCCCAGGGAAATATCTTGGCTGTTTCCATATGTCTTTCATTTGGAAATGAAAGAAATTGAAGTGCGTGAAAAAATCCTGCTGGAATAAGCATACATCTTTTCCCAATATGTTCAACAGGCTAAGAGAGTTGGGGTTGTTCAGCCTTGAGAAGAGAAGGCTCTTGGGGAGACCTTAGAGCAGCTTCCGGCACTGAAAGGAGCTCCAGGAAAGGTGGGAAGGGGCTCTTGATCAGGGAGCACAGGGACAGGATGAGCAGAATGGTTTTCAGCTGAAAGAGGGGAGATTGGGATGACTTCTTAGGCATAAATGTTTTCCTGTGAGGGTGGGGAGGCCCTGGCCCAGGCTGCCCAGAGCAGTGGTGGCTGCCCCATCCCTGGAGGTGTTCAAGGCCAGGCTGGATGGGGCTTGGAGCCCCTGATCCAGTGGGAGGTGTCCTTGCCCATGGCAGGGGTGGAACTGGGTGGGCTTTGAGGTCCCTTCCAACCCAAACCATTTCATAATTCTATGATTCTGTGTCCCCATTTCGATACTCTATATGAGGGGAGTGTATGTGCTGCAGTCCTTTTTAATCTGTCTCCCATCTGAAATACTTTATTGCCATTTTAGAGGCTCTTTTAAAAGCAGAGAAAGCAGTGCTGCTAGAGAGTGTTTTCATATTTCAGGTTGTCTTATGCTAAGCAGTAATATATGTTTAGGTTGTTATTTTACCTTGCGCTTTTACTGGGATGATGACAATTTCTGTGTTCTGCTAAATTGCAAACCAGCCTCCTATAATGCCGAAGTGTTTGTATTAAGAGGCTTAGCTAAACAACCCATAACAGTAGATTTGCAAAGTATATTTTAAATGTTCTCATGGAAAGTTATTTCTTTTGCGCTAGACAGAGGTGCTTAGCTTGTCCTTGTATATTTTCCCTCCACTTTCCAATGCTGCCAGGTGTCTACAGCAATATCCATACAGAAAACTTTACTATTCTTTATATATCTGCTTTAAAATCATAGAATCATTTTGGTTGGCAGAGACTTCTAAGATCATCCAGTCCAACCATCAGCCCAACACCACTGTGTCTACTAAACTGTGTCACAAAGTACCATGTCTACATGGGTTTTGAACCTCTCCAGGGATGGAGACTCCACCACTGCCCTGGGCAGCTTGTTCCAATGTTTCACCACTCTTTCAGTAAAGAAATTCTCCCTAATATCCAATCTAAAACACCCCTGGTGCAACTTGAGACCATGTCCTCTTGTCCTATCACTTGTTATTTGGGAAAAGAGACCAGCACCCACCTCACCACAACCTCCTACAAAAACAATGAGGTCTTCCACAGCTCCTTTTCTCCAGGCCTAGAGAGTCATCTAAGCTAAAAAAACAAAAAGTGAGGTATGAATAGGACTGTATCAGTTGTGTACTATTTGCTCCGTTTTGCTTCCTTCAGCATCACAAAAATTACTAAATTATATTTTTAAAAATTGTGGGTGAGTTGTGACTTTTTATGTCTTTATCATTTAAATAATTAACTTCTGCTTGACTTCGCGTCCTGCTCAAAGCATCCCACGGTTGATGCTGCTTCTGTACATTGATGTTTGCATGTGCAAATCAGACACACATTAATTCAGATGGCCAAGTGGCATTTTTGCAATGAGTAACCTCGCTCTTACAAGTAACCTTATTCCTACTAGGAACTGCTGACAGAAAATAGTAGATGTTAAAATATAGACACAAAAGTTAATTGGTCTTTATGCTTCTGCCTTTTCTACAGTCAATACCATAAAGTGCTGGAAAGTAAGATTTACAGGTTTAAATCAGTACATCTATTCAAAATACTTTTCATCAGAATATGAGCTGGACAAGGATATTAACTGCAAAATGAGCAAGTATTTAATTAAAATATGAGCAAATAAACTGAGAAATTTCACACACATTTCTGCTGATGCTGATTCTGAAGCACAGGATGGGGTAGCAAGTTGCTGCATCAAAAGTTTGTTTATTTTTGGGCCAGAGTATTTAGAAAAGAAGGCAAATCATTCATCAGTGCATGGGGAAGGAAGCAAAGTCATAGAATCATGGAATGGTTTGGGTTGGTAGGGACCCCAAAGCCCATCCAGTTCCACCCACTGCCATGGGCAGGGACACCTCCCACTAGATCAGGTTGCTGCAAGCCCCATCCAACCTGGCCTTGAGCACCTTCAGGGGTGAGATTTCTTTTTCAGACACACAAAAAAAACCCCAGCCTTTCCCAACCAGTATCTGTATCAGATGACACAACAGATCCAGGGTCCAATGGATGCGCAGATCCTGCATCCTCTCAGTGAAAAATCACAAGCTGTTGTTTTGGGCATGGGTTAGAGTTTAGACCCAGCTCAGCTTGATTTGCAGCCAAACGCAAGCAGTTGGACCCCCATTCCCCTTCCCAGGGGAAAGGAAAATGAGAGAAAAAGGCTTGTGAGTTGGAAACTACAACTAAAAGGGTTTTAATGAAACAGTAATAATAACAATGAAAATACTATTAATAAGAAAATAACTAAACATAGACAAGAAGAGAAGACTCCAAGGAGACCTTATAGTGACCTTCCAGTACTTGAAGGGGCTGAGGAAGGACTCTTCACAAGGGTTTGAAGTGACAGGCGAGGGGCAACGGGTATAAACTGGAGAGGGGCAGATTTACACTGGACATAAGGAGGAATTTCTTCAGTCTGACAGTGGGGAGGCACTAGAACAGATTGCCCAGAGCAGTGGTGGCTTCCCCATCCCTGGAGGTGTTCAAGGCCAGGTTGGTCTTGGAGCAGCCCCATTTGGTTGAATGCATTTTCAGCTGAGTCTTTTGTAGACAACGCTGTGTGTTACAAACCCATCGATCTTGGGTATTCACTACTCAGCAAACTCCTGCAACTGCTGCCTCAACAGTGAAATTAATTAGGATTGAGTTACCAGTAGATGTGATGATCTTGAAGTGTCTCTGAGCATACAAGCAAGGACTAAGGAAAAGCAGAATGTACTGTGTAATCATAGCTCTTTCCAGCCCCAACATTTTACGTTGCATCAGTCACATGCTGGTACTTTTGGAAGCAGAAATAGATAGGATACCTCTGAGGATGGTTCTTGTATTTCTTTGCGGTAAAGGCACTTGGATAAACATGATGCACTCAACGCGCATCCTGTGCTTACAATGTTATCTAATCCTTTGAAGTATTATAAATAGGGCTTGATCTTTGTTCTGAGACCTTGTCCATGGCCTTTTCCCATTTCTAGAGGTGCTTTGTCTTGGGAATGAGGACAAGGGGAGCATGTAGGCTACATACATCATCTGCGTGCAGAGTTGCTTGTTTTCCAGAGTGCTGCTATACCAAGCTGAAATGTTTGTTTCTTGCTGCTCCAGGAGAAGAGATACAAGAGCGTTTGATGGGTGTCAGTTACAACTCTATGTCTCTTCCCTCTCTAGGATTGCACAAAGAGAGTGTCAGGGGCTTCCAGCACATGGTCTCTGATCTTCCACCTTCTTCTTCTGCGGACAAGGAGGTAAAAAACAGCCACCTATTGAGCAGGAAGGAGAGGACTAAGGCAGTCTTGTGCCTTGGGGCTTACATGTTTGGAAAAGAAAGCCAAGCTGAAAGGCACTGACAAAAGAAGAACCACCACAAAATGACCCAGAACACCACGCCTTGTATGCTGACACCATTATCTTAAGACAGCCATTCACATTTACTCTTACAAATAATCTAGCTTCCAAAAAGAGAAAACAGATAAAGATACCAAATGTATATCTTATATGTGTATTCCACTGCATAATATATTATTATAATATATAAGGGAATGGAGCTGGGGAAGGTGTTGGAGAACAAGAGTTAGGAGAAGTGGCTGAGGGAACTGGGGCTGTTTATCCCAGAGTAGAGGAGGCTTAGGGGAGACCTCATCACTGTCTACAACCGTCTGAAGGGAGATTGTGGTTAGGTGGGTGCTGGTCTCTTCTCCCAAGTGACAGGTGATAGGATGAGAGCAAATGTCCTCAGGCTGCACCAGAGCAGGTTCAGATTGGACATCAGGACAAATTTCTTCATGGAAAGGGTTCTCAGGCCCTGGTGGAGGCTGCTCAGGGAGGTGGTGGATTTCTCATCCCTGGAGATCTTTAAAAGCCAGGCAGATGAGGTGCTCAGGGATCTGGTTTAACAGTGGACAGGTACAGTTAGACTCAATAATCTCACAGGTCTTTTCCAACCAAACATTTCTATGATTCTACATGGAGTAATTGCCTGTTTCAAGAAATAAATGAAATAGAATCACTCTTAAATCTCACAAATGATATCACAGTGTTTCTGAAGTGACTCTGTTCTAAGAGAAAATGCCTGTGGGAAGTGAGTGTTTAGGTAAAAGCCTTGGAAGAGAAAAGTTCTTCTGGGAGAAGGATGCTGCTTCTCTGTAGGAAACTCCTTAGAGCAAACCAGTTTTTAGTGAAATGCTTCTGCCAGTTACATGAACAGTGAGCTTTGTGAGCTGTGATTTCTTTTTGGCTTATTGTGGGTTTAACAGGGGATATTTTCAGAGACTATGAGTGATCCAGGGGAGAGCACTGCAGAGACATCAAACCTGTAGCTCCCATGCTGCTGAAAATGGGTCACTGAGATAAATGTTAATATCGGCTTGCCCTGTGGGAGCCTGTATCTATAGCTGTGCCACTAGAGGAACAGCATCACTGCAACGATGCAGTAAAATGTGAATACTTGAACAAATGAGTAGGTTAATACAAAACCCTCAGCGTCATCGAATCACCACGCAAAGACAAACGAGGCTGACAACTCATTTTGTTTCAGAAGATAATTTGGCAAGCCAAATGCCTTGTTTATTTGGCTCCCTCCCAAACCAAGGCCTTGCCAGGGCTCATGCTAATCAATTTGTGCATTGTTTTAGAACAATTTCACCAAGAGAAATGGATGTTTGAGGAATTATCAAATAAATAATCAGTCTCTCCCTTTTATATGAATGATAGAGTCATGGAGCAGTTTGGGTTGGAAGGGACCTTAAAGATCATCCAGTTACAACTGGAACTATTTCCCCACTGGATCATAATGTGAGCAGTACAGTTCCAAGGCTGGAGTTTCACCTCCAGAAACAAAGTACTTGAACCACAGCATGGTTTGGGTTGGAAGGGACCTTAAAGCCCATCCAGTTCCACCCCCTGCCACGGGCAGGGACACCTCCCACTGGATCAGGTTGCTCCAAGCCCCATCCAGCCTGGCCTTGAACACCTCCAGGGCTGGGGGAGCTATGACTTCTATACATGCACTCCCTCCTCTCCTATATGTCTTCTTCCTTTCGAGACATCTGCTGAAGGAAGAAAAAAACCCTGCTAGGTTATTAATTCAGAAGCATCCTTCTACTAAAAAAGCAGCAGTAAACTAAAATTGAAACCTATCCAGGATGCTTTGGCACAGCTCCCAAGCTCTCATTCCACTCGTAGTTGATGATAGGATGCCACTTCGCTGAAATGATTAATCATTGGCAAAAGGGCTCTTACCACCTAACCCTCAGCTAGACATTCCACAGCCTGCTCACAGTAGTTTGCTTAGACTCAGAAGCTTCTCCTTTCCCTGTCTCCAAGGGTTGATGGCTCATGCTTCAAAATCTCGTAGATCTGATTCCTTTTTCCAGTACACAATGCAGTCCTGAACCCCATGGGCCAGGTGTAAGCAGCGAGAGCTTAGTGCTCCTGCAAAGTAGTAAATAATGAAGTTATTTGAATTATGACCTCCTGCTGATGCATGAAAAGGTTGTATATCATAAAATCATAGGATCATGGACTGTTTTGGGTTGGAATGGGCCTTAAAGCCCAGCCAGTTCCAACCCCCTGCCATGGGCAGGGACACCTCCCATTGGATCAGGCTGCTCCAAGCCCCATCCAACCTGGCCTTGGGCACCTTCCAGGGATGGGGCAGACCTGCTTCTCTGGACAACCTGTTCCAGGGCCTTCCCACCCTCACAAGAAAACATTTCTTCCTAAGGCGTCACATAAATCTCTCTATTCTAGATCCCAAAGGAGAAATTTCCTCCTGCCTCCTGAACCCAGTGATCAGTCATTTTCAAAGCCTCCTAAAAACACAGCTGGTCAGAAATAGCAGCAAAGAGGAGCAGAGGCAAAGAGGTCTGAGATGCAGGGTAATTGCTGTGTTATTGCTGGGACACACGAGGTGTATGAGCCATCGTGAGGCTGCTGGAGGTGAGGATGCAGAGTGCTCCCTCCCCAGTCCACCTCTTCAGAATTGCAGAAAACCTCTGGCAGAGGCAATTTTGAGCAGGTACAGGAAGGCGCATTTTTAAATACAGCAAATAGACACAACTGTGTGTTGAGTTTCAGAGTAAGGTCTCACCCACCTTCCCTCTCTCCTTTAAATGAGTTATAAGCATGAATGCTCACTGAATGTCAAATTTGCTGCATTTTACTCTTCATTATCTCAGAATAAAAATAGACAAGTCCAGTGCAGGAATGAATAAATTTAGCCCTCAGATTTATCAATTATTTTCCTAGTCACTATCTCGGAGCAGTTATTGTGAGGAGCTGAGTGACAGGGCAAAGCTGTCACTGTCCATAAAACCCTGAACTGTAATTCATAATAACCATTGTATTTTCTCTTCCACTTCCTTGCAGAATGTGAAGAGGAGGATTTACGCATTTTGCCCCAGCAGGATTCCGGTGTGCATGTTGAACGTGGCTCACCGCGGAGCACCGTGGCTTTGTTACACCTCTCAGCTGATCACAGTGAATTACTTCCATTGAACCATGCTGAGCGTCTTGGTCTCAAGCCTGGGCCTTTCCTTTTATGCAGGCACTATTTTAGGAAGGTAAATATTTAGCATTCATTCTGTGGAGAAATGCTCTATTTATACCAGCTGACAAGAAAGAGGTTGTTGCTCATGCAGAATTATCAATCAGACCTTGGTCTGGGCAGGAGCCAGAGTCCTTTGCAGGAGTCATGTTAGTTCAGGTGAGGCACTTTTCCAGTTGTGTTCTTGCGAAGTGTTTCTTGTTTTAAAACCCGCAGTGGGTTTTTTAAGGGTAATATAAGTTCAAGAGTAACTTAAGTGGAGTCTGGAGACAACACAGTACCGAGAACATGAAAAAAAACCCACCTTTCTAGATGCAAAAAGGACATTAACACCATTATTTGATGTTCTTAATGATACTTATCCATAGAAAAGATGGAGCACTGCCCATACGAGGATGGATTGAGACAGTTGGAGTGGTCCAGCCTGGAGAAGGGGAGGCTCCAGGGAAGATCTTAGAGCAGCTTCCAGCACTGAAAGGGGCTCCAGGAAAGCTGGGGAGGGGCTCTCGATCAGGGATGCAGGGTCAGGACAAGAGGGAATGGTTTTCAGTTAAAAAAGGGGAGACTGAGATGAGAACTTCAGGAGTTTTCATTTGGGGGTTGCCCAGAACAGTGGTGGCTGCCCCATCCCTGGAGGTGTTCAAGGTCAGGTTGGATAGAGCTTGGAGCCCCTGATCCTTTGGAAGGTGTCCCTACCCATGGCAGGGGGTGGAACTGGATGGGCTTTAAGGTCCCTCCTACCCAAACCATTCCATGATTCTATGATTCTATGATGTTTAGTGTCTTTGGTCCTCTTTAAAGGAGGGAACAGATGGAGGAGATATAAGACAATTTCAGTGATGTATTTGGGAAGTTTACCTGAAAGGGGGAAGAAATGGATTTTTATTTCTGTTTGGCAGCTACTTGTAATCCAACAAAGTAAACTCTGCAATCACTTTGGGATTTTCTCAGTAAAATTTCCAATGAAGAAATTAAAACCAAATAAAAACCCCAATAAACTTAAACATCTCTGCTTATGAAAGTCTCATAATTTTCTGTCATTTACTTCAGTTTTCCAATTTTCTTTCCAAACTAACTCCTTTTACCAAAATAAGACTCATTTTTTCATTAAAAATCTAGAAAAGTTCTGTCCAAGTATTTCATTCTGTTCCAGAGAATTATTTCTAACTTCAGAAGTGAAAAAGAAGTTTAAATTCTGAGAGTCCCCATCAGAAAAAAGGAAGAAATTGTAATCACATAACAACAAGATGATGGTATAACAGTTTATTTATACAGAATAAATTACTTCATGAGAAAATATTATCTTAAATTGGACCTTTCCTACAACTTTTTGCATTCTTCTGAGGATATTTCTGAAAGTGTAGTCAAATCCCATCCTTTAGTATTGCATAAAAACACAAAGTGAAATCTGACCTCATTAAAACCAATGAATATTTAATTGACATCTTCACTGACGCCCTAGTTTTAAATAGGAACTACCCCAGACATCAAGAATACGTCTGTTAAGGCCAGATTTCTAGGTTCTAGGAGTTCAACAACTGAAATACCAGCACAGAAATAAACTTATTCCCTGTCTATCAGAACACCCTGTCAGTGTTGAAGAGGCTTTTGGACAATGTCCTTAATAATATGCCTTGACTTGGTCAGCCCCATGGTCAGGCAGTTGGGCTGCATGGTTGTTGAAGCTCCATTCCATCTGAAATATCCTATCCTATCCTATCCTATCCTATCCTATCCTATCCTATCCTATCCTATCCTATCCTATCCTATCCTATCCTATCCTATCCTATCCTATCCTATCCTATCCTATCCTACCCTACCCTATCCTATCACATCCCATTCCATTCCATTCCATTCTATTCCATTCCATTGCATTCTCCAGTAACAGTTCAGGTGAATTGACGTGTTTCGCGCTGCTCATTCCATCCCATTTTTCCCTTTTCATTTCATCTGAAAGTAGGAAAATTAGAAGTCTTCTCAAAACCGCCACTCTAATAACTCCCTTTGAAAAGAAACTTGCTGGATTATTCTGACCTTTACGAAACACTTCTCTTCCCCCCTCATTCCTGTTTCAAACCACATTTTACTTTTAATATGTGATGGATCTCCATGCAATGCTTTTCAATGAACAGAGACTTTCTGACTCCCAAGTAGGTCCAACAGCCTCTGTAGCCAGCAGGCTGTGTATAGATGATGGTTGCTCCTCCAGTGAGCAGAGATGGTTGAATCAGACCTTGCATTAACCTAGAGGTGAACTTTCTGAAAAGTTCAGCACCCCAATCATTTTTTCTTGAGTTTGTACTTCATCTCCTTTCCATTTTTAATGTGCTGTGGGCAGAGGCAGAGTCACTAGAGGCTGAGCAACCTGGGAAAGCAGCTTCTGCAGTGCTTCCTTCCTTCCTTCCTTCCTTCCCTCCTTCCTTCCTTCCTTCCTTCCTTCCTTCCTCCCTCCCTCCCTCCCTCCCTCCCTTCCTTCCTTCCTTCCTTCCTTCCTTCCTTCCTTCCTTCCTTCCTTCCTTCCTTCCTTCCTTCCTTCCTTCCTCCCTCCCTCCCTCCCTCCCTCCCTCCCTCCCTCCCTCCCTCCCTCCCTTCCTTCCTTCCTTCCTTCCTTCCTTCCTTCCTTCCTTCCTTCCTTCCTTCCTTCCTTCCTTCCTTCCTTCCTTCCTCGATCCCTCCCTCCTGCTTTCCTTCTTGTTCTCTAGCTTTCAAGCAGTAAAACCCACGACAGAAACAGAGCAGCATTTGCTTCATTCACAGAGCAGAAACTGTTCCTGCTTCTCTGTGAATTACGAAGGAACTATTTAATCCACCTGGCTCTTCCTCCACAAGAGCTGGCTTTATCTCTCAGATTATAATAAGGATTTACTTTTAAATCCTTTGTTTATTCTTACCCTGCAGGACACAGCTGTAATCTCTCCCAGTTTCATATTCAGTGTGGAGGGGAGGAACATGAAAAGACTTCCAGGACACTAAAACTGAACTGCTTTTTTATTAGGCAAATTATTTACCGAAATGCTTCGGTGGGATTTGCATTCTGACCGCGTTCCCGCAGTCTCCTGCAAGCCCTTCGCTGCCATCTGTGCTTCTCCCTCCAAGCTCTGTGTGGGCTGCTCCATCTTGTCATTTAGCAACTGTTGTTGTGTCTTTTGTGCCAGCTTTTGTTACCTTTATGGGGCAGGAGTTGGTAATATATTGCTGAACCTCAAGCACTGGTTTTCAACCTCTTCTCCAAGAATGCCTGCTATGGAGTGTTTTGGGAAAAACAGTGAAGGGAAGGCAGCATGAACAGGTCTCAGCACAATCTGTGCAAGTGCAGCTTCTATACCACCCCGTGACTCCACCAGGAGCTTCTCGGTCATTAAAAAAAGTAAGAAAAAGGCTGAGAATTGCTGCTGGGGAAAATCACAGACTCACAGAAGGGTTTGGGTCATGCAGCCAAAACTTCTCTGGGCAACCTGCGCCAGGGCCTCCCCACCCTCATTGTGAAGAATTTCTTCCTAACATCTAAGCTAAATCTTCCTCCTTCCAATTTAAAGCCATTCCCCCTCATCCTGTCACTCCAGGCCCTTGTAAATGTCCCTCATCCTGTCACTCCAGGCCCTTGTAAATGTCCCTCCCCAGCTTTCCTGGAGCCCCTTTCAGCACTGGAAGCTGCTCTAAGGTCTCGCCAGAGCCTTCTCTTCTCCAAACTGAACAACCCCAACTCTCTCAGCCTGTCCTCCTATGGGAGGTTCTCCAGCCCTTGGATCATCTTCATTGCCTCCTCTGGACCTGTTCCAATGGATCCATGTCCTTCTCATGCTGGGGATTCCAGAAGTGGACACAGGACTTCAGGTCCTGTGAGCCTTTCCCTTATTGTTGCACCACTGAAGGCTCCCAGCACAAGTTTTTGTTGCAGTCACAGCTATCTCGGTGATGGACATCCAGGTACCAGTCTGAGTTAATAAACTCAATGCAGCTCGGATTGCGACAGCTCCCAAGTATTTACGCAGCCCACAGGGAAGCCGGTTTCCATCCTGCAGGCTGCATTGCGTTACAGCTGAATGTGACTGTAAAGGAAGCATTTTCTCTTTTGTGCTGTAATTGAGGACAGGAGATGTGCTTTTCTGCTTTATTCTGTGGCCCCAGAACCACCGTTTATCATGCATAGCATGAGTCATTATGGCATATTTGACCAAAATCCACATTACAGATCTGCACAGGTAGCATGGCTCTTCCTGGATCATCCCACCTAGATGGTTTTTTCCAGATGCCCAGAAATCCTTGGCTGCCAGATGTCTGGAAAAATGACTAATGCACACATAATGATACTTTGTGTACTCGCTATAGACCCAAACCTAAATCCATCTGCCTGCTGCATGCGCATGGAGTTACAATATCCCTCGAACAGCAGGGCTCCGACGTTGCATTCAGTGCACACACCAATTTATCTTTCTGGGACCGTCACCAGCTTCAGCATTTAAAATCTGGCAGCCCAGTGTGACCCATCGTCTAAACATAATGTCAAGTACATGAAGCGGAATGTACCTTCAGCTTCTGGCTTGTGGGTCTTGCCAAGAGTATGGAGCACCAGCTCAGGTAGTGCCAGCTGTAAGGAAGGGCAGATCACAGGCCAACTGGGCTGTTAAAAGTGTCTCCTTTAGTATCTGTTCTTTACACACCCATCTTGCTCTCATTCATTGTACAGGTAAGCTGCACGCTTCATCCCAGGCTTCCATCTGTCACCAGGTACAAAGCACGCATCACCCTCACCGTATAAACCTCTTCTGGAATTACTCGTCAGTCCTCCTTATATAAAACCCCATTTTCCACACCTTCTTTCTCTCTGCTGTCAAATGTTACAGGCTCCTGCTGCTGTAAGGCTTCCTTTGCAGGTGACAGCTTCCCTCTCCACTGGCCCCTGGCCAGCCTGTTGACAAGGCTCACTGCTGAGGAATCAACTCACTCTTGCTGTGCCAGGCACATGTTTTTAAATCCCTTTAAACGAGTCATCTCACCATCCTATCTCAGCATCTACCAGGGCAGGTTCAGGTTAGACATCAGGAAAAATTTCTTCACTGAAAGGGTTCTCCGGCCCTGGCAGAGGCTGCGCAGGGAGGTGGTGGAGTCCCCACTCCTGGAGGGGTTTGAGAGATGAGATATTCAGGGATCTGTTTTGTTAGTGGACAGGTACGGTTGGCCTCGATGAGCTCAAAGGTCTTTTCGAGCCGAACAATGCTGTGATTCTGTAATTCACTCATACAGCAGAGCTCATCTCCCTGCAGGATGAGGCCTCATTAGTCATTGTGTTGAAGAACCTCTCATAAGAAGTCCTCTTTGAAAGGACAGTTGTATCATTATTGTCTCCTGCTGGTGCAGTCTCAGCCTTCTTAACCTTTCTATTTCCAGGACCGGCCTCCTCAAAGCTTCACAGCTTTCCCTCAGATGAGGTCCACAACAACATTCAGACCCTTCTGTTAGCCCTTTCCAAGCACAATTGATCACAGAGGTAGCTAAACTAGGATCAAAACAGTGCTTGCTGCATCAATTTTCTTTCCACCATAAAACAAAGGTAGACCCAGATCACTGTCAGGCTGGCCATCTCTTAACACAATTATTTAATTCTCACCATTGAAATCCCTCTCCTCCTTGCTGCATGGTCTCCGAAATATTCTCTTTACCCTTCCAGATGGGTCTGTGATCCCTTGTTATTTTTACTATGGTACATGTTAATTGAGAGGATTGCAATTACGTGATACAGCAGCTGATACCTGATAAGAGAATAAAGGTTATCTCTCTTTGCATGAGCAAGGTAAGTAATAAGAAATTAGAGGAGGTGCAAAATCTGGGCCTTATCTTGCACTACCATAATAGGGAGAGAATTGGGGATTCCACACACAGCAGCTAATCCCTAAATACATGACCTACAATCATAGCAGTATCTTATCTTTCTCAGATGCTGTTTGGGAAATAGAGGGTACAGTTTATTTTGCTAGAAGAGCTGTTTAGACTTTGTTAACATGCTAGAAGTCCTTGAGATGCACTACGTAGTGTGTAGAAACAACGAAGCAGAAGCAGAGGGGTATTTGCTACCACAAAAGTAGTGAATTTGGAGGAAGAAAGGATTCGTGAGCCTTAAAAATGAAGTGGATTTACACTAGGAAATGCCAACTGTTCTTGTGCTATGAACAATTTAGGATAAAGGCTTGCATTATTATAGCTGGGGACGGGCTCTTTCTCAGGGAGTACTGGGATAGGATGAGGGGGAACTGTTTTAAGCTGAAAAAACAGGCAAGGGAGTGGAACTGGATGGGCTTTGAGGTTCCTTCCAACCCAAACTATTCTATGATTCTATAATATTCCGATTGTATGATCTTGAGTGGACTGAAGTCCCATAACATTTTTCCTTCCAAATCTGGTACCAAATCCCAAATGTGGTT
Source organism: Phaenicophaeus curvirostris (assembly GCF_032191515.1). Lineage (NCBI taxonomy): Eukaryota > Metazoa > Chordata > Aves > Cuculiformes > Cuculidae > Phaenicophaeus > Phaenicophaeus curvirostris. Next base: position 65,215,115 of record NC_091396.1, on the reverse strand, counting down.
ATGTGTTCTTTTTCATGACTCTGGTTGGAGAGATACCCCTATAAGAGTCTTCATGATTCATGCTTGTGACCACTATGGCCATCTCACTAAGACATTGCATCATGTCCAATGTCTATTTATCAAACCAGTTTCAAATTTCTTTTTGGAGATGCCTTCACTTTAGGACATTCCCCTTCTAAAACTTGATTCTCTTAACTGTGGGCCAACAAATAAAAACCAATGTGGTTTTGATAATGCACGAGTATTGGTGATATCTTGCTAATGTTTCACTTGCGAGTCACAGAGACTATTTATTCTATATATAAAATGCATTTGATATGCAAAAATATCCCCAGATGAGGAAAACCTGCTGTCATGAGATACCCAGTTTTGCTGATTTTGTAGTTCAAGCTTGCAAGCATTCTCTTGAGTCTGGATCCACACCTTCAAGCTGGGCCAACTGAGTTTGCTTGAGAACTCTCTGGCAATTTATGCTCTCATAAACTAGATGATTCATTAAGATTAGATGGATGCCAGTCAGCTCTTGTGGTTTTGATGTTTACCAGAACTGGGACCCTGTATGTGTATGAAGCCCTGAACATAGAATCATTAAGGTTGGAAAAGACATCTAAGATCATCCAGTCCAACCATCCAATGTGCTGACATTCCACTTTTTCCCTAAACATAAACTTCTCCCTCTGTAACACAGAGCAGAGAGTCTGAAACTAACCCAAAAGAAGGAATAGTGTTATATAACAAAGGCTAATGATTCTTCCAGGACGTCTGCATTTTGTAAGGCTTTTTCAAATTCTGTTGATATTTTCTTTTCCCAGACTCCGTGTTCTTCTTTCCAACCCTCCTTTATTTACACATTTTAAATTACAAATTATTGCATAAAATGCTGGAATGCTGAAGGAGGCAGGATCCAGAATCCAGGTGTCCCTGTCCCTAGACCTACAGCTGCAGCATTGTTCTCACTGCTGTTTGGTTTCTCCCTCTCCTCCTTCTGACCCATAAATCTTGATTTCTTTTCTGCACTGTGGCACTATTTCAACCCATGGGGTTTGGGCCATTCTGCTGTGTTTCTGGATCTTGCAGGCTCACTCTGGGGCCACTTGGATAACACATCAAGGCAGATTTGCTGTTGCTGGAGAGTTTTTCAAGTGCAAAGAGGAATCCCAGGTGAATTTAAGATGCACAGGGCTATTTTTTTTTTGATTGTGTACTTGAGTTAACAAACCAAGATCAATTTAAATCGCTGTTTAGGAAGCTGTAACCCTTGATCTGGTCTCAGTCATGATTCATGAAGGTCTTAGTGGAAGCAGACATTGAGCAAGGACTGTGATGCATAGTCCTCCATCATGGCCAATACCGCCTTATGGGGACAGTTATAGCAAAGATTTGACATTGTCTTCTATCCCCTGGGGTAGAGCAAGAGGGATGTAGGGGATGAAAAGAAGCTCTAAATGCATATCCCAAAACCAGATGTCTGAGTATGAACTTGCCATACTCCATAGGAAAAAGGTTTATTTGTGCCTGCTATTCTTCACGCCCCTTATTTTCCACATGCGTTATTGGTCTAAGACCAGCATCTTCATGGTTAGGCTTTTAACTCTTGATCAGGGAGTGCAGGGAGAGGATGGGGGGAATGGTTTTCAGCTGCAAGAGGGAAGGATTGAGCTGAGATCTTGTGAAGAAATGTTTTGCTGTGAGGGTGGGGAGGCCCTGGCCCAGGTTGCCCAGAGCAGGGGTGGCTGCCCCATCCCTGGAGGTGTTCAAGGCCAGGCTGGATGGGGCTTGGAGCCTCTGGATCCAGTGGGAGGTGTCCCTACCCATGGCAGGAGGTGGAACTGAATGGGCTTTGAGGTCCCTTCCAACCCAACACATTCCATGATTTCTTAGGTGAAAGTTTTTTGCCCAAAAAGTTTATTTGTGTTTGTCTACAAGGAGGTGAGCTTATCCAAGCTTTTTTTTCAGCATTTTTCTCTCTGCCAGACCAGCTTGATGGAGTTGTTGGAGTTACATGCACCGCAAGTGCTCTTGTGGCTGATTGGCTCCTACATGGAAAGCACCCAAAGCACAACTGATGGAGCAGTTGCCATCACCTCCTGGATGTCCCCGTTGGAACACTGTGCATTTTACTTCCAGTCTGAGATGAGAATCATTGGTGCTAAAAGTCACACCCTGCCAGGGTCTGCTCAGGCAGGACAGTCTGAGTGGACACATTATTTCTTGAGGTCCTTTTAACCCCTTTTTCCTATTATTCCCTTAGCATTTCTAAGAAAGGAAATGTTCTCTTCCAGAGATGATGGTCTGACTGACAGAAGTCTTTGATTTCTTCTTATCGTGGACAGGGAGAAAAGCCAGACCTAAAATTAAATCAAGTTATACAACATTATGCAGAGATTCTCTATCATTAGAAGTGTAATTCTGTTCCTTTAGAATAGAAGTTGTCTTGTTACAGAAGCTCCGAATGTGATGAAAAATAAAGAAATTATCCAGTTGGTCATATAATTTTTAGCACAAGAGCATGTTTCTTTGGCAGCGGCGGGGGAAGAAGTGGCTCTGCTAAATAAAGCCACAAGGTGTAGCGCTGGGACAAACAGATCGGTGTGAGATGTCACCCTATCTCCACCTTCAGCTTCCCACAGATCACCGATGTGGAGCCAAAGAGGCTACCGGGACTGTACAGGGTAATACAGACCTTCCCTGAAGTAATTTTGTTTTGAATTAAAGCACGGAATTTACAAAATAATTATCCAGCCCTGATTTAAAATTGCAGACGATGGAGGAACCACAAAATCCTCTGAGGGGCTGCTCCAGTGGTTAATCACTTTCATTATTAACAGTGTTCGCATTATTTCTAGCCTGATATTGTCTCTTGCTCTGAGCTGTACCCACCAGAGTGCCTCATACCTTTAGTTTTTGGATTGAGTAGCCCATTAGGACCTTTTGTTCCACTTGTAAAGGATCCATTATTTTTACTATTTTCCACTGAAACAGCTTTAACTCAGTGAGTTTTCAGCCACATCTATATTCAAGCCTTTTGCAGGCTCTTTCCCATTTAGCACTGTTGTGAATTCTCAAACCGTAGAGCAGGATGCAGCAATCCGGAAAAGCCGCTCCTGCTGCACGCTTGTATTTCCAGACGCGTTCTGCTGACACCATGCTTTGATTTTATTTTATTTTTAAATTCTTTTTTTTATTTGCACATTTCCCTCTGTGTAACTCAGTTGCTGTGCCCTGGAATGA